>NC_139386.1:28859166-30273333 GCF_054392235.1 Sus scrofa | reverse complement strand
CAGCTCTGTAGTATCTTTTCCAAAGCTCTCCAAGCCTTGTGGATACTGCTGAAAGAAAGTCCCTGGAAGACAATCCAGAAGCCTCATCTAAGTTTTTCTAATTAACTTTCTGGAACAAAAATGGGACAACATATCACAGTCATATTTTGATTCTGTCCATTCCCCGATACTTTGCAAGATGTCAGTTTAAAACTGCACATCATTGTGTTATTTTAATACATTACCCTTAGGACCACTTTTGCTTCCCCTTTACATTCCATGAAGATGATCATTTCACTCATCCCAATTGTATTTAACTATTTTGGAAAGTCTGGTATGAAAATATTGTACTGTGGAGTCCCCTGATTAACTATCGAATTGTGGTTAAAAATATTCACAAGGTCAAATAACTTCTTGACTTTTCTTATAAGCCCTCGCATGTAGGTATCTGCAATCCTTTAGGTGACTCAGGGACCAGAAATGGTTACAGGGTCACTATGTTCTTTCCTTTAACCAAAATATGAGGCTGCACTGTTAGCTGCTATTTTAACCACTTAAATAATAAAAGGTACCATTTAGTATATCTACCATGTATAGGGTGCTAGCATGTGAAATAATTTTATACATTTTTCCCTTAACTTTTATCTCAGAGAAGAGTGAGCATATATCATTTTAGGTTACCTGTCTCCAGTTTGCCTCTTTTTAAGAGTGTGGTTTTATTTCCTTCATGCCTTTCAATATATAAAAATTTCTTAAAACATGCCAACTCTTTACAAATCAGTTCATCGTCTTTAAGTGCGTAAACTAATTTGAATATACAAAAATAATGAGGGGTCCAAATAAAAATTAATGTCATATTATTTTTCTTATAGTTGGTAAAGCCTGGTTCCCAACTGTTGTTCAAATAGGCTTCAGAAATAAGTGATAAAATTTTGTGATTTTAGAATCAGGTCTACCTCAAGTAATGTTTACAGGCAAAATCAGTCCAGCAATTTTGACTGATTTGAGTGCTAAAACTAAACTCACATACCTTCCAGAAGTTAAAAGTAACCAATATTTGCCAGAAGGGATTGCTTTATTTTTCAGCTAAACTATGCTGTAAAGTAAAAAATAGTTTTGATCTGGTTATATATCTGACCCAATGTGTATAAACAAAATCAACTTTTGTTTCTTCTAAACTGGCAAGGCTATAAAATTTAATATAATTATGTCTGCTGTGCTTAAACACTTTACATGATTTATTTTATTTTATCCTTGACTTAAACCTAAATTAGGGGAATTAATTTGTTAGCTTCATTTTGCAGGTGAGAAACTGAGGTTTGAAAAGGTTAACTAATAGACCATGTTCACCCTAAGTGGAAAATTTGTTATTAAAATGGAAATGTAGATCAGTGCTGGAGCCCAAGCTCAGAGCCATTATACCAAATAGCTTTTCAGTATTCTCACCTTTCACATGTTACACACGTTTTATGACTGGCCTGGAAACTCTATACTAAGGAAAAAGTGAGATTTGTAATTCATTCGTAACCTACTGGTACAGGAAGGTTTTTCAAAGAGGCAAATACTTGCATAATAGTGGACCACAGTAGAAATCATGAGGGTGTTACAGGTCAGCAGTTACTGAGGAGAATTTCAGAGATGCCTATACTAGGTCTGGTTCTAATTAGTAGTTCATTGTGAAGAGTACTAAGCACAGACAGGCACTCAAGACTAAATGAAAAGAAGAAAAGGCTATTTCACCCAATGGAAACCTTTTAAAAATTGTCCTGATTAAATTGTTGCATACCTAACAATTTTCTCCTGGTGTTTATTACAGGATGTTGCCAAAGTTTGCCTATTTGGTGCACAGCCAAAAGTTTTGCAACTTCCCTCTGATCTGAAAACATTCTTGTCAGATTTTCTTTTGAGTCATCAACTTTTCCAGACATCACACAGTTGAGTCAATTAAAATAAAGTTAATTGGTATTTTTGTCCTTTGTCAAATTAAATCGTTCCATATGGAGGGGTTTGCAGATTGCTGGCGATGTCTTTTGGGAAGGTGAGAGTTCAGAGGTGAAGGCCACGGAACTATTTTACTCCTATGGAAAAAAATAAGTGATATCTTTCAAAAAATGAGAAATGTCATTTTAAAATAATCTAGGTGCCAGCCATTAGAAAAATAATCACTTGAGTTTCCTAAGGTTTTACATAAGTGTGCCAACAGAGGAATGTAAGTAAAATTGATTATCACAGAGAAATCATCCTGATTGTTCTCTCATAAATATTTAATCATATTATTTTATTTGTCACTTTATGTTCTTTATTTAATTCCTAAAATATATATTTGGAAGTTGAGCTATTTTGTGGTGAATTATGTAAATTGTGGTTAAAAATATTCACAAGGTCAAATAACTTCTTGACTTTTTTATAAGTCCTCACATGTAGGTATCTGCAATCCTTTAGGTGGTTCAGGGACCAGAAATGGTTACAGGGTCACTACGTTCTTTCTTTTAACCAAAATATGAGGCTGCACTGTTAGCTGCTATTTTAACCACTTAAATAATAAAAGGTACCATTTAGTATATCTACCATGTATAGGGTGCTGGCATGTGAAATAATTTTACACATTTTTCCCTTAACTTTTATCATAGTCTTAGGATGTAGAAATTGGTCTCATGAGGAAACTGAGGTTCAGATTTGCTCAGTATTACACAGTTTTAAGTGGGAGGGATTCCACCCATCCTTTGTATGTGAAAAAGTTATCTTTCTGAGCTTGTCTACTTATTCTGAGTATAGCTCTTAGTATAGGCACAGAAATGATCAAAATATTGTATTTATTGGTAGTGAAAACTAACTAGAAGTTCTGACAAATAGAGACATGGGCACATGCTTGACTTGAGTGAAAAGGAGAGAAGTGTGTAGAATGGGACGTTTTAAACAAATAACTATGTCTGTCCTGGTGGCAAATGAGTGGTGCCCCTAGCTGCAATAGGAAATGTACAATAGGAAAAGTGCAATAGGAAATGCACAACAGGAAATGTGCCAAATAGAAGACCCCAGCGACAGAGAACACTGAGGAGAAGATCCTGAGTCAGGAAATATCTAGCTCTTGCCAGATTTCTGTTCTGGTGGATTATTTTGATGCTGATCATCTTTTAGGAATTTTTGGCACCATTTTTTTTTTCATGAAAAAAGTATACTCCATTGTTACTAGATCCTCTACTGTTAGAAAAAATTTACTCTCTTTGGGAACATTTTAAACCCTGAAAATTTTTCTTCAAGGAATTCATCTTTAAGGATGGTTTTTATTCATCATCTCCCTAAAATTTTCCTCAGTAAAGAAAACTGCTAAAGACTGTACACCTCTGACTGGCTGACATTTCTGGAATAATACTTAGGACAATATCTGGCATATTCTCTGCTCGGCAGTGATATCGGTGATAAGAGAGGGATATAAGGTATTATAGGTCCAGCTGTAACTCTCATTACAAAACAAAAAAAATGAGGTAATTTTAAAGAATCATCATATTGCTCACAGCTCAAGACCCTTCACTGCTTCCCACAGCACCTGGAACAAAATCTAATTCCTTAAAACACACTATAAAACCTACAGCACACAGTTGCTAAGGACCTTTGCAACCCTGTTGACCACTTCTAGTCCTGCCCGTCTCCACACTGACCTCCTCTCTCCCTGGCACACCAAGTGCATGCCTGACTCCGGGGCCTTTTATTTGCTGTTTCCTCATCTAGAACATTCTGTCCCCAGAGGTTTTGCCTAGTTCAGTTCCTGGTATTAAAATCCTCTTGAAGTCCCCTTCTCACTATTGTTTGACCACTTTTCCTAAAATGGCCCCCTCATCCCCTGCCGCTGCATGCTCACATCCTACCCTGCTTTATCTTAACAGCATCGGTCCTTATCTGAGATAGATACTATTAAGATCTGTCTTAGTTGTTAAACTATTTATGTGTCAGTTAAATCTCCCCTAGAAAAATACAAACTCAGTGAAGTAGAGAATATGTTACTCTTGTTCCAGACTGTGGCTTAATGTACATAACCTACCATATTAATAAACAGACAAACAAAACAAATAAATGTTGGAGGAGGTGGCTTCTAACTCCCTTTTCACTCTCCCAGGAGTACTCTAACATCTCCGTGTTTTAAAGCTAAGGCCAAAGAGAGGCGTCCCCATTGTGTCAGTGGAAACAAATCCGACTAGCATCCATGAGGATGCAGGTTCAATCTCTGGCCTTGCTCAGTGGGTTAAGGATCAGCGTTGCCATGAGCTGTGGCGTAGTTTGCAGACATGGCTCAGATCCTGCGTTGCTGTGGCTCTGGCGTAGGCTGGTGGTTACAGCTCCAATTCAACCCCTAGCCTGGGAACTTCCATATGCTGAGAGTGTGGGCCTAAAAAGCAAAAAAAAAAAAAAAAAAAAAAAATTAAAACTAAGGCCGAAGAAAAAGAGAAAACTTTGCCTCTTATCAACCTAATTTTTGTCTTCTAAGTCACACACTCCCCCCTGCTTGGGTTTTGGATATGAAATTGTACTCTGCCTTCAGGGGAAACACTCCCCTCAGTTGTTGCTTATTTATTATCCATGACAACTTCTTAAAAAAATTCTTTCTATCTTATTACTGGGATCTCCCAGCCTCACCTTCCCTATCCCACTCTAGACTGGGCTTTGCAATTGTTCTACTTTGTTTATAGTGAGATTCCCAAAAGCAATTTTGGGTAGTCTGCTATTTGCCCCAGTTCCACTAAAATGTTAATGAGAGTACCTCCTTCCCCCAGGCCACAGATCAAAATTTCCTCAAGATAGAGAATGGATGTGTGTACACGTATAACTGAATCACTTTGTTGTACAGCAGAAATTGTCACAACGTTGTAAATCAACTAGACTTCAATAAAACTTTAAAAAATGAAAAAAAAAAAAATCCCTCAAATAGGCTTCCACACACACATGCAGATATATACTCAGCCTTCTTGTAACACTAGCACAATCGATTCTATTTGGGAACATCTAATTGGTGCTGGTTTCCTGACAATCTTGTCTTTCTAGACCTGGTCTTCCATTACTCTTGCACGCCTATTAGTAATGTATCCTGCTCACTGATGCATATTACCTCTAGCTAGGGATGACCCTTTTCCTTATTATTGGGTATTCTTTTTCTTTTTTCTTTTGACATGCCCTCCTAAAAATGTTGGAACAGCCGTGCTTTCTCCTTCCTTGGTTGAAGGTGTCAGTTTGCTTTCTGGGAACCAGGCCGTCATTCCCATTCACTATTGTATGGAAGGGAACTAAGAGCATTCATGCAAATAGAATCTGGGAGACTTGCCTTAACATCCACAAGACCTGGGATGGAAATGATGAACAACCTTTGTCTGGATCCTCAGTATGTTGCAACCAGCATTCAGGGTGTGACAGAATCAGGGACAAGACCTTAATATCCTAGAAAAAAATAAATACCTGAGTTAGTCCAGTTATTAATGTTTCATTAAATTTCCTATCAGAGTGACTGGTATGATATTGAGGGTTTGACACAGTGTTGTCCTAACAGAATTGCTCATTCCTTGCAATAAAATGCTTATTTGGTTTTTAGCTCTCCATTTTCTACACAGTGGGTGCTCCATAAATATGGAGTGGTTGGAATTTGGAATTTCAAGTGTCATAATTTAGGGGTTATTGGCTCCATATAATTACCACTGTGAACTACAAATATAGCTAAAATTGGATCTCTACCTTGAATCATTTCCATGCAGCTTCTGGTCTAAGTCACACAGCAAACCCTTAAGGTAGAAAATTACCCTTCTTTTTTTTTTATAGCTCCAAGTTTATTACTGAAGGCTAATAAACAGTGGTTAATAAGGAGAAGTTTTAAATTTCAGGCATGTTTTTAGAGACTAAAGCTAATAATATTATTAAGTGGAAGCAAAGAAATATTTGTTTTGGTGGTAGTTATTAAATATCTAAAAGAAGCACACATATCATGCCTCAGCAATTGTTTTGTGGTTTGACTCTTGCTTCCTTAAATATAGGAAATGGCACTGAGAATAGCACAATTGTTTTTTAAACAGAGTCTACTTTTTAAATAAAGCAGCTATGTATAACATTCTAAATCAGACTTCAGATATTAGGGCGTACTTATTTTTAAGGACTGTGATAAAATACAGCTCATCTTAAACGAAATTACTGTTACCATTAAACATTGATGTATCTATAATCAGGTCATTAAAAATGAGTGAAATGAACCTTAGATAATAAACTAAGTACGGTCAACCAGGCAAAATTTTCTTTTCTGAAAGAGTGAGAGTATATATAACTTAATAAATATTTAATATTTCAGTTCTTTTTAGCTGCATAAATATTTATTTAGGTGTGCCAAACCCTGAGCTGGATCTAGGTTGACAAATACGATTGAAACTTTCGTCTCTACCTAGGAGGCGTTTACAAGAGGGAAGAGTGGTTTTGAAGAGAGGTTTCTACACCAGGGAATCTGTAGGACAGGACTTTGCTTATAGAGGGAAACATTAAAACATCTGTTTCTATTTATAAAATTTAATTTTTTTAATAATAAAAAAATGAATCAGTAAAATGTAAAAACTAAAGATGTCCAATGCAAAGAAACTAAGACTTACTAACCACCCACACAGCCCATGGTGCCTTGACTTTCACATTAAGTATGAGGAATTTCAAAAGTAGTCAGATTGTAAAAATAAACATACACTTCTGCATAATGTATAACATAGTAAGACACACAACTAGATCTTACAAATTTTTAGTAATTAAAATAATCAATATATGGAAGACTTTTTTGAGGTTTGTTAACTTGATGATCAAAAACAGAAAGCCAAATACTTTTAGGGACAGGATCATTCTTCCTGTCACACTAAAAGTGGCTAAAGGAATATACAGAAAACAACATAAAAATATGGTTACATATTTAAATGCATGCCTTTGTCATAAAATCACTGAAAAATGCACAAGATTGATGCAGATGGGTAGACATGAGTATTAGAAAGAAGCCACCCAACCTATGAATTTTGCAATGCAGATGGAGAAAGGCACAAATGTTACTAACATGTCTCAGCTGATGTTATTTTCTCTATTCGGTTTCAATAATGAAACAAAGAACTACTTATTTTTTATAAACCACAAAAGGAAAGATGTAGCAGAGATGACGCATTCTTGGTAGAAAATTATTTTCTTAATAAAAACAATGTTTTGTGGAAATAACTGTGAATAGTAACCACTGATGAAGCAGCTGCTTTTTTTACTGGACGTTTTCAAAAGAATTCCAGGGAAATGTTGAGGAGAAAACATCATTTCCTGATTTCTTCATAGGTAAGCTATTTGGATGAAAGGGTGCTTAAGTCCAGAAATGCTTAGAGTATATAAACTCTTATAGGCGTAAGATACAGTAGACTCCTTAAAATACTTTGGATTGTGATCAGGTATAGTCATAAAAATCTTCTGTATACACATATAATTGGAGACAAAATACTTTAAAGGAACTTGTAAATTTTGGACTTAAAGCAAATCTACATACTTTTTAATTGAAGTATAGTTGATTTAAAATACCACTTTCAAGTGTACAGCATAGTGATACGGTATTTTTATAGATTACGCTTCATTTAAAGTTACTATAAAATATTGGCTATTTTCCCTGTGCTATACAATGTATCTTTGTAGTTTGCTTTCTACCTGATAGCTCTTAATCCCCTACCCTATCTCACCCTTTCCCTATTCCTTCTCAACTGATAACCACTAGTTTGTTCTTTCTATCTGTGACTCAGCTCTGTTATATTCATTCGTTTCACTTTTTTGATTCTATATATATGTAACATGCTGTATCTATCTTTCTTTGTCCGACTTTATATCTCTAAGCATAATATCTTTCAGGTTCATCCATGCTGTTGCAAATGGCAAAATCTTATTCTTTTGTATGGCCCATTAAATACATATTAATGTATGTAAGTTTACCACATCTTCTTTATCCATTCAACTATTGATGGACACTTAGGTTGCTTCCATATTTTGGCTATTGTAAATAAACGCTGCTATGAACATGGGATGCATGTATCTTTTCAAGTATGTTTTTGTTTTCTTCAGATATATATTCAGGAGTTGCATTGCTGGATCATATGATAGTTTAGTTTTTAATTTCTTGAGGAATTTCTATACTGTTTTCCATAGTGGCTGCAATAATTTACATTCCCACCAACAGGGTCCTAGGGTTCCCGTTTCTCCATATCCTCACCAATAGTTATTATTTGTGGTCTTTATGATGATAGCCATTCTGACAGGTATGAGTTGATATCTAATCATGTTTTTTATTTGCATTTCTCTGATGATTAGAGATGTTGAGCATATTTTCATGTGCCTGTTGGCCATCTGTATGTTTTCTTTGGAAAAATGTTTGTTCAGATCCTCTGCCCATTTTTAAATTGTATACACTTTTCTACATAAAAGTGTATTCCAAACTTGTTGATGATAAATTGATATTATTAGTAGGATAAATAATGGACAATTTTTAAAAAATTATATATTTATTCTAAACAAAGTTAATATTCAAAGGAATATTTGTTATGGAAAAATAATTTTGAGAGATAATGTTAAGAAGTTTTTCCAAGTTAAACAATTCTGTTTCTGAAAGTGCTTTGACTGCATTTACTCTGAAACTGTATTCCTTGCACATTTAAAAAATATTGGAAACATTCTCTTCACCTGTTGAAATTCTTACACATAAAGAATCCTTGTGGATTTTGAATTCATTTATAAAATACTCAAATGTAATACTTTGATCAGTTTGTAAGAAAAACTGATACATGAAGGAAGATTAAAAGTTACTAGTCAAATTTAAAGAACAACATTTGCATAATCTAGAATGAGGTTGAAAAATAATTTTTTAAATTTAATAAGTCTACTCTCTGATGCCCTTTTACCATTTGGACATGCAAGATTCCAAGATTTCTCTTTCAAATTTTCCTGATTGTTTTATAAACATATGTTACACTTTGTTCCGTTAAATATGAATCCTATAAAAGGTACAGAGGCTGGATAGGATTTAGGTTTGGTTTTCAGCAAGAATGCTTCATAAATAATGTTGTGTGATTCAACCAGTAGTCATTTGGTGTTTAGTTCTTTATTTTTATTAAGGTCAATAGCTATTGCTATTGTAAATTAGCAAGTAACAATAATATCTTGTATTATAAAATATGATGGACTCATGGGCATGGGGATGAGGCAGTTGTGGATCAAGGAGGATAAAATAGAGAAAATAATGTTTGAGCAAAGTCTTAAAGGGTGTTTTGGAGATTTTCAGTAGCCCTGGACACAGGGTGGAAAACGGAAGTCATTCCTGATAGCAAGACCAAATGCACAAACATGCAGGACTTCTGTGGGGGAGATTTTTATGTTTGAGAACTGTGATTTACAACAGTCTGGCTGCAATATATTTCTGGTCTAGCCCCCAGACTTTTAGCATCTCAGGGATGATGAAGAAGATTGCCAAAGTGGGGGTCAATGGTGTGGAGTGTGACTGGAGATGGGGTCTTCATGCACTTGAATTTCCATAAGAATCTAGAACTTCTACATTGTGCTGGGGTCAGGAAGCCCCCAAAATGACTGAAGTGATTTCTTTCCTGATTTGATGGGGATTTAAAGGTAATATTAAGATGATTAAAATATATAATCTATTATGTAACATCATCACAACATAAAGTATTATGATATTTCTTGCTTGTCTGGGCTTGTGAAATTGAGATTTATACTCACAAAAGTTACTTACATTATCTCACTGTTTCTGACAATGATACTGCAAAGAAAAAAAAAGGCAAGTAAAAATTATCATTATTATCCATATTTAATAGACGAGGAAACAATTTCAGAGAGGGTAAGAGAATTTTCCAGTGCTCAGTCGTTGGCCTAGATCTTCTGAAAATATTTTCAGGTGAGGTGTCCATCTAAAGATATCTGTCCTCTGTGGAAGGTGGTTTCTTTGGACATTAGCTATATATATATGACAATGTTTTACTGAATATGCATCATTTTCAAAACACTAGATCTATTTCCTGATAAGGGTATTATTATTCTACCCTTTGTTTCTCAACTACAGTAGGCAGAATTTTTGCTGTATCACCCCGCATTATCCCCAGGACTATGAATGTGATGCATTTCATGCCTGTCTCTGAATGCTCCCATGTTTACAGGGCTAATGTGATTAGATTAAACCCATACAGACAATCTGCCCTGAAAAGAGTCAGGAGCTGAGTATGGCCACCAGCTCACCTCCAGCAGGAAAAAGAGATTTCAGTTCTACAACCTCAAGAACTTCATTCTTCCAACAGTGAGCTAAGATAGATCCTCAGCTCCAGATGAGAATACAGCTTGCTGAGGCCTTGATTTTTGACTTTGTGAGACACTGAGCAGAAAGCTCATGGCAATAATACAAAAGGACAAGACAGCTTGAAATAAATATTTTGATAAAATGTTTCTTGGGAGGAAAGACAAAATAAGGTTTTCATGTTGGAAAACAGTAAAACACACTGAAATGTCTTATGCCAAATACATGCTTTCCAGTGAAGTGGGGATACTGAAAACAAGATTGAGCTTGCATTTAATCACTTTTAAAAACATGAAAGAGTGAATTATATGGTTTATAGGACTAAAAATGCTGTGGTTCTATATAATCAGGGAGGAATGAGGTTGGAGCAGCAGAAAGGGTAGCAGGAAAATAGGAAATGGGGCAATGAGAGGTATGCCAATAGGGAAGAAGTCAAGAATAATATAGACTATAGATGTAGGCCACTGCCTTGGTTCTGGGCCAGTGTAAGCAGTACATATAGGATGCATTTAACTTGGGAACCACCCTAAAGAAATATGATGACCCCCTTCATCTGAAATAGCCCAATGTTACAGTGGGAGAGGCATCTTCTCATGAGGAAGGGTAGTATGACTTGTCTGCTCTAATGTATATCACTCCAGGTTCATCTCCACTTTGGAGAACTTCCTAGTCCCATGGTCGCCCCCAAATTGCCTCAGGGACAATCATTTTTATCTCTTCTCCTCCAATATAGATGGTACAAATCTCTATTATCCATTGTACGTTTGATTCTAGCCTGGTACATGTAATAAAATTTTATAAAGGGAAGCATAATGGTAACAAAAATAAAATATGATTCACAACTGGTATTTAGATGACTTCTTTGGGAGACTTCTTTGCGTGCCTGTTCTTATAGAGGCACCTCTTGATAGTTCTCATTCAACTGTCCTATATCTTATTGAAGGCATCTTTGTTTATCAGTAGTCAAGAACGTGCTGATACATATAGACTTCTCTTGATTTGGGTCCTGCCAGAAATAAAGCATGAGCAAAGGATTTAAGGGCAAGTAATTTACTTGAGAGATAATTCCAGGAAGACTGGTAAAGGATTGGAAGTAAGACATGTGAGAAATTAAGACAACAAAGAGTGTGCTACCAAGCTAGTGGCTCATTTCTCCTGGCGAATGTGGGATACAGTGTAGAATACATCCCAGAGTTACCATGATCAAGGGGAAAATAAGCCGAGGTGTTCATCCACAGATATTTGTCAACTGTTGAAGACTGTTCATTGGGACATTAACCATCCAGTTCTTCTAGGTAACCCTGTGCAGGAGCTGAGGCTGCTCTCCTGGTCAGAAAACAAACAAACAAACAAACAAAAACAAAACAACAAACAAAATTCAACAAAAACGCCCCCCCCCCAAATAACCCTTGATAGAGAATCACAAGTTGCAAGTTTTCCCAGCAAACAGGCTTTCCTATGAAGTGGAAGTGTCGCAAGGCACCAACAGTGTCTGCTGTGAAGACATCTCCGAGTCTTGACACCAAGAGACTACCAGTTAACACACATTTACTGAGCCCTAACTACATCCCAGTCACTCTCTCCAAATGGCTCATTCCCTTTCTTAATCTACAGTATCACAAAAGCAGTAATATCAGATATAGTCCCAAAGAGACCACAGTAGAGGATTTTGTGGAGGTTTATTGGTACAACAATGGAAATTCCCATGTCTCCTTTTCCCTGCTCCACTGCCCCTGGAAATGCTGTTATCCTGCTCTCTGGGTGTCCCCTCCTGGGGTGGGGCTCCGATCAGTGTTGTTGCTTGGTACTAGACTCAGGTATAATCACTTGTTTGGACATAGGTAACTCAAATATTATCAAATGTTTTTGTCATGCTAGGATGCAGTGCTTGTTTCTGGTTGTTCCTTATACTCAAAACAAAAAATATTTAATTTTGAAAAATGTAGCCCATATGATTCTCATTAGTACATAAATAATCTGATATTCTTTTTACATGAACTCTTAAGTTTGGAAAAATGTGTCTTTATAATCTTTTTGTTGAAAGCAGAAAGGCATTTTTCTTAAAATACAAACACTCAAGAAAAAATTTCTGATAGATAAATTTGAGTTTCTGCAGTTTTCATTCGTGTGTCTATCCATCCCTCCACCCCCTCACCCAACCAGCTTTCACTTACCATCTAAGCTGTCTTCATGTTATACCAGCTGCTGGAAACACAAAGTAAAATAAGACATAGGACGAGAATTCAAGTTACTGCCTGGAACAGAAAAAGATTGTGTAAATCACTTGACAATTGAGATTCAAGAATATTCTAGACACAATAGTGGGTTCTTATTCCAAAAAAATCCATCTCCCCCCAAAAAACAACAAAAAACAAACTAGTTAAATTTGATATCTGACCCAAATGCTCATTATCTGGACAGAGAACAAGTACATTCATAGTTGACTGGAACACAAGTCAAACTGAAAACCTCGTAAGGTAAGTAGAAGTAAAATGCCATGGAAGCACAGAGGGTGAGTAATTGATTTTAGGGGAAGTTGGGTGGACTTCCAAGAGGATCAGTTTTTCTTGAGTGTGAATATTTACAGGCACAAATGCTGCAGGCTGATGTGGGTACCAGGTGGGTAAGGTGACCTAGGTGTGGCAGAGTGAGCATCTAGGTGAGGCTATTTCATTACTTTCACACCTATGAAAATCACTGGGAAAAGTGGATTACTCTGTTCACATTCATGACTCCCAATCTCAATTAAACCTTTAGAAGTACTTTATAAAGTTGTAATTCCTCTGGATGTTTAGTTCTCCCATTACCTTAAGGAGTTATTCCAGACCTATTTTCAAACACTATGTAATTGAATTGCCTATGCTCTCATAAAGTTTCCTTCTCTTCCACTTTTGTGATGAAATAGAAGCCATTTCGTTCTCTCCTATTCCACTTTTGTGATGAAATAGAAGCCATTTCGTTCTCTCCTATTCTCTTCTCCTAGAGGAAGAGATGTTTATCCTTCTGTTCAAACTAAGCCTCCTTTCACTGCTGCTACTCAATCTCACGTTCTGAGCCACCTCAAACACACTTGTTTTGTTAAGGACTTTTCTGTTCCTTCTTTCAGCCCCAGTTCCTCTAAAGGCTCATTTTCCTTAGCCTGCAAGTACATCCACACACCTGTCACCCTAAAAACTATCCCTATCCCTGTCCCTCTAGTACTCTATCTCCTTTCATTCTCAGCTATCTTTTTGAAAGTCTATTCTAAACCAGAGTTTCTCAAACTTTAATGTTAAAATAAGAGTCATTTGAATCTTTTTAAAATAAAGATTTTAATTCAGTAGTGGGGTGGGGTCTGAGATTCTGTCTTTCTAACAAACTGCCAATCTATTATGTTGTCCTCAAAGTCATTCTAAATCAGAAGGGTCTGAACTCTAATTTCGCTCTTGTTCTTACCTTCCATTTATTCACAACTCTCTTGTTCTGGTGTCTAATCCCTACACCTCTAATCCTGCCGTCACGAAAATCATCCATGGCCTCTTGAATGCCAAATTCAATGGACACTTTTCAATCATAATGCCTCCACCCTTTATAGTGAGTTTCCTGATGCAGTCGACTCACCTGACTTTCATAATTCCATTTCCTCCAGATGATTTTTCTCTTGTCTGTCTAGCCATAATTTATCTCCTTTTTGAATTCTCTTTATCTGCTCCTTAACACTTTTATGTTCCACCAAGTTTTTCACTGAGATATATTTCACTATATACTCTCTTGAAATAATCTCATCTAGTCATTTTCATTTATGCCTAGGTAATATAGAGTCCAATAACTTTCACTTTAGTGCTGCTTGAACTCAGACCCATATATTCCACTGTCAAGCCTGGTATCTATAAATCAAGATGTAAATAAAACTGAACTCATCAGTCACACCCCCAAACTCTTCCCCTATTTTGGACATTTACATCATTGTCTATCTAATTAACTAAGACAAAAATCTGGAATGACCTTGACCCTTTCCCACTCTCCATCTAAACACTGAATTATTCAGATTATTTTTCCTAAAAACCTCTCAAAATTCAGCTTATCCAGTTCATTCGTATTGTACTGCTGTGTAGATCATCAGGTCCTCATTCTAACAGACTTGTATAAATGTCCTCACTGATCCAGTAATTTCTCGTTTTACCTCCTTTCAATGCATCTACTAGTTGCAGCAAGTACAGTCTTTCAAAAGTGTGCAAAACCCTTCATTGTCTCCCTTTATCAACAAAATAATGCCCAAGCTTGGGAACATGACTTAAAGTCCCTCATTGTCTAGCCCTATCTCCAGTCTCATCTCTTGCTGCCCCTCTCTCAAAAAAACTTTACAGTCTATTCACACTAAATGACTCAATGTTCCCCATAACTCCATGCTTTCTGACATCTTTATGCTTTTGCAGTTCCTCTCTGTCTCTCTGCAAACTCTCAATAAACTTCCAAAGCAAATCTCAGATGCCAATGAAACATATTGCATAAATTGAGGGAGGCCTACATATTTCTTTAAATTTTAAAAACATGTACACACAGAATTTACTACTGAGTAGCAGCTACTTGTTTTCCTTCCACATTATTATTATACACGGCTATACATAACACAAACTTCACCACTTAATTCTTCTTGCTGCTTAAACATACTGATTTTATTAAAAGCTTTTTTTGTACAGCTCATTAATGTAACTTGCTTATTTTTCTCACTGATTGTAAATTCCCTTATGCCTTAATAATCTATACTCTTAATACCTTCCTAATGCTTCTTCTGGATGCTGGCAGTTGCTCACTATATTTATTAAGAATGATTCATACTCTGCCACTAAACCTATAAAATATCTTAAGGGGAGAGCTATGTAACTATAATCCAGCAACTCATTATGAATATTATTGTTATACCTTTCTTCTCACAGAAACATTTGAGTTAATTTAGAGCCTTAATAATTTTCTCCTCTAACATTTATATCAGTGTTTTGATGCTTAGACATTAAAGTACATACATATTCTTATGTGTGCTTATGTTTTTTAAGTCCATTTTTAACTTACAATGTTTTAGTATCTTTTTAAAAAATCAATTCTGGTTTCTTACAGCGTATGTAGGAAGCACACATGTACTTGAAATGTTACTCATTTAAGAGGAACTTGGGTAGGGTAGTCCCAGTTCTGGGGCAGAAATAGCTGATAATGGTACACTCCTTTATACTCTTTCCCTTTTACACCAAACTCAGATATACTTAAAATGCATGCTACTATTTTACACTAAGTTGTCAGAATTTATTGCCAATTGTCATATAATAATAAAGCATTTAACAATTGACAGCGAATCCTAAGGCAAAGGAAACAAAAGCAAAAATAAACTAATAGGAGCTAATTAAACTTAAAACTTTTGCACAGCAAAGGAAACCACTGACTAAACAAAAAGACAACCTACTGAATGGGAGAAAATATTTGTAAATGATTTGACCAACAAGAGGTTAATATCCCACATTTATAAGCAGCTCAAACAATTCAACATAAAAAACCCAAACAACTCAATAAAAAAGATGGGCAAAAGAACTGTGTAGGTATTTTTCCAAAGAAGAAACACAGAGGCCAAAGGCACAGGAAAAGATGTTCAACATTTCTAATCGTCAAAGAAATGAAAACCAAAACCACAATGAGACATCACCTCACACCTGTCAGAATGGCTATCATCAAAAAGAACACAAATAACAAATGTTGGCAAGGATGTGGAGAAAAGGGAACCCTTGCTCACTATTGGTAGGAATGTAAATTGGTGCAACAACTGTGGACAACAATATAGAGGCTTCTCAAAAAAACAAAAATAGAACTACTATATGGCCTAGCAATTCCACTCCTGGGTATATACCCCAAAAACCAAAAAAATACTAATTTGAAAAGATACAAGCACCCCAATGATCAAAGCAGTATTATCTACAATTGCTAAGGTATGGAAGCAACCTAAGTGTCCATTAATAGATGAATGGATAAAGAAGATGGAGAGTGAGTGAGTGTGTGTGTGTGTGTGTGTGTGTGTGTGTATACACAATGGAATAATACTCAGCCATAAAAAAACAAGGAAATCTTGCCATTTGCAGCAACATGGATGGACTTGGAGGGCATTATACTAAGTGAAGTAAATCAGAGAAAGACAAATACTACGTGATACCACTTGGTGCAATCAAAAAAATAATAAACTAGTGAATAAAACAAAAAAGAAGCAAACACACAGACATAGGAACAAACTAGTGGTTACCAGTGGGGAGAGGTTAGAGGGGATGGGTGATATAAGGGGGAGGAAAGAAAGGGCTATTATGGGATTATATTAAATCATCTGTGTGAAACTTTTTCAAATTGTAAAGCACTACAGAATTTAAAGACTTCTTCATTCAATAAAAAAAAAGAATGCCCAAGAAATTAAACTAAAAAAATAGTCAGGACATAACAATCACACAGTAGAGATGTTGGACTCAGACCCATTGCTTTGATCTAACATTCTAATGGAGTTTAAGCTTCTTTATTACATGCAAGACTGAAAGATATTCAAAGATTGAGGCTTTAGTACATTAAGCAGTTTTTTTTTAAGGAACCCACACTTTCATAGATCTCTAATTTTAGAACTTGTAAAATAGTTTAAAATGAGATGAAGTTGCACAAATATGATACTTTCAATTTTATTTAAATCAAATAAAGCTGTGATTGGTATGAAGAAACTAGTATAGAAACTACATAAATTTAATTAACATAAAAATTTAAAGACAGAATCCTACTGCCTAATTATCTTATCCTGAAATAGTTAAATGCAAAGGATAAATTAAATGCAAACATGTAGACATTACACGATGTACACAGTGGAGTCATAAAACATTTTATACTGTCTTATTATAAATGGAAATAATATTTCACTTTTCAAACACAGAAAACAAAACAGTAAATATCATATTTTCCTTTTTTTCATTATTTCATTTTATTTTTGTATTATGAGTTGGGAAAGAATATTACTGGTAAAAAAAAAAAAAAATCTGTAGGAACACAAAAAACCCAAAACATTCACTTTCATTCACTTGAATCAATCAGGAAGGTTTTTAGGAGTTATCCCTATGGTGCAGTAGGTTAAGAATCTGACTGCAGTGGCTCAGGTCACTGCAGAGGAATGGGACAATCTCTGTCCTGGCGCACTGGGTTGCCACAGCTGTGGCATAGGTCATAGCTGCTGCAGTACCGATTCAATCATCCTTGGCCTGGAAACTTCCATATGTGATGGGTGCAGCCATTAAAAAATAAAATAAAAAGGAAAGTTTTTAGAGGGAGAGCATAAATGGTGCTATGAAGGAGTCACCGAGAATAGAGAAGCCGTGGAAAATCTGAAAATATCACTTGTAAGGCAAAACAGGGTTGCGTACACAAAGCACTATAAACAGTTGATGGTAAACTTTAAAAAATAATTTCCTAAAAATGTGAATAGCTTTATTCTTTCAAGGAGAGGAAAGGTATAAAGGCACAATAGATCAAGCCACCAGGTCTGAAACTAGTATTGTTGTCCTGATAAAAAATTTTATTTTCTAAAAAAGGAGACCCAATACGGATTTCAATTTTATCTCATAGTACCCTCATGTTTTGATAAAAACTGTTCACTCCGGTAACCTTGAATACTTAGAGGCAGAAAGTACTTCTTGATAAAATATTGTAGTAAATTCAAATTGCCACAAAAATATGTGCCCCAAAATTCACTAAAAATAGATTATCACGTAGGAATATTTTTATTAAGAGATTTATAGTGACTATTAATTAGAATTATCTTAGTCAAGTGACTGTGATTAATTTTCTTTTTGGGGGTGTGTTTTCCTTAGCATGTAACATAAAGTCTCGACAATTTTTTCCACTAATAATAATGTATTAAAATCAGAAATTGCCTAAGAAAACAGACAAGGAAAAAAAAACATGAGTAAATAACATGTTTCATAAAGTGCTATGGTAGATTTTTTTTGAAAATGTGTTTATTTGCATCAATTGAAGACACTTCATATTCCAGATCAAACACCTATTAGGTTTACTGTGGATATAGACATGCTATGTACAATGGTATTTATAATTCTTCTTTCACTTTTCATAGACTTCAAATTGTATCTCTTATAGAAGCTGGAACAGGGTGAATCTGGAAAGTAAGTTTCAGTTAATTAGCAAAAATTAAATTAACATGAAATAACATGGTGAAGAACTAAGATCATTTTAAAAATAATGAAGTTACACTTAAGTGTACATATGCAAGAAGATACTATAAAATGAGCTGTTCCAGTTTACTTGGTTTTATTTCAACTAACACACTCTAAAATACTGCTTTCATGTATAATATCAAAGGAAATATTAAATGCATGTGTATTGTTTTAAGGGCTTGAAGTATATTTCACATTCTTTAAACTTTACTCAGGCTATAAATATATTTATATATAAGTCAGTTATTTTTTTAAAGTAAATGAAAACTGAAGCATGGGGGGGATAATTTTTCACCTTATATGTCCATATTTGAACTGTCCACTTTTTTTTCTGAAAACTGCATCCAAAATATCAGAGTAATGGACTGTGTTTCTACCTCACACTGCTATTCTTCATGCACTACAATTCTTCATAGTTTAACAAAATGGAATTTACATTTGAAGATGTGTTAACTGACATCAACTTGTAAGTATGATTTAGGAATTAGGCTTCTGAAATCCATTTAACCAACTCAGAGAGCAATGCTAATCTTTCTGAACTTTTATTAAAATTGTGCAACAGTACAAACTTATTGTTAGTGGGTTTGCATAGAAATAACACCATTTATTGGTGCAACACATCTTTTCCAAAGAATTATAGCAGGCCTGTTTTTATCCTTCATGTATACTCTTTTTTTGTTGTTGTTCCTATTTTCTTATTTGTCTTCCGTTTTACATGAAATAGACCATGTTTATCATCTGGCTACCAAAGTTCCAAAATAAGATCCAGTAGTAGTTTGAAGCACAGAGAGCTAAACAGTTTCTTCCCTTTTTAAAGCATGACAGTGAGTGGCATTCTCTGTAGTCAAGCCATATGAACACAGTCACCCCAAGTAGAGACTTCTGTGAACTCAAAAGATTCTACATTCACAGTCAAGAACCTTGGTGATTTCACATAACTGCTACTTGTTGCTGGAAGGGAGACGATACTGTTTGTCTCAGAAGTTTTCACGCAATTTCTCATTTGGTGGCTTCTCCAGATTTCTCTGTGGCTTTTATGATCACTTCTGATATTGTACTTTCAAAAGTCCAAAGGTCGAATCATCATAGTTGTGGAACGTAAAGAGTAACTGGGCCCTTTGAAGTAATGCCACTTTATCCCATTCAGTTTTCCATGGTTCTGTCCCGCTGTATAGAACATTCCATTTAGATTGGATGGGCCACAAGCATCAAACCACCAGCCTGAAAGATTAGTTAATAATGATAGAAAAAAGAAACAATTACATCATTAAAATGAACATTTGGAAGTTAATGCCATTAACTGTGGGGAAACATTCATATGTGTGATTATTTGCAAATAGGGGTTATTTAATAAATATCTTCTTGGTAGTGAAATTGTTTTAAATGGCATACAAACAATCAGAAAGAGGAATGCTCTCATGAAACTCAGCTTTGGTGTCACTCCACTGGGACTCATTTCCCAGTGTACTGATGGGAAGCATCTGGGCTTCAAGACACAATCTAGTCAAGCCTTAAGAGGTATTCCACCTGAAGCCTGTTATTGGACATATAACAATTAATTACTAGCAGTGAAGTTCAGAAGCTTAGACAACCGGCATCTAAATAGAGAGAAAGATATGTTCTCCACCTATTTTGAAATTTGGCCAAGAGCTGGCCCTCAGCTGCTTCTGAAATTAATTGGATCCTGGGACCTGACCATGGAGTTGTTTTGCTGTGCCCCCTCCCTGCAGTTTATAGCAATATGAGATGCAGTCATCAACAGTAGCCATGTAATTCCTATATAAAAGCATTTTTTTGGTGATTGTTCAAGTTCTGCCTAAACTTAGTAAGCAGAAAAATAAGTTACATAGAGATGCTAAGCTCTCATAGTTCTCTGCAAGGATAATTCAGTACTTTATTTTTTAAATGAATTAAGTTCTTAGATTTTTAGATAAAACATAGCACTTTTTCTCTCTCTCCTTAAGTAACACTACTAAAATCTTTAGGGAGAGAGCTATGCCAGAGACATTCTGGCATATTTGTATTTGGATACAGTTGACCTCCTTTTGATTATAAAAGTTATACCTAAGGGACTAATAGCTAAAGAAAGAGAGAGCTGTACAGCTGATGTTTAACTGTAACACAAGCATCATTTTCAGAAACTTTTAGAAAAAGTTAAATGGAGAAAAGCTAGTTCTCATTTTTCAGTTTTGGAAGATGCATACAGCTTGGTTCTGTTTATAAAGTCACACTAGAGGCCTAATAAGCCATATTAATCATAAATTCATACTAGGAAAAAGTAAGGTATGTCCACGAATTTGGAAAGACAATGTATTTAATGATGTTTTATCAACTGTATGCAAACAACATAGATGTTAATGCAGTCAAAACATGAGGGACAAAAAATGTTCTTATTTGGCAAGGAAAGAGGAAACAAATTCCACTTTTTTTTTCTCTTAAGATTAATTCCTTTGAATTTTTGTTTTGGTAAGTACAACTAATAAAAATATGCTATTTATACTACAAAAGACATTCTAATATTAGGGACTTCATTTACCCATAAGATTCTCAAAGGACAAAATTAAATTCAACTTGATTGCTTCAGTATTTTAACTTTCCCCTCCTTTTCTTTGACCTTCTTGAGGCACTCTTCCATCATGTTAATGAGCCTTTCCTAGTCTTTCAAATATCCACCATGGTCTCTAAAGCAAACACACTTACACTATTGTTGAGAACTACTACAAATCACAGAATGATCCTACAAGTTACATTAGGATACACAGGGAAAAAGCGTGTGGTTTTGTTTGGTTTATAGAGTCTTAGGAGTTCTGGAAGAGTGTGGGAAGGCAGAGGTCTGTTGCAACAGAAGGGCACAGGCTAAAGGATACATTCATTAGGAAACTTAGCTTAGGAAAAGAGATAGTAGGGGCACATGAGGGAGTCAGATAAATTGATCTTATGCATCTTTTCCAAAGTGGAGTCATGTTTGTGGTAAGAAGAATGGCATTCTGGAGACATTGAAAGAAGACCAGTATGGCTGGGTCAGAGTTACCAACAGAAACAGTAGCCTGAAGCTGAGAGGGTCTGAAGACGAAATCACATAAGTCTTTTGATCATTTTTCTAAAAGCAATGAAAAGAACTATATTCCCTATACTTGGTACCATATCTAACAGTTTGCTTAATAAATGTCTGGCAAGGGACTAAAGGCTTTTTGACAGGTTTAATGTTTCTACTTATAAAGCCTCTATAATCTGAACTGGTCTAGTTTCCTGAGAAAGCTATAGGTGATAAACACCTGAATATATAAAATCCATATGTATTACATTCATTCATTTTTTTTCTTTATTCAGTATGTAATTATAATGAAGTGTTGTCAAACAACACTTAACAAGACAGATATGGTCCTTACCCTCAGGGAACTTAATCCTAATGTGAGAAACAGACAAGAAAGTAGCAAATAAAAAAAAAATCTACAAATGATGATGATGAAAAGGAAAATGAAGAGGAGGAGGAGGAGCAGCTAGAGGGGGAAGAGGAGGGACAGGAAGAGAAGAAGGGAGGAGCCAAGAAGAAGGAGGGAAAGAGAGAATCAGGGAACTACAAAGGAGAATAATGGAGACCTACTTGATTTTTCACATACATGGAAGAAATTGATATTTAACGAGACCTGAAGAATGAGGAGACAACCATGTGAAGATGGGGTGAGACTCTTCTAAGCAGACAATAGCACATGCCAATGCCATGAAGTAGAAAGAGAGCTTCGTGTGTTTATGGACTAAAAGAATATCAGTGTAGTTGGTATGCAGTGAACAAGGGGGAGACTTGCAGGAAATGAAGGTGGAAAAATGGCAATGTTGGTGGAAATCTGAACAATGTGTAAAAATTTATAGTTCATCTAGTCTACTTGTCCATCATCAGGTGAATAAGTAGAGCATTCCCAAGGAATGGGAACCAATATTTGACCAGGAGAATCAGATCTGCCAGGTTAATGTTTAATCAAATATTATTTAGATCCCTCATTTTGTAACTGGTCTGCCAAAGCCATACTGAGCATACATGGCAGCATGATCAAGGTGAAAAAATGTATTTAGAATCAATTCAGCCAATACTAACCAATAAATACACATAAGGGTGAGAGCTGAGTAAAACAAAATTCCTGACTTCAAGGAGTATACAGTTTTGTGCAGGAGAGAGAGACAATGACTGTTTAAAAAATGAGATGATAGCTGTTAAACAGAGATGAAGAAAATCTTAGAAACAGAGGCAGAATGTCCTGATTGTGGGTCCATAAGGTTCACTCATCACTTGAACTGGATCCTGAAGGATGGGTGTGAGATCACTGGACAGAAAGAAATTATAAAAACAGTATGTTCTCTGAGAGAGAAGGAGACAGTGCCTGCCAGAAGCTTGGCTTGGCTGCAGTGCCAGTGGGTAAGGGGTTGGAAAATACAGGGCTAGAAAAATAAACAGGAGCAAGAACATGGAGGTTTTTATTACATGTTTAGAAATTGTCTTGAGGGCAATGTAGAGCCTAGAGAACACCAGACCAGAAATTAGAAGACTGAGATGTTGATGCTGATTTTACAAATTAATAACTAAGTGGTCTTAGGCAATGGTATAAATAATATTTGATATTTATTAAGAAGTTAGTGACTATACTAAAATATTTATATGCATTTTCTCATTTTATTCCCCAAACAGTCATATGTGATGTGGCGAGTACTATAATGAAGACATTGATGCTCAGGTAGTTTAAGGAATTTTTCCAAAGTTACACAGCCACTTACCTCCTCATTCCAAGATGTGGATTACAAACGTCCAATCAATCATTTTCACAGCACAATTGCAAAGATCATATAAGATGGTACCCTATTAAAGACTAAAATCCTAAGTGTTCTTGTGTAAGTTATGTAGGAAGTGGGCAGAAGCTTTAGAGCAGAAACAAAAAGGATTAGATCTTAAGGGGCATCATAATGATTCAATAGTGAAGACCAGGTCATCAGTGCCAACATACTTCCTTATTTGCTTGGTAGGGTTAATTAGAGAAATATGAAAATAATTTGGACCCAAATGAGTACAGCTGTTCAATGTTTGTATTATAAAGATGTGGCATTTAAGTATATAATATAGTTTTTGTTTTCAATAATTTGTTTTGATTTCACGTGGAAATCAAAAGGTTAAGGTATTTGATTATCTCTTTATCTTAAGACCAGTGGGTCTTGCACACTATGGACTATCAGAGAACAATTGATAATAATAAAAATGATGAATTAAGATGGCAGAAATGAAATGGTAATTATTTCTCGTGATAATTTCAGTTTGTAGTGTCCTTTATAAAATACTTTGAATTTCAAAATCACAAATATTTAGTTACTTTTGTGTAAGTATTCTCTGCTTTATTTGACAAGGAACAAGGAATTTCTTTGTATCAAATATTTCAGGGAGCTCCCGTCGTGGCGCAGTGGTTAATGAATCCGACTAGGATGAGGTTGTGGGTTTGATCCCTGCCCTTGCTCAGTGGGTTGAAAATCCAGCGTTGCTGTGAGCTGTGGTGTAGGTCGCAGATGCGGCTCGGATCCCACATCCCATGTTGCTGTGGCTCTGGTGTAGGCTGGCAGCTACAGTTCCGATTTGACCCCTAGCCTGGGAACCTCCATATGCTGCGGGAGCAGCCCAAGAAATGGCAAAAAGACAAAAAAAAAAAAAAAAAAAAAATTCAGTTTGTTCACTTTCTACCTCTCTTTGAGAAAAATTAAGCTTAGTGAAGTCTTTTAAACATAAGTCCTAAAAAGATGTAGTTTTAAAGCACATTTATAGAAAGTAGGCGAAAGTACAGAAGACTCCTGGTTATTCATATGTACTTTTTAGTATTCACAGATCATCATATGTACTAATGGGTACTTTATGTAAGTTTGCATAGAGTGAACATATAAAAGAGTATGCCTGGGTTTACAGTTCTTCTCTGATAAGATACCAAGTAACTGGATTTTATATTCCCTATAATCCCGAGGAAATATCAACTTTGTTTTGTAAGTGGCTGGGAACAACAAATGAGCAATATGTTAAAGAAGTTAATCTAAAAAAGGCACTTTAAGAGTAAAAGACCTCTTTGATGAAAGCAAAGGATGGAAGAAAGCAGCAGCTTCCATCTGCTGTTGGGACAACTGATAAAATGTCTCAAATGTTTTAAGATTGGCAAGTGCTGAGATGTACTTTGCCAAGCATACTTTCTGTATAACCTGTAACCTTATGTATATTTTAATAAGAAATCTGAGATGAATGTTTCTAATTCATTTACACTTAACTCATTAAAATTTAGTTTTGTAATAACTATCCCAGGCTTCTCAGGCCTTTAAAAATCATTTGAGTCTTTTATCTTTGAAGCAGAAAATTCACATTTTATCACCAATAAGTAAAACTCTGCCCAGAAATAGGAACTTGATTCTAAAATTTGTACTCAGGAAGTTCAAATTTATTTGAAAGTCAGGAAACCTAAATCTCAAATTCTTCTGATCCTAAACAAAATGTCTATCAACACTTTTTTTCTAAGGTAAAAAGTACAGCAAAATAAAAAGATATATCTGTGGTTATCAATTTCTTTCATTCATTTTCAATGTACACATTATAATCAGCAAAAGAACTTGCACAAAGAATACATAGAAACCTCTTTCATTCCTATACACTAACGACAACAAAAAAAAAAAAAGAGAGAGAGCAAGAGAAATTAAAATATTCCCACTTACCATCACAACAACAAAAAAATAAAATATCTAGGAATAAACCTACCTAAGGAGGCAAAAGACCTGTATTCAGAAAGCTATGAAAGAAATCAAAGATGGCACAAACAGATGGAAAGATATAACACGCTCTTGAATTAGAAGAATCAATATCATCAAAATGACTATACTACCCAAGGCAATCTACAGATTCAGTGCAATCTGTACGAAATTACCAATGATTTTTTTTTTTTTTTGCAGAACTAGAACAAAAAATTTGAAATTTGAATGGAAACACAAAAGACCATGAATAGCTAAAACAATTTTTAGAAAGAATAACAGAGCTAGAGGAATCAGACTCCTTGACTTCAGACTATACTACAAAGCTACAGTCATCAAAGCTGCAGTGTGGTATTGGTACAAAAACATAAATAAAGATCAATGGAACAGAAGAGAAAGCCCAGAAATAAACCCAGGCACATATGGCCAGTTAATCTACAACAAAGGAAGCAAAACGATACAATGGAGAAAAGACAGTTTCTTCAACAAGTGGTGCTGGGAAAACTGGACAGCTACATGTAAAAGAATGAAATCAGAATACCCTCTAATACCATATACAAAAATAAACTCAAAGTGGATTACAGACCTAAATGTTAGACCAGATACTATAAAACCCTTAGAGGAAGTCATAAGCAGAACACTCTTTGACATAAATCACAGCAATATCTTTTCTGATTCATCTCCTAGAGCAATGGAAAAAAAAACCGAAAGAAATCAATGGGGCATAATTAAACTTAAAAGGTTTTGCACAGCAAAGGAAGCCATTAACAAAACAGACAACCCAAGAATGGGAAAAAAATCTTTGCAAAAGAAGCAACTGATAAGGGATTAATCTCCAAAATATATAAGCATCTCATTCAGCTTTAAATCAAAAAGCAAGGTACCTAATTAAAAAATGGTCAGAAGATCTAAATTGACATTTCTCCAAATAAGACAGACCAATGGCCAAAAAACACATGAAAAGATGTTCAACATCTCTAATTAGAAAATGCAAATCAAAACTACAATGAGGTATCACCTCACACCAGTCAGAATGGCCATCAGAGTCTATGAACAATAAATGCTGGAGAGGGAATCCTGCTACACTGTTGGTGGGAATATAAGTAAGCTGGTACAACTACTATGGAGAACACTATTGAGGTTCCTTAAAAACTAAATATATAGAACTATCATATGATCCAACAATCCCACTCCTGTGCATCTATTTAGACAAAACTGTAATTTGAAAAGATACATGGGAGTTCCCGTCGTGGCGCAGTGGTTAACGAATCCGACTAGGAACCATGAGGTTGCGGGTTCGGTCCCTGCCCTTGCTTAGTGGGTTAACGATCCGGCGTTGCCGTGAGCTGTGGTGTAGGTTGCAGACGTGGCTCGGATCCCGCGTTGCTGTGGCTCTGGAGTAGGCTAGTGGCTACAGCTCCGATTGGACCCCTAGCCTGGGAACCTCCATATGCCGTGGGAGTGGCCCAAGAAATAGCAAAAAGACAAAAAAAAAAAAAAAAAAAAAAGAAAAAAAAAGAAAAGATACATGCACCTCAATGTTCTTTGCAGCACTATCTGCAATAGCCAAGACATGGAAGCAACCAAAATGTCCATCAACAGAAGAATGGATAAAGAAGATGTAGTATGTATATACAATGAAATATTACTCAGCCACAAAAAAGCATGAAATAATGTCATTTGCAGCAACATAGAGGGATCTAGAAATTATCATACTAAGTAAATCAGAAAGAGAAAGACAAATATTGTATAAGTTCACTAATATGTGGAATCTAAAAGCAATGATACAGAGGAACTTACAAAACAAAAACAGACTCAAAGATTTCAAAACCAAACATGTTTACCAAAGGGAAAATTTGGCAGAGGGAGGGATGGAATTGATATATACATACTATATATACATGGAAGAGATGGTAACAGGGATCTACTGTATAGCACAGTGAAATTTACTTGGTATTATATGGTTGCCTATTTGGGAAAAGAATCTGAAAAGGAATGGATATATGTACACCTGGTTTATTCTGCCATATATCTGAGATTAACACAACTTTGTGAGTCAACTATATTGCAATACAATAAAAAAATTTAAAAAAGGATTTTTCTCTTTTATCACTAAGGATGAGGTTGAAAAAAAAGTCTGATTGGTTCCATAGTCATCAATGAGCTCATCATGAAAAATCACTCGCTGAGCTCACATGTACAAAGTCAGCCCTACTGGTACTTAGCCTCAAGGTGCAGCTGCATGTTCTTGTGTGCAAGAGGCAAAGGATCTTTCCAGAGGTCTGCATTCCTTCTGTCATTATATACTATAGCCCTTCAAGTCAAGGATGTGGCTTTTTCCCCCCTTTCTCTTCTTTTTGTTCCATAGATAAGAAGTTGTTTATCTTGGCTAGGAATCTTAAATTCATTTAAATCCTCCAGGTACTCTCTTACAGTCTTATTCCTCTGTTGGACTTCATTTAACTTTTAACCATGTTTAAGTGAGGAAATCCTCATGCAAGTGTGCTGTAAACAATAAAACCAAGCTAAATTCTTGTCTTTGAATGCCATTCCTTTTAAGAATTCCAGTAGAAAGAGTGGCTACGGTAATGACTTATCTGGAGGTCACATTCAAATCCTACCTCTGACAATAATTCTGTGACCTTTGGCAATTTATCTAACTCTTCTGTATCTCAGTTCTTGCCAAAGATCTCTTTCAAAGGGTTTGTAGAGGTGGCATATAAGTTATTAAATATAAATCATTTAAATACAAAATGACTGTTATACATTAAGAGTGTGATGAATAAATAAAAATATTTATTAATTATTACAGTAAAATACAAACAAAATTAAGCATTTGGTTATATCTCATCCACATCAATTATTAACCTTTGGTGGCAGCCTGGTGTTAAAGGCCTATATCAGTTCTGTTTCACCCTGTTTCAAACTTGTCTTTTAAAAGACATTTCCTGATATTTGTTCTTTTTCCAATAAGTGAAAATTCCCCACCCCCATAAAATAGGAATGTAATCCTAAACTTTTCACTTAGGATGCTCAAATTTATTTGAAAGTTGAAAACTTAACACTCAAATTTTTCTAATTTGGAGTTTAGCCTTCTGGGGTTTGGTTATTTTTGAAATTAAGTCCCAGTCTTCGATATTCATCTTTTTGTTCCATGTGTGCATACAAATTAATCTATATATACTTAGGCATTTTTAAATCTAAGTTCACAAAAGACTCACATTTATACTCAAATTGATTTGTTTTTATGTCTTCTCACCAGGATCATTTGTGATTCTGCAGTGTCCTCATAGCGTCTCTGATAGCCTGTTTATTCATTTAACCCATATTATTACCACATCCTATGTGAAATGCACTATGCACTGAGGTGAAGAGCATGAAGTTCTTGCCTTCAAGGAATGTACATTTTTGTGGAATAGGCTTAGAGATTATGCACTAAATAAGAAATTGCTTTGAAATAATGTAATGCAATGTAGATTTCTGCTGTCAACATTAAATTACCCAAATGGATTCTTTCCCTCAACATTTTTGCCTTAAAACCTAGGGAACACCAGTTATCTGACAATGGTTAACAGGTCCTTCCTGGGTTATCAAAAACTTTAAGATGATTATATTTTCCCAAAGATCCTGTCATTTCAACCAGTTAGAGAGGCTGTTAATTTCTTTCATTCTCTTTGTCTTCTTCAAGATTATATAGCAGGCAAGGCAATCATTTACCAAGTGTCTACTGCTAGTATCTGGTAAGTTCTAGGTATATGTACGAAAGATTTATGTGTATGGCTTTGTCCCATCTTTTAGAATTGAACTGAGAAATATCCTTTGTTAGCTTTAGCAAAGTCTCGTCTATTGGCTGACATAGTTTATGCATGGGAAATAGAGATTGGAGTTTCTACTGCAACGGATTCTTTCTGCAGAAGGTTAGGTCAGATTTTTACACAGCTTTTATATTATGTATCAAATATGAAGTTGGCCTGAAAGAAAAGGTAAGTAAAAGAATGCAAAACAATACCATATTTTGTTAGTGTATATATATTTTTTGGTTGACTACCTTTAGTGATTATAGTTTCTGACAGACTTGCAGAAAAATTTATTTTGAAGAATGTTACCTTAGTACAAAAGACCCTGTTTTCTCGGAATGCAAGTTTGCTTTGAATGTGACAATCTAATGAGAAAAAGTTTTCATTTTCATAATTTTAGAGTCATAGATTTTTGCACATTTATGTTTATATATAATAAATGCATACAAAAAAGCATGCACTGAATATTACATTTCTGCTTTCTAAGTGCTAAATAATACAGAAAACATTAGGTTTATAATAAAACTGATTCCTTTACTTGGGCTCAGAAGGGCACAAAAAGGGATTATTTCCTTCCACTATTGAAATATACATATTTCTTGTAATATCCTATATAAAAAAAGAAACCTATGGAAAAAACTAACAAATTTTCCTAAGGCTAATGAGTCAAAGTACATGGATATTTCTGGATTATAAATGTATGCTGACAAATCATCTCATGACTCATTAAAGGGTCAGTTCCATAGAAAATGGGTGTGGCAATTAGATGGTTTGGTCCATAAGAAATGTGAAATGATGAAGGGTAGGATCAAGAAGGTGGAGGAATAAGATGTGGGGCTCACCTTCTCCCACAAACATATAGAAAAAAAAAGTCTACGTGTAGAATGATTCAAACAGAACATCTACTGAACACTGGCAGAAGGCCTGAGATCTCCAAAAAAGGGCAAGAAACCCTCCACATAACTGGGTAAAACAAAAGAAAAAAAAGAAAGAGAAGAGAAAAAAGTAATCAGGATGGGACCAGCACTCCTGAGAGGGAACTGTGAAAGAGGAAAGGAATCCACACCTTGGGATTCCTGACAGGGAGATCAGCCAGGTGAGGGGGAGCCTCAAAGCCTCAGAGAGAAGCACAGCAGCTGGTCAGAGGAGGGAAAAGCAGAGAGAGTGCTGCACAGACCATCAGTACCATGGCCGGGGCACCAGAGCCTGAGACACTCAGGTGGGCGCTGAGGTCAGTTTGGGGAGAGTACTAGGGTTGGCTATGTGGAAACAGCTTGAGGGGGCTGGGGAGCAGTGTGCCTGGGGCTGGGGAGTGCAGTGTGGGAGAGGGCCTGGGCCTACAGGAGAAACAAGGCATCATTGCTGGGGAGGGTGAGAGGAGGAGGGGTGGGACCACTGTAGGAACATCTTTTTCTGTATAAGGTCAGGCTCTCAGATAGTGGTGCACCTGCTGCATTGGCTACAGGGGCAGATGCAAATGACCACAGCCATCTAGGACTCCTGAGGTGGGTGTGGCACACCACCACTAACTGTCCCATAAACAGACATCATCCATGGCCCCAGTCACTTCAGGGGTTGCCTCTGCAGAGAGCCCTGTAACCCAGAGCCACCCACTGCCCTCACTCCCCTGGGAACGCACATGACCTGAGGCTGCCACTTCAAAGGCTCTGGGTGCTGGCCTCACCTCCCTGTGGGTCACTGCCACTACCCCAGGGCCCTGCAACCAGGAGCAGTCTGCATTCACATCTTGCCATTTGTCTTCACCACTACCAAGGGCCCACAACCAGCAGTGGCTAAAGGCCCTTCCAATTGCCTCCATCTCCCTGGAAGCACACATAGGCCATACACTGGCTCACTCCCTATCAAGGGGATAATGGCCAGAGCACACTGACGAAGGAGACAGAAAGCATCCAAACCAAAAGCAACCTTTATGTCAAAAAAAAAAAAAAAAAAAAAAAAAAAAATAGCCCTCACAAGCTACCCAGGGATGGTCCTACATAAAAATATGCCTCCAAGACTACAGTAGATAATTGTTTTCCTAAACTTACAAGATAAGAAAAATATAAGCAAAAATGAAGAGGCACAGAAAAAATTTCCACTTAAAAGAAATGGAGAATTCCCCTGAAGGAGCAAACAATGAAACAGACCTCTGCAGTCTGACAATGAATTCAGAAAGGAGATAATGAAAAATACTTAAGAAATTAAGAATGGATATCAACAGTAACACAGATTACTTTAATAAGGAACTTAGAAACTATAAGGAGGAGCCAAGAAAAATTAGAAAATTCATTTGCAGAGATGAAAGCTGAGTTAAAGGCATTGAAGAACAGAATGAATAATGCAGAGGAACAGATAAGTGACTTGGAAGAGAGAATAATGGAAATCATCCAATCAGGATAACAGACAGAAAACCAAGTGAAAAAAAAAAAATGAAAGCAATATAAGAGATCTATGGGATAATATCAAGTGTGCCAATCTATACATAATAGGGATTCCAGTAGGAAACGAAAAAGAAAAGGGGATTGAAAATATATTTGAGGGAATTCCCATCGTGGCTCAGTGGTTAACAAATTCGACCAGGAACCATGAGGTTGTGGGTTCGATCCCTGGCCTTGCTCAGTGGGTTGCCATGAGCTGTTGTGTGGGTCACAGGCATGGCTCAGATCCTGTGTTGCTGTGGCTCTGGCACAGGCCTGCGGCTACAGCTTCGTTTAGACCCCTAGCCTGAGAACCCCCATATGCCAAGGGAATAGCCCTAGAAAAGGCAAAAAAGAAAAAAAGAAAAAGAAAATATATTTGAAGTAATATCCAGAGGGACCAAAACAATTTCAATCCAAAGAGAACTATACAAAGACATATTATAATAAAAATGGCATGGAGTTCCCATTGTGGCTCAGCAGGACATTACACTCATCAACTATATATGCCCCTAATATAGGAGCACCCAAAAATATGCAACAAATACAAATAAAGGAGAAACTGATAGGACTACAGTAATAGTAGGATACTTTAACAACTCTGTCATATCAATGAACAGATAATCAACAAGGCAATAGAGATCCTAAACGACACAACAGAACAGTTGGACTAAATTTATATTTTTAGGACATTTCAACCAAAAAAACCCCCAAACAAACAGAATATACACTCTTCTCAAGTGAACATGGAACATTCTCTAAGACTGACCACATACTAGGGCTAAAAACTAACCTCAAATATTTAAGAGTATAGAAATTATTTCAAGCATCTTCCCTGATCACAATGGCATGAAACTAGAAATCAACCACAGGAAGGAAAATGAGGAAAAAACCGACTACACAGATACTAAAACATGTTACTAAAAAACCAGTGGCTCAACAATCAACAAGGAAATCAAATAGGAAATTAAAAAAATACCTTGAGACAAATGACAATGAAAACACAACCACTGAAAATCTATGGGATTCCACAAAAGCAGTGCTTAGTGGGAAGCTCATGGTGATACAGGCCTTTCTCAAAAAAGAAGAAAAATCTTAAATCAATAACCTAAATTACCAATGAAAAGAACTAGAAAAAGAAGAGCAAACAAAACATCAAGTCAGCAGAAGGAAGGAAATCATAAAGATCAGAAAGGAAATCAACAAAATAGAGATTCAAAAAACAATAGAAAATAATCAATAAAACCAAGAGCTGGTTCTTTGAAAGGGTAAACAAAACTGACAAATCTCTGGCCAGCCTCACCAAGAAGAACAGAGAGAGGTAGAACCCAAATAAACAAACAAAAAGGAATGAAAAAGGAAAAATCTCAATGGACACTGCAGAAATACCAAAAACCATAAGAGGATACTGTGAACAACCATATGGCAACAAATTTGACAACCCAGAAGAAATGGAAAAGTTTCTAGGTAAGTATAGCCCACCAATACTGAAGCAAGAAGAAAGAGATAATCTGAACAGATTGATCACAAGTAATGAAATTGAATATGTAATAAAAACACTCCCTACAAACAAAATTCCAGGACCAGATGGTTTCCTAGGCTAATTCTACCATACATACAAAGAACTTATACCAATCCTTCTTAAAATTTTCCAAAATATTGAAGAAGGAACATTTCAAAGGTATTCTATGAAGCCACCATCACCCTAATACCAAAACTAGGCAAAGATACTACAAAAAAAGACAATTGTAGGGCAATATCTTTGATGAATATAAACACAAAAATTTTCAACAAAATTTTAGCCAAATGAATTCAACAACACATAAAAAAGATCATACACCATGACCAAGATCACAATTATGGTTCAACATATGCAAATCAATCAATGCCATAAGCACATTAACAAAAGAAGGGTCAAAAACTACATGATCATCTCAATAGATACAGAAAAAGCATTTCAAAACATCCAACATCTATTCATGATAAAAACTTTTACTGAAGTGGATAGAGAGGGAATACTATCTCGACATAATAAAAGCCATTTATGACAAATCCACAACCAATATAACACTCAACAGAGAAAAGCTGAAAGCCTTCCCCCTAAAATCTTGAACAAGACAAAGATGCCTACTGTAATCACATTTATTCAATTTTATTGGAAGTTCTAACCACAGCAATCAGAAAAACAAAAGAAATGTAAGGTATTCAGCTTGGAAGAGAAGAGTTGCAAATTTTATGACACTATACACAGAAAACCCTAAGGATTCCACACAAAAACTACTCTAATTGATTAACAAATTAGGCAAAGTAGCAGGATACTAGATTAACATTCAGAAATTGGTTGCATTTCTGTATACTAAAAATGAAATATTAGAAAATGAATATAAAAATAATACCTTTTAAAATCACACCATCCAAAAATTAAATACCTGGAAATAAATACGACCAAGGTAAAAGACTTATATGGTAAGAACTATAAAACATTAAGGAAATTAAAGAGGATTCAGAGAAATGATAGATATTCCATGCTCCTAGATTGGAAGAATTAATACTGTTAAAATGGCCATTCTATCCAAAGCAATCTACAGCTTTAATCCCATCCTTATCAGATTACCCATGACATTTTCCATAGAACTAGAACAAATAATCCAAAAATTTACATGGAACTATAAAAGACCCAGAATAGCCAAAGCAATCCTGAGGAACAAAAACCAAGCAGGAGGCGTAACTCTTCCAGGCTTCAGACAATATTACAAAGGTACAGTAATCAAGACAGTGTGGTACTGGTACCAAAACAGACATACAGACCAAAGGAACAGAACAGACAGCCCAGAAATAAACCCAGACACCAACTGTCAATTAATCTTCTACAAAGGAAGCAAGAACATAAAATGTGAAAAAGACAGTCTCTTCAGTAAGTGGTGCTGGGAAAACTGAAGAGCTGCAGGTAATTCAATGAAACTAGAAAATTGTCACTCTATGCAGATGACTTGATACTATATTTAAAAAAACCCTAAGGGCTCCACACAACTACTTGAACTGATCAACAAATTCAGCAAAGTAGCAGGATACAAGATCAACATTCAGAAATCAGTTGCATTTCTGTGTACTGACAATGAAGTATTAGAAAAGGAATATAAAAATACATTTTAAAATCAGACCCCCAAAAATTAAATACCTAGGAATAAACCTAAGGAGGTGAAAGACTTATATGCTAAAAATGATAAAACATTAATCAAGGAAATTAAATATGATTCAGAGAAATGGAAAGATATTCCATGCTCCTGGATTGGAAGAATTAATATTTTTCAAATGGCTGCACTGCCCAAAGCAATCTACAGATTCAGTGCAATCCCTATCAAATTGCCCATAACATTTTTTTCATAGAACTAGAATAAATAATCCAAAAATTTATATGGAACCACGAAAGACCTAGAGTTGCCAGGGAAATCCTGAAGAAAAAAGAAACAACAACAACAAACCAAGCAGGAGACATAACTGTCCCAGAGCTCAGACAATATTACAAAGCTACAGTAATCAAGACAGTGTGGTACTTTTACAAAAACAGATGTAGAGACCAATGGAACAGATAGAGAACTCAGAAATAAACCCAGACACCTATGGTCAATTAATCTTCAACAAAGAAGGCAAGAATGTAAAATGGGAAAATTTCTCTTCAACAAGTGGTTCTGAGAAAATTGGACAGCAGCATGTAAATCAATGAAACTAAAACACACCCTCACACCATGCACAAAAATAAACTCAAAATGGCTTAAAGACTTAAATATAAGACAAGACACCATAAAACTCCCATAAGCGAACATTGGCAAAACATTCTCAGACGTCAATTGTACAAATGTTTCCTCAGGTTATCTCCCATGGCAACTGGTGGGAATGTAAATTGGTACAAACACTATGGAGAACAGTTTGGAAGTACCTCAGAAAAGTAAATATAGAACTACCACATGATCCAGCAACCCCACTCCTGGACATACATTCAGAAAAAATTTCCATTCAAAATATATACGTGTCCCTATGTTCACTGCAGCACTATTCACGGTGGCCAAGACATGGAAACAACCTAAACATCAACAGAGGAATATATTAAGATGATGCGGTACATATACATAATGGAGTGCTGCTCAGCCATAAAAAGAATGAAATAATGCCATTTGCAGCAACATGATGTAAATGGAGATTCTCGTACTAAGTGAAATAAGTCAGAAAGAGAAAGACAAATACCACATGGTATAACTTACATGTGTAATCTAAAATATGGCCCAAATGAACCTACCCACAGAACTGAAACAGACTCAGAGTCATGGAAAACAGACTTGTGGTTGCCAAGGTGGAAGGGGGGGATGGGATAGATGAGGAGTTTGTGCTTAGTAGATGCAAACTATTACATTTAGAAGGAATAAGTAATGAGGTCCTACTGTATAGTATGGGGAAATATATCATCTCTTGTGATAAAACATGATGGAAGGTAATTTGAGGAAAATAATGTATATATTTGTCTGACGGGGTAACTTTGCTGTACAGCAGAAATTGGAACAATATTGTAAATCTAGAACACTTTAATTTTTTAAACAGGAAAAACAAAAAAGAAATGCTTCATGAAACAAAAATTATCTAATATTTAAATTGGATGGAAGAATTTCTGGTAAGGTAGAAAGTATGAATACTTCTTGGAAAGGGAGTAAAAAACATTGTGGTATTTATTTACATTTGTGCAAATATGCTTTTTCATTCTTATACCTCCTTTCTACTAACAGTGTACTATGAACTACAACCTATGTGCTGAAAAATAATATTACTTGTTTGTCTCTACTGCAGCCACAATGAATACATGGAATAAGAAAATCACAGAACCAGTAGAAAATGTGAGGGAATTGTCTAGATCCACAACCAGAGGAATGTACATGAGTAAACTCTTTCAGTTAAATAGTTTTATATTCTCTTCTTGATGGTGTCCATTAACTAGACATGTACAATCCTCCCTGGCAACTCATTCCAGCCTTTGATCCCTGGACACTCCATCTAAAGTCACTTTCCTCTTTCTCTATCATGGGTTGTATTTTGTCCTTAGAAGTTGGTATGGTTTGAAATTGCATTATTTATTGTTTACTTTTTGTTAATGGTCTCCCTCACTATATGCAACCTGTATTCTGTCTTGTTCATTTTTTTGACAGTAGTTGACTCTTAACAGTTACTCATTATAACTAGGTTGAATTGATAGAAGGAAGTTAAGAAGTTAGAATGTTAGGAAAGAAGGAAGAAAGATCAAAATGTTCTACCTTATGTCTAGCTGAAATACCTTCTGCTCTCAACTAAGCTTATCTTCTGTTGTTCAGTCTGACAGATAAGCATGACAACAATAACACATTTTCCAACTAAAAGTCCTCCACATACTTGAAGAAAGTTACTTAGATGGCTAAGCAGGCAATAAATCGTACTTTATCTTTAATACTTTTTAGAAGAAACAATGGAAAACTTATAAATAACATAATTAACAAAGCTTTAATTGATGATGACAGAGAATTAAGAATTATTAGTTTCAAGGAGGATGAAACTAAAATCTCTGCTTAAAATAGACTATTTTGAATATGTAAGAAGTCCAAGTCCAAGTTTCTAAAAAAGAAAGGAAAATTCATTAGACGGAGAAAATGGTTCTAAGGGGAACTATAAGAGAATAAATAGTGGTGGTGGGGACAGCTAAGTTGGACATAAATTCCAGGCAATACTCAAATTACCTGGACTGTCACTGACATTCATCCTTATGGTCTCCAGTTCTTAGCTATCTAAATTCCACATATTAGTTTTGCAGAGAGAATAGCTTTGCAAGATCTGGATTCTTTCAAAAGGATATTTGATAGGGTAATGGCATTTATTACAAAAACACATTTACTTAGACTATTCCAGCACAGGCAATAAGTGGAAAATTTCTCTCCCAACATATGTGTTTATTGGTGAGTAAGAAGTAGGTCCAAGAATGATTATGGATGAAAGAACAAGACAAAGTTCAACCATCTGAAGCAGAAATAAATTCCAAATCTGTGCAAAGAAGTTTTTTCATCGACAACCAAAGAGATGCATTCTCCTCTTTGCTTCACTTTGTATTTTCATTACTATGTCAGGAATATGAACATACTGGAATACTATTCTAAGGAAACAAGTGAAAGATTTACTGTTGGTCTTTCATGTGTTGTATTTATTTGGTAAGGAAAATTATCTATAAAAACAGACATGGAGAAAATGAAGTGTATTTCAAAATTAAAATAGGCAGAAAACTGAACAATCAAATTCCTGTTGTCCTTGCATAAAGCTGCTGACAATTTCATTTATGGGCTCAGGGAGGTATTGAAAAGAAATATTTTCTTTCAGGAAAAAAGTTCAGAACCTAACTTGTGGGTACCATTTTAAAAATATTCTAAATTTGTGACAACTGTTATGGGAGGGAGATAATAAAATTGCATATAGAAAACTTAATTTTATTTGCTGAGGTTGAATGTGATGCCAAAATGGCGTGTTTAAAGCTTATGGAGAAGGATATGACAAAGACTCAATACAGGCTGGCTTTGGTAATACTACGGCTGGTCTCACGTTGAAAAGATGTTGTTATAAATGGAGTGGATGGCAATCAGAATGGGATGTGATTTTTGTGGTGGTCACAATGGAGGCCCTGGGGATAAGGATGAAGTGGAAAGATTTCTCCATAATTTTCCTTCTACACTCTCTCATGCTCTGCTAATTGATGAGAAAAAGTGTCAACCTAGTGATTCATTTCATTGGCTTCAAAATTTAAAAGTGATTTAAAGGGATCAAAGATGGTTATTCATTCATTTATGCACTGCATTTTTTATTGAGTTCCTATGTGTCACAATCTGCTGACCTAGATGTTAATGATAAAATGGTGAACATTTACTTACTTTTGTTTTCTTTATGTACAAAACGGAGATTCAAGTTTCTCTCCCTGCTTATCTCACATAGTTTGGAATTCAAGGAAGACAGTACAACATATTCAGTATCGTATAATAATATGTTATAATAATAATGATAGTAATATCATATTCAGAAAAGTAAAATGTTATATTTAAAGAGTATTTTCCTCACTAGCATGAAAACCATGTTTTCTGGTTGTATAACAAAGAATCAGAACAGATGAAGGAGGGAGTGATTACCATTCCACTAAGACAGGGAAACTATACTAAAACTGTAAGACGTGAAACACTGGGAAAGAGCTTCTTTTACAATTTTGTTTGGTGCCAACTCCTCTTTTACCAGTCTACAATATTTCTGAGTTATATCATTTGTCATCAGGTTTTAGCTCAGTGTCTCTTGAACTTCAGTCATGTATCAACTTCAGTTTTTGCCATATCCATTTATAACTTTTATTAATATTTAAGAAATATTTTTCTTTAAGTCAATATTTTGTTAAATGTCAAATACTGTGAATACTTTTTAAAATGCAGAGTTTATATTATTCCTTTAAAGATGAAATCAGTACCACTTACTATAGTAAAATGTAGATATAAAATTTAAAACTTAGTAAAATTAAAACAAAATCACTTTATTTAATTCTAAGTAGGTGCCATTGCCTAACAAAGGTTCTTAGTCAAGAGTTTGCTCTTTCTTTCCTTTTTTCCCCCTTTTTTTTTTTTTTTTTTTTTTTGCTTTTTAGAGCTGCATCTGCGGCATGTAGGGATTCCCAGGCTAGGGGTTGAATCAGAGCTGTAGGTGCTGGCCTACACCACAGCTACAGCAGTGCAGGATCTGAGCTGCATCTATGACCTACACCACAGCTCATGGCACAGCTGGATCCCCAACCCACTGAGAAAGGCCAGGGATCAAACCTGCGTCCTCATGGATGCTAGTTGGATTCATTAACCACTGAGCCACAATGGGATTTGCTAAGAAGGGTAATCACTAAGTGCTGAAGAAGTGTTACAGATAAACTAGCAATAAATTCAGAATTTCTCTTTGATACAATCAGAAGGCTACAAAAAATATCTTAAAAGTTCAAAAGGGTTAATTTTCTTGCTCAGTGTCTTAAGACAGTATTATTTAATGGAATTTCCTATACCAGCTCAAATACATCCTCAAACTCATATGGTCTTCTGATAATGCAGGATCCACAAAAGGAAAATGAGTTGATTTTACTGCTACAAGTATTATCTGTAAATAAAAAACACTTTGTAGCATGTCACTATAGCCATGTCACTATAGCATGTCTTGTAGAGGTCAGCACACTAATTAAAGCCCTGGTATAACTGATCTGAATTGTATAACTTTAGATATAGTTACACATCTTTAATCCTCTTATTCTGTTTCAATAGAATGGTCAATGAACTCTATTATACAGTTGTAAAATATTTTGTAAGGAATTTTTTTGTTTTATTTTGTTTTTGTCTGTATGCTGAATTCTTAAATTGTTGTTCATTTCACTATGTGTATCATAATGAGTATTTACAAAGTAGAACAACTGGGACTTTAAGAAGTTTAAAAATGTATTCAAAACCAAGCTTAGCACACCCCCACCATAGATTTGGGGGAGAAGGCAAACTTCTAAGTATGCTAGCAATGTCTTGCACAAGAACATATGGTAAATTAGTGGGCAGAACAAAATGATCTCTAAGGACTTGCTCTTAAGTTTCCCGACCAGAAGATCAGAGTCCTTTCTCATAGATAAGAAACCTCAAGCCTCAAACCAATGAAACATAACTTAGAGAATGGCCCTGAAGGACTTACCTCCTGTTAGCATGAGGGCACATTTGCACATGCAGTTGTCATTATCAGCATCTTTAGTGCTGAAATCAGCACCATGTAAGATCAGGCTGCTCTGTTTTCCTGCTGTCCCACTGTGACCCTTTAAATACAACCTGAAGTTTAAAAAAAAAAAAAAAAAGTTAAGCCAGTCAACAGAATAACAGAACCCAGAAGACTGGTTTTTTACCTTTATTCATCGTTTTCTCCCTTCTCTGAACTCAACTGTTCCAACAAATTGCTCTAAGACCCAAGGTCCTTGAACCAAAAGAAAGGGGAAGGGGGAGGGAAAGAGAAAGGAAGGAAGGAACGGGGAAGGGAGGAAGGAATATAAGAAGGAAGGAGGGAAGAGAGGAAGGAAGGAAAGACTACAATTTTTTTTTTTTCCTTTTGTCTCTGCCTTTTCTTGGGTCACTCCCATAGCATATGGAGGTTCCCAGGCTAGGGGTCTAATAGGAGCTGTAGCCACCGGCTTACACCAGAGCCACAGCAACATGGGATCGGAGCCACGTCTACAACCTACACCACAGCTCACGGCAATGCTGGATCCTTAACCCACTGAGCAAGGCCAGGGATTGAACCTGCAACCTCATGATTCCTAGTTGGATTCATTAACCACGGAGCCACAACGGGAACTCCAGGAAAGACTCCAATTTATAGATAGATAAAATTCTCTATGGCTGTGTGCCTGATGTTTATTTTACTATACATTCTCAAACTTATATGGTCTTCTGATAATGGAGGATCCACAAAAGGAAAATGAGTTGATTTTACTGCAGCAAGTATTATTTCTAAATAAAAAACACCTTGTAGCATGTCACTATAGCAAATCACTGTGTTAGTATTGAATACTGGAGGGATAAAGACATTGAAGGAGTAAGAGATGGCACTCATTTTCTCTCACAAACACATAAAAAAATCCTACATGTAGAACGATTCACACAGAATATCTACTGAACACTGGCAAAAGACCTTAAATCTCCAAAAAGGGCAGGAAAACCTTCACATAACTGAGTAGAACAAAAGGCAAAAAAAAAAAAAAAAAAAGAGAGAGAGAGAGAGAGAGAAGAGGAATCAGGATGGGACTAGCTTTCCTGAGAGGGAGCTGTTAAAGAGGAAAGGAACCTACATCCTGGGTTCTTACACCTAACTGACAGGGAGATCGACTGAGATGGAGGGACCTCAGAGCCTCAGAGAAAAGCACAGAAGCTAGACTGAGGAGGGTAAAGCAGAGAGAGAGAACTGAAAAGACCATCAATAATACTGCTCCTGTACACCACAGCCTGAGATGCTTGGGTGGGGGCCTGGTGCTGAGACTCAGGCTCCTAGGAGAGGACTAGAGTTAGCTGTGTGGAGATAGCCTGAGGGGCCAGGGAGTGGTATGCCATAAGCTGGGGAATGGAAAGCCACAGCTGAAGGAACCCAGGAGGTCTGGGCCCAATTGGAGAAAAAAGGCACTACTGTTGGGGAGGGTAAGAGGAGGAGGGGCAGACCACCATAGGACTACTTTTCCTTGTGCACAGACTCTCAGAGGGCAAGGCACCTCTGGTACAGGCTATGAGTGGTGAGGCACCACTTGTGCAGGCTATGGGGTATGGAGCACCTCTTGTGTGGGCTACAGGGGGCCAGGCACCTCTTGTGTAGGCTGAGGGCAGTAGGGGGCTAAACATGACATAGTACCTCTTATGTGGTCTACAGGTGGCAAGGGAAAACCACAGCAGTCATCTCAGACACAGAGGTGGGGGTGGCCTGACACCAATAGGGGTCCACGAACAGGTAGCATCTGTGGCCTGAGTCACCTCAGAGGTTGGCACAGAGGAGGGCACTATAACTGAGCAAACCTGTCGTTGCTCTAACTCCCCTGGGAATGCACACACCCTCCTTCTGCCACTGCCAAACAGTCTGGGTACTGCCCACAAGATCAATGTAACTTTGCAGGGCCCCGAAACTAGGAGAAGCCTGCACCAACTTCCTGTGGGTCCTTGACACTGTTAAGGCTCAGCAACCAGGCACTGACTACTAGCCCTGATCACTGCCTCCATCTCCCTGGAAGCATGTGCATCACCCTAAAAATAAATAGTAAGCCCTCAGTACTACCCAGGGGCACTCTTGCATATAAACAGCCCTCCAAGACTTCAGTAGCTGTTTTCCACACACTCAAAGAACCAGAAAAACAGAAGCAAAATGAAGAAGCTCAGGAACCATGCCCAGTTAAAAGAACAGGAGAATTCACCTGAAGGACAAAAAAATAAAACAAACCTCTGCAGTCTAACAGACACTAAGTTCAAAAAGGAGATAGTGAAAATAATGAAGGAATTAAGAGGAACTATAAAGGAATTAAGAGCAGATATGAACAGTTATTCAGATTACTTTAGCAAGGAAATAAAAACTATAAGGAGGAACCAAGAAAAATCAGAAAATTCACTTGCAGAGACACAAGCCTAGTTAAAGGCACTGAAGAGCAAAATGAATAATGCAGAGGAATGAATCTGTGACTTGGAAGATAGAATAATGGAAATCTCCCAATCAGGACAGCAGACAGAAAAATCAAGTGAAAAAAACATGAAAGAAATATAAGAGACCCTCTGAGATAATACAAAGCAGGCCAATCTATGCATGATAGGGATTCCAAAAGGAAAAGAAAAAGAAAGGGGATTGAAAATATATTTGAAGACATTATGGCTGAAAACATTCCAAATCTAAAGGAAACAGATATCAAGATGCAAGAAGCACAGAGGGCCCCAAACAAGTTGAACTGAAACAGACCCACACCAAAACATGTTATAAGAAAAATGGCAAAAGTTAAAGATAAAAAGAGGATTCTAAAGGCAGCAAGAGAAAGACAAAGAGTTAGTTATAAATGAACCCCCCATAAGGCTATCAGTTGATTTCTTTACAAAAACACTACAGGCCAGTAGAGAGTGGCAAGATATACTCAAAGTTCTAAAAGGAAAAAATTCGCAGACTAGAGTACTCTACCCAGCAAGAATATCATTTAAAATAGGACAAGTAAAGAATTTCTCCAACAAAGAAAAACTGAAAGAGCACAGCAATACTAAACCAATTCTAAAAGAAATACTGAAAGTGCTCCTCTAAATAAAAAAGAAAGAAATAGGATGGAGAAAATCACAATTGGAAAGTAATCACTCAAACAAGCTAGGTTATAGATCTAAAAGGGAAAAAAAAAAAAAAACCTATCGTAAAAGTGACAATAAACACAAGGAACAGCAAAAGGATAAACATGAAGATGTTAAAAAAGGACTTCAAAATCATAAAATGTGGGAAAGAAAAGTAAGTAAATATAGATTTTCTTTTTTAACCATGTGTTCCAGCCTATATGACTATCAAGCTAAAGCAAGCAGACATAGGAAGAGGTTAACATAATTGAAAAACAGGGCAACCAAAATTGAAAACAAAGATTACATTCACAAAAACTAAAAAGAAGAGGGCACAAGCATAAAAACAAAAAAGGAAATCATCCAACCAAAAAAGGAAGGAACAAAGGAGAAACATAGAATCAACAGGAAAAGAAGGTTTAAAATAGCAGTAAATACATATTTATCAATAATTCCCTTAAACATTAATGGACTGAATGCTCCAATCAAAAGTTATAGAGTGGCAGATTGGATAAAAAAACATGAGCCTACAATATGCTGTCTACAAGAGTCTCACTTTAGGTCAAAGGACACATTATATTAAAATTGAGGGGATAGAAAAGGATATTTCATGTGAATGAAAAAGACAGCAATGAGGGAGTTGCAATATTCACATCAGACAAAACAGACTTTAAAATGAAGGCCATAAAGAAAGACAAAGAAGGACACTATTTAACGATAAAAGGATCCAATCAAGAAGAGGGTATTACAATCGTCAACATATATGCCCCTAATATAGGAGCACCCAGATGCATACAACAAGTACTAACAGACATAAAAGAGAAACTGGAGTTCGCGTCGTGGCTCAGTGGTTAACGAATCCGACTAGGAACCATGAGGTTGTGGGTTTGATCCCTGGCCTCACTCAGTGGGTTAAGGATCCGGTGTTGCTGTGAGCTGTGGTGTAGGTTGCAGACATGGCTCAGATCCCACATTGCCGTGGCTCTAGTGTAGGCTGGCAGCTAGAGCTCCAATTAGACCCCTAGCATGGAACCTCCAAATGCCATGAGTGTGGCCCTGGAAAAGACAAAACAAACAAACCAAAAAAACCATAAAAGAGAAACTGATGGGAATTCAATAATAGTAGGATACTTTAACACCCCTCTCATATAAATGCACAGATTAGACTGAAAATCAATCAGGCAACAGAGATCCTAAATGACACAATAGAAAAGTTAGATTTCATTGACATTTTCAGGACACTACATCCTAAAAATCAGAATATACGTTCTAGAAAGGGTGGGGGGAAAAACTGTAATTATGATGTATACATGTAAGGATAACCTGACCCCCTTGCTGTACAGTGGGAAAATTAAAAAAAAATAAAATAAAATAAAATAGCAAAAAAAAAAAAAAAAAAAAGAATATATGTTCTTTCACACACACGCACTTGGAATATACATTCCAGAATATATTTTCTTTCTAACACATGCACATGGAACATTCTCATGGATTGACCACATGCTGGGGCACAAAAGTTACCTCAAAAAGTTAAGAGTATAGAAAGTATTTCAAGCATCGCCTCTGTCCACGATAGCATGAAATTAGAAATCAACCACAGGAAAAGAAATGAGGAAAAAACTGACTACATGAAGACTAAACAACATGCTACTAAAAAACCAGTGGGTCAACGAGGAAATCAAAAGGGAAATAAAAAAATACCTTAAGACATATGACAATGAAAGCACAACCATTCCAAATACATGGGATGCCACAAAAGCAGAGCTTAGAGCTAAGTTCACAGCAATAACTGCTTTTGCCAAACAATTTAAACTACCACCTAAAAGGATTAGAAAAATAAGAACAGGAGTTCCCATCATGGCACAGTGGTTAACAAATCCGACTAGGAACCATGATGTTGCAGGTTCGATCCCTGGCCTTGCTCAGTGGGTCAAGGATCTGGCATTGCCATGAGCTGTGGTGTAGGCTGCATATGCAGCTTGGATCCCACATTGCTGTGGCTCTGGTGTAGGCCAATGTCTAAGTTCCAATTAGACCCCTAGCCTGGGAACCTCCATATGCCACAGGAAGAGGCCCTAGAAAAGGCAAAAAAAAAAAAAAAAAAAGAAAAAAGAAAAATAAGAACAAACAAAACCAAAAGTCAGCAGAAGAAAGAAAATCATAAAGATCAGAGAGGAAATCAATGAAATAAAGATTCAAAAAGCAATAGAAAAAAAATCAATAAAACCAAGAGCTAGTTCTTTAAAAGGGTAAACAAAATTGACAAAACTTTGGCTAGGCTCACCAAGAAGAGGAGAGAAAGAACTCAAACAAAATAAGAAAGTAAAAAGGATAACTATCAACAGATAGTGTAAAAAATACAAAATATTATAATAGAATACTATAAACAATTGTATGACAACAAATTTGACAACTTAGAAGAAATGGACAAATTTGTAGAGACATACAGCCCACCAACACTGAAGCAAGAAGAAACAGATCAATTGAACAGGCTGATCACTAGACATGAAATTGCATATGTAATAAAAAAACACTGCCTATAAACAAAAGTCCAGGACCAGATGGCTTCACAGGAGAATTCTATCAAACATACAAAGAACTTATACCCATCCTCCTTAAACTTTCCAAAAGGTTGAAGAAGAAGGAACACTCTCAAAGACATTCTATGAAGTCACAACCACCCTATACCAAAATCAGACAAAGATACCACCAAAAAAGAAAGCTATAGGCCATTATCTTTGATGACTATTGATGCAAAAACTCCCAACAAAATTTTAGCCAACTGAATCCATCAACATATAAAAAAGATCATACAGCACAACCAAGTGGGATTCATTCCAGGTTCACAAGGATGGTTCGACCTATGCAAATCAATCAACATCATACACCACATTAACAAAAGAAAAGCCAAAAACCACATGATCATTTCAATAGTTGCAGAAAAAGCACTTGAAAAAAAATCCAACATCCATTCATGATAAAAACTCTTACCAAAGTGGGTATAGAGGGAATATAACATAATCAAATCCATTTAAGATAAACCCACAGCCAATATCAAACTCAATGGAGAAAAGCTGAAAACCTTCCTGTTAAATTCTGAAACAAGACAAGTATGCCCACTCTCACCACTTTTATTCAACATAGTATTGGGAGTCCTAGCTATGGCAATCAAATAAAAATACCCAAATTGGAAGAGAAGAGGTAAAACTGTCACTCTATGCAGATATGACACTATATATAGAAATTCCTAAAAGCTCCACACAAAAACTCTTGAACTGATGAACAAATTCAGCAAAATAGCAGGATACAAGATTAACATTCAGAAATCAGTTGCATTTCTGTATACTGACAATGAAATATTGGAAAAGGAATATAAAAATATAATACTTTTAAAATCGCACCCCCAAAAATCAAATACCTAAGAATAAAACTGACTAAGGAGGTGAAAGACTTATATGCTGAGAACTATAAAACATTAATTGATGAAATAAAGAGGATTCAGAGAAATGGAAAGATATTCCATGCTCCTGGACTGGAAGAATTAATACTGTTAAAATGGACATACTACCCAAGGCAGTCTAGAAATTCAATGAAATCCCTATCAAATTACCTATGACATTTTTCACAGCACTAGAAAAAACAATCCAAAAATTTATATGGAACCATGAAAGACCCAGAATTACCAGGGCAATCCTGAGGCAGTGGGGACAGGGAAACAAGCAGGAGGCATACCTGTCCCAGAACTCAGACAATATTACAAAGCTACAGTAATTAAGACAGTGTGGTACTGGTACGAAAAGAGACATACAGACCAATGGAACAGAATAGAGTCCAGAAATAAACCCAGACACCTATGGTCAATTAATCTTCAGCAAAGGAGGTAAGAATATAAAATGGGAAATATTCTCTTCAACAAGTGGTTCTGAGAAACCTGGACAGCTGCATGTAAATCAATGAAACTAGACACACCCTCACACCACGCACAAAAATAAACTCAAAAAGGCTTAAAGACGTAAACATAAGATAAGACACCATAAAACTCCTAGCAGAGAACATAGGCAAAACATTCACTGACATCAACCATACAAATGTTTTCTTAGGTCAGACTCCCAAGGCTTCAAAAGAAAGCAATGGGACCTATTCAAACTTACAGGTTTTGCACAGCAAAGGAAAGCATTTAAAAAAAAGAAAAAGGAAAAAGACAACATATGGAATGGGAGAAAATAGTTTCAAATGATCCAACTGACAGGGTTTAATCTCTAAAATATTCAAACAATTAATACAACTCAACAGCAAAAAACAAACAAACAAACAAACAAAAAAACAACCAACCCAATTAAAAAATGGGCAGAAGATCTGAATAGACATTTCTCCAAAGAAGGTACACAGAAGACCAATAGACACATGAAAAAATGCTCAACATCACTAATTATTAGTGAAATGAAAATCAAAACTATAATGAGGTACCACCTCACACTGGTCAGAATGGCCATTATTAACAAGTCAACAGATAACAAATGCCGGAGAGGGTGTAGAGAAAGGGTACCCTCCTTCACTGTTGGTGGGAATGTCAATTGGTACAACCACTATGGAAAACAGTATGAAGGTACCTCAGAAAACTACATATATAACTACCATATGATCTTGCAATCCCACTCATCAACATATAGCCAGACAAAATTTTCATTGAAAATTATACATGCATTGCTATGTTCACAATAGCCAAGACATGGAAACAACCTAAATGCTCATCGACAGATGAATGGATCAAGAAGATATGATATATATACATAATGGAATACTACTCAGCCATAAAAAGAACAAAACAGTGCCATTTGAAGCAACATGGATGGAACTAGAGACTATCATACTAATGAAGTAAGTCAGAAAGACAAATACCATGTGATCTCACTTATGTGGAATCTAAAATGTGGCACAAATGAAGGTATCTACAGAAGAGAAACAAACTCATGGAGTTGGAGAATAGACTTGTGGTTGCCAAGGTGGAAGGGGAGGAAATGGGATGGACTTAGAGTTTGGGGTTAGTAGATGCAAACTATTGCATTTGGATTGGAAAAGCAATGAGATTCTGTTGTATAGCACAGGGAACTATATCTAGTCACTTGTGATGGAACATGCTGGAGGATAATGTGAGAAACAGAATGTGTATAGAGAAACAGAATGTGTACAGATGTATGACTGGGTCACTTTGCTGTAGAGCAGAAACTGACAGAACATTGTGAATCAACTATAATAAAAATGTTGAATATTGATGGTGTGTTAAACAGAGGACTTATTCTATGCCAAGATTTATGTTAAATCTTGATTCATGTATCAATATCCCAATATTGCATAACAAAGCTCAGAGAGACTAAGTAAGCTGGAATTTAGCTATGGTTGACTTATTTTTATTTATTTTTTAAAAATTTTTTCCCACTGTACAGCAAGGGGGTCAGGTTATCCTTACATGTATACATTACAATTACATTTTTCCCCCAGCCTTTCTTCTGTTGCAACATGAGTATCTAGACAAAGTTCTCAATGCTATTCAGCAGGATCTCCTTGTAAATTTATTCTAAGTGGTGTCTGATAAGCCCAAGCTGCCGATCCCTCCCACTCCCTCCCCCTCCCATCAGGCAGCCACAAGTCTCTTCTCCAAGTCCATGATTTTCTTTTCTGAGGAGATGTTCATTTGTGCTGGATATTAGATTCCAGTTATAAGTGATATCACATGGTATTTGTCTTTGTCTTTCTGGCTCATTTCACTCAGGATGAGATTCTCTAGCTCCATCCATGTTGCTGCAAATGGCATTATGTCATTCTTTTTCACAGCTGAGTAGTATTCCATTGTATATATATACCACCTCTTCCGAATCCAACCCTCTGTCGATGGACATTTGGGTTGTTTCCATGTCCTGGCTATTGTGAATAGTGCTGCAATGAACATGCGGGTGCATGTGTCTCTTTTAAGTAGAGCTTTGTCCGGATAGATGCCCAAGAGTGGGATTGCGGGGTCATATGGAAGTTCTATGTATAGATTTCTAAGGTATCTCCAAACTGTTCTCCATAGTGGCTGTACCAGTTGACATTCCCACCAACAGTGCAGGAGGGTTCCCTTTTCTCCACAGCCCCTCCAGCACTTGTTATTTGTGGATTTATGAATGATGGCCATTCTGACTGGTGTGAGGTGGTATCTCATGGTAGTTTTGATTTGCATTTCTCTTATAATCAGGGATGATGAGCATTTTTTCATGTGTTTGTTGGCCATCTGTATATCTTCTTTGGAGAAATGTCTATTCAGGTCTTTTGCCCATTTTTCCATTGATTGATTGGCTTTTTTGCTGTTGGGTTGTATAAGTTGTTTATATATTCTAGAGATTAAGCCCTTGTCGGTTGCATCATTTGAAACTATTTTCTCCCATTCTGTAAGTTGTCTTTTTGGTTTCTTTTTGGTTTCCTTGGCTGTGCAAAAGCTTTTCAGTTTGATGAGGTCCCATGGGTTTATTTTTGCTCTCATTTCTATTGCTTTGGGAGACTGACCTGAGAAAATATTCATGATGTTGATGTCAGAGAGTGTTTTGCCTATGTTTTCTTTCAGGAGTTTGATGGTGTCCTGTCGTATATTTAAGTCTTTCAGCCATTTGGAGTTTATTTTTGTGCATGGTGTGAGGGTGTGTTCTAGTTTCATTGATTTGCATGTAGCTGTCCAGGTTTCCCAGCAATGCTTGCTGAATAGACTTTCTTTTTCCCATTTTATGTTCTTGCCTCCCTTGTCAAAGATTAATTGACCATAGGTGTCAGGGTTTATTTCCGGATTCTCTCTTCTGTTCCATTGGTCTGTCTGTCTGTTTTGATACCAGTACCACACTATCTTGATGACTGTGGCTTTGTAGTATTTCTTGAAGTCTGGGAGAGTTATGCCTCCTGCTTGGTTTTTGTTTCTCAGGATTGCTTTGGCGATTCTGGGTCTTTTGTGGTTCCGTATAAATGTTTGGATTGTTTGTTCTAGTTCTGTGAAAAATGTCATGGGTAATTTGATAGGGATTGCATTGAATCTGTAGATTGCTTTGGGTAGTATGGCCATTTTTACAATATTGATTTTCCCAATCCAGGAACATGGAATATCTTTCCATTTCTTTACATCTTCTTTGATTTCTTTGATTAAAGTTTTATAGTTCTCGGCATATAGGTCCTTTACCTCCTTGGTCAGGTGTATTCCGAGGTGTTTGATTTTGTGAGGTGCAATTTTAAAAGGTATCGTATTTTTGTATTCCTTTTCTAATATTTCATTGCTGGTATACAGAAATGCAACTGACTTCTGAATGTTAATCTTATATCCTGCTACTCTGCTGAATTTATGAATCAGTTCAAGGAGTTTTGGGGTTGAGTCCTTAGGGTTTTCTATGTATAGTATCATGTTATCTGCATACAGTGACAGTTTTATCTCTTCTCTTCCTATATGGATGCCTTTTATTTCTTTTGTTTGTCTAATTGCTGTGGCCAGGACTTCCAAAACTATGTTGAAGAGCAGTGGTGAGAGTGGGCATCCCTGTCTTGTTCCAGATTTGAGTGAGAAGGCTTTCAGTTTTTCCCCATTGAGGATTATATTTGCTGTGGGTTTATCATAAATGGCTTTGATTATATTCAGGAATGTTCCCTCTATACCCACTTTGGCGAGGGTCTTGATCCTGAATGGATGTTGGACTTTGTCAAATGCTTTTTCTGTGTCTATTGAGATGATCATATGATTTTTGACTTTTTTTTTTGTTAATGTGGTGTATGATGCTGATTGATTTGCGTATGTTGAACCATCCTTGTGAACCTGGGATGAACCCAACCTGGTCATGGTGTATAATTTTTTTGATATGTTGTTGGATTCGGTTGGCTAAGATTTTGTTGAGAATTTTTGCATCTATATTCATCAATGATATTGGGCGATAGTTTTCTTTTTTGGTGGTATCTCTGTCTGGTTTTGGAATGAGGGTGATGGTGGCATCATAGAATGTCTTTGGGAGTATTCCTTCTTCTTCAACCTTTTGAAAGAGTTTAAGGAGGATGGGCACCAATTCCTCTTTATATGTTTGATAAAATTCACCTGTGAAGCCATCTGGTCCTGGACTTTTATTTGTAGGGAGTGATTTTATGACCTCTTCAATTTCATTTCTAGTGATCAGTCTGTTCAGTTGGTCTGTTTCTACTTGATTCAGTGTTGGCAGGCTGTAAGATTCTAGAAAATTGTCCATTTCTTCCAGATTGTCAAACTTGCTGCCGTATAGTTGTTCATAGTATTCTCTTATGGTTTTTTGTATTTCTGCTGTATCTGTTATGGTTGACTTTAAAATCCAAACTCTCATTAATCACTATGTACTCTGAACAAATATTTGTTGAACTCATACTATATATCAGAAGTTGTTCTCAGTACTTAAGATATACCAGCAAACGAAATAGAAAACCATGCCCTCAAGGGCCTGCATTCTGGTAGTATCCCTAAGATTAAGTTCAAAATCCCAACTGTTTAACCTCAAATGTGGCATTCATCAAAAACCTTCCCTTACTCTTTAGAAACATTTCTTATATAAATTTACATTGATCTAGATCAGGAGCTCTCCAGGAGTTGAACGTATATCAAATCATCTGGTCATTTGTGAAAGACTTACTCACTAGGCTGAGTAATTTGTTTTCAACTAGCATCTCACATCACTCTGCATACTTCCCAAAGAGAAAATTTGGAAGAATATTGATCTAGAATTAAAAAACTAGTGAACAATTCATAATATTTGCCTAATATAGTTTCCTGACATCTCTTCATTTCCTGTGGATCCTGCATGCTGCTTTCATATCCAACTGGGTACTTTGAACAAATGCAAACTTGCTCAGGTACTTCATGTCTCAAAATAACTAAGCTGTTGTCAGTAGCTTTAGTTTGATATTCAAGATCTGTGGTTGAGACCTACCCCTCTCTCTTACTCTATCTAATACTCCTCTGTTCTCATTCATCAAAATCATCTAGCAATATTTCCTTCAAATCCATGTGTGTCACTTCTGTGCCAGAGTCACATTCATAAATCCTATTCATCCACACTATGGATAATGGGTGATTAAATCTCTTTGATTGAGACATTACCAGAACCTAGGCCAGCTTTGAACAAAATTCTAATTATTAAACAAAAACAATAAAGATCAATTAATATTTGGATAGATACACACACACATATATTCTTCCCATATATACATATTTGACTTGTGTTTGCACCAAAGTATATGCATATATCCCATTATTATTTTGTAAGGTTGATAATGTTTTTTAGCAAATAACAGTACTGTTGTATGACTATGTCAAAATATTTTTAAAACATTCTGCAAAGATTTTTTTTTAGCCAGAGCAAAACATATAATTATATCATACTTAAGTTCTGTTGGTTTCAATAATTAATAGAACTTATAGTTAACAGAGGCTGAAGGAAGCTTCTAATGATTATCACAACAAGTTTATATTTTAAAAATCTGAGAATCAGGCTAAAAGTCACTGATGATGCAAAATTGTAGAATTTTTAACTGCAAATTCACATTTTACATTGCAAGCAGCCCATATGGAGGAGGGTTTCACTAGGATAAGGTGAGAGGTTACCAAGGGGAGCCCTAGGACATGTTACATGGGTGAATTCATCACCTTCTAGAAATGGCCTGAAGTTTTAACTTGATTATTTTCTCAGCCTCTCAGAGACAGAAACACACTAACAAAACTAAGGGGGGGACTTACATAACTTAGGTAAACATTTAGAATCAAAACAGGGGCCTCAGTCTCAGGATCTCCTTAGAGGGGATTTCACACAGAAAGCTAAATCATAATCTGTTGCTTGTTTGGTGAACACAGAACCAGAGTTTGGGAAGAAAGATATATGATTTCAAAATTAAGTAGCTGTGACTCTACTAGCCTGGAACCACCTTCTCCACTGGGAGTGGGTAAGTTTAGCCCACAGGCATTTTTGGATGAGTGATGCTAATTCCAACGCTGATTCTTGGGTTCTCTATAATCTGTATTGACTTTGCTCCAACTGACTTAGGGTAAGTCAATACCATTTTCTCTGCAGTAGCTTTAAGCTCACTAATGGGGACAGAATTTCTAGGACGCAATGATTTTCTACACTGTCTTTTGCAGGTAATTTAGTGCTAATGCTGAGTTGAATACTGAGTGAGTGCTATGTACTGAATATAGTTTATACTTTTATATGAGGGTTATAACTTAAGCCTCATAGTTTACAATGGTTTCTTTGTGTTGATTCATGTATCAATATCCCAATTTTGCATAACAAAACTCAGAGAGACTAAGTAAGCTGGAATTTAGCTATGGTTGACTTTAAAATCCAAACTCTTATTAATCATTATGTACTCTGAACAAATATTTGTTGAACTCATACTATATATCAGAAGTTGTTCTCAGTACTTAAGATATACCAGCAAACGAAATAGAAAACCATGCCCTCAAGGGCCTGCATTCTGGTAGTATCCCTAAGATTAAGTTCAAAATCCCAACTGTTTAACCTCAAATGTGGCATTCATCAAAAACCTTCCCTTACTATAATTGTGCAGCAATGCACAATTATAAATTCGGGAAGTAGATAAAAGCAAAAAGAAGAAAACAAAAAATAACCCAACTCTCATCTTCAAATATAACTACTCCTGACATTATGATTTGCATAATTTAGTCTTTTCCTTCTTTTTTGTTCTCTCCAAGTAGAAAGTATTATTTACATTTAAGTATATATGTAATACCTGATCATATTCTATAAAAATTTTAAATAATATGAATAAAGTTTCTGCCCACAGGCTCATCTTATCGACCACTCTAGAAATAACAGCTTATGTCAGTTTTGTATATTTTAAAAGTTTATGATGTGTAAACACAAATGAAAACAAAACTTCACGTTTTTAAATAAATTTTTCATATATGATTTTATGACTGTTTGCATGCCATTACATATTTTTCTTCGACATCATTTAGAAGCTATAGTATGACTATACTATCAATTGGCACAAGTTTAAGGGTGCCTTCACATATCTCTAAATATGTATGCAAGTCTATATGTCACGGTTAGAAAAACTTGTAGAATAAACATTTACAATGTTTTGTCCTAACCTTCACCTCTATGGGCCTCATTAATGATATATGTTAGAATTTGTGAGTAAAAGGAGATATTTTTCTAGATTCACTTAATCAAGACTAGAAGTTTTCTAGTGTTTGCAGCTCTTCTCTGAATTATTTTTTAAAGGTCTTATAATTGGTTTCAATGACTTGAGCCTTGCTCCCTCCCATTCCCCTAAAATCCATTCTCCATGTGGCTCATTCAAAACATATCTCTTAGCGTCATTCCTCTGTTCTGGTTAAAATCCCTCAGTTGTTCTCCCAACACATGAAAGATATAATCCAAATTCCCTACTGTGGTTTATAAGGACTTTGAATATCTAGCCCTTGTCTACTTTCTCCCACATCAACCCCACATCTCCCATCTCTTATTTTCTGCACACATAACAAAAACATTCTGTTTTTGTTCTCATTTTCTTGGACACCTCAGGATATGAAAACATGCTTGATATATTACGTAGATAGAATAAAGGAGAAAATCTACGTCCTAATTCTTATTCTTATGTTCATTGAATGACCTATTTGAACTGTGTGCACAACCAACTGATATCCAAGAGCAAATTCAAAATAAAAACATGCTTATGGTAAATTATTCAGCTAAAATTATTTTGGAAAAAAAAAAAAAGATGAATAAAGTGTAGAATATCTTCCTAAGGGCCTGCCCAGATTAGGAATCTTGAAAATAAGAAGCAGAGTGTAGAAGAGTCCCAAGATAGTACAGTGTAAATATTGGGACATATTTGTTGCAATGATTTAAAAGTAGAAGTGGGAGTGGGCAAAATGTGTGTAGGTGGTTAAAAGGTACAAACTTCTGGTTACAAAATAATTAAGTTCTGGGGATGCAATGTGCACCATGGTATGATAGTTAATAATGCTATATTGTATATAGGCAAGTTGCTAGGAGAATATATCTTAAAAGTTATCTCAAGAAAAATTAACTCCACATGGTAATGAATTTTAACTACATTTATTATTGCTTACTATGGTGATTTTTTGCAATATATACATATATGCATATATTAAGTCATGGTATATACCTGAAACTAATATAATGTTATATGTCAATTATATTTCACTAAAAAAGTATTAGAGACCAAAATTTTGAGGAACCATACAAGACTGAACATTACTTATTAATTTATATACAGTAGTATTCATCCCCTCTATGTTTATATCCTTACCATGTCCCAGGGAGCTGATTATGCTCTTCCAAGGAAGAGTTATTATTTTGCACTGGAAATAGAAATGGTGTTTATTTAAAATAATTTTTCTCAACATTATTTTAAGAAAATTACAGATGAGAACAACTATACTTCTATGAAATCCCTCAAGAATTCTGGGGGTAACCATGTAGTCAAGGATTGGTCCTCTTGCACAGTTATGGGGCTCAATCTTCCTTAGCAGCTATTTATTATTGAACAGCAATTATTGATCCAAAGCCTACAACCATAGCTGATTATTTGATAGGTGCAAACTAAGGGCTTGTTATTCACAAATGTCAAGAATTTTTTCTAATTAGATAAGAAAACATTATTTTTTTAATTTTTAATTTTTTTTTGGTCTTTTTACCATTTTCTTGGGCCGCTCTCGGCGCACATGGAGGTTCCCAGGCTAGGGGTCAAATTGGAGCTCTAGCTGCCAGCCTATGACAGAACCATAGCAATGCGGGATCTGAGCCGTGTCTGCAACCTACAGCAGAGCTCACAGCAATGCCGGATCCTTAACCCACTGAGCAAGGTCAGGGATCGAACTTGCAAAACTCATGGTTCCTAGTCGGATTCGTTAACCACTGAGCCACAACGGGGACTCCAAGAAAACTTATTTGAATTGAGGCTCAAACACAATATCTTTGTGGTTCTTTACATTAGTAGCTCTGGTTAATTTCTAAGATATTTATATATAGTTAACTATCCATGACTTTCTCTATTCTGCTAATGGAACATTGCAAAAATCAATATACAGAAGGGCAAAAGTCATTTTTGCATCTGACTATGGAGAAAAGGATTTAAAATGTAAGTCACTGGAGAAAATGCTTCCTCCAAAATAACACTATGAAAATCTTAGACATTTTTTTCTTGTGTTCAGCCATTATAGATGTGGCTTGCATGAAGGATGATGTGTTAGGAGATAAAACCCAAATGTTATTCCAGAGCAAAATATTTGGCTTAGGAACATAAATATGAAAGATGCCAAAACAACAACAATCAACCACAAAATAATACACCACAAAAACTCTTAAGAACACTATTAGATGTGACCCAGAAGGCAGCCACAAAATAAAATCATGATATTTATCCTTTTAGACCCATTTTTCTTAATTAAGGGGGACAAACATTTATGAGTACCAACTGATCAGTGGCTATAAAGAATGTTAGCATTTTAATATTTTGAATTAGCATCTGGAGGGAAAATGAAACAGATTCACACTAAAATTTATCATGACTTTCTAGTTATTCTTAATGAAAATACAATTATTTTCTTTCACTTACAGAAATTTCGATAACTAGAAAGACGAAGTAATATTTTTTAATGAATGCAGGACAACAGTAAATTCTATCATGGAAAAACAGGTTTCAAAATGTACTTATGTATCATGTAAGTGATTCTACAATTTTATTTTAGGCAGCCCGATCCCATGCATCCAGTTTCTTGCTAATTTTATCTATTTAAAAGAGTGCCGTATTTCTCACACTTTCACATCTTCACTGTATTTAGGGATTGGGGGTTTCCTTCATTATCCAAGGCAGTGGGAGCTATGTTTATGACAAATTGAAGCTCAAGCTCAGCTCTTTTAAGCAGAAGACAGACTCTTAGATATCTGAACTTTAAGGTATTATGTACTGACAGGCTTAGCGTATTTTTATTTTGGTTCTGAGCTCTCTCCCCACCACCATATGGAACTAGTTTGTCTTTTTCATAATCACTTGAAGAAAATGCAAAATGACCCCCATGGTTCTCTTTCAGAGCCTGATAGCAATGACTCAATCTGACAGAGTTTCCCAATACTGTTGTGTGTCATCTGGTTGTTGTTGCAGGGCTGTCTCTGCTTTAACCACCCTCCCTTCTCTGCCCGCACTCTATTGAAAGGGGTGGGCACCAGCCAAGAGTGATATTAGAGCATGTCTTTTAGCACTGAGTTTAAATGATGTAGATGGCATCTTTCACTGAAAGTAAAGACAATTTTTCTCTTGTCAATCTAAACGTAGAATAAACAATGTTTGCCTTACTATAGACGTCTAGCAAGATTAGGCATTTGTTTGGTGTAATGAAGACGTCATTGAGAAGTATGCAAATAATTAGTATTGTAGGGGAAAGGGAAAGGGAAAAAGTCAGGAGATGCTCAGTTACTAAAAAGCTTAGTGGGAGTTCCTGTTGGGGCTCAGCAGGTTACAAACCCAACTAGGACCCATGAGGATGCGGGTTTGAGGCCTGGCCTTGCTCTAGCGTGTTAAGGATCTGGCATTGCCATGAGTTGTGGTGTAGGTTGCAGCCGTGGCTCGGATCTGGCATTGCTGTGGTGTAGGCTGGAAGCTAGAGCTCTGATTCAGTCCCTAGCCTGGGAACGTCTATATGCAGCAGGCATGGCCCTAAAAAAAGCAAAAAAAAAAAAGTTTAGTGGAAGAGATTGGCTTTGGAGGCTGTGGAAGACAGTGACTTTTGGAGAGGGATGAGGAGGATATTCTCAATAATAAGAGCTGTGAAACTCACAGCACAATTGAAATTTGAGGTTATCTAAGATCAAAAGTAAATAAATAAAGAGGATTTGTCAGTCATTTGAATGTGTTGGGAACATCAAGTGAAAAGGCAGACAACGAAGTCATTTAGATGCTAAGCATTTAAGATGAATTTTTATTTCTTTTTTTAAATTAGTATTTGAAGTTGGAAATTATTTATTTTCATAGAATGACCTTTTTGTTAAATATATAGAGTTCTACAGTGGAAATTATTAAGGCTGGATGCCTTGAGATAAAGGCAAGAACCTAAATTTATCTTAGAACAAGGGAATATTTGAGCCTCAGATTAGCTTTTCCTAATATAGTAAAATTATCTATAGTTAAACAATGTTTTCTAATTGTCTTTCAAAATAGTATCTTTAAGAAAAATATTTTGTTCTCTTTAAGACAGGATTGTTCAAGTGTATCCTGGGCTTATAAATGATCAGAACTTTACTGAACTGAACACTTTCTTCAAGTCCAAAATCAACCATCCTTCAAGACAAAATTGCAGGAAGACGTCTCTCTTCTTTCTCCTCTAAATTGTCACTGCACAGATAAAGTGCTTATCCTGTGGCATATCTCATTTGCCTATCATAGTAATTTACTTTATATATGTGCTTTTTCTTCCTCGCCAGACTCTAAGCATTTGATGAGAAGCATTCATGTCTTTGCCATCTTTGTAAACTCCATACATGATATACATAACAGGCATTCAATAAACATTTATTGAGTTGATTATGAACTGAGTTCAAATTTTTTAGAATTTAAGTTTTTCTCATCTCAAGAGATTATTTATATGTAGTAACATTTTAACTCCAATAATACAATTATGTTTTATAATTCAAGCCCCATGAGCATTTTTTTCCTGATTTGAAATTTGTCCAATATTAATGATCTAATGGTCAGCTCGAATCATATTGGGACACTGTTATATTAAGAATGGAATTAGTTTGTGGCTGCCAGCAGGCATCTAAAGAAATAGCTCATGGAATAATCTATTAAAGCAAATACTAGAGTCCATATGAGAAATGAGACCATCAACTTTTATGAAGGGACCTATATCTATACACATGTCCATTCTACTGCATAATTTCCTCCAGAACCTGAGCATTCATTTCAAAGATGTTTCAAAGGTTCCATCCTATTTGTTAGAGGATAGAGGGTTTGTTTTCTACTGTTGAATCTGGAGGCTGTATTAAATCTGTATCATAACATGCAACACTATTTTTCATGTGCTGGAGATACATTCTGTTACTCCACTGCCCATAGGTGAACACATTATGTATTTATTTGCAAGAGACTGTCAATGAGTATGTGAGAAAATGATTGGAAAATATATGAAGCAAAGTTGGTGAATCTATAAAAAAATGAGTGAACATAAGTCTATGACAGAGAGTTGTATGACAATGATCTAGATTCATAGAAATAAATTTCTAAGTAGAAGGAAAGGTGCAAAAGAAGTTTCAAAAGAAAAGAGAATGTGAGTAAGGAGATTAAAAGATCCAATAACATATAGTTTGACTCATCAACAATTAAAGATTTGGTATAGATTGAGAGATATTTAGAGAGACATAAAGACTAATAAGATAGAGGTGGCTTGGTACAAAGTTTGAATGAAGAAAATAACAGACAAAGTCATTAACTAAAATGTTTCCTTCTTTCCTTTATCTCCCCACAAAAATAAACATATAAAACATTACTTTCTAAAGAGTAGGATTGTGTCATGTATATTTGCATACATGTGTGTATAGAACTCAAGAGAGAGCATAATAGAACAGAGTTTGGAACTTAACTGTCCGGGTTTGCAATCTAGCTTTTACCCTTTCTAATCCTCAGCTGCCTCATCTCTAAAACGGCTCTAATAATAGTAATGTCCTTCAAATAGTGTTTTGACAATTAAATGAATACACTTTAAGCCCTTGAAAACTGTCACATGCAGAGTCACATGTACTTATGAATATTAATAAAAAATTAAACAAAGAAACCAAACTTCCCTTCCCTAACCAGTACCTATAAACTATGCAGAAATGTCCTTCTGATAGTGTTGTGACAATTAAATGAATACATAAAGACCTTGAAAAGACTGTCACATGTAGAGTACTTATGAATATTAATAAAAAATTAAACAAAGAAACCAAACTTCTCTAACCAGTACCTATAAACTACACAGAAGCTCAGTAAACAATAGTTATTTCAATGTCTAAATTAAACAAGCATAAATGTATATAACATTAATAGACATACATAAGCATACTCAGAGTGATGAAAATAGTGAGAGAGACCTGCAGCTAATGTATGTAGGCAATAAGCTGGAAAAATAAAAAATGAAAAAGACAAACTTTCTTAAATAGGCCCCATTTCCTTTGAAAGATCCTTTTATTTTTATAGAGAACAAGTAGGACGCTAAATACAAAGAACAAGAAACCTGAGTTGCTTTGCTGACTACCTAATTTAAGGTCTACATTATTTTGAACCCAGATTCCTGAATAACAATACTTTAATTCAAATGCTTGTTCTTGAATAAATGCAAATTCAAATCTTTTGAGATTCCTATGTTTTTCTTGACATATAATGGGACGCTTTATTAGTCAAATCCAACACGTATATTTTTTCCTTTCTTTACCCACTGATGCTTGGGAAAAAAATCCCTGAAAATATCACCCATACCAATCTATCCTTTAATTCTCATCTCTATTTCCTCTAAGTTTCCTTAATTGGGTTCATTTATTCTGAAATGTATTTGAGTAATTGGAGAATCATTAGACTTTGTATAATGGGTTAATCTAACCATTATTTATATATGATATAACACATCATATTTGCTTCTTGAACCTCAGATGCCCTGTCGTAGATATGTAATTTGATATCTTTAAACATGTTTAGTGGAAGATGTGCAAGTGTGAAAAATGCTTGAGATAGCAAGGGTCATGGGAATCTGTACTGTGATTAAGAAAGATACATTTTCAGAATTACAGAAAACCTCAGCCCAAATAATAAGAAACTTTAGAAAATCTAGTTTCATTTATTCTATGGTTCTGTTATGAGTGTTTTATATAACATTAACTTTCATTACACATGCTTGAATTGTACACTAATTTTTTGTCTATTTAAGTTTTGACAATAAGTTTTAATGTCCCTTCTCTGACTTACAAATATTAACATAAAGTAGAACTTTGATGAGAATGAGTTTATCAACCACCAGGTCTTCTCAAAATCCTGAAACATCAAACTGTTAACAGTGACTCTTGCTTCAAAACCTCAGTAAAATATAGTTCTTCGTGTTTCTCAGAGACAAGAAGGTTGCATTTGCTCAAAATTCATTGTAAATTCTTCCTCCAAAAAAACAAAATAGCGAACTCACACTGTTACGTCTGAGGGCTTTTGCATAGTCCTGAGAAAGTACACTCAATTCTGTACATTAAATAAAAACAAAACCATTTTCATGAAATTTGTGGCAATGAAACCATACTTCCCGAAGTTCAGAAGTACACACTACAGTGATTCTCTGTTTTTAGTTCTAAATAAAAATAAAGATCTTTGAGTATTCCTCTACTTTTCTAAGAATACATAAAAAAGAGTGCAAAATGATTTACATGGCACTAAGACCCCCATAAAGAATACAAACAGACCCTTAAACTTATTTCAATTCCCTTGGCATCCTATGTGGTTGATAGATTCAGTTCTAAGTGAGTGGCTCACTGACCAGACCTCTCCTGGTGCCTAAAAGACCAGGCCAACAGCCATCTCAGAGAGTTTATGGGCTTTTGTCGTTGTTGTTGTTACCAAAAATTAAGTCAAGACCTTGTAAAATTTGTGATTCAAATTGGTCATTTTTTTTTTTTCAGTATAAACAAATTCAAGGGAGGTGGATTTGTTCTCATTTTTATTTCCTTTAAAGAGCAGCAAGAAACTCTTTTTTCAGCATCCCCTACGGAAAGACAGAGGAAGAGGAAAGGATGTGTAGAACGTTGAAAACCACTGAGAGGCACCGTCTGAGGTTTTTTTGCAAAGAGGAAATACTTTCTTTTGTTGTACTTGGACAATGTGTTGCTATAAGTTTTGCAAATAAGGCTTCAGCATACATAAGCAGATTCTTCTGTTAACCAAAATCATCAGTGTACTTATTTTTCTCCACAATTAGTGTAAGATAGAGCCCAAATTCCTTATCATGTAATACAGCCATTTTCTGTATCAGAGAGGGTCTCTACATATAAGATACAGGCTCTCTCTCACTTCTGGGTCTTTGCCCACATTGCTCCTCCTGGATGGAATCTCCACACTTTGCTTCTTCTGTCACCATCTTCCAGAAGTGCCTCATGAATACTTCCTCATACTTCACAAAAATACCTAAGAATTTTCTCCATAAGACTCTCCTGGTTCCCTTCAATCTCTTCCAACGTACGCCTATGCATCCTCAACCCTAGCCAAACTAACCACTTTTCCTTAGTGCCCAACACTAGCCTAATCCTAAGGGTTTTTACTGTGAGCTGACTCACACATTAAGTGTAAGAAACATTTTGTTGTTCATTTATTCTGGGGAGAAGATCCATAGCTCCAGCAAACTTTTTAAAAGGTCTATGATTCCTTGATCAAAACTCAAAATAGTACAAAACAAAAAAACCAAACAGACATGCTAAAACATACTGTAGCTGAAACTTAACATATATATATATTTTGTCTTTTTGTCTTTTGAGGGCCGCACCCGTGGCATATGGAGGTTCCCAGGTGAGGGGTCTAATCGGAGCTACAGCTGCTGGCCTACACTGGAGCCATAGCAACGTGGGATCTGAGCCACGTCTGCGACCTATACCCCAGCTCACGGCAACGCCAGATCCTTAACCCACTGAGTTAGGCCAGGGATCGAACCCGAAACCTCATGGTTCCTAGTCGGATTCGTTTCTGCTGCGCCACGACGGAAACTCCAAAACTTGTGTTTTAAGGCAACTATCACGTTTTCTTCCTTCTCTTCAACTATTAGCCCCACAAGACCAGCAGGCTTAGTATTTCCTTTTAGTATCATTAATGTGTTACCTCTGCATCAGCATCACTGGGTCTACCTGGTAGGCCTGAGATATCTAGGTTCTATCCTAGAAACAGAATCTCTGAATGTGGGATTCAGAAAACTACACTTTAAACAAACACCTTAGTTGATTATATGCACACTCAAGTTTGGAAATAACTGAATAGTACCAAGGAAATAGCGGCAACAAGATAACTGTTAGCTGGCTGATTGGCTAGTTGACTAAATAAATGAATGAATGCAGACGCTGGTTTCAAAAGACTTACAACAACTTTTAAGGTAATACTTTTAGTGAAGTTATGTAAATTAAAGCAAAATATATCCAGTTAAGAGAGAAATAAAATAATTATGAATATTGGAAATTACATATGTAATAGTTACTATTTATTAACAAGCCCAAAGTTTTGAATTAATGTCCCTAATTATCAGCATATGGTCTAGGTTAGGGGGTGTTAAGGAAGAACACAATATTCATATAGAATTATTCTACTAAGAATGCTAGCTATACTTTAAAAATCAGGTTATAAATAGGTATAATCTATTCATTTGATCTCTAACACATGTTATTTTTTTAAACTTAAATAAATTTTTTTGTTTCTTTGTCTTTTTAGGGCCACACCCATGGCATATGGAGGGGGAAGGCTGGGGGTCCAGTTAGAGCTACAACTGCCGGCCCACTCCAGAGCCACAGCAACGCTAGATCTGAGCTGCATTTGCGACCTACACCACAGCTCACAGCAACGCTGGATCCTTAACCCACTGAGCAAGGCTAGGGATCGAACCGTAACCTCATGGTTCCTACTCAGATTTGTTTTCGCTGTGCCATGACGGGAACTCCTGATCTCTAACACATGTTATTTTAAAGGATAGTTCATTAAAATAATTATTTAAAAATAATGTGACCTCCAATTATTTATATAATGACATTTGATTAGCAAATCCAGAAAATTCTCTCTAGAATTGATCATAAGCACACGTGAGGGAAAGGCAGTGTTTTCCATTTACAGTCTAAAAAGTAATAAGACTAAAATTACTCTTTATCCAGATGTTTAGATGCACTTCTGAGGCAGGTAATAACATAGCACTTTTGATTATTTCAATAGAGAATGAGAAGAACAGCATAATGTTGGCATTTGTAATGTTACCATTGAAAGAGACATATCTAAGCATTTTGTAATTATTTGTCATGGAGTAAATACTCAAGTAATATTAATTAAAGGAGTTTCTATTGTGGTCCAGAGGAAATAAATCTGACTAGTATCCATGAGGATGCGCGTTCGATCCCTGGGCTTGCTCAGTGGGTGGGGATCCAACATGCTGCGATCTGTGGTGTAGGTCACAGATGTGGCTTGGATCCCACATTGCTGTAGCTGTGGCTGTGGCCAGCAGCTGTAGATCTGATTTGACCCCTAGCCTGGGAACTTCCATGTGCTGTGGGTGTGGTTCTAAAAAGAACAGCAACAAAATATATATATATAATCACACACACACACACACACACACACACACACATGAATTAAAGTTGAATGTTATGATGCTGCTATCAGCACAGGATTTGTAGTTGGCATTTAATGTTCATATTTATTGGTATCTGGCATAACTATTTAAAATGGAATGGATAAGCAATGATATTCTGCTGTATAGTATTGGGAACTATATCTCGTCACTTATGATGGAGCATGATAATGTGAGAAAAAAGAATGTGGACATGTATATGTGACTGGGTCACCTTGCTGTACAGTGGAAAATTGACAGAACACTGTAAACCGACTATAATGGGAAAAAAATCATTATAAAGTTAAAAAAAAGGTAATAAAATGGCTTTGCAGTGTTCCCCTTGTGGCACAGTGGAAATGAATCTGATTTGTATCCATGAGAATGCGGGTTCAATCCCTGGACCCAGTGGGTCAGGGATCTGGCATTGCCTTGAGCTGTGATGCAGGTCACAGACACGGCTCAGATCCCATGTTACCGTGGCTGTGGTGCAGGCTGGCAGCTACAGCTCATATTCGACCCCTAGCCTGGGAAGTGCCATACGGCACAGGTGCGGCCCTAAAAAGACAAAAAATGAAAATAAAAAAATAAAAAATAAAATAAAATAAAAATGGTTTTGTAATTGCTTATATTTGAAATGAGTAAAGGCTCTTGAAAAAAATAAATCACCTTGAGAGAAAAAGCATTGTATAAGTTACAGGGTAATCAATATTTTTATACCGTAATTTTCATATTTAAATTTTTTTACTCAAAAATATAATTAACTAAATTAAATACTGTACTTTTTTTTTTCTTTTTTTTTTTTTTTTTGTCTTTTGTTGTTGTTGTTGTTGCTATCTCTTGGGCCACTTCCGCGGCATATGGAGGTTCCCAGGCTAGGGGTTGAATCGGAGCTGTAGCCACCGGCCTACACCAGAGCCACTGCAACGCGGGATCCGAGCCGCGTCTGCAACCTACACCACCGCTCACGGCAACGCCGGATCGTTAACCCACTGAGCAAGGGCAGGGACCGAACCCGTGACCTCATGGTTCCTAGTCGGATTCGTTAACCACTGCGCCACGACGGGAACTCCTAAATACTGTACTTTTTGATAAGCTTTCAGTTATTCACTTTGATAAAAATTAAAGTTTATTGCACTGGTGGCAGCTATCAAAACTGCAGGCAGAGTACCTAGTCTTTGTAACCCACACTTAGGGGTGACAGCAACACAGCATTCTTTTCCAGGATTGGCTGTCCTAGAGGATAAAGTATGCTGTATGTTCACTTTATTAACATTTTATCTCATTTGCTTGGCATTATGCAATATAGAAGTTCTAGCATAACTTTTGCAGGTAAAGAAAATAAACAGAAGAGCCTGAGGCTGAATAGATTAGGGAAATGAATGTCATCCAAGGAACAATCCAAGAAACTAAAGGAGACAGCATTTTATTAAAAATCTTATATGGAAACTGTCATATGCTGCCATTCTATGCCGTAAACCTCTGAGGACAGGAATTTTGACTTGCTGGTCTCTGAATTTCCAGCATCTAGATCAATGATTGCCATACAATAATCAGCTGTGTTTGCTGAATGAACAAAAATATATCTTTGTTGATGTGTCCTTCATATATTTATTAGAAAGTGCTTCCTTTCCAGGTACATGCCAAGCATTGTGGAGAGGTCTTTGCCCTGCTAGAGGTGGCAGACTAATAACAGGGAATAGTCCACTACAACCCCCGGTGATAAGGACTCTGATAAAGATATGTATAGAGCACAGGGAAAGCACCTAGAAGGGACTCCCTGCCCAATCTAAAAAAGCAAAGCTCTATAGTCTGAGCTAGGACTTAAAGGATAAAGAAAATCAAGTCAGGAAAGCAATAAAGCTCTTGAAGGATAAGAATTTGTCTCACCCACAAGATCTTGCACATTGTTATTGCTCATATTTATTGAACAGAGTAATCAAAACATTAAGTGAAAAAACTGTTGAGGAGTTATTTTGTGGCACAGCAATTAAGGATCCAAAATTGTCACTGCAGCATCTTGGCTTGGGTTGCTGCTGTGGTGTGCGTTTTATCCCTAACTTGGGTGTAGCCAAAAAACAAAAACCAAAAACCAAAAAAAAAAAACAACCCCAAACCTGATTGGGATGTAAGAACATTGAGAAAAAATCATGCAAATGTGCTGTTCTTAGACGTTATCATTAGTTGCCAGTCCCAAGTCTCCCACATATTACTAGTTGCCTGGCTCTCCTTTTCATTCTTAGCATCATACTTGGTCACTACTTGTTTATACTCTATGCTTAAGCAATACCTAATTACTCGTAGTTCGCCTAACAAGACATGCTGGGTCTCACTTATGAGTTTTCACATATGATATTCCCTCTTCTACCTCCAACTTGAACTAATTCTCTAGCTAATACTAATTTGCGATTGTTATATCAACTTAGGTTACCCTTTGGAGGCCTTTCCAACCCCACAAAGGACTTATTTTTGTGTCTTTTCCTGAAGTCACTATGTTCATTGTCTGTTTATCTACTATCTACTCCTTGCCCTAGCCCTGTTGCACACGAGTATAGACATGTGTAAACACACACATGCATGACTGTACTGAAATTTCTCTGGATATTTTATCCTAGAATAGCACATAATAGAAAATAAATATATTCTTCATTGAAGATGAAGCCTTCTTCTTTTCAGTGGTGGCCAATATTTAGGAGGACCCTCAGCAGAGGGATCATCTTCCTGGATTATTTCCTGGAGGCACTGTTAGCTGGTTTTTGCCAACCTATTAAGTTTCTAGGAGAGCAGTTGTCTGAGTCCCAGAATGCTCCTTCTGGAGCAGGAATCCTTTGGGAATTCTCAGGCCTAAGCAGGACATTTGTTTTTGTCATCTTAGAAAAATCTAAGTATTTAGAGACTGACATTAATCTGCATTAAAGTCAAAAGATTTCCTGAGTGTTATAAGAACTAAAGAAGGTACAAAGTGATTTTGTTAACTCCATGCCTTTTGCCCCTTGAATATTACATCTCCGTCGAGGAGTACAGAATACAATTTTTTTTTTTTTGATTAAAATAATTCCTTCTCTGTTTTAGGAAGTATTAACTACACAAAAAAATCATAGTCTAATTAAAAGTTATACATCTTGCAAGTTGGAGAAATTATTTGGAAATACAATTAAAACTACTTAAAGCCTTAGGTTTGATATCTAGGCTGAGAACTGTAGAGGGCAGAAACTGCTAGGAGATGCCCTGTATATATTTTTCCACTTTGATCAGTCCAGAACTGCTGTAAAAAATAAATTTCCTCTTAGTAGTTCAACACATCTGCTACTGGTTCCAGACAGGACCAGGCAGTCCAGATGATCAGAGAAATGGAAAACATTCACTAAAAAGAGTGAAACAAGTTTTGCAAAACTTACGAAAATGCAGGGCTTAAATTTACAAGGGAGGCTTGAGAGAATTCTTTTCAATCCATACTAATTTGTTTTGTCCTTGAAATACATACATAGCATGGGAATACTTTAATGATTGAAAAAAAAAAAAAAAAAAAAGACAGGATTTTGGAACTGGAAAGACTTCATCCTTACCTCTTCATTTTACTTCTGAGGAACTAAGGCTTGGAAAAGTGAGCACTTGTCCAAGGTCATTCAGAAAAGTAACTAGAGATCCAAATCTAGAGTTCATATCTCTTTATTCTCAATATAATATTTTACCCATTATAAAAACTGCTTCCCAATAAAGACCTTGGCCCCAAATAAACTTTGTGTAAAAAGATGTTTAACGGCCAAATTATTTTCAAGTTGTGACTCTGGTAATTTTGTTTAAACATTGCTCCATGTGGATCTCTTCCAGAACAAGGTTTAACACAGCCATAGTCAGTTCTACTTTGAAAGTATCATTCATTTTCAACAAATAATAGGGAGATAAAAAAATTGGAAGGATATTCCCAAATTGTGCATTATAAATATTATGGTAAGATTATAATCTAAAACGTATCATTTAACCTAAACTAAATGGTTAAACATTATCATTCAGACTTTGTTAATACAAATTTTCTTACTGTTCGAAGAAGCACTATCTTTAAGCTTGTCATTATTCTATCTGTGATAAAGGATTTATTAATTGGGTTACTATAAAAAGATAAAGGAATTAACTTCAAGGAACAAATTATGACCATTTGCATTTAACATGCAAAATCACTTGTTAAAATCACATGCAAAATTTATCATTACAACCAAAAACAAAACAAAAAGACAACTTACAGAATGGGAGAAAATGGTTTCAAATGATGCAACCGACAAGGGCTTAATCTCTAGAATATATAAACAACTTATACAACCCAACAGCAAAAAAGCCAATCAATCAATGGAAAAATGGGCAAAAGACCTGAATAGACATTTCTCCAAAGAAGATATACAGATGGCCAACAAACACATGAAAAAATGCTCATCATCCCTGATTATAAGAGAAATGCAAATCAAAACTACCATGAGATACCACCTCACACCAGTCAGAATGGCCATCATTCATAAATCCACAAATAACAAGTGCTGGAGGGGCTGTGGAGAAAAGGGAACCCTCCTGCACTGTTGGTGGGAATGTCAACTGGTACAGCCACTATGGAGAACAGTTTGGAGATACCTTAGAAATCTATACATAGAACTTCCATATGACCCCGCAATCCCACTCTTGGGCATCTATCCGGACAAAGCTCTACTTAAAAGAGACACATGCACCCGCATGTTCATTGCAGCACTATTCACAATAGCCAGGACATGGAAACAACCCAAATGTCCATCGACAGAGGGTTGGATTCGGAAGAGGTGGTATATATACACAATGGAATACTACTCAGCTGTAAAAAAGAATGACATAATGCCATTTGCAGCAACATGGATGGAGCTAGAGAATCTCATCCTGAGTGAAATGAGCCAGAAAGAGAAAGACATGTGGTATCACTTATAACTGGAATCTAATATCCAGCACAAATGAACATCTCCACAGAAAAGAAAATCATGGACTTGGAGAAAAGACTTGTGGCTGCCTGATGGGAGGGGGAGAGAGTGGGAGGGATCGGGAGCTTGGGCTTATCAGACACAACTTAGAATAGATTTACAAGGAGATCCTGCTGAATAGCATTGAGAACTTTGTCTAGATACTCATGTTGCAACAGAACAAAGGGTGGGGAAAAAAAATGTAATCGTAATGTATACATGTAAGGATAACTTGATCCCCTTGCTGTACAGTGGGAAAATTAAAAAAAAAAATTATCATTACTTTTTCAGTCATAATAATATAATACAATGTACTGTACAAATGTCTGAGGCACTAGCAGATGGAAAGCCAAAGGGATATTGCAGTTAAGTCCCTACAATCACTTCAACCAACATAAACCAGTTTTATGTGGTGTATATATAAATTGATATTTTGTAAGAATTTTCTTTGCGACTACATATTCCATTGTAAAAAAATCTCATAAAACTTTAAATTTAATTCAACCAATAATGGGACAAAGTGACTTTTTATGGCTTCAGATGCTATAAAATGGGAAGTATATAATATTGTTTATCTAGTATTCTTGTCAAAAAGATTTAATTTGAACCTCATCAGGTAGAGATAATCAGATAAATTAACGAAGAGAAATTTCTGAGAAAAACTGACCTGGATTTTTAAAAAATAGTAATGGTGAGTGTGTGGTAGACTGCTCTATGTGAAAAGTGACTAAGGAGATCCCAGATTCAATGAGTAAATCTGAACTGGGTCCTGAATCCAAATAAGTAAATAGATAAATAACAATCAGAAAAGATATTTCTGGGACAATGGGGTGGGCATTGGATTTTAATACAGAAATACAATTTTTTATTGAATAAATAATACATTTCTTGGGTGTGATAAATACCGAATTAAACAATAAAAGATACCCTTCATAGTTGTATGGCATTTAAGTTTGTCCAGTACAAAGTAGTTTGTATATTCTTTCTGTTGGATCCATATAACAAAGTGGTGAGAATTACAGGAGAGAAGACATTATTCCCACTTAAAGATGAGAAAGTTGAGATATAAAAGTATTAGGTGATTTGTTCAAGATATAGCTAAACTGTGCTACTGTAAACTAGGTTAATCTGAGAACGATGTTTCTCAGAATCTTCGTTGTATAGTTCCAAGTTAGAGTTGACCCACAGAGGACTTCATATGAGATTTGGAAGCTGGTAGTGAAGCACTGGTCTAGTTCTCAGATTATCTTCAGATACAGTGATATTCAGGGTCAGGGGTATGAAACCTGTCCTCTCTTCTACTCTGCATCCAGCTTGCCTCCCCCATGATGGCAGTTTGTCCAGACTCATCACCAGATGCTTGACTGCATAACCCTAGGTACCATAGCTACAGCTTTCCTTAAATCTCCTCTGCTGTGGTCACTTTGGTAGCTGAATGTGCCTGATTTCTCGAATTTCCCCACTAGCTCCAGCTTATCCATCACCACACTGGACTACAGGTATACATGTTAGTGACCCTTCCTCTGATTATCCACCTTCATTTTCCAGAGCTTCACTCGCCCAACTTGTTTTGCATTTGTCTAAGATGTAATTTCAATACCAAGTTCCTTATTTCCATAATATTGTCATGGCTTTTTGTTTCTTTGACTGAACATTGACTGATACAACCAAGTTGGCTTTATTGATAGTGAACCTAGACTTTGCTATTTAATAGCTTCCATATCTTCTGATTCCCATTCCAGAGCTCTTTCTAATAGATCACAGTACCTACCCAAACCCACAATTAAACTTTCATTCTTTTAAGCATTTATTGTTGTGGTGATTATGTATTTGTTTTTTAACTCCAAGTATTAGAATCAGCAAAGACCAGAAAAGTTTCAATAAGAAGTAAAAGGTCACACTGTAAGCCCCAAACTGATGGAAGTTCTTACTGAAGTATTTTTTACAGACATCAAAATTTTATCATTTATCAAAGAATTGAAAGGGGGGCGGAGAGAAAGGTATACATAAAGAAAGTCTCGAGCTGAGAGGGGCTTTGTAAATAATTTACAGGACAGAAAATTGAGAAGTGGAGAGATAAGCTAATGTGTCACAGACATTCATATTATTAAAGACAGAAATGGGATTAAAAGAAACATATTTTACCTTAGAATATGTGCTCTGAGTGTATTTAACTCCAGAAATTAACCAATGGATTTCCCTTTATTGGGAGATGGCCATATGGTGGGCAGTTATGAGACCAAAGCTCATAACTTCAAATCTTCTCCTCATACTAGTACCTGTGACTTTGTGCCACAACTCAGTTTTCTCATTAACACAAAAATGAATGGTGAATAGTATATATTCATCAAATACTAACCACTAACTATTAGTAATGATTTGACTAGCTTAGGTATGTATCTTGATTTTGATAAAAATGATTTCTATACTCTTAGAAGCTTAGGAATTAGTGGGAAAGCTCATACATGCAGTTATTTAACAAATATTTGTTAATGACTTATAATTACATAATGGATAGTTATCCACAGACTGTTATAGATCTATGGGGCCATAAAGCATCCAAATTTACCTGAGAACAAGGGTGATTAACTTCTCTGGGAGCAAGGGTGGTAAGATTTATAGGTTAAAAGTCTTAGGATTGATTTCCGTATCAGAGTGAAGAAAGCAGTACTGAGCAGAGGGAAAAAGTGGGCTCACATGCAGAATCAGTGAACATTTCAGCTAAATTTCAAGTGAAATTCTGGACCTTCAGAATTGTTCTGAATTAGGGCAAATGGCCCTTCATATACTCCTATACTGATCAGTCACTGGATGCAATCTGTCTGTAGGAAAGAACAATGACTTTGAGTGATATGACTTGCTTTAGCCATAGGTACACCCAGGCCAGGGACCTTGGCTATGAGTTGTTAGCCAGCAACACTCTCAGGAGGCAGGAGAAGGAATGCTTCAGTTCTGAAGTGGGGGCTATAGGTAAGCACATCATAGCATATACTACACTAGGTATCAGGGAAGATTCCTGGAATAAAGGGAAATCTTAAAAGACTTAGATGTATCCAAAGTTAGGTTTATGTGTACAGGGTAAGAATATAGCATAAATAAAGCTGTAGATAGTTAAGGTACATTGCAAGTCATTTCTGGATCATAATTATAACAAGGGGGTAACTGGTTGGTGAGACTGGGGAGAGAGTATGTAATAGTTGAATAAGTTGGTAGGCTGAGTCATGAAGAGTTTGAAGTGGCACACTTTAACCTGTAGACATTTGAACACTGTTGAAATATGTGAAGGATGGCAGAGACCAACTCAGATTGTCTTTCGAAAAAAGCATCCCAATAATAGCATAGGAGATATATTTGAGAGCATCAAGACTGGAGGCAGGAAGGCTGTATAATAGTCTGGGTGTTAGATGACAAGGTTCTGGATAATACCACCTCTCTAGAGGAAGTATTTAACAGTTTCATACTGATTGTGTGTTATTTCACATGAAGTGTTTATCATAACACTCTCACATTATTGTTTTTTTCTTATTTATATTCTCCTGGGTTCTATAGATTTTACTTTCTATCTGAGAAAGTATTTGGATTTTCCTTGGAGGATAAAAGGAAAACATGTGTATTACTTGTACATTTGTAAGCTCATCAATCCATTCACATAACTCACTTTTAATCAATGTGTTCATAGCATGAGAAAGATGTATTTACAAATGTTTGGTTTACACTTTATGACCATAGCTGTTACATGAGTTTTCAAAATATAATTTCTATTAAGATAAAGAAACTCAACTTCTGGATTTAATTTGAATGAGGAAAAAATAGAAAACAAAAACCTACCCTGAATTATATAATTACATAATTACAACTGATTTTACTTGGAACTTGATTTTAGTTGAATGTGAAGAGGTCAATTGACCAAAGCCTCATCAAAGCTTCTTTACCTTCAAACTGTGTCTAATAGTACCTTGCTCAAAAGTCACCATAAGGATTAAATGTTTACAGTATTAAATTCACTTCATAAATTATACAAAACTATACAAGTGTTTATTCCTTTAATAATTTATCACAAGGAGGCATCCTAACTCAGAAGATAGAGAAAAGAGTGGAGGACAAGCAGAGAAATGCAAAGCTGAACATCTGGAGTCCTAAGTTGAGGCCACACGTGGTGTTACTGGCCTGGAGAATTGGTGCTAGGCCCAATGAGTGATGATACAGTGGAGAGGGAAGTCACACAGTGTAGCTTCTCTTTCCAAGCTTCTTTTTGATTTTCTTTGAAAGAGTGACTAACACCAGTTTATAGGGTGCTTATTTTAACTAAGCTTTCACCAGAACAGGCATTATGTTTTAATGAGTTGTAATTTCTCATCTGATGCCAACATGAATCTTAATATTTAATTGCATGAGAAGGTGATGATTACAGAGCTATTTTCTACTGGGTCTTGGCAGGAAAGAGGGCCAGAGTCACCAGCTTTATTACAGTAGCATCACAGAGTGGAAACCACACCAAACTAGGAAGGATTCAAACGTCCTATATTTAAGTCTTTCTCATACCTTCGGCAAAAACACTGCATATTTCTAGACCTCAGCTTTCTTTTCTTTAAAACCAGAGATCTGGAATTAAACTATTAAGTTCTTTCTGGATTTACAATTCTGATTCTCAAGGTTCACAATTTTTTTGAGAGAAAAATGGAGCGACCTGAGTGTAAGCCTCACTTTAGCTGTAGTGACATACTTTTTGATCAAAGATCTGCATCACTTGGGTTAAAATCAGAATAACAAAAATGTTCCAGGAACAAAAAATGCTCAGTGAAGACAGTAGATGTTCAAAGAGGAGATCAGTGGATGCTCCTCATGCAGATGCCAGAGACATTCATACCATGCACCCTGAAGCATACTTCGGATGCCTCCAACTCTCTTAAGCCTGCCCACTCTTTGTACCTTTAGTACCACTCCAGCCTTATAAACACGCACAGGCATGCACACACACATACACACAAACAAACACAAGAACTGAGAGACGTTTTGGAAAAAAACCAAAGCAAATTCTTCAGGAGCCTAGAAAAAGACTAGACCAATTATTTGCTAGTCCTATTGTCAAGCTCTCTGACATTAGCCAAGTTTCATATAGTTTCAAGTTTCAGCTCAAAACATTTACATAAGAGTACCCCTGATGTTTTACAGTGTTTTTTCTTGTTATAAAACTCTCAAAATATTGACCTCCTTGGAAACATTTCTTCTTACACTCCACTGCATTTTATAAATGTCTCTTTTTTGGTTTCTTGAGTTGCCATTATGTACACCCTCACTCCCCCAACAAGACAATCAACTCTTTAGATCTATTTCTCATCCTCTGTTGTGGTGACATCATCATTATTTGCTAAGAAAATGATGATTATGTTTCCAAGGATCCCATACATAATCCATTAAAATAAAGTGTTCATAAAAAGTTGTAGATTTAAATTCCTAAAAAATGGTCTGTCTCAAAAAGACAAATAAGCAGCAGAAATAGTTGAACTATTGGAGATGGCCACACAGGTTGGAAAAAAAAAAAAATAAGGATTTGGTCACTATCATTGCATTTTGCTTGAAGCAATGTGCCTACACTTTAATGCACACAATCGTGTTTCCAAGACTAATGTAGAGTAGCCACAATACCAAGAGTTTGAAATCACTATAACCCTAATGTACTGTTTAAATAATTTACAAAACTTACACACAATTATTAAGGACTTTCTATGTGCCAAGTACAGCATTTATGGGTAATGATATAAAAGTAACTGAAATATACTTCCTGTTCTCAAGGAAGGCCAAGCAGTTGTTTAGTGACTTAGTTTGTAACAAAGCTGGACTGTGAGGTCTGGGAGACTAGCTATCTCATCACTGTCTGCAAAACTGCCAGTACCTAGTGGAGGTCTTGGAACACAGAAGTAATTAATTTAAGTGTTTGCGAAATGAATTTACCATGCTGCATTACTTGCTTAGCCATTTTTTTCTAGTGTACAATCTGCTCATTGAAAAATAATCACAGACAGTAAAAATTCGGTATATAGTTTGTCTATTTTTTATATCTGCAATGATTTATTGTATATGTTATGCCATTACTTTGATTTATTTTTATTTTTCACATTATTGGCCAAAAATTCTGAATTATGCCTCACCTCATTTTTTACATATATCATTAAAACATACAATTTTTACTTCTCTTTCGTCACCTTCGAGATAACATAAAAATAATAGGAAAGTAAGAGTAAAATAACCTATTGACAGAAGAAAGTATTTATTTCAAGCCCCCGAGTTTGAGTCAATTCTCTGTTATCAGTTTTGTATGTATAAATTCACCACACCCTTATAACGATAACAGAAACAATAAAAATAACAAAAAGAACATTAATTCTGTGTTTGATTTAATTCCCTATCCTCTAGAATTTGATCCAACATAAAAGTAATCCGTTTGTGAAAATGGAAATTTAAAGCTTAAGTCTTTTTATAGATATTTGTCTATTTCTTTGTCATAGGCCTAGACAACCTGATTTTCATTTTGAAGGATGACTTTCATCATTTTTTTTTCATACTTTCCCATTAAAACTCTTAAAGGGATAGGTTCCAGGTAGTTAAACACTACACCAAAGAAGGACTTACCTGTAATTTTGCTTCTCATTTCCTATGTGGAATCTGTCGTATTGTGAATAGGCTCGGTTTCCTTCCCAGTCCATTAACTCGATTCTCAGTGTGTACTGCCTCTGACTGGTTATGGCAAAAATAAACTCATTCCCCAGCCAATATTCACCAGAGGGATTTCCAAAACCCTGTGAAAGAAGACAGAGATTCAGTTGTTAATTTAGAGAGACACTCTTTTCATGCTTAGTATTAAACCATGTCCTAAGCAATAATAAAACATTTTTAAAAGTGAAGATGGCTCTTTCACATTTTTACAATTTCTTCAATAACTCACTCAACACTTTTCCACTATGTTTTCTTCCACTGAGTCTCACGTCTAATTCTTAATACAGTAAAATCTGATATCCAAACCTGTGTAGATGGGATGTTTTTGAATTAAATCAATCTGGTTAATAGGTTTGGCCAGTAAATGCTTCTCTATCACAGATTACTTTTGAAAATATTTCTAAAATACTAGTCAGTGGAATATTTTGAACATAATTTAAACATTTTTCAATGAATATCATCAGGGCAGACTCAGACAAGTTATTTAATAATATTATTGTTATCATTATTCACAAGTCAAATTATACTTAGGTACTAACGAACAGATCACTAGGCCCTTAACTTCTCTAGCTTTAACATTCTCAATTTTAAGTATTAATAAGCAAATCTGTAAATCCAGGACTTCAGTCATTTAAATAATTCACCTGGATAGATTAGGGTTTTGATGAAGAAGACTGACACATAAGAGCTAGTGAGTGAACCTAGCAGGCTGCTCTCTGTGCCTGAATCTCAATATGGTTCTATTTTTTTCTCTTGAGGGCAATCTCAATCATGGTTGTAAAGTGTTCAAAATAGTTTTCTTTGTGGGGAAAAAAAGAAAGCCAACTCTTAATGTTGGCACTGTTAGTGATAGGAAAATTAAGAACCCTAAGAAACTACTGGCATTCTAGGTTTGGGGTATTCACAATTGCCTCAGAAAGTGTTCCCTGGTAATACTTGAGATTCAAAGTAATTCTTGATCTACATATTTGTTTTACTGACCAGACTATGAGCTCCTTGAGAGCAGATGCTGTGTTATATTTGTGAATCCTCAAAGACTAGTAGAATGCTGGCATACACTGGGCACCTCCATATGTCTTATTGAAGTTCAAAGAAAAAGTAAGAAAGGGAGGAAGGAAGAAAACACAGAAGACCATATACTCTGCAACTGCATTCAGAGAAATAATCTTAAAACATAATTCTTGTTTTTTGATTGAGTCTCAGGGAAGTGTCTCTTAAAGTGCCCAACTGAATCATAATCACTGGAGCACTAGTTGAAAAAAATATTCCTAGTTCCAATCTGAATCAAAAGGTCTGAAAGCCAGTCTGTAAGTCTGAATCTAAATAAACTCCCCATTGGGGGAGTTTCCATCATGGCTCAGCAGAACAAAACTGACTAGTATCCATGAGGACAGAGATTTGATCCCTGGCCTCTCTCAATGTGCTAAGGGATCTGACATTGCCATGACTTGTGGTGTAGGTCACAGACACTGCTCGGATCTGGCATTGCTGTGGCTGTGGCCAGCGGCTACAGCTTCATTTTGACCCCTAGCCTGGGAACCTCCATATGCCATGTCGGTGCCCCCCCCCACAAAAAAAAGAAAAGAAAAAAAAAAAAAACCAACTTCCCAGTGGTCTTGTGAACATTCATATTTGGAAGGCATACTCCAGTAATCCTAGGATACACTTTGATGTTGCAGAAAGAAACATATTCTTGTTCACTGACATATTCATTAACACAGGTTTCATTTTACCTATATTAAGAAGTATGAGGGAAGTACCAAAATAATCACAGAAATCTTAATTTTATCAATACATAGGACAGAATTTGGAAAATATTTGTTTACCTTCAAATTTAATGTATATTAAGTTTACAGAATTATAACTACAGTGGAAATGTTCTTAACTGAGTTCTCCTTTAACCAACTTAACACAGGCATGAGTATTCCCCATTCCTCCTTGAAAATATATTGATACCCAGAGTACACTAAAAGTATAAATACGGTTGTTGCACTATTGTCTGCCAAGTGAGTTACTTACCAAAGGCCAGTTGTATTGGTACCAAACCTGTTTATGTCAGTTCTGTTTTAGCAATGATAAAAATGTTAGGTAAATAAGTTAAATATTCGTGGGGAAAGAGGATTTGTTTTGTTTTGTTTTTTTACAAAACCTAATTTTGATATTTAGATTTGTTGTATAAAAGCAAGTCAATTAAAAAAAAGCCTTTGAATTATATGTAGTTGCAGCAACTTTAAAAGACTGAGGAAAATAATAAAACTTCAGAGGATTTTTAATTTACATTGCTTTGAATATGCATTATTTTCTCTAAGTTAAAAAAAAAAACCTAGAAATTTGATGCATTTGATTATGGAAAAGTTTTATGAAAGAACCACTGACTCAGAATTCCAAGCTTTGACCCTACATTTAAAAAAAATATGAGTAAATGAATGTACTTTTTTTTATATTTCAAGTTAAAATGAGCACTTTTTTTTAACTTGAACTATAGTGTACACATGAACAGTGTACACATGAACATTTTAAGGATATTCCACAATTTAACTTAGTTTTTGATTAACCAAACTCCTTTTGTCCAAATTGCAGTGGGTATATGCATCCCCAAAGATCGTCTACTTGTAGGTCAGAGTACAAATATAGGATGTACTGAAGTCCATAATCTCATGTCCCCTTTCTTCTCTGTTTCTAAGATGTTCAAGTCACACTTTGCAAAATTCCACCGTGGCTGGAAATCTTAGAGCAATTTAGGATGTGCTAAGAATTTTACATATTCTCATAGCAGCCAGTGCTATACCAGGGAGAAGAGTGAAGCTTACCTTTTCCAATGAATAAGCAAAACAGAAAGTTACAGGATACCGAAAGTCAAAGAATTAGCACATTCTCAGTTGCAGCAGCTGCTGGGAAGAAAAGAAGACTGCTGGGATTCTCCTTGCATTTCTTCTCAGCTCAGACATGTCAAAACTCTCCCTATAGCCGCTTGAGGATCCCCTCTTTTGTGTTGTCAGTTAGAAGAGATTCAGTAATTATACTAAATATGAATAAGGAGGGTGGGAATGATGAAGTGTTAAATTTTAGGTCAAATATTTCTATGCTGTTGAAAGCATTGCATGGATAAAAACTTTCCTTCCCTGGGGAAAAGTGCAGTGATCTCCAGCTAGCCTCAGAAAAGGAGAAGCGGTTGTGTCATTCCTACAAGAGTCTCCATCCCCATCTTGGCACGCAGGCTTGTACCTCCCTCTACGTGGAGATTAACAACCGTTTCTAAATAGTTTGCTTTTTGTGACTGAAAACAGAGGAAGAAGCAAATGGAAAGAAAGCAAAGAAATTTGGTTTGATAAACCAAAATTTTATTTCATGCACCTTCCTGAGAAACTGTCTAAATATGCTCTATTGTGGGAGCAAAACATTTGGCTTACAAGAAATCGAAATGACTTAAGAGAAAGACATGTAGGAGGAAACCTTCTAAGTGCAGTAATGCAGAAATGACGATTTCATCATAAAGATGAAAAATTCATGAAAAAAGGGGAAATGGGTTCCCACATCAGTAAACTTTCTATCAGATCATCTATCAGGCTGACTACAAATCTTATGCCTAGGTATAAAGACTTGGCTTTGATTAAATGATTGCTACTCCCTGTATCTGCTCCAATTTGAAGCCTTGCTCTGCCATATATTTGCTTTTGATCCTCTGTTTCCTTATATGCAAAATAAGGACTTAAAATGTTGTTTCCATATGTAGTGTTGTGAGAAAGAAGAGAGATAATATACCTAAAGCATTTATCTCAGAACTGATACATGAGACGCACTTAAAAACCTAGTCGTCATTATTATAATTAGAGGATATATCACTATATATGTATACTATATATATATATAATATATATAACTATAAAATACATAGTAATTTTCTGTTGACTTGCCCCTTTCCCAAAAGACTGTGAGCTATATGAGGTTAAGCAGGTTCCTTTCTATTCAGTATGAGGAATGGAACACAAATAATCCAGGGTCTGGTCTTAGTCTGAAAATTAATAAGGAGATCCTGAAAAAATTCTTTAAAAGGCTTTCAGATGTTAGGAATGAATGTATTCTTATGACAAGTTGACTACTGGTTTCTACAAATGAGTAGTCATTTCAATCCAGGAGTTAATTGTTAAATAAGGATTTTAAACCCACTGGTTGCAATTAGGGCTAAACTGTGACAGAAACCAAAGTAAAGATTACTTTCTTACTCTTGCTTCTGCTTTCCTAATGCTAAAGAGAAGCTGTATTCTTCAACTCTGCCTTGGTCCTATTTTTAAAAATTCTTTTCTTGCTACATCTTATAGGTTTTAGGATCTACAAATGAGGCAGTTTTTGAGGTTTTAAACCCATGCTAATAAATTGATAATTCTGACACTTGCTTTCAACTTGCAGTGCATATCAGAAACAACTGTGGAACTTTTTAAAAATGTAGATGGCTTGGTTCATGAATGGAAGTTCTGACTCACTACGTCTGGGGTGGACTTAGAGATCTGTACATTTAAATGGTTCCACAGGTGAGTCTGCTGTGTACCAAAGATGGAGAAACGGATTATGATGCAGAATAGCTCTTCTGAATACAAATGATAAAAAAGAAATGAACCAGATCAAATTATCTAAGGGGTAAACAGGGAAGAGATCAGAATAAACCCTCATCTTTATATTGAGCTCCAAATTAGGCGGTAAGTGTTGATTATGTATTACAGGACTGTCCTTGAAAAAAAATTTCATATATATGCCTGAAATAACAGAGATGGCCAATGGACAGACAAAAAAAGTTTTAGCATTATTGTACACATAACAGCTTACCATAGGTTTATATTTTATTCCAAATATCCTGCAACATTCAAAAGAATAAAAATAAAATTTTATACAAAATTCAGTTCTAATATTGAAAAAGTAGCAAGTACTTCCTGAATAAAAAAAATAGCAATAAAAATACTTTATTCTTTTTTATAAATAAATTAATGGATATCCATTCATGAAAAATAACTTTTAGTTATGCCAATCATAATCATATGAAATATTTTGATATCATAATTCAGAAAGATTGTTAATCAATTTTATTTCTTCTTTAGCTCTTTAATAAAAGCAGAAGACACTGGAATTTATCCTAAACTAATGCTGGCTTAAAATAGGCCTTAAAAGCCATATTTTGCTTTTAAAAAAAGCACAAAGAAGAAAGACTAATTTTTATTAGTTTTTGCCAAAACCTGCAGAAACATTCAGTTTTGGCTTGCATTCTTCCAAGTTAATAAAATAATTGTCTCTGATACTTTGTTTTGTCTAATAATGCTCTTAGGAAGTGTTGACTTTTATAGCTGAAACACAATTAAAACCAGGCACGATCCATATACTCTATGAGTTTCATCTCTTTCCATAAAATGATAAAAGAAAACAGTAAGAAGTCAGGGTTGCTAAACTATGGCTTTCCAAAGGTGCTTTCATACACAATTCAATTGTACATCAGCTCTAACTGCTAAGACAGCTGAAGAAAGATCAAAAGAATGATTTATTTCAGCATCTTAAATTCCTTATATATTTTCTCCTTTTAATGTGAAGATGTTAAAAAATGCAGTTGAAAATGTGCTCTTAATTTCTTTCCAGAAACAAAGAACTCCCAGAAGGTATGGTACTCAGACTGAACTACCTGTCAATAGGAAGCTCTGTTTACAGTGTTAATTGTTTTCAATACAAAGACAAGTTGTCTCCAGGGCATTAGTCACTACCTTCTATAAAGTTAGGCCACTAGGGTACTATTTAGAAATCCAAGCTTGACTGGGCTTTATATGCAAAAGTACTGCTGATAAGTGTTATTGCTGGAGGCCATTAAATGGTATCCTCATGGCAAGAAGGAGTTAATATAGTTTCTTAAGTGTCTCATTAAAAGGCCATTCCAGACTTCTCTCTGAACAAACATCTTTACAAATCCATAAACCAGATTTTGCTGAATCTCCTCATAAGAAAGTTTAAGTGAAAACAAAGCTTGGGTAAAAAAGACTTATATAGGCTTAAATCCAATGTTAAGAATCAAATAAAATTCAAATATTCCAAACTGAGAGAGGTTTAAAAACAACAGTTATATATTTGTAATTTCATGTATTGATAATTTTAACATATTGTTCTACAGACCTTATAAAGCATGAGGCAGTCCATAGAGATCAACCAATATGAAATGAAAGCGTGAAGAAAGGAGGGAGGGATGAAACTCTACTTTCATACTCAGTGCTTGAGAAGAAGTGAAGTGTCTTATTGTATGTAATAGTGAAGACTGGGGAGGAAGTGGTACATGCCAAGAAGTTCTTTTTCCCAGAAGATTTATAGCCTAGCAGTCAGTTTTAATTCAGGAGGCAGAAGTGGGTATGGTTGATAAGAGCTGGCATAAAGGGTTTATATTCATTCTTTATGGAGTCATGTTATTTTGTCTTTACGTGAAAGAAAAGCTTTGGAGAAAACAACTGAAACACTTTATATCAAGTTAACCAAACTGTAATGTATGATAAAACAATGTCATCAGACTCATTTTTGCCAAAATGTTGCAGAATTATGGAATTTATTTCATTTTCTGAACCATGTAGATTGACACTCAATTGATAAATTTACCTAGTTTGAATAAAACATGATAGATAGTCTATTTAAAAAAAAAAGGACAGGTGTAAACTTCACAAAAGCTATGGTTAAAAAGTAATTCAGTCCCATTACAATAATGAAACAAACTGCTTAAAAAATACATATTTAGTAAATGCTTCTAAGACATGAATCAAGGCCATACTTCACATGTCAATCTCTCTTACTTAGTGATTACAGTTTGCCAACACAGCAGATGCTTATAGCTAGTAAGTCACCATTTTAGAAAGTCACTTTATGACTTTATCTTTATATTTTCTTTTATCATTAGTATTAAAAATAATGTATTTCAGACATGTCAGAACCTATATCTATAGTCTATATTTATAGTCTTATATCTATGAGTTATAGATAACATCTCCACATCCCATTTTAGTGGTGAATATAACTATGAGTTAAGAAAAATGCACTAGAAGGAATCCATATAGAATAAAGAATGCAGAAGAATAGACCAGCCAGATGGAAGACAGAGTTGTGGAAATCACTGCCACAGAAAAGAATTTAAAAAAAAGCATGAAAAGAAACAAGGCCAGGTTGAGACTTGTGGGAAAATATTAAGTGCAATTACATTCTCATTTGGGGGGGGGGACCTCAGAAGGAGAAGAGAGAGAAAAAGAGCCTGAGAAAATATATGAAGAAATAATAGCTGAAAACTTCCCTAGCATGGACAAGGAAAAACAGTCACTGAAGTTCAGGAAACAGAGTCCCCAGCAGGATTAACCCAAAGAGAAAAATGCCAAGATACATAATAATCAAGCTGAAAAAATTAAAAAAAGAGAAAATATTAAAAAGAACAATGATAAGCAAAAAAAAATAACATACAGGGGAACTCCCACAAGGCTACCAGCTGATTATTCAGCAGAAACTCTGCAGGCCAGAAGGGAGTAGCATGATATATTTAAAGTGATAAAGAGAAAAACCTAGAACCAACAATACTTTACCCAGCAATGGTCAGAAGTGGTGGAAAAAACAAAAGCTTTACAGACAAGCAAAAGCTAAAAAACTTAGCATCACCAAACCAGCTTTACGATAAACACTAAAGGAACTTCTCTAGGGAGAAAAGAAAAGGTCACAAGTAGAAAAAAGAAAATTAAAAGATGGAAAATCTCACTAGTAAATACAAACATACAGTAAAAGTAAGAAAGCATCCACACACAAACTAGGAAGGAAGTTAAAATTCAAAAATAGTAAAATCACTTGTATCTACCACAATAAGCTATTAGCGGATACTCTAAACAATCAGATGTAAAATATGGTATCTAAACCAGTAATCATGGCAGGAGGAGAGTACAAAAGCAGGATATTTAAAATTCATTGAGATTAAGAAATTAGCAACTTAAAGTAATACACACACACACACACACATATATAGACTGCTATATTAAAACTTTGTTAACTGTAAACCAAAAATTTATGATATATACACAAAAAATAAAAAGCATAAGCATATATAAACATATTACTAAAGACAGTCAACAAACCACAAGAAAAAGAACATAAGAAGCAAGGGGGAAAAAAGACCTACAAAAACAAATCCAAAACAATCAACAAAATGTCAATAAGAATGTACATTTCAGTAATTACCTTAAATATAAATGAGTTAAATGCTCCTATCAAAAGACATAAGACTGGCTGAATGGACAGAAAAACAAGATGCATTTATATGCTGTCTATAAGAGACAAATTCTAATCTAGAGACACATACAGAGTGAAAGGGAGGGGATGGAAAAAGGTACTCCATGTGAAAGGAAATCACAAGAAAGCTGGGGTAGTAATAGTCATATCAGACAGAATAGAATTTAAAATAAAGACTATTATAAGAGACAAAGAAAGACACTACATAATGATCAAGGGATCATTCCAAGAAGATATAATCGAGGGATCATTCCAAGAAGAAGTAGTCACCATCACCCTAATACCAAAACCAGACAAAGATACTGCCACAAAAGAAAATTATAGGCCAATATCTTTGATAAATATAGACACAAAAATTCTCCACAAAATTTTATCCAACCAAGTCCAACAACACCTAAAAAAGATCATACACCACAACCAAGTGGGATTCAAAGTTCATCCCAAGTTCACAAGACTGGTTCAACCTATGCAAAGCAAACAATGTCATACCCCACATTAAAAAAAGAAAAGTCAAAAACCATATGATCATCTCAACTGATACAGAAAAAACATTTGAGAAAATGCAACATCCATTCATGATAAAACTCTTACCAAAAATGGTATAGAGGGTATATATCTTAACATAATAAAAGCCATTTATGACAAACCCTCAGCCAATATATAATACTCAATGGAAAAAAGTGGAAAGCCTTCCTGTTAAATTCTGGAACAAGTCAAGGATGCCTAATCTCACCTCTTTTACTCAACATAGTATTGGAAGTTCTAGCCACAGCAATCAGACAAACAAAATAAATAAAAGGTATCCAAATTGGAAGAGAAGAGATAAAATTGTCCCTCTATGCAGACGACATGATACTACATATAAAAATTGCTAAGGACTCCACACAAAAACTACACATAAACATGTACATATGCACAACAGAATACTACTCAGCTATAAAAAAGAACAAAATAAAGCCATTTGCAGCAACATGGATGGAAATGAAGATTCTCATACTAAGTGAAGTTGAGTCAGAAAGAGAAAGGCAGATACTATATAATATTACTTATATGTGGAAACTAAAAATGGCACAAATGAACCTACCTACAGAACAGAAACAACCTCATGGACATGGTGAACAGACTCATGGTTACCAAGGCAGAGGGGGGAAGAAGTGGGATGGACTGGGAGTTTGGGATTAGTAAATGCAAACTATTACATTTATAATGGATAAGCAATGAGGTTCCACTGTATAGCATAGGAAACTATATTCAATCGCTTGTAGTAGAACATGATAGAAAATAATATGAGAAAAAGGATGCACACATGTATAAACTAGCTCACTTTGTTGTACAGCAGAAATTGACAGAACATTGTAAATCAACTATAATAACATTAAAAAAAAAAAACTAGGACTTTGTAGTCTGTTCACCTCTTAGAGCTCAAAAGCAGCCACAAGACAGTATGTAACCAAATGAGCATGACTTTGTTCCAAAAAAATTTTATTTATGAAAACAGGCAAAAAAACCAACCAACCAAACAAACAAACAAACAAAAAAACAGAGAAGACCATTGAAACTAAAAGCCGGTTCTTTGAAACAATAAACAAAATTGACAAACCTTTAGCCAGACTCATCAAGAAAATAATGGAGAGGGCTCAAATCAATAAATTCAGAAACAAAATAGGATAAATTATAATTAGTACCACAGAAATGATCATAAAAGTCTATTACAAGCAACTTATATCAATAAAATGGACAATCTAGAAGAAACAGACAAATTCTTAGAAAGAAATAATCTTCCAAGACTGAAGCAGGGCTAAATAGAAAGCATGACCAGATCAATGACCAGTACTGAAACTGAATTATTAATTTAAAAACTACAAATTAGGAGTTCCTGTCGTGGCCCAGAGATTAGTGAACCTGGCTAGCATCCATGAGGATGTGGGTTTGATCCCTGGCCTCACTCAGTGGGTTCAGGATCCGGTGTTGCTGTGAGCTGTGGAGTAGGTTGCAGACATGGCTTGGATCTGGCATTGCTGTGGCTGTAGTGTAGGCCAGTGACTACAGCTCCGATTGGGAACCTCCATATGCTGTGGGTGTGGCCCTAAAAAGACAAAAAGATCAAAACAAACAAACAAAAAAAAACCCTCAAAAAACTACAAACAAAAATCTAGGACCACATGGCTTCCCAGGTGAATTTTACACCTATCATTCTGAAACTATTTTAAAAAATTGTAGAGGAAAGAACACTTCTGAACTCATTATATGAGGCCACTGTCACCCTGAAACCAAAACCAAAGATACCACAAAAAAGAAAACTACAGCTCAATATCAATGATGAACATATACGTAGAAATCCTTAACAAAATATTAGCAAACTGACTTCAGCAATACACTAAAATGATCCTACACCATGATCAAGTGAGCTTTATCCCAGGGATGAAAGGATTTGTCAATATCAGCATATCAATTAAGGTGATACACCACCTTTACAAACTGAAAAATAAAAACCACATGATCATCTCAACAGATGCAGAAAAAGCTTTTGAAATTCAGAAAGTGGTCATAGAGGGAATCTACCTCAGCATAATAAAGGGTCATATTTGACAATCCACAGCTAACATTATACTCAAAGGTGAAAAGCTGAAAGCATTCTTTCTAAGATCAGCAACAAGACAAGGATGCCCACTCTACCCACTTTTATTAGGCATAGGTTTGGAAGTTCTAGCCAAAGTAGTCAGAGGATAAAACAAAATAAAAGGAATCCAAATTGGAAAAGAAGTCCTACAACAGTCACTGTTTGCAGATGACATGATACTATAGATAAAAAATCTTAAAGATGAAACTAGAAAACTACTAGAACTCATCAATGAAATTGGTAGTTACAGACATAAAATTAAAACGCAAAAATGTGTTGCATTGCTATACACTAACAATGAAAGTTAAGAAAGAGAAATTAAGGAAAAGTCCCATTTACCATCATGCTGAAAAGAATAAAATACCTAAGAATAAAAATACGGAGGAAAAAGGTCTATACTCCTGAAAACTGTAAGACCCTGAAGAAAGAAATTGAAGGCAACATAATCAGATGGAAAGATAAGCTGCATTATTGAACTGGAAGGATCAATATTGTTAAAATGACCATACTACCCAAGGCAATCTACAGACTCAATGTAATTCCTATCAAATTACCAGTGCACTTGTTAATGATGGCCATTCTGACAGGTATGAGGTGGAATCTCATAGTAGTTTTGATTTGCATTTCCCTAATAATTAGTGATGTTGAGCATTTTTTCATGTGCCTGTTGGTCATCTGTATATCTTCTTTGGAGAAATATTTACTCAGGTCTTTTGACCATTTTTAAATTGGATTGTTGGTTTTTTTGCTGTCGAGTTGTGAAAATTGTTTATATATCTTAGAGATTAAACCCTTGTCAGTTGCATCATTTGAAATGATTTTCTCCCTAATTTCTTTTTCTGATCTTCCATTGTTGGTAATAGAAATGCATTAGAGGAGTTACCATTGTGGCGCCATGGTTAATGAATCCAACTAGGAACCATAAGGTTGTGGGTTCGATCCCTGGCCTTGCTTAGTGGGTTAAGGATCCTGTGTTGCTGTCAGCAACAATGATTAGACCCCTAGCCTGGGAACCTCCATATGCCACAGGAGCGGCCCTAGAAAAGGCAAAAAGACAAAAAAAAAAAAAAAAAAAAGAAAGAAAGAAAGAAAGAAAGAAAGAAAGATACCATATGATATTACTTATATATGGAATCTAATATGTGGCAAAAATGAACCTATTTACAGAAAAGGATAATGTGAGAAAAAGAAATATATATATGACTGGGTCACTTTGTTGTATAGCAGAAATTGACAGAACACTGTAAATCAAATATAATGCAAAAATAATCATAAAAAATTATAAATGGAGTTTTTCAAAGAAATAGAATTTTTTTCTTTTTATGTTAAAATTTATTTTTTTTATATTTACAGCAACACCTCTGACATATGGATGTTCCCAGGCTGCAAGTTGAATTGGAACTGCTGCTGCCTGCCTACCCCACAGCCACAGCAATATCAGAACTGAGCTGCATCTGCAACCTATGCTTCAGGTTGCAGAAATTCTGAATCCTTAACCTACTGAGCAAGGGCATGGATTGAACCTGGGTCCTCACAGACATGGTCAAGTTCTTAGCCCACTGAGCCACAATGGGAACTTCATAACAAAAAAAAAACTTAAACTTGTATGGAAAAAAATAAAGAACTCAAAATTTCTAAAGCAATCTTGAGAAAGAAAAATGGAGCTGGAAGAATCATGGTTCTTGACTTTAGACTATACTACAAAACTACAGCCATCAAAACAGCATGGTACTGGTATAAAAACAGACATAGAGATCAAGGGAACAGGACAGAGAGCCTAGAAATAAACCCAGACATTTATGGTCAGTTAATCTATGATAAAGGATGCAAGAATATATAATGGAGAAAAACGCACTCTCTTCAATAAGTAGCACTGAGAAACTGTACAGCTACATATAAAAGAATGAAATTAGAACATTCCCTAACTCCATACACAAAAATAAACTCAAAATGGATTAAAGACCTAAATGTAAAACCAGATACTATAAAACTCCTAGAGGAAAGCGTAAGCAGAACACTCTTTGACATAAACTGCAGCAGTACTTTGGATTTGTCTCATAGAGTAAGGAAAATAAAAACAAAAATAAACAAATGGATCCTAATTAAACTTAAAAGCTTTTGCACATCAAAGAAACCATAAACAAAATGAAAAAACAATCTATGAATGGAAGAAAATATTTGCAAATGATGTGACAGACAAGGGATTAATTTCCAAAATATACAAACAGCTCATATAGCTCAACATAAAAAAAACAAATAACCCAATTTAAAAATGGGCAGAAGATCTAAACAGACATTTTCCCAAAGACATACAGATCACCAACAAGCACATGAAAAAAAATGCTCAACATCACTAATTATTAGAGAAATGCGAATCAAAATTACGAGGTATCACTTCACACCAGTCAGAACTGCCATCATCAAAAAGTCTACAAATAATAAATGCTGGAAAGGGTATGAAGAAAAAGGAAACTTCCTACACTGTTGGTGGGAATGTAAATTGGTGCAGCCACTATGGAGAACAGTATGGAGTTATCTTAAAAAAACAAAAATAAAGTCACCATATGATTAAGAGATCCCACTCCTGGGCATGTATCTAGGAAACTCTAATTTGAAAAGACATATGCAGCCCAGTATTCAGTGACGCTCTATTTATAATAGTCTAAGACATGGAAACAACCTAAATGTCCACCAACAGATGAATGGATAAAGAAGATGTGATCTATGTATCACATCTTAGAAATCATCATACTAAGTGAAGTAAGCCAGACAAAGACAAATATCATATGATATTGCTTATATGAAGAATCTAAAAATGACATGAAAGAACTATTTATGTTTACAAAACAGAAATAGACTCACCAGAGAAAATAAAGTTTACTAAAGGGGAAAGGGCAAGGGGGATAAATTAGAGGAGTTTGGGATTAACATATACATATTACTTAATTTAAAAATATATAACTAAAAAGGACCTACTGTATAGCACAAGGAACTATCTTATAACAATCTGTAAGTAAAAAGATTCTGAAAAATAATAGATATATATTTGTATAACTGAATCACTTTGCTGTACACCTGAAACTAACACAACATTATAAACTAACTATATTTCAGTTTTTAAAAAAGAAAAAAAATAGCGTTAAGGGGATAATTCTGTTAGTGATCAACCTCTTTAGTATATGGCCCACACTAATGCACACATGCAGAATAGGCGTAACTCTCTATCTTAATATACTAGTCCAAGGTAGCCATTTCTAAGTCTTTAAAATAACAACATGTTTTATTTGATTTCTTTCACTGCATTTTAATGTGAATAAAAATTGGAAGAAAAAAAAAGAACATAGGCTCGTGTAACACTTCTCTTTATATTTTTCTTTACTTTCTAAGAGGGGAATTTAAAAAATGAAATTAGAACATTCTCTAACACCATATACAAAAATAAACTCAAAATGGATTAATGATCTAAATGTAAGGCCAGATGCTATAAAACTTCTAGAGAGAAACATAGGCAGAAGGCGCTTTGACATAAATCACAGTAATATCCTGTTTGATCCACCTCCTAGAATAATGGCAATAAAAATAAAAATAAACCAATGGGATCCAATTAAACTCAAAAGATTTTGCACAGCAAAAGAAACCATAAAAAAAAAATAACCCACAGAATGGGAGAAAATCTTTGCAAATGATGTGAACAGCAAGGGTTTAATCTCCACAATATTCAAATTCACACAACTCAACAACAACAAAAAACAAACCAATCAAAAAATGACCAAAAGACCTAAACAGACATTTCTTCAAACAAGACATACAGATGGCCAGTGGGCACATGAAAAAGATGCTTAACATCACTAATTATTAGATAAATGCAAATCAAGACTTCCATGAGGCACCACCTCACACCAGTTAGAATGGCCATCATCAAAAAGTTTACAAACAATAAATGCTGGAGAGAGTGTGGAGAAAAGGGAACCTTCCTACACTGTTGGTGGGAATGTAAATTGGTACAACTACTATGGAAAACACTATGGAGGTTCCTCAGAAAATTAAATATAGAACTACCATATGATACAGCAATCTCTCTCCTGGTCATATATCCAGACAAAAAAATATAATTCAAAAAGATACATGCACCCCCATGTTCACTACAATACTATTCCCAATAGCCAAGACATGGAAACAACCCAAATAAAAAAAGTTTAGATATAAAAAGTGAAATTTAGTCCACAATTGGAAATCACCTTCCACTACTGTCCCTTGATATTTTGTCAGCAGATCTTACCATTTAATACTGTAGGCACAATATGATTATTGGGTTTTCGCTTATTTCAACTATCTACCATATTATCTTGGAAAAATTCATCTCCCAGTTTGCTCAGTTTTAGCTAATAGATTTGATATAAAATTTAGATAAGGACATGTGTACATGTGTACAAGGCTTACATACATTAAACACTGAAAGGAATAGCTCTGATGATGATAATATCAGCTGCAATTTTGGAGACCTTGATGAATCATGCCTCACAGTTCACACCCTTGTGTACTTGTCTGACTCTGAATCTGGCCTGGCTCTGTCATCAACTTTAACCAAAAGAGTGCAGTGGAAGTGACACCATGCTATTTCTGAGTCTAATAAATATTAAAAAGATCTGGAAGTTTCTATTTTTCTGCTTGAGGCATGTCAACTGCCACCTAACAAGTCTAATGACCCTGAATATTGTACTGAGAGAAGCCTGACCTAGCCACGTGGAAGGGGTTCTCAGTCAACATGCAGCAACAGTTTGACAGCCCTGTGAGCAAAGCCTTTGGAAGTTACCTACCAGTCCTCCTCTATAACCCACAGTTCTTCACACTTCCCTTGTCCTGGCTCATGTATCCAGCCAGGGTATAAGTCCTAGCTTCCTCCACCTTCATTCAATCAGGAACAAATTCAGACAATTCCTAACAGTTCACCAAATAATTACAGTAATACATTTTTCTTTCTGATGCACACATGGAAATCATTTACTGAGAATGATTTATGAGTGTTTCATGTTTAATTAGAACAATGTCATTTTATTTTTAAGATAACTGAAAGACATCTAAAAATGCAAGGGTTTATCACACGGTATAATGAAGAAAATCTCGTGATAAAACATCAAAAACTATGTAAATTCTTCCATCTTACCATTTTATATTCTTTCCAACCTCTCTGGAAATCTAGACTTCCATCCTCACGATGTTGTATTACAGTCCAACCTCCCCCATTAAGATCCATATTGCAAAATACCTGACAGACAGAAGGAAAATAAAGTCAACTGAAAATTATGTCTGTTTTAAAGAAATAAGTATCAGATATGTTTCAAAACAGAAACACTATAGGCCTATAGACAAAAATAATAAAAATCGCTTTGTTGAAAATGTTAATTTAGACATCTTCCTATGTTTGAGTTGTTTCTGATTAAATTCTATCAAATGTGCCTACATTACTGTGAAGATTTAAAGCAGGCAGCTTAAAATTGTCTCAGGCACAGACTATAAAAATTATTTTTAAAAAATTTTCCTTAAATAGTAATAGGTATTATCTAATTTCAATTTTTTTTGAATGCTTAGGTTTCCAAAATTACTGATTATTTTATTGCTAAAATAATAATAATTTTGGAAAAACAGTATTTTAAGCATAATATGTATTTAGTTACTGCACATTTTATTGCATATTAGTTCCTATAAGTGTATATACTAAAATAATTATTCTCGATGGTTCAGTATTACATTAGAGGCATATGGAGAACACATTATTTGCTTGAATTTTCATCATAAACAATACGAGAAGAACATGACATACTGTATTCCTTCTGACTCTGAGAAGCATTTCTTTCCCATGTGGATAAGTTATCCAAATCTTTCAAAGACATATGCTTATTTCAATTATTCTAAGTACAATAGTATTTATTTAGAAATTGATTTATTTCCCCCAGGGTCCACCCGAGGGGAGAAACATATCTGTAATGGGATTATCTTTGGAAAACAATCACTGTAATTGATGTAGCATGAATGTGGCAGCTTGATTATTCAAGGGCTCAGCTATGAGGAACATCATTCCCCTGGCAATTGACTACTAAAGCATTTTGCAGGCTGGCTAAAGGTGCAGATGTGAGGCAACAGCAGCAGCAGGCTGTGTGTGGGCATAGCTAAACTTTTATTAAGGGAAAAAACCTCAAGTGATTTCCCTGAGAGATTAAATTTAGAGTACAAATGGCTAAAGGGTATGAAAACAATGGCAAGAATTGGTCATTCATAGGACAAATTGTCCATGTACTTCCTCAGAGTGAAAGGAACTATGAGATACATGCTTAAACGTGAGCATATAAAAGTAGGCAAAATGCTCTCCTGAGAGCTCTTCCTCTAATTTGACAACAGCCAGTCATCAGCATGTATTCATCATCACTAGGAACTGACTCACCTCCAAGTTTATAAATTTGAAAACCCTTCCCTGTCCTAAACTTCCCCCTGTACTAATCTTTTAACCTCTATGTACCTGCTCTTTGTCTTCAACATAACTTCTATCTAGTTTTTCATCGTCCTTAGTCCTAATTCATTTATTTTTCACCCAACAAACATTTTAGGGCATTAATTCTGTGTTACAATGGGGGATATGATGATGAACAAATTATAGATCATGTCCTCTAAAAGTTTCAGTTAGAAACTGCTCCTGTAGAATTAAGGAGATGTAGGAATCCACAATTTTCAATTCTAGTGACTTAAAGAATAACAGGGTCAGTAAACTAAATGATAAATCGAAGGAAGAGAGCTAACATATGAGAAAAGGAAATGATCATGGTTTTGGAAGCTTAGAGTTTGGGATAGCATAGTCATCCAAAAGGGGAGTTTATTGATCAGTTAGAAATGATATAACTGTAGGTAAATCAAGGATAAGAATAAGGATAAGAGCATAATGGACTGAAAAAGGAAGTTATTAGCAATAGTATATTTGTAAGTGCTAGATAATTCAAACACTACATGCATTTTCTAATTTATCATACAACAACCCTATGACCTAGGTATGATTATTATCTTCATTTTGCAGATGAAAATCCTAAGGCTTTGAGTATCTCAGCAACTTACCAACGGTTATTATTAATATAACAAGTACTGGATATAGGATTTGAACCCAGGCATACCCAATTCAAAATTATATTGGGGACAATTTGATGGAAAATAGTAGTTGATAGCAAAAATATGGACTTTTTTATGTTTTTGCTTTTTTTAGGGCCACACCCATGGCATATGGAGGTTCCCAGGCTAGGGGTCTAATCAGAGCTACAGCTGCTGGCCTACACCACAGCCATAGCCATGAAGGATCCAAGCTGTGTCTGTGACCTACACCACAGCTCACAGCAACGCCAGATCCTCAACCCACTGAATGAGGCCAGGGATCGAACCCACAACCTCATGGTTCCTAGTTGGATTCGTTTCTGCTGCACCATGAAGGGAATTCCAAAAATGGACTTTTAAAGAAGTAAAAAAAAAAAAGGAAAGGGAAGTGTAAAAAATGGAAAGAGAAGTATGTATGTATGTGTGGTGGGAGAGAGTCCAATAATGGCCTTTGGTGAACAATTTATGGGATAAAAAACATCAATAATCTTTATGTAGGTGGAACTTCATTTTATTTGCTATTGTCCCTAGTGCCTAGAGCAGTGCCTAGCATGCAGGCACTAAATTAATATTTTGTTGAATGAGTAGATATACAGAAAGGAAAGATAAAATAGCAAAACTTTATTAATGAAATGCAGTGATATGGGATGGAAATTTTCTAAAATTAGGTTGTGATCATAGTTTACAACTATAAATATAATAAAATGCACTGAATTACTTAAAAACAAAAGAAATGCAGTGAAAGCTGGGAATGGATTCTTAGTAAGGGACTGATCAATTTAATCAAGTATTCCAGAAACATCAAGATAAGTAAAGATTAGGAAAATACACACTTAAATTAAAAATGAAAAAAGCCATTAGTAATCTTGAGGAGAGAGACTGCATGATTCCTAGAAAAATAAAAGCCAGATGGCATAGTTTAAAGAGGGCATAGTTGGTGATTCAACATAAGTGGTCAAAGTGGAACTTTACTGGTGAAACAGATCAGAGTAAATGAAAATGTCAAGGAAATATTTTGTTAGAGGAAATTAATGTCACTTGTTTTTTAATTAAATTTTACCTTGGCTTAACTAGTTACTCTAGACTTCTTTTCCAGATTTTTATATCCTAATGAACATTTGATTGCCTGAAGGTTTGCCAAACTGTGTTTGCAAATGTATACAGTACACTTACACACTAAAGGAAAGAAATAACTATATTTACGAATATAGAGTGTGTAGAGAAAACTGTTCTTCACAGTTTTTTATTACTATTATCTACATTATTAAAATTCTTTGCACTTAAGAGGTTTTAAAATCACTCACAAATTTTATTTTAATTAATTAATTAATTTTTAGGGCCAAACCTGTGGCAAATGGAAGTTCCAAGGTTAGGGGTTGAATCAGAGCTGCAGCTGCTGGCCTACACCATTGCCATAGCAATGCCAGATCTGAGCTATGTCTGTGACCTATACCACAGCTCACAGCAACGTGAGATCCTTAACCCACTGAGTGAGGTCAGAGATTGAACCCTCATCCTTATGGATGCTAGTCAGGTTCTTTACTGCTGAGCCACAAGGGGAATTCCATACTCAAAAATTTTAGAAGATAACCTTTCTTTTAGACAAAGACATCCAGTGACTTGGAAATGTTAAGATGTGTTAGGAGTGTTTCTTAGTTAAGGAGCTGGAGAAAGTTACCCAGGGAGAGAGAAGATACTCAGGTAGATTACTGCTTTGGAAGTTGAAGTGCAAAGAAGTTAAGAGGTTAGACTTATGCTCCGCAATTCTTATTAGACTCAATAATAATAGCAATGATAACACTTGCCATTTGTGGAATACAGACACAATAGAACTGAATGGCACACTGGCTAGGGGCATTGATTTCAGTGGTACATTACTTGTGTTCAAGTCCCACCTCTGCTCTATCTCTTAGATCTTTTTCAAGGATTAAAAAAATCAATGAATATAGAATTTTTATTTATTTATTTATTTATTTATTTTTATTTATTTGGTTTTGTCTTTTAGGGCCGCAGTTGTGGCACATGGAGTTTCCCAGGCTAGGGGTCTAATTGGAAGTGCAGCCGCAGGCCTACGCCAGAGCCATAGAAATGCTGGCTCAGAGCCGCATCTACAACCCACACTACAGCCCGTGGCAATGTTGGATCCTTAACACACTGAGCAAGGCCAGGGATCGAACCCACACCCTCATGGAAGCTAGCTGGGTTCGCAAACCGCTGAGCCACACCAGAAACTCCAATGAATATAGTTTTTAGAATAACATTTGGCACATATTAAGCTTTATTATTACTCTCATCGCTTAGATGTATCTTATATACGAAATTAAATGCATTTATGTTGTGCATATATACTCTCAGATAACATAGCTTACTATTGTATATAATATTGCATATAATTTGTTTATAATTTATTATGAAAAATATGGAATGTACAAAGCCAAAATATAGATGAGTTCAAATAAACTGTCCTTATGATTACCAAATTCTTGTTAATAATATTGGCATCACTAATCTTTGAGTATGCTTTTTATTGTATGTTTAAGTATATATACACACATATTTATGAAGTTGGATTCATGCTAGCACACAACACAGAAAAGACCATGTTATTTCCGGTCAGAAGAAAAATAAAATGCCTATGCTTAACATATGAAGGAAGTTAAAAAAAAAAGGGTGATTGGTTTCAAAAGATTTGAGACATGAAAGGACTTGAAAAGTTCCTTCGCCAATGTGGTGTACTCTGTACTTTGGCAATGTCCTTCCTCTAGACATGGGCCCCCACTAAGTTTACTATGCCTATTGCATCTATTGATCATATGACTTGGGCTTAACTCTGTCCAAGAAAAGACTGAACTGGCTCCTATCCCAAGCAAGGTCAAAGCTTTCAAGCATTAATACCTTTTAACATTAACAATGATTTAAACCCAAACAAAAAGAGTAAATTTGATTCACATAGTCTTATGCCTTTATGCTGCATACAAGTTGGAATGATTAATCTTGCAGATGTTAATTATTTTTCCATAATCTTAAATAAAAAAGGATCAACACATTTGTTATAGTCCTTTTCCAAGAATTAGTGAAATTATGAAATCAGAAACAAATTTTTAAATATTTTACAATAATCAAAGCTTTGATTTAATGGTTTGTTTTATTGAATGAAATGCAGTTGGTTATAGCGCATTTGGTTTTAGAGACTTATGAAATAAAAGGAAAAAGCCTGTCTCCTACTATCATAAATTGAAGGGAATTCAGAGTGGAAAATATTCACAGGCCATTAATAACGTAAAAAGTAAAAAGTATATAAATGATCTGATTATCATTTTATATCTGCTTGAAAATTTTAATAATCCTAGAAAACTGCCTTTGGTTTCCACATCACATTTGAAAATGCTTTTCTAACTTTGGCAGACATTCTTTCTTGGTAGGTAATGATGTCAGTCAAAACAATAACTATACAACAACTATGTACACTTGCAACTCTCTGCCTCAATTAATAATTCCTACTAGCAGTTTTTTAATTGCCTAGAAAGCAAATTTTATTGATTGATCTATATATTACATCATACATAACCGAAGTTTTTGTTTTGTTTCATTTTTATATAGGCTTGCCTTGAGTGTCTTACCCTTGCTAGAACCTGTGCAAGCATTAAATTGAACAAAATTTTTGCTAAGCATTACACACGATTAGCACCAAACTATAGCTACAGAGTACAATCTACTTGGAAGGGCAAAGGTCCTAAAGATGCATTTTCCAAGGGCATTTTACAGAATCGAGAGGATACCACTGGTTTATATAAAAATAAGAGAAGAAAATGAGATTACAGGGTAGGAAGAAGTGGCGTGGCTTATAACCAGAACATAATTTTCTGACAATAAACTCCTACCTGTGTCACTCACATAGAGTCCTACAAAAATTATGAATGGTGCAGTTTCAGTCATAACTAATATAATTAGTAGTTATTCTTTTTAGTTCCCCCATTAAGATGGTACATACACTCTGCAGTTAGAAAGCATGTGTTCAATATTTACTATGTGATTCCCTTGTTACAAAGCATGTGTTCAATATTTACTGTGTGATTTGGGCAAGCTATTTTTCTAAAATAGGGTTAACAGTAACACCTATTTCATAGAGTTATTGAAAGGAGTAAACAAGTGAGTATATATATCTAAACTACTTCAAATAGAACTTGACAAACTAAATGCACAATACATTTAAACTATTAATCACTTTCCAAATTACATCAAGTAAGTTCACACAATATTTGTTCTTCCTAATGCCAAGCTATATGAATATATGGGATTTAATACAAAATTTGCTGCCTACCAGAGAGTGTAGGTCTATCAGCCTAATCTATCTGTCTCTGTGACAGAACAGTATTACTACTTGTGAGAGAAATATGGTCATAATGGAGAAAGAATAAAACAAGGGAAAGAACACCTACTAAGTCAAAAAGCAGGTCAAAATCTTTCTTCCTTATGGTCAGTTATCTCCCCCTCTCTCCATTCTTTGTTATTATTTCCAATTAAACTAAATCTAATGACAGTCCAAATGACATATGACTTTCTCTTCCTTCCCTCTGAAGAGCTATGGGGCCACTTCCATAACGATAAAATTTGTCTCTTACAGGTCTGTGTTGTCTGTTCAGGGTACTAATTTCTTCCTAGGCCCAAATCTAAGAAGTTTCATCTAGCAGATATTTGATATTTGTGGATTTAGTATTTTAGATCTTATTTATTTTACAACATGGAATCTCTATAATGTACAAAATTCATCATTTTGTAAGAGGTATAAATTTAAATCATGCTATCTTTGTGAAACCAACATAGAAGTCAGCCACTGAACTAGTGACTGGATCCTATAACCCATTCTTTAATATAAATCTAAAAAAACCCTTAATTTAGGTTCATAACTTGTTATTCAAATTAATGAGTTATTATTCAAGTATGAGTTATTCAAGATTATGAGTTAGGATACTCTACCCTAACAGGAGTTGCAAATAGCTTGCACATCATTTGCATCTCAAAACTTTTGAACCAGAAGAGAGTTATAATTATGCATAACTAAAATTTAATGGAATAATCAAAACTTTATGTAATGTCCTCATTAAGGAACATGTGGTAGCACTGGTGATGTGCTGAAAAAGATTCTAAAAGTGTGAAAGTTAATCTAAAAACTTTTAAAATTATTTTATTTTTATATGTATACATACATAATTATTAAGAGTCTAAAAGGAGGGTCACTTAACTTTTTTTTTCTAGGGCTGCACCCAGGCATATGGGTTTTACTTTTATAGGCATTAGGTTAGAGGGGAAGTGACAAATACTTAGGGGTTCTTTCAGGTCTTATGTAGCACTATAGGTAAATTACAGAGGATATTTATGTTAGCTCCACTCCCCTTCGCCAGGACAGTTTCTGACACGCTTACATGCTATCTGCATGGTGTGTCAGTGTGTGGGTGTGCATACATGCCTGCGGATGTGTATGAATTGAATTTAAACTTAAGTACAACTTAAGATATCAGCAAGCAGAGTAGGAAGAATTCATGTAATATGATGCAAAGGATTCAAAAGGCTCCTTCTTACAATAAACTACACTCTCCTCTTTAGTCCTAAACTTTCTATTGTACCTTCATAGTTCTTTTTTTAAAAGACATGGAACACTTGATTCAGTGAAATTTTGCACAGAAGCCCAAAATGAAATATAGTGAAACCAAAGTTCTCTGGTAGGTGACCCTGGTAGCAATATACATAACTGTTCCTGCCACCTCTCTTATTGCCTGTGCTTTTCCCATCCCTCCCCCCTGTAATAGGACAGCACAGAAGGCCTCTTTTCAGAAGAAAATTTTGTCCCAACAAAGGGAAAAAACATTGAGCAAACTTAAAACACGAATCCTCACTAAAATCAGCCAAGGATGCTTGTAGAGCCAGACTCTCTTGACAACTATGTGACAACTGGCAAACTGGGTTCCAAGGTTCATTTCCTTCAACCATCAAAGGAAATTAGAAATCAGAATGATTAAGTTGGGCTTACCTACTACACATTACACAGAAGTGTTGATATTATCATCAGTAAGTCATTTATTTATTCATTCATTTTAGCATCAATTTACTGAGGACCTACTATGTGCCAGAAATTATTCTGGGTCTGGGGATATCAAAGATAAAAGGTAAAGTCCTTACTTGTAAAACTCTGGTAGGTCATGCAAAGTCACCCCAAGAGCATTTGCTCAGTACCCAGAGGAAATGGGGATGGAAGACTGGTTATTTAGGTGGAACAAAGAGAGGAGAAAAACTGCTCTATCTTTTGAGGATAAAGCACTGCAAAGGCAGGTGGTCACCTTGAGGTCTGGAGCATCTAGCTAAAGCGGTTTACCTGTTGAAGAGCAGGGCTCTCCTCAAGCCTCCCCCCAAACCTAACTTCAAACATTCTCTATTACTACACTTCTACCATAGGTTATAATTATCTCTGTAACTGTCTTCATCACTGCACTGGGAGTGTTTGTTCTATATTATGTCCCTAGTCAGAGACTGAAAAGTAAATAACATACACTAATTAATATGTACTGAATGAAGGATGGATGATTTAATGAATAAATAGGGAGAATGTGTATAGAAAAGAGATGTGACAGCAACAAGATAGCGTTTTCTTGCTTTGAAGTTTACTTTGGATCATATTCAATATACTGATGAAAACTATCCTCCAACACACTCCTTTAGGTAAATATGAAAAGCAAATCCTTTCAAGATGATGAGTTAAGCTAGAATATGTTTCTCTACCCTAACAGGAGCAGTGATTCTGGAAATATGTTCCTAGACCTCTCTCCACAGTATCTGAACTGTAGATGATGTATGTGTACCATCTGGGTCCTTAGGACTTAGCAAGATGGTTCCTAAAGTCTTCCTCATGCACTTGAAGTGTATGTGACTTCAACATGTAATCTATACAAGGCAAGCATTTATGAGCAATGGAACATCCCAGGAATGAGAATAGAATAAATAGAAAACTTTGTGTGAAATAGGAACGGGAGGTATGGGGGTTGGAAGAGATTTGTGCAATAGGGTTTTCATATTTTATGGACCTGGGAAACAGTATCTTTGGGAGAAAAGAGCTCAGGCGTATATATTTTCAGTTTAACAAGCTCACAAATCAATCTGATTATTCAGCAATTCAACTAGGATCTGCTTTACATCTCATAAACAAACACTTCTGGTTTTACCTTTTTGGGTTCTGGCATATTATTAATATAAATAGTGTAGATTCCACTTTTATTAAAACCAGCTTGATATACATCTGCACAGTCTCTAAATGGTTTTTCTTCCTCTTTTTTTCCTCCCTTTAGTAAAACTGCAAAAAAAAAAAAAAAAAAAAAGATTGCAATATGTGAATATAAGTACCATTAGTGCCCAAATGGACTCTAAGTATACCTAAGCAAGTCTTCATTTCTTCCAAACAAATGTCAATATTGCGATTACTGAAAATCAAACGTAAGAACAATACTAGATTTGAGGTGACTCAGAATTACAAAACTATAAGAAAAACCTATAGATCAATTTATAACTGCATATTCTTTATATTTTGCTTAACTTGTCAAATCTTGTTTTTCTCTATAACTTCCAGAACATAACTCAAGGGACAGATGAACTGATCATGTAATACTTTGAACTTGTAACAATTATGCCAATGTTCGCACCAAATTTCTAATATGTTCTTGTCTACATTTCATATACGGAAGTTTGAAAGAATGCTAAAACTTTTTTGGAGGAGAAAGAGATGGAGATAAATTCAGACATAAAAATATGATACGGAGGTTTAAGATGCTAAAAATAGGCTCTACTATTTTTCTGTGGCTTTACACTGAAGATTGCCTAAAAATTGTCATTAAAAAAACCTCTCAAAATAAAAATAGAAAGAAGTCTCTGACCCAATTTAACTATCTAGAATGAAAAGGCAAGTGAACTTTGTTTTTCATTTAATCCCCTGAAGTTAAACTATCAAGCAGATGACACAAATATAGAATGACAAAAATGAACAAGATTTAATTTATATACGTGGAAGGGCTCAGTAAAGGCTAGAAGTGGAAAAAAATTAGAGATAGTCTCTACTGAAAAGAATTTTACTTCATTCATTGAGTTTCATCCATTATTAAGTTCTTAATGAGATCAAAATACAAAAATGACTAATATTTACCAGTCCTTAGCTAAGGATATAGGTGGTATATTTATAAAATATTTATGATTTAGTATTTTATAATAAATATATATTATCTCAGCGATTTTCTTCATTAGCCTTTTCCTTGAAGTTAAGATTAAGATGTTTTATAATCTTGCCCTTAAAGTTTCTGCTTATTTAATAATTACTGGGTTTCGATCACTCTGAGTCAGAATGGTCTTTTAAAATAATAATATCAAAGGTTAACTATGAATCAAGGTTTTAGAATTGCTATTAAATGCTCTAACAGTCTAAAACACTAGCCTGATTTAAATTTAAGATGTAAGATGTTACTACCTTATAGGTAATTAAAAATAAACAGAAAGTAGAAAGAATGACTATATCAATATAACTATTTTAAAATTTCAAAAATAATTATATCTCAAGGAAATGAAATATCTATATCAGATATGTTGTCATAACAAAAATATAGAATCATAACATTTAATAGCCTTATGTTTTTCTGTATAACTCATGTCTGCACTAATGGTTTTGCCTACTTATATTAATAACTGCCTCTAAACACCATCATCACAATTATAATATCAACACAGAATAAGTAATCAGAGCACTAACAGTTCATATAATAGTGAAGAAACACTGCACAGAATGTATGCACATGGCAAGTAAAAATGAATACATAAATATTTGATGGCATTGGGTATGTATGTCAATGGATCATACAAAAATCTTGTTTTCAAAAACATCACTGCATTTCACTTATGCTTACTTATTTTAAGCTAATGGACTATTATCTGTCTAAAACAAAACTTCCTAAATTTTAAATGCTTACTCTTCTGTTGAAAAACTGCATATAACAAAATTAGACATAACAGAAGTTGTTGTAAAGAAATACTAACTAAAATTTATAATCCCTTAAGAGGATGAAGAACGCAGGAAGATGTGGTGAAGAGGCATTCAACAGTAAACCCATTTTTCTTTTTTGGGTGAGAGATGGAAAAAAAATCACATATCTAAGGAGAAAACACTTCTCTTGCTGAATATACCACTTCCTGCCTTCCCTTAGTTATGTAAGGAGAATTATTCCTTTCCCACTTCTCTGCCACCTCCCTTCTCCTTTTCCTTTTCAGGGTGATGTGGGTGAAGAGGCTGTTGTGTGGGAAGAGGGAAACTATTTCACATACATTTTCAATAATAGAGAAAAAATGAAATAGTTGGATATTGTCTTATTTTTCTGGAAACTAATTTGTAAAAAATCATGTTCAAAGTATGAATGTAAGTCCTATAACTAAAAAAATGGTTTGAGTATTCTACCATAAAAGGTACAAGTGGGACTATGGTTATACTATGGATTTGTGGTTGCTATGAAAACATATCTGAGGTAGATATTTCATTTCTTGAAATATAGTTTGATATTTTTGAAAAATTCAAACACATTCTTTCCAGAAGAAATGCCACTATTTCTAGAAATCTTAGCTTGTTTTTAATTACTTGTTAATTAGTAAACAGTATGCTTGAAAGTTTGATCCATGTTACATTTTAGAGTACTAGCACTTAAAATCAATTTAAAAGTTTCATTTGGAGCTTACTTTTAATATTTATATTATATTCTATGGTTTGAAGACCGCTTCTAAAAGGGCAAATTGACCTTCACAGGTTTTCTTTCTTTTTTTGTCTATAAAGTGGGGCGCTTATACTTATTTCTGAGGCAAATATATGAATTACGTAAAACAGAGTAACTGAATTATAGTAAGTACTCAAGAAATGACAGTTGTTATATGGTAATAATATTATTAAGGGCAACATTATTATTCCTTCTTACAGAAAGGATACTCAGGCTATGGAAGACTAGTCAATCCAGTCACTAGAGTGGTGGATGATGCTGTCTTCCACCCTCAAATCCAAATATTGTGGCTGACTAAATGCAGGGATGTTACAATATAATCCTATACTGTATAGGATTATATTAAACTGGCCTCTCCCTTTCAAAGTTGGCTAGTTGGCTTATTGTATTCATTGACTACATCAGGTCATTGTTAAGTCTAAAAAAATTGAGGTAATCTAATTTTGCTGTGTATTGTAAGCTTTACATGAATAGTTAAGAATTAGAGATTACCTTGATTGAAATGACATATGATATTATATTTCGTAATTTCAATTTGCATGACTATTTCCTTTGTTGAGTACTGGAGAATTCTGAAATTCAGTGTTAAATTGTAAAACTGGATACACAGTCAAGATTTTAAAACAGAAAGACGAAAACAGAGATAAATTTACTTAACATTACAAGTATCAGAACTAAGAATAAATTTTTGTAGGAGTTCTTGAGATTCAATAAGGTAGAAGATAATGCCTTGAGGAATATAAGATAAATGACAAGAAACAGATATGAAAAATCTGACGGAAAAAGACAAAAGAGGCAGCAACTGGACACAGCAGGAGGAATAATCTACATACTTGATAGAGTGTTTTATCTCTCTGTAAATGTGGTTTAAATTGTTATAATAATACACTAGTTTAAAAGCATGAGTTTTTTTTTTTTCAAAGATCTTTACATCTTAGAGTTCCTTCTTTGATCACATATTATTTTTCCCCTGTCATTCTTTAACTTTTAATGAGTTTGTCTTTCTTCTAACTGAGAGTCTAGAGCCCCACCACTATTAGCCTCTTCCTACCCTCCTTTTTCTTTCTTCCTATCTTCAGTCTGAGGGTAGGGCACTAAAGAATGGTTCAAATGGATTTGCTAGTACTCTTCTTCCACTGTCCTTTTATTCACTAACCCCACATATAGGTAAATACCACCCTAAGGAAGCATGTTTATTCACTTTCTCACCCCTAATTCTAGATTGCAAACACTAAATATTATTTAATGCCATTCAAATGTGTGCTTTCTAAACTCTGCTGTATTCTCTGTTCTGCTCAGTCAAATCTTTGGTCCTTTCTAAAATATTTTTTATTACATTTCCTGGAAAGTCTATTTCAAATTTTTCTACTTTCTTCAAGACTGAAGTCTCACTCTTGTCTTCTCTCACTCTTTATATACAACTTTATTTTACTGTTTACAAAACCATTTAAAACATCTCCTCCACTTACTTCTCTACAGAAGCTGGTCTTTGCCCATCTTTCCCTTTGCCTTTTGTGTTGACTTCTCTTAGTCCCTTTCCTACTACTCTAATTGTCCTTTCTCTTTCTTCTTCATTGAGTTCTCCTCCTCTTCTCACCTACCAATAGATGTTCATCAAGATTTTATTTTTGGATCTCTATTCCTTATTCACCTGCTTTTTTCGTAATATCTACCATGGCTTCAAGATTTTTTTTTCTTCTGCTTTATGGCCACACCCATGGCATATGGAAGTTCCAGGGCCAGGGATTAAATCTGAGCCTCAGTTGTGAACTATGACACAGCTGTGGAAACACTGGATCATTTAACCCACTGTGCTGGGCCAGAGATGAAACCTTGGCCTCAGCAGCAATTCAAGCCACTGCAGTCAGATTCTTAACCCGCTGCACTACAGCTGGAACTCCGGCTCCAAACTTCTATACAGAAGATTTCTAAGACACAAGGATTTTTGACACTCTGTGTTTGCTTCTCTCTTAATCTCCAGACCCACATTTCTACTTGTCTTTTGAGCAGTTACTGATGCTACTCCAATTTTCATTTGTTTAATGTTACCTAATATTTCCTTCTAAAGCCTGTGTTCTTTTTCTCCTACTGATCCCTCTATCCTCCTTCAGGTGATATCATAAAAAAAAAATCAATGAAAGCCTAAATACAAGACATATAGACTGAGGCTTTTTAGTTGATCTCTCAAAGAAAAAGACTGCCTCCTGTCCCTTCATAGTTTAGCTCATCCTGTCTTAACAACTTCAATAAATATTGATTAAACATTTTCTATTTGCATGACTTTTTCCAGGCAATGGAGATACAGACATAAGAAAAACACAACCTGCCCTTAATGTGATCACAGTCTGATGAGAGAAAAAACATTAGTAGGTCTTCTATGATAGCCTATGATAGCTAGATTCATGATTAGTATTTTCCATGATAGGGAAAAACCCAACTCAAGCTGGCTTAAGCAAAGAGATAATTTATTAAATCATGTAAACAATCTAGGATTGAGCTTTAAGGAAAGCATGATCAGGTTCCACATAGTGTGATCAAGAATTGGTTTCCTTATCTTTATCTTGACTCACTTGTTATTGACTCTCTACCTGGCCACAAGATGGCTAGTAATAGTTTCTCAGTCTAATGCTACCAGTTTAAATATAATACCAAATAGAGATAATACACACAAGTGTTGTCTTGGAGGTAAGTGCATTGGAAATAGGTACAGGGACTACATTCTATTTCTGACAGGTAGACATGGGGAAGGCTGTTCAGAAGCGATAACACCTGAATGAATAAAACATGTAAAAAAGCTTATCTGAACTAAATTTTAAGAGCTTGTTATGCCAGTTCAAAGACTTTACCCACACCAATATCAGCAAATAAATCTAGAAAGTCTTAGAAAGGAATCATTATTCATTCCTTATCTATACAACCACATCTTTGTGATCTAAAGGGAAAGAAGAAGGACACATGCAGGTGCATGTCTGTCTTTCACTAGCCAACATTGAGTCAATAAGCAACCTGAGACGCTAACTCCAGAAGCTGTTAAATTTATCTGGCCTCTCCTCCATTTGCTCAACCAATTTAAATCCAGATGGCTTATCTGCCAATAGGCTGACTTCAGGGAAGAACCATGAAAGCTGAAGAAGAAGAGGGTCACTTCAGTTCAGATGAACCCTCAAGAGAAAACTTCCTGGAATGTGGAATTGTTAATTCTGACTCTCAGAAAATCTAGCAGAGAACACAGAAGACAATCAGCCTTACTACCAGAGGCAATATAAAAAGCAGGAGCCCTTGATCCTACTTATTTCCTAATAAATTGGTGTAAAGGGATCAATTCTTCAATCATTCTTTTTAAATTTTAGATGTAACTAGTCATTCATCTCTCTACAGTATTTAACAAACATCAGAATGTATGTAGATCAAGTTAGTATTTTAAGAATAATCCTTTTGATACTTTTGGGGCCATCAGCATTAACGAGATCATAGTACTGGGAAAAGACCCTGAGCTGTGATTTTTCAACACAACAGGTCACTGAAAGTAACTGAATATTCTTAAGAGTAAAACAGCTTATCTGACAAGGTGCAAAACAACTGATTAGATTCTCTGCTCTTCAGCCAGGTGTGTGGGCATTCCATGGAAAGGCCATTTGAAAAAATTCCCTGGTATCTTAATTCATTTGAAAGGAATTTTAGAAGTGGAAGAAGGAATACTTTGCATTTCAAAGGGGTGGAGAAATTTTTAAAAGGTTTGTAAGCAATATTCAACATGTTAATATGTTGTGGGTGAGTGAGTGAGACTTACAAATGTTTTCATAAATACATAAGTATAGCTATATAAACACATAAAAGCTCTAAGCTTCTAAAATATAAGTTTCAAAGTTGGTATTTTATCTAGTTCAAAACATATGCATGAAAACCTAAATATCTGTGGGCTGATATCTCAGCATGATTGTACCTAACCTATGGCAATTGCCTATGGTTTAATCTAATTTATATATATAATTTATACACAAAATATAAATTGCTACTTAACAATATAAAAAATAATATATTTATAAATACTTTAAATTTGAAGTCTTTGGTTAAGTAGCTAAAAGCTTTCTTTTTAAAAATTCTACTATTCTTTTTCCTCACTATTCTATTGACGGTCATATAAGGGAACACTTGAATATTGTTTACTTGCTGCATTATTATTTTAATTAAAATTTTTGTAAAAAGGACTGTTTTTACGCTCATTTAAATTCTTTATGTGTTATCTTTTGTAGGTAATGTATAAAATCTTAACTATCATCTTAATGAATGATAATAATCATGATCATGTTAAAAATCAACTGGCATTGACTGAATACCCACTATATACTCAACTCTGAATTTCTTGTGCTAAGAATGTTTTATATGTTTCATTTCATTTCACACATAAACATCTTATAAGATGGATTTATCATGTTTCATTTTATATATGAGAAAACTGAGATCTGAGATTCCATCTAACTTCACCAAAAGATAAGCAGTGGTAAGCAGTGGAAGTCTTTAACTATGAAGCCAAAAATCTTAAACTACTTATTGGCTTCTGAAGTAAAGTCAAGCCCAAATAAAACTCTAATATGTCATCTGTCGCAGGGTGAATCCCTAGCAATCCTTATATCAGCTGACAAGGTCCCACTTAATGTCTTAGGTGAATCAGGACAGGCCTTAATTGTGAATGGGTACAACAGGAAGCAGGAAGTATGGGAAGAATGACAGGAGCCAGAAATGATAGAAAAGAAGAAAAATGTTGAGATGAGATGAGGATAGAAGAGAGGCACAGGCAGCAGAATCTTCTGTGATATGGGAGTTCTCAGTGATAGTCCACAACTTCAAATGCAAAGAGAGGATTAGGAAGTAAGAGATCTCTGAGCAGCCACATTGGATTTAACAATGTGCATACCCTAAAAGTCATGTTGACCAGGATTTAGCCACATTGGTTTTATATATTATTCTTAGAAGCCTAATTACTTGATCCCCAGCCTTTGGCCATTTGCTAGAAGCCACAAGTTTAGTAAGGCTGGTAAGGTAGGAGTGGGGATGTAAATGTGTGCTTTGTGTTCATCTTCTAGAATCAGGCCTGAAAACAATGAAAAAATTGATAAGCTTCTTTGTGCACCTGAGGGAAAAATAGTAAAATTTTAAAAGGAAGCAAAAATAAGAAATCAAAGTCTGGGTGGTATATAATAGAAGAGATGATCATATACTTTTCCAAGGCATCATGGTATTATGATTCAAATTAATTCATGCTGATGATAATGAATTAAATTATTAGACAAAGTTTTACATTTATTTAATCTTCTCTTAGAGGAACAATAGAGGACAAAAACATTGCAGAAAATTCGCCATCATAATATTTTAAAATTTTCTACTTAAAGAGATAAATTATCTGAAGAATATATTACTCACTACATATAACTGTAGGTAAATACACATTTTTAATAATTGAGAAATCCACATAAGATACACATATGATTAAATCCATGTGAACATGCATGTAGGTGAACTAGTAATTTCATGGTATGTTTTTCAGTGCAGAATAATAAAACGTGAAGTAATTTTGCATTTTTGTATTTTAGCTTGATTAGTATACTAAAATAAATTTTCTAACACTTCGCTAATGTGAAGTGACTCACATATATAACTGAATATACAATGCATATTACACTAGAACAACTAAGAATGAAAAGAATGACAAAGTTGAAAATGGATTTTTATACATTTGTTTAATCAAGTCATCATTCATTTTTTATAAAATTCATTCCTGTATTTTCTCTCTGGGCACCCTGATAGGCAGTTATGAGTGCTACATAACCCTTGCCATTTGTTTAGAAGTCATTTTATTAACAAATATATTTCAGGTGTTTAATATATACTAATTTCCCATGTAATGTTTTCAGCCTGACTGGAATATACTGATTCTGAACAAAAGATTTCTCATGCATGTGGGAAGGTTTAAAGGGCATCTTTCGTGCTCTATTATGAATAGACAAATAATTGATTTCAGCAAAAGCCATTAAAAATGGAATGAAAGTCTTTGACCAATGCCATAAACATGGCAAGTTGCTGCCAGATGCTTTTGAAAACTACTCCCAAAAAAGTCACTTCAAAGTTTTAAATAAATAAAGGTTGATGGTTACCACAGGTATGTCACTTTGATTCTTACTCATGTGGTGAAATATACTTGAATAACACTACTTTATCATCTGGGGGGGTATAATCAGGATTCTACTCTGAATTGGGGGTTTCCTCAAGTCATTATTCCTGTTCCTGTTCTTTCCAGACCACCATGACCTGCCCTCTCAATGGCATATATAATAGCTCCTCTGAGACACTGGTGAGGAGACCATCTCAATCTAGTCCTAGTTCTAGGGATATGGGTTGGATCAATTATGGTTAAGATTTGGTTTATTTGCACAATTGCCAGTGTGTACACGGGGCTAAAGCATCAGCAAGACCTTTCTTTGGAAAAAAATCTCCACTTAAAAATTAACCTCCCACTTCAGATTCACTGTTTTAAAAGAACTCATGCCAGTTGTGAAAACAAAGTGTTCACACCTAAAAATAATTATAAGTACATTCGAAGACATGGTAAAATTAAAAGAGGTTAGACTTAATTGGTATTATACTTAATATTTAACCTCATCATAAAATCATCAAAATCTTATGATTTATTTATCTATTCTAGGTAGGTCACCTATCAGTGTAATTCCTTACCAGAAATGGTCCCACTCAGAATGTGAACATACAAGCCAGTAGTAGGATGAGATTCCAATACACTTAGAGGCAGTCATACTATTGATATTCTTTAGTTGAAAATAAATGAGTTCCCATAGAAAGCCAAAAATGTTTTTAATCAACAGTTTCAAAGCTTCTTTGCATTTGACTTTTGGAAAAATATTATGCTAAAAATTAATATTTGGTTTATATATTTTTAAGCCTACCTGTACTTTAGCAACATTTTTCAGCGCTTATTTCTTTTTGCTCCCTTCTTAAAGCATATGAAATGTCATAAGTGTTTCACTCTATGGTTGCTGTGACGCATACATACTGAACTATGTTGACAGAATGTTTTTTCCTCACTTTCTCTCTGAGTAATTATAAGTACTACTTGGCTTAGTACAAAGTACTATAGCCTATCTGAAACCAGTACCCACTATCCTATTTTGTCCCTGGACTTAGAAAATATACTGCTGAATTTTACTTGAGAGTGGATGAGTCCAGGACTTGATTTAGTTAAAATATCTTGTGCTTCTTTAGCCAACCAGACCATGAAAGTACAGGAGAAGGAATGGAGTTTGTTCATAGTAATGCTGGAACATCAAGGTAACACCCTTTTTTTGCATGGCCTTTCACTCTGGTAACTTCCAGGCCCAGCTGGAAACAAGAGATATCCCTTTCCATTTCAGATAGCCTAGATTCTGAAACTGAAACTCTAATTCCAAAAGAGAATTAACCACAAAATTTAAAATCTCCCCCAAAAGATATGGTTTAGAAATAGTTCATGGGAGAGGTCAAGAACTATATTATTTTTTTATTTTGTTATCATTAGTTTGGTTATCTGCTATTCACACAATTTTTTTAACAGAAATTACAACTTTTCAAAAGGCAGATAACATGCTCCACTGAAAAAAGAAAAATGTACCATTTCTCAAAAATAAATAGTCACTTTCTCCTTAAGCCATTGGGTTTTGTGAAAGGAAGTGCTAGAAGTGTGGTTCATTTTAAGGAAATTGTAAATGTTTGACATATAATTTTCTGTCAAGATAAAGCATTTCCCTCATTAAATGGAAACAAGTGCTCACTGTAATGTTCAGCAGATAACTTCCTGTATTTTTCTTTCTCTTCCCACCTAATGTTAAATTGTGCATTACAAGTAGTCCACGAAAAACCAAATATTTTACTAAGTCAATAAAAATATTTTCTTTTTTATCAATATTTATATGAGTGACATTCAAAAAGTTTTAATTTCCTCTCATCACTTGTGATGTTTTTAAGAGTCATTCTTAACTCAAGGGACTTGCAGGAGTTCAAGCTATCTCATCCCTTGACTGAATGATTTACTTCACAAACTCAATAGACACTACATGGGAGGTAAATTCCTTTCAGATGGTAGAATTATTCTGAGAACAGAGCCAAATGTCCTCTCAGCAATGGAAAGGAAGCAAATGCCTCATTTCCCCCTTTCAGAAGGCCAGAAGACCAAAAATAATGATCAAACGTTCCGTACCACTGCAATCAGTCTCTGGGAAAGACACTTTAAACCAAATAATCGAGATCTCTTAAAAATTTGTAGTATCAAGTCAGTATGTCTTTCAGGTGATGTGAAAGAAAATTTCAAAATGAACTTTAAGAGAAGCTCCTTATGAAATTTTTATACTTCATAATAAGGAATTAAGTATATAAACATGCTCATGTGTCTTGCTTTCATTTTTAAGTTTCTCTTATGCTTCTCTACCAGAACTGATATCTATCCTTTTGCATTCAACATTTGGATGTGAGTAAACATTTTTTGTTTTTATTTCATTTTATTCATTTTACTTTTTTTTTTTAATTATAGTTTTCAATCTATGCAATTGAACTCTACATTTCACCCAAACTCTCCCTATAGAGGGTCACATCCCAGTTTTAAAGTTCACTTCAGTCTGATTTTTTATTTGATCTTTCTGCTTATTTGCCACTAAAATAAGATCCTCCATAACAGTCTTTTCTCCCTGCCATAATGCCTATTTTAGTCTCCTTTTATCTGTCCCTTAAAGAATGTCCAATTTTCTTTGATTTTACATTCTAATTATTTTTAAATGGGTTAATAATATCTTATGTAATTTCTACATTTTATGTATTTCTGTAATTCATTCTGTAAAGTATGAAATTGGACACAGACTTGTGCCTGGGTATTTGCACTAAGTGGGAAAGAAAAGTAGGATGGTTTTTTATCAGATTCTTGAATAAATTTATAACCCCCAACTGGCTGAGTCATTGCTTTATATGCACCTTCAATGATGTCATTTGCTGCATAGCTTTATCACTTGTCTCCTCTGAGGACACACCAACCTATAAGGTCAGCAGGATTTTGCTCCTGAATTTCAGACTCCTATTCCTCAGACTTCCAGAGCCTAACTGTCCCACAGTTATCTCAGTCCATATGCCTCAAACTAAATCTTTCCTCCTTAAGCCTATTTCTCTTCACATATTGCTGATTTTTAAGGAATATCATCAACATTCTCTTTAGCCAACCCAGAAACTTGGAATTTATTATATATTTAACTCTACTTCTAGTAAGTAATTATTTCTTATTGATTCTGATTCTTTTTTTTTTTTTTTTTTTCACAAATTTCCCCTCCACCTGTCTTTCCATTTGCCCTGGTTTGATCCTGACCTCCTTATTTCCCTTCTAGAAGATCCTTTTGAGAATCTGATGAAAACCATCAACTCTACTTTTTCTCCTCATCAGAGTATACTGAATAATGTAGACTCAAGAACCAGACTATGAGTCCAAATCTCAGCTAGCTCAATTGCTAGCAGTCTAATATTTGGAAATTATTTACCTTTCTGTGCTTACTTTTGTTATCTGTCACATAAGGTTAATAATAGCACTTGGCATATAGAGTTGTTATAAGAATTAAATGAATTAATATATGCAAAGAGCTCAGAAGATTGGCTTGTATTCAAGTATCTGTTACTATTTTAGTAATGGCAAAACATCCATCTGGTTCCTCTTCTTCCAGGCTTGTAAACTTTCCAATGCATTATTCTTCCTATATTGTGACTGGATTGATTTTCCTAAAATGCAAATGTCCCCTTTGTCCTTATATACTGACAATGACTCCTTATTGCTTTCAAGGGGGAAATGCAGCTTCTTGGATCTCCTTTTGTTTACCTTTCTAACCTTATCTATCACTGTTTTTCTGCCTTCAGTTCTGAGAATGAGGCTATATATTTGGATGTACGTCTCCATCCTCATGACTCCTGGCAAATACACATGTTGTTTATGCTCTTCTGTTTTCTTCATTTTGAAGTCTTGGCTACTCTCTCCCCATTAGAGCCATCCTGCCTATGTTTTAATCCTAGATCAACCTTTTCTAGCTAAGTAAATGTGGGCAAACTCAAGTTGCCTGTGGAATTTATAAAATGGGGCTAACCATTGTAGTTCCCTCATACTGTTTATTGTGAGGACTAAGTTAATACACATAAAGCTTAAGCAATGCCTGAATCATAATAAGCATTCAACAAAATCCTTAAGATCCTGAAGATGCTGGATTCTGCCCTCATCCTTTTGTCTCTACCATGATTTTAATATTCCTTCTGTGTGTTTCACTAGTACCCTGGAACCTTGGCCTCTCCTCTGGCAAACAATTACAGAATATAATTGTTCATTTACCTCTTTCCCCACCACATTCTAGTTTTCTTTAAGTCACAGATAGTACATCTTTCTCTCTTCTCAGTGGTCTGAATAGTATCGGCCATACTATAGGAACTCAACATATATTTGTTAAATAAAAATGGGAGAATATCCTTATCGCCAGAAGATAATCTGAAAGAAAAGTTGCTATATAACTATTTTTTGAATGATAAATTTATGAATCATATCTTGGTATAGCACAAGTGTGTGCCAAGCTGATTTGAACAGTAAGACAATCAGCCAATGTAATTTTATGATTAAGCTTAAATACTATTTTCTTGTTATTTATTTTTTTCTTTTTTTAATGGTTTGTTAGTAATTAAATTCTTGATCACATAATACAATGTTTGCCACATGTGTGCTCAAGGTATGTGATGATGCTTTAATGACCTCTGAACAGAGATGACTGCTCAATGCTGACAGTCACAGTACCTGATTATCCTCCTCTAGAGTTCCAAACCTTATTTCCATGGCATTATCAATGTAAACTATTTAATTCTCACATTAGCTGTGAATTGCCAAAAACGTGAAGCAATCAGCTAGGCTCTGATGCTATGATAACACTGAGAGCAATATTTCTTTAGTAGTAATGTTTCAAGGATAAATGTGATCAAGTGTTTGATGACAAAGGTTAGACAAAAATAAATGTCTTACAAGATAGATGCAATCCAGTGTGTAAAGACTATCTGCTTAAGATACCACTACTGCCTGTTCAGAACTAGAAGAGGAAGGTTTGCTGAATTATTTCAGAAAATGTGTCAATTAACTGTACATAGCTTAAATATATTTTATGACGTTAATGTTTTATTAGGAAAAGTTCTGTGAAACTAAACAAAACTACTACTATAGGCCCTGATGCTATGTTTCACACAAACTTCTTTTAATTCTTACTACAAACTCTTCAGGTATGTATTATGATTCCATGCTAGAGATTAGAAAAATTGAAGCTAAAAAGAATAGGCGTGGGAGTTCCCATCATGGCTCAGTGGTTAACAAATCCGACTGGGAACCATGAGGTGGCAGGTTTGATCCCTGACCTCACTCAGTGGGTTAAAGATCTGGTGTTGCCATGAGCTGTGGTGCACGTTGCAGACACGGCTCAGATCCTGTGTTGCTGTGGCTCTGGCATAGGCCGGCAGCTAAAGCTCCGATTAGACCCCTAGCCTGGGAACCTCCATATGCCTTGGGTGCAGCCCTAGAAAAGACAAAAAGACTAAATAATAAATAAATAAAAAGAATGGGCTTGGATGACTGGCAATAGTCTGACACTCTAGAGCACTGTATTCAAATGTTTTTCATAAAAGAAGTTTTACTTACAGATAGCACTTAATAAATCTGTGTTTAGGTAAATCTTATCTTTTGAAGGAAAAGGAAAGAACCAGTGTTTAATGAATCAACTATGTCATATGTTTTTGGTTTTATATTAAGTACCTAATTTAATCCTATCTATATTGTTGTGAGGTAGCGATAATTATCTTGACGTTATAAATGATGAAAAAGTTCACAGCAGTCAAACTAGTTGCCAATGACAGAAAAAAACTCACCAGAATTTTTTTTCATGCTTTGTAGTATTAAATTCAGGCTATCTTCACATATCACTGAGTCAAGTTAGAACAAGAGGACTGTTAAGGTCAATTAAAACTTTTAACTTTTTGGATTATGACACAGTTCATAACGTTTTCAGAAAATCTTTCAGAAGACTAATCTTCGTGTTTTAAAAATATACATTTTAGAAAATTGATGTATTTATTGTGATATACTGATGTAGGCATATCTGCATATATTTATATTTAAAAGTAGAATATTTACATATAATCTTTGAGAAATAATAAATCTACTTACTAAATGAACTTTTTTCATAAGTAGGCAAAGATTTTACTTTTGTATTTTAGAATTAGAATGAAATAAAACTTCATTTTGGTGACTCATATTTATTCTAGTATCACACTATTAGTAACCTAAAATTTTAAATTCACCATAACTAAACAGTACGGTGTGAGCGAAAATGAGGATATTCAGAGAATTAAAATCTTGATGGAAACTTTAATGAGAGGCAGTTTCCATTTTTGTGTCTCTTATGAGTTCTTAAATGACCAAATACTTAGTACAATACCTACCTGTGGGATTAAAGAAGAAAAAAGATTAATACAAAGCAAATAAAATCTATGTTTATAAGAGCACGGAACCCACTGGATAATAAGGCAATAAACTTACATTAGGATTACAAACCCTACAATTAAAACAGGATTTATTTTAGGATTTTATCATTAAAAAGAAAATACATGTCTAGAGGCCTGAAGTATCAGACAATTTCTGTCTCAGTATTATTTTTTTTGGATATGTTATATCATAGAATAGACATAGTTATTTTCCTCATACCCTGAGTGGATGCAATGGGTAGCATCCATCAGGAGTGCCATCACAGCTGTTCGATAAATTATGTTTCTTGAATTGCTTGCCTGATGTTGCACCCAAAGACCAAACCTAGCAAGGAATTTTAATTTTGAAAAGTTTAAAGACATATTTATTGCACAAATACTTAGAAAATAAGTGAAATTATGATAAGTAGGCAGATATATGAGCTCTGTGAGAATCACCAGGGCTTGATATTTCTAACAACATAAAAAAAAAACAAAAAAAAAACCCTACTCAACTTCATGTGCATTACATCTCAGAATGATAAGAAAAATATGTTTCCAATCTTTCCCCAATGTATTCAGTTCAATATGAGAATAGATATGTCTCATATTAATACTTAATTTCTAAATACTCATGAGCTTTATTAAAATTCTCTGGCAAAATTCTACCATGCTTTCCTTCCAGTGGACTCTAGTTCAAGGTTTTGGCAGGCTCTAACTGATTAGCAGGTTTTTCCCTTCCCAATCACATTTCTGAGCATGCCCAAATGGAGCTCTGGGAACACACTGTTTAAAATATATTCTTTACAAAGTATATTAAGGGTTTGTTTAGACTAAAGGAGCTATAACTCAAGGTAATGGCATGTAATAGATAGAGAAATGTGAAATGTCTTTAAAACAAGATCCCTTGATATGAAGTTATCCTCTGTATTCATATCTATATATAAGAGTATGGAATTGAGCTATTTTTTTTTCATATAGCTCAAATCTTCTATTAAATTAAAGGGGCCTCCACATTATGTATGTTGCATATGCACACCGAACCATTACATGAATGGTCACATAATCTACAATTTAATGACAGCTATAACTTTAGGTTATAAGTACTGTTCACTTTCACTCATCACCATTTACCATTCTATGTTCACTCACAGAAAAACTGATTAGTGAGCAGAGCTACAGAAGACGACCTTAAACTCCAAACTTTAAAGAGCTTTTCTAAGGCTCAGGAGAGGTTCTGTTTGAAGTGGACAAGTGCACACAGAGGCATTTATTCAATAATTGCTGGGTGGACAAATGGACAGATGGGTATCTTCTGAAGAGACACAGGCCTGCGATATTTCTGATGGTTAAATGGCTTCAGATAGTCTAGTGATATTAAAAATTTGTATTTCTACTATCTCAAAGACATCCCAGAATAAATGTGGGTGACTACTATATAGGACTGCATAAAAATAATCTTTTTTTCTCATTTATAATGATTTTTATTTTTTCTATTATAGCTGGTTCAAAAATAATCTTAATACTGACTTTAAATAACAAATATTCTTTCTCCCTCATAATAGTTTTTAGGAACTTCTATAGCTCCCCTTCTGTGCAGGGAACTCTTCCTTATCCTCCTCTGCAAAAGAAATAGTTTTAAAATGAGAACACTCCTGAAACTCTCCTAAGCACTCTGAACTCTTTGGCTAATTTCTGTCCTGTATAGTTAAGTATCTAATACCACAATACAAAATACTTATCCATGACAGTATAGAAGATTTTATTTAAAGATAAAAAGACCAATAAAAAAGAAGAAATTAGAAGGTTCTTTTAGAAAGATATTGTGAATTAACAAATACAAGCTTATGAATACTCTGAAGTTAAAAACATGAGAAGATCATCAGTGCAAACTTCATGAAATGCTTCTAGGAATAGAGTTCTCTTGCTGCTTCTACACAGCAATTAATGCAACTTAGAAAGATGACTATTACTTGCTCCATATTAAATACAATATTTAATATACCAAAGTGAGGAAGAAATTCTTACCACCTTCTTTAGTGCAAAGGTTGACGAGATTATGCACTGTGTCCATCAGCTCCAGCTGCTGCTTTTGAAGGACACTGTTATTGGTGGTGGCTCTGTTCAATTGTTTTTCCAGTTCCTGGATTATATATGTTTGACGAGTAACCAAACCTTGAAGATTCTCTTTCTCTTCCTTTAAGGTGTCCAATTCTTCCTTGTGCTTTCCCTCCATTTCTAAGATTTTATGTTCTAATAAACTACGAGGAAGTAAAGATAAGATTTAGTTTTTAAAATGCTACACAAAAAATGTGATTCAACTGGTTCCTGAGTTTATTTAAAGTTAGGAATTTTTAGTTAGGTATTTTACCACAGAAATAGCTTTTTAAGTGAGAGGTTCAATATATATAATATATATATATATATATAATAGGAATATTATGTATAGCATGTCAAATGAAGAATTACTACATCACTTATCATCAGAATAATGTTTGTTTCTTAAATATAATTTATTTTCTGGGGTGTATCTTACATCCAGGAATTAGATAGACCCTGAATTAGACCCTGTCTGAAGAAATTACAGTATAATTTTCATTAAAGAAATGGATCCAGTAAGAAACAGAAATAATAGTTCTTCACTCGTTTGGGATTCTCAAAACATTAATAGTGATTAAATTTCATAAAAGGTGTGTGAGGTCAAGGAGTAACACTGATGCAGACACCAGAGGACTGGAGAGTAACCTACCCGAAGTCATAATTAATTAGATTTCCTGGGATTTTTGACACCTGTCCTGTATCATAACCACTAGCCTAATTTACCTCTCATTCTGAGCTTTAGGATAGGGCCTAAGGCACCACAAGTTCCCAAGTCACTGAATAATTGGTTCTGGAAAGGAAGACATCAGGCTGGTGGCATAGTCTTACAAAGGACTTGAGAAGCTTTGCTCAGTGATGCAATCTTCAACTGAGAACTTTTCTTCTCTCAGCACTCTTCATAGGATATTCCCCTTGCCTAGTGCACATTAAAAATGATAGAGAATGCAGAAGCACTCTGGGATCCTAGCAATTGACTGGAAATAAAAAACATTTACATTTTATGGAGTGTATAATATACTAGTATTCCTCAGAGAAAAGCCTTATTTACTTTTCTCAGTTCCATTTGCAGAAGGTTCATCCAGTCCTTAGTTTACAAGGTGTTATTCAAGTATAACAGACCAGACTGGGCACTTAATTTACCTTGGAGAAATATAGCACTGAATCATTCCTATAAGTTTTCAAAAAGGGGACACTAGGGAATGTTTTAAACTTAATACCTAAGTCATAAAATAAAGCATATATAAATTTTTTTTGTCTTTTTGCCTTTTCTAGGGCCGCACCCGCGGCATATGAAAGTTCCCAGGCTAGGGGTCAAATTGGAGCTGTAGCTGCCAGCCTACGCTAGAGCCACAGCAACTCGGGATCTGAGCCACGTCTGTGACCTACACCATAGCTCACGGCAATGCCAGATCCTTAACCCACTGAGCAAGGCCAGGGATCGAACCTGCAACCTCATGGTTCCTAGTCAGATTCGTAACTGCTGAGCCACGACGAGAACTCCAAGCATATTTGAACAGCCAAATATTCCAAGTCCATGTGGTAGGGGACAAGCTGGAATATCTGATTGTTCTTAACACAGATTAAGAAGTGTAGAGAGAAACGTTCATGGTAGTTCCAGATCTCTGCCGACAAACCTGTCCTCCAAGACAATAAGGCCCAGAACATGAAAGGAAAGTTGCCTGTAGAACCTTGCCTGAAAAACACTGGGTGGGATGCTTCTGTGTATAAGACCTTACTAATTGACAACATCTTTGGTAGCATACCCAGATTCACATACAAAAATGTCACACTGAGACCCACTAGGGGCAGCTCTGTGATTTCTGCAAGAAAAGCCACTGTATCCTGAGTTGCTTTCATTTTATAGGACAGTGAAAGGATCCCTGTCTTGACTGATCATTAAGCAAACTGAATTTGAATGGATCTTGGGTATAATGATTTGGGAGAAATGTGATGGTCCTTTATATTTTTCAAAACATTTTTAGGAAATAAAAAATTTAGGCAAAGAAGTCAGAGTAAGATGAAAGAGAGTATCTCTAAAGGAGTAGCTATGATTCACTGTCTTTTAGTGTTTTTTTTTTCTGTGTCAAGTAACGTGACGCTGGAAAAATTAGTAGTTAAAAAAAAAAAAACAAAACAAAGTAAAACAAAAACTTTTTTATTGGTTAAAAAGTTCATCCCACCCCCTAGCTAAGTGACTAGTGTACATGCTGTGGATGCCAGAGGACGTTTTCTCTGTGACTATTCATTTTCGGCCTTCAGATCCGAGTATTAATCACAATGGATGCCTTAGTTCATTCTCAGTTTACTTTTTAATTATTTTTGTTTCTCTTCCTAGGGTAATGATCAGATGTAAGATGCCCATAAACTAGTCAGTTAACCTGTGAGAAAATTTTCTTTTAAATTCACAAGAGTTATAGTATACTATCAAGAAACCTTAGAATTTAACTGTTAAAATGACAACAATGTAAAGAGTAACATTTGGGTGTCACAGTCAAAAAATACTGGATAAAAATTCTGAATTACCATTTTGTTCCTAAAATAAGATGAGCTCTAGTTTTTTCAGTTTTCCTAATTAGTAGGTAACATTCTTGTTTGGAAATATCATGCTATAGTAATAACTTGCATTTATTAGTTGCAAAGTGCCAGCAGTGCTTTCAGAACTACGTAAAATATAAAATGACACTATTCCTACTCTAAGGATTTATTTTTAGAGAGAAAACTTCAGATGAAAAAAAGTAGCTAGGGGAAACTTCTGTTTAAGGCATAACACTTGTAAAAAAATTTTTTGCATCAGTGTTTTTCCACTTTCTACTTTTGATGCAGTCTTTGTTCAAGAAGACATGTACTAAAAGATGGGTATTATCTGAGATGTTTTTGTTTGTTTGCAAAGAGATGAGAATAGAAAGATGATCAAAGGAGTCCTAGTGTCAAAAGAAACAATTCTGAACAGTGGCTTGTGGAAGAAAAGGGCTGTATTTCCTGAGTAAAATAAATATACATTTAGCATGTTGGAAAGAATGTTAATTTTCGTAATTCATCAAACAACCTTTAATGCACTATGACTACTAGGTATCAACAGGTGGCAACATAGCCTGTCATCTTAAAATAGTTATTCATATAAAGTAAACAAAGGACTGCTTACAGAAGTAAGAAGCCTGCTCTCCATTACAGACATCTCACAGAATTTGGAATGAAATATATGCATAAAAAAGATGCATAAAAACCACAAGCAAACTGGAAACATGTCACACTGTTTCTCAAATGACAGGTCTTAGTTAATTACCTCTTTCAGTATTTTCTCATTTCTTTTCTTTACTTGGAGTCTCTAATAGCTTTTGTACTCTAGTAATTCTCTATTAATCTTATTTTATTTCTATAAAGGAGACCCTTTATATTAATGACACCCTTTTAGACTTCTTCAGGCAAAACTGGTATCTTTTTGACACTGCTTATCCATCCCTTCCATCTTCTCTCCATACTTGCCTTCCGAAAACACTATGATTTTTGATACTCTCATCCATTGATTACTATCTACTTGGGAAGTTATCCCTTCCTCACTATTTCCAAATTGGTTTGAGTCCAAAATTCTTCTGTCAGAAAACATGCAAACATGCATATATTAACTCTACTTAATGATTACATTGTTGTAATACACCGTTTTAGTTGTGTAATATTTTAAAACCCTTTTATCTTTGATTCTTAAAGTAACATAATGATACAGAGTGAGTAGATGTTATAAGCCCCAGTTTACAGGTAAGAATCACCCTGTACAAAATTGTGCACATACTGTTAGAACCAAAATAAAAGGCCATGTCTTCTAACTTGTCAGAGTAGAAATCTGCCCACTACCCAGTGCTATGAAAATTATTTCTCCGATTTAGCATAACATAATCTCTCCCTATTTTCACCCACTTATATTTTGCCAAGAATCAAGGCATCAGCTTAACTTTCTTTAGTATCTGCCACTCTCCAACCGATTATTTTTGGGAGCTTGTCTTTCACCCATATTTCAACTTATTGATCTTTTCCACATATAAAAACAAAATTTCTTTTTTCAAGCCAGTTTTTTAAAAAATCTAAACTAAGATTTTTCTTAAGCACCACTCTACCTTAACCCCTCTGCCATTAAATTTAATTTTCTTACTCAATATATTGATCATGTCCTATTTTGTCCTGAGTTTTTTTAATTGGTTCTCTTATATTTCCCCTATCCAGGTCAGCTGGGAGAAGCCACCTCAGTTGGGAACAGAGACTTCTATACACAAAGATGGATCTGAAAGACAACACGAATATAGACAAAGTAGGCATATTTTCCCTGATGAAGGCCTTCAGCAACAAGTTTAGTTTAGGTTTAAATGCATAATACAAAACCTGGGTGCTGATTCCAAACAACACGAATATAGACAAAGTAGGCATATTTTCCCTGATGATGGCCTTCAGCAACAAGTTTAGTTTAGGTTTAAATGCATAATACAAAACCTGGGTGCTGATTCCAAACTCCAGTGCACTATTTTCTAGAGTATACTCAGTATATTTTTATTATTCATTTCATGGTTAAGAATTCTACTGTCAAGTGTTTTGGCAGCCTAAATTAAATAGTCTTATTATAACGCATCCTTTAGGATTAGTGTTCCATAAAATGATAATTTATGAAACTGTGCACCTACCTCTATTCATATTGAACTAGAAATTCAAAGACAGAGTTTCTCACAGGATTCTCAGGACTTCCTGTTTCCCATCTTTCTGGAAACACTTTGAGAAGAGACATGCATAGAATTTTGGCACTTAACTTCTAGTTTGAGGCAGAGGTGCACTTTAATGAAGAATAAAATAAACAAAATAATCTAGACCTTGAACTTCAGTAAAAGGTTCCAAGTGAATGTATACAAGCCCCTATTTAAAGTTTTTGGTTGACTTTTCCCCCTCATTTTCAGTCTGCCTCCTCCAACATATCTTATTGGAAACATTTCAAATCATTGAACACATCTTGCAAATTTCACGGAAATGCTCTCCCTTTCAAATTGTTTCCCACAAAAGAGTTCCTGACATAGCAGCAACTGAATTCATAGCAGTGACAGTTGCCCAAGCACTATATGTATAAACATAGCCCCCAAATGAGGAGGAAGATGCTGAAAACATAGAGACCTTCTCATTTTTATCTCTCTGAACTTTCTTAAAGATGTTTCAGTTTTTAAATTATTTTTCATCTGTACAATGTTAACATTTGTTACAAACATGGGTTTTAAAGAATGACTTTTTCCCCCTCCTTAAACAAGGGCATAGTAAGTCTGGTTAAATTTATATTTTAAGTTTCTAACTTAAACACAGCACATTTTAATATATGAGGTTAATTTCTATAATTCTAATGTGGGCTAGAAGCATAGATGACTACAAGTAAACAATGGCAAATAAATATTTTGAAGTTTATGGTAAATAAGAATAAGCTAAGTATATTTTGGAAGCTAGAAGCCAAAAAGAAAAAAAAAATACATTTATTTTATAATATAAAAATGTAACACATCTATAAATAATAGGTTGAAAAATAAATGACAAGCTGGAGAAAATATTTGTAACACATATGACAAAGTTTGAACATTCATTAAATAGCTTATATGAAGCAATAAAGATAAATAATCTAATAGAAAAATGAGAAACATACATAAATAAGCTAGTCACAGAAGAAAAATGCAAATGGTCAATAACAATGAAAAGATGCACAATACAATCTCTCAGGTAGACAAGATTAATGAAATGGCTGGCAAGGTTATGAAAATTATAAAGCCCATGTAGATGTGGGGAGAATGTAAAATCTGCAGATAATGTATTAATATTTATGAAAATTCAAAATCATCATTGAAAAGTTCTACTAAATGCAAATTTTAATGCATCTCTAACAATGAATGAGGTATATCTGTATATAATTACATATTTAATAAATATATCCATGATAAATTTTTATAAGTAGAATTGAACCCAGCATTTAAAAAATAGTTACAATCTATATGCATATATACACGCATGTATGTAATTTTACATGGGTGTGTATCTCTGTAACCACATAGGTAAAGACACACACTCTATATACACATATGTATCTAAGTTTATGCATTAAAAAAAGTCTGGAAGGATAGGCACCAAACTGCTAATCTGCTAATGACAGTTCTCTGCAGGGGGTGGAGGAGTAAGGAATTAGGAATTTTGACTTTACATACGTCTATGTAATTCAGCATTTAGATCAGTTAAGTTTGTGTTGCTTTTTTATATTATTATTATTCAGAGATGTGGTAAACAATCATGAGTCTTGAATGATCTGAAAAGTTGCTGTCCATAGAAATGAAAAAACTGGGCTCAATTAGTGGACCTCAGAATGTGGACTGATAATCTTGGATGCCATGCATTGGACTTTTAGGTATGCAGAAGAGAGGTATAAAAGCTATCTATATATTATTCATGTTAAGAACAATGAATATGTTTACAATATTTAATATAAACTATGTGATCTGTTTTCCATTAATTTTTTTCTTAGTTTTGAGTGTGTGTGTACATAGATAAATGAGATTTATTGGGATAGAGCTACTGGGACCTTTGCCGCTTAATCATTCAGCCAATATCCAAAAAACATTTAATACTATACATTACCATGTAAAGAAAATTGTGCCTGGAAGCATGAAGACAAAAATAAATAAAACATAGCCTCTGCGTTCCAGAAGGGCAAAGTGTAATAGCAGAAATAGAAATACACACACACACACACACACACACACACACACACACACACCCCTTTCAATGTGATGGGAGAAGTGAAGTGATGGGTGGGACACAAGGTACAAAGCTATCACACGAGTTGTCATGAGCAAATCTATTTGGCAGAACCAGAGAAAGTTTCTTGGAGAGGGTAACATCTGTACTGAGTTTTGAAGGAACAGGAGTTTGTGGGTTGAATAAAGAATTACAGGGTATTCCAGACAAGGCATACATCAAACATGTCTGAAATATCCTCAGGTCTTCAGTATGATACTAAACTAGTATGACTGAACATTTACTATGTGTTTCAGGCACTCTTTTCTGTGCTTTATATGCATTAATCCAATTAATCCTCACATCAACTCCATGCACTACTATTATCAATATCCCTCTGTTATAAAGGAGAACACTAAAGCACAGAGACTTTAAATAACTTGCTCAAAGCCACGCAAATATAAAATGTGGCAGAGCTGGTTATAGTAGAATCAAGGAAAACCCAGGCAGTTTGGTCTCAGAGCTCCTGCTCTTAGCTATTTGCCCAATTTCTAAAATATAAGAAGACTTGTGGAAGGTTATAAAATTAGAGTTATAATAATCATGGGCTGTGTTCCATGCTAAAGAACTTGAACTTTCCTCAGTCCCTTACAGACAACTAGTATAATCTTGGGCAGATGCTATCTAGAGATGTAAAAGTTGGGCTGAACTAGTGTGTGTGTGTGTGTGTGTGTGTGTGTGTGTGTGTGTGTGTGTGTGTGTGTGTGTGTGTGTGTGTGTGTGTGTGGTGTGGAGGGAGGGCTAAAAAATTGGAAAAATAATCTAACTTGAATTTTAGAAAGAAGGTTTTAGCAGACTTTTGTCTGATAAGTTAGAGAGGCCCATGGAGTAAGCCAGGCCCAGGGGTCACTGCAATGGATGAGATGAAAATTAATGGGATTTTGACCTAAGACATAGAGTAAACAGAAAGAACGAGATAGAGTAGAAAAAAACATTTCGGAGATAGAATTGACAACATCAATAGTGTAATTTTACTTTAGTGTTTTATAAATAACATATCAAATGGAAGATAACTTTAGAAAGACTGTGATTTAACTTTTCATTTATTTAGGTATATTAAATATTTAAGTATTAAAATAAATACTTCACCATTCCATCACAGTAATTTGTTAGCAAGGTATAAGTTAGTATCTTAAAATTATATATACTTAAAATAAACACTTCACCATTCCATCACAGTAATTTGTTAGCAAGGTATAAGTTAGTATCTTAAAATTATATATACTTCAATCACTTAAAATTGATTGACTTAATAAAACTTCCCATAACCTTTAGCTAGAAGATATATGAAGATTGTCAAATAAGTTCAGCAAATTCCCAAGATAAAATAGTTTTTATTTTCTACTCCAGTATTAGGAGTAGAAATAATGATCTACATAGGAATAGGCCAAAAACAACTGGCCTACCCTTTTCTTCAAATTTGTATTTAATTATGTTAAGATGATAACCTGACAACAACATCAACTGGTCTTAAAGCTGTATTACATTGGAAAAATATTCTTAACAATAATTGCGACAAAAATGATCATGGATTTGAACCCTACTTTTGCCATACACAAGATACTTGGTCACGTGCAAGTTATCTGATCTCTGTAAACTTGAGTTTTTAAGACAAAATAGAATTAACAATAGATAGTTTGCAGGATTAGTTGAAGGATTAGCAGTAGTGTATGTAAAGCACCTGGCTCAGATGTTCACCTGCCTGATATTAGATGGATAAGAAGCAGACAATTTTGCTGAAACTATGTTGGAATGGCCACCACTTGTGTAGCTTCACATCACTCTAAATGGTCTTACTGAAGATTTTCCTAATCTTCATTCTGCATATTCAGCCCAAGTTTGATCAAGAAACTCCATCTTGGAGCTCCCAAGGGCTGCATCTTTGTACACATGGAGTGCTGACTTCTCTTCCTGTGCACCTCTGGAGAGGCAGAAGAATTTCTTCCAAAATATTTTTTTCACCTGGCTATACTCCAACCTTGGGAAAAATTGGGATTAAGACATAGATGGTCAGGTGCCTTGAAACCTGGTCAGCTGACCAAATCTTTATAAGATCCAGTTATATATGCAGTTCAGCTAAAGAAATTTGCATTATGATGTCTTTCCCCACCTCCTTTCTTTTCTTTTTTTTTGAGCTAAAGTGGAAAGATAATGGAGGAATCTAATAAATGGAGAAATCTGCATGTCTCACTTTGTCATACCAAACCTCTGTGTGAGGCATATATTAATGCTTCCTATTTCTTGAGTTCTTGGTTGTATAATTTCAATTATATGGGCCAGTTACTGATCTTTTACTTCTATGTGCTATTTCCTTGAGGTAAGGAGCAAAATCAAGTTTTGAGATTAGGATAGCATCTAATAAAACAAAATACTAAAAAAAAAAAGCAAACTGGAAGCTTCTTGGAGTCACCCCCTCTAGACTGTTAAGAAAACAAAGAGCAGAGCAAATGTTGTTAATCCTACTCTTGCTTTGTGCCTTTGGTCATTTAGGGGATAAGAAGTTAATCTAATGAGGCCAAAATTCTGTTTTCAACCCTACAAGAGATGTATTTAATTTGTCAGGATGTAAATCAGCAGGACCTCTCAGCATGACTGCATAGTATAATCCTGTCCATAAAACATTCCTCTGCATTCTACCAAAGAAATGGTGGGCCCTCTGAAGGACAAGCTCACTGACTTGGCAGCTGAGGCCTCATCACACTCAAAGCTGGTAAGTCACACACCCAGACACAACTCCTGACATTCCCTGGGGAGGAAGCAAAGCTTAATTTAGATAATCCCCTTTGCAAAGTGTATTTGCTGATCCAAACCAGACCTGGCCCACTAATGGCATGCTGTTCCTACATTTCAGAGATGCCACATGTAGAATAGCTTCTTGTTGCATTTGGAGGATTAAGATTCATTTAAGGAATAGGTAGGGATGATCAATAAACTATTTTAAAATATATAAACAGTTTCATGTTTGACCTTGACCCTGTATCCACTTAAATATTGTGGCCGGGAGGGCATTTCTTTGTTGCTCCAGAAAAAGCTTGGCAGAAATCCTTTAATTCCATTTCACATATAAAAATAAAAAATAACAAAAACATAATAGGGAAAAGTATGCTGTGTATCACAAATGGGTACTTCTGGTTTGTATAAAGAAAAACTTTTTCTAAGTGGTTCACTGTAGAATCATTTATTCTTTTTTTTTTTTTTTTTTTCTTTTTACAGCTACACCTGTGGTATATGGAAGTTCCTAGGGCTAGGCGTTGAATTGAAACTGCAGCTGCCAGCCTACACCACAGCCCAGCCACAGAAAAGCGGGATCTGCAACCAGTGCAGCTTGCATCAACACCAGATTGGCAGCCCACTACGCGAGGCCAGGGTTTGAACCCTTATCCTCACAGACACTATGTCGGGTTCGTAACCCGCTAAGCTACAATGGGAACTCCCTGAGAATCATCTATTCTTCAACCACTACGCCTGGTAGACAAATAGATGTCCCACTAACACTGCATTACACACAAGGACCCTTCAAAATGAAGACACAGATAAATACAGAGATATAGAAATGCCAGGAGATTCAGCATTTTGATAGAAAAGTATCTCCAGGTACAAGTGAGGAAATGTCATACTTGAGGGCAAAAAAGGAAAGGAGTGAGGTATGGGGGTAAAAGATGCATGTAAGGTTTTTTCAACATGAGCAGAGAAAAGAATTTCAAGTTAAAGAGAAAAAGAAATATACCATATGATATCACATATATCTGAAATCTAATATATGGCAAAAATAAAACTTTCCATCATGGACTTGGAGACAGACTTGTGGTTGCCAAGGAGGAGGGGGCGGGGAGTTAGATAGACTGGGAATCTGGGGTTAAAAAATGCAAACTATTGCCTTTGGAAATAGATAAGCAATGAGATCCTGCTGTATAGAACTGGGAACTACATCTAGTCACTTGTGATGGAGCATGATGGAGGATAACATGAGAAAAAGAATATATATATGCGTGTGTGTGACTGGGTCACTTTGCTGTACAGTTGAAAATCGAGAGAAAACTGTAAACCAACTATACTAGAAAAAATAAAAAATCATTTAAAAAAACTCAAATCCCTTAAGTCAATGTGAAATGCCTATGTTGCTGGAAAATGGAATTATTATAACCCCGAAAAATATTATCATTACCAATAAATGGTGTGATTTGTATCTTAAGAAAACCTGAATTTTCATCAGTAATTAGAATTCAGTGAAGGAAAAAATTCATCAGCAGAAGGCATATATGTGCTTGGAATCAGGAGTCAGATTCTTCTGGAGATTGTGGCACATTGGAAAAGCCCCATACACTTGACCCACAGTGTGTAGCTCTTTTGAGAGCTCAGACTTTGACTCAGTTTTACTGATGGAACAGAGAGAATAATTTTTAAGCACTTTCCCTTAAAAAAAAAAAAAAGCATTCTGTGGTTAAGAATTTCATAGAAGGAAATGATACCAGGTGCCATATCAAGAATTATAATGGACAGACAAAATATCCAAAACGATTTGGAATCAGCTTAGAAGGGATACACTTATACAGTGGAAGAGGAAGAAGGAGGAAGGAGAAAAAGGAAGAGGAAGGGGGAGGGAGAGGGAGAAGAAAGAGGAGGATGAGGGAGTTCCCATTGTGGCTCAGCAGAAACCCACCTGACTAGTATCCATGAGGATGCGGGTTCGATCCTGGGCCCCACTCAGTGGGTTGAGGATCTGTCCTTGCCCTGAGCTGTGGTGCAGGTCACAGATCCTATGGCTAGGATCTGGCATTGCTGTGGCTGTGGCATAGGCAGCAGCTACAGCTCCCATTCGACCTCTAGCCTGGGAACTTCCTTGCGTATGGCCCTAAAAAGCAAAAAAAAAAAAAAAAAAAAAAAAAAAAAAAATCAATAAATAAAATAAAAAGAGAAGAGAAGGTTTCTTCATGGTGGCTAAAGTGTCAGATATAGACCAAGAGATGATATTCATGTATCAGTAGGAGGAGAACTGAAGAATATAAACTCACCTTGACAACTTTTTAAAAGGAGAAATCATATGTGGTAACATACTTAGTAGTAACAAATGAATCAAAACTGCCCTACGTTTCACCTATAAAATGAATATCATATGGTTATTAATAATTATACTAAATGGATCTTTACTGATTAAAAGATAATCTCCAAAGAAAGCAGGCTGCCAAACAGTGTGCATAGCACAACACCAAGTTTTGTCAAAAATATGTTTATATTTTATATATAGCAGCATATGAAGCTCTATCAATGTGATGGGATTGTGGTTTTTAATTTTCTTTTGTGTACTTTCTAATTTTTCTACAATAAATGAATGTTACTTATATAATTATAAAAACAACCTAAAAATAAGGTTGAATTGTTGTTGTTTTACTTCTTTCTTTCTAAACAAAGCTTTCACAAAAGCATTCTGAAACATGATCGCAAATGGAGTTCACTTTTAGCAACAAAGTTAAAGCATGGTGGGACCCTAAACAAGGCATACTTGCAGTAAAGTATACCTGTTACATGTATGTGTCTCTTTACTGTGAAAGTGCAGTGGGATAAACGGCACTTTTAAACAGATTTTCAATTCCAGAACATTTCATCATGCAACTGGTCAAGTCCTGTCAAGTTTATTTATTGTTATACACTTTGGCCCATGATAGAGCATAAAGATAAACAGACGTAAAACTTAGAAAAATAGACACCAATAAGGACCTACTGCATAGCACAGGGAACAATACTCAAATCTTATACTTATTTATAATGGAAAAGAATCTGAAAAAGAATACACACACACATCTGAATGACTTTGCTGTATACCTGGATCTAATACAACATTGTAAATCAACTAAACTTCAATTTTAAAAAATAAAAAACAAGAAATATAAATCACAGAGCATGGAGTGACCCCTTTCAGATTCTAAACAAACAGTTGGGTTTATCTTTTTCATGTAAATGTTTAACTATAATCATTGTCATTATACTGTAATGCTTAGCATGAAATTGGGAAATCTTCCTAGGTTAAAGATAGTCTTGCAAGACCATGTTCTACAGCAGAAAGACCAGAACCAGAAATAAAGAAACCTGGGTTACATTCCCAGTTGTGCCACCAGTAAGCCGTGTGACCTTGCATAGACCACTCACTTCCACTGAATCTGTTCCATTTGTAAAGTAACAGGAGAACTAGCAGTTCATCTTAGATGCCTTCCTGGTTTGGAATATGGTAAAAACTCTAGTTCCACTGAGTCAACGAATGGTATTTTACTAGTTTGCAGCAACACAATGATCTTTCACTCACTATAATGCATAAGAAATGAAACTTCTTCAAGCTGTCCAAAGATCCAGAAGAAAATGCAGTTAATATACAATATATTTGTCCTACAAAGGTTAGTGCTTTCATTGAATTGTCCATCATGAATGTCAGTGATGGACAAAATAATAATAGCAAAGAATAATAATGTAGTCTATATATCATTCTCGCTGTAAAGATCTTTAAAACTCATTTCACTTAGCTGAGATGATTCATGGTTTATAAAACACATCTATAAAGCTGGTCAAAGAAATGTATTATGTCCAGTGTTAACTGCTTTAAATGGTAGTGGCAGGTAGGAAACAACTTTTGAACCAGCTTTACAGGTGAATAATTTTCTGGAAAAAAACTGCTTATATTTAGTGCAAGATCTATGAATTCAGCAATCTTGAAGCTCTGTACAAACTTTAAGGCAGGTAGAGTGATAATTTAAGTTACTGAGTTTCAGAGGCTCTATTCATTTCTCTATTGCTATCATTTCTCTATTGCTATAGATTTTAGATATGCTGAAAACTGTCAATATTTTGTGTCACCAAATTTAGTCATAGAACCAAATTTTGTGTATACGGCAAGATCTGAACAACTGAACATTAGATAAATTCATGTTAAATGTTATAAAAAGCAAATATTTTAAAAATGTAAACAGTATTAATCTTATTTTGACATACTGTAATCATCATAAGCTCTCATTTCTTTATATTAAAAATTAATCTGGCTCTATGTTTCTTTTTTGGCAAATCACTTCAATCTTTTTTTAAGAACTAGCAGGAAGAAGGATGTAAATAAGTACATATGTATTTACATTATTTTTGGTTATTTTATTTGCTTTTTTATTTTTTTTCAAGGCTGCACCTCTGGCATATGGAAATTAGGCCAGGGGTCAAATCAGACCTACAGCTGCTGGCCTATGTCACAGCCACAGTAACAAGGGATCTGAGCCACATCTGTAATCTACACCATAGCTCACAGCAGAGCAGGATCCCCAACCCACTGAATGAGGCCAGGGATCAAACCCCCAGCCTCAAGGATACTACTCGGACTCGTTTCCACTGTGCCACTAGGGGAATTCCCTGTACATTATTTTTGGAACACAATAGTACGCACCTGTTTTTCTCATGAATCTTTAGGATTTCATTTGTCTGTTGAAGAAGTTGCTTCTCTAGCTTGTATGTTGATAATGAATTCTCCAGCAGTTGTATTTCAAGTCGAGAAGTTTGATTTAGTACCTTAAGATGAAAGAAAAAAAATTTCAATCTTCATTCACAAAGAGTAAAAACAGTTACTTTGGAATTTTTACTTAGCTGTGTTTTGTTTTTAAATAATATTTCTTCTAGAATAATTAAACAGTCTACCTTCTAGTAATTAATGCTTTTCACATCTGAAACATTGTATTTGTTTGAATGGCAATTGAATAAGAAAACTGAATTGTTAAAACCATTTTCAAATTTCAATTTTCATGTTCTCAATCCCTAGGATACCCCACTGTGCTAGCTGCCTTACAAATACTATCTCCAATATTTACAAGTACAAGATAAGTGCTGGTATGAGGTCTTAGATATTAATTAAGAATAATTAATAGGCATGTAAAATATACCTGCCTTGATCCATCACGTTGTAAAAACTAAACAGAAATGTGCAAAACACTTTGGATGCAGTTTTGATAGATTCATGATTACAATTTACTGAACACCTATCATGTTAGGTTATATTAGCCCTTCTCTATGCCATAAAACTTCATAGTACTTGTTGAAAGAGGAAATGTCATCATCAGTTTAATGAGGAAACAGTTCAAAGAGAGGCTGGAATCCACACAGGAACTAAGGGAAGAACTGGTATTTCAAAACCAGATACTGTGTCTCTAATTCTAGTGCCTTACACAGAAGATCAAGAAGAGGGAGAATCATATGGGTCTTCATCTGAGGTGATGAAGTGACCAGGAACCCAGATTGCACTGAAGACATAGTAATTACACTTTCAGTTGTTAAGTACCCTTTGCCCTACACTGGGTCCTCTAGAAAATGTAAACGTTCAACACATCTTGAAACACAAAAACTCATGTTGCTAGTCAGGCTTGACTATAAAGTGAGTCTGAGCCATGAACCAAAACTTATCCACTCTCCAAGAAAACATAACATATTCTAGTCCTAGAAGATGACTTCAAACTGTGCCAATGCTCTTGTCCTGCCCTATATCCCTTCTTCTTTAAGGGAAGTAAAAAGGGTAAAGAAGAAGGTATAATTAGTTTTAAAAGTTTCCTTTGTCATTTGAGAACTTTTATAACCACCATACCTTTTTTAATGATTTTTATTTTTTCCATTACAGTTGATTTACAGTGTTCTGTCAATTTCTACTGTACGGCAAAGTGACCCAGTTATACATATATATGCATATTCTTTTTCTCACATTATCCTCCATCATGTTCCATCACAAGTAACTATATATAGTTCCCCAGGCTATACAGCAGTATCTCATGGTTTATCCATTCCAAAGGCAATAATTTGCGTCTTTTAACCCCAAACTCCCAGTCTATCCCACTCCCTGCCCCACCCCCTTGGCAACCACAAGTCTGTTCTCCAAGTCCATGAGTTTTTTTTCTGTAGAAAGGTTCATTGGTGCCATATATTAGATTCCAGATATGTGATATCATATGGTATTTGTCTTTCTCTTTCTGACTTACTTCACTTAGTATAGTATGAGTCTCTAGTTCCATCCATGTAGCTGCAAATGGCATTATTTTTTTCTTTTTATGGCTGAATAGTATTCCATTGTATATATGTACTACATCTTCTTAATCCATTCATCTGTTGATGGACATTTAGGTTGTTTCCATGTCTTGGCTATTGTGAATAGTGCGGCAATGAACATACGGGTGCATGTATATTTTTCAAGGAAAGTTTTATCCATATACATGCCCAAGAGTGGGACTGCTGGGTCATATGGTAGTTCTATGTACAGTTTTCTGAGGTACCTCCATATTGTTTTACATAGTGGTTGCACCATACCATTTTTAAGAACTACCTATTGAAAGGGACCTGGGGAACCTTCAGGAGGTTCAGTATCAATCTAAAAGAGCCCCCATTAAAAAATAACACCAGTAAAGCTTTCTCCTATTCTGCGGCACATACAAACCTGGGGTTATATGAGATGCACACATACAGCCTTTTTAAAATATACTGACATGTTCAAGGTTGGACTTGGGCTAGAGGAGGTTGTGTGAGAAGGAGAAATATTTGCAGGGGAGCAGAACATGGACTAGAATTACATCAAAGAAGCAACTGCTGTAGTTATAAAATTTAAGGAGGTGCCAAAAAATTCAATAATCAAGATAAGTAACATTTGAATACAACTTTTTTTTATTTTTGTCTTTTTGCTATTTCTAGGGCCACTCCCGCAGGATATGGAGGTTCCCAGGTTAGGGGTCTAATCGGAGCTGTAGCCACCAGCCTACGTCAGAGCCACAGCAACACGGGATCCGAGCCATGTCTATAACCTACATCACAGCTCATGGCAACGCTGGATCCTTAACCCACTGAGCAAGGCCAGGGATCAAACCCGTAACCTCATGGTTCCTAGTCTGATTTGTTAACCACTGCACCCCGACAGGAACTCCTTGAATGCAACATTTGGAAAGATCAAAATTAACGTATAAAAAACATGTTGAATAGATTATCATTTTAACATAAAGACAGGATGTGCCCATATAAATGCATGATTCAGTCTTGCATAACCTGATCTCATTCCTTTCACCTCAGTTTCATCCCTGCTGGAGAGGCTGGGTCAGGAGTTAGATGGGGCACTGGGCTTTAAAAATGTTTTAAGCTACTATGATTAGTTTATACAATTGTCATGAATATGGATCTGAAAGCCAGCTAAAAGTTACTAGTATTAATCAAAATTCAGGAATGTGGAATGTTTTAGAGTTTTAAAAAATATTTCCCATTCTGAATCAGTTCGTTTGAGGAAAAACAGGAGCAAGAGAACCTGGGATTTGAAGACAGAAATAAAAGCAGCCCAGAGGGAATAAAAAATGGCAGAGAATGTAAAGATTAGGGATACATAGGATATTACCTTCAACTAGTAAACATATTTTTGTTTGTTCATTAACTAGAATTATAAAGTAATTAAATATAGGATGAAACATCTGTAATTTTAGGTGATATTTGGAACAATGCTTGGCACAGAGAAGATCCTCTGTATTTATTAAATGAATGAACAGTACATATACCATTAAATAAAATCTATTTTCTGCCTTTTTTCACTGTACTTTCTGGTCACACTTCCTGATACTCTCAAATACTAAAAATTTGTTTTAGAAAGAGTAGAAAGTGTTCTTCATGTCTGAGAGGAACATGAGAAAACACTGAGAACAAAATGGAACCATCCAAAATTGAAAATCAAGTTGCCTATATTTAAGTCTGGAGACCCTACAGTTCTTAATTTTTCTCTACTTTGCCCTACCGTATTCCATTTGCTACATAGCAAACGAGTGATCTTTTTAAAAACATAAATCAGATAAATGGCATCTCTTATGTTAAATATACTTATGACTTCCCTTTGCAATTAGAACAAATTCCAAAGTTTGTTTTTAGCCTAGCCTACAGGGTCCTATGTAATCAAGACCTTGATTACTTCTCAGACCTAACTTCCCTTCACTCTACCCCTTACTTATTATGTTCCAATCATATTGGTCTTCTTTCTGCTATCTCAACATGCCAAATTCATCTCCACCTCATGGTTTTTGCAGTTTCCCCTGTCTTCCCCTTCCCAGATGTATGGCTTATTTCTTTTCATCATTCAAGTCTTGCCTAAGAAGGCCCTTCCTAGCTATTCTCTGTAAAGTAAATCCCCCATCACCCTTAATCAGGTTGGCCCTGTTTTATTTTCTTTACGAAATCGTGATTAGAAATCTGCCTGTCCATTCAATCATATGCTGTCTTTCTGCCCAATGAGGATGTCAGCTGCACAGAGGCAGGACTACTCTGTCTGGAGCCCCTCAAACATTCAGAGCCCAGCATGGTGCCTGGACCCCTAGGGCACTCAGAGCTATTTGTTAGATGCTATGCTAGACAATGGGCAGTGAGTTTGTTTTCACGTTGGATAATAGTCAGAGAGGCTAACAGGCCAGGTGAATATCAAGTTGGACTTCAATTATAACAGCACAAAATCTAAAGCAGCATAAGAATATGGGAGAAACAGAGGGACAAATCTCAGAAATTCAAGCTAAGTGTCACATCATCTCAGGCCAGTTTTGAGCACAAAAGCCAATCCCTTCTCTTCTTTCCCCATCACCTTAACCCAATAGCTGCTTTATTTCAACTCTCTCTCTTGATGTATTAAAATAGGCCTGAAGTTCAAAAGTAGACAACGGAGAGAAATGTACAGGAAACTATGATAAATTGACCACTTTCCTGCCATGTGTCTATGGAACTTGCTGCCTAGCAATAATCTAAGTGTTCCATTAAAATGACAAAAGACATTTCCTTCTTTAGCCTAAACACATTCCAAAAGCATACATCAGAAAGAAAAAAAGAGAAAAGAGAGAGAGAAAGAAAAAGAAAGAGAAAAAGAGAAAGAAAGAGGAAGAAAGACAGGAAAGGAAAGAAAGGAAAGGAAAGGAGAAAGTGAAGAATATGTGACATAAACCCCCAAGGAACAATTTCAAAGCTTAAATTATTCATTATATACCACAGAGCACGGAAACTATAAGAACTGAAACTAAGGATTTATCGACCATAAAATTCCAGTTCTTTTAAAAAAATAAATAAAAATGACTATTTTCTTAAAGAAAGCTAGATAATTTCATCCAGCTTCCCTTTAATAATTGAGTGCCTCTAACCTTTCTAGAAAGGAAAATCTTCCACAAAAGAAAAGTTCTTTCACCAGCATAGTAACTTTGAAATCAGCCTTACTGTAAGTCTGTAGGTTTATATATTGTTTTACTTTATGTTTTTCAAATAAAATTATAAAATGAAGTATGATGCCCTGGCAAATCTTTTTACAAAAGAATAAAGGATGATATATGTACAAGGAACGGAAGTTAGAAGATCACAATTTTATAAAATCAATCAAATAATTTATTTGGTCAGTGATTGGCAATGTAACAAAGTATCACCCTACAGGGTTTCCATTAATTTACAAGGGGAAAAGTGGTGTAGAGAGCTACAGATCATTTTACCCCAACCAAATTTAAATAACATCATTGAGTGTGGTAAACTGGCTTTTGTGCCTCCTGATGAGCTGCAACAGGAAGTGGCCAGTAATTCTACAAAGCACTCCCACCACCATGTTCAACTCAACCTAATTAAGCCTTTAGACTTAACTTTCAGCTTAAAAAACAAAAACCATGGGGATGGAAGAGTAAAAGTACATCTTTAAGAAATATTCGGACAAATTAAGAATACAGGGCAGTATATAGAACTCACCCAGTTTCTTAAAAATCTCAAGAAAAAAAAAAAGCCAAACAGAGAAAGACAAATATTTTATGTTATCACTCGTATGTGGAATCTCAAAATTAAAACAAACTAGTGAATATAACAAAAAAGAGACTCACAGATAGACAAAACAATTTAGCGGTTACTCGTTGGTAGTAGGATATGGGGGAGAGGCAAGAAGGGGTAGAGGATTAGAGGTACAAACTACCACGTATAAAATAAATAAGCTACGAGGATATATTGTACAGAACAGAGAATACAGTACATATTTTATAATAACTATAAATAGACTATAATCTTTAGAAATTGTGTATCACTATGTTGTACATTTGAAACTTCACTAGTTACTATGCTGGTGAAAGAAATTTTCTTTTGTGAAAGTTTTTCCTTTTAAAAAAGGTTAGAGGCACTCAACCTTTTCAACTATTTCTCAATTTAAAAAAATGGGAGATTGCTCCAAATTAAAAGGGACTATTAGGTCTTGAAAAATGAAATGCCTATAAAATTTGTGGTAGAAACTGAGGAAATATGAATGTGATAATTAGATAATCTTAGAGAATTATTATTAATCATAACATATATTTACTATAATTATTATAAAGTATACCATATATTTTAATTTGCATAATATGTAAACATATAGTGTATTTATAACATAATGATAACCTCACCAGGTTATGGAATTTAATAGAGATAGTACTTAATACAGATGCAAAAATTGTGGGTAGAAGTTAACTTGCCCAACAGAGCTAATACACAGAGGAGTCAGAATGGAACCCAGGTTAGCCTCCCTGAGTCTGAGTTCCTTCCCATTGGCTCATGTAGCTGTACACAAGCAACTTCTCTCTGGCAAAGAAAGGTTATCTCCCTTCAGTCAGTAACAACTGTTACCAAATGATTTCTTTCAGTCACCAACAGATACTCTCCTTGTTGTAACTGATAGCATCTGACTTCCTTCCAGTACTTATCCCAACATGAAACTAGCACTATGAGGCAAGAAGATGACCCAATTTCTCATGTTCCTCAGAGTAGAGAGAAAATACATCCATCCAATGTTCTCAGTCAGTCAGAACACCTTTGCAGTAGACTGCTTCTATTCAAAGTCCTACTCTGACCCATCCACTTTTGTGGGTACATATTACCATCAACACACAACCCTTAGGACACAGCCGTTGGACTTGGGAGCACTGAGTTGAGATCTGCAGAAATTAAGAGGCTAATATTAGTGAATTTCATCATTCATAAGTATTTATTGAGAGCCTACTGTGTAAAAGTATTGTTTTAAATTACAAGCATACAGCAGTCAGACAGACCAAATTCTTGCTCTCTAGGAGTCTGTATCTTGGTGCAGGCATTAGCTCACTTTTTCTATAAAGGACCAGACAGCAAATATCTTAGTCTTCACAGGCCCTGGTGCAACTACTCAATTCTATTTTATGGATAAAGCAACCACACACAAAACCAAAAATTTTATTTACAGAAAAGACGGCATTTCAAATTTGACCTGAGCCCTCTCCTAATGGGTTATCAAACACTTTTTCCAGATTTTTTGTGAGAAAAAAGTTTTTGTGAGAAAAGTAATTACCACTCCTTAGTAAATATACTTTATTACCATTTCAATTACCAAAGTTAAATGTTTATTCAACTATCCTCTCATCAAGTTAAAGAGACAGTAGTTCAACTTCAAGAGATGCCCCTTCAAACCTGTTTCTCCCTAGAGATTGAAGCTCATTGATTAAATTGTTCCTGAACTGCCTTAAAATTTTGATTATAGGATTCAAGTCCAAACAACAGGTGTGACAGTTTGTGACTTCTAAGAAGCAGATGATAAAATGAGATTATACATGCAGGAAATTTATTAGGGAAATGCCTGTGAAGGGGGAAAAAAAAAATGGGAATAAGCTAGAGTTGGCTAGGATCCCCTCTGACTGGGATGTAGATCTAAACACAGCCAAAAAGAGAGGGAAGGAAGTGAGGCTAACTAGAAGTCTTAGCCAGCAGGGCAGTTGTGGGAAAGTTTGGCAAGGCTGATGGAGATCCCTTAGTCATGTGTCAGTGGAATCCTAGAGCTCCCAGGAGTGGGTTTAAGTATCACTGTCACAGTGTGTTATTGGCTGGAAGTAGCTGCTGAGGATTATGGTCTCTGCACCAACACATTGATATGGATTTCGGACCACAGCACCTGGGGCTACTGCTTTCATACACCCTACAGAGTAAGAGATTGGAAAGGTGCATTTTTATGATGGTGAGCAAAGGCTTCAGAGCTAATTAATTTGATGGGATGTTAAGAAAAATAAAGGTTAGAAAAGTTTTGTCATATTAATTTAACTCAGTTAAACTCACTGAGGATAAAGACCTCTTTACTTATTATATGCTATTTAGTACATATTAAAATATCTTGCATCAAGCAGGTACACAAAATGTATCTTTAAAATTAGTAAATTCCATTTATAACAGTATGTTCTCATATAAATGATTGGAAGTTGGAAGAAACTTAGGCTCAGTGTCTAGAGAACTTCCCCACAGTTACACAGCCAGTAAGTGTCAAGGATAACACTGGATGCTAGGATTACATGAGATGATGGGCAGGTTCATGGTAAAATGGCAGTAGCTGGTGGTACCCCCAGCAGCAGCAGCATCTTCATCATTTATAGAAAAATCTAGTTGCTAATATTACATTCACCTTAAACTGTTTTATCTGATTTCTATCTTACCCTCAGCTTGGACCCAAGTTGTATCTGCAGCCTTTGAGAGAGAAAGGACTCATTAGAGAGAGGTAGTATGCAGAGAGAGCTGCTAAAGCATGTAGACCCTGATGCCAGATTGCCTGGATTCAAATCCTCCCTCTAATATTTATTAGTTTTTCCCCCTGGGGCAAGTTGATTTACCTCTCCGAGTTTCAGTTTCTACATCTTTAAATAAAAAATAGTAATAGTACTTACCCATAAAGTTTATAAACAATTATCGAAGAGCTCATATACATAGAATTGCTTACAAAGAGACAAGCACAGATTATTAAAGGTGAATATTTATGTTGTTTGTTGGTCTACTAGCATACCTCTAAACAAAATTAGCCTGAGCAATAAGTCAGAAATAGATTCATACTATAGGACGAGACATGAATAATGTCTGAAACCAAGCCCTTCACACTACATACTTGGAAAGAAGAACTAGAAGAGGAAATATTGGTACAAACTGATAATAGAGTAAGAAAAACACTGAAAGCTAGACTAAAGAGGAAGGAATGGGCCTAGTGTTGATTCCTGATTCACACCTCCATGACCAGTAGGGTTATTCAGATGTGTTAATTATCTGTCTCTTTTCTGATCATGATGCTTATTGAACACAAGAGTATTTATAAATGCCATTGCAACAAAACCAAGGCTCTATCACATTTTGTTAAGTTCAAGTCTAGAAGGTCAGCACAGGACTAGAAAGTAGTAAGTTACCTATCTTTATAACATCATCATGTGAACACTAGGACCCAAAAATATACTGCAAAACTGTTGGCCTGAATTTCTAAAAAAAAAAAAGTGAGGATCTGAAGTCAGTTTAGAAGAAGTAGCACACAGTAGAACTGAATATAGTAGAAAAAATCTAGGAGCATACCTGCATAGCATTAAAGAATCTATTGCTTTATAAATGGATTTATTCTTTTGTTTATTAAAAGAATACAGTGTACTGAGATTAAGGGATAATCCAGGAATTACTTTGGTATTGATTGATTGATTGATTGACTGATTTTTAGGGCTGCATCCATGGCATATGGAGGTTCCCAGGCTAGGGGTCCAATCAGAGCTACAGCTGCCAGCCTACACCACAGCCACAGCAACGAAGGACCCAAGCCAGGTCTGCAACCTACACCACAGCTCATGGCAACACTGGATTCTTAACTCACTGAGCAAGGCCAGGAATCGAACCCACAACCTCATGGTTCCTAGTCAGATCTGTTTCCACTGTGCCACGATGGTAATTCCCAGAAATTACTTTCTAAACTTGGTCTTGTATCAGAATTTGAGTGCATTTGAATGAGTAAGTATAAGTAGAACATGTACTGTTGCAAAGGTTCAAATAAGCACTTTGTGAGTATAAATTCACCTGAAAAAAGACTGGAGCATCACAGCTACAAACAGCAGAGACATTAGAATGAAGATGAAATGAAGACTTCCGGACTCACTTTTAAGGTAGGACCAAGTTTGTCTAAGTCATTGTCAGACAACCTATTTCCACTTCCATTATGTTGCAAGTTCTGATGGATTTGTGATTTTAAAGATGTTTTCCAAGTTTCAGCTACATTAAAATTCTTCTTGGTGTATCTAATAAAAAATTTCATTGGCCTTTAATGACTAATCAGCTTTAGTTGCTTTATATAGACAGTATGTTTTTTGGTTGTGAATTTTCTGTATTATTTCTATAAAGTACACATTCTTAATCTTAAGGATGCAGAACAAGTTATCACTTAAAATTTTACACAGCCTACATTTTAACAGTTTAGGGATTAGTATGCCTACAGTGGGAAACTTTTCCCTCCACAACTTCACTCCCTAGGTGGAAAGAGAACAAAAACAACTCAATCTGGGGAATGGAAAAAAAAAAAACAAATGCTGCCATGTATATCATAAAACGTATTATAACAGAAATGCATAAAAGTTTCAAATGATCAACCAAGGAGGATAATATTAACTGTGTGTTTCAAATTTTTAAATATATAGAATACCGTGTAGGAGTTGGTGAGCATTCATTTCTAATAAAAATAAGAGAATACACTAATATTATTTACACCACAAGAAGCCACTGTTTATAAATAAACCAAGCTTGCTCAGTGTGATGATAACTGATTACATAAACTCTCATAATTTTTAGTTATAGTATGTAGTTTTCCCTTCCTTATACCTCATAGTTATCTGATGATAGTGTGCAACAAAAAATATTTTCCAAAGTCTATGTGATTTGTTGCTCCAACATGATCCACATTTATTTAATTAGTTAATTATTAGCATTACTAATCAAAGAGGACAGAGAAGGAAAGAAACAAGTATGCCTCAGTTTGAGTACCAGATTCAATTCACTTGCTAATCGATATGAGAAAATTGAATTTTCTGTTGTAAATGGTCTTCATAAATATTATTTATACATGGGAATGTGGTTTATATAATATAAGAGGCTCTATCTATGTAAATTGTTTCTCTTTACATATCAACATTTGATCTGTGATGATATTAACACAAATGAACTCAAATAGAATTATAGTTGCATCTTATTTTGAATTTATATTCTTAAAAGAGTTAGCATTAGAGGCCATTGGACTGAGGTGGTTCTAAAGCCTTGGTAAAGTACATAAACAAACCAAAATCTAAGCGAGAGCTAATGCCCTTGAATCCAAGAAAATAAAACTTAAGAACAACCAATCACAAACAGCCGACTAGGCTTTCCCAAGTAAGGCAACTGCTTAAGCTATAGCCAATCAAATAATTTCATTGCTTTGCTTTGCATCTTCTCTGTTAAAAACTTTTCCCTTTGTTCCTGCAGTAGAACTACTTTCGGTTAGGTGCTGCCCAATTTGAATCAAGGTTTGCACAAATAAGCTCTTGAAAATGTTAATGTGCCTCAGTTTATCTTTTAACAATATAGTTCACCTTTGATTCTGAAAATCAACAGGATTAAGACAAAATCATCCTCTGGGTTTCAAAATGGTAACCTGAATAACCATTTCCATGGTTAAAAGGGCCTGAAATATCATCTTCTAGTCTTCAAAAATGGCATTTTCATTAAGCTATAATAATAGGCTTGTGATTGTGATAATTAAAAGGCACTTTACTGATTTGTACATAACTGTCATTGTCCAGAGCAGGGTAAGATGTGTATATATGTGTGTAGGTATATGTAAGGAAAGAGTTTACACACATACATATATAAGGAAAGAGTGTTAATTGACATATCATTATAAAATCATACTGAATAAAAAAAAAATCTACATATTCTAGATGAGTTGGTTTGGGGTTTTCCCTCCTATCCAACGAATGCATAAAATCTCTATAGGTGCCATTATAGCCAGAGTACTACCAGAGACAAAACAGGATAGGTCAAAAATGTACATCAAAAGCACCAATTTGACACAAATGGTTATTTTGTTTGACATATATCATATCACAGTTGGTAGCTGCAGTGTTTGTTTGAATTTAAACGCTGATTAAGTCCTTTGCCAGTCCTGTTTTTGCAAACACATACAAAGCTAAATATACCAACTCTCATTAAATCAAAAGAAACATGCATAGAATGTCAGGCAGTCGCTGTTATTACCAATAAACAAAAATGTATATGTTTTCGCAATCCCGGTGCTAAAATGTGCTCTGTGTTTATGGAATAAGCTATAGGGGAAAAAAAAAAAAAAACATCTTCCCAGTAAAGAGTGTGTCGACTCTGGCTCGGGGGTGTACCTGGGTCTCAACATCTGTCAGCTTTCTGGTCTGCTCTGCGGTTTGAGAGAGGAGGCTGGTCCCTATCTCAAGCATGGTGGCCGTGTGGTTCTGAACTGCATTCTGCTGTATCTGGGCCATCTCCGACTTCATATTTTCCACAATGTAATTCTCAATCTGCAAGAGAAAAAGGACAAAACACTACATTATAAGCAAAGCCATTCGTTTGGAGCATGAAATATTTACAATGACAAAACAAGACACAGCTGGCAAATCAGCCATCTGACAGGAACCCTCTGCATTGCTAGGAATTGAGGAAATGGGAACAGAGCACATAGGAATATAGTTGCTAACACACTCCTTATATAATGATACACACACATATAATTAACAGAATCATAATGAAAATTTGTGCTCAGTGCTTTCTCATTTAACTCTTACAGCAAAGATGTGAGAGTTAAGCACAGATGACCTCCTTTTTTTTAATTTTATAGCTAAAATTTCTGGGGAAACAGAATCAGAGAAGGTCACTGATGAGCTAAGGTCACTAAGCAAAAACACAGCAAAGTTAGCACAGTCATTTTAACATAAATCTTGATTCTCTGGTCTTTTCATTACACCATATTGACAACTCATCTCTGAGAAAAATTCAGCCTCCTTTATAATGAAAAATAAAAGACCATGCCGGGTTAGGAAAATGGGACAAAGAGTGGGAGGAGGGTAGATGCCTAAAACATAAGCCTTTAAGGGAATATTAAAGTATAAGCAAGAGCATATGAAATGAGCTGCAGAGCCTCAGAGCTAGCTAGAACTATTCTCAGTGCTCCTTTGCAAGCTCAAAAGAAGGGACTGAATATATGGTCCACAAAGCAGCACTTGCCCTTCTTGCCTCGGAGAGTAACACTTAGTCCTCTATGGTGCCATCTTAGAGAATATTATGGTTGTAAAATAAATGGTACCGTAAAGGCCAAGAAGAATTATTACATGACTTACAATGAGGGTGCCTGCTAGGCACCTAGGAAAATAAAGCTAAGCACACGCACTGCTTGAAAATTACAGAAAGAAACTTGCACCTTCCTGTCAGTGCACTTAATTTTCTCCTGCTATTGTGTTGTAACTACATTTTATTACCTAATTATACATTGGGGAAACTGCATCCCAGAGGAGTCAAGTCCAAGGCCACACACTGCAAAAACAGCCAGACTTGGATTTGAGTGCTGAAGTCCTTAACTTTCATACCAATACTGTTAACCACTTGATAGTTCTGCCAAGTTGTGTTTCATAAGCCAGGTTCCAAATCATTAACAACTACGTGATTTTTACTGATTTAGTGACCCAAAATACATCCACTATTTTATAATCTATAGTAACACTATTGTCATGTGACAAATATAGCCTAAAACTAAATTCTTCTTTGTAAACTTTGGCAGTTCACTCTCTAACAACCTCTCCTTCTTATTTCTATTCATCAAACATGAGTCTGCCCAAGTGAAAGAAAATAAAAGGTTAGAATCAAGCTCATATTGTTATCAATAGGTTCTGACTTTGTTCTTGATCAATATAAGTTAACACCCCCTTCATCTTTTATTTCCAAATAAACATGGAACAAAATTAAACCTAACAAAAATTCATTATAAAAAATACAAAGTAGATTAGAATACATACTTGGAAATTACCTTAACTAAACATAAGGTCTCTAAGCTCAATTTAATTTTGGCTTAGTTCCAACTGATCTAACATATTTAAACAACAAGAGGAAGGTAAGGGACAGGAAGGTAGGTTGTTTTTGATTCTATAGCATATGATCCTTCCTTTCTTAATAACTTCCCTTAACTTAATCTTTTGGGAACCTGTCTTTCCCCCTTCAGAATACATGCCACTCTACATGTTTGAGCCTGACAAACCAGAATGTTCTGCTCTTACTCAGAGAGGGTGAATTATTCAAGAATGAGAAAAAATACTGCAAGCACGGCTATTAAGTTTCAGTTACACAATATTGTCCAACTACTCTACAAAAGAACTTCTTTTTCTTCTATGGGTAGTAAACTAGTAACATGTCCCATTCTGCCATCATAAAACCAGAGCTAGCCTAAGAATGAGACCATGTCAGAAGGATAGGTAGGAAGATAAACAGACATGCAGTCAGGAGATACAGACAGAAGGATACTTTCAGAGCACCTCAGTCCTGTTATGTTTTTTGTCAGACCACCCTTGGACTTTTAGTTGTAAACTACGTGATGTCCCCTTGTGCAGACCACCTTTTTTTTTTTTTTTTTTTTTTCTTGCTTCAATCACATTGATTTAGGTTTACAACACAACCAAAAAAAAGTCTTGACTGATAAATCTGATGGACGCTTAGCAAAGGAAACTTTGGACAGACAAATATTAGCAGTATGTTCCTTGCTCATCCAGGGAATTTGTGGATGTATATAAACATATGTATATCTCAAAAATGGTAGGTAACTCTCTATCATAGAGATGATACTTGCCATATATAGCTGACATTTATCCATTGTCTACTATGTGTCAGGCATTAAGCTAAGTGCTTCCTTTTTATAACAGCACTTAAAGCTCACAGCAACTTATATGGTAGGTACTGTTATAGCTGCTTTACAGGTGAGAGTGTTAAGGCTTAGAAAATTCACAACTTGGTCAAGAACAAACAAGAACTCAATCCTGAGGGCCAAAATCCCATGTTTTTAACCTCTGAACTAATCATCTTAGCACTACTTAATTACTTTATGTATTTTATTTCATAGCTCCTAAACCTTGTGTGTTCATCAAAACTATCTGGAAAGCATTTTAAAAATGAAGATGGAAGGATAACACACCAGCGCTTTGAATCAGAATTTTCAAGGGTATGGACTAGGGAATTATATATTTTAAAAAAACTTCCTAGTGTAATTCTGATTCAGGCAAAGAACAATGCTTCTCAAACTGTGGTCCGTAGAAAAACTTCCTGTACCAGAACTATTTGTGAACAGTCTACCATGAGATGAGAAAACTGTACCAGAATGAAAATTATCTATGTTGCAATAAATGCCATTTATGACAAACACACAGAACATAATAATACTCAATGGAGAAAAGCTGAAAGCCTTCCCACTAAAATCTGGAACAAAACAAAGGTATTATTCAACATAGTACTAGAAGTCCTAGCCACAGTAATCAGACAAACAAAAGAAATGAAAGGCAACCAAAATAGGAAGAGAAGAGGTAAAACTGACACTGTATGCAGATGACATGATACTATACATAGAGAACCCTAAGGACTCAACCCCAAAACTACTTGAACTGATCAATAAATTCAGCCAAGTAGTAGAACATTCAGAAATCAGTCGCATTTCTGTATACTAACACTGAAATATTAGAAAAGGAATACAGACATACAATACCTTTTAAAATTGCACCCCCAAAAATCAAATACCTGGGAATACACTTGACCAAGGAGCTAAAGGACTTATATACCGAGAACTATAAAACTTTAATCAAGGAAATTAAAGAAGATTCAAAGAGACGGAAAGATATTCCATGCCCCTGGGTTGGAAAAATGAATATTATAAAAATGGCCATACTACCCAAAGCAATCTACAGATTCAGTGCAATCCCTATCAAATTACCCATGACATTTTTCACAGAACTGGAACAAACAATCCAAAAGTTTACATGGAACCACAAAAGACCCAGAATTGCCAAAGCAATTCTGAGGAACAAAAACCAAGCAGGAGGCATAACTCTCCCAGACTTCAGGCAATATTACAAAGCCATAGTCATCAAGACAGTGTGGTACTGGTACCAAAACAGACAGGCTGACCAAGGGAACACAATAGAGAACCCAGAATTAAACCCAGACACCTATGGTCAATTAATCTTTGACAAAGGAGGCAAGAATATAAAATGGGAAAAAGGCAGTCTTTTCAGCAAACATTGCTGGGAAACCTGGACAGCTGCATGCAAAGCAATGAAACTAGAACACACCCTCACACCATGCACAAGAATAAACTCAAAATGGCTGAAAGACTTAAATATAAGACAAGACACCATCAAACTCCTAGAAGAGAACATAGGCAAAACATTCGCTGACATCAACCTTATAAATGTTTTCTCAGGTCAGTCTCCCAAAGCAACAGGAATAAAAGCAAAAATAAACCCATGGGACCTCATCAAACTGACAGGCTTTTGCACAGCCAAGGAAACCAAAAAGAAAACAAAAAGACAACCTACACAATGGCAGAAAATTGTTTCAAATGACCCAACTGACAAGGGCTTAATCTCTAGAATATACAAGCAACTTACATATACAACTCCACAGCAAAAAAGCCAACAACCCAATGCAAAAATGGGCAAAAGACCTGAATAGAGATTTCTCCAAGGAAGATTTACAGATGGCCAACAAGAACAGGAAAAAATGCCCAACATCTCTGATTATTAGAGAGATGCAAATCAAAACTACCATGAGATATCACCTCACACCAGTCAGAATGGCCATCAGTAGTAAGTCCACAAATAACAAGTGCTGGAGGGGGTGTGGAGAAAAGGGAACCCTCCTGCACTGTTGGTGGGAATGCAAGCTGGTACAACCACTATGCAGAACAGTATGGAGGTACCTTAGAAAACCATACCTAGAACTACCATAAGACCCAGCAATCCCACTCTTGGGCATCTATCCAGACAAAACTTTCCTTAAAAAAGACACATGCACCTGCATGTTCATTGCAGCACTATTCACAATGGCCAGGACATGCAAACAACCCAAATGTCCATCGACAAATGACTAAATTAGGAAGATGTGGTATATATACACAATGGAATTCTACTCAGCCATTAAAAAAAACACAAAATAATGCCATTTGAAGCAACATGGATGAAACTAGAGACTCTTATACTGAGTGAAGTAAGTCAGAAAGAGAAAGACAAATACCATATGATATCACTTATATCTGGAATCTACTATACGGCACAAATGAACCTTTCCACGGAAAAGAAACTTATGGACTTGCAGAACAGACTTGTGGTTGCCAAGGGGGAGGAGGAGGTAGTGGGATGAATTGGGAGCTTGGGGTTAATAGATGCAAACTATTGCTTTTGGAATGGATTAGCAATGAGATCCTGCTGTGTAGTACTGGGAACTATGTCTAGTCATTTATGATAGAGACTGATAATGTGAGAAGAAAGAATGTACACACATATGGGTAACTGGGTCACCATGCTGTACAGTAGAAAAAAATTGTATTGGGGAAATAACAATAAAAAAATTTTTAAAAAGAGAAAATTATGTTGCTAAGCACGCAATGCGTGTGTGAGTATGTGTGTGAAGAAAGTAATGCTCTGTTTAATTTACATTCAGATGCAAGCTTCTTACCTTGTTCACAAAATGGCAATTTCCTTATGTAAGAGTGATTTGAGCCATGAAATTTATTCTATGTCCATTCCTTGCTTACCAAAATATTTCAAATTACAACTTGATCTATGTAGATTTCTCTCCTGAGAGAGAATTTGTTAATCAGTGACCTCCAGTACAGATAATTATACATCAAGTTCTTATACAGTTAGTTAGTGGAAGTTAATTCTCAGAGCTTGACTTGCTGTGGGTGTAATAATAATCATATGCCTCAGTCTCCATAGAGGATACCCTCTGGCATAGAATGACTACTTCAAGATTCAACTGCTTTATGGTCCTTATCTATGTTAGATACTATCTATTCATTTATTCTGTATTATTGTGCATTTTTTAAACTATAAAATAGCAGCGAAGCAAAATATTTGCTTTATGCCAGCATTCATCACAAAGAGCCTCCCAGTTCTGCTGACCCTTCTGTAGAAATAAAGTAGATCTTCAACCTACACTAAAATTCCTATTTGGGATGCCATGATGAGTAACATGAATATAACTCCAGCTAATTATTTTTTAATCAAATTGGGCTGCTTTCCCTAAAAGTAACTGCCTTTTAATGGAAAAGGTAATGGCACACTTAAGTAGCAAAACCAGATGTAGTTTAGATTTAAGGAGAAGAGAGGCAGAAGTCAAATATACAATGTGTGATTAATAAGGACTACCTTCATCTTATCTCTAAACATTCCTGTGTAGATGTATCACTATGAAATACATCTTGATGTGCTATATTAACAGGATTCAGGAAAGATTTGCAACAAGTTTGATTGTCTTCGTACATTCTGTACTGGTTTCAAAATATGTTTACAGAATATGATGGATAATTCAAGGTTCAACATTTTATAGACATCTAAGATATGCTGACCATGAGAGCTATAGGGTCATAAAGTAGGAGATTCCCAATCTGAATCAAAAAATTATTTGGGAGTTCCCGTCGTGGCGCAGTGGTTAACGAATCCGACTAGGAACCAGGAGGTTGCGGGTTCGATCCCTGGCCTTGCTCAGTGGGTTAACGATCCGGCGTTGCTGTGAGCTGTGGTGTAGGTTGCAGACGCGGCTCGGATCCCACGTTGCTGTGGCTCTGGCCTGGGCCGGTGGCTACAGCTCCGATTTGCCCCCTAGCCTGGGAACCTCCATATGCCGCGGGAGCGGCCCAAGAAATAGCAAAAAGACAAAAAAAAAAAAAAAAAAAAAAAAAAAAAAAACATTATTTGACTATATTGCTACTCTCAGTGTCTGACTCCAGAGCTTTCTAAATACTGACCAAAAAACTATTAAAAGGATGCAGGATGTGATTTAAAGTGAGATAATAAACAATAAATGACGACTTTTAAGCAAAAAATTAATGCTACATTTATAAGGTGATTTAGTGTTTACAAGGAGCTTTCATACACTGTCTGACTTGATTTTATACCAACCTTACAAGGTTGACTCCATTTTAAGGTTTAAGAAACTGAGGCTCAGAGACCTTAAGTATCTTGTTAGAAATTAAAGATTCAAATATATCTTCTGATGTTTCACAAATCTTAGAGGTGTGGGAACTGTTTTGCTGTTGGATTAGTTGGCTTGTTGACTGATTGACTTAATGATTTCATTTTTAACCAGCTCACTTAAGAATTCATTTTCTTTTTCCTTTGAGAAAAACATACATTAGAGGTGATTACTTCACTCTGCTTCACCATACTGGAGGCCAAGTTAATCTGAGGTAAGTTGAGAGGTTTATGCCCAGGTATTTAGAAATTTTATTTGCTAAATTTTGTACTTTTAATACAGTGGGTCATTAAAAATCCTCTCATCAGTGCATACTGTTTTTTTCTTAGCATGCAGTTTATAACATGTCTGTTTTTCTTAACCCATTTTATTTCTTATAAACTGCTGTAAAATAGAACAAAGGAAATAAGAACAATGACAACATGATAAGCTTCTACTAAGGCTAAGTATATACCAGGTTTTATAAAAATATAGCTCACTGACTACTTAAAATAACCCAGGCATTTTATTATCTTTCCTCATTTCACTTATTGATAAGGAAACAGGCTCTAGAGGCGAAGTAAATTTTCTATGAGCACACAGTAAGTCAGTGATAGAACTAGTATATTGCTTTGAAAAGAATCCTAGAAGGGCCCTCAGAATGTGCTCCTTCCAGAGGACAGTCACCCATTAAGCACAAACACACTATCACGAATGACATAGACAAATTCTGGTAACGCACAATATCCATGCAGGGAATAAGTAAAATGAAGGCAGAAATGATCAGGTGAAACTGTTCAAAGACAGATAATTTTTCATTTTTAATTTAATGATTTTCATGGTGATTGATGGCTATAACATCCTGGGAAATGTTATAGGTGGTAAGAAGCAAATATATAGTTCACTTTATGATAAGCAGTGTTATTAAATAGAGAAAAATATTTTAAGTTAAGATTATCAGCCAGTTGTAATTCATTCATAAATTGCTCACCCATGTCTTTTGCCCAATGACTAATGGAGAATTAATGTTACCATTTTCTACTACAAAAGAGGATTTTGGGAGAGATGTCTTACTGGGACCTCAAAATTCTTGCTGCTTCATGTCCATGAGAACTAAAATCTGTGTGGTATTATGTGTGTCTTGCATGTGAAATGCATTATTTATCATTTTACTTCAAGAGATCACTTCGAGGAGTCTCTTAAAGGACAGTAAGTCTTAAAGCACAAAGAATAGAACTTCTCCATGTAATTCTTAAGAAAATAACATTTTAAACTCTATAAAAATTGACAAAGGCATTGTTCGCTTAAAATATGTTGTAGATTAAGTGGACTCTCATTGAATGTGGGTGCATATGGTATTACTCAGTTACGGCAAAACAACCATGAAATAAAGTAAAAGGGTAAATATAGGAAAGCAATAAAAAGGTAAAGCAATGCAAAAAATGCCTTAAATGTTGACGCTTTTATCTAATATCATTGTTTCATAAATCAGTGGCAATATTAACAATGCAACTATATCTAGGTTTATGCATTTTATAAAACATTATGGCTGATGTCAAATATATTATCTGTAAGAATTTCTATTATTAGAACTCCCAGCACACTGCTTCTTCTTTCACAAAATGGAGAAGTATAATTAATTGTCTTTTTTTAGACCAACAGATCTATTTTAGCTAACATTTGACAGTTTCTATATAGATATGCATGACATGAATCCCATTTCTCATTTTGGTATCTGAAGGAATAGTTAATTTAAAGAAGGAAAAAAAATCAGAATAAGTGAATTGGAAGAGATATTAAATATTATGAGCTCCAAGGATCTCATTTTACAGGTGTGGTGAATGAGGTTCAGAAAGGTTATAGAAAGCAAGGTGAAACAACTAATTAATGTCAGATGCCAGGCTGTGACCACTCTGTAGGAAACTCAGACTTAAATCAGTAGGCTGAGTCAACAACAATGGCTGCTGGTACTGTTGGCTCACCTCACATTTCTTTTCCAGTTCCTTGCTTTCTGCTCCTTGATTTACTTCTGATGGTTCCTGATTTGAGGCTACCTTTTTACAATAGCAATTCATGCTTATCAGTTTTAGGGGTTTTGACTTTGCCCTCTGGACTCTAACACCCCTTAGCTGCTTCACAGTCATTGAGCCTTCATATCCCCCTGATATTATTCTCCTTATGCATCACCCCATAAATGGATAAAAACTGGTACCAGATTCTATATTAGTTCTGGCTAACCTTGCATCAGTTCACTTTAGTCCTAGCAAACATGTGCTGAATGCATCCTATGTACTGAGCCTGGTGTCAGATATTACAGATACAAAGAGTTGAGTCTTGTCAAAAATAGACACTTACAGATGGGTCATTTCAACAGTTGGTGAATAAATATTCTGTTGGAGTTTATGTCTGACTATTCCTCCTTGTAAATATTCTTATCTCTTTTTAATAAGAAGCTCTCAGATACTGAAATTAATTATGCAAGGGGATCTTTGTTAGGTCCCCTCCAATGGAGTAATGCTAACATCCTTGTTGAAGCATATAGAAAAACTAAGCTTCAAGGGCACTCTAGAACAATCCCATATGAACAAATTCTTCTTCAAGTTGACATTCACATATAGTGCCCCATATTTGGGCCAAGACCAATGAAAATCATTCTCTCTTCACATGAACAAGTACCAAAACACATTTTACTAGCATGGGACCTCTCCTTAACACCCACCTTCTCACACACAGAAAAAGTCAGAGTTATGAAACTTTAAATATTTTCTAAACAGGTATTACTGTTTATTCACTTTGTGAACCTGGGCAAGTCACTTATGCAAACTGGATTTCAGATTTTCATCTAGAAAATGAAGGGCTGGATCTTTTGAAGCTCTCAAATTACTAGATTTAAAATGTCCTTTACAAAGAACAGGAGTTTGTGATATTTCAATATTTATTTACTGTAGTAAATCAAAATATGGGTGTATATATCTACGTCTATAAAATATAAAGTACATATCCTTAATGGTAGTTAGGAAACAATGATATAGGAACAAAACAGAAAAAGTCTCTATAGCAGGCACATCTGTTTTAAGATAAAGAGCTAGAATTTGATTTCTTTAATTTCCAGGCACCATTCTATCCCACTGTTCCTTGACTTCCTCCAACACAATCTGGCTTTCTTCCTATGTTTCTTATGTCAATGAATGGCACCACCACCACCTATCCATTCATCTAAGCCACAGGGAGTTGCTGTTCACAATTCCTTGTCTTCATTTTCTATATTCAGTCAGCACCAGATTCTGTTGCTTCTGTTTACTGAAGACTGCCTAGGTCCATCCCTCTCCCCTCTTCCCTTTCTCCCTACCATATCTCATTATCCTCGCAGACACTGACTTAGGTCAGACACTTACATTTTTTTTCTGGATTTGTTAATGGCTCCATAATTGGTCTCCTGACGCCAGACTTGCTTCCTCCAATATATCATCCATGGCTTAATCGAAGGGATCAGTCAATGTAAAATACAAATGTAGCCTTATCTGCTACTTTTTTTTTTTTTTGTCCTTTTAGGGCCGCACTTGCGCACTTGCCCTACTTGTTCCCAGGCTAGGGGTCCAATTGGAGCTGTTGCTGCTGGCCTACACCACAGCCACAGCAACACCAGATCTGAGCCACATGTGTGACTTACACCACAGCTCATAGCAACGCTGGATCCTTAATCCAGTGAGCGAGGCCAGGGATTGAACCCTCAATCTCATGGTTCCTAGTCAGATTCATTTCTGCTGAGCCACGGCAGGAACTCCAACCATGGTACTTTAAAAACACATTCAGTAGCTTCCAACTGCCTGCATCAAAAGTCGCAACTCCTTAATTAGCACTGAAGAATCTTTATCATCTAGATTCAGCTTCCCTCTCTCTACATATACCTTCTGCTCTAGACACATCAAATTGTTTGCCTTTATTCAAACATACATTGTTTTCTTTTGCTTCCATGCCATTGCACATATTTTGCTCTGACTGGAATGTTCTTTTTTCACCTCATCTTCCTTTTCCTAGGTTAGGTCCTGATTTTCCAAATCAGTTCAAATTTTTTCACCTTGAGGGCTCTTTTCATGACTCCCCTGTCTATAATACCTTCCCTTTTGTACTTCTAGAGCATCCTATGCCTCTTTTTTTTTTTTTTTTTTTGTAACAGCATTGTCTACCACCCTAAAACACCTCCTTAAGGGCAAGTACTGTCTTGCTGAGCTATGTATCACTCTGTGCCTGGCCCACAGTGAGTGATGGAAATATTTTAAGTGAATACATGAATGGATGAACTTGTGTATGAAACTACTAATGGCCTCCAACTGTAAGCTTAGCCTAGCTACTTTTGTTCCTAAAAGTATGAATTCTATTACATTACCAATTTTCAGTGGTCTTTTTGAATATCAATGGGATCAATGTAAATGATGCAAAGTAGGTAGACCTGAAGATAAATATCCTTACTTACTAGACCACACAACCCTATCCTTTCTGCATGTATCTTCCCTACTTTTCTTTTCCTGGTTGTCTATTATGGGTAATTATTTAAATTACATAAAATCCAGCAAACGCATTGAAGATGAACCAAGTATTAATCACTGTGCTATACAATGAAAGCAAGAATGAGCAAACTTGACTCTGATGATCAAGACTGCTTATAGTGCAAACAAAGCACTAGACTGAAGGTACAAATGTCTTGCCTGCCTGTTGGGGTGATGAACGAAGGAATGAATTTTCTAAATGAGGGAATCAAGGATGTCTTCTCAGAAGCAGTCTCAACTGAATATGGCAGGGAGGGCACAAATTTCTTATGTCTGCCTTAATGTACAAAAATGTAACCTGAAAAACCTGGAGGATGGGGGAATAAAGAAGGAAGCCAGAAAAACTCTGAAAGCATGCAAAGAGTTGTGCTTCCTTATGCAAGATGACTTTCCTGACTACCTCTTGGAATGTGTTGTTCAGGAAACCAAGAGATAAATCAGTCAGAAGCAAGGGCATGCCACTGAGACCACACACACAGTATAAGGGTATACTATCAGATTTTTAATATCAGATTCATATAGAAGAGTCAAGTTCTTTACACATAACTAATTTTTCAAACACATTAAGTAAAAAGTTCACTCCCTTAAAAAAATGTATAAGTGCATCTGTGTATGTGTCTGTGTATTTACTTGCATAAATATGCTCTTACACACATATATTCTTATATTCTCAACTTACATGTGTCAAGTTCTACATTCATACTTTGTGGTTCTGTTCATTTCATTGTTTATCTCATTAAAGGTCCACTTAAAATAACTAATGCATCACTTTCCTTTGGATGAGGTATATTTCATGTCAAATTTAATCAGTATAGATGATGCCTATTAAACAGCCAGGGACAGTTACAGTATTCTGCTGAACAACCAAGAAACTTTTCTTTCAAATTCTATATTTACAGTTAGATATTCTTTCAAACAGCAAAATGCAAACACAAATTTCTTTAATTTAACGCTTTTTAGTTTCATTCTTATCTGGAATGAAATTTAACCCCCTGCACACGACATAAAATTCTTTCTGGTTCACTTACAAAGACAGCGCTTTGACATCTGAACTACAGACCACCCCAACAGAGGGTAGAGTGTGGGGAAATGACAGATTAAAAAAGACTATCCGCAGAATAATTCTAGGAAACATCTTCCACGAACTACATTTTTTTCTCCTACGACAAATGGCAATGATACAAACAAGTAGCTTATGATGTTCAGTTTTTAAAGGAAACCTCCTGCATTAAACAAAAACACCACAAAACAGATCATTCAATCTAGACACCTAACAAATGATTTAAGATACATTGTAACAGAAATTCAGAAATCTTGGTAATTATGGAATTTACAGATTTTCATGAATACCATTACTAGGAAGAAAAATGCCATCATTTTACTCTGGTCTTTCATCTGAAATTGCAAGGTATTACCACGTAAAATCTGAACTTATTCCATATAAAACCTTTCTGTTCAACATTCTGACTTTTTTAAACTATTACTTTTGCATATATGCTGCTTCTTTTTTTCAAAAGAAAGTTGTTCTGTTCATCTTGTCTTTGTAATATCTCAAGTTTATGACTGCTTTTTTAAAGTTAACTTTTATCTGCTTAAATGTGGCAAAATTAATGGTAAGAGTATGTGTGCCTGTATGTGTTTTTCCTACAATAAGGGTTTCCTCAATGGAATGTACAATAAGTTTGTACAGGTATAAAATTGTCGAAGTCATTGTGTAATACCATTTCAAATCATTATGTATAAGGTCTAACTAGTTTTTCCTGAGTGATATTTGTTGTATAGTTTTTACTTAAATTAGCTTTGGTCCCAAGTACTGGAAAGATCAGTAGGATGGAAAGAGTCATTCGAAGCATGAGAAAGGGACAATGATTGCTGACATCATATAAATGAAATAAAATCCCCATTTTTCCTTACTTTGATCAAAGGAGGACAGACACTGGGCATTGTTTCTTCTTTCACAAAGCCCATTCTGGTGCCCTAGTGATGCTTGTTACATCTCAAGTATTACTGGAAGGGAGCCCAAATTACCATTACAATGAATTAGTCTCTCTTTGAATTAACCACACAGCACAAGAGAGAATGAAACTGAGCATGAGTAACTGTCTGAAATACCTGCTCCCATTACCACATGCATTGCCAGAGGAATTTTGTAAAAGTTTATTTTAAAGACTCACTTATCAAGTTTTGGGAGCTGTAGATCATCTCACAGCATTCCCTTTGATTTCATCCCCATCCCCAACAAGCAAAGACCACTCAAAATCCTTTCTTTTTCACTAACTGAAAGAAGGTTGGTCTAGTTATTGGAAAGTCTAAATCTTGAAAACAGAAATATTTTAAAATCATGAAATACTGTTAATAGACACTATGAAGCTACCATGAAGATTTAGCAGGCATCATATTTTGACATATTTGCTTGAATTTGTGGTGTTTTTTAGTAAGAAATAAAATGTTACCTAGACAACCAAAGCACCTTCTACAAATACACACCAAAATTAACCACTATTCTGAAGTTGATGTGAATTTATACTACATTAGGTATATACCCAAATTAATAAGCTATACCATCTAGTATATTTTCTAGATTTACAAAAACATTACCTTATTGTATGGTTCCTTAAACTCTCTTATTTTTTAATCAACATTATGATTTTGAGATTTAGAGGTATTAGCACTGTAGTTTTATTATTCATTACAGGACTGAGTTAGTTTTAGAAATTTTAACTACTAATAAAATAGTCTTGTATCAATAATAGTCTTGTATTATATAGTCTTATAAATAGTAAGGTTTGACTTACTCAGAAGAGAGAAATACAAACTCTAATCAAACCCATTACACTGAGTTCTAGCTCTGTCTCAAGAAAGAACAAAGTGTTTCTCAGCATCTCTCAAAAAGCCCCTAGGATTTTTTCTCTAAGGAACAGAAGGAAAGCTGTATTATGAATCTTCCCCTATTTATAGACTGTATCCCAAGAACCATATGAATAATTTTTATCTTTGGCAAATAGTTATTTCCCAGAGAGAGCAATTAGGGAACTGAGAAGGAAAGGGAGAAAAGGAAACAAGTTACCAGAACTAAAAATTGATTCAATAGTCCTTCTCAAACATAAATTACTACATTAAGATTTTAAAATAACCATGAATAAGTTATAATGACAGCCCTCCCAACTTCCTAGGGAGGCTTTCATTGAATAGATTGTATAGTCTAGATTTTAAGGTATTAAGTGATGAAAAAGTACTAGCTCTATATGCCTTTTAAAAAACAACTTTCTGCTCAACATAAGAAGTATACAAAATGATATATGTAGTGTGTTCTTAATTATGGTAAGTGTATTCAGATACACATTTCTATGCAGTGATAAAAGAAAAAAAAATACTGAATTTTGAATACTGCCTATCTCTGGCTGATGGGAATACAGATGAAGTTTTTTTTCTTTTTTTTTTTTTAGGGCCTCAGGTACGGCATATGGAAGTTCCCAGGGGTCGAATCGGAACTACAGCTGCTGGCCTACACCACAGCCAAAGCCACAACAATGCCAAATCTGAGCCATGTCTGCTGGCTACACCACAGCTCACAGCAATGTTGGATCTTTAACCCACTGAGAAAGGCCAGGGATTGAACCTGCATCCTCATGGATACTAGTCAGGTTCACTACAATGGGAACTCCTGAATTTTATTTTTACCTTGAAATGGTTTGATATTTTCCACCTTCTTTAAAAAAACAATAATTTGGAGTTCCCACTGTGGCTCAGAAGGTTAAGAACCTGAAATAATATCTGTGAGGATGTGGGCTTGATCCCTGGCCTCATTTAGTGGGTTCAGGATCTAGCGTTGCCACAGTATAGATAGCAGATGTGGCTTGGATCCAGTGTTGCTGTGGCTGTGGCGCAGGTCAACATCTGCAGCTTTGATTTGATCCTTAGTCCAAAAACTTCCATATGCCACAGGTGCAGCCTTAAAAACAAGAAAAAAAAAAAAAAAAAAAAAAAAAAGAAAGAAGAGAAAACAACAATTTAATTTTATATTCAGAAAAAAAACATAAAGAATAAGAGAAAGACATTTGTAAAGACATGAAGACATTAGAATGCATTCTCTCAGTGGGAAACAATTATAAACATCTGGCAATTTAGTGGCACCCTTGTCAGAGCAAACTTAGATCCACAGATGTGTCCCACTGGTTTTTCCTTTTAGTGATTCTGCTACCCACCTACCCCTAATTCCCTGACTTCATAAATACACAAAAGAAAACAAAAGAACAGAAACAGCCACAAGAAGTCTCTTCTGAAGGAGAAGGGTATGGTGGAAAGCTCAGAACAGTAGCCATTGTTTATAGAGCACTTCCATGTGTCAGCTAGTGAACTTTAATTATTCTTCACAGCAGTCCTTGGGAAAAGATACTGGTACCATCTCATATCAGTGAGATGGTAAAACTTCTGAGAAATTAAGTACTGTTATCAGAGTCACAGAGCCAAATGTTAGATCTATTAGTCAAACTTAAATCTGATACCCAAGTCCACTCTCTTTCCACTTTAGTCAGCTTCAAGTCCTTGGTTAGTGCAAGGATCACAAACAGGCCATTTCCTGCCCAAATTTGTCCAGCTAAATATTTTCTTTGGCTGTTAAGTACAGTTTCAAAACTTTATTCAGAACTCATGATCTCCAATTAGCCAACCCTCTCCAATTAGCCTACCTCTCTTGTTCTTTAAGCTATTAAGGTAAGATGCCCTGACCCTAAAGGTGTCTGAGTTGCCACTGGTGTGGTGGAAGGGGAGGAAATAAAGGTACTAAACATTTACTACTACCTCACAATAATAAAAAAACAAAAACAAAAACAAAACTCCTCTTTATTCACGTGTTCTCTCTTTCGAATACACAGAAAAATCCTCTTCACTACTACCATGCTAAGAATATTGAAAGAATGATTGGGTCAATACATAGGGGGCACTTTGAAGCCATTTTAAACTGAGAATGAAGTAATTATTTTACATGATAAGGTGACTTATCCTTTTCTCAACTTTGTGATGATATATTTTTATAGTCTCATTAATTATCCTTGCTGAAAAATATTCATATTTTCTTTCATTTACTCAACCAAAACAGATACCATCTTCATATAGCATATAGATTAGTTATCATGCTTGTTCTTCTGTATATTATTACACCATCACCCCTTCAAACAAACACAAATGCCAAGTAAATACTTAATATTTATATATTCATTGAAAGCTTATTATCATAGTGTACTCTAACACTGTGATTTAAAATGAGCTGACTGGGGAAGAGGACAAGATGGCGGAGGAGTAGGAAGACACGCTCGCCCTCTCCCACAAACACAACAAAAAAAGCACATCTACAGAATAAATGACTCGCACAGAACAGCAACCAATCGCTGGCAGAGGAACCTAAACTCCAATAATGGCAAGAAATTCGTGACATTATTGGGCAGAACAGGAGAAAAGAGGAGAGTGAGAGAAGGCGAATCCGAGCGAGACGGGGGCTCCCGAAAGGGAACTGCGGAGGAGAAAGGGATCCCGCACCCTGGAAAGTCACCTACTGGGCGAAAGATCAAACGAACCGGAGGAATCTCCAGATGCAGAGAAGAGTGTAGCAGTAAGTTGGAGTACGGAAAAGCCGATCAAGAACCCAACGGACCATCTGAACTACGGGCAGAGTCACCAAAAATTGAGATGCCTGGGTGGGGGCTGGGCACCGAGACCTCGCCTCTGAAGGTTAGTCCCCGAGAGGGGGCCGGGGGACGCCTGGGTGGGGGCTGGGCACCGAGACCTCGCCGCCGAAGGTTAGTCCCCGAGAGGGGGCCGGGGGACGCCTGGGTGGGGGCTGAACACCGAGACCTCGCCTCCGAAGGTTAATCCCTGAGAAAGGGCCGGGGGGCGCCGCCTGGGTGGGGGCTGGGCACCGAGACCTCGGCTCCAGAGATTAGTCCCCGGGCTAGGGGGGCGGGGCAGAGCGGAAACTGCTTGGGAGGTCTAGAAACCATTTGATGGGGCAGAGACTGCCTGGGAGACTAGAAAACAAAGCTGTCGCAGAGGAAGGGAGCAATACTCCAGGAGTGGGGAAGGGGAAAGCCACATCAGAGGGAACCTGGGAGAAGAGCCTGGTCTGCGCCCGTGCTGGGGAGGGGAGAGAAGAAGGGGTGGGTCCCCATAGAATACCCCCCACGCCACAGCAAGCTTACAGGCCCGCTAGCTAGCTGAAAACTCTGCTTCCAAGTGCATCCCCTCGCCCCACCCCCGCCACGCCCTACGCTCTCACGGACCTGGGGCTGCCTGCCATCCAGGAGGGCTGGCCTCAACAATTGCCTGAAGCCTACCACCGCAGGGGCTATACCTGCACAGGCCTGCTTGCCCTTTGGAGGGGCTACACTTCCGCAGAGCAGCACCAAACAGCACCAGCCCCCGAGAAAAGGCCTGCAGCCTAGAAAAGCTAGAACAAGCTTAGCCAGGCTGTGAATAGATCGGCCTAATTCTCGGACGGTTTTTCTGAGTCGGGTTGCCCCGGGGAGCAGCCTCTTTGGTTTCCAACGGCCCTGCTACCCGCCCAAGCCCCCAGGGGATGCTCTAGTGGACCAGCTGCATAGGACTGCCAGCTCCAGGCAGGACCCCCTGCAGCCCAGAAAAGCTGCAACAAGCTCAGCCAGACTGTGAAAAGATCCGCCTACATTCTCAGGCTGTCCTTCTGAGTTGGGCTGCCCTAGGGAAGAGCCTCTTAGGTTCTCAGTGACCCAGATAGCTGCTCCAGCCCCCAGGGGGTGATGCACCCCTAAAAAGCAGCTGCCCAACACCGCCAACCCCCTGCAAGAACCCCACAGCCTAAAAACACCAGAGCAAGCTCTGCATGGCCAAGTGAAATCTGCTACCATCGCGGTGTGGACCTCTCAGTCCTGTCTGCCCTCAGGAAGTCCTCCTTTGCTTCAAAGAAACACTGTTAGCCCCATCAACACTCCAGAAAAGCCACACTGCCTCAAAAAAGATTGACCAACAACGCCAGCCCTCAGGAAACATTCCACGGCAGTGACAAGGCAAACACTGCCCAGTCGCGGGGAGTACAACTCCCTCAGGAGAAAGAAAACAACAAGCAAGATGAAGAAGCTGAGAAACCACTCCCAGTCAAACCAACAGGAGAACTCACCTAAAACAGTCAACAATGAAACAGATCTCGGCAGTCTGACAGACCTGGAGTTCAAAAGAGAAATAGTGAAAATACTGAAGGAATTAAGAGAAGATATGAACAGTAATGCAGATACCCTCAGAAAGGAACTAGAAAATATAAGGAGGAGCCAAGAAAAACTAGAACATTCATTTGCAGAGATGCAAACTGAACTAGGGGCAGTAAAAACCAGAATGAATAATGCAGAAGAACGAATCAGTGATATGGAAGATAGAATAATGGAAATCACTCAATCTGGTCAACAGACAGAAAACCGAATCAAAAAACTGGAAAGCAATATAAGAGACCTATGGGATAATATAAAGCGGGCCAATCTACGCATAATAGGAATTCCAGAAGGAGTAGAAAAAGATAAGGGAATGGAAAATATATTTGAAGAAATTATTGCTGGAAGCTTCCCAAATCTAAAGGATACTGGATTCAAGATACAAGAAGCACAGAGGGCCCCAAACAAACTGAACCCAAACAGACCCACACCAAGACACATCATAATAAAAATGGCAAAAGTGAGTGATAAAGAGAGGATCCTCAAGGCAGCAAGAGAAAAACAGAATGTTACCTACAAGGGAACCCCCATAAGAATATCAGCTGATTTCTCTACAGAAACACTACAGGCCAGGAGGGAATGGCAAGAGATATTTAAAGTGCTAAAAGGAAAAAATATGCAACCTAGAATACTCTATCCAGCAAGAATATCATTTAAAATAGAAGGGGAAATAAAAATTTTTCCCAACAAACAAAAACTTAAAGAATACAGCAACACAAAACCCAGGTTAAAGGAAATATTGAAAGGGCTTCTCTAAACCAAAAAGAAAGGAAGGAAAGGGAAGAAAAAAGAAAAGAAAAAAAAAAAAAAAAAAAGAAGAAGAAGAAGAGGGAGAACTAGGACTGAGGAAACTGCAATCAGAGAGAAGTCACTCAAATAAGCCAGCATACAGATTTAATCATGAACATGCTTCAAACAAAATAAAATTAAAAAGAAAAAAATAAAAAAGAGTCATCAAAACCATAAAATGTGGGCAAGGGATGTCAGGAGGTAAATAACCCTTTTTGTTTATATGTATGTCTCTCTTCTTAATTTTAATATAGTAATGAAGTGTTTGAACTTACAGGACCATCAGGCATTTATGGGAAGGGGTTAGCATACTTAAAAAACAGGGCAATCACAAGCCAAAACCAAATATTGCATTTGCAAAAAATGAAAAAAAAAACCACTCAAGCAGATAATAACAGGAGACCATCCAACCAAAAAAAAAAAAAAAAATGGAGAACCATAGAATCAACTGGAACACAAGGTTCAAATGGCAATAAATAATCATCTATCAATTATCACCTTAAATGTCAATGGACTGAATGACCCAATCAAAAGACACAGAGTGGCTGAGTGGATAAAAAGGCAAAAACCTTCAATATGCTGCCTACAAGAAACTCACCTTAAGACAAAAGATACATATAGATTGAAAGTGAAAGGGTGGGGAAAAATATTTCACGCCAATACACATAACAGAAAAGCAGGAGTCGCAACGCTCATATCAGACAAAATAGACTTTAAAACAAAAGGCATAAAGAAAGACAAAGAAGGACACTATTTAATGATTAAGGGATCCATCCAAGGAGAGGATGTTACTATTGTCAACATATATGCCCCAAATACAGGAGCACCCAGATACACACAACAAATATTAACAGACATAAAGAGAGCTATTGATGAGAATACAATCATAGTAGGAGACCTAAATACCCCCCTCACATCAATGGACAGATCCTCTAGACAGAAAACCAATAAAGCAACAGAGATCCTAAAGGAAACAATAGAAAAGTTAGACTTCATTGATATCTTCAGGACACTACATCCAAAAAAAGCAGAATACACATTCTTCTCAAATGCTCATGGAACATTCTCAAGAATCGACCACATATTGGGACACAAAGCGAATCTCAATAAATTTAGGAGCGTAGAAATTATCTCAAGTATCTTCTCTGACCACAATGCCATGAAATTAGAAATCAACCATGAGAAAAGCAAAGAGAAAAAACCTACTCCATGGAGACTAAACAACATGCTACTAAAAAACCAATGGGTCAATGAGGAAATCAAGAAGGAAATTAAAAACTACATTGAAACAAATGATAATGAAGACACAACCTCTCAAAATCTATAGGATGCTGCGAAAGCAGTGCTCAGAGGGAAATTTATAGTGATACAGGCCTACCTCAAAAAAGAAGAAAGATCCCAAATTGACAACTTAACCCTCCACCTAAACGAATTAGAAAAAGAAGAACAAAAAAGTCCTAAAGTCAGCAGAAGGAAGGAAATTATAAAGATCAAAGAAGAAATCAATAAAATAGAGACTCAAAAAACAATAGAGAAAATTAATAAAACCAAGAGCTGGTTCTTTGAAAAGGTGAACAAAATTGACAAACCCCTGGCCAGACTCACTAAAAAGAGGAGAGAAAGAACCCAAATACCCAAAATTATAAATGAAAAAGGAGAAATCACAACGGATACAGCAGAAATACAAAAAACCATAAGAGAATACTATGAACAACTGTATGGCAACAAGTTTGACAATCTGGAAGAAATGGACAATTTTCTAGAATCTTACAGCTTGCCAAAACTGAATCAAGCAGAAACAGACCAACTGAACAGACCCATCACTAGAAATGAAATTGAAGAGGTCATAAAATCACTCCCTACAAATAAAAGTCCAGGACCAGATGGCTTCGCAGGTGAATTCTATCAAACATATAAAGAGGAATTGGTGCCCATCCTCCTTAAACTCTTTCAAAAGGTTGAAGAAGAAGGAATACTCCCAAAGACATTCTATGAGGCCACCATCACCCTCATTCCAAAACCAGACAGAGATACCACCAAAAAAGAAAACTATCGGCCAATATCATTGATGAATATAGATGCAAAAATTCTCAACAAAATCTTAGCCAACCGAATCCAACAACATATCAAAAAAATTATACACCATGACCAGGTTGGGTTCATCCCAGGTTCACAAGGATGGTTCAACATACGCAAATCAATCAGCATCATACACCACATTAACAAAAAAAAGGTCAAAAATCATATGATCATCTCAATAGACGCAGAAAAAGCATTTGACAAAGTCCAACATCCATTCAGGATCAAGACCCTCGCCAAAGTGGGTATAGAGGGAACATTCCTGAATATAATCAAAGCCATTTATGATAAACCCACAGCAAATATAATCCTCAATGGGGAAAAACTGAAAGCCTTCTCACTCAAATCTGGAACAAGACAGGGATGCCCACTCTCACCACTGCTCTTTAACATAGTTTTGGAAGTCTTAGCCACAGCAATTAGACAAACAAAAGAAATCAAAGGCATCCATATAGGAAGAGAAGAGATAAAACTGTCACTGTATGGAGATGATATGATACTATACCTAGAAAACCCTAAGGACTCAACCCCAAAACTCCTTGAACTGATTAATAAATTCAGCAAAGTGGCAGGATATAAGATTAACATTCAGAAGTCAGTTGCATTTCTGTATACTAACACTGAAATATTAGAAAAGGAATACAAAAAAATGATACCTTTTAAAATTGTACCTCACAAAATCAAATACCTCTGAATACACCTGACCAAAGAGGTGAAGGACCTATATGCCGAGAACTATAAAACTTTAATCAAAGAAATCAAAGAAGATGTAAAGAAATGGAAAGATATTCCATGTTCCTGGATTGGGAAAATCAATATTGTGAAAATGGCCATCCTACCCAAAGCAATCTACAGATTCAATGCAATCCCTATCAAATTACCCATGACATTTTTCACAGAACTAGAACAAACAATCCAAACATTTATACGGAACCACAAAAGACCCAGAATCGCCAAAGCAATCCTGAGAAACAAAAACCAAGCAGGAGGCAGAACTCTCCCAGACATCAAGAAATACTACAAAGCCACAGTCATCAAAACAGTGTGGTACTGGTATCAAAACAGACAGACAGACCAATGGAACAGAATAGAGAATCCGGAAATAAACCCTGACACCTATGGTCAATTAATCTTTGACAAGGGAGGCAGGAACATCAAATGGGAAAAGGAAAGTCTATTCAGCAAGCATTGCTGGGAAACCTGGACAGCTGCATGCAAAGCAATGAAACTAGAACACACCCTCACACCATGCACAAAAATAAACTCAAAATGGCTGAAAGACTTAAATATACGACAGGACACCATCAAACTCCTAGAAGAAAACATAGGCAAAACACTCTCTGACATCAACATCATGAATATTTTCTCGGGTCAGTCTCCCAAAGCAATAGAAATTAGAGCAAAAATAAACCCATGGGACCTCATCAAACTGAAAAGCTTTTGCACAGCCAAGGAAACCAAAAACAAAACAAAAAGACAACTTACAGAATGGGAGAAAATGGTTTCAAATAATGCAACCGACAAGGGCTTAATCTCTAGAATATATAAACAACTTATACAACCCAACAGCAAAAAAGCCAATCAATCAATGGAAAAATGGGCCAAAGACCTGAACAGACATTTCTCCAAAGAAGATATATATACAGATGGCCAACAAACACATGAAAAAATGCTCAACATCGCTGATTATAAGAGAAATGCAAATCAAAACTACCATGAGATACCACCTCACACCAGTCAGAATGGCCATCATTCATAAATCCACAAATAACAAGTGCTGGAGGGGCTGTGGAGAAAAGGGAACCCTCCTGGACTGCTGGTGGGAATGTAAACTGGTACAGCCACTATGGAGAACAGTTTGGAGATACCTTAGAAATCTATACATAGAACTTCCATATGACCCCACAATCCCACTCTTGGGCATCTATCCGGACAAAGCTCTACTTAAAAGAGACACATGCACCCGCATGTTCATTGCAGCACTATTCACAATAGCCAGGACATGGAAACAATCCAAATGTCCATCGACAGATGATTGGATTCGTAAGAGGTGGTATATATACACAATGGAATACTACTCAGCCATAAAAAAGGATGACATAATGCCTTTTGCAGCAACATGGATGGAGCTAGAGAATCTCATCCTGAGTGAAATGAGCCAGAAAGACAAAGACAAATACCATGTGATATCACTTATAACTGGAATCTAATATCCAGCACAAATGAACATCTCCACAGAAAAGAAAATCATGGACTTGGAGAAGAGACTTGTGGTTGCCTGATGGGAGGGGGAGGGAGTGGGAGGGATCGGGAGCTTGGGCTTATCAGACACAACCTAGAGTAGATTTATAAGGAGATCCTGCTGAATAGCATTGAGAACTATGTCTAGATACTCATGTCGCAACAGAAGAAAGGGTGGGGGAAAAAACTGTAACTGCAATGTATACATCTAAGGATGACCTGACCCCCTTGCTGTACAGTGGGAAAATAATAAAAATAAATAAATAAATAAATAAATAAAAATAAATAAATAAAATGAGCTGACTGACAAATTTTCAAAAAAAAGTCTTCAAATAAGTATTTTTCAGAAATAAGTGTTTTCTAAGTTACTAAATTAAAATTTGCTGAACTATATCTAAATTTAAAGTTATTAAACCACATAATTTTTGCTTAAAAAATTTAATTGTTAAAAGCATATTTACAACTAAATATACATACTGTATTTTTCAGATACATTTATCCATATAGGATAATGAATCAGTGTGTATATATATTAATACTTATTTTATATGTACATATAAAATACAGCAGTAGAATGATTGTCTCCTCTTGAAAATGCCATGTCTTATCAAATAGCGGTAAGATTAGAGATAACAGATTAGATATTGACCAAGACATACAGGAACATATACAAATGTAAGTGTGTAATTATGTTTGTTTATACAATATATATGTACACACTTTCTTATATGAGATAAACATAATTCAGTAAACATCTATTGAGCCACTTTTATATGTTTTCTTTGTTAACAGGTCTTGTGCCACAAAGATATAAAAGATGCAAAAGACACAGTTCTGCCTTGTGAGAAGACATCATTATAATCTGGTAATGGTTAGAATAGAAATAGCCTATACAGGACTATGAAATACATTCCCTAAGTTTATGAACTCCATGACAGTTTTATTCCATATATTCACAGAGATGAAATAGAGAGTTTGGTAAGTCTTCTCAGCTCAATGTGACTGAGCACAAATGTAATTTGGAGAAAGCATATGTTTAATTAGCCTCCGTTCTACTCTGATATGAGTTCCCACCCTAGGCTGGTTTGCTCTCAGCATTTACAATTTATCACAGCCTTTTTATATTAACAGTATATCAGCATCATTATTTCCAAGAAATCATGAAGCCCAAACATTACATATCTTAGGATGCTGCTGAGGTCTTCACATTCTTGACTTCTTAAAGCCATGGGTTTCCACCCCACAGAATGAAATATGTTATATTAAAAACTCAGGTGGGAGTTCCCATCGTGACTCAGTGGTTACTGAATCCGATTAGGAACCATGAGGTTGTGGGTTCGATCCCTGGCCTTGCTCAATGGGTTAAGGATCTGGTGTTGCCGTGATCTATGGTGTATGTCGCAGATGCGGCTCAGATCCCGCGCTGCTGTGGCTCTGGCATAGGCCGGTGGCTACAGATCCGATTCAACCCCTAGCCTGGGAACCTCCATATGCCACGGGAGTGGCCCAAGAAATGGCAAAGAGACAAAACAAAACAAACAAAAAAACAACCTTCAGGTGGATTTTCTGGAAAACCACCATCATATCAAGAAATCACATATTTGCTTTCTCACAAATGTTTCTTTTTATTTATTTATTTTTTTGGCCATACCCACAGGATGTGGAAGTTCGTGGACCAGGGATAGAACCCACTCTGCAGCAGCAACCCGAGCCATTGCAGTGACAATGCTGGACCCTTAAGCTACTATGCCACAGGGGATTTCCCTCACAAGTTGTTCATGTGTGGCAAGGGATGGATCCCTGGCCCAGAAACTTCCGCATGCTGCAGGCATGGCCAAAAAAAGAAAAAGTGAGAGAGTCAAAGAAGATAATTTCCCCAAAGAAACACAGTGAAGTAGAGCTCATGGCAGAACCAGAATGCTCACCTGATCTTGTCGAAATGAATGCTAACACATACTATGCCTATCAGCCTAGTTTTAAGGATCTCTCCTATCAAAAGTAAAGATTCGTTATGGTTTATCTGATTTCTTCCAGCATGGAAGAAAGGTCTTGGTGAACTTGAATGAGCTGGTGTAATCATTGGGGTGCTGGGCTATCTATACTATAGTGTTTTGGAGAACTCCCAGAATGTGCTATCAGGACACCTAAGTGATTTTTTTTTTTTTTTTTTTTTTTTACTTATCAGCCATGTGCAATTTATAGTCTTTTACTTCTCTGAGATAAATATATCTCATCAGGAAAATCATCCTGCTGATTATACCTGTTCTTAATTATCTCATAAGTTTTTCATGATCAAATGACATAAGTGTGTGAAAACACTTGGTCAGCTCTAAGATGCCATGCAAATGAGAGATAGTTATACTTTGGTCCAGTGCCAAGTTGGGAGAAGCAGTTTGAAAATTTGTTAGAAGTGTCAATTCTCCGGGGTAACTTTATATATATATATATATATATATATATATACATGTATACACACACACACACACACACACATACATATATATACACATACACACGCACAGATACACACACACACGCATATACACACACACACATATACATTTTTCAATGAGAAGATAATTAACAGGTAAAATTAGCCATCACATTATTTCTCCTACCAAATTCAGATTTATAGCCAGCAGTATATGAGAAAAAGTAGTGAATAAGAAAGAAGAGAAAGTTTTGGACTCTCACAGCTTTATATTGGCAACTGATGAGCTATGTGACTTTTGAGTAAATTGCTTTCCTTCTCTGTGCCTCAGCTTCTGAATCTAGAAAATGAAAATAATAATGTACCTACATCATAGTATTATCTGAGTATTAAAAAGGAAAACTCACAGACCTACAATGAAAAACAAATAAGCTTCTAATGGAAAGAACAGGTTTGAACTTCTTCTGTAGGTATGGATAGAAGAGCTAGTGTGGCAGAGTTTAAAACAAAAACATTAATGAGGGATTCATTCTTAGAGACCTAGCTTCCTAATCTGATATGAAAATATCTTGTAAACCATAGCTATACAAAAATAAAAATTTCATTACCGCATACTGTCAACACCTAATGCTACTGCCTGCCTAATGCTAAGTAGTTTTGCAAATGTTCATTCTTAAAGAAGTGTAAGTATATTTCTTGTTAATATTATCTCAGGAATCTATATACTATAGGGTGGTCAAAATGTCTAGGAACAGATAGTAATGTTTTATTGTATTTTAAAACATAATGTCAGAAAGCCATTATATGTATATAATGCCATATATATATATTCACTAATTCTTTCAGACAGTATGGCCACAGGGTGTAAAGAAACCTCTTGCACAAAGTGTACTAGTGATTTCAAATTTGCAGAGAAAACTTTCTCCTCAAGCAATTTTAAACCAGAAATATCTACAATTATGATTTTGTTGATGATTAGACTCTGAATTGCTGGGCCAGCAATGAATAAAGTGAAAGACTGCAGCGAATACAGTTACCAGATGTCTTTCATAAAAATACTGGAAGAGGGGAGGAGAAGGCAGGATTAGGGGAAGACTGTAAAAGAAAAAAAGAAGAGACAGTATTTCTCTTTAACATTTTAAATATTATAATTAATTCAACTAGCTGAACATCTAACTTAAAAGCAGATAAAGTATAAAATTATTCACATTATAAAAGTCTTCATCACTTACGATAATGAGAATATGAAAGTAACAGTATTTCGAGTGTTTAAGTTTTGTGTTGTTTCCTCATAAATTGATAAATTGAAAATGAAGCACTACAAGCCACTGATAACTATCAATAGAAATTCAAAACAAAAAATGTGATATTAAAACAATAAAAAGAGCATTTACTTGTATGCTTCACTACCGGACATTTGGCAAACTTGACAATGTAAGACCTCAAATTCGTTTCTTCCATGAAAAGCATGTGTTCTTTGAGACAGACTGATGTTTAGAATTTCATAAACCTCAGGGGCTTAGCACTTCTTTATTTAATCACACAACTACAGAAGTCCCTGTGGATACCAGCTACATAAAAGATTCCAAATGAGTAAGTCTGTTGAGATTTCTGAGCTTCCTGTAACATATCTACAACTACTGTGCTATTGAACATAAAGAAATGAGCCTTGTATTGGCCTGGGGCACATCTAATGGTATAACACAGGAAGGTCATGGCACTCTGCACATTGAAATTTCATATTTCAAAGTAATTCTAAACAGGAAGAGACTCTCCAGCAAAGAGGCATTAAAATAGTCCAATGCCAAAATATATAGAAAGATACAATCACTAGAACAGAATAAGGTTGGTTCTCCTCAGGAGAAAACACAAATGTAACAAAGTCAGGCTGGAATAGTAGCTTTCCCATTTTTTGACTGTGACCTATAGTAAAAGATATTGTTTAATAAAGACAAGGGACAATACACACACAAGTTAGCTTGCATGTAGACACAGACAAGAAGAAAGTTTTGTGACACAGCAAGAACTATACATGAGGTGACCCTCTGAAATATTGATATTTTCTATACTATTCAATCTTTTTTCATTTTTACAAGAATAACTGACTCATTTTTTAGTTTTATAACCTATTAATTTTCACAATGTTCCATTTAAAAGCACTGGATCAAGGAGTTGGCACAGGGGAAACAAATCTGACTAGGAACCATGAGGTTGCAGTTTCAATCCCTGGCCTCGCTCAATGGGGTTAATTGCTGTGGCTGGTGGCTATACCTCCGACTGGACCCCTAGTCTGGGAACCTCCATATGCTTCAGGTGTGACCCTAAAGCCAAAAAAAAAAAAGGAAACAAAAACACTGGATAGAAAGCTGATGTTCATAGCTACCATTTATTACACCTGCACTATGTGTGAGGCAATATGCTGAACAGTTTGCTCATATCATAGCATTTAACCCTCAAAACAATTATTGGAGATGAGTGCGACTACATTTATTTCATAGATGAGGCATCAGAGATTAGAATTTGGCTCAGATTGTGAGGCCAGGAAATGGGAAAGTCATGGTTTAGAAGTCAATCCCTTCTAACTTTCATTCAAAATCATATTCATTATACAACCAGAAAACGAAAAGTTGATATTTCAGGGAAGACTAGACAGATTTCTGACTTGATTAGCACAAAAACTATTTCTATACAATAAACTAGCAGAACCTAACATTTTTTAATGATCATTGTCCATATGTTCTATAAACTCAATGCCGTTATTCTTATAACACTTTCTTTTTCCAATAGAGCTTGCTGTCATTAAGTGACCAATTACAGAGCTTATTTCTATGTGATATAGAGACATTTCAGTAGGATAAATTCTGGCTGATTATTAAATTTAAGGACAGGATCAGTATGGCAGTCAATCTCTAAGATGGTCCAATGATCCCTCTTCTCGGAATTCACATTCTTTTTTAGTCCCCTCCTGCATTCTATCAGAGTTGTCTCTGTGATCAAGAGAAGAGGGCAGAAGAAATGATAGGTCACTCCAACCAAAAAAACAATATGGCTTCTATCTTGTGTTCTCTCTTCGTGTGTGTGTGTGTGTGTGTGTGTGTGTGTGTGTGTGTGTGTGTCTCAGCATTCACTCTGAGGGAAGCAGTGTCACAAGCATCCCAGTGGAGACGTCCACATGGTGAAGAAATGAAGCCTCTGGCCAACAGCCAAGTGAATGAGCTCAGAATGGGTGTTCAAGCCTCAGTCAGGTCTTCAGAGACTACAGCCCAGTCAACAACTTGATGCACCCTCACAAAGGGCCTGAATCCAGAACCACCCAGCTAAATTGTCCCTGGATCCCTGACTTGTAGAAACTCTGTGACATAATGAATGTTTGTTATTTTAAGCTACTAAATTTTGGCCAAATTTGTTAGGCAAAGAGATAATTAATACAAATAGAGCTTAAACTTTGTAGAATGTTATCTCAATAGGGTTTTTGTCTACATGTGTTACATAGTACCTTTAGTAGCAAAAATGGAAAGGTAACAAAATACTCAGATTGGTAAAAGAGAAACAAACTAAACCACAAATGGTGTAGGAAATCTAATAGTTTTAAATCAGGCTTTCAAGTCAAACTACAATAGTCTAGTCTAGAAGCTAGTATGCAGTTTATGAATCATTGAGACTCCTAAACCCAAGCAGTTAATGTAACAACTTGTCAACCAATCTATTAATTCAACAGTACTGACTTTATTCTTACTCTCCTCAATTAATTATTGGCTATTTTAAAGATCACTGACACATCTTACCTGAAGGTGAATTAGAAAAGAGAGAGGTATGTGAGTTCTGCTGCTCTTTGTAGCTAATGGTGGGGTTAGTCTTCAAAATTTGAAAAATAGGCAAACTGGACACCATAATCCTTTCTGAATCTCCTTTCTTCTAAGGAGTGCCTAAGATTTTTATACTCTCTTCCAGCTCCCTAAACCCTAAACCTGTGGCACTCACCCAGGTCTGCCTTTCCCTACTTCTCACTGCATTAATTCACACAAAGGCACAGATGAATGATTTCCAACTTACTGGCTATTTTAATTTTCTAAAAGACACTTGTTTACTCAGTTGAATACTGACTTTAGGGATCTTGGGGAGCATTATAAACTGAAGTGAAGGTTTCACAACTGAAAATACATCTATTTTACTTGTGTCATATGGACTACAAGTTAAACTAGAAAAAAATGTCGGCTGTTTTATGATGTTAGGATTGTTTTTCAATTAATTATAAATTTAAATAGAATTTCTCAGCTTCATCATATTAGTGGCATTTAGTCAGGGTGATGTTTTATTGTGTAAGAGTGTATGAGAGGATGTCTTATGTATTACAGAACACTGATAGCAGCTTACTGGCCTCCTTCTGCTATATGCAGTGGAAACCCTTCTGTGACACACGAAAATGTTTCCAGACATTGCCAAATGCCAAATGTCCAGTGAAGTCAAGATCATGCTTAGTTGAGAACCACTAATGTAAATAACTGCTACAATTTTTGAGCAAGTATGTGTGTGTATGTTTATGAAGAGGATGTAAGAAAATGATTTCAGGAAACACTGTGGAGTTATTTAGGATGTGACCACTCTCCTGGCACTCCTAAAATTATAATTGTATCATAGAACCACATGGACTTATCTAATTCTTATCCAACATTCTAATAAAAGGCAGAGGTTAGAATTTCTCTTTTTATTTTAACTCTATTATTTAATTTATCATATAACTTAAATTTGGCTACATTTACAAAACTCAAACAGACATTCCCATAAAGTTCAGGCTGGAAAGGATCATGGCTGCCATTTTCTGAAATTCTCTCTCTTTAAAGATCATGGCCCAGGGAAAAGAAGGTCTCACAAAGATTCAATCACATATTAAAGACTAGAACTCAAGTCTCTGACCATCATCTGCTCCCCAGTGAGGTAGAAACAGCAAAGAAATACTTTCCTTTTGGCCCGTAGTCCACCAAGAGTGCATGTGATAAACATTTTCCCCAGATTTATGTGTTATGTTACATATATTCTTAGAAGCACCAAGCAGAAGAATGAGATTCACTATGGACTCTGCCAGGTATACGCATGACCCAGGGGTAAAGCTAAACTTCTCTGCCTCAGTATCTTCATCTTTAACATGGAGATGATATCAAATTATTTTGAAGGCTTTGCAAACTCTCATGTGCAATTACAATGTGAATTAGCTTATTATTATACTAAAATGTTTTAAATATTTATGCAAGTGATGAATACAGACTAAAGTTTACTTCAGATAGAAAAAAGTGATAATATCAATGCTGTCAAAACTAAATTTACAAGGAGGTTGTTATTACTGTGATAAAGTGTTAAAAACAGACTCTTTGACAAAGTGTAAATCCTTTTCCATTTCCTAACTGTCCTTTTTGGTATCTCTATTCCCTACTCTCTTAAGTTGGAATTAACTTCAACACTATTTTTAGTCAACTACAAAAGTGTTTTAGCTTTGTGAATAGAAGAATGTCTTTGGAGAAATCTGAAGAGAATACACAAAAATTTAAAGGAACATTATCTTTTTGCCAATATATTTATGTCATGACATCATATTTAAGATAGAGAAGTTGAATTCTGAAATATGCTGGAACATGAAAAACAGACAATTAACCACTCTGGGAACTGGATACCAGATGCAGTGATGGTGTGTCTGAGTATGATTATGTTTGTCATGTTGGAAGATGAAATGGATGAATATTTAAAGGGTGAAAAGATGCCCATGAGAGATCATTCATAGAAGCATTTCTTCTCCAAAAAGATACAATTTGCCGTTTAAGCTTGGAAAAAAAATAAAGTTTGACATGTTCTACCCTGAAAGAAGGTTTTCTTTCCAGAGACTCTCTTGAATGTCTTCTTTAGTGCATCATTAATTTCTGACAGCCTAAAGACTTATTATACTTTTCTAAATGCCTTATCTTTCCCTAGGGGACAACTTAGGCTTTCAGGTAAAATCTGACTTACTTTATCTTATAATAAATAATTAAGGGCCTAATTAAGGATAAAGAATTAAATAGATGAGGGCAGTGATGATTCTTTTTGTTTGAAGAAATCAACTCATTATTCTTTTAAAAGAGGTGACCTAGTTAAAGAGAAGTGACTTGGAAAGACATCACCAGTGCTTAGCACCCAACTCCTGAAATGGCTTTTTCTCTAGTGAAAGTCAGCTGTTTGGTTCCATTTCCAAAGGATTTCTGAACTTAGCACCACTTCAGTTGTCTGCTCTAAGAATGGTGACCTTAATTCCCATTTAAGAGAGCAAAACATTAGGATTAATGTTTCATTTTTATATATGCTGCCTTGCAAATCCTTTTCCATTTAGTCATAAAGGAAGTTTGCCAATCTTTTTTATTCAAAGGATTAAGACCAGGTTATTTCCATCCTAAAAGTGATCAAATATAGTTGTGGTAAATAAATAGGAGGTTAAGAGAGCTGGCTGCAATAGACTGTAATATAATCTATAGACTATTTTATCGGGTGTATTTATCTGGAAATTATTATAAGATTATAAAGTATAATATTTACATTTAGTGTAATTTACACAATGGCAGTTCTTAAGAGGAAATACACTTCTAAAAAAAGGCAAACAACTTAAACCAACATACTCACATGCTCTGTTATTCTGGCCCAAAGTCACTACAGTAGTTGTGCAGGTTCTGTCCTGCCCAAGGGCACCCAGCCCAGGTGTGACCAGGGCTGAAATAAGTCTACTTTTAGCTCCCTAAACTTTGGTGTTTAGCACAGGACCAGGGTGTTTTGCAATTCTTTCAAAAGTCTTCTGTGGGTTAGTGATAAATTATTCTGAAATGTCTAGGGTCCTAACTTGACTTTCATCTAATAGTCTGGAGGCAATCTTTCTCTTTAACAACATTTTGTCAGGAGAAAGTTGAGCACCCAAATACTTGACTTGCATTTCCCAACCTGACATGATCTCATACTCAATCCCTAAAAGTGACTGGGGATATCGACACTGTTCGATGTTCTGGTGGACAGTGTGGTAGTATGAGATGTATTTAGCTGGGTAAGAAATTCTTAAATCCTTATTTTGTCCAGCCATAACCCTGCCCCTTTGAGGTACCCTAGGAAAATATAATCCAACAGACAGTGGCAAATAAAAAACATAAATTTCACATCATAATTAGTTGGGCTTTGTGGAATATTCCAATAAAGAGTTCTCAAAAAAAAAAAAAACAACAACAACAACAAAAAAAAACGGTACTGAAGCAAAAGCCTAGCACTAAAGTGTAGTAAGGCTCCACTGAAACTAAAACTCAAATGTTAAATGCCATAGAGCCTGAAGAGGTGGAGCACAGCTTCCTACAGGAGCACTGTAATGCCTCCTTCCTTCCATGCCCAACATTCTATAGCCTATGTTTCTCATACCACCATGCCCAGCCTACTGAAAAAAAGTCAAATTCATACTTCTTGTTCAAGCTGCATGCCATGTGGCTGGAATGATAGGATTTGTGGATGTGGTAAAGTTGAGCAAAGTTTTAAGAAATACTTTCAACACACATAATGTGAATTCTAGGAGTTTATTTTGCAGGAAAGAAGGCTGCATTTTAGAGGGGAGATGAACATTTTCATGGGAAAGGTAGAAGTTAAACTCAGACTTAATGAATATCTAGGAAGGAATAGAGAGGAATTGTTAGAAGAAAGAAGAGCCCTTACAAAAGACTAGAAGCCATAAAAATACATGCTTAATTTTGGTGCAGGTGGGAAGGAGCAACATATATTCTGCTCCAGCCATAGCAGGGGATTTAGAAGAGAAAGTAGTAAGAAGCAAGGATAGGCCCAAACTGTGGTGGGTATTTAGCTAAAGGGAATCTGAATTTGTCCCACTGAAAAAGGAGAAAATCCAAGGACAAAGGCCTTCAAATCTGACTCTGGGTTCTTGCTAAATGCCAAAATTTAAAAAAATCTGTTATAGCAAATGGAGACACTATTTCCAAGCTATTAACATGTGATCTGTGAGTCAGTGCATTGGGGAAATATAGTATTTCTAAGATTTCATGTTTAGAAAATTCCCCATTTTGAAGCAAGTATTCTCTGATAGTCCAAAAGATCAAGTACGATTTTCTTTTTTCTTTTTTCTCTTCTAATGCTTAATCTGCAGCACGCCATTTCAAAGCACAGCTCATCATCACTGATTATACAAATACTTTCAAGCAGGGCTCATTTTTAGTAGGTAATGAAGTGTAAGGATGAAGCTTGAATGATGCAATATACCCTATGTCTAGCCTTACATAAATAAATAAAGAACCATTTGTTTTATTTCATTTCAATACACACTTTGCAAGGGAATGTTCTTTTTCTTTTGGCATACACAAAAAAATTCTGACTATACATCAACATTTTTTAATGTTGAAATAAAGCTTTTGTTTGTCCTTTATTCTAAAATAACAGTATAATAAACATACTGGAAAATCTTTGGTGCCTTGTTCAAAAATGAACAGGCTGAATTTCCTTCCCAGATGCCTCATGACATTGGCATAAACATTGCTGGAAATTTAATGACTCTCAGTCACAGTCTCATCTGGATGAATCTGCTATGTGTGCTAGCCAGACCAGACTTCACCTGCAGATATTGAAATTGAATCCATCTCCAAATCTTACTTAGGGGCTATCTAAAGACAGCAACCCACCAGAGAAGAAAATTAAAAACTCCTACTCTATGGGATTATTTCAAGGTGTTTTCATCTTTGGGGAAGTGGAACAAAGTAAGAAGATGTCAGGGAAGAGAGTAACATTTTTGATCACTGATCATATAAACAAGGGTACACCTTGTGATTTAAGTGTTGTTCCACCTGTTTCCACAGTAGGAAACTGAAGTTCACATGTGTAAAAGCCAATGTTACGTAACAAGTAATGATGCAGATGAGATTTGAACCTAAAAATCCTGATTCAAAGTCCAAAGCTTTCAATTACATGATCTTGTCAAGAATATAGAAACAGATAAGTGAATTTCACAGAAGAAAAGATGACCCAGGATTAATATTTGTAAACTGACTAATATATTTGTTAGAGTAACTTAATCCTTAGAAGTTGGGATTTGATATTGTCATTAAAAAAAAAAATCATATCAATTGCCAAAACTGACTCCATTGTATTGGTACACACTGTGCTTAAGAAGTCTCAACTGATACAGTAGCTTGGACACGAAGATAATCGAAAAATTATCTGTTAGACTTCTAACTATAACTACTCAATCTCAATCACTTGCACTATAAAATATGACTTTTCCATATGAAGTTTAAAACTGAATTGAGATAGAACCATTACTCAATTACAAGCTTTAAAGGCTATAAATTTTTAGTTTTAAAATGATGGAAGGAAGTGCTCTTTAATTTTGTCTTTGTCATGTTTTTGTTTTTATTATTATTATTATTTTTAGGAATGTGGTTGTTTTTTTTAATCTAGGAATGTGATTTAACCTACAACTTCCTATGAAAATTTCTGTTCACATGTTTTAAAAAGGAAGTATGTGGTAAAGAAAGTACAGTTGAAAATTGTACTAAACAATCTAATCTCTAGCAAATATCATATACATATAGTATAATGGCAATATGTAGATGTCATTCATATGCTAATTATCATATAGAGAAAAAGGTGTATATATGTATATAAAGTGTGTATATAGGTATACACATGTATGTGTATATTTGTCTATGTATATTTATACCATATATACTATATATTAATTATACTATATATTGCCATATATATATTATATATACTAACTCATTCAAACTATCTGTACTCTCAGAATCTATTTATATTTTTGTTAAATTTTCAAAAGTTTTACAAGCCCTTGTAATTTTGTTTACTTATTTTAATTATAAAAGCAATGTTAAAAAATACTGAGGGCAATGGATGTTTAGAAATGAGGATGAAAGTTATCCATCCTGAGGGGAATAATATTTCATCATATTGTTTAGAATTACTGTTGCCTAATGATGATAAAATGCAGACCAACCTTTAGTTGGTTTTGTTATTAATTTTAAATTATCTACCAAAAGGCACCTGCACTAGACTACCTCAAGCGACCTTCCTTGGTATGCCGCTGACCCAGGGGATCTAGGTGAAAATCACCATGCTTAAATGTCTTCATCTCCTTATCTTTTAAAGAGAAACTGGTAATGCGTACTCCATAAGGCTGCCAAGAAAATTAAATAAATGACAATTTGGCAAGTTCTTAGAAGTGTGCCTGGCATGGAGTAAGCATTAAAGCATAGTTTACTTAAAAAAATAAATAATATTCATGAAAAATCTGAGGTATGAGCCTGCCAATTTTATAGATTAAGAAACTGAGTCTCAGAGGGAGTTTAAAAAATGTTTCCAATGTCAAAGTGATGAAATCAAGATTTAAATTCAGGATTATCAACATTAAACCTGCACCTACTCTACTTCTTCATACACAAGAGTTTCATGTTATCCATGTTCCTACCACCAAATCATTTCTTTAGCTTTTATTGAGTATTCCAATATTTCATATTTTGCTGTTAACTTCCCAAATTATTTATTTACATAGTTACTTTTAAGTTAAAGTTTCATGTTATTTAAGAATAGGAGCACTTAGGTATGATAAAGTAAAAGCTGATATTTATTAAGGAAAAGCAAATTTTATTTAACCCTTTAAACTACCAAAGCATAAAAATTAGATTATTTTTTCAAGAAACCACCAACCAGATGTTGGGGTTTTGAGATATCCCAAAGAGACACTGGTAAAAAAAAAAAAAAAATGATGATGAGAGAACTCCTTCCACAGAAAAACCTAAGAAAGTATGCACACATTTTATAAGTATCGTTTACAAAAAAAAATTAGCAAATGTGATTTATCATGGGCTACCTGAGCCTGAGATATCATAGTTTTGAAAAAGTGATTTAAGAAGGAAGGAAAATACAAATACCTAAGCAAAATTACTAAGAAAATGTTAATGCAATAATTAAGTGAACAACAGAGGGGGAAAGCCAAATATCTGAAGTTTATTGCACACATATACTCTGTGTGGTAAAGACTGTTCAGTCTTTGATTGTATTTACAAAGACCACATTTAAAGGCTACATGACAGCCAATTATCCGTCATCAAATGTTTATTGTTTATTACATGCAGAGCCTTGACATATATAAACACATATGTACATAGGTATGTATACAGAGAATACACATACCCATGAACACTAAAAAGTACATGTGATTTTAACTTTTACTATGTTTTCATTCAAGTTACCCTTTTTCATTTTATTCATTAAGGTGACTTTTGTTTTATTTGCTGTACATTAGATCTCTAGAAGTATTCAGTAATTGGATTTTTTAAATGGGTGACATAGATACAGCCAGTGTGAATTCACCCTCTGATACTGTAGCTCCCTTTATTTAGGAGATTACTTTTTTTTTAACCAACTCATCATGGTTATAGCCATGTTAATCTTTTCTCATTTTATCAAACAGAAAATGCATCTCAAAAATAGACATATCATTCTAACAGAAACATCCTTCCACTCCATATTACAACTATCTTATCTATGTATCTTCTCTACTAATGTGGAACAGAGGCACAAAATAGTTTCACTCACTGTGGTGATCACTGTGTGGGAGAGTGGCTTGCTCTCCCACTATTCACTCATTTGCGTTTGTTTATGGGGATTTGTTTGTATATTTATTTGTTTAATACTCTGTCATTGCCAAAATAAAAGCAAGTTCTTCTCTGTTGGAAAGTGTACTGCATACTCTTCCAGATGGATTTAGCTAACTCCTGGGAAGGACTGAATTTTAGATTAAGTAAAAACTGTAGAAAGCTGGATTCTTCCTGTTCCTGGTGTTCCTTAGTGTTTTAATTTCATCTCCTAGTGGGCAGTTTTTTGTTTTATGTCATTGGGCAGATGGCCATTGGCTCTCTTTCTGGCTTTATTGGAAGTTTCTTCAAATGGTTGTGGTAAATTTCAATGAACTTTTTTTTATCATGCTCATTTCACTTAATTTGGTGGTTGAAGAGTTCCAAGTCAAACAGAAATTTCAGGCAAAATGCTAAAAGGGAAAAACTGAATCCAAATCAGCAGGACTTAACAGCAACACTATGTATGCCCAGAGATCAACCCTGTTGGATAGTAATAGGCACCTGTGACATTACCTTTCAATATTTGCTTCTCCAGAGGTTCCCGATAACCACTTCATGCTTACTGAAGCCCTACTTCATAGCTTGGAGCCTGATTAACTGAGTATCTTTGAAAGAGAAGACTAGGTGCCCTCATGAAGGGGCCTTGCTGGGTCTTGGCAGAAATGTGAGGGCAGCCCTGAAGAGGAATTACACTCACAAAGTCTCCTGAATTCTCTCTTTGTGAAATCTCATCCCTTCTGTTACTTGTTTCTGGCAAACTGAGAGCATCCTGAGAATGGGTCAAGGATCTTTCAAAGGAATCCTTGCCAGTAAGACTGAATCACATTTCTAAAGGCAAACTGCAACATTTTTCTATGCCAGACCGAGGTGTTATGACAACCGGGTACCAAGATGGTAACCATGACAAGAATGGGAGATGAGAATGTATTTTTCCAAAAGACAAAATACATTCTGGAGTTCCTGCTGTGGGACTGCGGATTAATGATCCAGCTTGACTATACAGCAGCGCTGGTTCCATCCACAGCCCAGTGCAGGAGGTTAAGGATCCAGCATTACTGCAGCTAGATTCTGAATTGGTCAAATATTAGGTCAGTTATTATCTCAGATATATCAAAGAAACTCAACTTTTAAATTGTATCAAGTGGAAGAAATATATCAATAGGTCGTAAATCTGAAGAAATAAAACTTAAAAGAACTTTGCCATATGTTTATAAAACTTCACTTCCTATTACTTTTTATTCTTTTAACAAATCACAAAACACAGAAAAGTTAGCTAAACCACATATAATAATTATGAAAGAACACTAAGTCAAGCTGAAGCATGTGTGAATCCCCTACCTCTCACCAGATATTCTCTGATTTTCCATGAGTTGAGCACTGTAGCAAGATCCCAGTTATTATGTATGTGGTCTATAGCACAGGGGTATTACATAGAAAGACACTACTGTAATGGTAAGTTGGCTCCTCAAAATATATATATACTCCTACCTATACTATTTGTCATTTTCTGTGGTATAAATGTTCCCACCATAGCAGATTTCAAGGCACCAACTGATATCACTAAACTCAAAGTTGGGAGAAGATGAGTGTAATTGACTCTCATGAGCCTGTACAAACCAGCTTCAGCAAGATACGTAAAGATATACTGGGAGCTAGGAGGCAATTTATAAATCCTGTCTCAAACCCCTAATTCTTTAAAGGGGAAGTGAGGCTTGGAAATGGTGTCATGTATGGCAATCCAAGCAAGAGTGTCTAAATTGGAAATATATACTACATTATCCCTAGTTCAGAGCCCTTCCTAGTACACTAAAATATAATTAATATTTTATTTATCTGCCCATGCATCTTTTTACTGAAATTTGAACAATGATAAAAGAAAATAAGTGTTTTTTCTCATTTCTTAAAATAGAGATAATAACATAAGCTAATGTATTGAGGCAGGCATTGATTCCTACTGAAAGGCTATCCTTACTTCTTCCCATTGTATACCCACCCCATATCTTCTGTCCATGTCATCTGGAAATTCTTGGCTTCAAATCCACTGTACAGGAACAATCTAACCCTCTCTAACCACAGAGCACTGCTAGGACTTTGTGATGTAGTTTCCCTCATATCAGTATAGGACAGCTCTATTTTAGTGACAACATAGATATGGCCCCTTCAGATTTGAACCAAATCAATGGTTCTCATATCATGGTCTGTATGTTCATGAAGATTCCCTGAGACACTGTGGGGGGTCTACAAGGGCAAAATTATTTTTATAAACAATCTTAATATGTTACTGGTCTTTTCATTGTGTTTATATTTGTCTTGGTGCAAAAGCAATTTGAATAAAATGGCAGTTTGCACCTCAAAGCAAATCAAGGCCATGTTATCTATAAAAATGAGTTATCATGGCATTCTTTTTTTTAATTTCTCCAATACATTATTTTTTTCCTACTGTACAGCATGGTGACCCAGTTACACATACATGTATACATTCTTTTTCTCCCATTATCATGCTCCATCATAAGTGACTAGACATAGTTCCCAGTGTTACACAGCAGGATCTCATTGCTAACCCATTTCAAAAGCAATAGTCTGCATATATTAACCCCAAGCTCCCAATCCATCCCACCCTCTCCTCCTCCCCATGGCATTCTTCACCACCACAAACTTGCATTTAGAAAAGCCAGTTTCCCTTAAAAGGTGAAGCAGTAAATATTATCAATTTAATTGTCTTATCTCTTGAGCTCACATTTAAAAATATTCCATATGAATACATGTAATTATGTATAAAGAACTTGTGCTGCATACTTAAGCTCCATGGCTGTCTCCAGGAGAAGTACTCACAAACTGTGTGATTTTCAGGCTCGACCAGCCTTTCCATTCATCAAGTATTGTCTGAAGACATGTTTCTACAATATTTTCTTAGCCTCTTTGCTTCTATTTTCTATGCTGAAAACTCCATATTGTCCTGCTTTACTTTACCCTATATTCCTGCTTGAAAAACAGTTGCAGTGCTGGCAAATGGCTTAAGCTTAAAAACAAAGACCTAAAGGCATAAGTTATTCATATGGTCAGCTGAATAAGGACATAATGCATTGGTCTAGGCATGCCAGACCTGTGCAGACTGGCATGCTGTTTGCATAGCATAATATGTCCTCTTAGGAATAAAAGGAAGATGAGCCTCATAGCCCCAAGGGGTTTATGAGGGGTCATTAGCAGGATATGCATCAGCAAGGAGAACCAAGGTGCAAACCTAGGCATGCTGGGTTGCTACAGATAGGCATGCCCTTTGCAGAAGCACAATGATGATTCTCTAGATACTATGCAGATAGCTTAAGCCAGGCTTCCTCAATGCTAATGATTGTTAAATGTCTAAAGGTCAGAAAAAAAGCTTAACCATCTACCAGCTATGTGACTTTTAAAATAATAAAAGAACTTTTTAAATAATAAAAAGAACCATATCCTGCATCTACAACCCCCTCCTCACTTGACAAAATCCTCAAGAGCACAAAACAGCAGTGTGGTTTCTTGAGGCTGTGCTCTTGGTCCTTGAGACCTTGAGTCCCCTGGTTCCCACCTTTAACGAATATAAATGTCTTTGTGTCTTGTTTTATGTTAACTTTTTCTTAAGTTCCACAGCACCCTTTCTTCAGCCCTCACTTGCTGAGCTAGTTTTGGCAAAGTATCAAGTTCATCTGACTGACTGGCTGACAAACAAAACCATAGTTATTCAGACTTGTATATCTGGTAGCCATTTTCTCAAAATGAATGAAGTCTGTCAGTTAAAGGAAAGAAACTTGACATTTTTTCAGAGAAATGAAATTCAAGCTTTCAAGAGAAAATTATAATATCGAAAACCTTGCGCCCACCATTTTAAGCCAGATATCTTTCCAATATTTAACGACTCTTCTGATTCAATACGTGTTTATATTTATAAAAGTGATTCTTTATATTGCCTAGTGAAATATAATGAATGGCCTGTTTACTTCAGTGAACCAGTATCTTTCAAATAATCAATGCCTAATGTTACAAAATCACACTTTGATGAAAGACCTATTCAAAGCACAAGAGAGACTGATGTATTTTAATGTAACAGTATAAAAATATGTTGATATGGATACAGTTTCTACATTTGAATGAACACTAAAGAAATTTCCATAAATCTTGTGTATCAAAGAAGTATTAACAAATAATATTCATAATTATCTGAAGGGATTCTTAAAATACTCCTTTTGTCCTTGTATACCTGTATAAGGCCATATTTTCTTCACATACTTCAGCCAAAACAACATACTGCAAAAAGATATGCAGGAAGCCAACTGTCTTTAATTAAAAATACTTGCATAAATGTAAAACAATGCACTTCTCTCACTAAAAGTTTTTTCTTTAGAAAATACACTTTTCATTGAAGTAAGTTATTTATGTTAGCAAGTAGTAGGTTTATCATTGTCATTTTTAAATAAATTAGTATTTTAAATGTCTCCATTTAATTTCTAATATAGTAAGTATCAATAGGTAGAACTCATACAGACAAAAGGACTTCCATAATTTTTAAGACTGTGAAGGGGTTCTGATATTAAAAAGTTCCAGAACCACTGGCCTAGACTACCATTCCAAAGAGATATGATTTAGGGATTAAAAAAGTGATATGGTGAGTAGGTGACAGACATTCATCAATGGTTTCCATTAATCCCTTCCCTCCCTTTAAATTCATGCCACTCCTCACATTAGGAGGTGAAGTTTGTTCCCTTTCTCCTTTAATCTGGGATTGCCTTTTGACCTGACTTTACCGACACAATGTGGGAGAAATGACATTCTGGGTTTTCCACACCAGATCATCAGAAGCCTTGCAGCTTCTACCTAGATATCTAGTAACTTTCACTTTTAGGAGATTGGGGGTAAAAGCTGCATGGAGGGGTCACACATAGTTTCTCTGGTCATTAGACTTAGGTGAGTGGCCAGCTAATAACCAGCATCAACTACCAGTCATTTGAGGAGACCCTTTTGGATATCTGGCCCATTTGATGACTTCAACCTCACATGCTACATGATCTTATTACGTATATGAGAAGCTCAAGGAAGAACCTCTAGGCTGAGCCCAGTCAACCTCCAAGAACAATTAAGACACAATAATAATAATTTATTTTAAGCCGTAATGTACAGGGATAGTTTCCTATGCACCTATTGATAACCGGAACAGGGAGACTAACTGTAAGACTATTAGTTATAGAATTTAGCTATAGAAGTGGCTATATTCAGGCAGTCTCTGGTTGATATTAAGTTCCTAACCAGAACCTGAGAAGAACTACTTAGGGAGTAAATAAGCCAGCTTGAGAGGTATTTAGTGAGCATTAAGCTGATTGTGAAGGTTCAGAAAGAAGAGAGTGATCCAAGGCACAGGTCCAAGAAAGGGATAGTGATAGGTGAGATTACAAGATATGAGAAATGGCATATTTATCATAGACAAAGCTAAAATTCTTCCTTAGGAACCTACTGAACAAACACAGCTGCGTCAGAGGACAGCTTCAAGTGAGCTTATCCATATCCAAGACTCACTCTTGTCAGACCCAATTCCAGGTTTACTACAGCCTAAATTAGCAGTGGCTAGTCATACTTCAAGTCTCATTGGCTACTGAGTGTGAAGGTGCTGTTTGTTGGCTGGTTTGTTTCTCTTTTTCAGGGCCGCACATGCATATGGAAGTTTCAGGGATAGGGGCCGAATTAGACCTGCAGCTGCTGGTCTATGTCACAGGCACAGCAACACCAGATCTGACCTGTATCTGTGACTTAGGCTGCAGCTTGTGGCAATGCCAGACACTTAACCCACTGAGTGAGGCAAGGGACCCAACCCTCATCCTCATGGATACCAGTCTGGTTCTTAACCTACCGAGCCACAATGGGAACCCCAAGGTGCTATCATGACAGCTGCCAAGTTAGAATTACTCAGAATTACTTCAGAGGTTAACACTTAGTAACTCACAACACCTTCTTTAAAACATATAGACATTCTGAAAGTTTTTCAGCATGAAGAGATGTCTATGAGAGACATTCCAACATCAAAACCTTAAGAGAACATATTAAACTGTGAAAGGAAGCTTTTCCCAGCAAGCGTACAGTTTTATATTAGACTATTTAGTTGGGAAACTCTATGTGTGTGTATGTTAAATTTCTTACAAACCCCTCTATAGCACCTCATCTTTCTACAATTTAAGTAAGATTTTTCAGAAGTTTTTTAGGCCATCAGTAGTTCATATCATTCATCAAACAAACAACCCAAAAGACAAAAATAAAAAACAAACAAAAACCAGTATGCTTACTGGGTAAATGCCCCTTAAAGAGAGTTCTAAGCCTTCTTTCCAAAAGTTTGTAGACCTCTGACCCCTCAGATATAAAATTCTGGAGCTGCCTCTCAGAGCCTAATACTTTCTCTCAAGGTTTTGATGTTGGGAATGTCTCTCATAGGCATCTCTTCAGGTTGAAAAATTTTCAGTGTGTCTGTGGGTTTTAAAGAAGATGCAAATTACGAAGTACTCTTAAGAGTTCTTAAGAATGAATGCAGAATCTTCCACTGCATATGTGGCAACACAATTAAGGGTGTCAGTTATCCTTAGAAAAAGACACCCAAAGCTGTTTGTATGTGAAGGGACAGATATGGCCTACCATTGCCTGCATAGTCAGAAGCCCAGGCTTCTGGGGTGACTGATTTAACTAGTGGTTCTTAGCCTGACTGCACATTAGAATCACCTGGGGAGTGCTTACAAAATGCTGTGCCATGGGCCAGCACAGAGATTCTGATTAATGTGTCATGAGTGAAGTGCCAGTGTCAGCATGTTTTTTTAAAGATATACAAGTGATTCTAATATGCATCCACGTTTGAGAATCTCTAAATAACCTCTCTGAATTTCTATAACCTTCTGTGTTAAGTACAAAGAGTAACATCTAACTCCCAGGAATGCAGGGCAGAACTTCATAGACATTGCATATGAAAGCTCTTCATATTAAGGAAGTATATTACATACAGATTTCTTATTATCTGCATTAACTGTAAAAAATAAGAAATTATGTAATGTTTTTACTTACATTATAGTAGTGAGATTTCTTTTTTTTGGGGGGGAGGGTCTTTTCTAGGGCTACACCCATGGCATATGGAGGTTCCCAGGCTAGGGGTCTAATTGGAGCGGGATCCAAGCCATGTCTGTGACCTACACCACAGCTCATGGCAATGCTGGATCCTTAACCCACTGAACAGAGCCAGGGATCAAACCTGCAACCTCATGGTTCCTAGTCAGATTTGTTAACCACTGAGCCATGACGTGAACTCCAATAGTGAGATTTCTTAATCAATATAGTTCCACTTTAATTTCTTTTCTTAAATAGAGGCAAGTCTAGATGTTTCATTGCTTTTTTTTGCTGCGAATATATGAGAGGAAAAGATATAAAAAGAAAAAATACTACTTTGAAATTTAAAGTCATTCACAAGATGCTGCTATCCATTAGGTGGAGCATCCAATAGGCAGCATTTCAATAGCATTTTTGTTAGAAATAAGTTTAGCCTAATGGTTAACAAAAATGACTCTGGAGACTGCTTGCCTGGCATTAAATCTCACTCAAACACATAAGTTTGGGTGAGGTAATGATGTAATTAAGTAATTATACCTTAAAATTTTGGAAAGAATCAAACATGTATTGTGTTCTTAAAGAGTATTTGGAATATACAAAGTTCTCAGTACATATTAGCTATTATTATATACTAACACAGTCTTAGAAGTCAATAATTGGTTAATATGTATGTGCGGGATACCTTTTTCAGATAGATTATGAGGTGGTCTCTTTGAGAATTAATATGTATTATAAATGGAGTAATATAAGAGCTACATGACATTATTATATTGTTTTTAAATGGGAATTAATTCATTTTAGAATCACTTACCAAACATCAATTGTGTACTACATACCGTGCTAAATGCTAGGTTACAAAAATGAATGAGATCCCTTTAAGAATTCATAGTTTAGTGGATTAGGGAGAAATGTGAAAAACAAGGACTCATAATTAAAATGTATGCACAGTCAAATGGAACAGAAGAGGTGAGACACCACGAATTATTGGGAAAGGATCCACAAAGAGGGTGGTTTGTTTTTTTTTTTTTTTTTTTTTTTTGGTCTTTTTAGGGCTGCATCCACGGCACAGATCCCACAGACACATGGGATCTGAGCCTTGTCTGCAACCTACACCACAGCTTATGGCAACACCAGTTCCTTAACCCACTGAGCAAGGCCAGGGATTGAAAGGAGGGTGATTTCTGCGTTAAGCCTTGGACAATGCTGAAGACAGAGAAAAGGAGCACATTATGCATGGACGATATGAGTATCAACAACATTGAAGTAATAACCTAAAGATACTCTCCAAGTTCAGGTTCCTTTATTTGTACCCACCTCTGCTTTATTGAAGTGACTTAGGAGTTGTTAACTTAGCATGAATTCTTTCTCTGTTGAGCCCATTATTAAGGCATTACTGACAAATGATACCACTCCAAAATGCAAGCAGATACTTTCCTCTGTGCACCGCAAAATCATAGGGGCAACAAAACTTTCAAACAAATAGTTCTTATACTGCAATGACCTTTTATACTTGATCATTTGGATTACAGTATTACAGTATTATTGGTAATCAATTATCCACGAAAGAAAATATTATTCAAAATATATTGATCAAAGACCAATATAATCAAAAGGAGTCAGGTTCCATTTGGTAAAAAGAAATTTATTCTGAGTCTTCCTTCCCAAAGTGTCCTAATCCATTGTCATTTGAATAAATAAAACTGCTGGACTATACTGCATGCACTACACCACCCTGACAGACTTTATAAAGCATGGGGGAGTTCCCGTCGTGGCGCAGTGGTTAACGAATCCGACTAGGAACCATGAGGTTGCGGGTTCCGTCCCTGCCCTTGCTCAGTGGGTTAACGATCCGGCGTTGCCATGAGCTGTGGTGTAGGTTGCAGACGCGGCTTGGATCCGGCATTGCTGTGGCTCTGGCGTAGGCCGGTGGCTACAGCTCCGATTTGCCCCCTAGCCTGGGAACCTCCATATGCCGCGGGAGCGGCCCAAAGAAATAACAAAAAGACAAAATAAATAAATAAATAAATAAATAAATAAAGCATATTACTAGAGTGGGCCTCCTTTACTGCAGAATTTTCAAAGAACATCCTTGAATCTATAAAGGAACTGAAGCAGTAACCTTCTATAGCCTGGCAGAAGCTGGTGGTATACTTGAGTTGACTGGATGAGCATGTGAAGCATTTCCTGCTGCCAAAAACTCTGTCTGTGTTATATGGACTATACCAGAAAGTACTACTTTAGAGTACTAGAAAAGAACAAGAAAGTTGCTACATAATTTAATAAAGAGATAATACGCAAAGTAATGAATCATTCCTCTTTAAGTCACTGGAGCCCAGTGCATTTTTTATAAATAAGAGGAGCTACTATATGATCCAGTGGTCCCACTTCTGGGCATATATCCTAAGAAAACCATAATTTGAGAAGATGTGCACCCTGGTGTTCACTAAAGAACTATTTATAGTAGCCAAGACATAGAAGTAACCTAAATGTCCAACAGCAGATGAATGGATAAAGAAGATATGGTACATATACACAAAGAATATGACTCAGCCATAAAAGAATGAAATAATGCCATTTGCAGCAACATGGATGGAACTAGAGATCACCATACAAAGTGAAGTAAGTCAAAGACAAACATCACATAATATCGCTTATATATGCAATCTTTAAAAAATGATACAAATGAACTTATTTACAAAAAAGAAACAGACTCACAGACTTCAAAGACAAACTTATGGTTACAAAAGGGGATGTGTATAGGGGGAGGGATGGATTGGGGGTTTGGGATTGGCATATGCACACTATAGTATATGGAATGGATGTTCAATGGGGACCTGCTGTACAGCATAAGGAATTCTACCCAATACTCTGTGATAACTTACATGGGGAAAGAATCTGAAAAAAAAATGGATGTGTGTGTAACTAAATCACTTGGTAGTAGAACACAAATTATCACAACACTGAAAATCAACTATAATTCATTAAAACTTAAAAAAATAAAAAGGTAAAGGTTACAATGTGTTACCCTAAGAGGCAGGATACAGAAGAACAAGAAGGGAGAGGAAAAGGAAAAAGAGGGAGATGAGAAGGAGGGTACTCATTGAATTCTTAAAATGTCTAAACACTGTTTTAGCACTTAAAATTATTCTGTTGGGTTTTCTCTTTTTTTGGCCCTGCCCACAATATGCTGAAATGTTGAAATTCCAAGGCCAGGGATCCAACCCATAGCACAGCAGTGACCTGAGCCACAGCAGCAACAAAGCTTGATCTTTTAATTGCTAGGCCACAAGAGAAGTCCACAATTATTCTGTTTATAATCATAATTTTATAAGGTATGCGCTATTATTCCCATTTTACAGATGGAGAAATTAAAATAATGAACTAATGTGTGGTAGACATGGTATATATTCCAAGTACACAGGAAAAAAAAAACTCCTTTAATTTCTGTAATATGAAATAATGAAGCATTACCAGGTAGAACATTTTCAAAGGTCAGTATAGACTTTGGTTCAGGGGAGGCCATAAACTTCAGTGGTTTAATTTGCAAATAAATGACTAAATGGCTGCACACAGAGAGGAATATATTCATTCATACAATAGTCTCTGGGATTCAGATAGGACACATGAACCTAATATTTAAATTTCATATGGTTTATAGTGATAATGACTCAGTATTACTGATTTCTCTATAACAAAAATGCAGTGACATGTAGAAGAAGATTATTGAGCCTAGAAAGTTAGATTCTAATCATGACTTTGCCACTACTGAGTACTGTGATGTTGGGGCCTTTAGTTTTTTTGTATATAAAATGGGGAAAACATGTCTTCTACCTATTTCACAGTTTTGCTCTGAACATGGCAAGGGCTATATATGCTGTGTCTGAATGCCCAGCATCCATACCTTGGTTTTCTTTGGGAATATCTAAATCAACACTGTATAACATGTTCAAGTTCAGTTATCCAAAGTCAGTTTAGCCCAGGAATTGAAGAAAAGGATAATTCTGCAGGGGTTTGGAAAAGGTAAATTTGATATATAAAGCAATTACACTTCATAATAATAGACATGGCAGAACCTTGACAGGAAAGCAAATTAAAGACAATCCCTAGTCTCTGTTAGTTCCATTGTAAATCCTCCCCGGGGGACTCTTCTGTGTCCAGATTTGAAAACTGGCTTAATTTTCCTGGACATCTTTTGTCTGTTTTAGCTTACAGTGAAGGCCAAACAGAGGATAACATATAATAAAAACAATTATATATTGCCAAAGTAAACCTCTGTGCAAAAGAAGGAGTTTGCAGCTCTTCAGAAACATTTAAAATATAATTAGGAATATATATAATACAGAGTAAATCCAAACAACAGAGCTGTAGAAAATGGTTGTGGCTACTCCGTCCATCTAAAAATAATTTCAGGCTAGGCAATGTGGTAAGGGTGCTGTAATAGCCTTCTGCACATTCTTACATGCCTGAAATATTGAAACATAGGAGGTTTTTTTCTTTAAAAATCTTGTTCAGCAAGCACTTTGTGGAAAAAATTGCCATCTCTGGGTTTCTACTTCCTTTCCAAAATGTGTTGTAAATTACAAATTTCAAAGGCTTTGAACCTGAACTCATAACCGCATTCTCTATAAGGTCAATAGGCCAAACAAACCATAAGGTGAACTACCCATTATAACTTTTACTACATCCTCTACTCTTCAGTGATTTCAAGATTTCTTTTTTTTCTTTTTTTTTTTTTTTAACTTTTTAGGGCTGCAGGTGTGGCACATGGAAGTCTGAGCTGTGTCTGCAACCTACACAACAGCTCACAGCAATGCTGCATCCTTAACCCACAGAAGAAGGCCAGGGGTCCAATCCACATCCTCATGGATACTAGTCGGGTTCGTTACAGCTAAGCCACAATGGGAACTCCCAAGAATTCCTTATTTTAAATCTCATGCTTAGAAAATATATTTCCGGAGTTCCCATCATGGCTCAATGGTTAACCAATCCGACTAGGAACCACGAGGTTGTGAGTTTGATCCCTGGCCTTGCTCAGTGGGTTACAGTTCCGGCGTTGCAGTGAGCTGTGGTGTAGGTTGCAGACACGGCTCAGATCTGGCGTTGCTGTGGCTCTGGCGTAGGCTGGCAGCTACAGCTCTTATTGGACCCTCAGCCTGGAAAACTCCATATGCTGACAAAAAAAGACAGAAATAAAACAAAATAAAATAAAAATAAAATAAAAACACTACACATTTAAAATATATATATATATATATTTCCATCACCAACCTACCCATTTAACATGTATATGGCTACTGGAGAGAGGTCTGCAGCATAGACTTGTGTTTTATAAAACTGAGCACACTGGAACTGACCCTAGAATAAATAAGAATATACACTTGCTTATGATGAGAAAGCAAGATTTAATTCATTGTGAATAAGAGGGTTTGACTATTCAGTTCAGCTTGGTTCATAGCATTGAACTGAATGATTTCCAATTTGTCCCGTGCTTAGTGCAGATATATTTAGATTAGTGATTATAGTTCCTTATCCCTAGGAAGCTCGCAAATGGTTGATATTATTCATTGTCCAAAGAGTCTACCTAGAATTATGATGTGGGATTAAATCATCAGAGAATCTGTAGTGTGAAGATCCTGAAGTGGATCCAGAATAAATTCCCAAAGAATTGTTTAGAAAATGGTACAGAATGGTCAGAAAAATAAGATATTTACTATATATTTATTTAATAAATACATGGCATTTCTTATTTGTCACTTTTTCAGATATTTTACAGATAACAACTGAGTTAGGCACAATTATTATGTCCATTTTGCAGACAGAAGCACAGAGATATTCAGTAATTTGCCCATGGTCACCAATCTAGAAGAGACCAAGCTAGTTTCTGAATCCAGGAAATCTGGCTCCTAAATGCATGCTCTGATGCTATTTATTCCCTCTACTATTAAAACATATAGGCATAATAAAAGGCCCTTTTCACTTGGAGTCTCAATGTTTAATACTATCATTTTTTTTAAAAAGCTGCATTTTAAAATTTGCATATCATGGAGTTCCCATCGTGGCCTAGTGATAATGAATCCAACTAGAATCCATGAGGATGTGGGTTTGATCCCTGGCCTCATTCAATGGGTTAAGGATCTGGCATTACTATAAGCAGTGGTGTAGGATGCAGAAGCAGCTCAGATCCCCTGTTGCTGTGGCTGTGGAGTAGGCCGGCAGCGGTAGCTCTAATTCAGCCCCTAGCCTGAGAACTTCCATATGCTGTGGGTATGGCCCTAAAAGGAAAAAAAAAAAAAATTTGCGTATCAGTTACCGGATACCATTACAATAAATTTCCAAGTTTAAAAAAGTACCTACTAATCAAGAGTTACTTTAATTCACAAATATTGATGCCCAAGCACCAGCCCAGATTTCTGTCTATGACTGTGACTTCAGATTATATGGGACTCTGGCTCCCATTATCATCTTTGACCAAGACCAAAGTAGTCTTGGTCTCCTGAGTATAGGGTAGCAAGGTCACCACTGTATGTGACAGTCTATTTATTACGTCTTCCCAGGTACAGTTAGAAGCCTGGCTCAATCTTTTTATTTTCTAATTTAAAATTTTTTTAAAAAAATTATTGAAATATAGTTGATTTACAATGTTGTAGTAGTTTCAGTGTACAACAAAGTGATTCAGTTAAACATATATATAAGTGTACATTACCTTTATTTTATATTCTCTTTCATTATAGGTTATTATAAGATATTGAGTATAGTTTCTCATGGTACAGAGTAGGTCCTTGTTGATTATCTATTTTGTATGTAATAGTGTGTATATTTAAATCCCAAACTTCTAATTTATCACTTCTTCCTCCTTTCCTCTTTGGTAACCATAAGTGCATATTCTATGCCTGTGAGTGTGTCTCTCTTTTATAAATAAGTTTATTTGCGTCATTTAAAAATTTTTACTTATGTATTTATGTTTTATTTATTTAATCTTTTTGTCTTTTCTAGGGCAGCACATGCGGCATATGGAAGTTCCTAGGCTGGGGTCTAATTAGACCTATAGCTGCCGGCCTATGCCAGAGCCACAGCAACGTAGAATCCAAGCCACGTCTGTGACCTACACCACAGCTAAAGGCAATGCCAGATCCTTAACCCACTGAACGAGGCCAGGGATTGAACCCACAACCTCATGGTTCCTGGCAGGATTCGATAACCACTGAGCCATGAAGGGAACTCCTGCATCATTTTTTTAGATTCCACATATAAGCAATACCATATAATATTTGTCTTTCTCTGTCTGATTTACCTCACTTAGGTATGATAATTTCTAGGTCCACTGTTGTCTTTGCAAATGGCATTCTTTCATTTTTTTATGGCTAAGTAATATTCCATTGTGTATATATATCACATCTTCTTTATCCATTCATGTATTGACGGATACTTAGGTTGCTTCCATGTTTTGCATGGTATTGCAGATATACTGGGCTACACATATCTTTTCAAATTATGTTATTCTCTGGATATAGGCTCAGGAGTAAGACTATAGGATCATATGGTAGCTACATTTTCAGCTTTTTTAAGGGACTTACATACTGTTCTCTATAGCATCTGTACTAATCTACAATCTACCAACAGTATAGGAGGATCCATTCTCTCCACACCTTCTCCAGAATTTATTATTTATAGACTTCTGATAACATGGCCATCCTGAACGGTGTGTGGCAATACCTCGCTATAGTTTTGATTTGCATTTCTCTAATAATTAGTGATGTTAAGCATCTTTTTATGTGCTTTTGGCCATCTGTATGTCTTCTTTAAAGAAATGTCTATTCAGATATTCTGCCCATTTTTAACTGGAATGTTTATTATATTGAGCTGTTTGTATATTTTTGAAATTAATCCCTTGTCAGTCACATCATTTGCAAATATTTTCTCCCACTTTGCAGGCTGTCTTTTTGTTTTATGATTTTGGTGCTGTATAAAAGCTTTTAAATTTAATTAGATCCCATTTGTTCATTTTTTATTTTACTTCCATTATTCTAGGTGACTGATCCAAAATAATATTGCAGCAACCTATGTCAAAGAGTGCTCTGTCTAACAAGTGCTATCTGATTTTACATTTAGGTCTTTAATCCATTTTGAGTTTATTTTGTGTATGGTGTTAAAGAATGTTCTAGTTTCATTCTTTTACATGTAGATGTCCAGTTTTCCCAGCACTATGTATTGAAGAAACTATCTTTTCTCAATTGTATATTCTTTTTTTTTTTTTTTTTTGCCTTTTCTTGAGCCGCTTCCGTGGCATATAGAGGTTCCCAGGCTAGGGGTCCAATCAGAGCTGTAGCCACCGGCCTATTCCAGAGCCAGAGCAACGTGGGATCTGAGCCACGTCTATGACCCACACCACAGCTCATGGCAACGCCAGATCCTTAACCCACTGAGCAAGACCAGGGATCAAACCCACAACCTCATGATTCCTAGTCGGATTCATTAACCACTGCACCATGACGGGAACTCCTCAAATGTATATTCTTGTCTCTTGTCATAGATTAACTGATCCACAGGTGTGTGACTTATTTGTGGGTTTTCTATACTTTTCAATTGATCTAAATATTTGGGGGTTTTTGTATGTACAATACTGCTTCGATGAATGTAGCCTTGTAGTATAGTCTGAAGTTAGAGAGCATGATTCCCCCAACTCCATTTTTCTTTCTCAAGATTGCTTTGGCTACTTGTTATCTTTTGTGTTTCCATACAAATTTTTTTTTTCTATTTTTGTGAAAAATTCCACTGGTAATTTGATAGGAACTCATTGAATCTGTAGAGTAACTTGGGTAGCATAGTTATTTTGACAATATTGATTCTTCCAATCCAATGACACAGTATATTTTCCCCCCTGTTTTTGTCATCTGAAATTTCTTTCATCATCATCTTACAGTTTTCAGAGCACAAGTCTTCTGTGTCCTTAAGAAGGTTTATTACTCGGTATTTTATTATTTTTGACTTGATTGTAAGTAGGATTGTTTCCTTAATTTCTCTGATATTTCACTGATAGAGTAGAGAAACACAACAGATTTTTGTTCATTAATTTGGTATGTGCATTTTTACCAAATTCATTGATGAGCTCTAGTAGTTTTCTAATAGCATCTTTAGGCTTTACTATGTATAGCATTAGGTTATCTACAAGTAGTAACAGTTTTATGACTTATTTTCAAATTTGGATTCCTTTTATTTTAATTTTTTCTCTGACTGCTGTGGCTAGGACTTCCAAAACTATTTTGAATAAAGGTCAAGGGAATGGACATCCTCATCTTGTTCATGCAGGAAGTCTTTCAGCTTTTCACCATTGAGAATGATGTTAGCTGTGGCTTTATCATACATGGCCCTTTATTCTGCAGAGATAGGTTTCATCTAGGTCCACTTTTAGGGGGGTTTTAATCATAAATGGGTGTTACATTTTGCCAAAAGCTTTTTCTGAATCATTGAGGTGATCATATTGTTTTTATTCTTCAATTTGTTAATGTGGTGTATCACACTGATTGACTAGCAGATATTGAAAAATCCTTGCATAACTGTGATAAATCCCACTTGATCATGATGTATGATCCTTTTAACATAGTGTTGGAGTCAACATGCTAGCATCTTACTCAGAATTTTTGTGTCTATGTTCATCAGTGATATTGGCCTGCAACTATCATTTTTTGCAGCATCTTTCTCTGGTTTTGTTATCAGGGTGAAGGTGGCCTCATAGGATAAGTTTAGATATGCTCCTTCATCTGCAATTTTTGGAACAGATTAAGAAGGATAGGTATTAACTCTTCTCTAAATGTCTGACAGAATTCACCTGTGAAGCCATATGATCCTGGACTTTGAGAGTTGGAAGCTTTTTAATCACAAATTCAATTTCACTACTGGTGATTGGTCTGTTAGTACTTTCTATTACTTCCTATTTTAGTCTTGGAGCATTGTATCTTTCTAAGAATTTGTCCATTTCTTCTAGGTTGTGTATTTTATTGGCATATAGTTGCTTGTAGTAGCTTCTTAGGATCCTGCGTATTTCTGTGGTGTCAGTTGTAACTTCTCCTTTCTTGCTTTTTGACTTATTGATTTAGGTTCTCTTCTTTTTTCTCTTGATGAGTCTGGCTAAAAATTTACCAATTTTCTTTATATTTTCAAAGAACCAGCTTAAAATTAACAAGGGAGAAGAAAAAAATAACATACAAGTGAATCCTGCATGATTATCAGGGAATTTTTCAGCAGAAACTTTGCAGGCCAGAAGGGAGCTATATGATATATTTAAAGTGATGAGGGGAAAAAACCTACAACCAAGAAAACTATACCCAGTAAGGCTCTTGTTCTGATTCAGTGGAGAAATCAAAAGTTTTACAGACAAGAAAAAGCTAAAAGAATTCCTCACCACCAAAGCAGCTTTACAACAAATGCTAAAGGAACTTTTCCATGCAGAAAAGAAAAGGCCATGATTAGAAACAAGAAAATTACAAAAGGAAAACTACCAGTAAAGGCAAGTATATAGTAAAGATAGGAAATCATCCACACACAAAATTAATCATAAGAGGAAGAAAGTACAAATGCAGAATATTTGAAATGCATTTGAAATTAAATCAGCAACTTAAATCAATCAATCGTGTGTGTGTGTATCTATATCTATATACATATATATAAATATACATAGAGAGTCCTATACTGAAACCTCGCAGTAACTGCAAGCCAAAAATCTATTTTATATATATATATGTATATATATACACACACACACACAAATAAGAAAAAGGAATCCAAACACAACACCAAAAATTCTTCAAATCACAAGAATACAGAAGAGGAAAAGAAAAAAAACCCACAAAACCAAATCTAAAACAAAAATCAAATGGAAATAAGAAAATACATGCTGATAATTATCTTATATGTAAAAAGATTAAATGTTTCAAGCAAAAAAAGGCTGAATAAATACAAAAAAAGGATGTGTGTGTGTGTGTGTGTGTGTGTGTGTGTGTGTGTGTATACACTGTCTCAAGGAGACCTACTTTAGACCCAGAGTCACATACAGACTAATAGTGAGAGAATGGGAGTTCCCATTGTAGCTCAGCAGTAACAAACCTAACTAGTATCCATGAGGATGTGTATTTGATCCCTGGCCTTGTTCAGTGGGTTAAGGATTTGGCATTATCATGAGCTGTGGTGTAGGTCACAGACACAGCTCAGATCCCGTGTTGCTGTGGCTCTGGCATAGGCCAATAACTACAGCTCTGAATAGACCCCTAGTCTGGGAACTTCCATGTGCTGTGGGTTCAGCCCTAAAAAGCAAAAAAAGGAAAAGGCAAAAAAAGAAAGGGGGAATGGAGAAAGGTATTCCATGTAAATGGAAGTTAAAGTTGGAATTTCAAATCTTATAACGGAAAAAATATACTTTAAAATAAATACTGTTACAGGAGACAAAGTAGGATACTACATAATAATCAAGAGATCAGACCAAGAAGAATATATGACAATCATAAATATACACACACCCAACATAGGAACACCACAATATATAAGGCAAACATTAACAGACATAATAGGAGAAACTGGCAGTAACATCATAATAGTGGGGGACTTTAACACCAGACTTACAGCAATGGACAGATCATCCAGAGAGAAAATCAATGATAAAACACAGACTTTAAATGATGTATTACACAAAATGGACATAATTTTTATTTACAGAACATTCCATCTGAAAGCAGAAGAATACACAACCTTCTCAAGTACACATGGAACATTCTCTAAGACAGATTACATGCTGGGCCCTAAACCAAGCCTCAGTAGATTTAAGAAAACAAATCATATCAAGCATCTTTTCCAACCACAATGTTGTGAGATCAGAAACCAACTGCAAAAAAAAAAAAAAAAAAAAAAAAATCTAAAAAATAAAACAAAGAAACTAAAACACAGAGGTTAAACAACATGCTAATAAACAACCAATGGATCAATGAAGAAATTAAAGAGGAAAATAAAAAATATCTAAAAACAAATGAAAATGAGAACAACATGATTCAAAATATACGGGACACAGCAAAAGCAGTTCTAAAAGGGATGTTTACAGCAATACAAGCTTACCTCAAACAATAAAAATCTCAAATAAACAACCTCATGTTACATGTAAAGCACCCAGAGAAAGAAGAATAAACAAAATCCAAAGTTAGTAGAAGGAAATAAATCATAAAGATCAGAGCAGAAATAAATGAAATATAGACTTAAAAAAATAGAAAATATCACAAAACCATTTATTTTGTATAATTTCAAAATTTATATATTTATTATAATAGGTGTAATCTAAAAATATTTTTCTAAAATAATCTATTCCATTCTGACACTCTTAACAGCTTGATATTCTAGCGTGTATAACCTCACAACTTTCTCTTTTTATACATATAACTATATGCATATGTATTTAATATGTACGATAGTGTTTTACAAAATTTGAATCACAATATGTAAATTATTGTGCAATGTGTTGTCTCAAAAAAAATACAACAGGTATCCTTCTGAATTAACCAACTAATATAATTCACTTGTTTTAATAATTACATGTTATTTAAAAAGCCAAATGTGTCCTATTTTATTCAACTATTTTACTCTTGAGAGAACTTCAGGTTTTTTCTTGTTCCTTAGACAATGATTCAATATATGTCCTTGAAAGCAGTCTCCTCTTGGAGGTGCGGCCAAGACAGTGAAGTAGAAAGACCCTGAACACAACTCCTCCACTGGACACACAAAGATTACAAATACTTACAGAGCCAGTATCTAAGAGAACAAACTGAAAACTAGCAGGAAATATTTTCTACAACTACATACATTAAGAAAGAACCAAAATGAGGTAGGTAGGAGGAGAGGAGACATAGTATAATTGAAAATGAAATCCTTGAGTCAGCAAACCGCAAACATGAGGAATATCACAATGTAGAGGTCTTCCTCAAGAAATGAATGGTCCAACCCCACATTAAGTTCCCCAGCCCCAAGGTCCTGCACCAGGAATATGAATCCTCAGAATATCTAGCTTTGAAAACAGGGCTTAAGAAAACCAGAGGGCTATAGGAAATAGTCATTCTGACCTTAAAGGGCACATGCAAAATCTTACAGGTTTCGAGTCCCAGGACACAGGCAGTTGTTTTTAAGGAACCTGGATCAGACACACTTGGTGATCTTGGAGAGCCTCCCAGAGAGGCAGAAGTCAACTGGGACTTCCCCATTAGGACAGAAATGCTGGGTAGCCACTTGTGTGAGTTTGTTCTACTGTGATCACACTAGTACTAGCAAATGCTACTTTGGAATCGTCCCTCTAGAGTATTAGCTCTGGGGATCCAGGCCTCCCACTGATGGGCCAGTGCCAATTCCAAGCTTCTCCAGGCTGCATAAAAAATCAAGTGTGGCCCCAGCCCCATCTCTCAGCAGGGCAACAACATCTTGGCACCCTCTCTACCCAGGTAATTGAGCCAACCATATGAGAACCCTACCCTGTCCTCAAGTGGGCCCACAGTCACTGTAAGAGGCACAGCTTCACAGCCAATGAGGCCAGGGGGAAGGCCAAGCATTCTATGTATTCATAGTAGTCATCCCCACCACAACATAAGGACACATGCAGCTCACATACGGGGTACCCCTAGAATATATAACTCTTATGAGCAGAGGGAATGTGCTGCTGGGTCCCATATGATGTCTCCTACATGAGACCACTACTCCAAGATCAAAAAAGATAGCTGACCTACCTACACATAGAAATAAACAGAGAAAATGGGCAAAATGCAGAGACATAAGAATATATTCCCAATGATATAACAAACAAAAGTTTTACAAAGAACTAAATATGGAGGAGATAAGCAATCTTCCCAATAAGGATTTAAAGGGACAATCATAAAGATGCTCAACAAACTCAGAAGAATGAATGAATGAACACAGTGAGAATTTCAACAGAGTTAGAAAATATAAAGAAGAACCAAAGAGAACTGAAGAATACAATAACTGGAATATAATATACATTCAAAGGAATAAACAGCAGTTTTGGTGACTCAGGAATGGGTCAGTAACCTGGGAGATATAGTAGTAGAAATCATCCAAGCTGAGCAGAAAAAAAGAATTTTAAGAAATTAAGATGCGTTAAGAGATCTCTGGCACAACATCAAGCATACTAATATTCCAGAAGGAAAAGAGAGAGATAAAGGGGTAGAGAACTTATTTGAAAAAATAACAGCCAAAAACTTCCCTAACCTGGGGAAGGAAACAGACATCCATGTCTGGAAAGCACAGAGAATCCCAAACGAGATGAACCCAAAGAAGTCCACATCAACACTAATTAAAATTAAATGGGGAGTTCCCGTAGTGGCGCAGTGGCTAACGAATACGACTAGGAACCATGAGGTTGCAGGTTCGGTTGCTGCCCTTGCTCAGTGGGTTAAGGATCCGGCGTTGCTGTGAGCTGTGGTGTAGGTTGCAGACGCAGCTCGGATCCCCCGTTGCTGTGGCTCTGGCGTAGGCTGGTGGCTACAGCTCCGATTGGACCCCTAGCCTGGGAACCTCCATATGCCGCAGGAGAGGCCCAAGAAATAGCAAAAAGACAAAAAAATAAATAAATAAAAATAAATAAATAAATAATTAAATGGTAAGAATTGAAGACAAAGGATCTTAAAAGTGCAAGAGAAAAGCAGCTGGTTATATAGTAAGAAATTCCCATAAAGCAATGAGCTAACTATTCAGCAGAAATTCTACAGGTCAGAAGGAAGTGATATGATATAGTATGACTATAATAATGAAAGAGGAAAGCCTAAAATAAGAATACTCTACTGAGTTCCCTGGCGGTCTAAAGAATTGAGGATCCAGTGTTGTCACTACTGTTACTCCGTTAACTGCTATGGCAGGGGTTTGATCTCTGGACTGGGAACTTTTACATCCAATGGGTATGGCCAAAAAGAATACTCTACTGAGCAAGGTTATCATTCATATTTGAAGGAGAGATAAAGTGTTTTACAGAAAAGCAAAAAATAAGAGTGCAGCACCATTAAACTAGCTTTACAAGAAATATTAAAGAGATTTCTCTAAACATAAAAGACAAGGACACAATTAGCAATATAAAAATTATGAAAGTTAGAATCTCATCAGTAAAGGAAAACATATAATAAAGGTACTAGATCAACCACTTGCAAAGCTAGTAGGAAAGATAAGAGTAGTAAAGTCATCAATATCCATAATAAGTAGTTAATGGATACACACACAAAAAAAATGTATAAAATATCACATCAAAAACTTGTTGGAGTGGAGGGGTCTGAATGGGTTTGTTAAGAGATCATCAATAATCATATACATGACAATTTTAATATACCTATATTCATATGTATGCTAATCACATTCTAATATGTATGTTAGCATATATGGACATAATAAGTACTAGCATATATATATATCTGGATATATATGAACCTCATGGTAACCAAAACCTAATAGTATACAAGCAGAAAGAAAAAGAGATCCAAATATAACACTAAAAATAGCCATCGAATCACCAAGAAAGAGAGCAGAACAGAGCCAAAAAGAATTACGAAAATAACCCAGAAACAATTAAAATATAGCAATAAGTACATAACTGTAAATAATTATGTTAAATATAAATGGACTAAATGCTGCAAAGGATGGACCTAGAAATTATGCTAAGTGAAGTCAGCCATACAATGAAACATCAACATCAAATGCTTTCACTGACATGTGGAATCTGAAAAAAGGACAGACTGATCTTCTCTGCAGAAGAGGTACTGACATGTGGAATCTGAAAAAGGACAGATTGAACTTCTTTGCAGAACAGATACTGACTCACAGACTTTGAAAAACTTATGGTCTCCAAAGGAGACAGTTTTGGGGGTGGGGGGATGTGCTGGGGTTGTGGGATGGAAAACCTATAAAATTGGATTGTGATGATCATTGTACAACTACAAATGTAATAAATGCATTGAGTAATAAAAATAAATAAATAAAAATAAATAAATAAATAAATGTTGAAAGGAGATAAACTGGCAGAATGAATACTAAGAACCAAATATATACTGCCTACAAAGAGACCCATTTTAGATCTACGTACACACACAGACTGAAAGTGACTGAATGGAGGAAGGCATTCCATGTAAATGAAAATGAAACAAATCTGAGGTAGCAATATTTACATCAGACAGAATAGATTTTAAAACAAAGCCTACAATGAGAGACAAAGACATTACATAATGATGAAAGGATAAATCCAATAAAATATAACAATCATAAATATATATGCACTTATATAAGAGCATCTAAATATATAAATCAAGTATTAACAAAATAAAGTGAGAAACTGACAGCAACACAATAACAGTAGGGGAATTTAACACCTCATATATATGGACAGATTATCCAGACAGACAATCGATAAGAAAACAGTGCCTTTAAATGAGACATTAGGCAGAGAGAATTAATAAAGATATACGGAGAACAATTCAGCCAAAACTCAGCAAAATACACATTCTTTTCAAATGCACATGGAATATTCCCTAGGATACATCACACTCTAGGACACAAAGTCAATAAATTTAAGACTGCTTGGGGTTAATAGATATAAACTATTGCCTTTGGAATGGATTAGCAATGACATCCTACTGTGTAGCACTGGGAACTATGTCTAGTCACTTATGATGGAGCATGATAATGTGTGAAAATAGAATGTGTACATGTATATATAACTGGATCACCATGCTGTATAGTAGAAAAAAAAAGTATTGGGGAAATAACCATTAAAAAATAAAAATAATAAAAAAAGATGAAAAAAATTTAAGAAGACTGAAATCATATCAAGCATCTTTTCCAAACCCAACAGTGAGACTAGTAATCAAAAATAAGAAAAATATTGCAAAAAAACACAAAGACATGGAGCCTAAACAACATGCTACTAAACAACCAATGGGTCAACAGAGAAATCAAAGACAAAATTTTTAAGAACCTAGAGACAAATGAAAATGGAAACACAATGATCTCAAATCTGTAAGACACAGCAAAAGCAGTTCTAAGAGGGAAGTTTATAACAATATCAGCATACCTTAGGAAAAAACAAAAATCTCAAATAAGTGATCTAACTATACACCTAAAGAAACTAGAAAAAGAACAAATAAAACCCAAAGTTAGGAGAAGGAAAGAAATCATAAAGATCAGAGCTGAAATAAATGAGACTAAAAACAATAGAAAAGATCAATGAAACCTTGTTTCTTTTAAAAGATTAAAAAATTAGGGAGTTCCCATCATTGCACAGTGGTTAACGAATCTGACTAGGAACCATGAGGTTGCGGGTTCAGTCCCTGCCCTTGCTCAGTGGGTTAACGATCCAGCGTTGCCGTGAGCTGTGGTGTAGGTTGCAGATGCAGCTCGGATACCCCGTTGCTGTGGCTCTGGTGTAGGCTGGTGGCTACAGCTCAGATTCAACCCCTAGCCTGGGAACTTCCATATGCCGTAGGAGTGGCCCAAGAAATGGCAAAAAGACAAAAAAAAAAAAAAAAAAATTTAGCAAACCTTGGAGTTCCCGTCATGGCACAGTGAAAACAAATCTGACTAGAAACCATGAGGTTGCAGGTTTGATCCCTGGCCTTGCTCAGATAGGGTTAAGGATCCGGCATTGTCGTGAGCTGTGGTACAGGTTGCAGATGCGGCTTGGTTCCTACATTGCTGTGGCTGTGGGGCAGGCCAGCGGCTACAGCTCCAATTGGACCCCTAGGCTGGGGACCTCCATATGCCATGGGTGCAGCCCTAGAAAGAGACAAAAAGAGAAAAAAAAAAAAAAAAAAAAAAAAAAAAAGCAAACCTTTAGCCAGACTCATCAAGAAAAAAGAGGGTGTAAATAAATACAGAAATGGAAGAGAGAAGTTAAATCAAAATTGCAGAAATACAGAAGATCATTAGAGATTACTATGAACATTTATATACCAATAAAATAGACAACATAAAAATTGAATAAATTTGTAAAAATGTGCAATATCCAAAGACTGAACCAGGAGGAGATAGAAAATATGAACAGACCAATTATCCGTAGTGAAATTTAGTCAGTAATAAAAGTACTCCCAACAAACAGAAGTCCATGATCAGGCAGCTTCGCCAGTGAATTCCACCAAATATTTAAAAAAGAGTTAACACCTATACTTCTCAAAGTAGTCCAAAAAATTGCAGAGTAAGGTACATTCTATGAGGCCAGCATCACCCTCAGTCTAAAACTAGACACAAACACACACACACAGAACAGGTCAATATCCTTGATGAACATAGATACAAATTCCTCAACAAAATATAAGCAAACCAAATCAGCAATATATTCAAAGGATTATACACCATGATTAAGCAGAATTTATTCCATGGAATGCAAGATTCATTCAATATCCACAAATCAAACAGAAGGATACAACACCATAACAAACTGAAGAATAAGAACCAATATGATCATCTCAATAGATATAAAAAAAAGCTTTTGACCAAATTCAATATCCACTTATAAAAATTATCAACAAAGTGGGTATAGAAGAAATGTAATCTCAACATAATGTCATATATGACAAACCCAACAGCCAAACCTCATATTCAATGATAAAAAGCTGAAAGACTTTTCTCTAAGGTCAAAAATAAGACAAGGATGCCAACTCATCCACTTTTATCCAACCTATTTTTGGAAATCTTAGTCACAGCCATCAGACAAGAACATAAGTACAAGGAATCCAGGAGTTCTCATTGCGGCTCAGTAGTAAAGAACCCACCTAGTTTCCATGGGGCCACAGGTTCTATCCCTGGTCCACTAAGTGGATTAAGGATCCAGCGTTGCTGTGAGCTGTGGTGTAGGCACACAAAAAGATGTTCATCAGGGAAATACAAATCAAAGTTACAATAACAAATCACCTCACACCTGTCAAACACACACACACAAAACAAAACAAAAACAGCAAATAAATGCTACAAGTGAGTGGTGAAAAGGGAATTCTGATGTACCATAGGTGAGATTATAAACTGGTACAGCCGCTATAGGAAAAAAAAAAAAAAAGGCGATTCCTCAAAAAATTAAATGTAGAACTTCCATATGATCCAGTAATCTCATATCTGTGTATTTACCTGAAAAAAAATAAAAGCACTAATCAAAAAGATTGATGCACACCAAAGTTCCCTGAAGCATTATTTTCAGTAACCAAGATATGGAAGCAACCTAAGTATCTATTAGTAGACAAATGGATAAAGAAGCTGCAGTATGTATATATATGTTTACATCTATATATATGTATATTTGCTGTGTGTATATGTGTGTGTATGCATTTATACATACATACTTATACCCAATGAATTATTACTCACCCACTATAAAAAGAAATTTTGCCATTTGCAACAACATGGATGGATCTAGAGGGTCTTATGCTAAGTGAAATAAACCAGATATAGACAAAAACTATATGATTTTAGTTATATGCAGAAACTAAAAAAATAAATTAACAAATCAAAATGAAAACAGACCTATAGATGTAGAGAGTAAATAAGTGAATTCTGGGGAGTGGTAGGGGGTGAAAAAAGGTGAAGGCAGTTAAGAGGTACAGACTTCCAGTTATAAAATAAATGTTATGGGATGCAGTATACAGCAAAAGGAAAAACGTTAATAATATTATAATAACTTTGTGTGGAGACAGATGGTTACTAGACTTATTATGAATATTTCATAATGTACACAAATGTCAAACTACTATGTAGTACACCTGAAATTAACATAATTTGTATGTCAACCATATTTCAATAAATTTTAAAAAAATAAAAGTCATATATAATTTAATGAATGCTGGTACTTTTAATCAATAAGAAAGAATCCCAAAATGGTACAAAAATTTAAATCTAGTCATTTCTTTTCAGAATGACAGAAATAATTTATACCCATCACAATGTTAGAATAACTATTTTAAAAGACTCTATCATCAAAATCATTGGGTATTACTCTGCCTTAAAATTTTGCCAATCTAATGGAAGATATTAACAATATTTTTGTCACTTTAATTTTTATTTTGACTACTCATGATGATGAACACCACTGGGGTTATAAATTTACCAAGATAGTGCTGTTCTTACCTTTTGATTATTTTTTTCTTATCAAATTTCAAACAATTTTTTTATCTGAAAGATATTAAGTCACTGTCATAAATCAATATTTTCTATCTAATTTAAATCATCTTCTGCCATGCAAGTATGTCTAGTTTGATGTATGTGAGTTTTAGGTTTTCTAGTTTTCTTAGGAATAATCTTCCCTACTCCAATTCTCCTCAATTATTTTCTAATATTTTGATAGCATTATTTACATTAAAAATTTTCAACGTATTTGGAATCATTTTTAGGTGTGGTATGAGGTAATTTTGTTCCCTTCCAAAGAGGAACTGGTTTTGTCACACTGCCCATTTAACAAATGACCTTTTTCTCATTGAAGCAAAATGCTAACTTTGCCTTATATTAAATCCCCATATATATACATGGATCTATTTCTGGTCTCTTTATTCCACTCCACTGATATCTTTGTACCTTGCTAAGCCAAACTGTACTGCCTTGATTATGATGGCAGCTTTAGTCTCACTGTTCTTCCCTAATACTGAATAAGAGTCAATGTTTGAACAAGATGTGCATGGTATAGAAGAAAAAAAGTTAGTGTTCAAATCAGAAACTGTAAACTGAAATTTTCACACCAATCATGTTACTTTTTAATTGGTTTTATTCCACCAGCACTTGCTGATGTCTTAACTTCTTGCCCCTATTTATTATTGCTATCATTTTTTTAAATTCTGTATTTGAATAGTCTATAAAAGGAAAAGTTATAGGAATTAACTAAAAATAGACCAGAAGTTATTCAGGGTTTGCAGTGGGGAGAGGGAACTGATTGTAAAGGGTGACAGACATATTTCTTTGGACCAGGAAATGTTCTATATCTTGACTGTGGTAGTAGTTAAATGACCACATACATTTGTTGGAGCTCATCAAATAGCACACTTAAAAAGTATGAATTTAATTACATACTAAGTATATGCTAATAAATTTAACTTAAAAGGTATGTGTTAAAATATGTCATTTTTTCCCCTACATTTTGGGGGTAAAATCTTATGTACTTTCTGCAGTACACAGATCTGGAATCCAATCTTGACTTTGTTTTAGCACCCTGTAACAAAACAAGAGCAGAATTTTAAGTGAAAATGTGGGGACTCCTGTCACTGAAGCATTATGACTTTCTGTCATAAGAAGAAATCTACATTTGACCTGTTTTAACTGCACAAAAATCTGTGGAGACCATTCATCCTGGGGGGAAAATATACTCTCTTATACAGGTTCATAGATTTTATTATAGTTCCCAACAAGCATTCCACGATCTGAGAAAGATACTGACGTTTTCCTAAAGTTAGGGGTTAGAGCTGGAGGTCTGGTCCTCAATAGCATCTAAGCAGTAATTTTCCACTTAAGGAAATTTAAGGCTGAATGAGATTAAAATGGCAGAACCACAGAACTACAGTGTTCCCCTTCCCACTTTTTCTACTTCTGTCAGTTCATTTCAGGGGAAACTGTCCCTCGGTTCATTCTCACCAGAATACACAAGCAAGAAACTGGACCATCTCTCAAAAACCCATCTCTCAAAAACCAGAGACCAAAGGCAAGGGAAGATTGATATGAGTACTTCTGCAGAGAGCCAGCCTGAGTCTCAATCCCAGGCAGAGGGAAAGGAGGTTCATCATGGTAATCAATTGAAATAGCCCTGATGGGAGCTCTAGATTTAATGTTATCAGGATTTATCCTGAAGGAGTTAGTTCTCAGAGTCCGAATAAGAAGGAGGGGAGGGAAGGAGGCTAGGTTTAAGAAATATCATGACAATATGCCTGTTTTTTCTCACTAGTAAAAATGTAGGCTTTCTGAAAGTAAACTGATAAGAGCCATCCTGAATTAACAGATTATCACTAATACCTTTTAGTCACACTAAACTGAAGAATAAATGTATAGATTTGTATTATCAGTACCATTCTAGTCTTTAGATGATTTTAAGCTTTCCCTATACTTATATTTACATTAATATTTATATTCATTATTTGGAGGATAAATTTAGTGTATTAAAATATAATAACCCACTGCAAATAAAATGGATTTTCTGAGAGCTTCCTCATGGATCATTTTTCCCCTTACAAAGCCCAAAGGTGATAAAGTTTGGCATAGCGGCCCTGATATTTCTTTCAAGTGCGGTGTCCCTACCAAGGTGATGTTAATAATAATAAACAATAAACAATAGATATCATCAAGTAGTATAGAAAAGAACACTCTAAATGTTGGGAACTGTTCAAAATAGTGGACTGCCTTTAGAAAGGAATTCCTAGAAATGTTCAGGATGAACCTAGATGCTTGCTTGCTTTTGTTCATTTGCGAGTCCTTTACTGAACACCTAAAAACTCTTGTCAGCCAAATGGCTAAAGGATTTCATTCTGGGGAATGGGCCTGGACTCAGCCTTTAAGGTTTCTTCCATTTCTATGCTTTCTGATTCTATCCACATTTTTATTTAGAATTCTCAATGGAGGACACCAGGCCATGTTTAATTCACCAGTTTTAGTAAACACCTCCACAGTTTTCACTGATTTATGAAAATCATAACAAAAGATGAGACATGTAAATACCTCTCATAATATTTCACTTTGGCCTTAACCATTAATCAGGATATTTCATAATATTTACAACAAAAATATATTGTCACTTCTATACATTAGGAAATAAGTAAAACAATACAAATAATTACATTGTCTTAACTTTGTTTCAATGTATACTATTAAAAGGTGTATAGAATCAATACTTCTCAGTAGTGTGAAAACTGTCTGAGTTTCCAAGAAAAAAAAAAAAAAAAACATGATATACTTCTTAATCATTATGTGCACAGAGCTAGAAACTATAGATAAAACAATTGACCTTAAGGAGCACATCAAAGTATTTTTCCTCCTCACTTTTTAGTAAGCAATCAATCTCATTCTCCAAAATTGGAATAGAAGCTTATGTACTGTAGCTGTTAAGCTATTAAGACAAGTATTTGGTTATTGAGATAGAAAGCACTTCAGAAGCTGAATACTAAAGAGAGAAACCTGTCTCTGTGGTTACTACTGGAAAGGAAGACTGTGATCTATTTACACCTGAGGTAGTGAAATGATGAATATATAATGGTAACTTAATGACAATATCATTTGGTAGCTAAGGCTCTTACCTACTTTAGCAAATTGCAAAAGGATCACAAATTGACCAAATATCACAGTGGGAAATTCAGAACAGGCATTTATCTTCTGTATACTCATTTATCCTATCAAATTAACTGAATTACTTTTCATTCATTTCTGCATTTTGGTCCTTACAGGTGTTGCCTTAAGCACTAATAGACATTGAAATCTAGATTTTCAAACAAAGAATAATAATATAATTATTATAATATGCAAGTCACCATTATCTTTTGAGGGAGATAATGGAAATATGTAAGAAAATCCAACTCAAACATATCTAATAATAGCCTTTTTAAGATTTTTTCAAACACTGACTAAAACCAAAGCTCAAGGTTTTATTTCCTTCTAAGTACTTCGGGAGATAAACTCAAAGGAGGTAGAAGTGGTTGACTGACAGTTCAGCAACTGTTTTTTTAGTCTCTCTGTAGTGAGGACTGGCAATAAGAAAAGTGGGCAAATGCTAATAACAGAAAGAAGGGCGGGGAACTACAGACCTGTCCTTCGGAACCACAATGTTGCTACATCTTAAAAGAGATACTTAAAAGCTCAATAAAGTAATTTTCATCATTTGCTTTAGACTTCTTCAATAATGACATTAGTTACTGCAGAAGGAAAATGTGACTGTTTTGTTTGTTTAACATGAGAGTACTACAAAAGTATCTTTCCTAGAACAAATGCACTTGTATTTATTTAAATGTTCCTCACCTCTGTCTCCTCCTGGACATCTCCAAGGGCAATGGACTATGGGTATCTGAAAGGCCTATGCAAGCAATATAAAAATAATGCCAACTGGAAAATTCCAGGCTCAAATAAAATAAATGCTTCTGACACATACAAATACTTATTTTACTTTGGTGACACGAGGGTCTCCCTCTCTTTAAAAAACATTTTCCATATTTCCCTTTTTACACAAGACACAAGTCTGTGATAACTCACAAAAAGAGCATAATATAACTTTGTCATAGTATAAATGAACATAACTTTATCATTATAATGGTTCCCACGGATCACTACACAATCAGGTAGCACTACTCTCTTCCAACCTAAAGTCTGGTTTTAGAATACTGAGAAAGATCATAGAAAGAACTAATCAGGTCTCAGAACCACCCATTCACATTGAAAGTATTTTCTCATTTGTCTCCATTTCCCCTCCCCCATTCGAATCTCACTATCTTGCTTTGGGTTCTGGTGAACCCAAAGTATATTCTCAGTCCTCAATGGCCACATGGACACCCAGTTGGCAGAGCTATATTTTCACACTCAAAACACTTCATTCTATTTGACAAATCCCTTAACTGCCCTAAAAGACTAAGTTGCCCATGCATTGAAGAGCTTTGGTTTCCTATGGTTCAAATATCAAAATCGCAATGGAACTAAATAAAATTATCATACTATCAGGATTTGGATGATTCTTTGGCTTCTCATCATGAGGCAAATGAACTCTCTTGAACTGGCTTGCTCCCAAGTGGTGACAATACCTTTGAGGGTATTATGGGAGGGATGGAAGTGCTAAGTATGCCTGGAGGATGTATATATTTTTAAAGTATGCAGCTAGCTATCTGAACACCCATAGTCTATTAATATTCTCCCCCAAAAAGAAATAGGTTTTACAAATTTAGTTCTTATTTTATGGCAGGACTTTGATTCCACTGAATATTCTAAGTATTACAATTGTTAATTGATCATAGGACATGTAGAACATAAAAAAAAAACACCTAACATACTAATAAGTGTGACAATTTTAACAATTCATTTCATTTTCTCATGAACTGTCTGAATTTGATAGTAATGGAATATTCTCACTTTATCAAAAAAAATTATTTGGTTGCCTACTCCATAGTGCTACAAAGTATTACTTTTTAAGTTGTAATTAGTTTATGAGTTAAAACATAGTTTAACTCATTTTAATAGGTGTTGAAACTGGGCAATCAATATATGAGATTCATTATGCTACGTATTCTAATTTTGTGTGTGCTTGAGAAATTTGATCAAATAAACTCTAAAAGTATAATTTACATGTTAAAAAATTGCTTTTAAGCCCAATTATTTCAAGGGAGAATCGGGACATTATTCAAAGATTTGCTTGACTGCAAAGGCAAATCATCTATATTTTTAAAAATTCTTTGCAAGTATTAAATTTCCTACCAAGGGTGAAATGTCCTGAGTCAGAGTTACTTATTTTATGTTTTCTGCAGTACTCACAAGCATGAAAGGTCTGTTGATGGTTTATTTTCTGGTTTCACAGCACACTTAAATAAAAAAAAAAAAAATGTTCTGACAGTGGTACCTTATGTTATTTTTATTTTTAATTTCCATAAAAAAACCAGAATATAATTTGGGCATTATTATAAAAACCAATGTTACTTATCCTAGTTTTTCAAGTCTGCTTCTCTAGGGGTAGGATGGGAAAAAGAGGAGAGGTATGGAGATTGTCATGAGGCAGAAGAATAATCTTTACTTCACTAGGAAATGGCCTGAGAAGACACTGACTGGAACATTTTTGGTATTCCATAATTCCAACTGCTCTGGGAAAATCATGAGAAATATTCTTTCAGAGTTATTTCTGTAATACATAGTATTTAACCAAATTAGGAAGTAACAAGATTAGATAAAATGTAAAGAAAATTAGAATACACATTTAAAACACAAACAAATTAAAAAACATACTTTTCCAAGCCTCCATTGGTGTTCCAAAATATCCAGGTCAATTTTAGTTTGGATGAAATTAATTTAAATACTTTGACAAATATATGACAATATGTTAATGACTGTAACCAGGGACCAACATTTGCACAGAACAATAATTACAGAAGAAGTGGAACAACTTTGTGGGTGAAGCTCTCATTTCATCTTCTTTTCCAGAAGTTTTTCTTTTCATGTTTTCTGACTTTCTCTTTCACCTATTCCATCACCAATACCAGCTTTTTAGAAGGTCAATGAGGCTAAATGGAGGACCATGATAGGCTTGAGGGAAAGAGTTAAAAAGAGGACAACAGCTGGCATTTTAAACTTTTTTCCCTGAAAACAGGACTGATTCCAATGGTTTTATAATATATTAAGCAAAGAAGTTATCAAAACAAGTGATTATAATTTTTATTATACTATCAAAAATTATGTGCTGCTTTGGATATTAATCCACATGAGGAAATAATTCACTTTTACCCCAGAATTGTGTTTCTCAGTTTGCCCCATTAAAAAGTGTGCCTCTTCAAATACAGGTTCATTAACTCACAGGGATAAAACAGAAGAGGCCTTTCAAGATCTTTTGTAGCAAGGGGTCTAGCCCAAAAGCTGTTTCAGGTTAGTGGCTGAGCCAGGCTCAAGCTTCAGTTTTCCTTCTGAGGGTTCCAGTTTCATACCCTTTCCAGTGCACCATCATAATAATGTGACTTCTAATAGCCCACATGGCAAAGAGACATGACTTGAAAGAAGTGATACTATGGTCAGGTACAACACCATTGCTTCGAGAGGAAATCTCACAACTTAAGATGTCAAGTACCACATTTCTGCAGTAGAAAGGGCCTAGAAAATGTTAGGGTAGTTGTGATGTTTCCACAGACTAGCTGGTATCAGAGGAGAGTCCAGCTTAAGAAGGAGGAATTAGAGGAGAAGGTCTTATTTCTCTAACCTTGCCAGAAACACAGTAGATCCACTTGCACATCATTAGAAGGACAGGAACTTTTTTTCTTCTTTTTGCTTTTTAGGGCCGCACGCGGCATATGGAAGTTTCTGGGCTAGGAATTGAATTGGAGCTACAGACACTGACCTATGCCATAGCCATGCCAGATCCAAGCTGCATCTGCAACCTACACCACAGCTCATGGGAACGCTGGATCCTTAACCCACTGAGCAAAGCCAGGGATCAAACCCATATCCTCATGAATCCTAGTCAGGTTCATTAACCACTGAGCCATGAAGGGAACTCCAATTTTTTTCTAAAACATGCAAATATTTATTAAACACACACCTATACTGTTCATCTAATACTCATAGTTTATCTACTTTATTCCAGCCTTCTACTGAGGTAGCACATTGGTTTTTCTAACCCCTATTTGTGGGATGTCAGTTCAGGAAAGAGAGAAGCTGGTTCCTTTCAAATTACTTATACAAATACATTTGAAATATATTTCAAATAATTTAAGTCCTCATTCCAAAAAGCACACTGCAAGACTATTACTGAACACATCCTGATTTTTCAGCCAAACTGCTAAACTCAGTGGTACCTTTTTTTGGTAATACTCTATGAGAGGAAGATATCTTGTCTAATTTGTTACCTGCTATATTATAAATGCCTATGACAATGCCTAGTTTATAGTAGGTCCTCAAAAAATAGTTGATTAATAAATAAATACAAGGTTTTGTTTTGTTTGTTTTTTTTTTCAGCAGTAGACATCAGGCATCACAGCTGTCTGGAAAAGAGTAACTGTCAACTAGAACATATAGGAAGACAAAGGGTCAAATCAGAGCTTTCTAAGCAGGAAACAGTATTAATACGCTCTTCCCACTTGAAAATTATTTTTAAAGCAAGCCAGAAGTGTACAGATTTACACTAAATTCTGCTAGGAAATGGCTGATCTTTTTCACAAACATATGAAGTCACACTCCCCATGTCCAACACATCAATGATTGATTTTAACATAAAATACCACTCTCTAACCTTCAATTCTGCTGTAAAATCTTACTTTTTGAAATGTGTTTCTGGTATGCCTACAAACTGATTTGCAGCTTGCTGACTGACACAGTGTTTAGAATCCATAAACTTTGCTTTTGAGAGACCGAGACCTAGGTGATATTCCCAAAAAAGTCTTTAAGCCCCTGTAGTTTGTGTGCAGTTTGTCAACTGTCTAGCAATTCATTCTAAGCAATCCATTAATATTAACTAACAACTGTCACTAGAGTAAATATGGACTGTGTGTTTAATTTTCTTTTCTTGTCATTAATTATATTTTTAAAGTTTAACATTCAGCTAAAACTTTTTTATTTTTTTTTTCTTTTTCCAAATACAAATACTCTCTCAGAACCACTAAAATAGAGTTATTAAAGAGCCACTATAACAACCTTGGCTATTTCTACAGGTTGAAAGAGTTACTTCATTTTGGTAGCCTACACTGCTGAGTAGATTAGAGAGATGAGATAATGCACTAAAGATCTGAAGTGACCTGCTTTTAAATCCTCAAAAGGATAATATGTAACTGAGGGCAGTGAGTGGGTTGACTGATAGTCATTAGCCAAAGGGTAAGATAGTTGAACTTCACATAAAACTTCCATTAAGTTCAACATGCCTTTGATGCAGGATTATTCTATTGGCATTTAATAATGGGTGAGATTCATTGTAGAATTCAGATTTGTACATACCTATACTCTATAACAAAGATATATGGTTATAGATACATGAAATATTTCATGTTTTGTATACTCTCATTGTTCATTTCATGGATTCTATTTCTCTGGAAAATCAGTGTGGAAAGATCTAAAAAAGCAATCTATAATAATGTACAATGAGAAACACTGTAAATCAACTATAATAAAAAAAGAAAAAGCTATCTCTCTGGGATGTCATGGAGCAAACTGCTTCACTGGCTAAAGGATGGAACTATCTAACCTCAAGGAAAAAAACAATAAAGTAGATACTTTTTATCCTCATATGATAGATGAGTAAACTAAGGAAGAAACAACTTATGCAACATGCCTAACAGCAACCATGTAGTACACAATGCAGACAGGAACCCAATCAGTGCCCTTCATCTCCTTAGTCCATGATCCTACTCTCTACATTAAACCACTGCCACAATTAGAAAATAAAGGAATAAAGGACAGAGTAATAAATTATGGCTTAAATGGCTTTAAAATAATTTTATATTTATATTTAAAGGAGCCTAAAGTTTGAGCCAAATATTCCACTATGAAGAATTTATCTCAGGAAAACACTTGGACAGATTTTTAAAATTATATATTTAACAACGAAATTTCAGCTTTGAGATAATGAAAAACTGAAAACAATCTTACATCTGTTGGCTTGCTTTTAGCTGCAAGTAACAGAATACTTGACTAAACAACAGAAGTTTATTAGCCTATAAGAAATCCTGAAAAGAAAGTGCTAGAATTAGTTTAGCAACTCAGTAATGTTGTCTAAGATTCAGAATCTAAATCTTCATACTCTATTATCCTTGGCATAATTTTGTTCTTAGGCTTCATTTCCCATGGTCACAAGAAATCTCCTACAACTCCAGGCATCACACCTCACACGATCACATCCACAGTTAGAAGAGGGCAGTTTCTCCAAGCATGTCTATTTTTTATTTAGTAGGAAAACCTATTCCAGAAACTTTATTTGGACTCTATGACCAGGTTTGTCCCTCATGTCCTAGCCCTCAGTTATGAGGAAGACCAAGAAAGTGAATAATTGGCATTTTAGCTCTTATGGGAAGCAGGATATGCCGCAAAGGAAGAGGGGAAGCTGTTACACTGGCAACCAGTGGGCCTGCCAGAAACCTCAATATCTAAAAATAGAAAACCCATATACATAATCGTGTGCTGCTATTATAATGATAATAGGGATAAGGGGTAGATTACATGAGGAGAAAAATCAATATATAAGAAATCTGATGTACATAAAAGATACACACCAAAATACTAACAATGGTTGACTCCTTGTGATAAGATTAAAGGGGTGTTTTTACTTTCTATTTTTTATTTAAAAAATTAACATGTTATTTTTATAATAAAAGTTTTTTCAGTTTTGAAAAGCAATATAATTCAAAGAGAAATATTATTTCCTATCAAATATTAATGTTCTTTGGCTCAGCTTGGAAGCACAGAGTTGAACAGTCAAAAAATGAACAAGACATTTTAATCAAAATTCATTTTGCATTACTGTCATAAAGAAATGAAAGAAAGACAAAAGAGGAATCAAGCAAATGGTCACTGGAGAATATTAAATGTGGAAAAATAAAAATGTTTTGTTAAGAGATGATGATACAGCTAAAAACTTTAGGGGAAGAGCTGCTGCAACTTAATATATTAAAGGCATTGCTCTATGGATTTCTTCTGAGTATGCCTTTCAATCTTGCCAAGATCAGCTTTATGCTGGCCACAAAAATTAAAACAGTTTAAAAGAGAAGGAAAATACTTTTATTTGGGGGAAAGTAATTCACAGTTTTAACAGCATGATGATATTGGCCAATATTTTAGTGTGGTTAAAACAAATGGCTAACACTTTTCTTGGTTCATTGAACATTTTAAGTCATTTTAATTTATACAAGTTATACATAAATAATTCCCATTGCACAAACTTCAAACACCACTGAAGAATAAAAGTAAAAAAAAATTAAATTTCTATTTCATTTCCTCCAACGATCTTTGGCTCATGTCCCTCCAAAGAGAAAACCACTGTTAAACTTAGACTCTACCTCTTCAGATATTTTCTATATATTTGGACTTTTTAAAACTTTAATTAAATCATACTATACACACTGTTGTACCATGTGCTTTTTATAACATAATAGCATGTCTTACATGTCTATGTTATTAAATATAGACCATTCTGAAATTTTTTTAGGAGCTATAAACTCTATTTGAATGGACACGCAGATTATCCCCAACGATTTTGCTTTTATAAAAAATTATGCAATTACCATTTTATATATCAAGTTTTTTTCACCTTGGTGAATAGTTTAGTAGTATCAATTTAGAGATGTGAGATTGCTAACTTTAAATGTAAATACATTTTAAATTTTGATGGTGACATAATGCCCTCCAAAACTGCTGTACTGATTTCACATCCCAGCCAGCAGAGTTTGAAAATGCTTGTTCTTTCCACCTTCAGCACTACTGAACAAAACAGATGTTGAGGAGTATCAATGTACTTGTTTTAATTCGTATGTCTGTGAGCACTAATAGTGGGGTTCTGCTTCCTTCATGTATTATACAAATAAACATTTATACTAACGGCAGTGACTTAGATTTAAATTGGACTATTATTTCCTAAGAACATGATGGGTTGATCCCTATTACATGAGCCATACTCATTTTTACTTCACTGAAATACGCTATCTCAGGTACTTTATATTTCTATAATTATAAAATATATTTATATACACTAATGCTAGCAAATTTTTAAATGCAGAAATATATAAAGAATAAAGCAAATGCCACCTATAATTCTACCACATTTAGATAATCATAACTTTTCATATTTTATAGTATAAAATTATGTATGTATATGATCTATATATTTAATATATATCTACCTTAAACATATAAGACATTTTTACTTGAGACATACTGTACATATTATTTCATATATTTTTGTCTCATAAGAGTATTTTTTAAATGCTATATTATGTTTTTATATTAATTGGTCCTTAATTATGGCTACAAAACAGCTATATATCACAAAGTTATTATCCAGGCTTCTTTTCTGTGTTGAACTTATATACTATTCTTTTTTGTTTTGCTCTTTAGGGTCTCACCTGTGGCACATGGAAGTTCCCAGGCTAGGGGTCCAATCAGAGCTGTAGCTGCTGGCCTACACCACAGCCATAGCAACACAGGATCTGAGCCGCATCTGCTGTCTACACCACAACTCACAACAATGCCAGATCCTTAACCCACTGAGTGAGGCCAGGGATCTAACCCACATCCTCACAGCTACTAGTCAGGTTCATTGCTACTGAGCCATAATAGGAACTCACCATTTTTTTAAATTTAAAATAAGAGCTGCTAAAAATCCTTACAGGTAAAATTTTATATTCCTTTCTATTTCCTTTATATTAATTACTATCAATAAAATTACTGACTCAAAGGATATAACCATCTTTAAATCCTATGATTTCTACTTATATTTTAAACTATGTGTATGTGTGTGTATGTTTTAATTATTTATGCTCTCCATTGTGATCTTTGAGAATGCTCATATTTCTATAACCTTAAAACAATAGGTATGAAACATAGTTTTCAAACTTTTATAATTTAATAGTTTAAAATATTCATATTGATTAATTAAAACATTATCATATCCTATAATCATGATTTATATTGAGCATTTTATCATAAGTATTTGAGTTTAACCATTTGTATTTGTTCCTCATTGAATTTTCTAGACATATTCTCTATTTCTCAATTCAGTGCTCTAATTTTTCATATTGATTCGTAAAAACTCTTTATATAGTGAAGACATTATATTTGTTTCCTTTTAATTTTTTTATCACTTACGTTTTTAATGAATCTGCCATACAAATAATGTACAGATTCAACTTAAGCAAAACTCTATGGCAATATAAATGGAAAAAAATATTGAAAAAAATTGGCTTAAATTTAGAAACTCTGAAATATACACAGCAATGTTTATGCTTCTAATATGCATTCTGCCATGATATTTTCAAGTGATTAGAAATAACCATTGATAGCCAAAATTATAAGAACTTTCTTTTTGAGTGTACTAGACTCACACTATATCAGTAGTAGCCTCTTCAAGAAAGTTTTCATTTTTCATTATTTTTCTTATTTTACGGCCAAACCCATAGCATATCCTGGGCCAGGGATTGAATCTGAGCTGCATCTGAGACCTACCCCAGAGCTGCAGCACAACCAGATCTTTTGACCCACTGCACTGGGATGGGTACAGAACCTGCGCCTCTGCAGTGTGGCCTGAGCCACTACAGTCAGATTTTTAACCCACTGCACTATGGTGGAAACGCCAGTTTTCAATATCTTAATAAACTACACAAGTATATATTTTTCCGGACCAAATATTTAAGTTTTGGAGTAAAATACAGGAAATTCAAATGATGCTTTGTGAATTTTGGTTAGATATTTAACTTATGTGTGCTTCCTTTTCTTCATTTAATAATATAGACGAATAATAATACTAGCTATCTTACAGAGTTTTAAAAAATAATTTGTGTAATTTACATAAAGTACTTAGAACTGTGCTAAATTGAAACATAATTGCTATTCCATAGATTATAATAACTATTTTATAATTATTTTAATTATTTACAAAGAAATTCCCTCTACCATTACATCAAACAGCAAACAAGAAGCAATTTTACATCAAGTCTATCTCCTTTGGGAATCTCCTTTAAATCAGTTTATGTCTGATGAAAACCTCTAGTATGCTGGTCTCTCAAAAAAGAGTATCTTTGAAGTACTGGTGACTCAGATTGATGTGTTCCTTCCTCTTTGGTGTTCATTCTTAGCCCTTGGACAATTGAAACAGAAAAGACAAGGCCTGAGGGCACTTTTTTCCACAATGTCACTTCCACAGATTTGACCCAGACCATGCATATGGCTCTCAGTAGTAGGATTTTATTTAAATGAATGAGGTTGTCCTATGTTTCATTCATGACACAAGAATTTAAAAGCACACTGATAAAAAGGGCAGATTAAAACATAACTCAGCAGGGATCTAATTTTTATAAACTGCAGACTGTACCTTACAAAGTAGATACACAAAATACAAAACTGCATAATTCAATAAACATCCTCATATTTAGAACTGTATATAAAGACCAGAGACCAACGTACTGTTTTTAAATTTCAACCACTGCTTTGTGACTTTCATTTCTGCTCATCACTGACAAGTATCTATGCACAATTTAAAAGCCTGTTTTTAGAAGAAAGAGGATGGAAATGCTGTGTTTGAGCATCCCAAGAATCTGGCAGCCTACCTGGACCTCATTCAAGTGCTGTTCCCCCATCTCTTTTGCATGGAAAAAGGTGGTTAGCTCTACAAGAGGAAAGAAAACATAACACAAAAGTCTTCTCAAAAAAACACATGTGAGAAAGCTCAAATTAGTGCATAATAAAAAACAGCCAAAACTCAGCCACTTGGGGTTGATAACTGGGTTTGTTTTTCTTTCCTCTCCCTCCTACTGCCTGCCTTTTGGTCACTTCACTGCTTTTTGGCACATCTAGGAGAGGGAGTGTATATTTAGGGTCACAAAGGGGAAAGGAGAAGATCATCAGTCAAGTTTGCATCTTGCTGGTAGTTCTAGAGAAAGGTTGGATTGAAACAGAGAAAGGTAATGAGGATTAAGGATTATCTGTGACTTTCAAAGACCATCGTTCTTTCATTATTCTGAAAACTCAGCAGTGGGCTTCAGTCTCACTCTTATTTATTCACACACATGGAGAAAGTAAATTCATTAAGCATTCCCATATTGTCCAGAACTCACAGCTCTGAAAGCAAGAATAATGTAAGAACTGTTGTTAAAAAAAAAAAAAAGAAAGAAAAGAAAAGAAAAACAGCAATTTGGGTCAGACAAAATTAGAGAAAGTCGAAGTCCAGCTGTTTTAGGATTTATCCAATATTAGTAACATTGTGGTTTTACAATAATAATATAAAATGTGCTTTCAGAGGTGTTTTTCCATTTAATTCACTAACTTCTAAACATTTGCTATTTTATCCATATGTTTCTAGTTTGTGTACTTTGAGTATTTTTAAAATGTCATTTTGCAAGATCTATTTGATGTTCAATAAGGCTTTTTTGTTACTGTTAGAAAGCAGAAATCATGATTTGTAGAGGGAAATTTTACAAGTTTGAAAAGATCGCTTTTGAGGTTTTGCTTCACTTCACTTCCCTTGATGTCTTTCAGAGAGAAAAATGTATTCCTCTGTCTGATACTAGAGTCCTCAAGCTGAAAAGAGAAAAACAGAGCAGGAGACAGGGTTGGGAGGTGAGGCTTCTGCTGTCTTTATGAACTGCTACTGTTCAAAACAACCCTTCCAACTCCTTGAAAGTACAGCTTCAGCAATGAAAGATGTTTAAATAGTGATAATGGATTGCAAATAAAGGAACTCTTATCTTTGGAATTTTGAATAGACACCAGGAAGCAGTGCAAATTTAGTTTATGGCTTACCCTCAAAGCTGAACTTTCATCTTTTATATGTCAATCTGTGCTCATGTGCTTCAGGAATACATAATGGAGCTTTAGATGCCTGGCTAATTACATAAAAAAAAAAATAAAACTTCAAACATTTTATATAAAATACATAAATTTGAGATAAGATTATTTTTTGTATTTTCCTAGAAACATACTGTCAGGTGAGTAAGAGAAAGATGTGAGAATAGCACATTAATGTGTCACAGACTGTAGAATAATAAATCTTACTCTATCATTCATTCCTTCATCCATTCAACATTCATTAACGTATTCATTCATTCACTTATTATTCAACTACTAGCAGTTGCTCCTAAAATTGGAAAAGATAGAAAGATAAAAATTGTAAAATAATTATGATTATATAAAGCTCATTTTTTAATGGTTCATGCAAGTCTTCTAATTAATCCAAAGGGAGCTGATAAGAAGATCAGATAGCTTCAGAAGTGGTAAGAAAGAGCCTAACCTGGAGCCACTAAACTGGTTATTTAGTTTCTTTACATAGCCTCATGTTTTCCTCTTAACTGTTACTAAACCAGTGGCCCCAAAACCAATTCTTTCATCTCTCACTGGTATGTCTCACCTTTTCATGAAAAAATAAACATTAAAAAACCCCACGAAAACCCATTCTCTCATGGATTTCCCACCGTTTTTCACATTCAGATTTTGTTAATGCAGCTCATCTGTTCAGCTTGAATTCCAAGGATGCAGCATCCCAATAAGACAATGGCCAGTTGATTCTGGACACACTCTTCCAGGCTTATAAGTCCCCTGACCTGGTACTGGTCTGTCTTGGTCTGCTAAGGACACTCTGTGTTCCCTGTTCCACCCTCCACTCAGCTCAGTGATGCATGGAAAGCAATCCCGCCACTCAAGTTTTTCCTTCCTTGAAATGATTTCCCGTTGTCAAGAGTTCCTAATGCTCTTGGTGCTCTACTTTCACCCTTTTGTGGGAAAAAACTCTCTAAACACATAACCATAACCAATGAGATTATAATATTTCTTCCTGCCAATATTTTTGTATTAAATAGGGTTATTTTTCATTCATATCAGAAATGCCTTCTTTTGGAAGTTCCCCTGTAAAGCAGTGGGTTAAGGATCCCGCATTGCTGCAGCTGTGGCACAGGTTACATTTGCAGTGCAGGTTCAACCTCTGGCCTGAGAACTTTCACGTGCCATGGGTGTGGCCAAAAAATAAAGAAATGCCTTCTTTTGAAGACTTTCCATTTCCCTTAGCACCTTGTTTATTTCCTTCTAAACTTGCAGAACCCTCACTTAATATTTGTTTTACTTATTTTACCTTCTTTTCTAACTAGACTAGAGTTTCTAGTTAGACAGAAGTGTCTAACTAGACTTTGAGTCTCATGAAAAGTAGAAATATATTGATCATATTTACTGTTGGATCTTCTGTGTTTTGCATAGTACCTGGCATGCAACAAATACTAAATATATATGTGATGAATAAGTTTATCTATCCATCCATCCATTCAAGATTTATTGAGCCAGATGCTATGCTAGATAATGGAGAAGTTATGACAAACCCTAGGGAAAATAATTAGGGCCAAGCAAGCCTCTTGGTGTCCTTCAAATCACACTTTACTGGCAGATGCTTATACCACTTGTGCAAGCCAGGCCTGGACAAAAGTTACAGGGGTAAAGCATGAGCAAGGACAGAGCTCACAAATCACTGGCTCCTGACACTTGCAACAACTTTCAAAGTATTTTAAACTGTCACCTTCAGCTTCAAGGTTCTAGTACTCACCCTGCCAAGTAGCCTCTTGACACTCTAACCCTGTAACTTCCCCACTATTGACTCAGAGCAATTGGCAGATCTCAGGATTGACAGTCTAGGAACTGAAGAGAAAGTCCCTAGGTCAGGGTCCAAGGGCTCTGAAATTCCCTCCTGCCCATGCTCTGCTTTCTTCTACATGGCAATATACCAAAAAAAAGACCCAAACAAACCAAAAAAGCTTTCACATCTGCAGTTTACAAGTGACATATGAACATCCAAAACTTCTGAACCTCTCTCTCATTTTGCAACTGAGCCCTAATTGTTTTAAGAGCTAAAACTGACCTATCTAAAAAGGACAGGTGCTTATTTGAACTTCAGAACTAGCTAAAAAAAGGAAACTATGAAAAAAAAAGAGATGAAATTAAAATATTTTAATGCTATGTTAATTATACACAACAATTTTCAGATTATTTTTAGGGAATAGCAACTGATTTGACACAATGAATAAAGAAGAAATGTGGTAGTTTCTCCTGGTAGTATAAACATACAGGTAGCAAAAAATAAATTTAATTGTAACATATTAGCCAAGGTGATACCTTAGTTTTTTTTAATGAGGCTTTAGTAATGTATGATTATCCTCAAAAACTTTGCCCAGTTATCATTTATCTCTTATAAAGTATTATTAAGCTTTTCAGTTTTATACAGTTATTTGTGCTCATTAATTACCATTTTATTTTTGTGGGTCTCTATGTTTATTCTCATTTTAGAGATATAGTGCAAAAAATGAAACTGTTGCAATGGGTTTAAAGAAAATTAGAGAATATAAAGCTGGTAAATGAGGATTAAGATCTCAAAATCCTGAGGGCTTGATTCAACTATTCAACAAATATTTAAAGATCTATTTTATAATATTCATGATATAAAAAAAGCTATAATTCTACTCATTTGTTTTGCCCAAGAAAATAACTAAACATGCCATTTGTAAAAAGAAGGCTAATCTATACGTTAATATTAATATTAAAATCTTCAAACTGTGCCTTACATATGGAGTTTTGAGTGTGTTGTCTCCAAGTTATTTAAAATACTGCTATATAATTTTCAAATACCATAAATACCAACAAATATAAGTCATATTAAAATTTAAAAAACATTGTTTGGTACACATTTATTCTTAATTCAACAAATGTGTCTTTAGTCCATTATTATGTATTAATGAAACTGAGCAGGGCCTTGTGGGGCTCCTGGGCACAAGCCTTTCTATGTGTCCCAGTTCTTGTTTTTAGGGAATAAGCTTCGGCCTCCCTGACTTTCCTAGAGTTCCAAAGAGCAGGTTCAAACTGTTGCTAATCAGGGAAGGAAGGGGATGCAGAGATAAGGGAAGAGCAGTCAAGAAACAACAGTACAGCCTTGGGGCAGGTCCTGGTTTCTCCTCAAGGAATGTACATAACAACATCTTTGAGTTCTTCCGCAGAACTAAAACCAGAGAGGAGGACATCCAGAACCAGTTCTGGGGCCACTAAAGGTCAGCTCTGAAGAATGAAAGCTTGCATCTATCCGGATCCTTATCTGCAGCCTTATTTTCTACTCTCAAGACTATAAAACCACTTCTTAATCTCTCCCAAGGCGGGGTTTGGGGCGGGTACAGTCTTTAAGGCATTAGCCTGACTGTGGCCTCCTTTGCCTGGAAAAGCAATAAAGCTATTTTCTTCTTCTTCACCCAAAACTCTGTATCCGAGTGAGTATCATCACCAGTGAGTGGATAGAGGCTGAGGTTCAGCAACACTATCTCACCTATATAAATCAATAAAATTGATTAAGAGACTTTTAAAAATATGTACTATACATATTCAGTACAAAAATATATAAATCAAACTAAAATAAAAGATTATAAAGAAAATTTGAAAGATACGCACGTGAAGGAAAATCTTATTGTTATTATGACTGGAACAATTTTTTTGGTTGAAAAGCAAAACAAAATGGAGTCTGCAGCTGAATTCTCTTTTTTTTTGTCTTTCTGCCTTTTCTAGGGCTTCTCCTGCAGCATATGGAGGTTCCCAGGCAAGGGGCTTAATTGTATCTGTAGCCGTCAGCCTACACCAGAGCCACAACAACACGGGATCCGAGCCATGTCTGCAATCTACACCACAGCTCACAGCAACACCAGATCCTCAACCCACTGAGCAAAGCCAGGGATAGAACCTGCAACCTCATGGTTCCTAGTCAGATTCGTTAACCACTACGCCACGACGGGAACTCCTAAATTCTCATGTTTTAATAAAGAAATATGTAACAGTTTATATGTGTTAGGATGCTTTTAATGGCTATGAAAAAATACTCCAGCTCAAATGGGATAAGCACTTAGGAAATACATTGGCTCAGATGATTGAAGGTCCAGAGCCCCAAGATCAGCTTAAAGATTAGTTGCTACAACCACTTAGAGATGTGTTGCGAGACATGTTTCTACAATATTTTCTTAGGCTCTTTGCTGAAAACTCCATCTTGTCCTGCTTTAATTTATCCCATCTTCCTGCTTGGAAAAACAGTCGCAGTGCTGGTAAATGACTTAAGCTTGAGAACAAAGACCTAAAGGCATAAGATATTCATAGGGTCAGCTGAATGAGGACATCGTGCGTTGGTCTAGGCATGCTGGACCTGTGCAGATTGACACGCCGTTTGCACAAGCATGATATGTCCTCTAAGGAATGAGAGAAAGAGGAACCTCATGGCCAAGTGGTTTATGAGCAGTCATTAGCAGAACATGCATTAGCAAAGAGAACCAAGGTGCAAACCTAGGCACACCGGGTTGCCGCAAATAGGCATGCCGTTTTTTTGTCAGAGGTCAAATTTTAAAAATTTAAAGTGAATAAGGTTTTGTTTAAAAGTGTTTGTTGTGACTTAACTATTTCTGTGTAATCAAGAACTCATTTCTAACATCTACTGTACTGGGCTTCAACCTAAAGCTAGTCTTCCCATGGTTGTGTAGTGGTAGGAACCATGTTTTCTTGTGTATGTTGGATCTGAGTTTCTCCACCTTAAGAGCAATGATGTTTTGGCTCAAATAATCCTTTTTTTTTTTTTTTCCGGTCTTTTTAGGGCCACACCCACAGCATATGGAAGTTCCCAAGCTAGGCACCAAATCAGAGCTGTAGCTGCTGGCCTATGCCACAGCCACAGCAATGCCAGATCCAAGGCATGTCTGTGACCCACACTGTAGCACATGGTAACACCAGATCCTTAACCCACTCAGCAAGGCCAAGGATCGAACCTGCGTCCTCAATGATATTAGTCAAGCATGTTACTGCTGAGCTGTAAAGGAAACCCAGGGTCAAATAATTCTTTACTAAGCTGTCCTGAGTCTTTTAAGATAATTTGTATCATCTTTGGTCTCTACATACTAGATGCCAGTAGCATCCCTCAAGTTGTGACAATCAAAAATGTCTCCAGACACTGCCAAATGTTCCCTGGGAGGCAAAATCACTCACAGTTGAGAAACACAAATAAGATAAAGGCCCTCTATGCAAATACAGGAAAATTTTCCCAGAAGCCCTTGGAAAACATCTTAAACTGACCTAAATTGCATGGTCAAACCTTAACCAATCATAGCCAAGAAGAACAAAAATACTTTTGTTAGCACTGTATCTCAATAAAACTGAGGGTGAAAAAAGGAAAAAGGAAGTATTTTCATTTGGACAAACTGGATCATATTCCTGACAACAGGAGCTTCTTCAGTCTAAGGACATACATAAGGGAAGGTGGATTCTTGAACAAAATTAGGGTTTTATTAGAAAGAAACAAAGGTAAAATGAATTCAGAGAAGGCAACCAAACAAAATTCACAAAACAGTTCCTCAGAACAAACAAGACTGTCTGACACATACATATAAAAGAAATGACTCAGGTAAATTTCCACAGAGAAAACAGTGAGAATTGTGTTTGACTCATTTATTTAAATCTTTATCATAACACATTCTATATGCTAGGTGATAGAGACAGGGCAGTGAACAAGAGGCATCCATTTCCTATCTTCAAGGAAGTTATAAAATACGCAATTGAAAGAGGTCATCACAAAAAGTGCGGTGAGTATTACATCATCAGGGGCCATAAAATTATAACCTCACCCTTCCTAAGAATAAAAGAATGCTTCTCTTGGGGTTGTCTTCCTTGTTCACTCTCTGTTCCTAGCAGATGAAGAAGTGGATGGCTCAGAGTAGAGTCTTATAAATATTCATTGAATAAATGAATGACAAAGATTAAACTTCTACTATGTGTTAGGCAACATTCTAGATTTTAAAAATAAATCTTAGTGTGAAGAAAGGGACAGCAATCAAATAAATTAACATAGCCAATATGTAAAACAAGCCTGGTTTGTGACATAACTAAGAACTAAGTATTTTTCCGTTTCAATCTTTTCCTTTTCTCTGCTGAAGAAGAAAAGTTTAGTCAGTCCTAGATGAAACAATAGCAGGTATATGACTATTCCATTTGCTCTTAGGTAATTCATCCTATGGTTATGTTAAATTGCAAATATAGTCTTAAACGAGAAATTGAGTGACCAGTCCAAGGTAATTATCAAAATTTTAAATTTGACTTAGTATTAAATCTTCATCCCTGCCTCCCTTGTAACAGCTTCAGGCTAGAGCAGGATGATCCTTCTGCTCCCTCTGTCTCCCATCTTCTGGTCTTTTGTAGATATTTTGTTCCTGACTCAGGTAAAAATGAGAACTAACAAAGTCAAGAAATGGTGGTCTGGGGAACATTGTTGGAACTAGAGTAAAGTGAGTGAGGTACTTGGCTCAGACTCAAAATTTAACCCAAAATTCTAGAACCAAGATAAATAACATAATTAAGTATTAAATATTACGTATAAAATTGATATTAAATATCAATTAATGTTGATATTAATGTGGAAACATTTTAACAAAATATTTTAAACCAAAAATATTTTTTAGGAGTTCCCACTGTGGCTCAGCAGAAATGAATCTGACTAGTATCCATGAGGATGCAGGTTACATCCCTGATCTCTCTCAGTGGGTTAAGGATCCAGCATTGCTGAGAGCATTGGTGTAGGTTACAGATTCAGCTTGGATCTGGCGTTGCTATGGTGGTGGCGTATGCCAGTGGCTACAGCTCCAACTGGATCCCTAGCTTGGGAACCTCCATAGGCCGTGGGTGTGGCCCTAAAAAGAGAAAAGAAAAAAATTAAAAATCCTTGATTGAAAAAAATATCAAAATTTTAAATAAAGACAGCATCAATGACAGTGGTTTGGTTGGCCAAACTGGAGTCTGAGCCAAAAAGAAAATTATCAGTGATACTAAGGGCAGTGAGGCTTGTGAAAGGTAGGTGAATTTTAGAGATATTTTGTAAGCAGAATGGTAAAGATTAGTGACTGCCTAGATGTGACAAGATGCAGTTACTCTAATTATTGGGAAAGGGAACACAGAAAGATAAGCAGGTTTGGTAGTTAAAGTATTAACTGAAGGAAAATAGTGGTCAAATTGAGATCATAAGTGGCTCCTGAAAATCTTTAATCTGATCACGATGTCCAAAGGGCCCTTGATTCATGGGTGCAGGGATTATGACAATATCTTTAGCAGTGGTTACTTCAGTGTTTGGAACCCTAAACAGACCTTCAAGGGAGAAGACTCAAGGCAGTCAGTTAATTGGGATCTGGTGGGAAGAAGTAAGTGGGGCCCTCCAAAATAATACAATGCAAATGCACAGCTTCCAGAAGTCCACTTTGATTCAGACTAAAAAGCAGATTAAAATTCCGGTTAAAAAGCAGACTAAATAAGGAATGAAACTACATGTCCTAACAATTTTTTCCCATTCTCACTGCTTCCTTCAATCCACCTTTTGATAAAAATCAAACAGCAGATAGGTTGAAGTTACCATCTTTGTAACAGGCTGAGAGTTCAAGTATTTGTGTTACAAATTAAGAGCTGATAAAAACTAAATGACCAACAATACTTTTTTAACATTACAAAAGTTTAACTAACTTTTTTGCCAAGGCTCTCCCATGATTAGATCCTGAGATGGCCAGGGCTGTGTTATATTTTGTTGCAAATTTTTAACTCTCATGACTATAGAAAATGTCTCAATATTCCAACAACAAAACACCTGACTATAAACAATGCTGGTGGGAGCACATCTTTTAGGACAGTTAGCTGAGTAGGAAGCAAAGCACAAAATGAACTTACCTAATATATGGACAAATAATACCATAAATTTAAGGAAATAGTATAAAGAATCCTATTTTAGAGAAATTAATCTTAAACCAGTCTATTGATAACTATTAGGTAACAGAAGTTCTCACTCTCTCATGCCACTCTTAATAAATTAATAATAAAATTCATGAATAAATCATGTATTAGGGTATTATAGAAGTGATACAGATTTGAAAACATGATAAAATTATCATTTTTAAACCATTTTGAATCAATTTCAGAATTTATTTGTGACTTGATCTTCCACTTTACAGTTTAATCTATAAATGAGCACAAAATTAATTTGGGCATAGTGTGCCAAAAATATGTATATAATTAGTAATTATATTAAGGGATAATCTCGATTGTAATTTCTTTAGGTTCTCATAATTGGGAAGCTGGGACTAACAACTCAGTCCTCTGCTATATACCTCTAGGGATATTAATTCTCAAAATAATTAAAACAAGCAAATAAAACCTCTTTACATATTTTAATTATTCTTATTAACATTCTGTGATGAACCATTACATTAATTATATTAATTATAATTAATATTAATTAACCATGTACATTAATTAATCAACCACAGAGATGAATTAACTGATGAATTCTTCCTTTAGAAAGTTACTGTTTTGCTTGGATTTCTTATATCTGTATTAAAGGAAATTTTCCAAGAGAACTGTTAGCCTCTTTGAACAATTTTTCTTTGTTAATCTCTATGTCAGTATGCTTTTCAAATTGTCTTTTCTATTTAAAGATTTTTCAGGCTACAAATAATAAACAATATTTGAATCAACCAGAACTGATTCTTATTGTGTCAAGAGCAATTTGCTTCCCTAAAAATAAAAAGAATATATTTGAGGATGGGGAAGACATTTGCAGAATGGAAATTTTTCAACTCGACACAGATATAAAATGAAATAATCCTGATCATTAGAGGATTTTAGTAAACCTCTGAAATTGTACAAATTACAGAAAAACATTAACATTTAGGAAAACATTCAGCTTAAGCATCAACACTATCCTCAAAAGGTGACTGTACTAGAAACTCCATTTTATAAACAGGAAAGTGAAAAGCAAAATCCACTCTGTCTTAGATATTCTGGCCAGTGCAGTAAGATGTGAAATAGAAATAAGAAGTAGAACTCTTGAATAGGGGGAGAAAAAATTGTTGTTTGCTTACTGTTCAGAAATTCATTCATTCAGTATCTTTATACTAATTGCTCCAGGTACTGTTCTAAGTTCCAGGAATATCTACAAACCAAACTCTAAGATCCTTCCTGACTTTAAGTTTCTCTATTCTGTGATTCATTATTAGTTCTCTACTAAGTTCCATACAGTTCTAGGGAACCTCAGTATGACTAATGATAAGAGAAACCAAAAATAACAGGGGTATAAACAACACAGAAGGTTATTTCTTTTGCACGTAAGAATCCAAATAGAGCTGGTTAGATCTGTAAAGAAAACACTGGTCAATAAAGTCCTAAGAACCTAGATTATTTCCAGTTTTCTATCTGGCCAACCCTGAAAATAGACTCTTTTTCCATGTTCCTAACTAGAATTCTGACAATCACATATAAATTCCAAGGGTAAGATGGAGGAAGAAAGGAAGAATAAATAGAAAACACATGTCAGATTCTTTTCAATTATAGGTTATTACAAGATATTGAATATAGTTCCCTGTTATATAGCAGGTCCTTGTTGTTTATCTATTTTATATATATATTACGTATATATGTTAATCTCAAACTCCTAATTTATCTCTCCTCCCCCCATTCTTCCCCTCCCAACTATCCCCTTTGGTAAACATAAGTTTATATTCTATGTCCGTGAGTGTATAAATATATATATTATATATATAATAAATATATAAACTAAATAACTTTGCTATATACTTGAGACCAACACACTGTAAATTAACTATAGTTCAATTTTCTAAATGGTTAAAAATAATTTCAAAAAAAGAAAGTGTCTGCAGTCTTAAAAGGAAATTCCTAGAAACTACTGCATTATGTTTCTGCTGGCATCCCATTCAACAGAATATAGTACATGCCTTTACTTTACTGAAAAAAGAAACTGGAAAATGTAACTTCTTGTAAATTTTTGTGTGTAATATTTTTTTGTTGTTGTTTTGCTTTGTATTTTCTTATGAGGCAGCTGTAGACCCAGTAAAGAAACAAGGGTTGTAATTTAGAGAAAGCACGTATCTGGGTAGAAAAGCCTCATCCAGACAAATACAAGATCATCTTAACATCAACTTCTGAGATCTAGTACAATGCCTCTCACCTCCAAGTGTCTGTCTGAGCACTGAATTTCAAATTAAGCATAATACAACTACACATATAAACTTAAATCTTTAAACTGTTTGGATATCCCATTTGTCTGCGAAAGGAAGAGAAACCTATGAACAGCCACTGGATATAAGAAGAGGATTTAAGAAAGAAAAGGGTATGATGGTCATCTTTCATAGAGCTGCTTCTCTTTAAATTTTATCAAACTGGTTACAATATTAGTATTATAAACTGTTTGAATACACTAAGCAGGTAATTATAGAAGTGAAATGCACTACTTGCTTACAACTTTAACTCTGAGTGATTGCTGAACTAGGTGGTTATCAAATTCAGTTTTCACTGCTCAGAAAAGGAATATGGGTTTCATTCTTCTAAATCACCATGGATTAAAGAAATCTTATATAGAAGCTGTGGTGCTAAAATTAGTTGATTGTCTGTGAGTCTGTTCACCATGATTATGTGGTAAAGTGTGTGTGGACATGTTCTACTGAAAGGGTCATATCTAAGTGGGAGAGTTTTCTCAGAGTAAAACTTTAGTGCAAGACTACTCATTTTGAATGGTCTGGTATGAAAGAACCCCATAACCTCTAACATTAGCTAGGCTTGTGTTTAGAGGGAACTATGATTTCTTTTAGCGACATTCCACCCTAAGTGAAAACCACAGATAATCTTACAAAATGAAGCTGAAACCTTTCAAAGACCATACTCAAGTTTCCCAACATAGAGCTTTGTATGTCAGACCAAGTGTGTGAGTTATTAAGGCATTCCCCATTGCAAGAAAAGGTTTACTTTACCCATTAAAATCTTACTCAAATGGATATCAAGTATCTCTTGTGTCCTGTTACATGATGTAATTTAACTCTGAAAATGTCCATGCTTTGCTTTAACCAGAAAGTGGAAATCTTTCTCAATGGAAGCAATAGAGTATAATACTGATAAGGTGAAGGTAATCCAGTAAAGGGTCATGACTTAGTCCTTTTGGGACAAACAATGCAAAGAAACTTGTCTGCTCTCATGTTATGTAGCATCAGTAATTCAGCCTATTTTAACATAGCAAAAATCCTTTCCATGCTTTGAAGCCAACTCTTCCAAATACACAGTACTAGGTTGCCATGGCAACCTCCCCCTTAAGATGTAATCATGATGGAGCTATTAAACAATTAAGTTCACACTGAGAAAGAATGAAAAATAAATACATACATATGATATGATCCTGATTTTTAAAGAGCTTAATAACAGTTCAGGAGGAGAAGGAATTTGACAAGAAAACAAAATTCTGATTCAAGATTCCTAACACCAATGTCATGAGAGAAATGAAAAGCTAAATGAGGGAAAGATCACACTGATCTAAACAAATAATTTGAAAACCTGTAAGTTGAAGATGGCAATTGAAAAAACATCTTAAACAGTAGGTAGATACTGAAAAGTGGACTTTGAAGTTACTATGATATGGGGAAACAAGGGCTAATGTTTAAGATATAGTAAGCAGTCAATCTGTTGGCACACAGTTAAGAGTAGAAACAAAGTGAAGAAAGAATGGACAGATGAGTGGTTAACATATTGTAAAGGGCACCGATGAGGGAGTGAGGAGAATTACTTAAAATATCATCATGTGGTAACCATTAGATTTTTGAGAAGAGGAAATCACGATGGATCTGAACTTTTAAGAGAATAATATGACATCAGGATGTCAGGCAGAATGGATTGAAAGGCTGGATAGAAACCATTACCATTGCTACCACATGCAACAACACCAGGAACATTTTAGTTGTTTATGTAGAACTCTAAAAAAGGGCTGTATTAGCAATTGCCAAATCACTTCTTTTTGGAAGGACAGCTTCCAAACTCAGGATTCTAATTCAAGCATTTTAGTCTTCTTTAGTCAAGAAACCTCTTCAAGGAGTTCTTATCATGGAGCAGTAGGTTAAGAAACTGACTGTAGCATCTCCGGTCACTGGAGGCATAGCAATCAATCCCAAGCCTAGCGCGGTGGGTTAAAGGATTCACCTTTGTCACAGCTGTGGCACAAGTCACCACATTCAGTCCCTGGCCCAGACGTGTAGTGGCTGCGGCCATTTAAAAAAAAAAAAGTTAAGAAATCTCTCCATCCAAAAAAGGAAGGAAACTTTCCCAGATCAGTCTTTTCCATCTCTCATTATTTTCACTCCTCAGAAGAGAATTTAGCAACTATCCACATTTAAATGCTGCATTTCCCTCAAAGAGATCATGAACACCCTAAGAGCAGCAAAGATAAAGGAGGCTGCTGGCAGCAAGAATGCATCTTATCTCATTAAATAAAGCCAAAAATTCATCTGGGGAGAATCAAATCTGACCAGGAAATATCTGAAAGACATGTTATTTTCTCTCTTCAACAAAAAGAGGAAAGTTAGGAGATGGGGCAGAAATGTTTTGTGATTGTGAATTTGATCAGTTGGTTTCAATCCTAAGATCCTTAAACACTAGCTACTTAAAAAACAGCAGCATTTTAAAATTATGTAATTCTATGTTGGGAAAGCAGGGCCTCAGGGGACAGGAGTTTCCTTGGAGTCCTGTAAAAATAACGAATACATCAAGCAAGGCAAAGAGAATTGTTTTGTCTCTGCAAATTGGCATAAAGATGTTTACCTTCTGTAACATGTTATGGCCTCAGATCATTTACTAGAAATTAACAACTTCGCAGTACCTTCAAGAGACTGAAGCACTGTATTTTTTCTTTTTTATGTGAGATGTATGGATCAGGTATTTGCTTTTATATAAGAAAGAAGGTTTAGATTTTAAGTCAGTGAACATAAGGCAAAATATGTAGCAAAGATTATTAAATCAAATCTGATGTAAAATAGTGATTTACTTTATCATCTTTAGACAACCTCTCTTCCCACAATTTTATCATTTCTCTGACAATTTATCTAGCTCACCAGAATATAAGCTTTTCAAGCCAAAAGCTTTACAACTACTTTTCTATAGATAACATCAAAAAAATCTGACAAGAAAACTTTAGAAGATATGGGTATATGTGTGTCTGCGTTCTCTTGCTTGTGACGATACCAAGTTGCTTCATAATTACATAACATTCAACTGAATCTGGTATTGGCCTGGGATGAACCAACAGATTTGATGAGACCCTGAGCTAATCTGGATTGGCAATCTTCATGCTTCTCTATTTAGATATTTGAATAAAGTTGTAAGAATATAGTGCAATATTTGCTGATGTATGTCAAACTACTTGAAAAATCCAGTAAGAAAAATGGTAAAATTAAAAAGGCTAATGGCTTTTGAAGGTGTAAGTAAAGTAGCTGTTCATATATAAATGACAAGGGCAAAAAAAGGTAAAATAATATCTGGTTCATGAAAAATAGGAACTTTGGATCCATTCTAAAATCTTGCACTTTATTCAATTAATGAGAAACAGCTGAGGCAAGGCAGAGATTAAAAATACTGGACTCTGTCACCAGCCATAAAGCTCTTCATTCAGAGTTCTAGTCCTTCCTTCAGAGGTCCTAAATTAATAAGACTTGCTTCTATTAGACAGCATTGTAAAACTGCTTGAAGATAACGGTTCCCTCAAAATGAAGGGAAAAGAATCTTACCTCTGGGATTACTTGATGTATTCAGTTATTTGTACAAAAGGCAGATTATCTTTTACTTCTGATATAAAAAATTAAGTAAGTATCCTTAGCCAAGAACAAATTCGAAAATTTATCAGTAATACATTTCCTAGGTCTAAAATCAATCACACCCCCACCCCCTGAGACCCAGTCATGCACAGAAGTTAAGAGAAAAAGAAGAAAAAACAAACAAACAAACATGCAAACTGACCCAGAAGGACAAACAGCAATCACATCAAAGCTGTGGGTTATTCCGAAGTTTTTCTTGTAAGAGGAAAAGATATCTAGGTTTATCATATGATACATTAACAAAAGAAAATTAAAAAACCACATGAACAACTCAATAGATGAAGAGAAAGCCTTTGACATGTCCAACATCCATTCATGATCAAAACTCTTCCCAAAGTGGGTACAGAGGGAACATTCCTAAACATAATCAAAGCCATTTACGACAAACCCACAGCAAATATACTACTTAATGGAGAAAAGCTGAAAGCCTTCATGCTAAAATCTAGAACATGACAAGGATGCCCACTCTCACCACTGTTATTCAACATAGTACTGGAAGTCCTAGCCATAGCAATCAGAAAGACAGAGAAATAAAAGGCATCCAAATAGGAAGAGAAGGGAGTTCCCGTCGTGGCGCAGTGGTTAATGAATCTGACTAGGAACCATGAGGTTGCGGGTTCGGTCCCTGCCCTTGCTCAGTGGGTTAATGATCCGGCATTGCCGTGAGCTGTAGTGTAGGTTGCAGACACGGCTCGGATCCTGCGTTGCTGTGGCTCTGGTGTAGGCCGGTGGCTACAGCTCTGATTCGACCCCTAGCCTGGGAACCTCCATATGCCGCAGGAGCGGCCCAAGAAATAGCAAAAAGAAAAAACAAAACAAAACAAAAAAAAAAAACAAAAACAAATAGGAAGAGAAGAGGTAAAACTGTCACTGTATGCAGATGACATGATGCTATTTATAGAAAACCCTAAGGACTCAACCCAAAAATTGCTTGAATTGATCAACAAATTCAGCAAAGAAGAAGGATATAAGATTAACATACAGAAATCAGTCCATTTCTGTATACTAACAATGAAATATTAGAAAAGGTACACAGAAATACAGTACCTCTTAAAATTGCACCCCCAAAAATCAAATACCTGGGAATACACCTGACCAAGGAGCTAAAGGACTTATATGCTGACAACTATAAAACTTTAATCAAGGAAATTAAAGAAGATTCAAAGAGATAGAAAGATATTCCATGCTCCTGAATTGGAAAAATGAGTATTATAAAAATGGCCATACTACCCAAAGCAATCTACAGATTCAATGCATCTGAATAGTGCATAGTGGTTCCCTATCGAACCACCCATGACATTTTTCACAGAACTAGAACAAACAATCAAAACTTGACATGGAACCACAAAGACCCAGAATTGCCAAAGCAATTCTGAGGAACAAAAACCAAGCAGGAGGCATAACTCTCCCAGATTTAGGCAATATTACAAAGCCACAGTCATCAAGACAGTGTGGTACTGGTACCAAAACAGACATACAGACCAAAGAAACAGAATAGAGAACCCAGAATTAAACCCAGACACCTTTGGTCAATTAATCTTTGACAAAGGAAGCAAGAATATAAAATGGGAAAAAGACAGTCTTTTCAGTAAGTATTGCTGGGAAACCTGGACAGCTGCATGCAAATCAATGAAACTAGAACACACCCTCACATCATGCACAAAAATAAACTAGAAATGGCTTAAACACTTAAATATAAGACAAGACAGGGAGTCCCCGTCATGGCGTAGTGGTTAATGAATCTGACCAGGAACCATGAGCTTGTGGGTTCGATCCCTGCCCTTGCTCAGTGGGTTGAGGATCCGGTGTTGCTGTGAGCTGTGGTGTAGGTTGCAGACGCGGCTCGGATCCCACGTTGCTGTGGCTCTGGTGTAGGCTGGTGGCTACAGCTCCGATTCGACCTCTAGCCTGGAAACCTCGATATGCTGCGGGAGCAGCCCAAGAAATGGCAAAAAGACAAAAAAAAAAAAAAAAAAAAAAAAAAAAAAGACAAGACACCATCAAACTCCTAGAAGAGAACATAGGCAAAACATTCGCTGACATCAACCTTATAAATGTTTTCTCAGGTCAGTCTCCCAAAGCAACAGGAATAAAAGCAAAAATAAACCAATGGAACCTCATCAAACTGACAAGCTTTTGCACAGCCAAGGAAACCAAAAAGACAATCTTCAGAATGGCAGAAAATCGTTTCGAATGACCCAACTGACAAGGGCTTAATCTCTAGAATATCAAGCAACTTACATACAACTCCACAGCAAAAAAGCCAACAACCCAATGCAAAAATGGGCAAAAGCCCTGAATAGACATTTCTCCAAAGAAGATGTACAGATGGCCAACAAGCACAGGAAAAAATGCTCAACATCCCTGATTATTAGAGAAAGGCACATCTAAACTATCATGAGATACCACCTCACACCAGTCAGAAAGGCCATCATTAAGAAGTCCACAAATAACAAATGCTGGAGGGGGTGTGGAGAAAAGGGAACCCTCCTGCACTGTTGGTGGGAATGTAAGCTGGTACAACCACTATGCAGAACAGTATGGAGGTACCTTAGAAAACCATACCTAGAACTATCACATGACCTAGCAATCCCACTCTGGGGCATCTATTTGGACCAAACTTTCCTTAAAAAAGACACATGCACCCACATGTCCATTGCAGCACTATTCACAATGGCCAAGACATGGAAACAACCCAAATTTCCTGACAGACAATTGGATTAGGAAGATGTGGTATACATACACAATGGAATACTACTCAGCCATTAAAAAAAAAACAAAATAATGCCATTTGAAGCAACATGGATGGAACTAGAGACTCTCATACTAAGTGAAGTAAGTCAGAAAGAGTGAGACAAATACCATATGATATCACTTATATCTGGAATCTAATATAAGGCACAAATGAACCTTTCCACAAAAAATAAAATCACAGACTTGGAGAATAGACTTGTGGTTGCCAATGGGGAAGGGGAGGTAGTGGGATTGATGGGGAGCTTGGGGTTAATAGATGCAGACTACTGCCTTTGGAATGGAGTAGCAATGGGATCCTGCTGTGTAGCACTGGGAACTACATCTAGTCACTTATTATGGAGACTGATAATGTGAGAAAAAATAATGTATACACATATGTGTAACTGGGTCACCATGTTGTACAGTAGAAAATTGACAGAATACTGTAAACCAGCTATAATGGAAAAAATAAAAATCATTATATAAAAAAATATCTAGGTTGAATTAATTTCCTAGTGTCTCATAGGACAATGCTTCTTAGTTGCCATTATAAATGTCATTTTTTGCACCCCTGTTCAATACCAACTACTGCTAAGTATTTTTTTCATGACTTAATTCACTCTCCACAATAACCTTATGAGTTAATATGTACTGATTTTACAGATAAAGAAAAATTTTAGGTTTAGAAAGGATAAAGGCAGGAGCCAAGATTTCAACTTGGGTTTATCTGATTCAGAATCCAAAGGTCATTTATCATGAATCTGTCACAGAATGCATACCATAACTGGATCAATTTTGCTGATTATTATTCATAGCTCCTTGTTTATTTGATAAGCAATTAATTATTCATCTAACTTGCTATCTGAAATTGTCTATAATTATTTATAGGTGAAAAAAGATAGACTTGCTGGTGTGATCACTAACATTAGACATAATGCCTCTGTTCATCAGTCAAGGAAATAACCTAGGTTCAGCACAGTTTGAGTATAAAAAATGTTTTTAATCCCCAACTGGATTAATCCTGAACTATAAATGACACAGCCCATGAATTCTTTTTAAAAAAGCTGCCACTGCTTTATTCTAGGAAGGAATCACCAATATTTAATACTATGATTGCCTGTATCCAAGCAAACATCACAGATTTGCTGTTGGTCATAAGTGTCTCCTCTATTTACATGACTTTTCCATTCATAAACTTGGAAGACTACATTGTTCCAGATGTACACATTCCCAACCAGGTGAAGAACAGCCTCAGGTCTCAGTTATATAATACTTTTCCTGTCAACTCTGGAGGAATTAGGTATTGGCCCCAAACTTTTGTTATCAATCTGTCACTTAGATCCTCATTTATATGTGGTCCATGGAAAGCAAATGAATCACTAGATATTTGGTTTAGAAATGTCCTTTCAAAAAATTAAAAATAAAAGTTTTTAGGAGTCCCCACATGGCTCAGTGGGTTTAAGATCTGGCATTTTCACTGCAAGTGACTCAGGTTGCTCCTGTGGTACAGATTTAATCCCAGGCCTGGGCATGGCCAAAAATAAAGAAATTTATAAAATAAATAAATACAAGTTTTTATTGCCCAAATACTTTTTAGTTCTGAAAATATGCCCACAATGTAAAAATATATAGAAATGCACCAAGTCCCCACAGTACAAATCATGACAAAAACTGATCCTTGCCTAAGGATAACTTATTTAACTTTCTATATCAAAAGTAATGGAAATTATATTTATTCATTAATATTCTTTCTAACACCTATATTTGTTGATTAATATATAAATTAGAACATGTGTGAAAAATAAAGTCTATGGGTGTTTACTTCTATAAATTCTACCAGAATATATCTTCTATTTGGAATTTTTCTAAAGACAGCCATATATTCAGACACCCCGATATTACTAGTTCTTGTAGAAATACCAAAACAATATTTTATTTTATTTTGACAGGAACAATACAATAATACATATTACTAGATATAATTTTTTTAAATTTCTATTATGTATCAAGAAACTCAGAATAGAAAGGCAAAGAGTATATCCTTTACTTATGTAGTAGCTGACAGCAATTTTCACTGTGAGTGAAAAATTGTCTTTTCTTCTTTTGTCAAATAACAATCAATGGAAGCACTATTAGTCACAGTTTGCATGGAAACGTGCCAATAAAAGAAAGTTAAATAACATTCTCTCTGAGCCTAACAAAAATGACCCATGGCCTTTGTGAGGATATAAATTATGACTAAGATACTAGTCAAAACAAAGTAAAGCTGGAGAAAGAAAGAAAAAAAACGACAGTAAAGTCTACTTCTTCTGTACCACTTACAAGTATCTTAAAGCCATGCTAAAGAATAAGAGAAATGAGACTTCAGTGTCTCTGTCAACCCTCTCCTGAGCAACCAAAAAAGAAAGAAAACCTCCTTCTCCAACACAGGGACACAAAAGAGGAGTCTTGCTGGTAAGGTTAGCATCTGTCAATATCAGGCCTGGTATAAAAGCAAAGCCGCTCTTTGAATCACTTGCTTAATGAGATCTCACAGTGAATGGAGTATATCTGCTTGGGGTTTCACAAGAAACACAATATTGCCTCTGGATTATTTTAGATAGGAAGGAAGCTAGTTTTAGGAAAGCAAATGAGAAATGGTAAGCTTGTCATTTTATTATAATTTGAGTGTTCACTTCAAAACAAGTTAACATAGTTTTCCTGTAAGCATAGTTATCTGTAAGCATAATAATTCATATACTTTATCCCACACATCTGATTTTTTTTTCTGGAGCATTTTTTATTTGTACTGGCTTCCATTCATTATTTGTATTCCATTTGTGGGCCACGCCTTAGAATTTTAATGAGTTTCATGTTAAACACCTATTAGAATTCATTCTTTCAGAATCATTCTATAGGGAGCAAGCCCATACATACTCCTTAAATTTACTGATATCTTCTAATACAAAAGAAAATAATGTATTCCAATTTTAACGGAAATTATAAGAAACATAAAATACTTTGGTCTACTGAAAACTCCATATTCACTTCCAAATGCTCAGCTTCTGACATTAATTACATTTGCTGTAATTTATTATGCACTTGTATAGCAAGCAATCTGATGCCCCATTTAAACTTGTCATCAACCTGCAAGAGAGATATTACTTTCTCTTACACAAATGAGAAAACTGGGGATCAGAATTTGTGCACTAGCCCAAGGATATGTAGTTATAACTCAAACCTGAATCTCTCTTTCTACAAAACAAGAGTTCTTTATACTACATTGTACTTGCTTCATTTTAAAATTTTTCCATGTATTGAAAAATCACATTAAGGGAGTATATGTGACTTCTAATATAGAATTCAGGCTCTGTCAACAACATATTGGCTATGTGCTATTACAGGAAATGCCACCTTGATTGTTTTTCTCCTCATTCCCTGATTTATTAGTCAGCCCACTCTGGACAAAATTATTATAGAAGATACTGAGGATAATGAGAGAAATTTAAAAAGTTATCCCTCTTACAGAACCCATATTTTTATAGAAGAGACAACATGTAAAGAAATAAACTCAAGTGAAGTAGAAATAATTTAGTACAAGTTCCCTTCATGGCTCAGTGGTGAACGAACCCACCTAGGATCCATGAGGATGCAGGTTCGACCCCTGGCCTCACTCAGTGGGTTAAGGATCCCACGTTGCTGTGGTGTAGGCTGGCAGCTACATCTCCAATTTGACCACTAGCCTGGGAACTTCCACATGCTACAGATGTGGCCCTAAAAACAAAAAAAAAAAAAAAAAAAAAAAAAAAGGGAAATAATTTAGTAGATATCTTCCCAGAATGTTTTACTTGCTTTAGCAGATGACACCCTTTATTTCCATTATCCCCTCCATGCGGCTCTGTTTGGGGCTACCTGTCACAGAAACCAATCCCTGGACACAACAGTCTCAAGTTGAGTCTGTCAGAGGCCTGGAATTGTACCAACCAAGGTTTCCTGCCATTTAGATCTGGAGGGATGCAAGTAGGAGGCTGCAGGCAGTTATTTTCCTACTACATGAATAATAAAGCAAAGGCAAAACGAATTAAATGGGTCTCAAGCTCTTATCCATAAGACACTAAGAAAGAGTTAGTTTCTACAGCTGATCCTGGAAGCAATCTGGGTATCCCTTCAGAACAAGCTGGAGTCAAGTTTCTCTAATTCTCAACAGAATGTTCTAACTATTAGGAGTGGCTCCAGGTTTTGTGGGACCTTAAATTTATACTATTTGGGAGTCCTCTCAGAAAAAGAAAAAAAAATTATAAGTGAAAATTAAAAATGTACAATCATGTGCAAATGCGGTTATTTTGCACATGAGAGGAAAATACATGTTACTGGACCCTTGTACGGTTATGTCTTTGGTAACTACCAGACTATGCTTACTCAGGATTGCTTCCTAATTGCAAACTGGCCTCCCTTCCCACAAAGAACTTTATGTAACAACCTGCAACTCCTGACACTAAGAGGAAAGTGCAAGTGAGAGGCCTTGAAGCTAAGGCTTCACTGGCTTCAAGGTAAATCTGCCTCCACTGACACATATGTCCAAAGTACAGCAAGCAGTGGAAAAAATGAGAGAAAGGGCAACCTTGGGTACTAGAAAAGCTTTCCAGAGGGGTGAGCACTCCTCAGATGTTTAATGGTGTTCTTAAGCAAAGGAAGTAGGTGGTGCCCAAGGCTGTGAGTTCTTCGCTCTATGTTATGATTTTAAGTAATGACTGCATGTTAGAGAAAGCTTCTCTTATTTAAATGTGTAGAAAAGGTACTTTTGGGTGGCAGGTTAGAGAATTCCTCTCCATATAATCCTAGAACATGCCTGATAAGTATGTGGTTATCCTCATCTTTGGTGTTCTACCTCCCTCTTTTCACTTTCTTAGACTTGAACTTCTAGGAGAAAGGATACTTCAAAGCTCTGCTCCTGGGATTTTTAAGTATACATATGCTTTCCATTTTCAGGATATTTCACCAAATCCCAATATTCTGTCTTTGTCCTTAAAATAAGCACAGCACTCAAAAAAGAGTGGAGAAAAGAGTAGCACAATAACAAATGACAAGGCTTTCCTCTTTTAAACCAAGACCTTTAAGATATTAAGAAATTTAACAGTAATAACACCACCCTTTTCCATATAGGAACTATGTCACCAAAAGTTCACCAAAGTGGTGCTGGGTGAAGTAGGGTAGAAAACCAGAGGAAATTTTTGAAGTAAATAAAAGTGACATTCAATATTTTGAAAAAAATTAAATTACTGAAAAGAAATAAAGTAAGTTCAACTTCTCACAAATTTACACAGAATTCCAATATGGAAAAAGAATGTGGGTCCAAACTCTGCTATCCATACATTCCCTTTTTCTAATCTAGATTAAACAAACAAACAAACAAACAAACAAAAACCCAAATCCAAGAACATGTAAAAAAGGTCATATATCACGACTAAGTAGGATTCATCCCAAGTTCATAAGGTTGGTACAATATGTGGAAATCAATCAGCATCATACACTGTATTAACAAAAGAAAAATAAAAAACCAAATGATCATCTCAATAGATGTAGAAAAAGCATTTGACAAAGTCCAACATCCAACAAAGTCCAATATCCATTCATGATAAAAACTCTTACCAAAATAGTTACAGAGGGAACATACCTTAACATATTAAAGGCATTTATGACAAACCCACGGCTGATTTAATACTCAATGGAGAAAATCTGAACGCCTTCATGCCAAAATCTGGAACAAGACAAGAATGCTCACTTCACTTTTATTCAACATAGTATTGGAAGTCCTAGCCACAATAATCATACAAACAAAAGAAATAAAAGGTACCCAAATTGGAAGCAAAGAGGTAAAATAGTCACTCTATGCAGATGACATGCTACTGTATATAGAAAACCCACATAAAAAACTACTCGAAGTGATCAGTGAATTTAGCAAAGTAGCAGGATACAAGACTATTATGCAGAAATCAGTTGCATTTCTGTATACTAACAATGAAATACTAAAAAAGGAATATAAAAACACAATAACTTTTAAAATTGCACCCCCAAAAATTAAATACCTAGGAATAAACCTGACCAAGGAGATAAAAGACTTACATGCTGACACCTATAAAACATTTATCAAGGAAATTAAAGAGGACTCAAAGAAATGGAAAGATTTTCTATGATCCTGGATTGGAAGAATTAATATTGTTAAAGTGGCCACACTACCCAAGCAATCTACAGATTCAATGCAATCCCTATCAAATTACCCATGACAGTTTTGACAGAACTAGAACAAACAATCCAAAAATTGATATGGAACCACAAAAGACCCAGAATTGCTAAGCAATCCTGAGAAACAAAAACCAAGCAGGAGCCATAGCTCTCCAAGACTTCAGGCAATATTACAAAGCTACAGTAATCAAGACAATGAGGTACTGGTACCAAAACAGACATACAGACCAATGGGACAGAATAGAGAACCCAGAAATAAACCCAGACAAGTATAGTCAATTAATCTTCAGCAAAGGAGGCAAGAATATAAAATGGGAAAAAGAAAGTCTATTCAGCAAGTGGTACTGGGAAAACTGGACAGCTGCTTTTAAATCAATGAAACTAGAACATACCCTCACACCATGCACAAAAATAAACTCAAAATGGCTTCAAGACTTAAGCATAAGACAAAACACCATAAAACTCCGAGAAGAGAATGTAGGCAGAACATTCTCTGACATCAACCATACAAACATTTTCTTAGGTCAATCTCCCAAAGCAATAGAAATAAAAACCAAAAGAAAGCAATGAGACCTAATCAAATAGTTTCAAACAAGGCAACCAAGAAGTGCTCAATCTCCAAAATATACAAATAACTCATACAACTCAACAGCCAAAAAAAAAAAAAAAAAATGGACAGGAGACGTGAATCGATATTTCTCCAAAGAAGACATATGGATGGCCAACAGGCACATAAAAAAGTGCTCAACATCACTAATTATTAGAGAAATGCAAATCAAAACTACAATGAGGTACCACTTCAAAGAGGTCAGAATGGCCATCATTATTAAATCCACAAATAAGAAATGCTGGAGAGGGTGTGGAGAAAAGGGTACCTTCCTACACTGTTTGTGGGAATGTAAACTGATACAACCACTATGGAAAACAGTAATGGAGGTATCTGAGAAAACTAAATACAGAACTCTCATATGATCCAGCAATCCCTCTCCTGGGCATACATCAGGACAAAACTTTCATTCAAAAATATACATGCACCTCTATGTTCATTGAAGCAAACTTATGGACATGGAGAACAGACTTGTGGTTGCCAAGGGGAAGGGCGAGGGAGTGGGATGGACTGGGAGTGTGTGGTTAGTAGATGCAAACGATTGCATTTGGAGTGAATAAGCAATGAGATCCTGCTGTGTAGCACAGAGAACTATATCTAATCCCTTGTGATGGAACAGGTGGATAATGTGAGAAAAAGAATGTATACGTAGGTATAACTGGGTCACATGACTATACAGCAAAAATTGACAAAACACTGTAAATCAACTATAATTTAAAAAAAAAAATTTACAGAGTTCCCCTCGGGGCTCAGTGGTGAACGAACCCACCTAGGATCCATGAGGCTGCAGGTTCAATCCCTGGCCTCTCTCAGTGGGTTAAGGATCCGGTGTTGCTGTGAGCTGTGGTGTAGGTTGCAGACGCAGCTCGGATGCCACACTGCAATGGCTCTGGTGTAGGCCGGTGGCTACAGCTATGATTAGACCTCTAGCCTGTGAACCTCCATATGCCATGGGTGCAGCCCTAGAAAGACAAAAATTAAAAAATTTAAAAAAAAAAAGCCTGAATATGATAAGCTTAGTGAGTCCTGTTTACTGCAGTCAGGACCAAGTTTTAATCAATAATACAGTTAACACTAGAAAAAAAAAGGTTAGTTCCTGATTCCTAGAATTGTGAATTGCAATTTTGTGTATGTTCTGGAGAAATGGGGGTTCGAAGGGACAGTTTGTCTAAGGTCCTGAGCTGAACTTTGTTTTGAAGTTTCTATAGCAGGAAGATGTATGATCCCATAAAACTCCCTGTACCATCCCACTGTTAGACTGTAAGTGCCCTACCAGACATCCTGCCCAGTTAGACTCTAACCCACACTCAAGTATCAGAGTATCAGTTCTGCGTCATTTGTGAAGCAGATGTCAATGTTTGCAGAACCTCCTCATCTGTTCCATCCTGTACTAGCTACTTGTTGAGGCATTTTCTCCTCCCTCTACTCGTAGACACCACCTTGAAGATGTCTCTGTCTATGTAGGACATGTGGTCACACCTGAATTTGCCCTTAAGGTCAATGTCCAAGTTCTGTATCTTTCCTGGTCCACCTGTCCATAAAATGTCTCTATTTGATTCTCTCTTTGCCTAAGTAAGAGTTTTTAAAACAACTGTAATCACTAAGAGAAGACCTCTCTGCTATTGTATATTTGAAAGTGTATGTTTACTCATTTTAGACTGTTTTTCAGTGTGGCATCCAGATGTGATCTATAGAAAGGGTAAATTCCTACAAGTAGGGAACAGCATCTTTTCCCAACAGGTGGCAGAGAGGAAATAAGTTGTCATTCCCAAAGTCATTTATAGGGAAAATGAAGATCCTAAGATAGGACAGTGGAATCGGGAAAACAGAGACAAAGCAAAGCGTAATAGGACTTGGAGGGAACTAGGCTACCTGAATGGGTGTATTCAGCAAGTAAATCAAAGAAAAGGGATCTCCACATTGCAGTCTGAAGAACTCATTATTTTGAAAGCCATCTTGTTCAGTAGATGAATTTTGAGGGGCCAGGCAGGACTATACTTTCCATTTAAATGTGGCTTTTCTCCACTTATTACCAACCATAAAGCACTTAATCTTGCTGTTTAGGGAACAGGAATGTTTTCTTGCAAGCTACAAATAATAAAATGATATGTAAATTTCCATCCCAGATGACCATCATCTTTTATGTAGCCATTTATTTATTTTTTCTTTTTTGGCCACCCCACAGCATATGGAGCTTCCAGGTGAGGGATCAGATCTGAGCCGTAGTTGCAACCTATGACATAGCTGAGGCAACACTGGATCCTTAACCCACTGTGCCAGACCAGGAATTGAACCTGTGTCCCAGTGCTTCAGAGATGCTGCTGATCCCACTGCAACACAGCAGGAAGTTCATGGCCATCTATTATTAACTGTATCGCCACATAATAAATTCAGTTAGTGTGTGAGGAATGTCTTCTATGTGTCTAACTCATGCTAGGGCACCTTGAAAGATTATAAAGAATATGGAATGTCCAAAGTCTACCATGTGAGAAACAGGATTAACTCCCATGAGACTTTTTAAACCACAACAAGCTTTGCAAAGTGTAATATACTATACTAAAAGATACAATAATATATTAGATACAGTATAATACATATTATCAGTCAAAACAAAAAAACCCAGAATGCTATTATTTATGTTTATCAGAGAAAATGCAGGATTTCCCAAGGTTCCATCTTCAGCCCCTCTTTTTTGGTCACCCCATACACTCTTCATTAATGTCCTATTTTCTAGTTCAGAGCTCTCTGGGCTTTTTGTTGTGGTGATGTTGGCAGTTGTTTGTTTTCCTCACGCTGAGATTACACAACAAAGTCAGAGACACTTCCCAGGTGCTTTTTTAGGGAAGGGCACACATTTTGACAGTGATTGGTGATAGCTATGGAACCAGCAGTAACTAACCTTTGTAAGAATCACACTTACTATTTTGACCTCTTAGCTCATTTTCTAATCAAGTTGGCCAAATTCCTAGCCTACAGAAGAGGCATTTTAAAAAACATTCCTCATATTATTGTCCAGCCCTAAACCAGCAGGTAAAGTGAAGGAAAAGCTATTGATTCAAAAACTGCCTTGCATGCACTTTGAAAATTTGAATTTGTTTCTATATATGCCAGAAAAAAAAATTCTGATACAAAAGAATTTTGTCATTTTAAGTCATGAGCATCATGTCTTATTATATGGTGTGCGAGTTAAAAACAAACAAACAAAAGGCAAAAAACCCAACAGTAGAGTTGTTCACTCTGTATAAGAGAATGGTTAAACAGATTAGTTAAGGATAACTAGCTATTTGGCACTATAGAGCATAGGGAGCTCCCCATAGAGCATAGGGAGCCATACATAAGGCGTGCCTGGTTACCTTGTTAAGTGAGACCAGGACTATCCAGGGAGGCTCTCTATTCAGCATCTTATCCCTTAACAGTTCAGTTAACAAATCTGTACAAAAAAGCAACTGAAAACTTCATATCTAATTATCAAAACCTCTTGAAGAATAAGTTTCTAAAGATTATGCTAAGAGAATGGGTGTCACTAATCAATAATGACACTCAGTGAAACACTCCCAAAGAGCTCTCTTTCATAGACATGTTTGTTAACCCAGCAGGAAAAGTCCACAGTGAAATGCTTCTTACTTCAGGGTTAATTGTCTTTTCTCCCCAGGGCCAATGGGAGCTTAAAGAAAGCCCAAAAACCTATCGCTGAATTCCAGGAGGGCAAAAAGAATCAACTCTGCTAGTAGGTTTTTGAATTGCTTTTGTTTTGGCTAGGGAGAAATTCCTAGAACTTGGTTAAAGGATAGTACTCATTGTTTTATGGTATAGAAGAATTTTCTATACACTAATATTATTTTTGAACGCAGGTCTTTACAAATCTTTTGTTTTAGGACACTCGGACATTATGGTGGTTTGTTATATTTTAAATAGAAGAAAAAGCAATAAAAAGTAACATTAAAAAAAACATGGTCAATAACTGGGTTACATTTCATTTCTGAGGAAAAAAATAAATTATACATATGAATCAACTTCTTGATTAGAATCTTACTTCTGGAATGTGCTGAAAGGACTTCTTTTTTTTTAGAAGCAAAAATTTCAACTTCAGTATATATAGAAAAATAATCCTTGAAAGCATTTTAAGTTCCAAGGTAATACTTACTGTTTTGGGAATTTCACAAAAGTCATAAATATAATAAAAAGTTAAGTTTACTATCTTCTCAATGGAAAAGTAATTTGAGACAATGGTCTTTATAGAGTCCTGATAATATTTCAAATACAGGAGAATGCTGTGTGGCTCTCTCTGTAAAATCCTTTGGCTAATTGTTAAGTACTCACTCTGTAGTACTTAACAATTAGTTAAGTAGTACTTTGCCCCGTTTTATTCATTTTTGGTTAATATGCCTGGGCCCCCATTAGATTTTGAGCTTCCTGAGATCAGAGGTTCATGTCTATTCACTTTTCCTTACCTAGACTAAATTGGTCCTTGTAATTTGGCTTCCCTAAAGATGCCCACATTCCAAACCTCAAAACCTATGAATATGTTACCTTACAGGGTAAAACAGATTTTTCAGATGTGATTAAATTAAGGATCTTGGGATGGAGCCCTCATCTTGGATTATCAGGGTAGGCCTAATGTAATCAAAGGAGACTTAAATGAGGGAGGCAGGAGGTTCCACATCAGTAGGAAAAGATGCGACCACGGAAGCAAGAAGTTGGAGTGATAAGAGATGCTGTCTGCAAGTTGTGGAATGCAAATGGCCTCTAACTGCTGAAAAAGGCAAGAAAATTGGTTCTCCCCTCAGGGATTCCAGAAAGTAATCAGACCACCAAATCTTGATTAAGTTTACCATAATTTGCTACAGCAACATGAAACTAATACACTCTGTGACTATTTGGTATACTAAAATCATCTTCTCCTTGAATTCCCCTCTCATAATCCCTCTGTTGTCATGTGTTCTTAGAAGGGGCAGTATGTGAAAGGTGAAAACACGGGCTTTTAAGTCAAATTGTCTGGGTTTGGAGTCTTAGCTCCTTACTAATTAGATGTCTAACCTCAGTGTTCAACCTCTCAAAACCTGTTTCTACACTGATAAAATGGAGATAATATTTCTTCATCACTGGCTTTATTTGTCCTCTGAGAAATAAAGTAAAATGTACATGTTTATTTAGCACATTATCAGTACATGGTAAGTGGTCAGTGATTTTGTTTTTTAATAGAAAATATAAGCATAAAACTATTGTCTAAATAAATCATCTAGGAAAAACACAGATTCTGGTTAGAAGTCACTAGTTGCCTTGTCCATGACATATGTCTCACATTCAGGTTGAAGCATTTTCCAGGTATTCAATTTTCTAACACACTCAGTAACTAAGGACAGACTGAAGAAACAACATGAGTTAGGCCAAGATGAATCCAGCATTATTCTGGCTATGTAGAGTGCCTGTAGCTTTCCTCATGTAGCATGTTCTCCCAGGCCTCTGAAGCCTTTCATGTGCCACACACCCTGTACACCAACTCCTTTCTCCCTTAGCAAGAATCTGCGATCTCTTTAAAGTCTTCCCTGACTTCTCAAGCTCTCAAAGCTCAAATTAGGTAGGAACTCTTCAATGCTCCTAACATACTTTCATAAGAATCTCCTTAAAGCTTGCATCTACCTCCCTACCACTTCTTTAGCAAAACAGAGGATATATGTATCATGTTAGGCATTTAGGATACAATTAAAGAAATTCAGAGTAGATTATCTGATAAATCAGTCTTTGAAGATGATCTAGTGATTTAGGTTACTTCAAACATATATACCCCTCCACAATTACACACAATTATCTCATGATAAATTTACATCTTAAAATAAGCTTTCTTGCCTCCAGTATTTTAATCAGAAAAATAACCATAATGGTACAAACTTGGCAAATTCTGACAGATCGATTGAGTACAGATGTTGAAATGAGAAAAGTTCTTGATACTTCTCAAATAATGCAATGAATTATAGTAACATCCTAAAATTGAAAACTTTCTCACTGTGCAATAAAGATAATGATGTTGAAGGGCTTTTTGAAAAATATTTACAATAAAGTTATGCAATTAAAACAATAACTGAACTATAAAATCCTTTAAAAACAGAAATCAATTTCACTTCCCTACAGGGACATTATAGAAAGATATAAAAAAACTGTATTCTAAATTATTTGGAGAGTATGCCCATTCTAAAATGATGCTATAATGGAAGTGAGGTGAGACAACCAGATTTAATTTCCTGCTAAATTTTCTAAAATATTTCTAAGGAAAAGCAAGGGATATCTGCAGGAGTGTTTAATTCACTTGTCAGATTTTAAATAAAATGTTTAATATGTATTAAACATCTCATAATGCTGTTAATGACATTTATTTTGAGGGATATATGTATTTACTTAGGCATTAATTTCTGTACGCATTCCTTCCAATTTGTAATTTATAATTCTTGCATTACAAAGAAAAGTCTTATAAAAATAATAATGACTCAATTTGTTCAAAAACCCCTCAATTTAATAAGCATTCATATATTACATTCATGTAGAATTGGTGGGGGTATAGGTGAATTTGAGGTGATCTTTTTTTGTAATTCCCAAAATACAAAGGTGATACCTACAGGGTAAAAATAGGTGGATTTTAGAGCTTTCATTTGGTGCCACATCATTCTTTTTCATTACACATAAAGCCTAATGGCTACCAAGTGGCAAATAAATGTTGGGGAAGAAACATTCTATTGCAAGTGGACTGGAGTGGTGAGTTCTTCCCAAGAAACCAGATCTGCCTTATAAAACAGCTTTGTGGTTTTCAAAATCCTGTGCAGAGAAGGAATATTTCCAGGCACAGATTTAATTAGGTTATGAATAAAGAGATACTGAATAAAGGATTGAAAACAAAAACCAACCCCACCCTCCCATGCCAGATGAAAAAGAAAACTGTACAAATAAAAAAACTGGGCAATATTTTCCTTATCTGGAAAATTAATGGGTTTGAATAAATGATCTTTCAGTTCTTTTAAAGTCTGATTTTAAATGGATGAAACAGGATATTAACTTGCATCATAAGCCAGGCTTCTAGGACCAAGTCTACAAAAATCCTATCTTGTTAATGCTTTCCCTTATTTCAAACAGGAAATCTAAAATTTTCAATAGATACCTTTGTACAAAAGGAACATATACAAAAAAAAGTACAAAGTACTCTCAACTGGAGAGTTGGAAGTATATGTCTCATCCAGATGTCAGAGCTAGTCCAGGTTTAACAATCTTCAAAGGCAGAATTACAAAGATTCCTTCAGCCATTCATAAATGTATAAGGTCCTACTATATTACTTATTCTTTATTAAGGTCCTACTATAATCCGGATACTGTGAAAGGTGGTAGGAATACATAATTATTTATGGTATAGTCTTCATTCTTCCATATAATAAATTTGAATTAAAAATACAATTTTAAGTGAGTACAAATGGAAAGAAGCAATTCTGATTGAGGAAAGGCATATTAGAGAACGGGTCATAGAAGCATTTGCTGTTGTCTAAATAATATGATTTTCAAGGCCAATAAAGGGAGAGAAAGAGATAGCATTCAACACTGAGGGAATAGCCTTAGCAGAGATACACAGGGATGTATGACATGCTTGGCAAGTTTTGAGAACAATGAGAAGTGTACCATGTCCAACAGACCTAGTGGAATGTGAAAGTGGGAAGCAATGAGATAGGAAATATAGGATGGACTATAAATGATAAGGAGTTTGGACTTCATTTGTGGGAAATTTGAAATCATGGAAGGTTTTAAGCAGAGATTTGAAATACCTCTTCTTGGAGCTGGGAGGACAGAATAAAGGGGATAAATCCAGCGTGTCTGGGAACTATGAGATAATTTATTGGCCTTCTCAAGGAAGTCCAGGGTAAAGAGCTTAGGGACCTGAATTTAGTAGAGGAGATGAATGAGTAAAGAGACTTTTCCCTAAGAAAGTGAGTCTCAGTTAACACAAACTTCTAAAGAAATACAAAACTTCAAACAGCAACCTAAGTTAAAGGTGGTAAACTGGTCTAGGACTGGCCCTAATCAGATGGCAATGATTTGTAATTAGTGTATTAAAGAAAAAGACTTAAACTCTTATGGCTTCTGCTTTTGTTAGGCTGTTAATGTTTGCATGTAAATGTGCGCCCGATAAGTTAAAAAAACAAAAAACTATTAGAAAATGTTTTGTTTCCTGGAAGTGGTAAACATCCCTCTTGAACCATATTTGAATTCTTAGTTGTTTATCAATTCCGTTTAGATGTTAATGCCAAGTTAAACCACAGTGAAACTCATTCAGGAATTACTTTCATTTGCTGAAGTGTAAACAGAAGAGATGCATTCGTTCTCCTTTTAGTTATTCTCTACCTAAAATGGAGAATGGTAAGTAGATATTAAAATAATATTATCATAGTGGCTGGGTTTGGGATTAGGGTGGGAAATAGGGAATGACTACAAATAGCACAGGAGATGTTTTTGGTGTCACAAAAATTTTCTGAAATTAGATTATAGCATGGTTGCACCACTCTGCAAATTTACTAAAATTCATTGGATTATACACTTAAAATGTGTGAATTTTATGGAATATAAATTATATTTCATTAAAGCTGCTAAGAACACTATGATGTACATGTATTAAGGATTTAAAATTTGCTAAATGTAGATTTTATATCTACCAAATCTGTTAAATGTAATATCTAACTTACAATCACTTATCCAATAATTTTTTATAGGGAAATTACTAGGGACAGGTATATTCTAGGCTAGTACTTCTCAAATTTAATGAGTTTAAGACATCAGTAGATAGTAAATTTCAGATTCTATTTCAACAAATATGCATCTGGGTCCCTAATTCTACCATTTTAACAAATTTCCAGGTGATCCATGACCTGGCTAAAAAACATTTGAGTGCCAAGGCTCCAGACACTAGGAAGACAGCAAGGAACAAGAAGATAATTTTCTTGCTCCCATGGAGCTGGCTTCCTAGGAAAAGAGGCAGGTAGCAATCAAGTAAATAAATAAAAGCTGAAGAGAATTTTTCATATATATTACATAACCTTCAAAACAATATTATAATTCAATATTATTTCAAAATACCCATATTTGTTGCCTATATCATGTTTTAGGCATCATGGTAGGCAGTGGAGACACAATTGTGAGCAAACCACAATTTCCAATCTCATGAAATTTACAATCTAGTGCTAGACTTACTTCACCATCAAAACAACACTATGAAGTTAACTTCATATTAGTGCTGGCTCTCAAAACTAAGACTTCATCTCAATACAATGCTAGACTATATTCTGCTCAATGTCATTGTTACTTTTTAAGAAATGAGACATGTAGATTGCATTTAACATTATAGAATATTATGTTCTTTTGGGCTTTGGTGCCCTTAGCAAGTTGTAAGGTCTGTTTACACAATCTATTAGCTTGGCTCTTTCCTCTTTGTGTGTCTCACATTATTAAAGTACTCATGGTGCTTAAATGGAAGCTTGTTATTATAGGCCCATGTTTCTTTCTCCTCTTTGCTACCAATTTCAGCAACAGTGGATCTATTTATATTCTCCTCTATGGGGCAATTGAAGTTTACCTTCATTTAGTGCCTACAGATGTACTTCTCATGCTACTTCCTTCCTTTTTTCATTTCACTAATGATCTAGTTAAAACAGAACTCAACACTGACCCATGAGGACAGCTCCTCAGATTCTGTATGTATTTCATGTCAGTCATCCATTCCTTCAATGGAATATCTTAAAATGTTCATACTGGGATAAGAACAAAATACTGTAGTTTGTATAGGAATAAAATTCCTAAATTCATATGGGAGAAATGTTTGAAAATTAACAACTTATTTCCATGAATATGAACAATGAGGGAAATATAAAATGGGATATGAATATGTCAATCACTTAGTTATTAGTATATTTAATTTAAAAAATCATCTTCCAATATAATTATACTTCCCACCACCACCACTACTTCACAGGCCGAAACTGAGAGCCAGTGAGGTGAGATTACATCTCCAGAACAGCTTTTCTCCAAAGCTTATATATTTATCTAATATCTTGCTGCATTTAATACCAATTTTTTGGTTTGTAATTTTAACTGGCCTTTTAAGAAACCAACCATGCTACTCTTCTAATTTGGCATATGAAACTTTTCAATAACTCAAATACTTGGTTTGGAGAATCTGAACAAAAGTATGTCTCCCCACAGAACAGCCGACTCTACCAGAACCAGTAATTCAGTCTAGCTTGTTATATAGAGAGTTGTTACTAGCTACACGTAATAAGTTTGGTGAAACAAATTCTAGTTTTTATAAAAGTGAAAGAAAAGAGAATTAAAAAAAGTTTCAAGTATGTTAACAGCCTATAGTATTTAAACAGCTATGGTTTCAAGACAATTATATTAAACACACAAATCTGGTTTTAATGACCATGCTTAGAAGATGGGCAAAGTGCTAAATATGTAAGTAATTATGAACTTGGCACAGTAGCTCTGTTTATTTTAAGATCTCTTTTGCTGCACTGGTTGAGGATGGAAGCGATAAATCATCAAGCATAGTAAATGATGGCAGATGGGCTATAGCAGACACAAAGAAGACAGGCAGGTATCTTTTCATCTTAGACAAAAAAGAATTTCAGTTAAATTGTTTCTGAAAAGCAAAGGACTCACAGTACTGGAGACTGAAGTCTATTACCAGACACCAGGCTCTGTGCAAGGAACTGCTGAAGGGCTTTCCTTTCCAGCATACTTTGACCTGCCTGTGATAACTAGACGATTAGTCCTCTCTGGTAACAGAAAAACCCTAGTACTGGTAACTGTTGTATGGAACTTAAGGCCTTAAATTTAACTGGAATTTAACTCTAATTGTTCTAAGAGCTTGATAGGTACACAATGTATTAACCATCCACAATGCTATCTAAGCCTGGGAAAGAAGGAAACTCAGGTGTGCTTCATAATGCAGAGACAAGGAACCGAAAAATTACAGAAACCTCTGTCAATAATGATCCATGTGGAAACCCATATTTTAATTTTATTCCAATTTCTTTTCCTTTCTCCTCCTTCTTCTCCCTTCTTTATTTTCTTCTTTGTCATCATCTTCATCTTCTTTACTGTCTATCATCTTCGGTGGGAGGTTGTCTTATTTTAAATAATTCCAGGGGTATTTCCTAATAAAGACTGTTTAGCCATGTACAAACATTTAAAATACTTACTGAAAATAATTTCATAATTTCCAAGTAAAATTTTAAAATGTCATGTTCTCACAAAACAGGTTCATAGAAGACAGGAAGTGGTTTTATTCTAAACAAGGGAACTGAGGACTTTTTACCATCCATTGTAATTATTTATTAAGGTAATCTTGAAATGCAGTGAATTGGCAGGCTGGGAAAAAAAGACATATGTTTATTTTAACTATTTACCTAAATCTCAACCTGATAGAAGTTTTAGACAATAGCTATCATGGAAATTATATATGTTCTTTTAATGTTTGTTGACAAAAACCAGATGCAAGTTCATTTTATGTGCTTTGTGACCTTGGAAGAAAAAAAAATTGTCTTATTTGGCTTAAAAATGGGCATCTTAAAATAGCCCTATCAAGGTTTATAGAAGGACAGGATTAATAAATAAAATAATTCACCTAAAAGAAGATTATATGCTACACCATTTTTAAACAATAGCATGTGATATTAATTAACAAATGTACATTTTTAAATGAACTCAAAAATGAAATTTTTTGAGATCTAAATATATTATTATTCTATAGAATTGTTCACATATATAGGGTTTCATGTTCCATGGAATGTTGCTTACAATAGTGTTTATGATCTAAATAATAAATTTTCATGACAGTAATCACATGGCCCCTTATTTATGAGAAAAAAAAGCAAGTCTGGATGCATAATAATCACTTGGACTTATAGGAAACCACTGGGAAAACAAATAGGCTGTTATAATACCAGAATTAATGTCATTAATTAGGAACCACTAAATATTCCAGTACAAGTCAATGGAACTAAGAACTGGGGCTTCCAAGTCAACAAACCTTGGGGTAAGCTATTTAACCTCGTCTAACCTTGTCCTCATTTAACTGTACGAAAATTTTATTTTATTTTTTAAAATTTTTATTACTCAATGAATTTATTACATTTATAGTTGTACAATGATCGTCATAATTTAAAAAGAACAGTGCAGTTAACAACACTATATTGCATCTTTGAAAGTTGCCAAGAGAGTCGATCTTAAAAGTCTTCGGCACACAAAATAATTGTAACAATGTGAGATGATGGATGTGCAATCATTTTGCAAATATTTTCAAGAAAACTTAAATGAGAAAATGTATGTCATAACCTAAACCCAGTGTGTAAATATACCCAATAAATTTTAGTTTCCTTTACAAAGAACAAGTACTCTTCCTAAGAATAAGAGCCATGTTCCATCCATATTCGTAGCTGCCAAAGTGCTCAATAAAGTGTCTTACACAAGTAGCTAGTGAATAAAATCCGTGAAAAACAAGGAAGAGCCCAGTTCAAATCTTAAACCAACTCCTAATTTAGAATGAGGGACAAACCCTACATAAGTAAACATTAATGTTTGAAATTTACATATAAAAAGTTAAGTACCAACCTAAAGGCACATATCAACTGCTAAATTGTTGGAGTCAGGAAAGAAGTTCGTCTTGCTGCTCAAAAGGCATTTGAATAAAAGGATTCCATGGCTCTTCATAACGTCCATGAAAATAAGGAGAGAATGCAGACAGGTAGCTTGGCTTGGAAGCCCCTAAAACAGTTTGGGTATACAGGGCAGGAACCAGGATGAGACTGAAAATACAGAAGTACAGGAACGAAACAATACTGAGTAGGAGTCAGCGGAAATTGAGACCAGCTTATAAATGTGAATGACGGGGACTGGGCAGGGGAAACCCAGGGTCTCTGAAAATGAAGATGCAGGAAAAGTAGAACAGATAAGCTAAGGAGATGCCAAGAATTCCTTTTTTTTTCCCTTTGTTCTAGATTTAAGTGATGGCAGAATACCTAAGGAGAAATGATTCATAAACAGAAAGTAATCTGATTGGGGAGAATATAAAGTTAGAGCAGAACAGGAAGATATGGAATTTGTCTGCATAAAGGAGGGTAGTTAAATAAAATTTAGGGTTCAAGAATCCTAACTTGCTTAGAGGACATAAGCGGCAAACCACAAGAGATTAAGAAAAACATTTCCTATTTTAATTAGATTTATTTTATAAGTATTTAGGGATTTTCTTTTGGGGTTGATATATTACCAAAATTTATATACTTACCCATTTACAGTGAGAAAATACTTGAAACATTTCTGATCCAATCCCTTCCTTTTATAGACAGGTAGGAGCTCAAAGGTATGAAGAGAAATGCTCAAGGTTATGGAGCAAATGAGTTTCCATTTGTTCTTTTACTCATGGGTACAAATATGCTGATATAGATGAGTGCAGATATGGCATGAATTGAAACTCTGTATTAACACACATTTCTATTTATAAATTGTCAATCTTTTTGTGACTGTAATTTAGTCATATCTGTGCTAAGTTAAAGCACATATACCCTAAATGACTCACCCAAGCCATATATGATACAATAAGTGGAAAAACAAAGGCTTTCTACAAAAATTAATACATCCTTTAAAAATAATAGGCTGACGTTATCAAAACATACTCACATCTAGAAACACTTTCTCATTTTATTTGGAGTCAGAATAATCTATATACCTATGTATGTAGGATTTTTCTAAACTTCAGTTTGAAGTCACAGGAGATTCCTTTTTATTTTTTCTTTTTCAGCCACATGCATAGCATATGGAAGTTCTCAGTCCAGGGATCAAATCTGACCACAGCTGCAACATACACCACAGCTGCAACACATGCCACAACTGCAACAATGCAGGATCCATTACCCACTGTGCTAAGCCAGGGATTGAACCTGTGCCTCAGCAGCAACCAGAGTAGCCCCAGAGATAATACCAGATCCTTAACCCACTGCACCACAGTAGGACTTCCAGAGATTCTTATTTTTAAAAGCTGATGTCAGCTGTGTTATATGCTTAAAATACACTTTCCAGGTCACCTTTTATACGTTTGTGTAAAACCAAAGAAAAACAAATAAATAAACCTAGCAGAAACCTAACATAGCTATAAACTAGGCTGTCAGTTTTCAGTTGTTTATTTGGAAAATCACTCAATCACTTTCTTGATAATTATCCTAGCTGCACAGTTTATTCAACTGACAGAACCCAGAATTTTTTAAAAGACAAATTCATCAAACTACAAATTTTATATTTGATTGTTTTTGGTAACAGACTATGAAATGGTTATACAGCCTATGACTGAATATGTCCAATGACAGAAAATTGATTAGCTTGAAGCAAGTACATTGTATTCGTATCTCTTTGGAAAATTCTTTCATAAAATGTTTCCCTGCAACCTACACATACACATTGGTTCATATGCTAGCCTTAGGGATTATGCAAATCAATCATAATAGTTTCTTTGGTCTGAGAATCCTTTCAATGTTTGAAAGAAGCTACTGGGTTCACTCTGAGTTTCTCTGTATCCTGGCCACTCATCCTGTGAATTGTCCTAACCAACATGCTCTACTGCCTCTATACAAGATTCTCTCCACAGAAGTTTCTCCTGTTCACTTCAGACTTTCCATAATGTGGCACAGCATAGTAGAACAGAGAGAAAGTCAACTCAGGAGTGGGAGGGATCTTTATTTGAAACTCTGCTTCGTCACTAATACTCTGTTTGTCCCACAAAATTTGTTTAATCTCTCAGAGCACCAGTTTTCTTATTTGTCAAATCTGAAATAAGAACAATGATCTCAGAGTCTTGTTGTGATGACAAAATGAAATCACGTATGGTCCAATGCCTGATCTAGCTCTCATCAAATCCACAACCCTAACAGCAACAGATCTTTGCAGATAAAAAGAGGAATACCATGATCTTTGAAAGAAAATATCATGTGTTACCAAGAAACCAAGAAGAATTAAAAGTGTACTTGAATATTTGCATGTTTCACATATGCATACACACACAAATCCTCCATAAAGAGATCTCGACTGCAACTTTACAAAATGTATTCACAATGAATACTGTTGGCAAAAAAAAATGGGCAAAGATGTAAAAAGAAAAAGAATGCATTTTGGCAAAAAGGTAGTATAGGCCAATAAAAACAAACTGATGTTAATCATGCTGAACTCTTAAAATTTTTTAAGTTACCATCTAACCTACTTTCAGGTTGTACTTTTCTCCCTATTCTACTTTATTTTAAAGGCTTTACAAATGCCATAGTTGCCACTGTGTATCTCACTTGTCAAGAACAAAGTATAAGAATAAGCAAATCAAACCCCTTAAAATATTGTCAAATAATGTGAGCTGCTTCTCTTCTGAAAATATTTCCTCCTGTAAGAAAATGGTAAGCTCTTGAACTTTGCATTTTTAAATGATTACCATCACTCCTTATTTTCTAGTTTCCTCAGTTCTCCTATCCCCAAATATAGTCTTTTTAGCCTATTCCTCTGAAAGGTAGCAATGAATGCATTTCTACACACACACACACACACACACACACACACACACACACACAATCCTGCAATATTTAAGCAGTGTGGAAATTGTGCCCAAATATCACTATGGCCCACAAGTCTTAGTAACTAAGCCAGTTAAGCATCTGTAAGAAGGTACCATTTTTTTTCTGTATAGTGCAAATAAGAAAAGATTCTTTCAGCTACACTCATATTTCTGGTAACACCTGTACAATGCCTTCATGTCAGAAGCCAGAATTAAATATTCTTCCCCTAATGGGGAAAGCCTAGCACAGTCCTTCTTTCAGAATCCTCAAGAGTCTTTCTCTATTAAGCGTGTTCCAGTCCCCTCCCAGCATAATAGATAATTCCCTTTTTGCGCTCCCATTTTACACTATATATACTTCTATCAAAGTATCTATAGAATGTAAAGGCTCTAATTTATTTACTTAGCTGCCTCCCTCTTTAGACCATAATCTTTCTGAGGACTGGGGAAATGCCCTAGTCATCCCAAAGGTCCGGAACATCTAGCTCAACATCTTTCCTCTCCTCCAGTGAATCTCTTTGGTTCAAAAATTTAAGACAAAATTAGGTAATGGAAAGACAAGAAGTAGAATTTAGAAGACCTGGGTTTCAGTCCCGGTTCTAACTCTCAGTTATTAGTCAGTGTCTTTGAGAAAGTTGATTACTTTCTATGGGTCCCTAAAGTAAGGCAATTGAGCTAGATCATCTTTAACATTTTTCTGGATTAAAAATTCTGAATTTTAGTACTCAAGTACCCATTATGTACTTTATAATGTAGTGGAAGTAATGAGAGACTTTTAAAAGTACATAAACACACATTATTCTAACCAAAAAGATAAAATGAAATTGGGTCATCGGTATTATTTAACATGAAGATACCATACAGATGAACACAAGATGATCTCTGATTAAAGTTTCAAAATTTTAAGTACAGATTCAGACTATTTGGACATGATTTACTATGCTTGATAGCAATGGCATTAATAGTTTCCATGAAGAGTCAATGTGCTTCCAGAATTATCTAAATTGCTCTTAGAATATCTCTTACAGGGAGTTCCCGTCGTGGCGCAGTGGTTAACAAATCCGACTAGGAACTATGAGGTTGCGGGTTCGGTCCCTGCCCTTGCTCAGTGGGTTAACGATCCGGCGTTGCCGTGAGCTGTGGTGTAGGTCGCAGACGCGGCTCGGATCCCGCGTTGCTGTGGCTCTGGCGTAGGCCGGTGGCTACAGCTCTGATTCAACCCCTAGCCTGGGAACCTCCATATGCCGCGGAAGCGGCCCAAGAGATAGCAACAACAACAAAAGACAAAAGACAAAAAAAAAAAAAAAAAAAAAGAATCTCTCTTACAAGGACAAATCTGGCTCAACATGTCTGTAGATTATGTGTGGGGGCACCATGTCTGAATCACTGACACCAGTGCCTAATATCAAATATAAAACCCCCAAACCTCAAACTATTAAGTATTGAGGAAGATATTTAGCAACCTGAGAGTTCTGAAAATACACCTTTTTCACCTTAAGATAGTTACCTAGGGAAAAGGGCAGGTTTTAGGATTAAACTGAACCTTGAGCATCTTTATCTTTCACATGGAAGGCAGATACAGTTAATGAGGAAAAAGCAAATCACTCACTTTTCAAGCATACATTAACATGTCAAGGTAACAGGCCAACCTTTTCTGTCAACTGGTCCAAGTGTTTGGTGGAACAAAATTACTAAGCACCCAAATGAGGTCAACATTCAGTATTAGGTTCTATCCCTTGCTCCCAGTGAAATAAAATAGCTCTGTGTACTCAGAAGATTTTGCATATAGAGGTAAAATTTTATGAGGTTATCATTAATAATGTTTAGAAGAACTCTTAAAATTTGGTTAAGTCAAGCTGACAGGGAATAGAAAGACACATATAAACCAACAGACTATGCTGATATAGGGTTTCCTAAATATCTGAGTTTTAGCAAGGATTCCTTTTAGTCTCAGACTCAGGCATCAGTTTTATTGCTTTACTGTGAGAGTAAAAAATTATTTTAGCCTGATCAAGCGCATAGGAAAATGATCAGCAGATCAGATGATAGATATTAATTTACCATGGAAGACAAATCACACCTCCACTTCTTTTTTGAAGGGCAGAGCACTCATGAGACCAAATTATAAACCAAAACCCTGTTGAGTGAAACATAAAGGGGAAATTCAGCATGCCAAAGAGAGATTTACATCAAATTAATATACCTGGAGATGTTATTCTTCTTCCCTGCAGAAGTATTTCTGCCTAGACACCTAGGACTGGTTATTAGAATCAGTGCACTCCACTCTGAACAGAACTGATAATACATACTAGTTTGCACCCTCCAGCTTTGCTTTTTTATAATGGTGTTCTCCCTTTGGGACACACATCACACCCCAGCATATCAGAATCTTGTTTCTCAGAGGCAGAGAGCTTCAGGAAGCATTTTACTGTGTTTTCCGTTGGATTATTCATTTTGGTTGATCCTGATCTCCTCAGAATCTCACTGCTCGGTGGAATTTTACTTCCAAAATCAAAAGGGATATATTTGGATACAATGGGTACAGAGAAAGAATGAACATGAAGAGAAGAAATTTACATTCTTACTTACCCTTATGTTTATCCCTTGGAAATATTTCTGGGTCCCAAGTATTCATTCAAAATTTACAATTTTAGGAGTTCCCATCATGGCGCAGTGGTTAACGAATCCGACTAGGAACCATGAGGTTGCGGGTTCGGTCCCTGCCCTTGCTCAGTGGGTTAAGGATCTGGTGCTGCTGTGAGCTGCGGTGTAGGTCGCAAATGCGGCTCAGATCCCACGTTGCTGTGGCTCTGGCGTAGGCCAGTGGCTATGGTTCCGATTAGACCCCTAGCCTGGGAACCTCCATATGCCATGAGAAGCAGCCCTAGAAAAGGCAAAAAGACCAAAAAAAAAAAAAAAAAAAATTACAATTTTAGTTGATATAGTGTTATATATTATTATATTTTATTTTAAAATAAAGTAAGAAGAATAGAGTATGATTCTTTCAATATATAAATGTTTTGAAAGACAGTATAATAAGAATTCACCTACAAATTTGAAGTAAAAAAACTCTTTGTAAATATTTAATTGAAGAATTTAGCTATAAAATGATATTATTAATCCTCATAAACAATACAGTATTTTAATTTATAATTTGAATGCACTACTTCTAGGAAACAGGTTGAAATACAAATATATGATTAGCTAAAGTTGTGATTGACTGACAAAGTACTTGGGCTTCTTAAATATATATTATGGGCCTCCTATAGTTGATTATTTTTCAAATTCTATTTATGTTTATTTTATAGGCAATCTGTCTACAGAGATGTATCTGAGGACAAGCATCAGTCAGAAATTAATAAACTTTCAATTAACTTTTATTGAGCATCTAGTCAAAATACTATTTGGTCTTAAAAATAGAAATCAAACATAATTTCTCAATAACTCTTAATCTTTCAGAACACATAGGATGTGACTAACAGAGATGTAATTATACAATGGTATGGATGCTCTAAGGTAGCACTGTCCAACAGAAATCCATTGCAAGTCACGAATGAGAAGCCATGTATACAATTTTAAAGTTTTTCTAGCAGGCCACATTTAAAAAGTAAAATTAATTTTAATAATACATTTTATTTAAACTAATTTATCCAGAATATTACCATTTCACGAGTTATGTAAATTATTGATAGTATATTTTATATATTTTTGTACTAAGCCTTTGAATGAGATGTGATTTCACATCAGCAGCACATCTCAGTCTGGACTAGCCTCGTGTCAAGCATACAGTAGCTACACGTGGCTAGTGGCTACCATACTGAATAATGCACAAAGGAGTATATATCTAGTTCTGAGGAAGCATGAAGGAAAAAAATGATTGGTTCTCTCTGAGCCATCAGGATAAACAAAAAAGAGCTGACTTTTGTGTTTGACCTGTAAAGATAAATAGGATTTCTATGAGCGAAGATGAGAACAGGCTGTGGCCAGATTGTTAAGTTCTCTATTAAGTTTAGTTTTTATCTTCTAAGCTATGGCTGGGTTTTAAAAGTAAGGGAGTAATAAGATCAGAGTCTTGCTTTCAAAATATAAATGCTGGCAGAATGGAAAACAAACCAGAAAATGGGAAGAGTAGAACCAAGTAGATGAATTATGTGACTACTGTAAAGAATATTATACATGGACTTAAATATTATCAATATGCTCAAAGCTCCCAAATTTGGCTCTTACCCCAGATCTCTCTCCTAAATTCCAGACCTGACAATTTCTTACTTGACTTCCCCACTTGGAATATGTAGTAGGCAATTTAGACATGAAATAACGAAAACTCAGCTCCTAACCTTCCACTAAGACCTAATCTATACACAGCCTTCCCATCTCAGTCAATGTCCCTTTCCTTCTAGTCTAGCCATTTAGATTTGAAAAATTTAAAGTTATTGATCATTCCTCTTTTTCTTTTCATCTTCCATAGTCAATCCCTCAGAAAATCCAGTTGACTGTTCCTTATAAACAAATCTACAACCTGACCTCTTCTCTCTACTACAGCTACTGCCCTGGTCTGAGTCACCATCATCTCTCACTATATTATTGTGATAATTCCCACCTGGTTTCCTTGCTCCTCCCTTGTCTCCTAGGGTATATTTTCAGCATAGCTATCAGACTGGCACTTACGAAATTTGAATTAGATTACCTCCTGAAACTTTGCAAGTGTTCCCCATTTTACTCAGAGACAAAGTAACTATGTGGCAGATTAGACTATTGCCAGCTCATCATTTCCTCTCTGTAATGGAATTATGCCATGTTATTTTTTAGTATTTCTCACAAGAGTAGACAGAGTACATATTCCTGTCCCACTGATTTTGAACTTGGGAAAATGTCTTTCTTTGCCCAATGAATTAGGTAGAAAAGAGTGCTGCAGTTGAGTCAAAGCTTCAGGAGACATCCAGTGTTTTCACTCACCCCTCTTGCACTATGTCATCCACTATGAGAAGGATATAGCCCAGAGAGCTACTAGACCCAGAAAGAGGAGACATATAGGGCAGACTTAATTCCAGCTTGTAACCTGGACACAAAAGCAGCAAATCCAAGCCATGCTCAGCAGAGTCACAACTGACCTGCTGACCCATGAATGAGAAATAAATCCCTGTTGGTGGAGATAATGAGTTTTGAGACTGTTTACTATAATATCACTATTATAGCAATTACTGCCTTATATCCCCTATAGTGGCAAACACTCCTCATGATCCAACATCCCTTCCCCTTCATCTCTCTTTCCTTTTTACCTGCATTCTGTTTCATTTACTCCACTTTCACTGCTACAGCCTTCTCAAAAATACTAAGCATGTTCCTCCCTTAGGGTTTTTGCAAACGCTGATGCCTCCGTCTAGACCATTTCTTCTCTAGTTATCTATATGACTCAATCCTTATTTCTTCCAAATTAAACGTCACCTTCTCAACTAGTGCCCAGATCTTGGTTTCTAGATACCATTCTCTACTAAAAGATAACACAAATCTTTGCATAAAGGCTAACTCCCTGGCAGGGGCAGGGAAATACAAGATGAATAGGAATATACTGGTACATCAGAAAGCAAGAAAGTGCTCAAGGCATAATGAGGATATTTCAAAAGGGCACAGGAGTTCCTGTCGTGGCGCAGTGGTTAACGAATCCGACTAGGAACCATGAGGTTGCGGGTTCGGTCCCTGCCCTTGCTCAGTGGGTTAACGATCCGGCGTTGCCGTGAGCTGTGGTGTAGGTTGCAGACATGGCTCGGATCCCGCGTTGCTGTGGCTCTGGTGTAGGCCAGTGGCTACAGCTCGATTGGACCCCTAGCCTGGGAACCTCCATATGCCGCGGGAGCGGCCCAAAGAAATAGCAACAAAAAAAGACAAAAAAAAAAAAAAAAAAAAAAAGGGCACAGTAGCCATCTTGAAGGAAATTCTACTGGCCAAATATGGGACCACTTGTGAATCAAAATAATGATAAAATGGATCATAATATACTGAATACAGTAAGAATCCGTGAGTCCATCTAGTATAAATAAATAAGTGAAAAAATAAATGAAGAAGGGAAATGTCTTCCTTATAGTAGAATGCCAATCAATAAACAAAGAATAATGGACTTAGAAAATTATTAATAGATATAAAAATAGTGATAGAAAATATGATGAGAAACAGATACTTAAATGTTCTCAAAGTATCTCCCTACAAATTACATACATACTAATTATAAAGTGAAATGTTGATTTTACAGTAGAGAATCCTTGTGGATAACAGCAAGGAGATCAAAACTAACATCACAACACTGGAAAAAGAAACATCTTTTCATATTTCTGATATGAAGTACTGAAAAAAGCTGAATATTATTTTGGTGATTTTCCTCTAAAAATGTATAACCTTCCTTATTCAATTCAAGAAGAAACAAAGCAAATTCAAATCAAATGTTATTGGCCTGTTGAACACTTCAAAAATGTTAAGATCAAGGGGAGGGGGAGAGAGTGTGATGGACTGGGAATTTGGGGTTAACAGATGCAAACTATTGCCTTTGGAACGGATAAGCAATGAGATCCTGCTGTATAGCACTGGGAACTATATCTAGTCACTTATGATGGAGCATGATAATGTGAGAAAAAAGAATGTGTACATGTATGTATAACTGGTCACCTTGCTATACAGTAGAAAATTGACAGAACACTGTAAAACAGTTATAAGAGAGAAAAATAAAAATCATTATAAATGAAAAAAAAGAAAAGAAAAGAAAAGAAACCAAGTAAGGGAGTTCCCGTCGTGGCACAGTGGAAACAAATCTGACTAGTATCCATGAGGATACAGGTTCAATCCCTGGTCTCACTCAGTGAGTTTAGTATACAGCATTGCCATGAGCTGTGGGACAGGTTGCAGACCCGGCTTGGATCTGATGTTGCTGTGGCTGTGCTGTGGCCGGCAGCTGTAGCTCTGATTCAACCCCTAGCCTGGGACCCTCCATACGCCCTAAAAAGATTAAAAGAAAAAAAAGAAGAAAGAAAGCAACCAAAACTTGACAACGAAATTCAAAATATGATCCTGAATTAAATTCTAGTACAGAAAAATATATATAAAGGCCATTATTGGAACTACCGTTGAAATTTGAATGAGGACTATCAATTATATAACAGTAGTAAATCAATATCTGATATCTTAATTTCGATAACTGTAATACAATTATGTTTAAAAATGTCAAGAGTTCCAGAGTCCCCATCATGGCACAGTGGAAACGAATCTGACTAGGAACCATGAGGTTGCAGGTTCGATCCCTGGCCTTGCTCAGTCGGTTAAGGATCCGGTGTTGCCATGAGCTGTGGTGAAAGTCACAGACATAGCCTGGATCCAGTGTTGCTGCAGCTGTGGTGTAGGCTGGAAGCTGTAACTAGATTGGACCCCTAGCCTGGGAATCTCCATATGTCACAGGAGTGGCCCTACAAAAATAAAAAAATAAAAAATAAATAAATAAAAAGTCAGAGTTCCATATTGTGGCTCAGGGAGTTAAGGACTCGACACTGTCTCTGTAAGGATGTGGGTTCGATCCGTGGCCTCACTCAGTGAGTCAAGCTGCAACGAAGGTTGCAGATGTGACTTGGATCCAGTGCTGCCATGTCTATGGCATAGGCCTGCAACTGCAGCTCTGATTTGATCCTTAGCTCAGGAATTTCCCTAAGCCACAGGTGTGGCTGTAAAAATATTAAAAAAACAAAAAACAAAAAACCAAACTTTCTTCTTAGGAAATATACACTGAAATATTTTGAAGTTAAAGGACACAATATCTTCAACTTCCTTTCAAAAGTTCAGGGACACAAATATGTATATATGCATATATTTGTAGACAGCTAGACAGAATAACAAAGCAAATGGAGAAAATGTAATCAATTGGTATATCTTAGTTAAAGATATATGGAAGTTCTTTGCCCTATTCTTGCAACCCACCTGTAAGTCTGAAATAATATCAATTCTTTTAAGCCTCCCACTGCTCATTTTCAATTTACTTTATTCTACTTTTTCTTTTGCCATGGCACTTACTGCCTTTTAACATGCTATTGTTTATTATTTATCTTCTATCTGACCTACCTAAAACAACAAAAATGTAAATCTATGAGGGCAGGATATGTGTCTCTAGGTTTCCTCATATATTCTAAGTTCCTAAAAAGTGCTTAGCACAAAGCAGATGCTCAATAATTCTTAACTATCTGAAAAGACAGAGAGAGATGATCAAAGAATGAAGTAGGAAAGTGGCGATGTGCAATAGGAGGTTACTAATCAAGGATAACTAACATCATAATAACACATGCTTGTTAAGCACTTACTATGTACCTAAAGTAAATCTAAGTGCTTTACACACTTCATTCATTCACCAAAATTTCTGAGATAGGTACCATCACTAGTTTCATTTTACAAATGAGAAACCTGAAGCATAAAGAGAGTAAGTAACTTTTCCAAGGTCATTTAGCTAGTTAGTGGACACAGTAAGAGACTCCCAGATATTCTGGCTCTAGCAGTCCACAATTCTGCCTTTTGAGGCAAAGAAAGAAGCAATGTTGGAGTTCCTGTTGTGGCTCAGCATTAATGAACCCAACTAGAATCCACGAGGACATGGATTCAAACCCTGGCCTCACTCTATGGGTTAAGGATCCAGTGTTGCTGTGGCTGTGGTGTAGGCCAGCAGCTGCAGCTCCAATTCAAACCCTAGCCTGGGAACCTCCATATGCTGTGGGTGCAGCCATAAAAAGCAAATTAACCATCTGAGGATGGTCTGTACTGGAACCAAATTATCCAAGTGCAGCATAAATTGAATTTGAAAAGGACTGCTCTCAGTCTGTTCTGGAAACGAGGATGATATGTGGATTTCCAGAGGGCTTACAAGAGTGGGGAATAAAAACAAAGTAATGTTTCTTCTCTGAAGTGAGTTGTAAATGGAGAAGAGTGGGAGGAGTGGATATGTCTAATTGCTACATGAATTTATTACCCTTTGTATGGCTATGATTTTATATTATTATTGTTAGTGCTGCTCAGTGTAACAATTTAAAAGTCAATAATAATTATTTTACTTACACCACCACAGACACACTCCACACTGATGCTTTTGGTCTACTCTTTGCATATATGACATTAAGTTATGACCTATTTAGTGAACTATATATTTAAACCTATAGCATATGTCGCAATTTTTGCTGCCTTTATAAATCTCTTATTAATAAAGGAAAACAAAACTTATGTTCTTGAGGAAAAAACAAGATCTCAAATTAAAAGTTTCACTTGCTACTCTAGGGCTCAAAGATGACAGAATAGATAAGCAAAAGTGTTTAGACTAGTGCCTAAACAATAATTACTCATAGGGAGATGTACCTTTCCTATTAGATAGTATAAATGAGTCCTATTTCTTATCTCTCCATCAAATCATGTAACAATATGTACTTCAGCTTGCAATTAACATGTTTTCAACTCTTGCATGACCTACTGCATTTAGGTGAAAAGCATTTTGAATTTAGGCTAGATTGTAATATTTGATTTCTCAGTTGGTACCAAGCACTTTTCTTAGTCCTTCATAAGTATTAGCTTACATAAATCTAGCGACATTATGTGTCTATCTCCGCATATTTACCCTGAATAATGAGTAGAGGTTATATGAAATTTATTCATAAAATAATTTTCTTTGGGTTGGGCTTCCCTTGTTTCAATTTGTTAGAATGTGTATACACCACAAAGTTTAAAAGTAGCTAAAATTCAGGCTTTAATTTGGCACAGCAGAAATGAATCTGACTAGGTTCAGAAGTTGCAGGTTCGATCCCTGGCCTCAGTGGGTTAAGGATCTGGCATTGCCGTGAGCTGTGGTGTAGGTCTCAGGCGTGGCTTGGATCTTGCATTGCTGTGGCTCTGGCATAGGCCAGCAGCTGTAGCTCCGATTAGACCCCTAGCCTGGGAACCTCCATATACCACGGGTGCAGCCCTAAAAGGACAAAAGACCAAAAAAAAAAAAAAAAAAAGCATGAATCCAACAATCAATAGTTGTTAAAACCTTTAAAATATGAAAATGCATTAATTACTGTGATTAAAAGCACAAAGTTAAACAGAGTTTGACAGAAAAAATGTCCCATCTGAATTCAGGTAAAGTTGATATAGAAATAAAAATGATTTGAGTTCTTAGAGGAATCGTATAGGATATTAGATACTGTTTAAAAGATTTCATTTTTCAAAAGTGATTTTAAATCCATTGCACTAGATAAACTGTAACTACTTGTTAGCATCAGCATTTCATGGTTTCTACAGCTAGTCACACATTCTAAGCATCTGTTAAAGCTCAAATTCTGCTCTAGTTTCCTGTAGAGGAGTTAAGGATTATTTGCTTTTATATGGGTCATTTATGTCTGTGGTATGCGATAAAGGTGGTGATTTCTTGACACAGCAATACAGATGAGTTTTCCCCATTAAAAGCTTTATGGAGGGGAGGGAACCCTTATAAATCACTGTGTGGTCTTATAAATTATGCAGTGTCGTGGGGTATTTTCCTCCCAAGTTTGGATCAGAATAATAAGCATACATGCAATTGTAAAGAGCATCCAAAAAGAAAGTGAAACCACCCAAAACAAACAAAACAAAGTCTAATATTATTTTAAGAAATCTGAAAAATTACTTGACCCAAATGAAACATTTCCAAGGGTGCTGCTAAGAATATGAAAATGGGAATAGGTATGTATGTACTTCTATTTTAAATCAGCAAATTATAGAAAGATAGTAAAGCTATAGTAACACCTATAACAGTAGAATAAATAAGGCACTAACTCTGCTAGGTATTCTGCTAATTGCTATCCCTTAATTTACTTTAATTCCCACAATCAAACCATGTAGTTAACATGTAGTATCATGTTACAGATTAGGAAATTTTTTACTCCTTTTGGATATTTGCTAGAATACTCTCTAAATGCACCATGATACTTTTATTTCAAGTCATGTCTCATTTAGGCAAAAATTACTTGACAAGGAGTTCCCGTCGTGGCTCAGTGGTTAACGAATCCGACTAGGAACCATGAGGCTTCCGGTTCGATCCCTGGCCTTGCTCAGTAGGTTAAGGATCCAGAGTTGCCCTGAGCTATGGTGTAGGTTGAAGACGTGGCTCAGGTCCCGTTGCTGTGGCTCTGGCGTAGGCCGGCAGCTACAGCTCTGATTAGACCCCTAGCCTGGGAACCTCCATATGCCACAGGAGCGGCCCTGGAAAACGACAAAAAAAAAAATTACTTGACAAGACATAATTACTCTCCTCACTTTTTATCGTCGTAACTTTAATTATGAAAAATGAAAGCATCTTCATATGTGAATTTCTTAAATAAAAAAATACACTTTTAGGGTTTGTATTAACTCCTTCCTACCATCCGTTTCCAAAATAATGACTGCCAACAGTAGATAACAACTGAGCACTAACTGTAGATAAAGTACAAGTGCAGGAAAGAGATTAAAAAGGAGAAAGAGCTCTACCAAAATCTACAAATACACACACATATACATTTTATAACCTCATGAGCTATGATATTAGGCACAGTATCTTTCAAAGAATACCCTGGATTTAAGAGTTAAGCTTTAATAGATAATGAGTTTTATTTATGATGAGGAGAAAGATTTGATCAATAGACAATTCCAGCTCATTGCTAACAACATTATAATACCTTAATACTACAGAAGTAGATCTATGTGTGGTAACATTTATATATTTCACATTTTCTCAAAGTGACTGAAATGGGTAACTCCTTTAAACATGGAACTTTTAGTTTTATAAAGCATGTGAACAGTAAATTGTGAGACGTTCTGTTAGGGCATTCTAATGAGGAAACAGACATGAAAATCTCATCATAATAAGGATGCTATTGTGTAAATTACCATGTGCCTATGGTCATCCTTTGTTAAGCAAGAAAAGAAAATCTTTCATTTTAAACCCACAGACCTGAGAGTATCACGGAAAAAGTATTTCTCCTAAATTTCTGAATTCTTATACCTGATGTGTTTCCCTTGTTATTTGACTGCCAAAAAACTTATTCTAATTTTTCATCCATCAGTAGCCATCTTAAAGGACTATATAGGGTTTATTTCATCATCTTGGTTCTTTTTCCCTCTCTTTACTTTATATTTATCTAATTCCAAAATTTAAATTTTATACTTAATATGTGTATGCATATACATACTTACGTATACATATATCTAAGTATGTATATACATATATGTACATATATATGTGTGTATTTGTGTACCTTAGTTTAATTTCTTCATAGAATGAATAAAATAGGGTGTTAACATTTAGAAAGATAAAATCAACAAGCATTCTGACACAGTGATTAACATAACACACTATATTTTATATAATATTTATTCTACTATTTCCCATGGGTAGAGATATGCACCCAATTTTCTCACTCTTAAGTAAAAACTGAAATTAAAGACAATGTAATTAGCAATGAAATTTGCTCCTATGCTTCAGAATTAGCATCTTGTGGATAGAACATAGACCATCATGCTAAACAGATATGGATTCCCACTCTATCTTAGCTTGGGCTGTGTGAACTTACCTAAACCGTCCATTCTCCAAGAGCTCTAGCTTCCTATCTAAAGATAGAGACAATATTTTTTATTTATCAGATATTTGTAAGGGTTAAATGAGATAACATAAATGTGACACATAGTACTGGTTCTGTTCTTAGTCTTCCAAGTGGAGCTCTCCACTCACTAGATCTTCACTAAGCACACACTAGACATTCTGAAAATGTTTATTAAATAGATTATAACAGAGGATTTATAGGAGCCTATTTCCCCTTATTGGAATTGGCTTCATAGTGAGAAATTTACTGTAATAATTTTATTTTACATCCCCAAAAGATAAATGCTTAGTTTTGTGTGTGTGTGTGTGTGTGTGTGTGTGTGTCTTTTTAGGGTTGTAAGTGCAGCATGTCGAAGTTCCCAGGTTAGGGGTTGAATCAGAGATGCAGCTGCTGGGCTTTACCACAGCCAGAGCAACGCAGGACCTGAGTCGTGTCTGCGACCTACACTGCAGCTCACAGCAATGCTGGATCCTTAACCCACTGAGAGGGGCCAGGGATCAAACCCGCGTCCTCATGGATATTGGGTTTGTTACCGCTGAGCCACAATGGGAACTCCCTATTTGATTTATTTTTTAAATGTTGGTGCCCAACGCTTATAAAAATCTTTCTACTTGTTTAAGAGTAGTCACTCTTACATAATGCTAAAGTGTGAGTATATGCTACTTTGCTACAGATTGTCTGAAGAAATCTTTATTATCTCTGATCTGGAAATTCAACTCAAAAATTATGACAAAAATAATTAAGGACAAGTACAGAAATTTATTTATAAAGATGTTCATTGCAACACTATTATATCAAAATTGGTTAGAAATCTATAAATGATTGGATAAGGTATAGTACATTTGAATAATTGAATTCTAACTGGCTATAATAATGAGATTGCAAATTGTACTTTGGACATAAAAGAAGTACATGATATATTGTGACCAAAATAAAAAAAAAGAAAAAAAAAATGATCCTGAGATATCATATATGGAATGGCCCTATTTTTGGAATAAAAATATTTTATAAAAAAAATAAAAATATTTTTATAAAAAATATGTGAAGAATGGCTATGGTTGTCTCTTGCACATGGCAAGTGATCTGTATATTTTTTTAGCCTATATGTGTATTTTCTAATTTTTCAGTGACAAATACCTATACTTATTTAATGAGTCATTAACTGAAAAATGAAGAGCAAATGCCTGAAGTCCAACAGCTCTTTATTTCCTTTCTGCTCTTTGTTTCATTGGTACAATATCCCACAGAACTGAACATAGCACATTACTTACATAGCATGGTCCATAATTCTATCCTTTATTATTATTTTTTTTGTCTTTTGTCTTTTTAGGGCCACATATGGAGGTTCCCAGGCTAGGAGTCTAATCGGAGCTGCTGTATTACAGACATTTTGATATAACTTTCTGACTGTTTTTTAGTCATCAGAGTAAACTGCTATCATACATATCTTCCCATACGTATAGGAATACACTATGGACATTCTAAGTAGGAAGCAGCACATTTTCTATTCAAAAGAAGTATTACATATTTTGTTAACCAACCTGAATAACTTGGCAATGGACTGAGATATAGTGTACAACCCCCAAGTATTTAATTATTACTCTGGAGGGGCTTGAAATCAGAATGGAAATGTCAGGATTGTCTGACAAATCTAACCTTCCTAATGTTGTTTCTGGCTCTTTAACTCAACGTAATATTTGCTTTTCTGTCTTTAAAACAAGCAAACATCAAATACATCTAAACAACTGTTAAGTGGTCTATAAAATATATTTGTATGTTTTTGTTGAGAAGGCAAAGAACATACAACAGGAGTCCATCTAAGAGGTGTTTAAGAATTCTCTTGCAGTGCAGAGGCTTAAGGATCTGGCATTGTCACTGTAGCAGCTTGGGTTGCTGCTGTGGTGCCAGTATGATCCTTGGCCTGGGAACCTGCACATGCTGTGAGAACTGCTGAAAAGAAAAAAAAAGAAATGCTGAGAGGTATAAATGTTTAGGACATACTTTCCCAAAACACTGCCTCTGCTTTTAAAATGAAATGGTTTGGATATAGGTTCTACCCTCTTCCACTGACCTTTGGCTCCTGTATGATTTTCCTCTCTACCCACCTTCTCGAAATACTCCCTCAGAAGAAGCCTTTTATTCAACCTAAAAATAGCTCCCAGATGTCTTGCTACCTCACCATCTAGCCTCTCTCCCCTTTGCTGAGATTATAGGATTAGGGAGGACAGCACAACAGGTTTAACAAAGGACCTTTTTTGGTTCAAAATAAGTTCATTGCATAGCAGGTCCTATCATTGTCTCCAGGTAAGTAGTTCAGAAAATAAAGAAAACTGTTTTCTGTAACTTTACTTTTAAATAACATTTGGAAATTGTAGCACACTTCTTTGGTTTATAGTTTAAATTTACAGTCAGTATTTCTAATTTTAGATAGAGCTGCCTCATACATTAAGCTAATAAGTGACTTTAACATATCAAGCCATTTGCTAAACGTAATTGAATCATCTGCTTATATTTCCAGCAAGTATCTCTTGTTTTCCAATATCCTATGATTAATAATTATTACCAAATTGCCTGGAAAATGTGGTGGGTAAGTGGTTTAACCTTGGCCTTCCAGCCTACGAATGAAAATCAAGTTAATACAAAAGCCCCAGCATCATGTGCCTTGGTGAACCAACTTATGTTTTGAATGGGGTACAGTGTTTCAAAAAGAGAGTTTATTAATACGAGAATAGATATTTATGGTAATTCTTGCTCTGTCTTCATAAGCCATTGTGGGCAAAGTTTCCAATTTTGTTCTGGTTGTTGTTAAATATCCTTTACTTGTGGCCAAAGTATCCCCAATAAGGGAGACAGTGGGGCTTGACTAAACTCTCAATCAAGACTTTAGTTTTCAAGAAAGAATCTGGATGGAGAATCTCCCTCCCCCTTAGTCTCTTGTCAACATCTTCAAGCAGAGAAATAGCTTTAGAAAGACCCAAAGAACATGACTTTGAGGTTGGAATGAAGTTGTAAAAAGCTTGTTTTTATAAAAACAAGTCAGAAAGTAGATCCTCACTGGTTTTCTGCTTACCATCTGGGAGTGTACCCCTGAGACCTGGTGTGCACATCAGCACATCTGCTTATGAAAGAGCAGCATCATTGTATTAAAAATGGGGTTCACTGTGCCCTTCCTTCAAATGAACAAAAGTGAAAAGAAAATCTTAGGTTAAAAAATGTTCTTTGTGCTATTATAATAGGGTAAACCAAACTTTATTTGATCAACTTTAAAACAGAAAGCTGGGTAGAAGTTGAAGTCACAAATAGTTTTCTGTGAACTTGGATGTCTTGAGCAAAGTTGAGATGTTTGCATAATCCCCGTAGCAACAACATTCCACATGCATATTTCTCTTTAAAAAGAAACTCCATGCTTAGTGGTATTCTGGGTTCAAGGCCTGAATAAAAAGCATCTCAATCAAAAGCCTGGTTCTAAAAATTGAGACGTAGAGGTCATAAGTTTTTGACTTCTCTTTTAAATCATTTATGGATGACTAAAAGTCATGATTCAAAGTACAAATTTATGTAAATCTTTGATTTTGAACTTTTAGCTATTTAGCCCAATATCTTCCCTGAAACCTTCCCAAATGTTTGAGGTTTCTACAAACAAAAAATATCACTGTACATAACACTGAGCAGAGGAGGTGAAATGCACAACAAACTTGATTGTGTAATTTTTCTCAAGGCCTAGAAATAAATGTTAAATGTGGCCTACCACATTGATGTCATTTTTCCAAAACACAAATCTCAAAGTGTATACGATATAACATTTAATTTTTAAAAAACGAAATGTAACCTAGAGGTCCTAATGTAAAAAATAAAACAGGAGTTCCCGTCGTGGCGCAGTGGTTAATGAATCCGATTAGGAACCATGAGATTGCGGGTTCAGTCCCTGCCCTTGCTCAGTGGGTTAACGATCCGACGTTGCCGTGAGCTGTGGTGTAGGTTGCAGACACGGCTCGGGTCCCGCGCTGCTGTGGCTCCGGCGTAGGCCGGTGGCTACAGCTCCGATTCGACCCCTAGCCTGGGAACCTCCATATGCCGCGAGAGCGGCCCAAAGAAATAGCAAAAAGACAAAAAAAACCAAAAAGACAATAAAACAAAAATCTCTGAATTATACTTATTTTGAATATCTTACTCTCTCAGGTGTTTAATCAAGACAGTATTTAGGAAAGCAATAATTTTATGACAATTACTTTGTTTTGTAGCCAGTGGTATATGTGCCCCAAACTGTATTTTTTCCTCAAATGTAACAGAGTTGTATCACATATTTTACTTTTATGAATCCAACTATTTGGTTGGTATCATAAATTTACTAGTATGACAGATAATAAAAAAGTCTGCTCAATAATATTTATTACATATATTCTAAATTAGATTGCACATTTATTAGATTATTATAAATAATACATCCAGAAGTTCCCGTCATGGCTCAGCAGAAATGAACCTGACTGGTATCCATGAATGTTAGGGTTCAACCCTTGGCCTAGCTCAGTGGGTTAATGATCCATCATTACTGTGAGCTGTGGTTCAGGTCACAGAAGTGGCTCAGATCCTGTGTTACTGTGTGGCTGTGGCTGTGGCTAGCAGCTATAGCTTCGATTTGAACCCTAGCATGGGAACTTCCATATGCCATGGGTGAAGCCCTAAAAAAGAATAAAAACAAATAAATAATACATCTATATCACTGAATGGACTTGTATTCACAAATCTGAAATTCCTGAGTAAAATTCTTCCAAAAATCTAATATGGAGATGGCAGAAAAATATAACTGTCCCATGCTCATATGTCCTACCCTTATTTGGAAATAATGATAATAACCATGATAATAATTATACTATAACAGTAACAGGCAATGAAGTTATGCTAATGGGTGAAGCAGTTAACCAACTAACTAAAATGCCATTTTTAAAAGGAATTAATAAACATCACTGGAATATATCGTAATGTGATTATCAGTTAACTCAAATTTCTGCATGAGACTGCTCTGAGGGGAAAATTGAACTTAACTGCTCCATATTAGGGCCAATAAACAAAATTTAAAATAAAAGATTTTTGCCAACCCCAATCTCTTTTTTCCAAGAGGTAAGTTACAAAATACAACTGCCAGATCTACCATGAAACCTAAAGCCAGCCAGTTGAGTTGTTTATATCTCAGGGTCTTAGTCAACCAAAACTACTAATATGTGGATAGGTCTCTTTACCAGAAGAAAGTAATCTACATTATTGTCTGAAGTTTAAACCATTCACTCTGCCTCTCAGGTCTGTGATTTAGGATATTACACACACACACACACACACACACACACACACACACACACACTCCAATGAGGGGAAAAAAATGCCTAAGGGAATTTTTTCAGGACAGTAACTGTGCATAGAAGTGAATTAATAAGTAAATATATTTCAGCTCCTTCTTTATCTATAAAAGATAATTTTTATAAAGAGTTATGTTCATACTGAATGTGAAACCAAAAATGAAATAGAAGAGCATCTAATTTCTTTTCTTTTTTTTTTTTTTTTTTTGTCTTTTTTTTTGCTATTTCTGGGGCCGCTCCCGTGGCATATGGAGGTCCCCAGGCTAGGGGTCAAATCGGAGCTGTAGCTGCCAGCCTATGCCAGAACCACAGCAACTCAGCATTCGAGCCACGTCTGCAACCTACACCACAGCTCACAGCAACGTCGGATCGTTAACCCACTGAGCAAGGGCAGGAATTGAACCTGCAACCTCATGGTTCCTAGTCGGATTCGTTAACCACTGCGCCACGACGGAAACTCCTAATTTCTATCTTTACACAATAATTACATTCAAGTTTCTGTAACTGAAGGCCAAGTTGGGATTAGAACAGTTCTTGCCTTGTATAGCTGAAATTCCAGTATATACTGATAAACAAGATTTGAATGATGTTTTGACATTAATTACAATGGTCTGTTACCTGGCATTTGGACTTAGGTATTTCATTGTCAAATTCGAAACTGAAGGATGTATATGAGAATGAACAATGAGTTGTGATTCCAATAATAACTGCTATTTGTCCATTTCAATGTATCACAGAAAAACTGCTAATGAATTTGTAGTTTTGTGAAAAAACTTGTGAATTAGCATCGTGACTTTAATAAATTTAAACTCATCAAAAGTTCTTAAAATCGTCCACGTCAAAAAAAATTCTGAGTTACCTGACCTAATTATAGGTTGGAAATGCTTCTAATAAAAAAGTGGAAGTATCATAAAGTATAAAATATTTCAATACTAAAGCAAAAAAAAATAATTTTAAAACATTTTGAATAAGACTTTGCAATGATATCTAATAGATAATATCTATTCTGGTGAATCAAAATAACTAATTGTTTCTAAATTATGAGAAAGTCTTAAAAGAAAAATCCAAATGCATCAAAATATAATATAATCCATTATAGATATGAAAGAAAAATAAATTCTTTTTTTATAAAATTTCAGTTTCTCTGCCTTCTCACTAAATAAATATTGAACACATTGAACATGGGTGCAGGAGGTCAGATATTATATTAATTACCTGTACTGTCTCATTTAATCTTTGTAACAACCCTATGAAATAAATTCTATTACACCCCCTTTACATATGACCTATGATAAAATTAAGGTCCAAAAGAGTTAAGTAACTATCAGAAAATCACATAGTTAACAAATTCAAACCCAGAACGGTCAAGCATCAAAGCTAGTATTCATAATTCCAAGACAATCTGCCCTCTGTTCAATATGTTTCTATTTTTTTAAAGTTCAGAGTATTTATTCTAATCATTTATTACTACCATTTGTTCTAAGAGCTCTATATATTTACACCTCTATATCCTGATTTTTTTTAACTCTCTCTCTCTCTCGCTTTTTTAATCTACCATGAAGTAATCTTTGGCACCACTTCATATTCAAAGAACCAACCTATCCATGTGCCCAGCAACTACATGGGGATACAGCATAAAACATTTTAATGAAGCAAACATTTTTCAAACAACAGAACAAAATGAGAAGTTGATTAGAATTCACCCATAGTACATGGGTATCGGACATGAATAAGAAAACCTACTGTGGCCTCCTTACCAATGTCTAAAACTGTTTCAATAATCTTAACTCAAAGATTATCCCGTTCACTTTACAAGCTTCACAAGCTTTAGGCTAGATGGTTGCATGGTCAAATCAGTTGACAAAAAAGAAGTTATTTCTTGTACATAGACTTAGACCTTTTAAAACATGTTCAATTGCCTTTCCATAATGTCACTGTAGTAGGAAAAAAAAAATGGCAGGCTCCAAAGACACATCAAATAAATAGTACAGAGAACTGAATCAAAGTCCAAATTTACTCTAAAACTCATTTTCAATTTTCTGTCCTTAGCTTTAGAAATAAACAAAATAAGAATAAAGAACTGAATAAGTGCTAAAAACTTTTGTCATAGTTTCATGTCTTCCAAGAGATTTTCAGAAAATTTGACCTATGTCAAATCTTCTATGGAAACATGTAGAAAGCATCACCATAATTTAAGTACTTTGTTTTGGAAATTAATTTCTCTGTGTTATGCTTCTATTCAGTGGACTAGGACACATCTGAGTCTTTCATAGTATGAGTTTGGTGAAACACTCCAGTGATCCTCTAAGTAGAATTGTTCAAAAATTCCAATAATTCCAACTGCGGTGGAGCGTAAAGCACTTATTATAAATTCTCTATCTTGAAGCATATTCTACAGCATATAGAGGTTCCCAAACATATTTTTCTGGGGGAAGGGGAAGGTTGAGGAGTTGGGATCTGGATGAAGGTTAGATCAGGGGCCGGGGGTAGTTTAAGCAGAAAATGTACAGAATGAGAATGCATTAAAAACAGGCTACTGACTGCCTATTTTAGATGTGAATAAAACTAAAGATTAAATTGCATTAATATCTGATAAAATAAACTGAATTAGTAAATTATAACTCAAATATTTTGACATGAAAAAAATGAGCATGTCTCTGCTGTTGGATGAATGAACAACTGTATATCTTGATGTAAGTATGTCACTGTTTTTACCTGGTGTCAGTTTAAATCCTTATTAGAAGATTAAAGGCTTTCTAAAGAAATATTTCTATAACACATATAAAAAAGACATGCAGAGAACACCATGTGCTAGTCAACTTACTGCCTGATTAATGAACACGGGGGTAGGAAAGAAAATTAACATTCAATTCAATTATAGGAGATTTTTACAATCAAGTAAGGCAATATCAGTTTTATCTCATTTAGACATAATTTTCAGTTAAATCCTGATAGACATAACTCTTCACAGGAAAGCACTGCCTGGATGGAGTCCAATGCAGAAAATGTATGTTAATACCCTCTAATGAAACTAAGCAATTTAATTTTGGCCTCTTGTCAGATTTGGGGGAGTAATCAAAAATCATGATGATCCTTCGCTAAGTTTATATATTGCCTCTGGTTGCCTGAATCTCTATGGGTGCTTAAGCTTCAGAGGCATATTATAGTAATAAGCCCAGGACACAGAAAGCCTCAGGAAAAATATGAAACACCTTTTTGAAAATTAATTACATTTAAAAATATATAGGAGTTGCTGCTGTAGCACAGCAGGTTAAGGATATGGTGTTATTTCTGTGGCAGCACAGGTTCAAGCCCTGCCCAAGCACAATGGGTAAAGGATCTAGCACTGCTGCAGCTGTGGCAGAGGTCTCAGGTGGCTTGGATTCCATCCCTGGTCATAGGTGTGGTCAAAAAATAAATAGACGAAAATAAAAATGTGTAAATAAAAGTATTATTATTTATGAAAGGAAATTAATATTTTAGCATATTTCTTACTATATTATTAATATCTATTAATTTTATGTTGGGCTGAATGATTTCAGATTATGCCCACAAACTCATGGGGTTTCATTCTCTCTCTCTACTTAGAACATTTCGGTAGGAAACCTTGAGAAATTCAGATTTTTAATTATACTAGGACAAATTTATATTTTGGAGAAAGGCACCATACTACTAAAAACCCTAAGCAGCAGGCCACTTGTCAGTAGTCATAAAAGATATTTAAACAACAGAATTATGCTTCTTCATCTCTGAATTATTACTACTGATCAGCTTGAGATACAATTCTATTACATTTTAACTTCTCCAAGCCAGTATACATCTTACAATTAAACTAGTAGGAAACCATAATTTCATAATTGAATTGTCAGTATTTTTTTCCTAAAATACTGATGCCACTTACAATTACTGGTGTCTTAGAGTCAATAAAACAAATTCATCAGACTATCACACCTAGGGCTGCACATAAAAAGGAATAATAAAATGTGACTCTTGAATTTTGAGGTTCATTCAGCAGTACGAGGCTTATGAATCACAAGCCAAGACACACAAAAATAATTTCTTGCTGCTGTTCAACGATACATTCAATACAACTCCAGTAAAAGGTAAAAACACTTGAGCTTTTTATTTTTTATTACATGTAAACTAATTACAAGCATAACACAACCAACTAACCAATTAATTCTCCACACAAAATGAATCTCTAATTACGAGGCAAGTCTTATACTGAGTACTGAAAAATTAAAATTAAAATTAAAATTAAGCTGCAGTTCCCGTCATGGCTCAGTGGTTAATGAACCCGACTAGCATCCATGAGGACACAGGTTTGATCCCTGGCCTCACCAAGTGGGTTAAGGATCCAGTATTGCCGTGAGCTGTAGTGTAGATTGCAGATGGCTCGGATCTGGCATTGCTGTGGCTGTGGTATAGGCCGGCAGCTATAGCTCCGATTCAACCCCTAGCCTGGAAACTTCCATATGACGCCCTAAAAAGACAAAAATAAATAAATAAATAAATAAATAAATAAATAAATAAAATTAAGCTATATTTTCTTCTCAGTCCCTTAGTAGGCTTCTAAGGTGGCTCCTAAACTTCTCTGCATTCTAAAATTCAAATATCTGTCTGTGTGTGTATTCATACATACACAAACACACACACATATATTCCAACTTCTATGTGCAGCTACTGACAATTTTAGGGCACTTATAAATGACCTTCTTTAAAAAATGAATGTTCTCTAGGATAAATTAAAGGATTGCTTTAAAAGCTACCTAAGTATTTTTCACAATAAGATTTGTAGATATGTAAAATATATTCTAAAGATTAAGAGCCTTAAAAAGCTCAAATAGGAGTTCCCGTCATGGTGCAGTGGTTAACGAATCCGACTAGGAACCATGAGGTTGTGGGTTCAATCCCTGGCCCTGCTCAGTGGGTTAAGGATCCAGCGTTGCCGTGAGCTGTGGTGTAGGTCACAGACGTAGCTCAGTTCCCAAGTTGCTATGGCTCTGGTGTAGGTAGGCGGCTACAGCTCCGATTTGACCCCTAGCCTGGTAACCTCCACGTGCCGCGGGTGAGGCCCAAGAAAAGGCAAAAGACAAAAAAAAAAAAAAAGCTCAAATACAATAAAAAATATTCAGTACATTGTAAAATTCAAATAATGTAAAATAATGTAAAGATTGAGATCAAGTTAAAATAAATTTTTTTTTTTTTTTTTAATATATGGACAGGATATGGAAAGACAGAATTAGCCTTCGTTTGGAACTAGATCTGGCAAAGATCAGATATGTAAGAGCCAATTTGGTACAGTGGTTAAGAATGTGAATTCTGAAGCCATCAACCTGGATTATTTTCCTTGATCTGCCACCTAACAACTATGGCACATTGGACAATCTCTTTGTGCCTCAGTTTCCTTATCTCTAAAATGGAGATATTAAGAATAACCATTCAGATAAAGATCAGGTAGGATAATACATGTTAGGTATTTGAAATAGCTTCTGGCAAATGACAGAAGGTTAAAAATAAACTACAAAAGTGATCTTATGCATAGAAATTACCTCTATGCATCATGTTTTTTCCAGGTTCAAAATAAGAGCTTGAATTAGGTAAGTTTGAAATAGATAAGTCCTTTAAAATATCTTAATAATTTTTGCCTTCTGTCACTCAAAATACTTAAATAGAAGACCATCCATTCATGTATTTTTTCAATACTATTTATCAAGCCCCTACTGTGTTCTAGGCAGTATATTAGATGTTAACAATCCTAAGATAAAAGCCCATCTCTGACCTCTAGAAGCTGAACTGGAGAAGCAGTAGAGGGTAATGGTTAGAAGCCCAAACTCTGGAATCAGCCTCTCTTCAGACTTAGGGCTTTATGATTTTGACAATTGTCTTAACTCTCAGTGCTCTAGTTTCCTCTCCTTTGAAATGGGAATGATAGCAATTGTACTCATTAATTTGTTCTGAGGATCAACTGAATTTTAATACAGGTAAACACTGAATACAAAATTTGGAACACAGTAAGTACTCAACCAGTGCTAGTATTATCAGGAGGAAAGTGAGACAGGAAAACCAACACAGTGTGATAGGTATAATAATTCAGGTGGGAAGACACAATGCACATGGAGCTAGAACAGTAAATAAAAAAGTATGTAGAATAGTATAAGAGTTCAAGAAAGTTCCCCAGAAGAGTCAAGATTTGACCTTACATTATAAAGAATTGAGAAGTTTTTGAAGAAGGTACAGCATGGTTAAATATTTTAAAAGTATAACAGAATTTAATAAACAAGTAATTAAAGATTTACTCCACTTCAATACACATTGACTGAGACATCCAAGTTCACATTCTTTGTCTATTCACTCCCTATACATCTCCATTTCCAAATGCAATATAGCATCCACCAAGACTGCCAAGAGCAGTCATGTGGCAGGAAAAACAATCCAGATAACCATTACTATTCCTCTAGGAGGACATGATCCTAAACACTAATGTCTGTCCAACTGTAGCTTTTTTTTTTTTTTTTTTTTGGGTGCTTTTTAGGGCCACACTTGCAGCATATGGAAGTTCCCATGCTAGGTGTCGAATTAGAGCTGTAGCTGCCAGCCTACACCACAGCCAGTGCAGTGCAGGATCCAAGTCACATCTGTGATCTACACTACAGTTCATGGCAATGGCAGATCCTTAACCCAATGAGTGAGGCCAGGGATTAAACCCGCATCCTCATGAATCCTAGTCGGGTTCATTAACTGCTGAGCCACGAAGGGAACTCTCCAATTGGGAGCCTTTTAAATGCAATTTGGGGCCAGGGTCCATTGTGGAATTCACGCCATCACATCACTCATCTAACTCTTCCCACATAACTGCCTTCAAATAGTAAGGCAGCTACCAAGTGGACACCAATTTAACTTATATATTTCTAGGAGATGAATTAATAAGTTCCAGGAAGGGCTTCTACCTAGGGGACTAATGCTAAGAACTGCTAAGCCCTTTGGGAGCCTTTCCAATACCCCTCAAATAGTGGCATTAAGAGCATTCATTTGAGCAGACTAAAAAATCATTAATCCCAGAGTTGTCATAATATGGATTGTCTGAGGTTGGACTGAGTGAGATATTTTTGTATGCAAAGAGAAGATGAAAAAAATGACTTCTAAATTTCCACTCAATCCTGAAATGCAATTCGGTTACTTAAATAGTTATTTTACTGAGTATAAAATTGAGTCAGGAAAATGAAGATTTTCTTTAGAGTCTTGTTTATGCCTATTGACTTGGTGAAACTAATAATAGCTTACCCTTTCACTTAAAAAGTGTACATCATCACCAGAGAATACTAATTCCTTTTGAAAGTGATATGTTTCCAGAAGTCTGTCAACCATCTTCATGGAGACTAACAAGCTGGATTCCATACCTGGAAAGAATAATCTCTTTGGTTTTCCTACTAAAGTATCATCCATTGTTTCTCTCAGTTAAAACCCTAAATCTGCCAGGTTGATGTGCTGTATACATTCTACATAGGTAAGAGTAAGAGATTAAGAGAATCATTTCTAAAACCAAAGGATTTAAGCATTTATCTGAACACTGGTTGTTAAAAATTATAATTGGGGAATCGTACCTAAATTCAATCCCTTACCTTCTAGTCCCACAGTTACTACCCTTCATTAGAACTTCATTTCTTCTTGCTGAATTGTAATTAAAATGTTTAAACGCTAATTCTCATCCAGGTCTTAGCCAACAATCATAGTTTGACTGAAGATTTAGAAAACAGACTTGCCAAATGTGCAGATGACCAGAAGTTATGATTAAAATATAATTTGTTGGATAAGAGGATAAAGAGTCTTTAAGTTCTTAATGGGCTGAAACAAAAGCCCAAGAAATGAAAAATACAGTTTAATATAGATAAATTGAAAGTCCTACTTTTAGCTTAAAATGAAACAAACAAACAAAAAGGATATATGAGGAAGGACAGGTGTAAAATTGTTCACATAAAGAAACCTGGGGAATTATTTGGGATGGTGTGATCCAATAGCATGCTAATGCTACTAAGAAAGTATAATATCTAGACTGAAATAAAATAGAATGTCCAGACCAGTGAACAACAGAGCCTCATGATTTTCTGTGTTGTTAGGACTGCATGTGGTACTGTGTCAGTTCTACAATGAAAGGTAAAATAGAGCAAAGTCTATTCAGAAAAAATGAAGACACAACAAATAACTGGGCAAACAAGAAATGTTAGGGAAATAAAATAACACTGCAATAATAACAACAACACTATAATACTGCAAAAGTGATAAAGTAGCACATTCTATGTTCTGGAGTGTGCTGGAGACCCTAAACAAGTTGTCTGCTTTGACTCTGCATAAATCCTAGGAGGTAATACTATTAGCTCCTTTTTTCAGATGAAGAATCTGATGCTCAAAGAAAGTAAGGTGTCTAAGATTACTTTACACTAAATATTTGAAGATATCTGTGTAAAACAGTGAAAGACTTGTTCTTTCCAAAGGGAAATGAATGGAAGCTACAACTTGATACAAATGAAAAGTCCTAATTTCATAACTGCATTAGAATGGAATTGTCTGCCTGCCTACTAGCAAGTTCTTATGATCAAGCTGAGGCAAACTGTAAGGACAGAATTATCAGGGAAAAAAGCATTCCTGTCATGGCTAAGTGGGGTTAGGTAACCTCCAGGTTCCCTTCCAATATTAAAGTCTATGATTCTGATTCTGAGAAATGGAGTATTTTTTGCCTTGGCATTGTACACTCTTTAGGTCAAATCAAATTAAATCAAATTGAAAGATTCATTCAAATCAGCTGTTATGATGAACTTAGGTCTCTTCAATTAAAATAGCTGTTCCAGTTAATCTCTGTAAACATATCTGTTAATCTATTTCTGTGATTGATCACATTTCACCTGTGTTTTCTTCTTTTTTTCTTTCACAGCTGCATGCGCAGCATATGAAGTTCTCAGGCTAGTGGTCAAATCAGAGCTGTAGCTGAGGCCTACGCCACAGCCATGGCTACACTGGGTCCAAGCCGCATCTACAATCTACATGGCAGCATGCAGGAACACCAGATCCTTAACTCACTGAACGAGGCAAAGGATCAAATCCACATCCTCACAGAGACAAAATGTCAAGTCCTTAACCCACTGAGCCACAATGAGAACTCCTGAGTTTTTTATGTTTAAAGCAATTTTATGAATATCACTTATACCGTAGTAGCAAGAATGATAACAAGGTCTTTATCCATAGGTCACAGAACAGTTACTTTAAAATCTCTCACTGTCCATACCAGACATAAGCAGAAGTTGATGTTGGTGAATGGGATAAGCCTTGAACAAGCTACTTCTGAATATTTACAAGCGTCATAACTGACAGAAAATCTCAGCCATTTTGGCAATGGAAAATAAGAGTCTTATACTATTTCTTGAACCTGCATGTTCCCTGAAATGTAAACAATTCAAATCCTCTATGAGGCCTGTGGTAAGTGGAGATCAAATTACAAGGTGTTCAGGAGAGAATGTTACCTGTTGAACTAGCCCACAAGTGCTTTGTATGCACAAGTAGTTTCCTTCCCCTCCCCCTTGTTTTTGTCAGTTGTTTCAGAGTCAAATTCAGGAGGTTAAAAAAGAAAGAATAGTAACCACGGGTTGTGTGCATGAACAAGACAGAAACTGGGCAAACCTAAAGCAAATACTTGTTACTTGGGAGAGGAGAACAACAAAACTCCAGGGTTTCCCTGATACAAATACAGAGACAGGCACAAAACAGACAAATTGGATGCACTTATTTAGTTCTTTTCTTTTACTTCTAAGCGGGGGAGAAGGGCAGGAAATTTCTATCATGTCAGTAACATGTAAGAAGCTAAACAGTTCAAATCCTAACCAAGTCCAGTCCTTTATATTAAATTCCATCTTTGTCTCTCCTGTATTTCTTCTTCTCCTGTATTCTCTTCTGTATTTCTTCTTGTCTCTCTCTGTATTTTAAGTTAATATGTTAACTTAAAATTATTTGTGTGTGCATTTGATTAATATCCATTTCCTCACTAGAATGTACACCTATGAGGGTAGGTATAATGTCTATTTTTGCTCACCATTGTCCCCAGAGTTTAAGCACAGTGCTGGCACACATGATACCAATCAATAAATATTCAGTGAATGAACAAATTAATGGATGCAGCCTTACAGAGCGTATTTTGATTAATTGTAAGATTTCTAAACAATTTACACAAGTTTCAGGACAGACCTTATTATATACAAAGAATATCTTTCCAGAAATGTTTATGGCAAAACCATTCTCATACTGTTAGAGAACTCTACCATTAATTGTGTCATCTCTGAAAAATTAAAAGAGTAATAAACATCCCACAAATCAGCCTTAAACTGGCCAAAGTCTAGGATGCTTTTCCATTCCTAATTTATGCAATTTTATCACTACAATCTATTTTTTTTGGAAAGCCAAGCCAGATTTCTGGTTCTTCAAATTATACTTCATAAGCTCCTCATTAATACACAACAGGTTTGTCATGAGTTACCAAGCGCTGAGATCTGACATGAGGCAATACAGATAACACCATACCGCATCTTAAAAACACCTTTTCACGAGGCACCCGAAAGAATAACATGCCGCAGTTTTGCTGGCTTGCTTCACTGATGACTTTAACCACTTTCTGTGAGCTAAAATGAACAGAGAATATTTCACCACTGATCTGTGTACAATCTAAGTGATGTTCATTATAAGTGTCACATAATAGAAGAGTAAAAATCACATCCATATTCACAAACCAGAATACTTTACAGATGTGATGTAATATAACAAAAATTTGAGGATATTTTGCTATATACTAAATATTTAAAAAAATGATATAGCTCTGATTCCTTATTCTGTTACAACTAGTAGCCCTTCTAATGACAGACAAAGGAAATTAATATATATTTTTTGAATGAAAAATTATATCCTAGGTTTTCTTACTAAAGGTATTTATAGGCCTACAGCCTCAAGGGCCTGGAAGATTCTTTTCCCATACAGAATATCAAAGAATATTAGGTAGAGTTCTCTGTTCTATACAGTCAATCATTCCTCATACCTCATTATTATAGGAGGGTAATACAATACATTAGTATTTTAAAATGCATCCTCAGTGGCCAAGCAAATTCAATTTTATTTGTTCATATAGGATTTTGTTTTTCAAAAGTACAATTTCTTCTGCATACCAAATGAACCATAAACATTAGGATATGTCCCAGGTTTTTACGCCAGGTAGGAAAAGCCTTATCTCTCTTATTTCAAGAAGCTTTTAAAGTATTCTTCACATGCTAAAATATTTTCTTTTGCAAGTTTTTCTCCTTTTCAAATAACTCTCTGTAAGGAGAAGGCAATGCCCAGTAGAACCGTTCTCAGATCCTCATTGAGAGAATTATTCATTTTACAACAGAAAGTATAGAAAAATCCATTGCATAACAATCACAAATGTCTATCAAATCCAAGGCAGTACACATTTTCACTAATTTTGTGGTGATTTTTTGTTTACTCATCTTTTTAAACTGAAGTCCCTACTTTGTTCAGATTTCCTTAGTTTCAACTAATGTTCTCTTTTGGGGGGGACCAGTATACCACATGGCATTTCCTCATCATGTCACCTTAGGCTCCTGTTGCTTTTTTTGATGACCTTGACATTTGTGAAGAATTCTTGTCAGATATTTTGTAGACTATCTCTAAAATAAGATTTTCTGATGTTTCCATCAAAATTAGACTAGGGTTTCAGGCTTTGAGGAGACCACAGAAGAAAGTGCCTTTCTGTGTTATTTTCATAACACTGATAAGCAGACATACTGTCAATATGCCTTATCACTGTTAATACAGATTTTCATCACCTGGCTGAGGTAGTATTTGTCAGGTTTCTCCACTGTAAAGAGTTCAGTACTGTACTCTTTAGAAAGAAGACACTATACACGACCCGCACTTAAGAAGTAGGGAGTTATGTTCCACCTCCTTAAGGAAGAAGCATTTACGAAAATTATTTTAAATTTTTCGACACAAGAAATTTATTCATTGGCATCTGAACAAAGGGATCTTAAAACAGTCTTCATCTGATTACTAACGAGCCATGTAGCCCTAAAAAAATCACATAGCTTTGCTGAGTATAGTTTGTAAAGAAAATAGTTATAATTTGTTAAACATAATGCTACCTGCCAGACTTTGGTATTAGTGCTTACTTAGTAAATCCTGTCTCATAAACACCATAACAACTTCATGAGGGGGGTATTATTACTTCATAGATGCAGAAATTTGAAGCTCAGAGAGGTAAAGTATCCTGCCCAATTTACATGTGTTATCCATCACATGCTGAAAGCTAGACTGTATGCATGTACATGTATATACACACATGCATACGCAGACATACATAACAAAGTCAGAAAGCATTTCAAATATTCTTGTTCCTCTTTTTTTTTTTAAGAAGAGAAGACTTGGCTAACCGGAACTTTCTAATTTTGCCCCATTTGTTTTCCATCATAAAGAAATAAATACCTTCTCTATCACTACTATCACTAGAACTGGTTTGAGGTGTCCATTCTCTTGATATAAAGTCATGAGAATGTAAAAGGAATGTGTATTTTAAGAGGATGTGAATTTCCCAGTAAGCATATTTTATTTCTAAGCATAAATATGTGTTTGTTTAAATATCCACATGTTCCATGTTATAAGACCATTATTCTTGTTCAGCAAACATGGAATTTCTATGATTTTACAGAATCAAATTTCCACTTAAATATTTTATCTAAAATATGCATCACTACCAGGGCACACATATTCCTAATATTAACCAGGAATCTCTCTGTGCTTTACAAAGGCATAAAATGAATCATAAGGCAGGATTCACTTGATAAACGCTGAAGAGCATTTCACATTTCTTATTACAAAATGCACATGCTTACAAATGGTTAATGACCCAAATGAAAATATGATCAGACTCGTTTGTTTGAAACAAACAAACAAACAAATATGCTACATGAGACATACAGTAAACAGCATGTAATACCTAATGCCTCTCTGAACAGAGGGCTCTTGTGGTACCTCATCAATTACTCGGTGAAATGATTAATGACTTTATCTTCAAAATGGAACCATGGAGCTTAATTTTTTTTGGTGGAATTCACTTAATTTGCAAGAATCAAATGGATTTAAACGAATCAAACCATCCCTTTATGTAAGTTTGTATACAAAGCAAACAGAATAGTCCAGTATATATCTTGCCTGATAGTACAAGTATGTATTTTTAAGAGGTTGGAAGCTTCAGTATAAGATTTATTAACCTTAGACTTAATAAATATTTGACACTATTCTCTACTACACTGTGTACTATATAACCTGTAAATGTGCAGGGTATACCAATGAATGGAAGAGAGAATGAGGCTCTTTACAGCTATCTGATTTAAGAAAGTTTAAAGCACCTTACGATTTCCTCCTCTCGTTTGAAAAGATGGGAATGGAGTTGATTTCATCTTACATAACATTGAGAATTTCTCTTAAAGTCATCTGAGATTAACAGCTCCATATATCACAACCACAGAAACATTTTCAGTCACAACTTCACATTTTTTTCAACAATACTTACTACCTGATTAAAATACTCTTGTAATGGCCCTAGTTCTAAAACATCAGTGTGTTATCTTTGATGAAGATTTCTGATATCATCTTCACCTTCTGTTTTATAACAGATTTATTCTTTTGTGTGTGTGTGTGTGTTTGCCTTTTCCAGGGTCGCACCTGTGGCATATGGAGATTCTCAGGCTAGGGGTCTAACTGGAGCTGCAGCTGCTGGCCTACACCAGAGCCACAGCAACGCGGGATCCAAGCTGCATCCGCGACCTACACCACAGCTCATGGCAATGCCGGATCCTTAACCCACTGAGCGAGGACAGGGATTGAACCGGCAACCTCATGGTTCCTAATCGGGTTCATTAACCACTGAGCCACGACGGGAACTCCCTTAAATGTTCTTGAATAAAATTCTTTAAATGTATTTCTTCCTTTAAATAAAAAGAATAAAATTAGCTGAGGATTGTGGACCACCTCAACCTAATTTCTGTTATTCATCAATCAGAGCTTTCAACATCAACTTATCCACAAAAGTAGAGAAAAGAGGAAGTAAGAAATAAAAATTGGTGTGAAATAAATAAATGACCACCATATGATAAAAATGGTTTCAGAACTGGTCTTATCGAAAAGTAACTGCTTGGATGGTAAAATACGGTATTGAAGGAAAAAATTCTCATCCAAAATATTTCTCTGAGGTTTCCTTTACCTACAAATTACTATTGCTAAAGGGCTGTTTATATTTATCTTGCCCTGAGAACATTTATTTTGAAAAGTGATGCTTGTTTGTGTTTGGCCTCAATCTAGATATACCTGTTTTTCCTAAAAAAGAAAGTTTATATTACTTTGATTATACAAATGGCACCTGCCTATATCATACAATAAATAGACATAAAAGAGAAAATGCAAAAAAAATTCAATTTTAGCATTAAAAAATGAATCATTGTGAATGTTTTGGATGTGCTCCTGTCAGTGGTTTTATGCATATACTTATACACAACTGCCCCTCAACCACCCACTCTCCCCACACAAAGTCAGGGCTGTAATATATGCACAGCTTTCCTAAACTGAGGACACTGAAAAGAAAATAACATCTTTACAATGTCTGTTCTAGGCTTGGTACATACTAAATACTCAAAATAGTACCTAATATTTTCTATTGCTATAATTATTTAGGTATATAAACTTGTTCACTCAACATTTAGTAGGGATTTTCTCTTGTCAAAATATGATGTTTAACAGCTTACAGTTGTGGTGTCACTGAATACGTGGTCTTTCACAATACAATCCTGTGTTGGCATGTCTGCTAGTTCTGCCATTTACTGCTTGTGGGAACTTGTGTGAGGTTTCCTTACTCAAAGTTATGGATAACATTGTTTATCTTTCAGAATTTTTTTAATATTAGAGATCATATGTGCAAAGTATCATGTGCAAAGTAAATACCAACTAAATAATAATACCTATTGTTTCCAATGTTCCTTTTATGATCATGTTCATGTATATTGCTTTTTCCTTCTTTTCAATTATTTCCTTGGGAATTCCCAGAAGTAGTCAAAGGGTATAAAAAATAGTTATGTTCTTTGTGCTTGCTGTGATGCTGTTTTCCACTAAATCTGAACCAATATATAATGTAATAAGCAAAGCACCTCATATTATTTGAAGAAAGTTCCTATACCTGTTTCATTCAAGTCCATATTCTATGCTCCTCAATTAAGAAGAGGAGAATCTAGGACAGATTTTATAGCAGAAATTCCAAACTGCTGGGAACTAAATATATGCTGCTAACTCGTTTTACATTTGAGAGAACACAAGTCAGCGATACTCAATAAAAGCTTTCAGAAATATATGGATTTAAACTTACAGCCTAAACATGACAGGTTAAGTAGTACATAGTTATAAAATAGCTTCATGCCTTGATTCTTAAAAATCTGAATTCACTCAGACTTTTACAATTTTTAAATGATCAGAAAAATTTCAAACAATGCAAGCACTAAGAATCACATAAACTATACCGTATATTATTTTGGTATTATGGACTTCTGATTGAGTTAGAATTTAGGAAGACTCAGAGGATTTTTACAAGTACTATTTTGAAGATAGAAACGTCCTTTCTAATAAATATTTTATTCAAAGGAGAACAAAGATATATGCAGTCTTCAAGTTAATTTACTCAATCTTAATTTACATGATATTATAAGAGTAAAGAAATGCAGTAAGAGTATTGGCTTAAAACTAACACTTATGACATTCTACTCATATCATGAGGCTTACTGGAAGGCTAGCTTTTGGAAGGCAGAGCTCATGTTTAATGCATTACTCTCCAATGATTATCATGGTGATAGGTACCACAGTAAGCCCTGTGTGTATGTTTAAGTTTCTCTAATACAATACCCACAAACCTAGTGGCTTGTAACAACCATTCAGGTATGCTCATTAGGCTCACTGACTCTACTGGGTCAGGATTTCAGACAAGGATGATGATATGTTGTTCCTACTCCATGATGGATGGGACCTGAACTCCACACCTAAAGGAAACACTGTGAGTGGGGGCTAGAATCATTTGAAGGCTCATTCACTCACATGGCTAGAGCTTGGACTAAAATCACTCAAAAATGGAGACTTGCTAACCAGAGTACCTATGTGTGGCTTTTCTATGTGGTTTGACCTCCTCACAACAGGGTGGCCTTTAAGTAGTTTAGATTTCTAACATGGAAACTCAGGGCTGCAAGCATGAATATCATAATGAATAAGATGGAAACTGAATTCCCTTTTCTGACTCTGACAGATTCAAAGGGAAGGGAATTCATTATGAGATTATGTCATCTAAGACCTAATACTATTTATGACACAAAATTATATATACACATACATAAAATACTATTATAACCATCTTTAGAAAATATAATCAACAATTACCCTCTAATACTGTTTTCTATTTAACTTATACTCTTCCTACTCTGTTAAATTAAAAATACTGTATTTTCTTTGCATGTTTGTGGGCTTCTAAAATTAAGAAATATGTCAAATTTTAAAAACTACACCTTCCTCAAAAATTCTGAGTGTCTACTGAGTAAACAGGTAGGATTGGTGTGTCTTTCTGATAGAAAAACCACCTCTTTGCCATAGATTTCTGAAGTGCCCAGTAATCAGAGAAAGACTAAGCATATATTAATCTCATTTTCTACAGGAGATACTCTGTATTTGAATAGAAGAGAAATCCTCAAAATATTGGGTAAATTATCTGCAACATGAACAATTTAAAAACATGCTTATAGTGTCTATTTGAATTTTTAGAATTTTTGGATATCTTTTTTGGTAATGACTTTCAAAATTAAGAAGACATTTATTTTTATTTTTATTTATTATTTTTCCTTTTCCAAATTTTTTTTCATAATTTTGTTTTTTTACATAATAAAATACATATATTTAAACACAATTACATTCACACAGATTATTATATCATGGATCTTAAGAAACAGATTAAGTGACTCCCTCTGGAGAAGTGGAATGGAAAATATGCTGAGACAAATAGGAAATTTATTTTATACTTTATCCCATTTTGTATGGCTTTCATCTTTACTATTTAGTATTATCTATTTCATTTCAATTTTTCTTTAAAAATTAGCATTATATTAAAATTGTGTATATTATGCAACTAAAATTTATAAAGAAAGCCTTATATACTATTAAATATTTTATATAGCATAATAAAAAGAATAACAACTGGTAAGCATAACAAAAATAATACACCCTCTGAAAATAAGTAAAATATAAAATGCATAAATTGGTTAAAAAAGTGTAACTATATAAATATGTCATCACAGTTTGTTACATCTTATTGATTCCTCAATATAGGACTTACATCATTCTAGGTGATGTGATAAACAAGACATTATAGACCTTACACTGCAACATGGAGAGAAATGGTTACTAATAATACAATTGTAGAACTGTATTATTTAATTGTACAGTGGCATTATTTAATTATAATTATCATAAATTCTTTGATGGAGAGGAAATCAGAATCAGATGTAAGAAGACTTCAGCATTCCAAGAATGATGTCATATGACCCTCTTCATGGTGGATTATGCACTTACTTACTATGAGATATATTTCTTCTCCAGAGATTCCTTGTTTGTGTATCAATTGTAGATTTTTGGTTTGCAGTTATTCAGAAGTTTTGATATAAGAGTCTATATGTATATGAGACTGTTTGAAGTTGTTGGTCTCTTAATTGCAAGTGCATCTGCAGTGTCCTGCATTTGTACCCACCTCTTCTCATGATTTCTGATTTTGGTGGTATAATTGTGCATTGATGATTTTGTATCTTTACTGTATATATACCTTTACTGGTGAGCCTTGTCATTTGTGGAATTTTTGTTTCCTGTTGCTGTCTTTCTTTTCTGCCTACAGAAGTTCCTTTAGTATTTGTTGTAAGGCTGGTTTAGTGTGGCTGAATTCTCTCAATTTTTGCTTCTCTGTGAAGGTTTTGATTTCTCCTTCAAATATAAATGAGAGTCTTGCTGGGTAGAGTAATCTTGGTTGGATGTTTTTTCCTTTCATCAAGTTAAGTATATCATGTCACTCCCTTCTGGCCTGTAGAGTTTCTGCTGAACAATCTGCCGATAACCTTATTGGGATTCCCTTGCATGTGACTTGTTTCTTTTCCCTAGCTGCTTTCAAGATTTTCTCTGTCTTTCATTTTGGTCAGTTTGATTAATGTGTGTCTCGGTGTATTCTTCCTTGGGTTTATTTTATATGGTACTTGTTGTGCTTCCTGGATTTGAGCGAGTGGTTCCTTTCCCATGTTAGGGAAGTTTTTGGCTATTATCTCTTGGAATATTTTTTCTGTCCCCTTCTCTCTCTCTCTTCTCCTCTGGCACCCCTATAATACGGATGTTGGTGCATTTCACGTTGTCCCAGAGTTCCGAGACTCTCTTCATTTGTTTTCAATCCTTTTTCTCTTTTCTGTTCTGCATCTGTAATTTCTGCTAATCTGTCCTCCACCTCGCTTATTCGTTCTCCTGCCTCCTGTATTCTGCTGTTAGCTGCTTCTAGTGAATTTTTTATTTCCGTTATTGTATTTTGCATCTCTTCTTGTTTAAGTTTTACGTCTTGTATCTCTTTGCTCAGTGTTTCCTGTAAGTTATCCATCTTTGCCTCCAGTTTATTTCCAATGTCTTGCATCATCTTCAGCATCAACAGTCTAAAGTGTTTTTCCTGGGGGCTAAGAATCTCCTTATCACTTAGCTGATTTTCTGGGGTTTTTCCTTTCTCCCTCATCTGAGTTATAGTTCTCTGTCTTTTCATTTTTATAGACTTTTGGTGTGGTGACTTTTTTACAGATAATAGGGTTGTAGCCCCTTACTGCTGGTGTCTGCCCCCCTTGTGGCTGAAGTCGGTATGGGGGGCTTGCTGTAGGCTTCCTGAAGGGAGGGGCTGATGCCTGCCCACTGGCAGGTGGAGCCAATTCTAATCCCTCTGGTGGGCGGGGCTTAGTCTCTGGATGGGATTAGAGGCAGCTCTGTGCCTAAGGGGTCTTTAGGTAGCCTGTTTACTGAGGTGCGGGGCTGTGAATCCACCTGGATTGTTGTTTGCCCCAGGGCTTCTCAGTGCTGACTGATGGATGGGGCCAGATTTGCCCAAAATAGCCACCTCTAGAGAAAGGCAGTTGCTGAATATTCCCGAGAGCTTTGCCTTCAATGTCTCTCCCTCACAACAAGCCACATTCATCCCTGTTTTCCCAGGATATCCTCCAAGAACTTCAGCCAGGTTTGACCCAGATTCCTATGGAGACCTTGCTCTGCCCTGGGACCTATTGCACGTGAAAGTCCACATGCGCCTCTTAAGAATGGGGTCTCTGTTTCCCCCAGTCCTGTGCAGCTCCTGTGTACAAGCCCCACTGGCCTTCAATGCCAGATGCTCCAGGGGCTCTTTCTCCCAGTGCCAGATCCCCGCACATGATGGTTTGATGTGGGGCTCAGAACTCTCACTCCTATCGGTGACTCTCTGTGAACCAGTTAGTTTTCAGTCTGTGGAGCTTCCCACCCAGAAGGTATGGGGTGTTTATATTGCAAAATCGCCCCTCCTACCTCCTGATGTGGCCTCTTCTTTTTTCTTCTGGAGTAGGGTATCTTTTTTAAGGTTCCTGGTCCATTTGGGTGGAGACTGCTCAGTCTTTAGTTGTGAATTTTGTTGTTTTTAGGAGAGAAGTTGAGCTCCAGTCCTTCTATTCCACCATCTTAATCATTTTTCCTTTTCCTTTTCTGAAATTTTTGTCAAGGCGACATTTTTAAAAACTAGAATAATACATTAGGATATTTTATGCTCAGGATAATTAACTTCCATAGTGACCTTTTCCCTTGAAAACTGCATAAATTTGATTGGTGTACTCAAAGTATGTAAGCTTTAGTCTTTTATGAAACATAATGGTCACAAAATAAAGAATTTCCCTTTCTCCTTGACATGGAGACTTCTTAGCTCTAGTGTGTACTCAATTCTTAATTAAGAGCTTTACAGGGGGCAAAGTGTGGGATTTCCACTTCTACTGTCAACTTTAATCATTTATTTGAACTAAAGCCTCCTTAGTTCTCCTTGTTTAGCTTGACTGTCAGTAAGAGATAAGTTTCACCTTTACGAGTGTTTATTTTCTGTTCTATTTTTTTTTCTAAGTATAAACCTGGAATCAGTGATTATTTTTATATATTTAAGAACTAACATAAAATAATGTAGAATTAAAAGCATATATGGCATATGGCCATTCCCCCAATAATACTACAAACAGGACTTTTAATTCATTAGAGTTGAAATATTAAGCATTCTCTTCTATTGACTACATTTTATCCTTATTTGGCCTTTAACTTAAAGAAATACAATCTAGCACTACAAGTTGTGTTTGTAAGAAAAAATGCAGATAGACTAGTTTATGGTATTATCTTTAATTGTACAGTCATATCAGAGTAACTTCAACTGAGACAGGTTGTGTGAGCAATTCACTTACTTGGAAAAATGTAAAAATAGCAATAAATTATTTGCCTCTGACACATTTTTTAATTTAAATTAAAATTCCTGGAGTTCCCATTGTGGCTCAGTGATAACAAACCCAACTAGCATCCATGAGGATAGGGGTTCAATCCCTGGTCCTGCTCAGTGGGTTAAGGATCTGGCATTGCCATGAGCCGCAGTGCAGGTCACAGATGCAGCTCAGATCTGGCATTGCTGTGGCTGTGACACAGGCCAGCAACTGTAGCTCCAATTTGACCTGTAGCCTGGGAACTTCCATATGCCATGGATGCGGCCCTAAAAAACAAACAAAAAATTCCTATCTGGTAAGAAATGGTACCAAGAAATAGGTCTCCTAAGAGCAGTAGCTTTCTTACAGTAATTTTTATACATGCATGGAAAATTATTCTGATATCTAAAGAATGTTATGAACACTGGATATATTCTCGAAAAATTTAGAGGAAAAGTATCATTCATTTAAACCTCTTCTCTACTCTCCATCAATCAAGATTTGTTTTAATTTGTGAAGGAAAAGTGAAGGAGACATGGACAAATGGAGAAGAACTTCAGAATTAACCACTCAGAATAACTAACTTCAAATTTCTGTATCTGTCTCAAAGTAAATATGTAACCTTTTAAAAATTATTTTATTTCATCAGTCCTCATTTTGCTTATCAACAAGACATATATGATAATACTTACTATTTACAAAAATGTATGTGCTTATCTGTTTGGATGATGATACTGCTTAACCAAGGTAGACTTATTAGTACACTATTTGTTACTAAACACCTTTTTTTTTTTTTTTTTTTTTTGTCTTTTTGCTATTTCTTGGGCTGCTCCCGCGGCATATGGAGGTTCCCAGGCTAGGGGTCGAATTGGAGCTGTAGCCACCGGCCTAAGCCAGAGCCACAGCAACGCAGGATCTGAGCCGCATCTGCAACCTACACCACAGCTCAGGGCAACGCCAGATCATTAACCCACTGAGCAAGGGCAGGGACCGAACCCGCAACCTCATGGTTCCTAGTCGGATTCGTTAACCACTGCGCCATGATGGGAACTCCACCCTTCTTAATAGAATGCCATTTTCATACTTGCTTTTGGGATAGAACACCTGATATCCATTGCTCTCTCTGTAGATAAACTGATTTATTTCATACACAAAGCAAAAGCAATTTCAATGGCAAAAATATGGTTATGTTATATGGATGAGATAAATCACACCATAATCATGTGTCCAGATAAATTACAGACTACAACTAAATATGGGAGGTCACCCCCAACTTCTATTAATATGTATTTGAGATTTTGTCAGCTAACTTTTGAGAGGAGATGAAAAGCAACAGACACGCTAGATGGAAGATGAAAAATACTGAGAAGATGAAGAAAGAAAATCTTAAAATTTAGGAAGTTGTAATCCTTAATAACTTCTTGAAAATTGGGAAAAGGTCCTTAATATTCATCATTAGCATTAGAATCCTTCAGACCACCTCATTGACCAAAAAGTTGCCCCCGTGTAGTTTGAGCACCACAGCATGAATATATTCATGTACATATCCTACCAGTATCTTGGGGGATCCAAACAACATAGACATACCATACACTGCCGATCCTTAGCATTCCTTGGAAAATTTAGGTCAGGCAAGGGGACACACAGTAAGTTTTGCTTTGTTCTGCTTTCTTCTTAATGTATTTTAATCTGTCCCACTACAAGAAGGTGGATGATGAAACAGCATGCCTGAATTCTATTTTGTCCCCACACCATTCTGTAATCTCTGCTCATTTGGAGTCCATGAAGAAGAATGCACAGACAGAGTTAGGGTAACTTGAAGCCTTTCCACCTTATGCAGTTGATTTTTATTAGCCATGAAGGCGGCAACCCTCAAAGCCCAGGCATCCAAATGGTCAGCCCTCTGAGATCAGGCAAAAGGGAGGAAAAGCCATCACAATTGCTTGCAAGTAGCAATGTTTTGGCCTTGAACCAAAATACCAGAAATATTTTAATTAATGGGGACAATGATAAATAAAATAGGAAGTGAGATAAGAGGTCATTGCCTGAGAAAACAAGTCTTTTCTTTCATTTTTACAACTCTCTGAATGACCCCCAGAAGAAAGTACATGCAAATAATATTTTAAGTTCTGGGATGTGTTTTTGCCTTTCCAAGAAGGATTGCCCACAGATAAATCCAAGAGGGAGGTCATTAAATTAAATGGAAGATATTTAGAATAGGCAGCTTCATACCATGTAAAGCAATTGTAAGCCTTTCTTTGCATTTTAAAAGTTTTTAGATAAGTAGTCAGATTCAATTAAGCTCTGCAACTTCAAGAGATGGTGCTTCTAAGAAGATAGGCGGGAGGGCCTGCAAAGTCGGATTCCCTGGTCTGTTAACAGACCTGTGGGAGGGCAGAGAGAATTGGGCTATTGTGCTTCAATCAGCAGCATAACCTACGTGTCACAGTCAATTTAACCACGAAGTTTTAGAGTTGGGATGGGGACAAACAGCCATCTGAAACAGAATCTGAGAAAGGGACAACTCATTAGTGTGAAAAGAATTAAGGGTTTAGACACAAAGACTACCACAGAAAAAAGTTTTAAATAGATTTAAGGTTTGAAGATTGACAGGAGACATCATAAAAGTTGCTGCAGCTAATTCCATTATTAGTTAAGAGCACAGAGCCAGACTGCTTGGGATTGAGTACTGGTCCTGTCACGTGGCCAATGGTAATGCTGAGCAAGTTACTTCCTTCTTTGTGCCTTATATTCCTCAGTTGCCATATGGGAAAATTATAATACCACCTACCAAAACTCATATTCCATGAGTTAATACATGTAAAGTTCTTCCAAAGGACCTGAGAGTTAGTAAAACTTCAACATTTAACTATTTCTATAACCCAGAAATGTCCCCAAGGAATAACTAATATTAACTTAACATTTACTATATAATAGGACATATGCAAAGTAATTTATGTGACTTATGTTTACTCTCAACAACCATCCTATAATGTAGATACTATTATTACCTCAACTCTACCAGTAATAAAATGAGGCATAGAAAAGTTTTGTAACTTGCCCAAGGTCACACAGCAAGGAAGCAGTGCTATCAAGATTCAAATCCAGGAGTTCCCATAGTGGCTCAGCAGGAACAAATCCATCAAATATCCATGAGGATGCTGGTTCGATTCATGGCCTCACTCAGGGGGTTAAGGATCTGGCATTGCTGTGAGGTATGGTGTAGGTGGCAGATGTAGCTAGGATCCCATGTTGCTATGGCTGTGGTGTAGGCCAATAGCTATAGCTCCAGTTCAACCCCTAGCCTGGGAACTTCCACATATATAAAAAGAAAACAAAAACAAAAACAAACCAAAAAAAAAGATTCAAATCCAGGCAATCTGGCTCTAGGTACAATACACTTCATCCCTCTGTGGTCCTATCTTTAGACTTGACAGAGGAAACAGCAGACACAAATAATGAATTTGCTTTCATGACTTATTTCAGTGGGTTTAGACTCCTCAATAACAGGCTATAGTGGATTCATCACTGTCTCCCCAGTGCCTAGGAGACCACCTAGGATATATCCATATACAATGGATATTTCATTTAATAACTGGCTAACTGACTGCCTGTCCTTTGTTAAGGTAGGACAGGTGCTTAGCTCCATGGCTCATGCCTGTATTTTAAATTCCCAGGACAGAACTCACTGCCATCTCTCATGGAACAGTCGTCTTGACACTGCTATAGTCCCGTGGCCTCTCACTGTGCCCCTCAGGCACAACTAAAGGGACAGTCACTGGTTTCTCTGCTCATTCCTCTCCCTCTTGTCCATACTCTTTCTAAGTACTCCACGGCCAGGATAAGGTGGATCGCAAAGGACTTACTGAAGACAATACCAGAAGAAAGAGGAGGAATGAAAAGGACTCAGGTCTGGAGTAAGTTCTTTTGAGTCCTTGTGTCTTTCCAGCTCTGACTACCGCACCACCTCTCTTTTCTGGTTTTTAAGCCTCAGGAGTCTCCAAAGCGCTGATGGGCAAACTGGTGTTTGAAAAAATCAGGCCACTTGGAAGACATAAAAAATTATTAGAACTTTCATTTCTAATATAACAAGCAAGTTAATAATAAATTTGTGTAAGGCCTGACTCTAGAGCCTTCACCTCATCAGTATATCAAATGGCTATGCATTATTCATTTCCTAAAGAAAGAAAATCTCCACAGAGTTAATGGAATTGACGGCATTGCCTGCATATGATTGTCCTCCTTTAACATACTGGGATATGTTGCAGCTTAGGTGCGTCTGGGAAAGTGAAGTCAAGGATGATTTTATTTAGTCTTAACTGAATTAACCTTCACAGTCCAGACACTGTATTAAAAACATACTAAATAACCAGCACAAATGAACAAGATTGCAATTTTGTGTCACATACTAGAAATAAAAACAATGATTAGCTGAGTAAATCTAACAAGAGTCCGAAAATTTTGAAAATACCAAAATACCTACTTAAAATTCCTATTTGTATTCACTATCTTTAACAATGAATTCTGTTCCAAGTGAATATTGCAGTTCGAGATATTAAGTAATCAATATAATTTATGTTCCTAAATTTATAACAGAGTATAAACTATCATAAAATTGGATAACTTAGAAAATAGATTTGTTATACAATTCGCCACTAATTATCCAAGAATTTTCAATTATCTTAACATATTTGGGTCATGCTAAATATGGGAGGCCCTCAACACTTTTGAGTCTCAAACAATCTGCATTTTTGTTATCTACATATTAATATTCTTTAACTGCTTTGTATATGACAAATATGAATATTCTTACATTAGCTTGCCAACAAATATTCAAACTGTCAAGTGCTATGTTTCTTCGTGCCTACCAGGATACTAGTTTTGGCAACATTACTTACCTAATATTTGGTTATCTGAAAGTTTTATTACCTCTATTTTGAAACTGTATTCTTTTGAACACATAGGGTCCCTTGAAGGATACCTCTGGGAAAGGTGCTCAGGAAGAGGGTCAAGAGGGGGTGGGGAGGCCTAATTCCAGTTCTCCTCTAGCCCCTTAATTTGCATCTAGATTATATATTAAGCTCCTGCCTAATAATTTGCTTGGAAATAGGGTTCAACTGCCATGAAATATTTACAATTCATCAGCTCATATGTTAAAAATATTAAATTATTATTAACATTTTAAAGTTGTTAAATATTTAATTTATTCAATAAATTACTCATTAATACTGTAAATATTAAAATTACTGCTTATTATAGCTGTGTTCTTGATACTTAAAAATGAGTAAAACTGGAAAAGAAGGAAAAGAATGGTGATACTAGTAATAAAGATGATTTTCACCTCTTATGTCTGCGAAATTATGATAAAGTTAGATGTAAGATTTGCTGGTTGCAGCAAATCTTTAGCTACAATAAATACCCACTGGATTTTAATCTAGTGAACTGTACATTAATAGTGAAGGACAGTGTTAAAATGTTTTAAAAAATCCTGGAACAATCTTAAAGGTTTAGAAGTGAAATTAACTTGAGATTTTAAAATAATTTATTTGTTCTCTGGGAATGGAAACCCTCCAATAATCTTTAGGGTCTAGTTTTATAATTCAACTCATTCAGCTTTCACAAACAAAACAGAGACTTTCATCAAGTGTATACTTTCCTAATGATTGTACTACACAACATGAAACTTTAAAATACACCACACTCCAAAGCTGCCATCATGCCACAAAAATATAAAATAAGTCTACCTATTTGATGCCAGTGAGTTTGATGGCTTAACACTACTAATAATTCAAGATACACACATTTCATTTTTATTTTCTTAACATTTCAGCTACTGATTTACTTTAGACTCAGCTTGATGACTGTGCTAATTTGCATGCACTTTCAATAGTTCAACAACAAACTTTAATACAAGGTACTTACAGTCATAATACATATAAACAAGTAACAATTATTACATTTATTTTACTCTATATTCTCCAATACTTACTGCCAAAAGAAAAAAATCTGCATATGCCCAAATACATTACTGATGAAATTATTAGCTACCAGAAAGATCATAGCTTGCTTTATATATTTTGCATCACTTTCTCAGTAATTTTCATTTGTTTGAAAGAAGAAATCAGATCATTTGTTTAGGCAGCAAAGACCAAACAAACCTGAAAACCTCTCACTTTTAATATTTCTATGTCAGAATTAGAGAAGAGTATTTGGGTACAGAGCCTCTAAATATAAAGAAAAGATAATCTGTGGAGTGCTTCATTCTTTAGACACCTCTTTGACAAGAGAGCAGACATATCTTTTGTATATTTTGTAAAGAGATTTAAACACTAAGAGGTCCTCCCTCCCTCAGACTATGGGACTAGAACCATCGGTACCTTGGAACTTCCCAATTTCACAGCAAATAATAATCTTATATTTGAACAAAAGGCAAGGATGACTCAAATGCAATTAGGGTTGTACATCTAAGTAAATGGCACAACATGCCAACTGGCACGGATCTGAGGATTACTTGGCTTCCTAGAAGACCATCTTTTTCCCATACAACGAATCTTGCAACTTACCTTGCAATGGTCCCAATGTTAATACTACATTTATTTGTGATATAAAACAAGGGTCAGCAAACTTTTTCTGTAAAGGGCTAACTATTGAATTTTAAGCTCTGTGGGCCACTGGATCTCTACTGCAACTCCTCAACTCTGCCTTTATAGAAAGAAAGCAGCCATAGAGAGTACATAAGCAAATGAGTGTGGCTCTCTTTCAATAAAACTTTATTTACAAATAGATGGATAACGTATTAAGGTATGAGTATGGTTGTATTCCAATGAAACTATATTTATAGACACAGGTTGCAGGCAAAATTTAACCCAAGGGCCATAGTTTGCTGACCCTTGAAACTGAATAGCAAACTCAATATTAAAATTTCTCCTATTACATAGTTAGTAGGGTGATTTATAGAACATAGTTAAGTCTCATTTTCGTACATATATTTAATTATAGTCAAAAACTGCCTGTAGAATTCCTTCAATTCTCTAGTCACTTTTTCTTAAAAAAATATTCTTTACAACTATGATCCAGGAATTGTGCAAGAAAAATAAATCTGCTATCAAAATAAAAAATAATAAATAAGAACTGTGAGCAAGACAGGCACAATCTCTACCTCATAGAGTATAGAGCACATATTCTGCAAGTATTTACTGAGGTCATGCACTCTTCTAGGAGTGAGGTGTACTGCAGGGAACAAGACAAACAAGGATGTCTTAGGGCGTTTACATGCTTAGTAGAGAGAGACAGAATAAATTATGTGATAAACAATAAAAGGTCACAGTGGTAAAAGCCATGAAGAAATAATACATATGTTATAATAAAAAGTCACTTAGCAGAATGGGGAAAAGTGGTAGGTAATGGTGCCCAGAGAAGACTTCCTGAGATTCCTGAGCAAAACCTGAATGAAGAGAAAGAGCCACTGATACCAAAATCTGGGAGCAAGAATCTTCCTAGCTAAGTAAACAGTAAAGTCCCTGAGACAGGAATGAGCTGATCTGCTGGAGAAAGGAAAAAGGCTAAAGAAGTTTGGGTGTCTAGAATGAAGGAAAGATGGTAAAGGATGAGTCCAGACAGGAGTGTGGGGCAGATTATAGAGGACCTCACGGTAAAGAATCTGGATTTTTTTTGTGGATAACTGTAGGGGAATTTTAAGGAAAAGAATGAGACATCCTTTTTTTTTTTTTTTTTTTTTTTCTTTTTAGGGTCACACTTACAGCATATGGGTATATGAAAGTTCCGAGGCTAGGGGTCAATCTGGAACTATAGCTGCTGGTGGGGCCTATGCCACAGCCACAGCAACGTGGGATCTGAGCCGCGTCTGTGACCTAAGCTTTTTTGAGTTCATTCGTAGGCTAGGCTTGCTGCTAATAATGTGATGAGGAATAGTGCACCACAGCTCATGGCAATCCCAGATCCCAGACCCACTGAGCGAGGCCAGGGATCAAACCCCCATCCACATGGATACTAGTCAGATTCGTTTCCACTGCACCACAACCGGAATTCCAGAATGACACATTGTTATTCATTTTAAATTACACTGAAAAAATAATATGAGATGAGTACTACTAGAAGAAAGTTCAATGTGAAATGGCACAGTGAGGAGTAAGAAAGAGCTGCAATAACCCATAGAAAAGAACCTATTCACCATGCTCCTAAAACCTGAGATCTACCAAGGGATCTCTTCTCGGGGAAGGCTGCTCCTTCCAGCAGAATTCCAAATGTCCAATGTCTGGGACCCAGAAGGTCTTTATGCTTTTTTGGATCTTTGGATTCTAAAATATAACAAGCAAATGATAAAACCTAATTATTCACTGAAAAGTTAATGCAGAGACATTAACTAAAAGGCCCCTACCTGACTTGAAAATGAGAGGTTACTCTCAAAGTTGGCAATGAAATTTTTACAACTGGGCTTAAAAGATAATTATCCCTATTATTCTTTCTTAGTAACTGCCATTTTTTTCTATCTCTACGCATAAATCATAATATGCATATTTTCAAATTTAGTACAATCTTTTTAAAACATACTTACCAATTGTCTGCTGGTTTTATACATTCTGGAAATCCCCCCATATATGGTGCAAATAAATCACAGAATGTCCTTTCTGGCTTAGTTTTGCAGTCACCAGCTACCAAAACAATGCACAGATGATAAGTCAGTTCTGGTTTTTTTTCTTTTTTTGGCTGCACCCACATCATATAGAAGTTCCAGGGCCAGAAATCTAACCTGAATCACAGCAGCAACTCAAGCAGCAGCAATGACAACACTGGATCCTTAGCCCACTGAGCCACCAGGGAACTCTCAGTTCTAGTTACTTAGGCTCATGAATGTACACCTATGTATAAATACTTGCCACAATTGTATGCAGTTTAATGTTTGCCCATGGTTCTGGAAGTGTAAAATTCTTTTCCATCCTACAGGAAGGTCTAGCTGACCTTCAAGTAACTTAAAAACAAACTTTAGCATCTGAAAGCAGTTACAAGTTCCCTTAACTTGCTTTATTTTATATCGAACATCACACATTTAAGCACTTGATGTTTTTTATTTTTACATTAACAGAGATATTGTTCAGACAGCTAAATTTCTTTGGAGATATAAAGATGGATAAAGGGCATTTGCTACCCTCAAGGGACTCATAGTCTAAGTAGGCAAACAGTCTTCAAAACAATGAAAATGACAACAGCCACACTGCACGGAAATGCAGTGCTAACATGATACATGCAATGTGATACCATTGGAAAATTCAGCCTGTAAGGAGTGTGGGTTCATTTCATGAAGAAACTGGCAACAAAGCTGACTCTTAAAGAATAATTAAGAAGACAAATGGAGTGACTATAGCAGTTTTTAAGATCCTAGACCACTGGCTAAATACAATTTGGATAACTTATAACCACCTACTCTAGGGCCAATGTCTTTTTAATTAACACTAAGACAAAAATAACTATATGATGCAGTTGAAGGGAAGCAGAATATGTGAGCCCCAAATATCCCTTTTTCTGCAAAAGGATTATTTCAGGGTGATTATTTTAAGAAACAACAGACAGACATAAGAAAAGCTCTGAAAAGCAAGTGGAAATCACTCTTCTATTAGAGAAATGTACATTTATAGGGGAAATCTACATTTGTAAGTGTGCCTTGCTCTCTGTACCAGGAAGAGGAGAATGACTAAACCTCTAGCAACTCTATCAATGGAGAAGGCACTGACTTAAATCTTCAAAGCAACCACACCCTGGTTTACTGTGCTCTGACTAAAAACCTGACTCTCCTTACCCAACACCTTTTGTCTTTAGCTAGAGTTGGTTATTTAAGGTGAAAGCATGGGTCATTTTTTTGGGGGGGGGGGTTACTCAGTTTTCCTAGATATTTCCCTTCTATATAGAAGGTATATATGTCCTTAAACTTGGTTTGGTTTTATCTTAATATGTTCATTATGGGGTGGGGGAGTCTTAACTATGAACCTGTAAGGGTAGAGAAAATGGTTTTCCTCCCCCACATAGTCCTTGCCTAGAAGACAACTTAAAAGCTACTTAGGAAGGTAAGGTATCTATCCAAAATGTTAACAGTACATAATAAAGTATAGATTGCAACACATAGACAATGTATCCATTTACTCAATCAACAAATATTTATTATCTACCATGGATCATGTACTATTCCAGGCCCTCAGGAAAGAACAGCAGACAAACACACAAGGTCACTGGCCTCATGGAAGTCACATTCTGGTGGATACTAGTATGAATTAATATGTGTAATAAAAGAGTTTTAAAAAGATTAGCATAATTAACATGATTCAAGTAATAGCAATGCTAAATCCTAATTCTCCGAGACAAAGAATACAAGTAGAGGATGCTATTAGTAAAAATATGATGTCAGTAGAAAAATTTAGCAAAGCACTTCATTAAAAGCTTTTTGCTTATTAATATTCTGGATGTCAATTCATAACAATACTTCCTACTAATAATTCATCAATTTTAGGAGTTCCCGTCGTGGTGCAGTGGTTAGCGAATCCGACTAGGAACCATGAGGTTGCGGGTTCGCTCCCTGCCCTTGCTCAGTGGGTTAACGATCCGGCGTTGCCGTGAGCTGTGGTGTAGGTTGCAGACGCGGCTTGGATCCCGCGTTGCTGTGGCTCTGGCGTAGGCCAGTGGCTACAGCTCCGATTCGACCCCTAGCCTGGGAACCTCCATATGCCGCAGGAGCGGCCCAAGAAATCGCAAAAAGACGACAAAAAAAAAAAAAAAAATCATCAATTTTAGCTAGTGTGAAATATTTATAGTAGATAGATCCTTGTTCTCTGTTACATGTTTTTAATTCAATTTATTTATACTTTCTTTTTACTTTCTTTCTTTTTTCTGAGCCATAGCAACCTCAGATCCAAGCCGCGTCTGCAACCTACACCACAGCTCACAGCAACGCTGGATCCTTAACCCACTGAGCAAGGGCAGGGACCGAACCCGCAACCTCATGGTTCCTAGTCGGATTCGTTAACCACTGCGCCACAACGGGAACTCCTATTTATACTTTCAAAAAAAGAAGAAAGACATCATTTTGAAAAGGTAAAAGAGACTTTTTAAAGCATTCCTCCCAAATTCTAGAACAATATATATTTAAACCTGGATATTTTCAATACACATATTTGTGGACTTCAGGTATATGAAAGGAAGAAAACAAGAGTTCAAGATGTAGAGTAGACATTAAACAATAGACATTTCTATGTCACAGAAAGGTACAAAAGAATCACTAGAAAGTGGCAAAGACATAAAGGTCATTTGTACCTATTGTTACTATCCCAAGATAGGATCATTCTCAAGTTCTGGGTATGTTTGCTAATAATTCTGAAAAGAGCTTTATAACAGAAGAGAGTCAAACCTAAACATACAGACCAGATGTTTTACCCAATAAGAATGTGACTTTTGAACAATTATTTATATTCTTTTCCCAACTGACAAGTGAGGATAATGCTATCAGCCTACCTCATATTGTTATTACTCGAGAAGTTATTACGGAAAGTGGATCTAGAATTAAATTGATCTCATCAAGAGACCAGTGCCATAACAGTTGCAGTTTTTATGGAGACCAACACATCCTATGCCCTATGAGATTGGAGAGTATGTCTCTAAGTGACTTCTAGTGACAGCTGGTGTATTGTGAAGAATATTTAAAAGAATTCAGTTTATTAAATGACGAGGAAAGTAACTGATTAACATAAATTATCATCTAGATGCTTCTAGCACTGATAACACACATTCAGCATCAAAAAATTTCCTGACAGTGATGACATGAGCTGCATAATAATCACCATGCTTTGATTAATAATTTTGTTGAATAAATGGATGAATTAATTACACTTACAATGAAAGCCTCACTTTCTGTACTGCACTGCTTCCTATCCTAACACAACTACTAGGAATCAAGATAGAAGTAATACAAATTACAGTGTTAAGCATACCAAATGGTTACAATAAAAAAGATTTCCATTTGAATTATCACAATAAATACATTACATGAAATTTAGAACTTGAAGAGAAGCAAACCTCTAATTAAGGGAAACTTACGAGAGCCTTTAGCAAGTTCTTTGGTGAATGCATTTATTTGTGTCTTGATCCTCCGACCAATCGTATTAGCAATGACAAAAGATATGCAAATTTGAACAGACAATAGTCAAGCCAAATTGCTCTGACTCATACCAACAGGGACATTTTCAGCACATATTCAGCTTGATTCACACTAGCAAGGGTCAATATAACCAAAGAACATTTTCATAGTTATGCTTGGCTATAATCTAAAAACTATGCCATAATCACTGACCACCAACAATGCAAACAAAAATCAAACTTATTTTACACATTAAATTAACATATGAAGCATGCACATGATTTAAAGCCAGGAGAATCGTGTATTTACCCCATTACTGCTGAAAAATTGAATAGCAATGAACAAATATGTATTCCTATGTTTGAATTACCATTTTGATTGTATATTCTAAGCAAACAAAATATTACATTTTTGGTAGAATAGTTCATTGAAGACAATTGGGAACTAAATTTCCCTCCTCACCTCCCTCAAGAAATCCAGATTAATTTATAATTTTTATAAATTAATTTTTATAATTATAATTCTCATTAATTTTTATAAATTATAATTTTTATAATTATAATTTTTATAAATTATAATTTTTATAATTATAATTTTTATAATTATAATTCTCAATAATTTTTATAAATTAATTTTTATAATTATAATTCTCATTAAAAACTATATAGACTATATATATATATATATATATATATATATATATATATATATGGAGAGAGAGAGAATAGTAATAATAAGTATTAATAATAATAGTAATAAGTTATAATTTTTATAATTAAGTTATAATTAAACTTTTAAAATTAAGTTATAATTTTAAAATTAAGTTATAATTTTAAAATTAAGTTATAATTTTTATAATTATAATTTTTATAAATTATAATTTTTATAATTATAATTTTTATAATTATAATTCTCAATAATTTTTATAAATTAATTTTTATAATTATAATTCTCATTAAAAACTATATAGACTATATATATATATATATATATATATATATATATATATATATGGAGAGAGAGAGAATAGTAATAAGCTATTCAACTAAATTCATTTGTTCATGATGAAAATAAGTTTTGCAAAAGGAAAGAAAAGTTATCCTAATATAAACTGCTGCTGTAATTAGTGCTTGAAAGTTAAGCTATGTTATCAAAAGACTGCAGGATTCTGTTTGCTTTCTATTATTTCGCCTTTCTATGGATTTTTTTTTCACCAGTAATCTATAAAAGAAAGATTAATTAAAATTCCAGGTTTTGAAACTCTAAAACTACTAAGTTTCAGTTAGCTTGTCAAATAAAATAAGCGTGATCTTAGTTCAGTCCCTAGTGGACGAAAGTAAAATAACTATTACTCGGCATGATTCAGCAGGCAGTGATCTAAGTGACTGTGACCACACAGGAACAAAAAAGAGCATTTGTCCTTTCCCTATCTTTTATCTTCTTAAAGGGTTTGTTCTGTTAACAGACTACCTTAAGACTGGACTGGCTGTGTTCCCATCCATACACACCAAGTGAATTTTTAGCAAAAACCCTGGGGGAGAAGCTTTCCACAAATGAGACATTAACATTGCCATCCTTCTAGTGAGAAATTTGAATACACTTTGTTATCTGATACTTACCTGTTAAACAATTAAACAGAGAGCAAAGAGGGAATGAACTGCAGAAAGTGTGTACTTTATAGGCATATTTTCAACAAAAACTTTTAAATGGTTTATAGAGAAATAACTGAGTAAAATGTTTAATTTGATTTTTATAAATTGAGATTAAATGCATACTCAACATTAACATTTATCTGGATACTTAGACTCCCACCTTGCAACAACTACAACATCCTGAGGAAAGAGGTACTTCAGGAATATAGCAAAGTCTACATGTTGTGTTCAGCCCAAACCTGCAGGTGCATGTGTTTGGGAACAGCCACCACTAGCTGCATTTCTCCTTTCCTAGTGGGCAAACAACTTCTCCCTACTGAGTTCACATTAAAATATATCTTCCTGATTTTTTCTCAAGGACAGAAAAAATATATGACAGAAATCAGTCCTCTACTATTCTGCCACTTGTTGAACTTTCCTTCACATACTTACACAATTTCTCCAATCAAATATTATACTTTATATTTACCCTCATTTCATGTTAATTTTACTAAAGGTTGAAAAGTAAGTATTTGGTGAAGATTTTCTGTCCTAACTGCACAAAATTTCATAGCATAAAATCTATTTGATCTTAAACTGGTATTTTCATTATTGTTTTCTTTTTTCACTAAGTTGCTCAAGACACACATTTTTTTTTTCAAGTTGGGTTTTGATAGTCGGAAAATTCAAGATAAATTTTATATGCAAGAAAATCAGAAATGTCATAAAAGGCACCAGTGTTACAGGTACACAAATGGGGTGCCACCATACCTTCATAGACTTGCACAAGCCTAAAAACCTTGGCTTACCAGTGAAGTCACAGGAAGAGAGCCGTCTTGCATTTGCAAACACTGCCCCCCGGAGCAAAAGGTAAACACAAATGCCCCCCTAAGGAACTTTATGTTAGCTGCAGTACAAGAACGGAAAAGGCTCCTCCGTGCAATTAGAAACTGAAAGCAATCACTTACTTTTTGCAGCCACTGAGTATAATTTTCCATCACATGCTCCAGATGTTGAAGTTTTTGGGAAGAGAAATCCTGTTCCACGTGTGGAGCATCTCTCTGCAGAGCGTTTGTGTTGTACTGATCTGTCGTACTCTCACGACAGTTCCCGTCGTGTTCTGGAAGAATAAAAGTGTAGGCACATTGCCCATGCTGAATCCGGTTATATCTTCTCCCACCGTTTTCTGGACTTCGGCGCTGGTTGCTGCACCCTATGTGAGTCAGAATGGCAGCGAGGAAAGCAAAGGAAAGGAAAACTGTCATTGTATTGCCAGCACTCTCGTTCTGTGCCTCTCGCAAAACTTGCTCCTTTCTTCTGACCTTTAAACTAGTTCTTTATTTCAGGTAAAACTGCTTGTTTGTTTGACTTTTTCCCTCTCAAAGAACGCCTTTGCAAAAGAATCACAGAAAACTAGCCATTTGTTAGCTTTGTTCTAAAATGTTATTTTTTTTAATTTCACTGTAATGATAGTTTCCTTAGTTAAAACTTGAGATATTTATTGCATAGTAGCTGAGATTTATTGTTTCCTCTCTGTGTAACCGTTCAGCGTGGAGCCTGCCTGAGTCAGCTGCGTGTACATATTCTAGACCCTTTCCTCTACCCTATCTGCTGCAGATCTGCTATTTTCTTCCAGACCTCAGTGAGTTTTATTAAGGTTGTACATCCAAGCCAAGCTGGAAGCAGGCAGCCTTTCACAAGATGACTTGACAAGAATGCTTGAGTGTGCCCCTATGCTAAGGATTGCTGATGGCTTGGAGCCGCTGGATCGTCTTACAAATTGGCTAGATGCGCATGACCTCAATCATGTATGGCCCTCCCGCCCCTTCCGCAGACAACTGCCTCGAGCCTTTAGCAGATTCACTGCAAATCAATAAATGGAGCAGTCCACCTTAATATACTTTTGGTGTGCATGCTGACCTACTAAAATCTAGCAAAATGAGCAGTATTGTTTTTAAAGTTCTACTTAATTGGGGAACCCTAAGAAGAAATTGGTATAATGTCCAGTAAAATTATTTTATAGTGAATAACAATCTGTTTAATTATTAATTTAAAATAATTATTTCTGACTCTGCAAAAAAAGATATTAAAACAATTTTCAGAGATGGTGTTCATTCGTTGTATTCACTAGACTTTTCAGAAATTATCAGGAAGGGTCAAATTAGCAAAATATTTCATAACTTGTCATTCAAAGGAATATAGTATATGCATATTAAGTAGAATAATTTAAGTACTTTCTGAGATATAAATTTTAAGTAAAACTGGTTCCCTGCTTAGGATGTAGCCCTGTGTGTTCTATGTATATAAACTGAGCAACTTTCTTACAAAAACAATTTAAGACAGTGGCCTGAGAATTATTAATTTCTGTGGTATGTCCTAAATGTATAATTCAAAGGACCTCTTTCTGTTGCTATGTCTATCTTTAATATTGCTATGAAAGTTCTACATAAATTCTATAGAGAAAAATTATCTGAAAAGAAACATATCAGGTGTGCCAGTGAGACAGCAAAGGGCTGCATGGGAGAAATCTCTGTTCTTCTATTAGGTAAGAAATAAAAATGATCAGAAGGTTATTTCCTAAATGTAGGGTATAAATATTTGAACAAAAGAATCAGTAAAACATAAAGAAGAGGTGGTAATTATAGAATTAATTTTATGGCACTGAGATCTTTACCAAGTGTGTGCAGAAAACATGAATTAAAAGCAGGGGCTTTCACCAAGAACTGGGAAGGATTTTCGGGAATGGAGTTTCTCAACTGCAGTCATGGTGTGAAAACAGAAGAGACAGATGTTGACTCTCACATCACAGAATAGGGGGCAGGGCAGTGGATGAGGGGCACCAGAGGTTACAGAATGGTGTGGAGAGAGAAGTTAGGGGAGAAGGCAAAACAAATTCCTGAAAAACAATGGGATTTACCTGGAGAAGAAAATTATGCCATGATTTATTGTCTTTTCCACACCCAATAACAAATTTCTGATCTGACAGATATGGAAGCAAGTAATATCAAATATAGCGATCATCTTTGAACTGCTTTTGCGGCCTCCTCCTGATGCTGAATATCTCTTATTGGCTATGTCCTTCAAATGCAGTAATAAGAACGATATTTATCAAGAGCTTACTATTTTCCAAGTCTGTACTAAGCACTCCTTATATACAATCTCATTTAATTAGACCAACAAAACTAAGATATAGGCATTGCCTATTCATATTTTTATCAATAGGAAAACAGAATCACAGAAAGGCTTATCAGTCACAAGTCATAAAACTAGCAAGTGATGGTGCCCAGTAGGTGAACTCTGGGCAACTGATTCTGACCCTATGCATCTAACCCCAAGCCAGCCAAAAAGCTTCCAAAAGGGCTCCAGCCAAAATGATGGACAGTCCTAACACAGGTTAAGTGATCACACTCAGAAGAAAAAGAACTGATTAAAAGCCAGTTTCTACTACTGAAGTGATTTAATCCTTTATCTGTACCCCAAAAATAAACATATAAAGTTACAGGTAACCCATAAAATTGAGTTTTTAAGGGCCTACAAGGACAAAGTGCACTGGCAAAGCATAGACTGTGTAAGAACATTTTCCAACATTGCTTGCTTCAAAAATTATCCCTGGAAAGAAAAAAGTCCAAATCCAACACCTATAAATTGGATAAGAACTAGATATAGCTGAAAATAGGCAGAAGATACATGAGTAGTGAGATCTCTATTAAAAAGCTCCTGCATTTTATAACAGTCAAGATTGTTAAAAATCAGTCCCTGTGTATGTAAGTCTTTTCTGTCTGTCCATCTGAGTGTATCTACATATGCTTGTTTGTATAATCTTTTCCAATCTGAACAAATTCAAAGAAGGAATGCAAACTTCCTGAGGGAAAAGTAGACAACTAAGAAAGGTAAAAAATTTTAAGATGTCGATGATGTCGATCCAGAAAAAAAAAAAAAAAAGCTCTAAAGATCAATTTTAAGTAAATGGAAAATAGAAGGACATGTAAAGTGGAATTGAGTTTTGGGACTTCAGCTGAGGAGACACTGGGTGCATTAGAAGATTCTAATGACATGCTAAAGACCATATACTCTCAGAGACCTAAACCTTACCAATAGCAATACTGTTGGTTGTCATTGTTGATTATTCAGAAATGGTGCAATGCAGAAGATTTTAGAATTCAAGAATATGAAAAACAAGCAGTATTTTTTACTTTCTCTACCATATTTCAAAACAATTTTTTTTTTTTTTTTTTTTTTTTTTTTTGCTCTTTAGGGCCGCATCTGTGGCATATAGAAGTTACTAGGCTAGGGGTCTAATAGAAGCTACAGCTGCCAGCCTACATCACAGCCGCAGCGACAGAGGACCTGAATCGCATCTGCAACCTACACCACAGCTCACGCAAATACCAGATCCTTAACCCACTGAGCAAGGCCAGGGATCAAACCTGAAACCTTACGGTTCCTAGTTGGATTTGTTTCTGCTGAGCCACAATGGGAAACCCCCCTCCGAATTTTGATGGTCTATAGAATAAATAATTTTATTGAACTGAATACTGAGGTAGCTTAATTTTGAAGGTCTTATATCTTTATACTTTATTTGCATTCGGCCTCTTTATTCAGGTTATATTTTGGGTCCATTCTGAATGATCAGTCCTGCGCTATACCATCTGTTACATATCATGACTATCACCCATGCTCTTAAATAGAGTTACACAATATAAAATAAGAATTTATCTCTCAAAAACACCATCACATATTTCTCTAGTATTCATATGACCCCTATGATGGCAAAGGGAGTGGGAAAACATTCTCCCTTCTTGCATACTAAACACAATGTCATTCAGCACACAGTGTATGCATATATCTTAGAATATATTGTATATATTAGGGGCATCATATTCCTTTCTATGGCTCTATCATGGCACTTTTAGAGAGCAATGGTAGTGGCAGCTATGAAAAACAAAAAGATTCAGGATATCACCTGGTGACTGACATTTAAGTACATGTAAAACTTCAGTTAGGAACTCTCAAACCAATTGGGAAGATTTTGCAAAAAGTTAAAACAATGCAATGGATGGGAGCGAGGAAGACATTATAGTGGGTGGAGACATTTAGGTAGGTGAGGAATTTAAAATTATTACATAAATATTCCCCTGCCTTCTAATGAGAGAATTTCTGGTAACTAGTGGGTGTCCTGCTTGCTAAGTCAGTTTTTTAAGTGCAGCTAAGCAAGTTGGAAAGAGCTGAGACATAATTAGTTTATTCTACCTAAGAAAGGAAAGAAGAGATTCAAGGAAAGATCTGGAAATGGTGGACTGGAGCTAAAAAGGTTCTTCAGAGAAGAGTGAAAAGAGAAAGGAAACTTGGGGCTGCATGGCTATAAGAAACTTGGGAAGATATAGCAAATAAAGAGGTTTGGAATGAAATGGTGTTTCCCATGAGATAAAAATCCCTCTTCTTCTTTACAGTAAAATACACACTTTGGGGCAAGTGAATTCTTTAGGGTGAATGAGAAGAATCATTAGTCCTTGCTCCATATATAGAAATAACTAACATCTGGGTTACTTAGACTGTTAATGTAAACACAAAGTCATTACTTCTCTTTGGACAATTCACACTAGATTAAAGCCTCCCCAGGGCTGGTGCTGTGTCTTTTTGACAACTCTACTCCCTTTTCCTAGCACATATGAGGCAACTGATAAATATTTGTGATCAAGCTGTCTGATAGATTCACTTTCATCCTTGATGTTGAGATCTGAAGACCCAGAAATGCCACCCTCCCTTGGAAGTTTTCATGTGCCCATCTTGCCTAGGCCCCAAAACCTCACTTTTTGGAGAGCCACACAAGAGACTCAAGAGTCCACAGCTTCCAAAGCTAATCCCAGGAGGGACAGTGGAACATTACCTAACACTCCCAGCTACTGATAGACATTGCCATGGTTGAAGAACCATTCAGGAAATAGTGCAGGGGAGTTCCCATCGTGGCTCAGTGGTTAACAAACCCGACTAGTATCCATGAGGACACGGGTTTGATCCCTGGCCTTGCTTGGTGGGTTAAGGATCCAGTGTTGCTGTGAGCTATGGTGTAGGTCCCAGATGTGGCTCGGATCTGGTGTTGCTGTGGCTGTGGTGTAGGCCGGCAGCTATAGCTCTAATTTGACCCCTAGCCTGGGAACCTCCAAGTGCCACAGGGGCAGCAGTAAAAAGACAAAAACCAAAAAAAAAAAAAAAAAAGAAGAAGAAGAAGAAACACTGCAGAAATACTTTCCAGTGTGAAGTTACTTGCTAATTCTACAACTGGGATAACTTCTACAAGTACCCAAGTCAGAAAAGTAAACAAACAGCTGGAGACAATACCAAGTAAAAATATGGAAGCCAACATTTCCTCATACCAGAATGGAGAAAGATTTCCATTGGACACCCAGTGAAATGAAATTTTATTATTGGAAAAAACATATAAATCCTTTGCATTTACTGTCTCCTGTCTTTCTTTCCCTACAAAAGACTTGATTCCTAGATGAGAGAAAGGTCTTTTTTTTTTTTTAACCTTTTATTTATTTTTTTTCTACTGTACAGCATGGTGACCTCTCTGTCTTATATTTTCCAAATTCAGGAGAAAGTATGTAATTTACATGTTCTCAGAACCTCAGAAATAGCACCTATTAGAAGGAAATGGATGGAATTACCATTTGAAGACCCATGTATCCAAAGGCACTTGGATGGATGGTGGCAAATTCTTATAGCCAAAGCTGATAAATTCCCTCCACTGAGCAGAGACTTGAAGATATAGGACTTCCTGTGATTCTGTATTTGTGATTAGGGTTATGACAACCTCTAATCACCAGAGGTAGGGAAAAAAAGGATCAATCACAAATATTGCAAAGTTGGATGGAAATATGGAAATGAGATCTCCAAATTTTTCTAAAATCTATCATTCTTTGATTTTCAGTCTTGCATTCATACTCTGTATTAACTAATCTTTTTTTCTTTTTTCAACCAAATTGGATGAACTGTTTCATAGTGGTTAAGGTGGAGACTGAGTGATTTATTTTTGTTTTTGCTTATTTCCTGTTTAAGATATTAAATAAGACTGGATTACAATGGATAAGACATTTAGTTATTCTAGGCTCAGTGTCCTCATCCACAAAATGAGGATGATAATACAGTACCACTTATATAAGGGAGATACAAAGATTAAATAGGACAGTGGATATGAAGTCCTGACCAAAATGTCTAGAGTGTATCATATAGTGTTCTATACATTAGTTCTTGTTGTTTCTAAATATATTTCTTTTTCTTGTGCTCAAAAATAATCTTTTTTTTGGGGGGGGGTCTCTTTTTTTTTTTTAGGGCTGTACCCACAGCATATGGAGGTTCCCAGGCTAGGGGTCCATTTGGAGCTATAGCTGCTGGCCTACAACAAAGTGAGATCTGAGCTATGTCTGTGACCTACACCACAGCTCAGGGCAATGCCAGATCCTTAACCCACTGGGCGAGGCCAGGGATCAAACCCACGTCCTAATGGATGCAAGTCAGTTTCTTTAACCACTGAGCCACAACAGGAACTCCAAAAATAGTCTACTTAATTGAATTTTATGAACTAACTCCATTCCCTACCTTTTCCCCTTCTTAAATTGTTTAAAATCACTTCTGAACCTCTTAAAAATCAGAGTACTTAAGAAGCACATTTTAATATAGGAGGGTTACCATGTACACAATGAAAGTTCACGTAAATAGCTCTAGTTTCCTTAAGAGCAAGGACATCAATGTTTTTCCTAACTGCTGCATCACTGGTATCTGAAACAGTGAGTACCTCACATATACTAGGTACACAATAAATATTTATTGGATGAGTGAAACAAGGTGGAAATAATTTAGTAAGAATTATTAAATTAGTAATAATTATTAAATTATTACAGAGACACTAGTAGGGCACACATATAAACCAGTATCATTTTGTAGTATGCTAAGAATTTTATTCCCTGGAAACCATGGTAGCATGTGGATGCCATTTATGGCTTCATCACTGTGACTTATTATCTGACTCATTTCCGGCAAATTCAACTAAATGACCTTATTTTCAAGAGTTTCTTTTATGGCTAGACTTGTAGCATATGTCACTGCATTCTGTTTCCTAGGATGGGGAGATAAAGTAGCAAGTGTTTGCCTCTGATAAAATGAAAAAGAACTGAAACATTCTACTATTAATCTTACGTGAAATATACAGCTTGGCATGACTTGCACATAAGCAAAGGAAATCTTATTTTATCTATTATTTTTCTAATACTAATTTTGCTTCCCCTCCAGATCTAATCAGATTAGGAATTTGCAATTAAATTAGAACATAAATTCTAGTGATTATATAAAAGATGTGAAAATATAATGGCTTTAACCAGGCTCTTACTTCATAAATTGACAGGCAAATATCAGTCATTTTAATGGTAATCTTTTTTTAATTTTTTTTTAGGTTTAATGGTAATCTTAAATGAAGTACCCATTAAATCTGAAAATTTACACTTTCTTTTTCACTGAATATGTTTGTTGGTTCTTTCCTCTGTACCTTTCTCTTATAATTAGTAAAAATCTTTAAAGAGGAAAATAGTGGCAAATAAAGAAAGGCGAGAATAGAAGACAGCCATACATGAATGAAAAATTGAAAAAGATTGTCATAACCATTTTATTCTTTATAGTTATATGTTCCTTCTACTTGTAATTTGTACAGATGTATTTTAAGCTCCAGAGGCAACAAACATCCTGTATATTTTGCAAAATGTTACCCAAATTTGCATCACGTTCACTTTCCTTGTATTTATCGAAACTGCATACTTGCCCCTTATACTATTGTTTACCTAATAGTTCCCTTCCCTCGAGTTTTAAGCTTTATATGTATCTTAGATTTACTTTATTTTTTACATTCTTTTCTTTTCTAATTTTTATTTTATTGATTTATTTATTTAGGGCCTTACCTGAGGCATATGGAAGTTCCCAGGCTAGGGAATGAATTGGAGCTACAACTGCCAGCCTACACCACAGCCACAGCAACAAGGGATCTGAGCCAGCTTTGTCACCTATACCACAACTCATCGCAATGCCAGATCCCTAACCCTCTGAGCGGGGCCAGGAATCGAACCTGCATCCACATGGATACTAGGTGGACTCATTTCTACTGTGCCACAACAGGAGTTCCTTAGATTTACCTTTAATAAGAGTAAAACCTGGGAGGAGTTTCTGTCACGGAAATGAATCCAACCAGGAGCCATGAGGTTTCGCATTTGACCCCTGGCCTCACTCAGTGGGTTAAGGACCTGGCGTTGCCATGAGCTGTTGTGAAGTGCATAGACGTGGCTCGACTCTTGTGTTGCTGTGGTTCTGGAGTAGGCTGGCCGCCGTAGCTTCCATTAGCCCCATAGCCTGGGAACTTCCATATGCCGTGAGGGCGGCCCTAAAAAGCAAAAAACAAAACAAAACAAAACAAAAAAAGAGTACCTGGGAAAACAAGCATGTGTCTTTTTCCTAATGTATATTAAAAGAAACCCTGAATATTAAAATAAGTATCTATCCATGTACCACCCACCAAATATTTCACATCCCCAGTGGAAGGTGTACCATACTCTGGGAAACATGACTTAGTGCTATCAATGGCAGAGTCATCCTTTCCTATAAAATTAATGAAACAATACCTCCTCTCAGTATATCCACAGAAGACTATTGTAGATGCTGCAGTTCCTCGAGATCAATTTGCATCATGTCCAGCATATTTGGGGATTGGTTTCATTCTGTTGTCAAATAGAAAAATACATACACAAAAAAACTTTTAAATAGAGGTTTCTGCACACACACTGAGAGCAAATGAAAGACTTCCATACATCTCAGCCAGGAAGTCAGAGCAGAGGGCTGGCAGCCCTATTTGTAATTCTGTCCACTGACAGAAACACCCAACTGAAGATCTGAAAGTGAAACTAATGATCCACCAGGAGTTTCAACAGCTCTTCTCTTAATTCTCGCAGTGGAAATAAAAGTGAAGTTAATTAATGTCTGAAAAGTAAATCTTCAAGTGTTGAGGAATAGGAAACAAATTTCTTCTCAATAGTTGCATTCTCTTTGGAGAATTTACATTCCTTCCTGAAATATCTCAAAGAGCTATAAAAACAGATCCGTTCAAAAGAGGAAAAGGAGAGTTAATATTTAAAGGAGGAGTTAGGAATCAATTACCATCAGTTTAATAATAGTTAACATTTATTGAGTACCTATGATATGTCCAGGACTGTGCTAATCATTGTAAGTGCATTATCTGTTGTTATAACCACAATAACGCAACGTGTAAAAATTTTTTTTTTTGTCTTTTTGCTATTTCTTGGGCCGCTCCCATGGCATATGGAGGTTCCCAGGCTAGGGGTCGAATCGGAGCTGTAGCCACTGGCCTACGCCAGAGCCACAGCAATGCGGCTGCGTCTGTGACCTACACCACAGCTCAGGGCACGCCACATCATTAACCCAATGAGCAAGGGCAGGGACTGAACCCGCAACCTCATGGTTCCTAGTCAGATTCGTTAACCACTGTGCCACGACGGGAACTCCGTAAGAATTTTTTATCACCACCATTTTACAAAGGAAAACAAACTTAGAGAAGTGTCAGTCAGAACTCAAACCCAGGGTTTTATGACTCCAGAGATGAAGCTTTTAACCATTACATACGTAAACCCTCATTCAGTTCTTTGAGAGTCTCAGTTAAATTCCCAAACTATCTTCCTGATTTTTAATATAAATTCTGTTAAACCAATAAGCAGCACAGAATTTGATAGTCAATTAGACGAAAAGAAAGTTATGATTTGAAAATGAAAGCTACCAAGAAAAGTTAACAAATATATTTACTGTATGTCAATCATTTTACATATGTATCAAATTTAACCCCTTAAACATATAACATCCATTTCTGATAGTAGAGCTCATCATCTAATATTCTAAAGGAAATTCTCCAAAATAGGTAAAAAAATAATTTTCAAGGTATCTATAGAAGGACTTTGGTCAGACCTCATCTTCACTGAGTGAAAAGGGTAAGATTAATTATTCTCAAAACTGGATTCTGGACTGGCAGTATCAGCATCATCTGGAATCTTGTTCACAATGCAAAACATCAAGTCCCACACAGAACTACTGAATCAGAAATCTGAGTATAAGACCTAGCTTCTTTGTAACAAGCCTTATAGGTAACTGCTGCTCATTCAAGTTTGAGAACCACTACTTTGAATCATTACTCCTTTACCCTGGCAGTACCTTAGGATCACCTGAGAGCTTTACATAATTAAAATGCTTGGGCTTGTCCTTAAAGATTCTGATTCAGTTGATCTGGGTGGCAGTACAGACTATGGCAGTTTAGAAAATGTATCAGGTGGTTCTAATATGCAGCATGATTGAGAATGGCTTATAATTGAGAGTGCTAACCAAGAAGAAAGGCTGTGAAGAAGTGGATTGGTTCTGTACAAACAAGGAGTAAACTTACTTGGATATGCCTAAAAACATTTCTGGAAAGTTCTTTGATTCTATGACTATAAAACAATGACCTTAGTGACTTTAAAGTCCTAATTAATTTAATTTCTAAAGCACTAAAGGACACAAAGATGACCTCATACTAAATAGACTCAAGAGATTAAACACCTCCACAGTTCATACTGTTTTGTTGCTGAAGTACTTACCTCAATTTACGTTTTTAAACCCTTTAATGAATAAAATATTTATGTCTTGATAACTCACTAGCATAATGGTAACTCCCATATAATAATTTACAACTGCACGCGGCTCGGATCCTGCGTTGCTCTGGCGTAGGCTGGCAGCTACAGCTCCGATTCGACCCCTAGCCCGGGAACCTCCATATGCCGCAGGAGCGGCCCGAGAAATGGCAAAAAGACAAAAAAAAAAAAAAAAAAAAAAAAGGGAGTTCCCGTCGTGGCGCAGTGGTTAATGAATCCGACTAGGAACCATGAGGTTGCAGGTTCAGTCCCTGCCCTTGCTCAGTGGGTTAACGATGTGGCGTTGCCGTGAGCTGTGGTGTAGGTTGCAGACGTGGCTCGGATCCCGCATTGCTGTGGCTCTGGCGTAGGCTAGTGGCTACAGCTCCGATTCAACCCCTAGCCTGGGAACCTCCATATGCCATGGGAGCGGCCCAAGAAATAGCAAAAACACACACACAAAAAAAAACTGCTGTTATGATGACATTTAGTTTCTTGTCTCATAAAGTGTTCTTCTTTGTTCTCCCAAAATAAGCAGGCAGTGCCTATGTTGTTTTCTCTAACCACTTCAATATCTGATTCACCTAAGATGAATGAATTTCTAGGAAAACGGCAGTGATAAGGCATCTTTCCCAAACAAATTATAAAAGCTTTAGAGTTAGTGGATGTAACCCATGACGCATAACATTCATGAATTCTACACCTTCCACAAGGAAACCATGAACTTTGAAAATAACTATTTTCTTGCATAAAACTACCACCACATATCTATAGCAGAACTGTTCACAACAGCCAAAAGTTGGAAATAACCCAACTGTCCATCAACAGATGAAGAGATAAACAAACCGTAATGTATTCTCATAATAGAATATTACTCAGCCACAAAAAGGAATGAAGTACTGATACATACAACATGGATGAACCTTGAAAAAATTATGCTAAGTGAACAAAAGTTCACATATTGATTATATAATTCCATTTATATATAACATCCAGAGGAGGTAAATCCATAGCAGAGACAGTAAGTGGATTAGTGGTTTTCTAGAGACTACAGGTAAGGGGGAGTAATGAGTGACTGCTTAATGAGTACAGGCTCTCCTTTTAGGGTGATCTGGATAGTGCTGATGATCACACAGCACTGTGAATGTATGAAAAGCCAGTGAACCATATGCTTTAAAATGGTTAATTTTAATGTTATGTGATTTCACCCTAATATAAGACCATTTTACCAAAAATTGGCACAACTCCAAAAAACACACTGGCATCTGTATGTCTTTAGATTACCATAAAATGCACAAAAATAAAACATGCATTTTTACTTTTGAAATAATTATAAACAGGAAACTGCAAAGGTGCTATATAAAGGAAGACACATGTACTCTTCAATAGTTTCATCATCATTTACCTTACATAATTATTATATTATACTCAGGAATTAGATAATAGGGCAATGTGCATGTATAGTTCTATATCAATTTTTAATTGTGATATTCATTTTATTGTGGCAGTCTGGAATCAAACCCTCAATATCTCCAAAGTCTGCTCATATTTCTTTCCTCCAGGTGGGACAATCTCTATGGTCCAATTTACACAGTCATCCCAGAGCTAAACTTTTCTGAAAGCAAGTCTGCTGGACTTTTTCCATTTTATTATATGTACAGATTCATATAACCACCACCACAATCAATAAATAGAAATATTCCACCACCACAAATATCTCCCTCATACTATTCCTTTATAGTTGTACTCACATTCTCTCCTCAACACCATCCCTAACCCTTGGAATGCACTAACTTGTCTTTCCACCTCCATACCTCTGTCATCAAAGAATGTTACATAAAGGGAATTATGTAGTATGTGGTCTCTTGAGATTGGATTTTTTCCATTCATTGTAATGTCCTTGATATTCAACCAAGTTGTGTGTGCATTCCTTACTATTACTGAGTAATATTCCATGGTATGGATATACCAGAGTTTGTTTAACCATCATCTATCAAGGGATAGTGTGGTCGTTTCTGGTTTGGGGCTATTACAAATAAAGCTTCTGTGAACAATTATGTACAGGTTTTTTACATAAATTTCCAATAAATGCCCGGGAAAGTGATGATTACTGGATTGTATGATAAAAGTATGTTTAGTGATTTGGGTTTTTTTTTTTTTTTTTTGCTTTTTAGATCCGTACCTGTGGTATGTGGCATATGGAAGTTCCCAGGCTAGAGGTCGAATTGGAGCTACAACTGCCAGCCTATGCCACAACCACAGCAACACAAGATTCGAGCCATGTCTGTGACCTATACCACAGCTCACAGCAAGGCTGGATCCTTAACCCACTGAGCAGGGCCAGGGATCAAACCCACATTCTCATGGATCCTAGTCGGGTTCATTACCACTGAGCCACAACAGGAACTCCTTTTTTTTTTTTTAAAGAAACTGCCAAAATGTTTTTGAATGTCTATACCATTATATATTCCCAACAGTAATATATGAGAGATTCATTTGCTCCACATCCTTCCCAAATGCTGATTTAGAATTGTCACTATTTCTTATTTCAGCTGATCTAAAGAAGTGTGGAAAAATATCTCACCATCATCTAAATTTGCATTTTCCTAATGGCTAGCTATATTAAACACCTTTTTATGTACTTATTTGCCATAATATACGCTTATCAGTGAAATTTCTCCTCATGTCGTTGCTCATTTTCATTTTCTAATGGGATTTGCTCTTTTTAATCGATTTTTTGAAAATCCTTTACATATTTTACATGAGTCTTCTGTCAGATCTATGGTTTGCAAATGTTTTATCCCCGTGTGTAACTTGTCTTTTAATTTTAAGAAGGTCTTCATAGAGCAAAAGCTTCTAATTTTGATAAAGTCTAAATTATCTTTTTTTTTTTTTTTTTTTTGGTTTTTAGAGCATACCTGTGGCATATGGAAGCTCCCTGGCTAAGGGCACAGTCAGAGCTACAGCTGCTGGCCACAGCCATAGCCACAGCCACAGCCACATAAGATCCAAGCTGCATCTGCGACCTACACCACAGCCCACAGCAACACCGGATCCTTAACCCACTGAGCAAGACCTGGGATGAACCCCCATCCTCATGGGTACTAGTCAGGCTTGTTACCACTGAGCCACAACAGAAACTTCCTAATTTATCATTTTTTAATGAATCATACTTTTGTTGTCTTCTTTAATAAATCTGCCTGTACTTGTCTGGGTTTATTTCTAAGTTCTTTATTCTCTCCAGTTGATCTCTGTGCCTCTCCTTTCACCCATACCACCAAAGTCTTGGTTTCTGCAATGTATCATCATTCTCGAACTCAGGTAGAATGATTCGTCCCACTTTATTCTTCTCTTTAAAAACTGTTTAAGACATTCTAGTTCCTTTGCTTTTCCACATAATTTTAGAATAATTTCATCTATATCTATAAAAAATCTGAGATATTTATAGGCTCTGTATGTTAATGTGTGGAGAACTGACATGTTTACAATACTACATTGAGTCTTTCAATCCATGGATATGGCTTGTTTCTGTTTAGATCTGTGATTTCTTTCATCAGTGTTTTATAATTTTTAGCATACAAGTACAGTATGTTTTATTAAATTTACACCTATTTAATTTTCAAGTGAATATAAATGGTATTTTGGCTTCTGCATCTTCATTGTTAGCACATAGAAACATAACCAATTTAATGTTTATTTTACAGCCTTCTAACTCCTGAACTCACTTACTAGTTCTAGAGGTTTTTTGGTAGATGCCTTGGATTTTCTACATACACTATCATGTCATCTGCAAACAGGGACATTTTATTCCTTCCTTTCTAATTTATATGTCTTCTATTTCCCTTTCTTGTTTTATTTCCCTGGCTTGAACTTCTCTACAATCTCTTCTAGAAAACAGAAGAGGAGAGGTACTTCTCAATTAATTCCATGAAGCCACTATTACCCTGATAGAGAAACAAGACAAACACAGTACAAAAATGAAAACTACAGACAAATACAACTCATGAATATACAAGCAAAAATTCTTAACAAAACATTAGAAAATAAAATCCAGGAACTTAAAAAAAGAATTACACTTTATGAACAAGTGAAGTTTATTTCAAGGATACAAGATTGGTTCAATATTTGAAAATCCACCACTATAATACATCATAGTAATAGGCTAAAGAAGAAAAATCTGACCACATTAATTGATACAAAAAAGGCATCTGAAGAGTTCCCATTGTGGTGCAGCAGAAAACAAATCCGACTAGTACCTATGAGATGCGAGTTTGATCACTGGCCTCCCTCAGTGGGTCGGAGATCCAACATTGCCATGAGCTACAGTATAGGTTACAGATCCGGCTCAGATCCCAAGTTGCTGTGGCTGTGGTGTAGGCTGGCAGCTGTAGCTCCGATTTGAGCGCAGCCTGGGAACTTCCATATACCACAGGTGGGGCCCTAAAAAGCAAAAAAAAAAAAGTTATTCCTTTCACTTCACTCATGGTAAAAACTCTCAGAAAACCAGAAATAGAGTGAATCATCCTCAAGAAGATAGTTGTAAAAGCAGTAAACTATAGATCAAATTAGATCAACTGAGATATGTTATTCCCTGCTATGAATAAGGCATTATTATAAGGGCTGAGGACTCACTATATCACTATACACATGTTAAAATACAGTAAATTCCATTGCTTAATACACAATGAGTAAAATCCATCAGAAAAAAAGTAGTTTTAAATTCTATGGTGAATCCATGTGGATACTGGCTCAAAATTATTTCATCCTTTAATTTAGAAAGTCTACATTAGAAACAAGGTAGAATCCATGTGTTTCAACGCTTACCCTTTCTTTCATCCATTCACTCAACAAATATCTATTGAGGCTGTACCATATCATAGGCACTGCTCTAGATGTTTCAGGTCAAGCAAAAAAAAGGTAGATGAAATTTCTTGACACAACAGTGCTTACATTCTGATTAAGGGACATAGAAAAATCAAACTAAATTATTAATATATACCAAACTGTATATTATATGGTGATTAGTGTTATTAAAAAATTAATAGAAAAGTAAGAGAGGGAATACTATGGTGGACTTAAATAGGCTACTCAGGAAATATCTCACTGAGAAGATGATATATGAGCAAGTATTTAATAAGTATGCCAGGCAAATAACGCTCCTCCCCAAAGATATCCAGATCCTAATCCCTAGGATCTTAAATGTGTTACCTTACAATGCAAAAGGGACTTTGCAGGAGTTCCTGCTATCGCACAGTGGGTTAAGGATCCAATGTTGTCTCTGCACTGTCTGAGGTTTGACCCCTTGCCCTGCACAGTGGGTTAAGAATCCAGTGTTGCACAGCTGAGGTGTAGGTCTCAGATGCAGCTCGGATAATTCCTGGCCTGGGAACTTCCATATGCTACAGGTGTGGCAAAAAAAGGGACTTTGCAGATATTAATAAGGTTACCAACCTTGAGATGATGAGATTATTCAAGTAAGCCCAATATAATCACACTGGGTCCTTCAAATCAAAAGCACATTTCCCAGCTAAAGTCATAGAGATATGTGACTATGGAAGAAGAATCAGAGAGATGCAGTCTTTTTTGCTTTTAAGGTGGAGAAAAAATACCATAAGCCAATGAATGTGGGTGACCTTTAGAAGCTGGAAAAAAGAAATGAATTTGCCTCTACAGCCTCCTAACATATCTTGATTTTAGCCTAGTAAGATCTGTGTCCAACTTGTGACCTACAAAAGTACAAGATAATAAATTTGTGTTGCTTTACACCACTAAGTTTATGGTTATTTATTACAGCAGCAATGGAAAACTAATACAGTGAGGGACTGTCTTACATATAATCAAGGAGCAGTGGGGAGGCCAGTGAGTCTGGAGAAGGGCAATATTAGAAAATTAGGTCAGAGTAGAAGGGTGTAGATAAACGATTCTGAAGGGCTTTGGCAGCAAGTGGAGCAACACTGGTTTTTATTCTGAGATGGGAAGACATTGTGAATTTTTAAACAGAGGAATGTGATCTATCTTACACCTTAAAGGGATAGCTGTTCTGTGGACCAGCAGGGAGAAAAGCCTAGAGCCCAGTGAGGAGATTCTTTCAATGACTCAAATGATGGTGGCTTCAATGAGGGCAGTGGCTATGGAGATGAAAAGTGGACAGGTAAATATGAAAATGAGGCCAAAAGGATTTCCTGGTGGCTTGAATACTGGGTGTGAGAGATGGCTCAAGGTTTTGACTTAAGCAAATGGAAAGTTAAGTTTTGTTAACTGAGAAGAAAAAAACTATGAACAGACTTAGAAAATAGAAAGAAAAGGGGCTTAGTTTCAGACATGTTAAATTTGAGATACTTATTGAAGTGACAGCTAGTAAGTACTGGATATATGAGTCTAGAGTTAGGGGAATGATCCATAATGGAAATATAAATCTGGGTATCATCAAGGAGACTGGAGAGTTTAGGTGGTATTGGAAGCTGTGAGAGTAGAGGCAATCACCAAGGTAGTGAGTGGGTAGGGAAAAGAAAAGATCTAAGGACTGGACTCTGAGGGGTCCTAGTGTCAAGAGATTGGGAATATGAGCAGGAATCAGCAAAGGAGCTTGAAGAGAAGAAGTAGTCAGTGAAGTATGAAAAAAACTAGAAAAGTATGTGTGCTGGAAACCAAGTGAAGTATGTTTCAAGGAATAGGGTGATCAATGATAAATGCAGCTTTTAGATCGAGTAATATGAGGACTAATAATTGACCAGTGGTTTAAGCAACATGAAGGTGACAGATGCCCTTGAAAACAGCAGTTTCTGAATACTAGGAATGTGAAGTGCTGATTGATGCAGAGTTGATATAAGAAAGACTGGAAAGTGAGGAACTGGCACTATTAATAAATGACAGTAACCTTCTCAAGGGATTTTGCTGCAGATGGCTACATCAGTCTCAGAGAAGGAAGAACTCTTAACAGTATTCAAAAAGGTTTTGCACTGCATTTTCTGCTTATGCTACGGGAAAATTAGAATACAAGATTTAGATTGCCATCTATGCTACTTTGGACATGTCAAATGTATAGATATTGGTTTTGGTCTTATTTTTATACCTTGTTATACCAGCAGAGTTACTAAAACAATATCTTTGTACTTGCCAATAAATGACCCTAAACTTTCTCGCACAAATAAGCAAGCTTTACTCTAAGAAGACTTGCTGCCAAAACATGAGTCTAACTATACATATATATGAATGCAATATAACCCCTTTACTTGGCTTGATAAGACTTTTTAAAGTACATTACTTTTCTCTTTTATGATTAAAAACTTCATAGTTTCCTATTAAAGGGAGCAGAGACTAGCCACAGGAGATTTATGCTTAGAGAGGTATATGCTTTTTATTTCATTTTCCCCCCTTAAGTATTGTGGATATTTCCCCCTTTGACCACTTGTAGGAGACCTCCTGAGTAGTATGAAATGATTTGGCAACGTCTTTAGAAATAAAAAGAAAATCCCTGTTGTTTGAGGATTTTCTAGCAATAATATCTGGAGAATTACTTTTCTTCTAGGTTTACACATGGCTTTTCCTTAAATTATTTCCTTTATATAGGAAATAACTGTACCTCCTCCCCATTTCTTTTATTCAAAAATATTTATGAGTAACTAAAAGGTTATTTTACCTGAAGAAACACGATAAAAGGGAAATATAATTGAACTTGGAATTTTAGAAAAACTGGCTTCAAAAAATATCCTCAAATAACTACACAAATTTATTATCTGAATAAGATGACATCTCAAATCAGTGGGCAAAGAATTTTTAAATATTAAGTGCTAGGACAATTAAACTGTGTATCCACCTGGAAAAAGATAAAGTTGGCTTCATACTTCACACTATAAAATAAGATAAACTCCATATCAATTTAAGTTTTATGTTAAAATAATAAGAAGAAAAACATATCTTTAGTTTAAAGAAAGCCTTGCTAACTTAATATCTAGAATCATTTAAAAATTTTTTTTAAATCAATCATTTTGACTATCAAAAAGTATAGTCTTAATATCCTATTAAAAAGAAACAAGGGGAGTTCCCGTCGTGGCGCAGTGGTTAACGAATCCGACTAGGAACCATGAGGTTGCGGGTTCGGTCCCTGCCCTTGCTCAGTGGGTTAACGATCCGGCGTTGCCGTGAGCTGTGGTGTAGGTTGCAGACGCGGCTCAGATCCGCGTTGCTGTGGCTCTGGCGTAGGCCAGTGGCTACAGCTCCGATTTGCCCCCTAGCCTGGGAACCTCCATATGCCGCGGGAGCGGCCCAAGAAATAGCACAACAAAAGACAAAAGACAAAAGACAAAAAAAAAAAAAAAAAAAAAAAAGAAAAAGAAACAAGGAGCAAAATCAATGAATGACAGAAGAAAATAATTGCAATTCATAGCATAAAAGGCAACTGTCAAAACAACCTTCAGAAGGAAAAACAGAGCTGGACACTTCATATGCCCAGACTTCACACTATACTACAAAGCTACAGTCATCAAAAAGTATGGTACTGGCACAAACGAGACACTTAGATCAATGGAAAAAACAGAGAACCTACATATTAACTACCATAACTATGGCCAATTAATCTGTGATAAATGAGGCAAGAATATACAATGGGGGAAAGATAGTCTGTTTAGTAAGTGGTACTAATAAACCAGAGAGCTGCATGTAAAAGAATGAAATTAGAGTATTTTCTCACATCGTAAACAAAAAAAACTCAGAATGGATTAAAAACCATAAACCATATACTGCTAGAAGAAAACATAGGCAGAACACTCTTTGACCTCAATCAATCAATTTTTTTTTTTTTTTTTTGGATCTGTCTCCTCAGGCAAAGGAAACAAAAGCAAAAATAATTGGGACTTAGTTAAACCAAAAACTTTTGCACAGCAAAAGAAACCATCAACAAAATGATAAGATGAGCTAGTGAATGGAAGAAAATACTTGCAAAATGATATGACCAACAAGGGGTTAATATCCAAAATATATAAACAGTTCATACAATGCAACATCAAAATAACAAACAAAAACCTTGATTAAAAAATGGGCAGCAGAGTTCCCTCATGGCTCAGTGGGTTACAAACCCAATTAGTATCCAAGAAGATGCAGGTTCAATCCCTGGCCTAATGCAGTGGGTTAAGGATCCAGCATTGCCATGAGCTGTGGAGTAGGTGGCAAATGCAGCTCGGATCCCATGATGGTGTGATGGTGTGCCTCTGGTATAGGCTGGTAGCTGCAGCTCAGATCCAACCCCTAGCCTGGGAACTTCCATATGCTGCACATGTGGCCCTAAAAAAAAAAAAAAGAAAAAAGGAAAATTAATTACTTAAAAATAAAAAATTGGCATACAACCTGAATAGACAAATTTCCAAAGACACACAGATGGCCAATCAGCACATGAAATAATATTCAAAACTGCTAATCATCAGAGAAATGCAAAATCAAAACCACAATGAGATTTTACCTCACACTGGTCAGAATGGCTATCATTAAAACAAACAAACAAAAAAAACCACCATAAATAGGAGTTCCTTGGTGGCTCAGCTTTGTCACTGCTGTGGCTTGGATCACTGCTGTGCCATGAGTTCGATCCCTGGCTTGGGAACTTCCACATGCTGCAGGCATGGCCAAAAAAAAGCAAAAAGACCACAAATAACAAATGCTGGTGAGGGATGTGAAGAAAAGGGAACACTTGTACACTTTTGGTGGGAATGTAAATTGGTGTGGCTACTGTAGAAAATAGCATGGAAATAGTTCCTCAAAAAAACTAACAATTTATCATCCAGAAACTCCATTCCTGGGTACATATCTGAAGGAAAACACTAATTCAAAAAGATACATGAACATCAATGTTTGCTGCAGCATAGCAAACTACCATATATAAAATAAATAAGCCAAAGAATATATTGTATGGTATAAGAACTATAGCCAATATTTTACAATAACTTTAAAAGTAATATAAACTATAAAAATTTTGAATCACTATGTTATATACCTAAAACTAATGTGATACTATAAATCAACTTTACATCAATAAAAATTTAAATAAAAAAGAAGTTTCCAAAAAAAGAAAATGCAGATTAAAACTACATCAAGCAATCAGTCCAAACAATCATAATGGCATAAACTCAAAAGCTACAGAATAACAATTTTTAGGCAAGCTTATGGGGAAACTGACCGTCTTATACATTACAGGTGAAAATTTAAAAATAGTACAATTCCTATGAAGAGAAATTTGGCAATATTGATTGATTTTTTTTATTATTTTTATTTTTATTTTTTAATTTTTTTATTGTTATTTCCCTAATATAATTTTTTTTTTTACTTTACAGCATGGTGACCCAGTTACATATACATGTATACATTCTTTTTTTCTCACATTATCCTGCTCCATCATAAGTGACCAGACATAGTTCCCAGTGCTACACAGCAGGATCTCATTGCTATTTCATTCCCAAGGCAAAAGTCTGCATCTATTAACCCCAAGCTCCCAATCCGTCCCACTCCCTCCCTCTCCCCCTTGGCAACCACAAATCTATTCTTCAAGTCTGTGATTTTCTTTTCTGTGTAAAGGTAAACAAAACTGGCAAACCTCTGGCTAGACTCACCAAGAAGAGAAGAGAAAAAAACCCAAATAAACAAAATAAGAAATGAAAAAGGGTAAGTCACAACAGATACAGCAGAAATACAAAAAACCATGAAAGAATACTATGAACAATTGTACGCTAACAAATTTGACAACCTAGAAGAAATGGACAACTTTCTAGAGACTTAAAGACTGCCAAAACTGAATCACGAAGAAATAGATCAACTGAACAGACCAATCAGTAGAAATGAAATTGAATATGTCATAAAAACACTCCCTACAAATAAAAGTCCAGCACATGATGGCTTCACAGGTGAATTCTACCAAACATACCAAGAGGATGTGCTGGCCATCCTCCTTAAACTTTGTCAAAAGGTTGAAGAAAAAGGAACACTCCCAAAGACATCCCATGATGCCACCAACACCCTAATTCCAAAACCAGACAAAGATACCACCAAAAAAGAAAACTATTGGCCAATATCTTTAATGAATATAGATCCAAAAATCTCAACAAAATTTTAGCCAACCGAATCCAATAACATAAAAAAAAGATCATGCACCACAACTAAGTAGGATTCATCCTAGGTGCACAAGGATGGTTCACAAATCAATCAACATCATACACCACATTAACAAAATAAAAGTAAAAAAAATATGATCATCTCAATAGATGCAGAAAAAGCATTTGACAAAGTCCAACATCCATTCATGATCAAAACTCTTACCAAAGTGGGTATAGAGGGAACATTCCTGAACATAATCAAAGCCATTAATGACAAACCCACAGCAAATATAATACTCAATGGACAAAAGCTGAAAGCCTTCATGCTAAAATCTGGAACAAGACAAGGATGCCCACTCTCATCACTGTTGTTCAACTTAGTACTGGAAGTCCTAGCCATAGCAGTCAGACAAACAGAGAAATAAAAGGCATCCAAAAAGGAAGAGAAGAGGTAAAACTGTCACTGTATGCAGATGACATGATACTATACGTAGAAAACCCTAAGGACTCAACCCCAAAACTACTTGAACTGATCAACGAATTCAGCAAAGTAGCAGGATATAAGATTAACATACAGAAAACAGTCGTATTTCTGTATACTAACAATGAAATATTAGAAAAGGAACACAGAAATATAATACCTTTTAAAATTGCACCCCCAAAAATCAAATACCTGGAATACACCTTGCCAAGGAGCTAAAGGACTTATATGCTGAGAACTATAAAACTTTAACCAAGGAAATTAAAGAAGATGTAAAGAGACGGAAAGATATTCCATGCTCCTGAATTGGAAAAATGAGTATTATAAAAATGGCCATACTACCCAAAGCAATCTACAGATTCAATGCAATCCCTATCAAACTACCCATGACATTTTTCACAGAACTACAACAATCAAAAATTTACATGGAACCACAAAAGACCCAGAATTGCCAAAGCAATCCTGAAGAAGAAAAAGCAAGCAGGAGGCATAACTCTCCCAGACTTCAGGCAATATTACAAAGCCACAGTCATCAAGACAGTGTGGTACTGGTACCAAAACAGACAATGGAACAGAATAGAGAAGTAAAACAGATAAACTGGAAAGAATAGGGAACCCAGAAATAAACCCAGACACCTATGGTCAATTAATCTTTGACAAAGGAGGCAAGAACATAAAATGGGAAAAAGAAAGTCTTTTCAGCAAGTATTGTTGGGAAACCTGGACAGCTGCATGCAAATCAATGAAACTAGAACACACCCTCACACCATGCACAAGAATAAACTCAAAATGGCTGAAAGACTTAAACGTGAGACAAGACACCTTCAAACTCCTGGAAGAGAACACAGGTAAAACATTCGCTGACATCAACCTTACAAATGTTTTCTCAGGTCAATCTCCCAAAGCAACAGAAATAAGAGCAAAAATGAACCAATAGGACCTCATCAAACTGACAAGCTTTTGCACAGCCAAGGAAACCAAAAAGAAAACAAAAAGACAACCTTCAGAATGGCAGAAAATCGTTTCGAATGACCCAACTGACAAGGGCTTAATCTCTAGAATATACAAGCAACTTACATATACAATTCCACAGCAAAAAAGCCAACAACCCAATGCAAAAATGGGCAAAAGACCTGAATAGACATTTCTCCAAGGAAGATGTACAGATGGCCAACAAGCACAGGAAAAAATGCTCAACATCCTTGATTATTAGAGAAATGCACATCAAAACTACCATGAGATACCACCTCACACCAGTCAGAATGGCCATCAGTAGTAAGTCCACAAATAACAAATGCTGGAGGGGGTGTGGAGAAAAGGGAACCCTCCTGAACTGCTGGTGGGAATGTAAGCTGGTACAACCACTATGGAAAACAGTGTGGAGGTACCTTAGAAAACTATACATAGAACGACCACATGCTCCAGCAATCCCACTCCTGGGCATATATCCATACAAACATTCCTTAAAAAAGACACATGCACCCACATGTTCACAATAGCCAAGACATGGAATCAACCCAAATGTCCATTGACAGATGACTAGATTAGGAAAATGTGGTATAATACACAATGGAATACTACTCAGCCATAAAAAAGAACGACATAATGCCATTTGCAGCAACATGGATAAACTAGAGACTCTCATACCGAGTGAAGTCAGTCAGAAAGGGAAAGACAAATACCATATATCACTTATATCTGTAATCTAATATATGGCACAAATGAACCTTTACACAGAAAAGAAAATTATAGACTTGGCAATATTTATTTAATTATAAATGCATTTATCCTTTGACCCAGGATTTTGCTTTAGGGAATTATCCTACAGAAGCATATATATGAAATGATATATATTCAACTATTCACTAAAACCTTGTTTGTAACAGAAAAAAACCCAAATGTAATCAAATTCAAACTTACATATGTGCAACTTCTACTCAAGAGAGTACTATACAGCCAGAAACAGCAAGGAGGAAGCTCTCTAGGCATGGACATGGAAAGAGTTCTGGGATATGTTACTCACTGCATGGAAAAAAGAGTCACCCAACAGGGTATACAGTACAATATCTTTTGTTAATAAAAGGGGATGATGAATCATGGATGTCAACACATGGACACGTGTTGGAGAGGAACTTCTTAATGCTGCTACAGTTGGATTTTTTTAAATCATAAATAATGAATGTATAAACTACCCAAACCAAAAAGAAATATAATGAAATAAAAGTTGGAATCAAATCCTGATTCACTTATAGACTTTGTAACCTTAAACAATAACAACCGTCATTCCAAACTGTTTCTTTGTCCATAATATTGAAAAAACAAAATTTGTTTACCTCGTGGGTTTTTTTTTCTTTTTGGGGGGCTGCACCTGAGGTATATGGAAGTTCCCAGGCTAGGGGTCAAATTGGAGCTGCAGCTACCAGCATATGCCAGAGCCACAGCAATGCCAAATCTAAGCCACATCTGTGACTTACACCACAGCTTGAGGCAACAGTGAATCCTTAACCCACTGAGTGAGTTACCCTCATAGACACTAGTTTAACCCATACCCTCATAGATACTAGTTTAACCCACTGAGCCATAAAGGGAACTCCAATCTCATATTTGTATATGCAATAAATGACATAAATCTTTTGAGCCATGGAATCACATGAAAGGAAGGTATATTACCTTTCATTTTCAGTTTTCTTAAAATGAGTTGCTGGCAAACAAACAAAACAGGACACAAATATAATCAGGCAAGTAGTATGGACACAGAAACCTCTAATAGTAGAAGTTCTTTATTCATTCTTCTCATTCTCTATTAATTCTTCATTAATCCTTCTAAAATTCTATTTTCCTCATAAGTTTTTCTCCAGGCCTAGATATAGTTATAGAACAAAGAGTGGAGACAAAAGAGCTTAGTTATTGAAACAACAGCACCTCTAAATTCTCCTTTGGGGTGTCCCTCAGTTATGTCTTCTTTCGGTGGCTAGGTGATTGTTAGGACACCTCTGGCCTCCTGTCCTGCTGCCACCCAAAGAATCCACTGCTATCCAGTGTAGCATCATGTTCCTATTTCTGTCTACTACCTTTGCCATCTCTGCTGTCCCTTCCTCCATTAAATTGGCTACTTCTAGGCTCCCAGCTCTGAGGAAGGCAACCAGGTGCAGGGGTCAGGAAAGAGTTGTGGGAATACCTCCTCAGATTGGCCTCCCATGTGCTATGGTTTCTCCCACTTCTGTTTGTCCCCCTTTGCGTAGAGTGGGAAAAACTCCAAAAACGCAACAGACAGCTCAGAACTGGTAGAACCCAGGCATCTCTGTGACTGTATCTTGCCTTAGCTTGTCTAGTATGATTTTTTTTTCCCTTCAGGTCTCCTGTACCTGTTTCCACAAGGGAACTTCTCTTCACATTAGGAAGTAATCTCTATCATTCTTTCTCCCTTATCTTTGGTTATCAGTGAGGGGGCTTGGTATCCCTACCTCATCATCTTCTCCAACCTCCCTTCCTCCCAGTCCTTCCATCTGTGGGCTATCTAATTTCCCAGTGGATAAAGCCATGCCTCCCAGTTTTCCTGCCCCAAGTATCACCAGCCCGTGGGGGAGTTTCTCTATAGATACATCTTTCAATTCTGCCCAATGCTTCATTTAAAAAGAATGATAATGGGGGGGGGATAAATTAGGAGTTTGGGATTAATATATAGACACTACTACATATAAAATATATAGTACAGGGATCTACTGTAGAGCATAGGGGAATCCACTCAACACTCTGTAATAACCTTTATGGGAAAAGAATCTGAAAAAGAATGGATATACATAACTAATTCACTCCGCTGTACACCTGAAACTAACACAACACTGTAAGTCAACAATACCCCAATACAATTTAAAATAAAAAGAAAAAAAGAAAAAGAATGATTCTGGGGCAACTATAAACACTGTAGACTTTTTGGAGATCACTGCTAAGCAAAATTACAATTTCAGAAGAGTAATCCCCAGCCTTGGTTAATGAGTATCAGATTTCCCAAAAGTTAACAATACCAAATTTACCAAAATTTCCTCTAAAAATATCTTTTAAAGATAATTCATTCTAAGTATGACTGTCATATGACACTCTAAAACCTACCATAAGCAAAGTGGCAATGTCCCTCTAATTGAACACATATATTTTAATGTATCTTACCCAGTTATGGGATCAGTCAGGAAGGAGAAAGAATGTTAATTTTTTTAAAAAAATCAAACCAAGAAAACTAAGTTTTTTTGTTTGTTTGTTGTTGTTGTTGTTCTTCTTTGTCTTTTTGCAATTTCTAGGGCCGCTCCTGCGGCATATGGAAGTTCCCAGGCTAGGGGTCTAATCGGAGCTGTAGCCACCGGCCTATGCCAGAGCCACAGCAATGCCAGATCTGAGCCGCATCTGTGACCTACACCACAGCTCAAGGCAACGCCAGATCCTTAGCCCACTGAGCAAGGCCAGGGATTGAACCTGCAACCTCACAGTTCCTAGTCGTATTCGTTAACCACTGCGCCACGACGGGAACTCCTAGAAAACTAAGTTTTTATCATTAAAACTATTCGAGTCAACTTGCAATGAGAAAGATCATAAAAACCATAAGATAAACACATTTATAAATAGCAGAATTTAAAGAAATATGTACATTACTTTGATGAATCATGTATTAAAAAGAGGAAAAGCACAGATATATATCTTACCAGATTGCCATATACCATGGAAAGAAAAAGCATTCATCTCTAAAACCAATCAAATAAGATATACAGATATGAGTACCACCTTCAGCAATACTTGAGAACTCAGAAATGCAGAGCCATCTGCTGATGACTTTTTATCTGAAGCTCAACTCAGTAAAAATGTCTGTTTCTCATGCATACCCAAAGTCCCTACTAAGAGCAGAGACCAGAGAATTACTGCAGTTTCATAACAAAGTTTAATGACCTCCATAGAACATTTCTATATTACACTGGAACTTGTTATAAATATTTCCTTAAACCTGTCTTGCACTCAGCTGAAAAAAATCTCTTTTCTTTCTCATCTTTAGCCATTACTGAAGTGTTACCTGACTGTCCTCGTAATGCTTCCTGAATGCCATGCCCTGTATAACCTTGCACTCTTACTCAGCATGACAGGTGTTCCAATGGTTTTGGCTGAGGCTGTTGCATTTACTCACCAAAAGAAGCAGACTGTTGGCTCCTCACACTTACTGTATGCCTGCTACTCCTGGCTGTCAGCCTCCTGACAGGTTGCTCTGTCAATTTTACTAGGTAAAAGGTCCTAAGAGGGGCTTTTCTACATAGATGGACTGCATAAGGTTACTGATATCTCCTCAGCAAGGATGCAAGTATTACTGCCCTGAACCTCCAAACTTCATGCTTATAAACTCCAAATGGATCCATTTCCTACAAATAGCCATGGAAGTAAGTATAATTATATCCATGCAATTCTAGGTGAATTATGAACACAAAATACAGGTTAGGAGCCATTGTACGATTAGTCTAAGACTCAGAGAGTAATTAAATAAATTAAAATAATCTAAAATAATATTTAGAACATGATTTGAGTCATTTTGGAGGCTCAAAAACACATACCTTTAAACAAGAAAAAGATCGTAAAATTTTGGCACTGAATGATTTAAAATAAATCCCTTTATTCTGCAGATAAGGAAACTGTTAACTCAAGGATTTTCCCCAAGTCGCAATGGTTTTCAATGAAAAGCCAGCTGACAGGCTCCCATAATATTTTCACCACACTTTCATAATTTGTATCCTGAAAAACAGGCTCCAAATTAGGATTGCTACATCTAAGTACCAAGAACAAATATTTTTTACTTTTAACCTTTACCTCTGAAGTCTGCTTATCAGAAACTTTCCTTTACCTTTCTTCCCAGTCTTCCCAGATTTTCATAAAAAGCACCTTCCAATCCCGTGGTAGGGTTATTTGACACCCTAATGGAGCCGGAGATATTCAGGATCTTCTACATGACAAACCAAATAAAACATGACTATAAATAATCACGGCTATAAAAGCCACCCTACTTGCCTACAGCCTAAGAAGAATCAAAGCAGAAAAAAGAAATGAGGTAGAAGATCCATGTGGTGCTAGGCAAGGACAAAAGGCAACATGATTCTATTTACATCCCTCTGTATCCAGAGTGTGTGTAAATGTGTGTGTATGTGTGTGTGATGGGAAGTATAGTAACTCTATTTTGAGCCATTAATATTATGCTTTAATTTCTCACCTGAAAAATTTTGAAGCAGAGTTCACATCGTGGCTCAGTGGTTAACAAATACGACTAGGAACCATGAGGTTGAGGGTTCAATCCCTGGCCTCGCTCAGTGGGTTAAGGATCTGGCGTTGCCTTGAGCTGTGGTGTAGGTCGCAGACGCAGCTCAGATCCCATGCTGCTGTGGCTCTGGTGTAGGCCAGCAGCTACAACTCCAATTCGACCCCTAGCCTGGGAACCTCCATATGCCACGGGAGTGACTCAAGAAATGGCAAAAAGACCAAAAAAAAAAAAAAAAAAAGAAAAAAAAATTTGATGCTGGTTAAAGACATATAGAATTCATGGACCCTGACTGTAGTCCCAGAGACCTGGGTTCAAACCCCTGTTCTGACATTTAGCTGCTATGTGCCTGCGGAAGGCTCTTAAATTGCTTCAAACTTGGGTTACTTTCTTTTTTTTTTTTTTTTTTTTTTTTTGTCTTTTTGCCTTTGCTAGGGCCGCCCCCGTGGCACATGGAAGTTCCCAGGCTAGGGGACTAATCGGAGCTGTAGCCACCAGCCTACGCCAGAGCCACAGCAACACGGGATCCGAGCCGCATCTACAACCTACACCACAGGTCACAGCAACACCAGATCCTTAACCCACCGAGCAAGGCCAGGGATCGAACCCGCAACCTCATGGTTCCTAGTCGTATTCGTTAACCACTGAGCCACGATGGGAACTCCTCGGGTTTCTTCCTTTATGACAGAAAAGTAGCCATGTCTCCCTCCCAGGGATCATGGTGAGGTTGAAATTAGATAGTCAAGCAGAAGGCTTGTATTCACAAAGTCTCAATTAGTGCAGTTTTCATTCGTTTTTATAAAGTAAGACTGCATTAATAAATAGGACAGAAAATGCAAACAGTACAGAGCAAATCAGATTGTTGTTTCTGTTTCTTTGCAGACTAGTGATGTTTAAAAATCCTTTCCAAGAATACTATAAATTCTCCCCAAACTCCATTTTAAAGTTCACTGGGTTTAAGAAACCCTATTGAGGGATGCCATATCTGATACAAGAGTTAGGTGAAGCTGTTGGCCTGGTTGGTTTTTGACCCCCTGTGATTTATTTTTCCCCTAGCCCTCTCCCTTCTTTCTGTTTTTCTTCTTCGTGGCACTGACCCTGATAACTCCCTGGGCAAAAGTTTTTTTCAATAGCCTGTTCTCTTCTGCAACAGGTTTAGTAAGAACTGAAGGGGATGAGGCATAAATGGACAAGATAACGTTATCCCACACACGCCCGCTCCTTTTAGCCCCAAAGAGTGCTCTTCAGTAACCTCTGTCATGATCTTCCTTTCCTTTCTGGTTCAGCCTTTTCATCTGTTCAGGGCAAGGGTGAAAGGTCACTGGGCAGAGGCAGACTAATTACACTAGGAAATCTCCCAGCAATGCAAGGGCATCAGGGGAAACCAAGAAAGAAAAAAATAGAAGCATGAAGGAGAAACTGCTGCCAAAAATTGTTATTGAATCCCTTTGGATTTATTTAGAGCATACTGCTCTGCACATAAATATAAAACCAAACAAACATCTAAGCCAGTCTATTTTGACCAATTTGGTATTTCAACAGAAACTAAAGCTGTGCCTCTGATGCTAAAATATCTGTATTGAAAAGTGAAAAACTGTGTCAATAAACAAATATCCGCTAAGGCTATTACCCATATCCAGCCCTGATATGGGCACTGATCAGAGGATAAGAGAAGTAGAACAGAGAGCTTCTCTTCAAGGAGCTTACAGTACAGCAGCAAGGACTAATAACATCTTGGCTATCAGCCCACCACCACACACAGGCTGATCACTATCCTATCATTTTATTTATCTCCTATTATTATTATTTACCTATTATTTTCCTTATAGACTTTATCAACTATATCCATCTTTGCATACTTCTGTCCTTCCATTCATCGATTTATATTTCTATCTCTATTTCTCTCTATTTATATCTACAGATAGATTATTTTCTTAGTCAATTTCTCCCTGTAGACTCTAAGTTCCTTGAGAAGGGGGGCTTGATTTTGTTCACTGCTATAACCCCAATCCAGTTGCCTCAATTAACATTTTTGAGTGAACTAATAATATAGAGATATGAGAAATTAAGACAAGATAGAAAAATCTTCACAGAGAAAAGATATCTTCAGCTATACCACAAAGGACAGATAGAATTTGAATGGATAAGAGGATGGGCACAGCATGCCCTTAGATGCCAGGTATAGCAAATACAATGTGAAGGAAATATTCCCACCATCTCTAAAAGAACATGTAAGGCACAAATGTCTGGCTGCCTGGATTTAGGTAGATAAAGTATTAGAACTATTTATTTAATTCACAAGTGTTAACATTATTCAAACATGGCTTCCAAATATGTATTTTTTCAAAAGCTTGCAACCCAAGACCTTCTTTTAAGGAATGGATCTTCATTGTTCATCCAAATAATTGAAATTCAAACTTTAGGGAATTCAGAGAATGAGTAGCTACTATTGACGCCTAGCTTGTCCACTGATATCCTGTTTGATCTCTGATTTCATTTGTCCTTCCTGCTTTATAACCATTTAAAATGGAATTAAATATATAATCCTTCCCCCCCCTTTTCTAAAACCAATCAGATGTGTGGTTGTATGTGACAACATGGCCAAACCTTGAGGACATCTTTTCTAAATAAAATAAGTTCATCATGGAAGGACAAATACTGCATGATTTGACTTATACACGGTATCTAAACCTAACTCAGAATAAGACTAGAATTGTGGTTTCCAGGGGCTGGAGGGGAGAGGAAATGAGGAGTTTTGAATCAGCAGGTATAAAGTCTCAATTATACAATATATTCTAGAGATTTGCTGGACCACATTGTCCATATAATCAACAATACTGTTCAGTACACTTAAAGAATTATTATAAAGGTGTATCTCATGCCAGTGTCCTTACCACAATAAAATAACATAAAATAAAAATAATTAAACAAATCTTGAGGCTAAAACCATATCTTCTTATTCCACTGGCCACACGGTTCCCCCTCACAAGGCCACACACTTCCCCCACACATAACCCAAGATCTTAGGCACAGGTGTTAGCTCAGCAGAAGCTATATGAGAGTTAATTCTGGAGATAATTGGTCATTGCTGAAGAAACCCTTGAGTTCACTAAAAGAGTACAAAATTAGAATCCTAGGACATTATTATTCCTTACTTAAGCAAGAGATCTCAAAAATAAAACAGTGATATTTCTATCTTGAAACATGTTGTTTGCTATTATATGCACGTAATGTGTCTAGCTATGAACGGCCATCACTATTACCGGCAGTAAGAACTAAGTTTAGTTTGAGCTATGTTAAAAATACGTAATAGCAATAGGTGACATGGGTAACAGCAGACTGTTGACAGAAACAAAAAAGTTCAGTTAATCCTAACTGGGCCATTTATTTAAGCACATTACAGACAAACACACCTTCCCAGCTATCTTGAAACTTAAAACAGTTTGGTATTAATTTTTCTGTTGAGGCAGTCATTTTGATATTAAATAAGTATTTGTTTAGCAGTATAAATTATCATACTGATGAAAATATGGTAGCATTCCATAGCCCCTCATTTCTCTTTTAAGCTCTTTTTTTTTTCTTTTTTTTCCCTTCTGCTGTTTCTTATATTCAAAGATTCATCTTTCTCCTGAATTCCTCTCATGCTCTAGTTACTCTGGTGGCCACAGGTCACTCCGCCTGCAGATAATCTGCCAATGTACAATTAGCCAAGAGGCAATTTTCTAAATGGTTTATTCTTTGAAAAGGATAGCTTTTTGCAAATTGTTTTTTCATAAAATGGCCCATGTTCCTCCCTGGATGAGTAAACTTATCTGCTCCAGGGATTGAACTGCCACTGAATACTCATGTCTCCTACATCCACTTAAATATTCAACTTGTTCCTTAGACACAATTAAAATTTATATGTGTAAAGAGTTCCTTCCCAGTACTCTTAGTTCCAAGTTGCTCCTCTAGTATTTCAGATCTCAATGAAAGTACCGCTTGTCACCAACTTTCCCAAATCAGGAAGCCTAGTCATTATAGATTTGTTCATCCTCTCTTCACCCTTCACATGCAATCAAATTGCCTAATCCTGCTGATTTTAACCTCCTAATTAAATAGAAGTCAATCATCAGATCTGTGTTCCCATAGTCTCCTAAGTGCTTGTCAATCAATCACCTTCTCTTCATCATTGTTGTCTACTGAGGAAAGTCAGATCTGCCCCATCTCTCTCTAGGCCACTCTACAACAATGAGATCATAGTTAACTTGCCTCCACCTAATTTCCCCCCCCTTTCACATTCTTCCTCTACTGTGCTACTAGAATGAGCTACATGCCCATATTTCAAATTATTTACAGACTCCTTATTGTCTACAGCAGTGTTTGCCAAAAAGGCATTCCATGAAACACAAATCCTGCAAGATGATCTGTTCATATAAAAATGCTTCAAATCTTGCAAGATGAAACACAAAAACTGAAAGATGATCTGTGTTCAAGTAAGTTTAGAAAATTCTCCATGCTATATCTTCTTATTGCAACATTATAGAGGCCAATGACATAATAAAAGTCCTGAAAAGACCTGAAATAAAGAAACATATAACATTGTATAATTTAGCAAACTTGACTTATGATCTTTTTTCCCACAGTAACAGCTACTAACAAGCAGTGGAGCACAGTTACAAAATGCTGTCATACTGTGATCTGATCACACTAAGGAAGTAAAGTAGGTGGAGAGACCCAGGCCACTGTCCCTGTCTTACTTCCTGCCCACTCCACCCCAGTTTGCATCCTGAGAATTCTGTATGACTTGCAGTTCCTCATGAGCAGCATGTTCCTTCCCATAAGTCTTTGACTTCCTTTACCTGAAATGCCCTATTCTAAGCCTATCATCCACTTCTACCTTCTAACTCCTTCTCATCTTTCAAAACACATCTCAAGTTTCATCTCCTCTAGGAAAATTTTCTGATCTTTCTGACCTATGTTTGGTTTCTCTCATAATGTCTTCCTACCCACCATAGCACTTAACACCTTTTAATTAAAACTAGCTATATTTTTTCCATTTGCACTATCTCCTCAGAGACCAAATCATTAATACAGAGCAAGTGCTCAAAAGACAGCTGATGAACTGAAATAAAGTAACCCATGATGAAAGTAATAGATAATAATAAACTTTTAAGAATTTATAAAATAGCATAATCCCTCAATATTTCAAAAATATATTTGAAAAACAGCTTTCTTTAAAAGTTTATAGCATGCATACTATTTAACTTATGCCATTCTGTTTATTGCTATTAGAGACTTCCAAAGAAAAATTCCTTCTTATTTGTATTTGCATGTTTCAATCATTCATATCAGATACTTTTTTTTTTTTTAAACTAGGAATGAAGATGGAAAAGAAACTGCTGAAAATATTCCACCAAGGCAACTTTCTACTGTGGAAATTAGCCAATACCATTTTGGATCTTGAAATACAAACACTAACTAAAATCAATATAAGGACACTGAATCCATGTCTTTGTATGACCTTATTTAAGTAACAGCTGTTCTTCATTTTATGTGCTTCAAACCTACCAAACCTGTTTGGGCCATGAAGCAAGTTTGAGCCAAGCCTCCTACGTTTAGCTGTACATAAAAGATGACAGCTTTTCTTCTGGGTAAAATGACCTCGTCCCACATTTACCCCTAATTTCAACTTCCTTGTATTCAAGATCTAGATTTCTAACAGTGAGCAGAGATTACTAAGTTTGACAACCTTATCAACTTATGGATATAGGCTGTGCTCACAAATATAACATATAACAAACATTTGAGCTGACTATTCACTATACATTAATGACAACTGACTTCCCTCATAGTAACGAAGATATCACCTTCATTTACTCATTCACCACCTGATAAATATATGCTGAGCACCTATTATATGACAGGTACTATGCTATCACAAAGGCCATAGTGTGATAACAATAGTAATAATGGTACAAATACTAGCTGCATGAATTGAGTACACACAGTGGGTAAGGTGTCATGCTACATCGTGTATGTGTATTACTGTATTTGATCTTTACAACAAGCTTGTTAGGTCAGTGCACTGCTATCTCTTTTGATATGTTAGAACACTTAGACATTGGTAAAGATCATAGATGTAGCAAACATCAGAGCCATGTATAAATCCAGACAGCCTGTCTCCTGAGCAGCTCCCTTGCTTAGTAGGTGGCATGTCAAAACAATCTATTAGTGATCATACAATACCATTCTACCATCAAACTTTCCATAGATATGTTCCTTGCTTGACCACCATCATGCTGCTTCTTAAGCAGCACTGAGCAGGAACTGTTTCAGAGGCTGTAAAGTGACAAGAAAGGCAAAGGAAATCAAATCAACATGTTTATTTTTTTAATTAAACAACTTAAAAACATAGGTACTGGCAAGTATTTGATGAATATTAACTGATTGCAGTTAATGGCAAACTGTAGTTAATGTGATTGTACTGTGTGACCTTTGAGGTACCTTTCAAACAGGAGATTCTGTGATTAAAGAGGTGGCTTACTCTAGTTGTTCCTAGATTCTATCTCAAGACTGTCTCTTGAAAATAACATTTAACTCAGGCTATTTTCAAAGAAATGACTTGGACTAAACAAGACAACTATTCACACTGATACCAAATTAAAGAGATCATTTGCAGAGGAATGGCCAGTTAGGACATATTTTGTCTCAACTTTCATCCTGTGAGAAAATGGAACTCAAGATAAAAAAATAGAGCTAATCTGTTGTATGGCATCATGGAAGAAGGACAATCAGGAAGAAGTACTAATGCATCTGATTGTGTACAAATAATTTTTCTCAGTAGTAATAAGCTATTCTAAAATGGCGATAAATGTCTTCAATAAATCCCACATACTGAAGTTGTGTTATAGGAATTTGACCAGTGCAATGAATTATGGTAGATCCTGAATGCACAGAGATTGCAATTCTCCAACATTCATCTTGCAAATTTCCTGCCCTACCCTACCCCCTGGATCACTTAGCCATATATTCTCCCCATAGGCCAAAAAACAGGTTTGTTCGAACAATACATTTCCTGACTAATTTATTAAGATGGTTTCTTGGGTTATACAATATTCCCAACCCAAAGGCCACTCACCAGCAAGAGAAAATAATCTCTTTTTTAATTAACAAAGAAAAAAACATCAGACCAAATTCCAAGCTATTTGACCATTTTGACCTAGTCTTAGACCTCCTTCACATTTCCATGAGCTCAGAGGTGAATTCCAAATCCCACTTTGGGTTTAAGTTTTGTTTAAAATACTGTTTAGTGGAAAAAAGTAATTTTTCTAGCTATTCTAGAATTTGAATGTCAGTAAGGTGATAACCAGGTGCCAAGGTGATAGGCTGCTATAATATAACATGATCCGAAGACCAATTATGCACAGAAGCTCTGGGCTTCATGGCAAGAATTAAAGCGTCATATACCAGTTCCTATATCCTGAATGTATCTTTTACCCATGGGAAGAAATGTTTCCACAGGAATTTTTGGTGCTGAGTTAAAAAGGGACCTGGAATTACATTTAAGTTCAATGCCCCCGTGTCCCTAAGGAGGCACTTAAAGAAAATCAAATAAAAAACCTTACATAAGCCAGTTAAACTTGTAGCAACAATATGATCATGCTATAATCATTGCCATTAAAAAAAATGTTTGTGTGCTCTGTTCAGAATAAGAAAGTAAACCAAGAGTTTAGCTCCTAATGGAAATGCTCCAACTTTAATCTGTGTTAAGGACTCATATCCTAGTGATTTAGAAGCACCACCCCAGAGTAACAGATCTTGCTTCAAATCCTGCCTCCCTTACTCACTGGGTGACCCTGGGTATGTAACAAAGTTTCAGTTTCCACAACTATACCTCACAGAATTATCATGTTGTTTAAATGTGATAATGTAGTCAAAAGTTCTCACTATAATGTTTGGCACACAGAAAGCACTCAGTAAATACTAGCTGCCAGGTTTTATCCATTCAACCAACCATTATGGAAAGTGTACAATTATCAGGGACTAAGCTATTGGGAACAAATAAAAGAGAACTAAAAGCAGGGTGGCAATATGGCTAAAACACTGTTTTAAGTTTTATTTTTTAAATGTTTGTAATCTTGGTATTTTTCCATTGGCCCTTCCCCCAATGGTTTATAGGTTCCTATAAAACTATACGCTATATCCGCAATTTCTTTTGAATAGCTTCTAGTATACAATGATTACTCCGTGGTTGACTAATCTTTCTCTGCCACAGGCAAGTTCTGAAAGTTTATGAGGTCTATACTCAACCAATAACATAGTTAAGGCTCAGTCAGACTTTCTTACACATGAGTCTTATCATTGCTAAGATCACATCATGGACATCTATATAAACGGACAAGATTAGAGGACTTTTATGAAAGCAGGACCCCTAAAACTAATGTCTTCCCAATGTGATGCCTTCACCCCAGCAGTCTGTTTCAGAACTATTCAAGATATCAGAGGTTAGGATCTCAACAGGATTTAGCTGCCATGCTGTTCTCACCAAATTTGCCACTGTGACTCACTCAGCACACGGCAAAGTGTCATGGATTGTTTTAAAAAAATGTGTGTGTTCCTGTGTGTACTTATACATGTGTGTTTTGTGTGCATGTGTGTTTTGAAATTTACCCATGAAACAGTCTATCTGCAAATATCATAAAGGAGCCACAAAATTGTGTATAAGGCTGTATTAAAATGTACAGTGTGTGTGTGTGTGTGTGTGTGTGTGTGTGTGTAGCTAAAATGAGTGGGTTAATATAGTAAACCAGTGACATAATCACATTGTCTCCTAAACTTGATATTTTAATATTCTTTACATGGTTCAAATTGGTGTTATACCCAAATAAAAAGCTCTATAAATTTTATTGTCTTTGGCTCATTAGTTTGATCTTAAAAGAATTTTGAAACTAATTTTATTAAATTTTGAGCTTTAAATCAATTTTCTTTTTTAACTCTGGATAAAACAACCTTAATTTTTATTTTCATGCCAGGAGTGCAATCTAGCACTGTCTTCATGAAAATGACTTTAACGTTCTAAATCCAACATCAAATTATGACTCAGGTTAAGACTCGAGGATTAGATCTGTTTCTAATATAATTCATCTTAAATTCTTTTTGAAACAGGGTAGGGAAATGCTCCTTTCCTGGGTTAGAATGGTAGTGTCCTGTGTTGTCACTGACTAATGATAGGAAATCAACCAAATCACAATTTCTCTGAATCTCAGCTTTCTCACTAATGAGCTAAGAAAGTCAGACCAAATAAGTACTAAGGCCCACTGCAGTTTTTAAACTCTATGATTCTTTATTTCATTTAATAGTTAATCTTCTTATTATCTGATAAATGAAAAACAAAATATGTTATTATTTAAAAATATACATAAACACACACCCTTTAAGAAACTTAACTGTGTAAGAATATTTGAGTTGAGGATTAGAAAGATTCCTTAAAAACACTTCTTACTCCAAGCTAACTCCAAATAACTACTTGAGAAACTTATTTATTTATTTAGAGTAACTGCTTGGAAGAAATAATTGTGTAAGTAAAAGCAGAATGATATTGAAGATTTTAAAATCAGAAAGATCTAGATTCACATCCTGAATTCATGGTATCATCCCAGGTAAATTATATAATCTCCTAGCCTCTCTTTCTTCACCTGTAAAGTAGGCAAAATATGTACCTCCTCAGGCTACTGTAAAGATTAAATAAGACATATAAGGCATCTAGCATGGTGAGTGGTTCATGATAAACACTCAAATATTACTCACTTTTTATTTTCCTCTCTAGAAGTCTTTGCACTAAGGATAAATTATTGTTTCAGTACAAACAAGAGTTAAACTGACAGGCTGGGAATCTCTTCAGTCTAGGAAGTCATTGTATTTCATAGTAGTTACCAATGTGCACTTCAGGTTATTACAAACTTGCACGCAAATTCAAACTCTGTCACTTGCTACCTCTGGGACCACAGGCAATTTATGTAAGTTCTCTAATATGCAGTTTTTTTTTGTTTTTGCTTTTGTCTTTTTAATATGTAAATTAGTTAACTACAAGGCTTAGAAGAGCGAATGTAGCAGAGTATCTATATCATCATAAGATCACAATATATGGTAGCTAATTTCATTATGCTTATGTTCTCCGAGCTTGAAACAGTAACTGCAATAGAGAAGGAAGTCAAGTGATATTTCTGAAGGAATGACTGGGCAAATGATTGTTCCTTGAGTGATGAACAACATTCAGAATCTCTGTGTGTCTTCTGGGAGCAAGGCAGGCCCTGGAATCCCACAGCTTCCTATGGAAGGCATGTCATTTTCAAAGAAGTCTTTCTTGACATGAAAACAATGCATGTAAACCACTTGTGTTCTTTTTATGGAACCAGCTAGGGATTCCCCATGTTTTTTGTTCTCAGTTAAAAAACTGTTTCATGACATTTTTCATGGGTGTGCCCTGGTTGTCTGTAGCCAAACATTTCGGGGGATGTGTGTGTTTAGAGGGGTGGATGTGACTAAAAACTTTGGGATCTCTGAAATAAAGGTTAGATCTGTCCCACAGGGCAATCATGAATTGGCTGCATAAAACAGATCTAAAAATGAACACTGCAAGTTAGGAAATACTGTTACTTCTTTAGATTTGAACAATAATAACAAAATTATATCTACACATAATTGGCTGGGTAGATAACTCTAGAATCCCAAAAGTATCAAGAGTTCTATTACTAGAATATTTAAAATTATACCATTTTAGACTGACATTTAAAATACAATGTGTGGGCTCCCTCTGGTGGATCTTCAGACTGTGAATGCCAGAAAATGGTTTTAGTACGTCATACTTACCTAATCAATTGGATTACTCATGGTGATGAAATTAACACAAAGAAGTGATGATGATCTATTTCAAAATCCACAGTAAAACATTTGCCAAGTAAAGAAGTTGAAATAGGCTAGGGATATCATTTTCTGCTATTGTTAAAAAAACAAAAAGATTTTAAGTAGGAGATAGCAGATTTTTGGTTTTATGTTTTAAAAAGGAGGCATAGATTTTCTTTGGAGAGGGGTCACATGTGGTCCATGGTACCTGTTGCCAGGGTAACCATGTCCTCTGTCTATACATGTCAAGGCCAGTTGCCTCACTTAGAGACAATTAGACTATCAGGTCAAAAGGAAACAGAAAATGCAAATCATGATGTTCACGCTGTTTCAGAAAAACTGCAGTGTGATTATCCTGAAACTCAATTCAGAAATTTTCACTTTAATAATGAATTACTTTAAATGTTACAAATATTACTGTTTCCTTAAAATAATTGTGTTCCATTGACTACGTAGGCACTTCGTGCCTTTGCAATTGGGGCTTTCTCTATTTATTGAACTTGGAAAGGAGATGTGAGGACAAAATGTTCTTTAATAAAATTAGAAATTGTCTCTTCTGAGAGTCATAAAACATTCATCCAAAACTCTATAAAAAATTACCCCATTTAGCTGCATTTCTGAATAAGATTCCTTTTTTTTAGTGCCCAATGATCCTGAATTTAGATGCTGTGTTTAAACATTGTTTGCTGAAACGAAGACTATAATTAGTACAAGCAATATTGAATTTCACTTCGAGAATGGAAAGTTATTGGTTGGCTTTGTTAATATGAACAACAGAAACAGAACTGGTTGCATAAAATGTAAATATATAAGTGAGTGCTTACGTATTCATTAAAAAGCAAAGTTTATCATTTCAAGAACTTTACATTCTTATTATTTATTATAAAATTCCAAATCCATTAAATTTTTTTAATCGTTTTTTTTTTTTTTAAAGAATGGACATGGAATCTACAAACTTTATTTTATTTTATTTTTTTGTCTTTTTTTTTTGCTATTTCTTGGGCCGCTCCCGCGGCATGTGGAGGTTCCCAGGCTAGGGGGCAAATCGGAGCTGTAGCCACCGGCCTGCGCCAGAGCCACAGCAACGCCGGATCCGAGCCGCGTCTGCAACCTACACCACAGCTCATGGCAACGCTGGATCGTTAACCCACTAAGCAAGGGCAGGGAGCGAACCCGCAACCTCATGGTTCCTAGTCGGATTCGTTAACCACAGCACCACGACGGGAACTCCAATTTTTTTTAATCTTACTTCATTGGTATTGACAGTGGTCCCCATATCAAACATAGCCACAAATACATCATTATATCTAAAATTATCTCTTTTATACTATCTCTGTAAAACAACCAAAGCAATTCCTTAAAGTGAAAAAATCTCACCAAATCAGCATCCTCAGGGATGATATATTTCCTTATTTTGCTTTAAAAAGCTAAGCACATATTTCTCAAAGTTTTCATTTTTAATTTTCTCTTTTTTATGGTACATTGTGTAACCGAAGATTTCAAAAGATATTCCTCCCAAAAGGAGTGCATAACTATTACTACTTCCTTTCATACAGTGTTTCTCCTTGAACCCATCTCCCAAGGAAGCTAGAGGAACTAAGAAGAAAACATATTTGGGGAAAGATGTAAAATGAACTATAAAGACAATGACCACATGTCCCAGTTTACTGGGGACACTCTTGGTTGATGCTTGTTTTCCTGGCATAATTATTACCAGCCCATTTCACTCTAAAAAAAAAAATGTCTGTTTTCATTGATAAATTATATGAACATCCTGTTTATGGTCTAAACATTTCTGACTGAATTATCATTTTGTTCTTTAGACTATCACGTCCAAATGTGTATGTACCTGAACTCTAATTTTTACACATATCAGGAGTTCTTGGGTTAGTATGAAGCACTATTCTTGGAGAATCTAAGACTCATTCACATACTTAAGGCTGCTTTACTTTGCTGACTCCAAAACTCCAAAGTTTTTGGACTAACTTCCAGCCCCATGATGTTTTTTTGCATAATTCTTATTAACATGGAGCTCTATCTATAGTTACATGAGTGCTCCGTTCCAAGGAGCACAGAATCTATACCCCGGTCATACATTTATTTCACTGTATCCCATTTGAAAGGTTAAAATTGTGAGGAAACAAAAGTGTCCACTAAAATGCTAGCTCTAAGAACTCTGATAGAAAATACCAAAAGGGCCCCAATTTAAAGGAAAAAATGTTTGAATTTTGAAGTAATATTATCTTTATTTGCAGATGAAAGTATAACTGAAAATCACCAGAGAAGCAATAATAAAACCAACTCGAACAATAAAATAATTCAACAAAGTAACAAAAGATAGAATTAACATACAAAAAGCAATAGTCTTCATACAAACATGTAATAAACAGCTAAAGGACATAAAAGTAGAGAAAAATCCATTTAAAATCTTACCCAAAAAGATAAATAAAACTTAAATTTTTTTTGCACAGCAAAGTAAACCCTCAACAAACCAAAAAACAACACACACAATGGGAAAAAATACTTGCAAATGAAGCAACTGATAAGGGATTAATCTCTAAGACATATAAACATCTCCTGTAGCTCAATACCAAAAAAACAACCCCATCAAAAAAAATGGGCAGAAGATCTAAACAGACAATTCTCCAAAGACATAGAGATAGCCAAAAAACACATGAAAAGATGTTCAACATCATTTATTATTAGAGAAATGCAAATCAAAACTACTATGAGGTACCACCTTTCACCAGCCACAACAGCCATCATCATAAAGTCTACAATTAATGCTGGAGAGGGTGTGGAGAAAAGAGAATTCTCTTACACTGTTGGTGGGAACATAAATTAGTGCAACCACTATGGAAAACAGTATGGAGATTTCTCAAAAAACTAAAAATAGAATTACCATTTGATTTAGCAATCCCACTCCTCGTCTATCCAGAGAAAACCATGACTTGAAAATATACATGTACCCTAATGTTCACTGCAACACTATATACAATAGCCAAAACATGGAAGCAATCTAAACATCCATCAGCAGAGTAATGGATAAAGAAGATGTGGTACATAAACACAATGGAATATTACTCAGACATAAAAAAGAAAGAAAGAAGGGCATTTGCTGCAACATGAGTGGACCTAGAAATTATCATGTTAAGTGAAGTTAGTCAGACAGTACCTCATATTCTATCATGTATATGTGGAATCTAAAAAAATGATATAAAAACTTTATTACAGAACAGAAACTGACTCACAGACTTTGTAAACTTATGGTTACCAAAGGAGATAGGTTGGGGCAGGGGGAGGGTCAGGCTGAGGGTTTGGGATGGAAATGCTGTAAAACTGGGTTATGAAGATCAGTGTACAACTATAAATACAGAAAATTTATTGAGTTAAAAAAAACAAAAAGAATACTGGGGAATAGGTGTAACATGAAATGTATAAACATGTATAAAATCTCTATGAGGAAAGTCGTAAAATACTTCCAAAAGTTACAAAAATAGACTTGAAAAAATGAAAAGACATTTCCTTTACTTGGATAGAATATCTCAACATAAAGATGTCAGTTCTCCTTCACATACATATAAAATTAACACAATTCCAATAAAATGCAAACAAGCTTTTTTGCAGTTAGGCAAATTGCTATTAAAGTTCATATGGAAAAACAAACATGCAAGAATAGAATGGCTAAAGAAAATTTATGATGAGAGAACTAGCCCTGGTAGATATTATAAAATACTGTATTGAATCTCTGTGATTCAGAGTATAGTACTGGTGCATTGACAGACAACTGAATTAGTAGATCAGACTGGAAAATCCATAATTGGATGCAAATCAAAATTTTTAACCTATATGGGAAAAGAATATGAAAAAGAATGGAATATATGTATATATGTCAATGAATCACTTCCTGAAACTAACACAACATTGTAAATCAACTATACCCCAATAAAATTTTTTAAAAAATAAAATCTCAGTGACCTAAAAACATTCTTGTTATAGTCCAATGCAGGTCAATTGGCTCAAATTTTTTTAATTAAATTTTAAAATATAAAAAGGTCTTTATAAAGTGCATGTCTAAACTTTTGTTAGAAATTAGATCTTGCCGTGAGCTGTGCTATAGGTTGCAGACGCAGCTCGGATCCCGCGTTGCTGCGCCTCTGGCGTAGGCCGGCGGCTACAGCTCTGATGAGACCCCTAGCCTGGGAACCTCCATATGCCACGGGAGTGGCCCAAGAAATGGCAAAAAGACAAAAAAAAAAAAAAAAAAAAAAAAAAGAAATTAGATCTTATTTCCCATGCATTCCCACTGAAATCAGTTGTTCTTCTTTTAGTGCTTATTATGTTCAAAGCACTAGTTATGCACCATTGAGGATGCATACAGAGAAACTGTTGTATCCATATAAGCGAGCGACCAACAGTGATGGATTTTTCTTTAGTGGCCCAGCTCAGTCGCTCATCAGCATTGTAGTGGCCCCTACCCCCAAGCAAGCCACCGTTATTGAGTGAACAATGGCTCCTTCCCTTCCCCTTCCTCTGTATAAAAGGACTTTGAATGTGGACTGAGGCAAGATGTTTTTTGAAACAGCAGTCCGCCATCTTCTTGATCTACTAGCTTTCCAATTAAAGTCATTATTCCTGCCCCAACAACCTGTCTCCTGATTTATTAGCTTGTCATAGAAATGAGCTTGGGTTCAGTATCATCTAGAGACTTATAATGAGTAAAAGACTCCTCTCCACCATGATCTCACTTATTGTTCTATATTTTTCCTCATAGCAATACAGGCTTCTACCACACTGTATCATTTTTTAGTTAATTATGTTTAATCTTTATTTTCTGTCTTCCCAAGTAAAATATAAATTCTTTGAGAGCACATGTTTTATCTCTTTTATTCAGTAATTTAGCTCAAGCATCTAAAAAGAAATTAGTGGCTCAGCAGTAACAAACCCGCCTAGTATCCATGAGGACGTGGGTTCAATCCCAGGCCTCACTCATTGAGTTAAGGATCCAGCATTGCTGTGAGCTATGGTGTATGGTGCAGGCCAGCAGCTACAGCTCCAATTAGATCACTAGCCTGAGTACTTCCATACGCCATGGGTGCAGCCCTAAAAAGACAAAAAAAAAATAAATAAATAAATAAAAAAAATAATAGTAATAAAAAATAAAAAGAAGTTAGCACAAAGCGTATATATAATCAATTTGTCTTGAAAGAGAAAGTGAATTAATAAATAAACTCCTTAAAGAAAGTTTTAGTCATGGGGCGTAGCTCACAGTGGCTATGTTTTTTGAAGAATGAAGCAATAAAAACATAGATTCATAAGACTGTAAGTATGTGGCTGGATCTCAGAGTAGGACACAAGACAGAAAATTTGTTAGAGACTGGTCATGGAGAAAATTGAATGTCGTATTAACCTAGTTACCATTTATTGTGACATTACTATGTCACATACTATGTGAGAAATAATAACATCTTTATTTAACAAACCCAGAAGGAAGTATTATTTTTCCTTTGTTAGATGGGAAAACAGAATCTCATGAAGGTTATACAATTTGTCCCAAATTACATGCAAGTTAGCCTTCACAGAAATCTAATTTTCTGTGACTCCAAGATTTATGCTCATCATGCTGCTTTTCATTAGGCAATATGTGAACAGTGGAGTAAAATCTTTACTTCGTGTTTTTACAGATAATTGCCACCATGATATGTGGTAGATTACAAAAGAGGATGAAAGTTAGATCATAATAGCAGTTGGATTCCAGCTCTGGAACTCAGAATTCAGGACAGGTTTGCAGATTCCAGAGCTGGAACATCCAAGTTAGTGGTTTCTAGCCTCATTTTGAGACTACTGACTTCCTGAAATGGGACTAGTCCAAACAGATGTACTCTAAGTGCAAAGTATACACTAGATGCAGAAAGACACAAGTAAAAGATGTAAAATATTTCATTAAGTTTATTTTTCTCTTTTAAAAAAACGTTCTGGAGTTCCCATTGTGGCTCAGCGGGTTAAGAACCTGACATAGTATCTGTGAGGATGCGGGTTCAATCCTGGCCTTGCTCAGTGGGCTAAGGATCCAGCATTGCTGCAAGCTGTGGTGCAGGTCACAGATATGGCTTGGATCCCATATTGCTGGGGCTGTGGTGTAGGCCTGAAGCTCTGATTCAACCCTTAGTGTGGGAACTTCCATATGCCATGGGTGCAGCTGTAAAAAGAAAAATAAAGAGAAAGAAAAGAAAAAACACTACTTCTTTTTCTATTAAAGTAAAATTGATTTACAACGTTGTGTTAACTTTCATAATTTTAACTGAGTACCTATTCAAATATTTATTATGAACATATTGAATTAAACTATGGTAATGTTTCTTTCACTTTCTGTATAGAGGCTACTAGGAAAATTAAAAGCACGTGGCATGCATTATATCTCTCTTGGACAATAATATTGTACTTATTCTCATAAAGAAACCCTTCGAACTCCAACCGGATCACAGAGGAACAGCTTTTAGAACTCTTCAAAGTGGTTGCGGTAGAAGCTAGTTTAAAAATGAGAAGGGGGTGGAATTCAAACACTTTAAGGAAATGGATGATATGAACTTGTTTGTAAGTTTAATGTAGGGGAGAGATTAAAGATTTAGAAACTTTAGAAAACTATACATAGAACTACGATATGACCCAGCAATCCCACTCTTGGGCATATATCTGGACAAAACTTTCCTTGAAAAAGACACATGCATCCACATGCTCATTGTAGCACTGTTCACAATGGCCAAGACATGGAAACAACCTAAACATCCATCGACAGATTAATGGATTAAGATATTGTGGTACATATACACAATGGAATACTACTAAGCCATAAAACAAAACAAAATAATGCCATTTGCAGCTACATGGACAGAACTGAAGATTCTCACACTAAGTGAAGTCAGAAAGAGAAAGACAGATTCCATATGATATTACTTAATATGTGGAATCTAAAATATTGCACAGATGAACCTAGCTCCAGAACAAAACAGACTCACAGACATGGACAACAGACTTCTGGTTGCCAAGGAGGAGGGGGAGGGAGTGGGATAGACTGGGAGTTTGGCATTAAGAAATGCAAACCATTACATTAAGAATGGATAGGCAATGAGGTCCTACTGTTTAGCACAAGGAACTATGTCCAATCACTTGTGACAGAATATGATGAAAGATAACATGAGAAAGAGTATAGATGTATAACTGGGGCACTTTGCTGTACAGCATAAATTGACAGAACAATGTAAATCAATTATAATAAAAAATTTTTAAAAATTAAAAAAGAAAGGTTTGATCCTGGCATATATGTCTAAGAAACCATATGATATTTAATTAACCTAAAAAAAACTCACCTGCTACCCATTACTTAATTAGTAACGGAAACAATCTGATTAGTTTCAGGCTTATTTGCAGAGGTAATCCCTACTTAGGAGAAATGACATGGTGAGTATGCGATGATGGCAAAGTCATCTGAAAGGATTACACTCCCAAATTTAGCTCTCCAAACAGCCCCACATTTGAAGGAAGCCATGTAGACAACAGGACAGGCACTTTCAGCTCTGGTAAGAAGGCACTGCAGAAATCTAAGACTCCAGTAACACTGTCTTTCTAATGTTCTATGAAGTTATGAAACTTGGTTACTCACTATGTTGTTACCATGCCCTTGTCATATGTTAATTTCATTTCTTTCCATCTCTCTGTCCTGATCATTTCACAAAATTACAGAAGAGAAGCTCACTGTCCACCATTCAACTTTGCTCTGTTAACACTCCCAATTATGATGTGATTTTAGTAAGCATTCCAAAGTGATACAACCATCATCGGAGAACCTTATATATTTAAAGATTACAAAATGTACGTTTATTATTTTTAATATGCAATGAGGATAAATGATAGCATAGCCCTTTATGAATTGTTTTTTGTTGAGCTTCCTTTTGCCATTACCTTAGATGATTAAGAGAAAACTTTTCCTCCCTCTCCACTCTGAAGGATCTGAAGATTGCTTTAGTATATCTCAAGCCTTAAATGACAGAATGAAGGGGGAGAAGAGATTATGTATTAATATCTGGCTGAATGTCAGGCACTGTGCTAGGCTTTTTGTAACGTATTGTCATCTAATTTCTATGACACCTGTGGTTTGTATCATTATCTCTATTTTATAGACTGAGAAATAGGGGCTCAGAAATATTAGCTAACTTATTCGAAGTTGTGCCGCTAACGATGGCAGACAAGGATCTCCTTAAAATCTAGATCTTCCAATTCTATCTCTAGAACTTTTCCTACAATAAATACCACGCACGCAGAAACAGGTCATCAGGATAGCCTCATTCTGGCTGACACTTTGTTCCCAGAAAAGAGAAGACCTCTAGAAAATGATCACATATGAAAATTCTCAAATTGAGATCTATAATTAAAAAGGAATTGTTGCAGCACCTCTCAACTAAAGTTGGAACCCAGAAGAATTTGGTATCTCACTTTACATCTTATCTCCAGGTTCAACTTGTTCTGCAGAGTGACTAAACATTTAATTTAAAACTTCTGGAAGATATATAAGATAGGTACTATGATCACCTGTATTTTTAGGATTATCTCAATTTTTTTTTTTTTTTTTTTTTTGTCTTTTTGCCATTTCTAGGGCCGCTCCCGCGGCATATGGAGGTTCCCAGGCTAGGGGTCAAATCGCAGTTGCAGCCGCCGGCCTATGCCAGAGCCACAGGAACGCAGGATCCGAGCCGCATCTGCAACCTACACCACAGCTCATGGCAACGCCGGATCGTCAACCCACTGAGCAAGGGCAGGGACTGCACCCACAACCTCATGGTTCCTAGTCAGATTCGTCAACCACTGCGCCACGACAGGAACTCCTCAAAAATTTTTAATTAATTGATTAACTTATGTTTGCTTTTTAGGGCCTCACCTATGGCATATGGCGGCTCCCAGACTAGGGGTCCAATTGGAGCCATAGCTGCTGGCCTATACCACAGCCAAAGCAACACCAGATCCGAGCCATGTCTGCAACATAACACCACAGCTCACAGCATTGCCAGATCCTTAACCCACGGAGCGAGGCCAGGGATTAAACCTGCAACCTCATGGATCCTAGGTGGGTTCGTCAACTGCTTAGCCATAATGGGAACTGCAAAAAAAAATTTTTTTTAATTAATTCTCTTGTCCAAGGTCACACAGTTAAACCTATTATACCATTAAAATCTTTCTGTTTAAGCTCTAGTCCTATTCCTGGAGTTAACCAAAACATTTCTTCTTTCCATCAGCTCATTTTCACACTGTCACCCTATGGTCTTTCAGCACACTTTACTTCATGGCAGCAAACTTCTTTGTCAACCCATTTATTTAAATTCTCCCTCCTGCTCTTAGATCTTCTCTCAGTCTGCTTAATGATGCCACAGAATGTTTACTTAAGCAGTACTGTCTAACTAAAAAGCTCTTCAAATCCCTTTCTTCCACAAACATTTTCTATGTGCTTGTAATAAACAGTGGTATTTCACTTATTTATTGGATTGTGTACATTTTGATTCCCAGGCATTCTCACATTAATAGCTGAACAAAATTAGAATTATATCATTATATGTCAATCAAATAAATCTCTTTAACATTTGAACCCTTTAGTCACTTTGTTATTTTTGCGTTCACAGTTTCTAGAAGCCAATAATTTTGTCTGATAAGGCAATGTGGCACAAAAACCATTAGGCCTCTCATTTGAGGATGATTAATAAATATGCCATATGGCAAATTAGAGCACATTTATCTGATAGGTGGAGTCCCAGTGACAATGATCTATTCATTAATCATTTATTTGGCATCTATTATGTTTAAGATCCTGTGCTAACTCCCCATGTGCTCTAAAGTGAAACATTAATTAAAACCACCTAACTCATTTGGTTTGGTTCTTCCCTAAGCTGAGTGTGATTGTAGGTATGTCAAGTGACCCCTCTGCTTCTCAGTTTCTTCTTCTACAATAAGGGGATTAGATGATTCCCAAAGTCCCTCCTAGGGGTGTAGGCTGAATGTAGTGGTGCCATTCTCTAAACTGAGAAGTCATACCTCTTAACTTTCAAAATTAGATATGGTTTAATCTTCATAGTTATATAGCTTAAAGAAAATTTCTTTTAAAAAGATAGGTGAATAACAAGAACTATCTCGGATGTACTATAGATTTAGCAATATTTTAAGTATAAATGAATCATAGGAGTTCCGACCATGGCTCAGTGGTTAACAAATCCTACTAGGAACCATGAGGTTGCTGGTTCAATCCCTGGCCTCGCTCAGTGGGTTAAGGTTCCGGCATTACCCTGAGCTGTGGTGTAGGTCACAGACGCAGCACAGACCACACATTGCTGTGGCTGTGGTGTAGGCCAGGCAGTAGGATGGTGGCTACAGTTCCGTTTTGACCCCTAGCCTGGGAACTTCCATATGCTGCAGGAGTGGCCCTAAAGAGACCAAAAAAAAAAAAAAAAGAGAGACAAAAATAAAAAAAAAAAAATCATAAAAACAACTGTTGTATTTCTCTTAAAATAAACATGCCTAAAATTTCAGATGATATTTTCTTGGCAAAATGCACTTTGAATTTTATTAAACACAAGACAGTGGGAAAAATCAGGTGATATACTGAGAATAGGATATTCATGCAAGATCTATAAATGAAATGAAGTAAATTGAGGCAATCTGTTGATTATTACAGGCTAAGGAGCTCTATTGTTTTTATTCCCCTGATATTAAAGTACAAGTAAATTTGGGACCTATTTGGGACAAGTCTATTTCAAGGACCAAACTCCAAGGATCTTACTACTCCCCACATTCACTATATGGACTTCTCTGCCTATTTGTTAAACAAAATTCCCTACACCACTTCTCTACTGATCATCTCTTTTAGACTGACTTAACTGGACATTTGCTATTTTGGTAAGTTTTCCATGTTTTCTAGAGTATCTTTTCCAACACACCAAATATTTCAGAATTTCCAAACAGTGTTCAACTTGAGTCCCTCATCTTAATATTAAAAAAAACCAAACAAATAAATATATCTGTTCCCTTGAAGCTCTTGCCAATTGACTATACAGTCTTTATTCAATTCTGACATTATATTCTATTATCCTCCTGGTCACTTTCTCTGCTTCAATCAAATCTTTGGCACCTGCACTTCACCATCTACCGGATGACTCATGTAAACCTAAACAGAATGATCACTGAACTTAACCTCTTTACTCCACTTGTTATCCTTCTCATGAACCTACCCAGAAGTGCTCCACTTCTGAAATTAGAAATGTCTTCTCTCTACCCTTGAGACCACAGTTTTCTAACTTTCCCACAGATCTCTTCAATTTCATTAGACTGTAACTCCTAGGTCTTTCTGCTTTCTCTCATATTAGTCACTACTTCTGTTCTCCTTTACATCTCTGATCCATCACTTTAAAACTTCTCCTTCCCTGACATTATCCTTACAGACACCTCAATCCTGAATGAAGTCAACTAGGTTGCAAATGCTGTTTGGTAAATCACACAACTGGCCATTGAACAGTAACTGAGTTCTCTCTTTCCTTTCCACTACTAGTAGGAGAGAAGTAATTGAATCACATGGCAATATTAACCATTCCTTCTTTAAGCAATTTCTTCCTTGAACTTCAACTACTAATCTATTTTCTCAGTAGAGAAAATACAATTCATCAAAGAGGCAATTCCTCAATTTTAAGAGAATGGATAGAAAGATCAGATGACTTTTTTAAAACTTTACATCTTTGGAATGAAATGCCCTCTCCTCTACAGAGAGTTGAAGAGTGGCATTTATTATTACCTATTAATTTTCTCAAGAATCTATAAGCCCTAACAGGTAAAAGGCAAAACTCTCTTGTTCTTTGTAAACTTAGAATCTAATACATAGTAGGTGTTCGAACAACATTTACTGAATACATGAATAAATGACTGTAATGGGGAACTTCCGAAAAACATATTTGTATCTTCATATCTCCAGCTAACTGATTTAGTTGTACACTTGCTATTTATGAGACCCAGATTTTGCTTCAGCAATTCATATTCATGTCTGGTTTTAACAAAACTCAAAATACACTCTGCCAAGTATATTTCACCATATATTTTTAAACACAAGAGTCTTTCAGAGGAAATTTAATCCTAATGTTTATGATTCAATTACTTAAATCATCAAGACATCACTCAAGAATCCCACTTTAACTGTTTAATTTTTTTTTTTAATTATAGTTCATCTATCTGTGGGGCTAGTTTGTTTTTTTTTTTTTTTTTTTTTGCTATTTCCTGGGCTGCTCCCACGGCATATGGAGGCTCCCAGGCTAGGAGTCCAATCGGAGCTGTAGCCACCGGCCTACGCCAGAGCCACAGCAACGCGAGATCCGAGCCGAGTCTGCAACCTACACCACACTCACGGCAACGCCGGATCTTTAACCCACTGAGCAAGCGCAGGGATCGAACCCTCAATCTCATGGTTCCTAGTCAGATTCGTTAACCACTGCGCCATGTCGGGAACTCCTAACTGTTTAATTTCTGTTTCCCTAACTGGATAATTGTTTGTATATTTAGGACAAAATTATTTGCCCTTAATTATTTAAATAATTGTCTCAATTATATACTATGTATCTTGCATGTAGATAAGCCATAATCAAACTAAAAATCTACTCTGACTTCAAGATATCTCAGTCTTTATATCTGGGAATACAATTTTTATATAAGAAAACTGTTCTTTTAAATAAAAGCCCATTTAATAGTTAATGCATAATCCATTCAAGTCATTCTTAAAATAAAGAAATACTTAGCAATTTTCACTATTTCTGGATTTTTTTTTTTTTTTTTTTTTTTTTTTTGCTTTTTAGAGCCACACCTGTGGCATATGGAAGTTCCCAGGCTAGGGGTTGAATTGGAGCTGCAGCTACCATCCTGTGCCACAGCCACGGCAACACGGGATCTGAGCTGCATTTGCAACCTACGCTACAGCTTAAAGCAACACAGGATCCTTAACCCGCTGAGCGAGGCCAAGGATCAAACCTGCATCCCCATGGATACTAGTTGGGTCTGAAACCCAATGAGCCACAACATGAAGTCCCTGGTCATTTTAAATCAATTGTCAAGTCTCCAGAAGAAAAGAGTCTAGTATTACAAACAGAAAATCAAGCTGAGATGCTAAAAGTTAAGATCTTAAATAGATGGAGAACTAGAGGAAGAAATTAAAGTTTCCTATAATTTACTTTTTCTTGTTTTTATTAAAGTACTTTTCCATGCCACTCTTACCATATGTCTTTCCTTTCTTCTCCTCATTCACTCTGCTCTAACCATACGGGCCTTGATAATTCAAACTCATTCTGTCTCAGGACCAATGTGTATTCTACCTGCTGGAGAGGCTTCCTCCAGATATTTACACGGTTCATTTAAATTAAGTTAATACTCCAAAGTCACCTCTTAACAGGGAGCTTCCCTAATGCTCCTGGACAAAGTAGCCATTTCCTCCCATATGGTCATTCTCTTCTTACTCTGCTTTACTCTTACTCTAGTACTCATTACTAACGTCACTACCTAGATTTATAAAAAATAAGTTATCTATCTAGGTCATATTACCTCAAAAAGGTAAGAACTATGGCTTCTTCATTATCATACCACCCAATATTTGTTGAATCAATTAATTAGCATTCAGTGTTAGCATTTAATAGGTTTTTATTTTGGTTTGTTTGTTTGCTTTTTGCCATTTCACCTTACTGAGATCTGAATATGTCAAGGTAAAAACACAAAGTCTGCAAATATTACTAGTGAAAAAGGAAAAGATAATGCTATCTATAGCATTTAGTCTGGTTCAAAAGTGGAACTGTTTCTCAATTCTGCTTCATGTATGATTTCAAAATATTCAAAGGCCTGGGATTTAACAAAGCAAATGAAATTCTTTTGTATTGTCTTGATAGGGAAACAAGAAAAGGTGACTACTGAACTCCTGACTCTGTAGATAATGGGATGCTCTAATCTGGATATACTAAATATAATGGAAAACCCACTTACTGTTAGTTACTTTCAACAACATAAATTCTGGTTTCACCAAAATAGTATTTTCACGTATTAGAGAACTAATATATATATATTCACTTCTAAAAATCACTATTTTATTTTTCTAAACACTGTGAAGATGATGCTAGAAACTGCCTGTCAGATGGGGTGGGAAGGGCACAGAGGCTATTTTAACCATTTCTTCCCCAAAATTTCATACAATCCTTATTATCCAATTTTTATTAGCATACAAATAATACCCATTACTCTTTAGGTTCCATGGAGTTTGTGGGCTAAGTGCTTTATGTATATTTCTTATTTAATCCTCACATCAAACAAGAAAACTAAGACTCAGAAAAAGTTGAACTGGAGGATAACTTTTGAGTGCAACTTGCTCAAAGTTATACTGATTTTTCTGAGGGAGACTGGCTTCCTGACTATTCTGCAATAATGAACAATTATCCAACATGAGTACTCCCTTAGGCATCAACACCACATCTCAATACAAAAAGCATGGCACTAATGCCTTTGATAATGTGGTCCAATTCTCTTAACTCTTCAAAAAAATGTTTTTAAATGAAAGGTGTATATTTAATTAGTGTACACAAGTAACTTGGAAAACCTTAAAAATTATATTTCTGGCCAGGGAACAGAGAATTATTACAATGAACAGAAAGATAAATAGATGTTAAAGCCAAATCTTCTTTCACACAGCTAAGACAGAGCAAGAATCACAAGGCAGTAGGATGGAGCATTGCTACAGCCAGCTGTACAGAGTAAGTAAGGGTTTCAACCTCAAGTCAGACCACAGTCTACATTCTAACTGGCTACGGTGCTTTCTATAGAGAACTATAAGCCACTTACAATGACTATCACACACGTATCACATACGCGCAAAGGCTTATTAGCATGTTACTCTGAATATGTAGGTGAACATGTCTAGCCTAAGCTTTGGCCCAGTAAGTAGGCTTGGTTTCCAGGGATATGACCCTGATTTCCAGCTTAAGTCAGGTATCTCAGGAACAATAAAGAACTGAGATGAGGAGTTCCCGTCGTGGCACAGTGGTTAACGAATCCGACTAGGAACCATGAGGTTGCAGGTTCAATCCCTGACCTTGCTCAGTGGGTTAACGATCCGGTGTTGCCGTGAGCTGTGGTGTAGGTCTCAGACGCGGCTCAGATCCCGAGTTGTTGTGGCTGTGGTGTAGGCTGGCAGCTACAGCTCCGATTAGACCCCTAGCCTGGGAACCTCCATATGCCACGGGAGCGGCCCAAGAAATGGCAAAAAGACAAAAAAAAAAAAAAAGGAAGAACTGAGATGCATTTTCCCCCTCTATTTCCTATTCCTTAAATAATTCCTGTGATCTGAACTCAGAGATCAAACTGCAGTATCTCCCATAACAGCTTGTTATGATAACTTGCAACAGAAGAAATCATTCCAAGACTTTGCCTGATAATTGACATTAAACCAACAGTTGAACTCCCCATCTCCTCAACTGCTAAGAAGAGAAGCAGCTGATATGGCCATACAAACCAAGGGATTGGGGACTAGGAGTCACTATGAATAACAGCAAGCCCAGTCCTGTCAAAAGTGCAAAAATTATCCACACAAAGAAGTCACTGTTGTCAAGACTACAAAATTCTATGTATTATCAGCCTCTGATAGTTGTTTTTGGGCTACATCACAGAGAGACCCAGACAATCTCAAAAAAGAAGCTGAGAGCTTACCTTATACTATTTTCTTGTCATGACCATCCTTTATTTAGAAGTCATGCACTCCTTGTTTAATTAAGAGGCAGATGGCAATATTATCTTTTTATTTCAGAAATTCCATAAGGAAGAAAAGCCCATCTACATGGCGCTGAGGAGAACAGGATGAGATCAAATATTACAACCAATTCCTTAACATCAGTCAGTACCCAAAAGAGACCTGCATTTAGTAATCCATCATTCTTCCTGCATGGATGGATCAGTAATGTTGAGGGGAATTTTGAGACTCACAGAGAGGCTTCAATTCTGAAGTCCAAAGGGCTAGTTTTCTTGGCACATTTTTCTTTAGAAAAACAATTTTTATACGTGTGATTTGTAGAAATCTCAGCTTCTGTTTTCACCAAAGATGATCAGTTAATTTAGTACAGTGCCACACACACCAAAGGAAAGAGACACTATTTTCAAGGATCATTGATACATGTCAGTAAAAAGGATATTGAAAATAAATTAAAAATAGAGCTTCGCTGATTATGCTTTCATAATTCAACCCTTCTCCCTTACTGCTCATTTAATTGTAACAATGAAATTCCCCTAATAAAACTATTATTAAGAGAGTTATCAGTATATGAAAACTGTATCACTACACAAGTATTCCTATTTTAGCAATCTAGAGATTTTACAACTTCAGTTTCAAAATCTTTCTCTTGAGTAACCACCAAAAGCCCATTTATTATTTTCCAGATCTTTTGATTCAGACCTATGTTAGTTATCCAGATAACATGTTTACCTGAATTTTAAACAATTATTCTATTTGATCTGTATATCAAAAAATGATGATCTGCATAAGTGAGTAAAGGATCAGAGTAATTTTATTAAAATTTTATATACTAAGTGTATTTCCAACTTAACCAAGCTATTATCTTTCTCCACAAAAATAACAATTTCCTAGTTCTACTTAAGGTTTCTTTTCTTTCTTTTGCTTCTTAACATCCTCTTATCTTAGGTTGTTCATCAGAATGGAAACCAAAGAAGATTTCACTATTGAGAGGGCAAAGAACAACATTCTCTCAGGTAAAACTCTAGGGTAAAGGGGGAGCTGGAAAATTATGTATAAATTGTGTCTCTGCCTTTAATACCATGACTCTCTCAACAGTACAGAATGACTGTAATTAGGGAATGCCACACACTGGAAGGGAAGGCAGGCTTTCCTCCAACCAAAAGTAGGCAGCTCCATTTTGTCTATAGCAGAGTCCATTCTAACTTAGATGGTTGGTAACCACTGGAATGACATTCTGAATCTCAGCAGACAAAGAAATGTTTTTCTTTCTTTCTCTGCATTCTTAGCTCCTAATAATAGTTTTCTTTCTTAATCTTGCCAAAATAATACACCTCAAAATATGAGTATAAGACATAAACCATTAGAAAAATACATCAGCCTTTGGGAGTTCTTGTTGTGGCACAGCAGAAACGAATCCAACTAGGAACCGTGAGGTTGAGGGTTTGATCCCTGCCCTTGCTCAGTGGGTGAAAAAAGAATGTATACATGTACATGTAACTGGGTCACTATGCTGTACAGCAGAAAATTGACAGAACACTGTAAACCAGCTATAATGGAAAAAAATAAAAATCATTATATATATATATACACACACACACACACACATATATATATACCCATATATACATGTGTGTGTGTGTGTGTGTGTGTGTGTGTGTGTGTGTGCGCGCGTATAAAAAGAATGCAGTGTTGCCCTGAGCTGTGGTGTAGGTTGCAAATGCAGCTCGGATCCCAAGTTGCTGTGGCTGTGGCTGGCAGCTGCAGCTCCGATTCGACCCCTAGCCTGGGAACCTCCATATACTGTGGGTACAGCCCTAAGAAGACCAAAAAGGAAAAAAGAAAAAAAGAAAAAATATATATATTAGCCTTGGAGGAACCTCTTAAAAATTTCCTTCCAAGTTCTGTTTGCTGGTTGAAGGTTTAGGTCAGGGTGGTGCATTTGCTATTGATATCACCTTTGGCTCAAACGTAATTCTTAAGTTAGTTCATTTACCATTCATCAAGTCTACATTTCTACTATTTCCCTTTCATCAGAAGAAAAGAGCCAACCACCTTCTCTTTCCTTCCTGTCTTCTCCTTGCATAGTTCTTCCAAGCAGGGCTCAAAAGCCTTGGAGGAAGAATCTGTCCAGGGTCTGGCAATAAGCAACAGTAATAATAATGTCTAGTAGGGAACATGTTGTCTTGGACAAGTCATATAACTGTTGATGCCTCTATTACCTCATCTATCTAATCAACAAAACAAAATGAAAACTTTCTAATACCTTACCTATTTTTTAAAGGGTTTTTAGTATCAAGATATTCCATATATCTTGTTTTAATTTTTAAGATTGAAATAGAATTCACCTACAGCGAAATGCCTAGCTGTTACACTTGGATAAATTTTGACAAATGTAGACACTAATGTAATCCATAACCACATCAAATATAGATTATTCCCATTACACCGAAATGTTTTCTCTTAACCCTCTTCTATTCAGTCTTGCTACATAACCACCTCTCAACCACCAACCCCAGAGTCTACCATCAATCTCTTTCACCAGAAATAGATTTAGACCTACATGTAAATAGATTCACAGAAGATATTCTTTTGGATTTGGCTTCCTTTGCTCAGTCTATCTTTGAGAGTCATCCATGCTATTGTATATAACAGCAGTTTGTTCATTTTTATTGCTTCTTAATATTTCATTCCTTATTTCTCTAATTCTAATCCCTCATTCCTTTCCTACTGTTCATACTGTTTGTATGAAATATCAAAATTCATTTATTTATTTTCCTGTTGGTTTTTTATTTTTACCACATATAATTAAGGCTACTATATACACTCTTGCACAAGCCTCTTTTGAGAAAATATATGTTATCTTGAAAAAGTTATGAGTACAACTGATGAATCAGAGCATCAACACATGTTTGACTTAAAAAGAAAATGACAGTATTCCAAAGTAGTTGTCCCATTTTACATTTCAAACAATAATGTATGAAGATGTCTGGCTCCTCCACATTCTTGCCAACACTTTGTGTTAATATCTTTAATTTTGTGTATGTTAATTTTTAATTTTGGTAATTCTAGTTATCTCATTATGATTTTAATCTTTATTTTTCTAAGAAGGACCTTTTAATGAGAAGGTTGGCTGCTTATATATCCTCCTTTATGAACTGTTATCTCTTTATGATTTTAATCTTTACTTTTCTAAGAAGTTAAGGACCTTTCAATGAGAAGGTTGGCTGCTTATATATTCTCCTTTACGAAGTGTCTGTTAAAGTACTTTTTCCATTGTTTTACTGGTTTTTATTTCTAATTTTGATTTATAGGAGCTCTTTATATATTCTTAATACAAGTCCTATATGTTCAAAATATAAATGATACACGTTACAAATATTCTTCTCAGCCTGTGGCTTATCTATGTTCTTAATAGTGTCTTCCAGTGAGCATAAGTTTTAGATATTGATAAAATCCATTTTAACATTCTCTATGTATAGATGTTCTTTTTCTGAGTAAAACCTTGCCTACTCCAATGTTACAATGATATTCTTGTTTGTTTTCTTCTAGAAGCTTTATAGTTTTAGCTTATTTAATATTTAAATCATGTTCCTTCTCAAATTTCATTTGTTTCTGGGTTGAACTAAGAATCAGGGCTAATTTTTTTTTCCATATAGATACCAGATGTGTCAGCTTATTTTGTGGAATAAATATTCTTTTTCCATTGAATAGTTTTGGAGATTATGTCAAATGTCAACTGACAATATATGTATTAAGTATATTTCTATACCACTGATCTATATTTCTAACATTATACTGCACTGATTATTATAATTTCATAATATTTTGAAATCAAGGTAGCATGAGACCTCTATTTTTTCTTTTTTGATATTACTTTGGCTATTCTGGATCCACTGAATTCCATATAATTTATAATTAGTTTGTTAATTTGTTACAAAATTTTGGCCTGATTTTTAATGGTATTGCATTGACTCTATACACCAATTGGGGGCATGAACTTTTTAAAAAAAGCATTAAGGAAAATACGATAAAGGATATTTGTTTTTTTTGTTTTTTTGTTTTTTTTGTCTTTCTGCTATTTCTTGGGCCGCTCCGCGGCATATGGAGGTTCCCAGGCTAGGGGTCTAATCGGAGCCGTAGCCACCGGCCTACGCCAGAGCCACAGCAACGCAGGATCCGAGCCGCGTCTGCAGCCTACACCACAGCTCATGGCAACGCCGATCATTAACCCACTAAGCAAGGGCAGGGATCGAACCCGCAACCTCATGGTTCCTAGTCAGATTCGTCAACCACTGCGCCATGACGGGAACTCCCGGATATTTGTTTTTTTAATCATTTATTTATATATATATATTTTTTCTACTGTACAGCATGGTGACCCAGTTACACATTCATGTATACATTCTTTTTTCTCACACTAAGTGTTCCATCATAAGTGACAAAAGTTCCCAGTGCTACACAGCAGGATCCCATTGCTAATCCATCCCAAAGGCAGTAGTTTGCATTTATTTACCCCAAGCTCCCAGTCCCTCCCATTCCCTCCCCTTCCCCCTTGGCAACCACAAGTCTATTCTCCAAGTCCATGATTTTATTTTCTGTGGAAAGGTTCCTTTGTGCCAGATATTAGATTCCATATATAAGTGATATCATATGGTATTTGTCTTTCTCTGACTTACTTCACTCAGGATGAGAGTCTCTAGTTCCATCCATGCTGCTGCAAATGGCATTATTTTGTTCCTTTTTATGGCCTAGTAGTATTCCATCGTGTATATATACCACTTCTTCCTAATCCAATCATCTGTTGATGGACATTTGGGTTGTTTCCAGTTCTTGGCTATTGTGAATAGTGCTGCAATGAACATGCAGGTGCCTGTGTCTTTTTCAAGGGAAGTCTTGTCTGGAGAGATGCCCAAGAATGGGATTGCTGGGTCATATGGTAGTTCTATATATAGTTTTCTATGGTACCTCCATACTGTTCTCCATAGTGGCTGTACCAGCTTACATTCCCACAACAGTGGAGGAAGGTTCCCTTTTCTCCACCCCCCCCACAGCATTTGTTCTTTGTGGACTTATTAATGATGGCCATTCTGACTGGTGCGAGGTGGTATCTCGTGGCAGTTTTGATTTACATTTCTCTAGTAATCAGGGATGTTGAGCATTGTTTCAAGTGCTTGTTGGCCATCTCTTGGAGAAATGTCTCTTCAGGTCCTTTGCCCATTTTTGCATTGGGTTGTTGGCTTTTTTGCTGTTGAGTTGTGTAAGTTGCTTGTATATTCTAGAGATTAAGCCCTTGTCAGGTGCATCATTTGAAACTATTTTCTCCCATTCTGTAAGTTGTCTTTTTGTTTTCTTTTTGGTTTCCTTGGCTGTGCAAAAGCTTGTCAGTTTGATGAGGTCCTATTGGTTCATTTTTGCTCTTATTTCTGTTGCTTTAGGAGACTGACCTGAGAAAACATTTGTAAAGTTGATGTCAGAGAATGTTTTGCCGGTGTTCTCTTCCAGGAGTTTGAAGGTGTCTTGTCTCACGTTTAAGTCTTTCAGCCATTTTGAGTTTATTCTTATGCATGGTGTGAGGGTGTGTTCTAGTTTCATTGATTTGCATGCAGCTGTCCAGGTTTCCCAGCAATACTTGCTGAAAAGACTTTCTTTTTCCCATTTTATGTTCTTGCCTCCTTTGTCAAAGATAAATTGATCATAGGTGTCTGGTTTTATTTCTGGGCTCTCTATTCTGTTCCATTGGTCTGCTGTCTGTTTTGGTACCAGCACCACGCTGTCTTGATGACTGTGGCTTTGTAATATTGCCTAAATCTGGGAGAGTTATGCCTCCTGCTTGGTTTTTGTTCCTCAGAATTGCTTTGGCAATTCTGGGTCTTTTGTGGTTCCATGTAAATTTTTGATTGTTTGTTCTAGTTCTGTGAAAAATGTCATGGGTAGTTCGATAGGGATTTCATTGAATCTGTAGATTGCTTTGAGTAGTATGGCCATTTTTATAATACTCATTTTTCCAATTCAGGAGCATGGAATATCTTTCCATTTCTTTACATCTTCTTTTTTTTTATTTTTTATTTTTTTTTGTCTTTTTGCTATTTCTTTGGGCCGCTCCTGCGGCATATGGAGGTTCCCAGGCTAGGGGTCGAATCGGAGCTGTAGCCACTGGCCTACACAAGAGCCACAGCAACGCGGGATCCGAGCCGCATCTACAACCTACACCACAGCTCACGGCAACGCCGGATCGTTAACCCACTGAGCAAGGGCAGGGACCGAACCTGCAACCTCATGGTTCCTAGTCGGATTCGTTAACCACTGCGCCACGACGGGAACTCCTACATCTTCTTTAATTTCCTTGGTTAAAGTTTTATAGTTCTCAGCATATAAGTCCTTTAGCTCCTTGGTCAGGTGTATTCCCAGGTATTTGATTTTTTGAGGTGCAATTTTAAAAGGTATTATATTTCTGTGTTCCTTTTCTAATATTTCATTGTTAGTATACAGAAATACGACTGTTTTCTGTATGTTAATCTTATATCCTGCTACTTTGCTGAATTTGTTGATCAGTTCAAGTAGTTTTGGGGTTGAGTCCTTAGCGTTTTCTATATATAGTATCATGTCATCTGCATACAGTGACAGTTTTACCTCTTCTCTTCCTATTTTGGATGACTTTTATTTCTTTTGTTTGTCTGATTGCTGTGGCTAGGACTTCCAATACTATGTTGAATAACAGTGCATTTCTGTTGATGTTATTTCAAGAAGTAGAGGAATAAATTGGCATCTGGATTTTTAGTGTAAATGTGCCTAAGCCAAAGGTATCTGAATACAATAAAGATACATGACCCAAGTGCTATGAAATGTTCTAAACTAGGAGGTCAGAGAAGATTCATTAATTCTTTTGAGACTTTTATTGAGTAGTATGTCATAGCTGGCTAGGACCTCTAAATACAGGTGTGCCTAGAATATAGACAAAATTCAATAAACTATTTGTTGAACAAGAAAGACACATTCCTCAAATAGTCTGTGGTATAATAAGGGAGACACACATACAAACAGATAATTAACAGGCATATGTCCTATGGAAGGACATAAGAAGGAGTTGCTAAATCTGAGAGGTACTCTGAATGCAATAAAATGGAGCATACAATTGGTTTTGTGTAAATGGAGTTCACAATTCCTTTCCTAGAAGGCAGTTAAGGAAAGGCCACTTACATAGTCTTTCACTTTCTACTCATCCCTTCCCTGTTACTTAAAGAGAAAATAAATGCTTAAAATGCCAGTTTTACAAGTCAAAATTTAGGATTATTAAAGATGACTTAGGAGTTTCCACTGTGGCACAATGTGATCAGTGGTATCTCTGCAGTATTAGGACATTAGGTTCAATCTCCAGCCCAGCACATTGGGTTAAAGGATCTGGCATTGCTGCAGCTGCAGTGTAGATCGCAGCTGAAGTGTAGGTCACAGGCATGGCTCAGATAGGATTCCTGGCCCCAGGAACTCCATATGCCCTGGGGCAACCAAAAATGAAAAAAAAAAAAAAAAAAGAGATTACTCATACCACATTTATTTTAAAAAATAAATACATCATTTTATTGTTCTGTGAAACTTTGGTAGATGAAAAAGAATAAAACTCTTTTCTTAAGGATCTTAATGTAATTAAGAAAAGAACATTGTGATATGTTGTTTTTGGTTTGATTGTTTCAATTTAAGCATTTAGTTGTCTGGCTTTGTAGGAAAACATTCTCCTCACATACTTATTTAATTAATTGTCAACAAATATTTATCACTTACTGTGTACTAGAAAAAATATGATGGAATCTGTAGTTTTATATAGAAAGTAGTTTAAAATACATGGATATTATCTGAAATGATTCCTGGAGAATTTTACTACAAGAGTAATAAAGATTAATCTTGGAAGAAGATATCTGGGAAATAAAGTGAATGAAGAATTTAATAAGGCCTTTTTTATATAATTAAATGATGATCTTTAAAATGTATATTCTTAATAAATTTATACTAAAACTTCATTAGCTATCACAAATACCAGCATGGGAAGTAGTTTGGGGATTACTGTTTATTCAAGGCAGGTGAGATTAGAGGGTAAAAGAGCATTTTGTTTGGGAAAATACTCAGAACCCATAGAATTTGCTAAGTTTCAGATAAAAAGGGAAACACAGCCCGATGAAAGATTTCAATAAAGATAACCCCCAGAAGATGTAAAACAGAAAAGCATATCCAAGGTAAAATACTAAGGAAGAAAAAAATAAAGTTCAACAATAGAAATAAAAAAATATTAAATAGATGAAAATAAGTCCTAACACAAGTAATAATAAGAAATGGGCTAAGTTTATGTGATCAAGAAAATATTCAGATTGAATTAAAAACAATACAATAATGTGAAAAAAAATTCTTTAAAGTTTGAAAGGATAGGTCTCTCAATTATACCACTTCCAATGAGGCTGTAATAAACAATAAAGGTCCTATTTTTGATGTTCGATCACCTCTGACAGCTTTCAAGTCCCCAGCTTTCATTTTCTTCTTTGTCCCACATTTGGGTAACAAACCCCCAATTCCACCTCTATCCACTAATCACAATAAAAATCCAAAGCCACCAGTGTCTCTTATTGTTTCACTCCCAAATGAATTTGTATTACTCTCTTTTGGGAATCCTTCTGCTGCTTACTACATGAGTAATAACTTCTGGTTCTATTTCATTGGTACCTATGTAATATTCCTCTCATTATTCATAAATGCTTCAGAGGAGAAGGTGTGGGTAGCAACTGTCCAGCATTCAGCAAGGAATCTTGGCTACCTATATAAAATAAAAGAGGCCATCTTGATAACACTATTTAAAATTTCAACTTACTCCCAACAATTCTGTTTCTCTTCCACTATATTTTCAGTAGCACTTATCACCACCTGACATATAAAATGTTTTTATTTCTACTTTTTCTTAATCTGCCAAAATATAAGCTCCTGTCAAGCAAGATTCTCACCTGTTTCTTTCTTTCTATCTAGAGACTAGAACAGTGTTTGACAGCAGACATTCAATGTTTGTTAAATACAATATTTAAAAAGATATACCAGGTTAACATAAATCAAAAGCAAGCCTTGGAAGCAATTTTAATATTAGGGAAATAAATATTTAAGGCAAAAAAATCATAAGAGACAAAATGAGAAACAGTAAACTATTAGAATGAATGAGGGCACAGGAAGATGCATAATGATATAATTATGCATCATAAAATATATGACCTTCAAATATATCCATCATTAACTGTATGAACTGTTGAGATAAATGGACAATACTTTTAGTTTGAGATGGTAACACATCTCTCTCTGTAAGTAATAAACTGAGTAGACAAAAATAGCAGGGGTATTGAAGTTTTAAATGCTATGCTGTAATAATTGATCTACATATTTAATAAATAAAAAAGGGAGAGAGAACATATCCAAACACAAAAAACACAGAGCAAATTTTTAACCAAACCTGCAGAATTTATAAAGAAAAACTGGTCATAAACCAGGCATGAAGAAAGCCACAACAGATTCTACACAACATCATGAAGACTATGTTTTCTGGTTCTTGCTGTAAATTAGAAAACAATTATAAAATACCACATGTCTAGAAAACACTAAAACATACTACAAAACAGTCTACTGGTTAGTGGGAAAATTGTAACTGAATACTTACAGATTAATTAAAATACTACATGTAGGGGTTCCTTTGGTGGCTCAGCGGCAACGAACCCTGACTATATCTATGAGAACGTGGGTTCCATCCCTGGCCTCACTCAGTGGGTTAAGTATTGGTGTTGCCGTGAACTGTGGCTGTGGTGTAGGCCAGCAGCTGTAGCTCTGATTCAACCCCTAGCCAGGGAACTTCCATATGCCATGCGTGCAGCCCTAAAAATCAAATACACACACACACACATATATATAAAAGCAAATTATATATATGTATATTATTGTTTATATACAGAATATAGTAAAGTAGTATTTATAAGGAAATAACTTTACACATATATATTGAAAAACAAGGAATATTGAAAATAAAAGGACTAAGTATTCAAATCAGTGAACTAGAAAAAATGAACAGAGTAAACACAAAGAATTTAGGAAGAGCAAAATAATAAAAATAATGAAACAATGAAATAACTAGGGAAAAACAACAACTTACAAATATAGATTATCAGTTAAAACTTAAAGACAGATTGGCAGAGCCTTCTTGCTGGCCTGCTTGCGTCTATCAAAACTGTCCTATCTTAATAAATCTATTTCTTGCCTATCAAAAAAAAAAACTTAAGACAGATTTATTTGACAGTGTTGACATGTTAGGCACAACTAATAATATTGCTGAAAATAAAAGAGGAAATCACAACATAACATAGTACATTGTAATAGTGGAAAGAACTGTGAAAAATAAAAACTTAAATAGTATTAACCAATTTCCATACATCTGTATAGTTTTCATTCTATAATATGGCTAGTTACTCTCAAAGCCTTTTTTTTCTTTATAAAGTATGAAATTTTAAAACATTTGCAGATATTTTTAAGATATATATATATATATATATACACACACACACATATACACACTAAGTGGATCCAACTAATAAAATCCTTGTGTCTACCAACAACGACCTCTCTGAGCAAGATTTCCTCCTACATGAGATTCTGAGGGCAGAGCCCAAAACGCTAGTCTTGTAGCCTGAGTTCTCTACCCACCTTCTGAAGTGTCCCAGAGTAAAGAAAAAGATCCTTGGTTTAGGGAACAAAGCTCCTTATCACAGGATGCCTGCTTATTTCTTTCTCCTCATCCTTTCACTCCCTGAAATCAACTTTATCTCACAGACATAAATATGCTAGTGACAGTTCCTGAATCTCATCTGTAAACTGAAAGAATTTTACTATTTTATCTCACAGCTTCAAGCTTCAATAAACTTATTTCATTACTGCACATGATCAGCCTGTGAAAATCATGAAACTAAGATTTATACTTGATCTTCAGACCATGGTTTTTAGCTATTATTTATGAAAATGAAAAAATTGTAAATAAAAATCATTTTATTGTGACTATAAATTTATATCTGCTAACTCTTCCTGTCTTCAAGTTTTGTCTGTGATCCAAACTAATTTCAAAGGCCTTTTCAATGCTTTTGTCATAGACCAGAACATCAATATGCACAAACTATTTAGTGAAGAGCAAAGTAGTTCAGCACATTAATTTATAAATACACTCAGCATGTATTACATATTGTAGCAGATTCGATATAGCCTGTAAACTCTCAACGTAGGTTTTTGTGAAAGATTTCCATTTTTTATTAGTATTTTATAACCCAAGCTTCCTTAATTCAAACTGTTGTAGCATTTTACTCTTCTTTCTAGTTCTCTTAAAGTAGATTCCAATTTAAAGACTAAGACTTTGAAGACAGTCTCAATTATGCATCCATAACTGAACCATGGATATGGTTTTTGCTTAGTTTTATTTTTTAAAATTTTGGGTATTTAAATTTTGGAAGAAAATGTTTTTGATAATACACTATACTGTAACTATACTATACTATACTGTAACTAAATAAAGAGAATTTTCTTAAAAGAGAAAAACTAGCAGAACCTTTCTTGCAGTTATCGCAGTTTCTAAGTATGTATGGATTTTTATTAAAATTTAATACTACTAAAAGGAGAACTTAGATAATCCACTGTGCTTTGAAAAAAGACTTATCACCACAGAATAAAACCAAGCAGCCTCTTTAAATCCTCCATAGCAGTATAATTTAATTAATAATTATATAAAGAAACAAATGCTAACTTTATAGTAAAAATCCAAAGAAACAAGCAAAAGCAACATGGACTGATGTTTAAATTGTGCCTTCATTAGTTACTAAATTTGTAGTTTTTGTATTGACAATAAAGTTTTAAAAGGTGTAAGTTCTTTAATTGCTAGTTACTATTAACTCGGGTTTCCCTGGTAGTTCTGTGCTAATTTACATGCATATAGCTCTCAAAACTTAAAATGGCTTAAATATTCAGGATTTTTGTAGTAATTTTCCTTTTGCCATGTGCTTTGAATTAGATAAGCTGTGTTTTGTACTCTTGTTTGAAAAATAATAGCTGCTTTAAAAATCCCATCAAGTTCTCAAATATAATCTGAGTGATTTATTTATTGGTAAACTCCCTACTTTATTCAATGGCTGCATAAACATGATATTATTTCTCTCTTGTTCTTTCTAATAATTATTCTTTTCTTGGAGAATTAAGAAAATGATAAAGCTTTTTAAAAAGCAATTCTAATTGTTGATAAAAGAGAAATCAAATGAGAAAGCATAACAAATAACTAAAAATTATCTTCTCTACTTAGTATGTTAAATCTATACATCCTATTTTCCTTCAATGCACCACAATATTATCAAAGATTTTCCCTTGATTCCCAAAATATTTATAAAGAGAAAAATGAAAATTTTAAATCAACATTATCATATTAGTCTTACACCCTCCGGCATAAGAAAATGAAAACTCTATGTATGTCTATTTCACAATATTTTATTCCTTTCTTCTCTCTTAAGCTTTAATCTACTTTTACAATTAATTTTTAGCCAGTCACTTCTGTGGTTCTGAAATACTTACATGTTTTCCTGTATTTTCACTCTGATGCATATTTTAAAATAAGAGTAAATTATAATAATTGAAAGGATAACTAAAAAATTAATGCATTTGTGCCGGTTCATTCACTTATATCTGGAATCTAACATATGGCACAAATGAACCTTTCCACAGAAAAGAAAATCACGGACTTGGAGAATAGACTTGTGGTTGCCAGTGGGGAGGGGGAGGGAATGGGATGAATTGGGAGCTTAGGGTTAACAGATGAAGGCTATTGCCTTAGGAATGGCTTAGCAATGAGATCCTGCTGTGTAGCCCTGGGAACTATGTCTATTCACTTATGATGGAGCATAATACTGTGAAAAAAAGAATGTATACATGTATGTGCAACTGGGTCACTATGCTGTACAGTAGGAAAAAAAATGTATTGGGGAAATTAAAAAATATATATATATATACACTAAAATAAAAAATACAAAAAAATTAATGCAACCTACTTCAAAGAAACTTAGGCAAAATTACTTTTTATAAAAAATTATTAGCAGGAGCTCCCTCGTGTCTCAATTGTAACAAACCCAACTAATATCCATGAGGACACCAATTCTATCCCTGGCCTTACTCAGGGGTTAAGGATCTGGTGTTGCTGTGGCTGTGGCATAGGATGGCAGCTGCATCATAGGCTGGCAGCTGCAGCTCCTTCTCAACCCCTAGCCTGGGAACTTCCATATGCCACAGGTAGGGCCTAAAAAAGAAAAAAACAAATTATTAGCATACAAAAATGTAATTAAATTTTGGTTTTATTATGATGTATGTAAAAATCTTAAATACAATTTTTGCAATAAAATTGTAATAAATATGTCATGAGTTGAGCAGGAAAAACAGTTTAGAAATCAGATTAGTGCAATTTAAATAAATCAATCATATCTTTTAAAAGAATAAAGTTCACAGTAACAGTGAAAATAGAATTCTATGTGCTAATTGTCCTTTCCTGTTCATACATTTGACCTTATTGATTTTATTGACTTTCATCTTTTTTTTTTTAGGGCTTCACCCCTGGCATATGGAAGTTCAAATGCTAGGGGTTGAATTGGAGATGCAGCTGCCGGTCAACACCATAGCCACAGCAACACTGCTGCTCAGATCTATACCACAGCCCATGGCAATGCCAGATCCTTAACCCACTGAGCGAGGCCAAGGATCAAACCTGTGTCCTCATGGACACTAGTCGGGTTCATTACCACTGAGCCACAACAGGAATTCCTGACCTTATTAATTTTAAATATCTCAACAATCTAACATGGTAAAATTCTTGATGATGTAATTCTTTTCCAATCTAGATAAGTAACAAAGGTGTTGAGAGCACGTCTATATTTCTGGGGAGAAAATTCATTTCAAGATGATTGAAAAGAATAGCTTTCAAAATTCCTAGTCCTTATGGCATTTATAATGAATGAAACATCACCTTAAATTAGAATGAGAACCTAGTATTGTAATCTACTCTATCTGATTGAGGTAATCTTAACAATCTATATTATCCAAACAGTACCTGAAAAAGAAGCCATTTATTCACTTATAAGTATTTACATAATATTTAACATTCAGGATGCCTGCAATATGTATGTATTTTAAATTCTGTGGTAACAAAGACATGTAAAAACAACCAAATCAACATTTTATTTCATTTAGTTTTTTTTAACATAACTATACATATAAAAATATTCATTATAAGTAGCTTATTAAAAATACTATATGTATTTCTAAAATGTCACAAAGTAAAGTGGAAGAAAAATATATTTAAAGATAGAAATGAGAAAATAAAATGAATAGGAAAAAATAAATATGTAGGGGATACACAAACATATTTTTTCGATACTGAGAGAAGATTCAACATTCCAATATCAACTTTTCCTAAATTAATCTTTAAATTCAATTTAATATCAGTAAGGCTTCAAATTGTAAAATTTAAAAATATGTTAATTTAAAAATATACATTAAAAATAATTGTAGGAGTTCCCGAAACGAATCTGACTAGGAACCATGAGGTTGCGGGTTTGATCCCTGGCCTTGCTCAGTGGATTAAGGATCTGGAGTTGCTGTGAGCTGTGGTGTAGGTCACAGACGCAGCTCGGATCTGGCCTTGCTGTGGCTGTGGCATAGGCTGGTGGCAACAGCTCCAATTAGACCCCTAGCCTGTGAACCTCCATATGCCGTGGGTACGGCCCCAAAAGAAAAAAACAAAAAAACAAATAATTGTAATGTTCTCCAAGAATAGGTTGGGAATTCTAAAAAAGTAATATGGGATGGGATACGCACTCTGTCAGATAATAACATTTACTATAAAGCTACAGTATTTTACATAGTTTGGTACTGGACACAGACTAATCAGTAGAACAGATAAGAATCTAGAAATATATCCGTAAGTATATGGAATAATATTTATAATAAGGTGCTACTTCAAACATGTGATGGCTGAAAGAGAATTAACATCGTTTTTTTATTGTTTGAATTGTTTAGATGAGTATGTGCATTAATTTTTTATACATAATGCTTAGAGAATTTATATGTAAAACATATACAGACATATACTTAAATCAAAGGCATGTTGTTATATAAAAAGGTATAAAAACAAAGCAGAGTATGTACATGTGTATGTCTGCAAAATATATACTATAAATACATATTATGTATATGTATATGTGTCTGCATATGCATGTATACGTATGTATGTGTATATACACATATATATGTGTTGTGTCAAAAAAGCATAAATGCTTAAACATATTAAATATGTCATTTATGATAATATTTATAGCTTTTGCTAGGCTTTTTAATGTTTGATTTGCCCAAAGAAAATTTTATATCATAATAATAAAATCTTAAACTTGGGATCTAAATAGGAGAAAGTTTCAGGAAGAATAGCATCAATCCTTTTTAATTTTCCATTGAAATTACAGCAATATAATACTAGGTTTTGAAAAAGTATCAATGAGAAAACTATATAAACTTTATTTAGAAATTTACATAATGACTAAGTAATATAAATAATTTAATCAATTGATTTAATAATTTTAAAACAATTTAATGTTTTAATTAGACATAAAATGCACTTACTACAATTATGCGGTATTCTAGAATTAGAAAGCAAATAAAATATTCTCATAGGACAATAATGTAATGATAATCCTTAACTACATGTATTTAAATGGATGTATCCAACAGTAAAATGAGACATTAATAAAATTAAATGAAAAAGTAAGTAAAGAAATTGACAGCTCTGACATAAAAAAATACAAATAGGGAAAGCACCTACCCTAATTTCATGGAGCTCATTTTTCAGAAAGAATTTAGATCATTGGTCTCTGAGTTCATTTACTCTTGGAAAAATAAAACTTTCTGTTTTAAGGGGAAAAGCCTTATTTTAAAGACACAGAGAGAGTACTCTTACACTACACCATGTTAATGACTTCAGTATAAAGGGAAATCAGAAATATATGGATTGAATTTTCTTCCAAAAACACATGGCTTGTAAGTTAAAGAAAAAATCCTTCAGCTACATGTTTTATCAAACTTAGAGCAAAATAAAATAGTTTAAAGATGTAAAAAATACTCAAACTGTGACCAAAAGTGCCCATCTCTAAGTTAAAACACCATGATCCTAAAAAACTACAACAATTAGTAGAGGTGAAATATAATTCTTCATGAAATCCTGAAGCCACCTACTCTCTCTTCAAAAAATATATTGTATTTATAACATTTAAAAAATTTCATCAAAACATCAAGTAACTCATGCACACAAAAAGGAATTGCTCTTCAGTGTGATATTCCAATATGAAAGAAAGCAGTAACTCTGTTTCATTAAGATGCTTTTTATTTTTTAGCTCTGCCCACTACATGTACGCGTTCCCAGGCCAGGGATCAAACCCAAGCCACAGCAGCAACCCAAGCCCCAAGCTGCTGCATTGACAACACTGGATCCTTAAGCCCTTAACCTGCTGTGCTGCAGGAGAACTCTAAGATGCTTTTTCTTTTATTAACACCTACTTCCTTTTTTACCCTAGCCTAGACTCACACCATTACTTCTTTCTTAATATACACACAGACCCATGCATACACAATGGACATTTTTAACTTCTTTAGATTATGTTAAAGCATTTCAATGATTTTGATGCTGTGGTGACTTTGTAATGTGTCAGCCTAGCTAACCAATCCATGTATCTTAGAAATTCTTTCACTATGTATTTCATTACAGGAGGCAGTAGCAAGATCTGTAACTACCTCATTCTCCTTTGTATTGTCCTTTGGCTTGTCCAACTCCTGGAAAGGAGTTTGGTTTAGCTCTTTTATTAAGAGTACTAGTTTTTCTAAGAGATCTTTGCCATCCAGGTCAGACAGAGGCAATAAGAACTGACAAGGATTTCAATCCAAACTCATGGGCTTGTTCTTGTTTGCCTCCACTATGTGTTTTGGGTTTCCAGCTTGTTTTTGCTCTCCTATACTTTATACTACCTCTCCTTTCCAACTACCTTTCCTCAGGACTTCAAGTTTCATCATAATATATGAAAATAACAGCTTTACAGAGGCTACCTAACCAGTTCCCACAATTGCATTAGGTCAAATCCTTGAAACAAAATGGTTAAAATACATGCAGGCACACACACACACACAACCTCCTAGTTGTTCTGCTTCTCTGAACCTTGATTTGTTTAGACACTCAGAACTTAAGGCTCACTAGAGGCAGATGGGTAGTTTACATGGAAATAAGAAAAACCCTCAAGTGTCCTACCACTTACATAGCTACATGCACTACAGTTTCAACCCTGAAAATGTGTATGCAACAAGTATTTTTCAGACATAGATGTTTATTTGAAGTGCTCTTGAAAATTCTAGTCAGTATGCTGGTTACAAGTGACAAAACCTCTTAACCTAGCTTAAGTAAAAAGGTTAATCTATTGAGTTATGGAAGCAAATAACAGGAAAGAGAGGAAAACTGAAACAGGAATTGAAAAATCATCTGAACTCTCACTGATCTCTAAATTGCCCCTCTCTCTGTCTCAGCCGTTATCTCTCAAACTAACCTTTTGAGAAACGGCTCATAAAAGATACTGGTACATTCAAGCTGTTATTTGCCTAAACATGACTGACAAAAGAAAAAGGGCTCTTTCCTTCAGCTCCCTCTTTAAAAAAATCTCGGTGGAGTTCTCTAGTCAGCTTCTATGACTAAGATTCAGGTAGGAAAGTGGAAAGAAGCTAAGTACTAATTGACAGACTCCAGGAGAACTACAGGATTCAGAAAAGGAGTGTATTTTCTCAAATAAGATAAATTTTGGCTATCAGGAAAAGGTGAGAAGGGGTTAAAAATTTTTTAAAAAAAACTACAGACATTAATGAGACTGGGTTGGTACAAATTTCCTTCAAGATTTTGCCTACCTTCTTTACCATATAAGAATTATTATAAAATATATCCAGAATGGCAGGATTATTCATGACAACACAAACATTAAAAAGAGATCACGACTAATGAATTAATGTCTTTGGTGCAAGGTCTAAACCCATTGAATTCTGTTGATAGATCCACCTTGTTCAACATATGTATCAAGCATTTAACATAGGCTTATTAAATTTACAGTAGACAAGAATCTGAGTGGGAAAGAAAATGTGTTCAATGACAGAAAATAGATCTGAAAGTACACCAGAAACACTGATTACCCATAGTCCACCAGTTAGAAATCAAAACTTATATACAGGAAGATTTTAATTTTTATCAAATCCAAACAACCAACTAAGCAACAAATACAGAAAGTTTAAAATTGGGGAAAGTCTTATTTAATGGTAGCACTATACTAAATATTTACAAAATATATTTTTATATGGGTCTCTCTCTTTTCCTGTCTATAGTCTATTCTTCTCTTACTCAACAGGAAGTGTTTTTATGGAATTATAGATTAAAAAATGAGCTACAAACAAAGGTGCAATAACTGAAACAGAGTGTTAAAATAAGGATAGTTTTGGAAGTCCTAGTCACAGCAATCAGAGAAGAAAAAGAGATAAAAGAATCCAAATTGGAAAAGAAGTAAAACTGTCACTGTTTGCAGATGACATGTTGCTATACACAGAAAATCATAAAGATGCTACCAGAAAATGACAAAAGCTCATTAATAAATTCAGTAAAGTTGCTGGATACAAAATTAATACACAGAAACCTGCTGTATTTCTATAAACAATGAAATGTCAGGGAAATTAAGGAAGCAACACCATTTACAATTAAATCAAAAATAATAAAATACCTTGCAGGCAAAAGACCTGTACTCCAAAAGGACCTGTACAGTGCTGATGAGAGAAACTGAAGATGACACAAACAGATGAAAAGATACACTATGCTCTTGGATTTTTTTTTTTTTTTTTGTCTTTTTTGCCATTTCTTGGGCCACCCCCGTGGCATACAGAAGTTCCCAGACTAGGGGTCTAATCGGAGCTGTAGCTGCCAGCCTGCACCACAGTCACAGCAACTCAGGATCCGAGCCATGTCTGCGACCTACACCACAGCTCACGGCAACGCCAGATTGTTAACCCACAGAGCAAGGGCAGGGATCGAACCTGCAACCTCATGGTTCCTAGTCGGATTTGTTAACCACTGCGCCACGACGGGAACTCCTGCTCTTGGATTATAATACTCAACACTCTCAAAATTATCATACCATCCAAGGCAATCTACAAATGCAATGTAATCCCTATCAAATAACCAATGGCGTTTTTCACAGAACTAGAACAATTTTTTTTAATTGTATGGAAATACTGAAGACACTGAATAGCCACAACAATCTTTAGAAAGAAAAACAGCTATAGGAATTACACTCCTTGACTTCAAATTATACTACAAAGCTTCAGTCATCAAAACACTATGGTAACGGCATAAAAACAGACATATAAATCAATGGAAAAGGACAGAAAGCCCAGAAATAAACTCACACACCTATGGTCAATTAATATACAACAATGTAGGCAAGAATATACAATAAAGAAAAGGCAGTCTCTTCAAAAAGTGGTGCTGTGAAAAATGGACAGCTATATGTAAATGCATGAAATAAGAACATTCTCTAACATCATATACAAAAATAATAAGAACATGCTCTAACACAATATATAAAAATTACCTCGAAATGGATTAAAGACCTAAACATAAGACCAAATACTATAAAACTCCTAAAGGAAAACATACGCAGAACAGTTTTTGACATAAATAGCAACAATAAAATATTGGCTCCATTTCCTAGAGTAATGGGAATAAAAACAAAAAAAAATAAATGGGACCTAATTTAACTAAAATGTTTTTGCACAGCAAAGGAGACTATGATTGAAATGAAAAGACAACTCACAGAATGAGAGAAAATATTTGCAAATGACAGAGCTGATAAGGGATTAATTTCTAAAATACACAAACAGCTCATACTGCTTAGTATCAAAAATCAAAACAACTCAATCAAAAACAGGTAGAAGACCTAAACAGACATTTCACCAAAGAAGACATACAGATGGTCAATAGGCACATGAAGAGATGATCAATATCTTTAATTATAAGAGAAAGGCAAATCAAAACTACAATGAGGAATCACCACATACCAGTCAGAATGGTCACTATCAAAAGTCTACAAATAATAAATGCTAGAGAGGGTAAGAAGAAAAAGGAACCCTCCTACACTGTTGGTGGGAATTAGTGAACCCACCATAGAAAACAGTATGGAGGTTCTCTTAAAATCTAAAAATAGTATTACCATATGCTCCTGTAATCTTACTTCTGAGCATACATTTAGAAAGCTAATTTGAAAAGATACATGCACCCTGATGTTTATAGTAGCGCTATTTACAGGAGCCAAGACGTGGAAACCCTACAACAAGTGAATGAATTTAGAAGATACTGTATATGAATGCGTGTTATACACACACACACGGATGGACCTGGAGATTATCATACTAAGTGAAGTAAGTCAGAGAAGGCAAATATTATCTATCACTTATATGTGGAATCTAAAAAAAATGATACAAATGAACTCATTTACAAAATGGAAATAGACTCTAACACATAGAAAACAAACTTAGGGTTGCCAAAGGGGAAAAGGTAAGGGGGAAAAGGTATAAATCAGGAATATGGGATTAGTGGATACAAATTACTGTATATAAAACAGATAAACAACAAAGACCTGGTGTTTAGCACAGGGAACTTTATTCAGTAACCTGTAATAACCTATAACGGAAAAGAATCTGAAAAAGAATACATGTATGAATCACTTTACATATACCTGAAACTAACACAACATTATAAATCAACTACAATTTAAAAGAATAAAAAATCCTATGATTTTCGTAATGCCTAATACCTCATAAATTGCAAAATCATTTTTAGAATTTAGTGTCCACACATACATTAAGAAATTAATGGGAGGTAATAATGAGTCAACTACTAAATGAATTTTCTCTTCATCTATACTGGTTTCATATAATTTTTAATATACTATATATATTTTATATATAAATACATAATTATTGCACATAGTTTGAGTTGGATATCAAACTTAATTTCTAATCTTATGTTTGATCTACTAATCCAATGATCATAGTGATTATAATTTGATAACTAAGCTTCAATGTTCATTTGTGACTTTCTTAAATGACCCTTTCAGAATCAATGTTTATAACTCAATCTGGAAAGCACATAAGTACATATAAGAAGTGTGACTGGAATCTTCCAATTATGTTGGGAAATTGGACTGAAAAGACTGAAATTCTGTGATACAAAGATAAGAAACAATCCCTAGAAGGAGAAATAATTGTCCTCCTGACATATGCTCTACTTTATATGTCCTCCTGACACATGCTCTACCAAAGCATTACCTCATTATTGTCTGCTCCCAACTTTCAACTCTAACTCCTGACATTGTTTAGTGAGGCAATGAGAACAGGCCTGGACTGCCCTGATCCTGTGAAACTGCTACAGAACTAAATCTCGTCTGCAAACATATATTCCAGAACTCAAATCTCATTGGGAAAAGACATCAATTCAGAGTAGATCTTTGGCAGAGTGTAAAGAAAAGTATGGGTGAAGAGAAGGTCAAAGAGATAACTACATATGTTAAGTAATAGAGCTTGAAAATAGATATGAAATTAAATATTACAATGAAACATGAGAGTCATAGTCAAGGAATGATAATAAATGGAATAATTTGAAAAAGCAAAATGTAGACAGTATTATATAATAAGATAAAATACTAACAAAAGAATGAGAAACTTGAGCACCAGTAAGACTGGGCATTGTTATCAACTGATAGAATTGACAGAAAAAAATAACATTAGATTGTGGAAGATATAACCTGCTTCTGAAGTTTCCTCCTGTTCTTTATTAAATCTGAATATAACTCACTCATTGCTCACTGATCCACTTATGCATAAGCATTTAATGTATATCTACTAGGTACATAGAACTATGCCAGAAATTTAATTGGAAGTGAAAGAAATATAAGACATAGTCCACATATTCTACAATATCCTATAATCTAGCATCTGCACTAAATAAATAATAGTGTGAGATATTATTAGCGTAAATGCCAAAAGGAGAAAAACAGACAACAGATACTTTGGGAGTTCAAAGAAAGGGCATCATTGTGAACTTGAGCAGCAGGGAAAGGCATCTTATATAATTAAGATGTGAGTTTGCTCTCTTAAGTTATGAGTATGATTTCAGGAGTTCCCCACTGTGGCTCAGTGGGTTAAGGACACACACTATATATGTGAGGATGCAGGTTTGATCCCTGATCTGGCTCAGTGGGTTAAGGATCAGGTGTTGCCTTAAGTCGTGGCATAGATCACAGATGTGGCTCAGATCCAGTATCACTGTGCCTGTGGTGTAAGCCCAGCAGATCCAATTCAACCCCTAGCCTGGGAACTTCCATATGCCACAGGTGACCGTAAAATATTACATATATAAAAAGAATGAGTAGGATTTCCAATATGAAGTGGAATGAGGGTCAGACTTTCCATAGGAAGACTTCCAAAAGGAAATATTGTTTTCTGAAGGGGGTGCTCCCTGATTCATTCTTTCTTCCTCACATGCACACATCTAGTTAAGTACAAAGTCCTGTTGGGTTTATATTATGAACCGCTGTCCCCACTTGCCTCCATACCCACTGTCATCCTAACCCCTGACACTATCTTATTTTGTGTGCATCATTGCAACAGGTCTCCTAACTGTTCACTCTTCCAGTTAAAACTGAGTTACTGTTGGAGTATCCAGGTAAATATGTCCTCCAGTCAAAAAGGACATAGAATCAGAGATACAGATTTAAAATATCATGATAAAATTGACAGTTTATAGCAGGGGCCGGTGAATTAAGGATAAATATGGTCGATCACTGCTTGTTTCCATAAATTAAATTTTATTGGAACAGAGCAAAATCTACTTATTTTCATACTGTCTACAGCTGCTTTTATGCTACAAATAATAATAATAACAACAACAGGTCAGTAATTGCTGTGAAATCATCTGGGCTACAAACCTAAACTATTTACTATCTGGTCCTTTACAGAAAGTTCCAACCCTGATATATAATAACGGACCAAATGCAAAAACGATGGCAATAATCTTGGATGTAAAAAAGTGAATCACTTTTATAGGTATTTTTAATCATACATGTAAATCTACTTGTATATTAAACATCACTTTTATAATATTTTTAATCATACATATAACTCTACTTGTATAATATATTAAAATTATTATTATTATTAATTTTTGCCTTTTCTTGAGCTGCTCCAGTGGCATATGGAGGTTCCCAGGCTAGGGGTCTAATCGGAGCTGTAGCCAATGGCCTACGCCAGAGCCACAGCAACATAGGATTCGAGCCATGTCTGCAATGCACTCCACAGCTCAGGGCAATGCCGGATCCTTAACCCACTGAGCAAGGCCAGGGTTCGAACCCATAACCTCATAGTTCCCAGTTGGATTCATTAACCACTGCGCCACGATGGGAACTCCTAAACTAACTTATTTATCCAAATGTTGCAGGCACTGATAAACACCTAAGGAACAGGAGGAGACAGAAAGGAAGAAAACCAATTTTTTTTTTTTTTTTTTTAACCAAAGGGTATGAGACTCTAAAACTCACACGGTATTATCATTGTTATAGTCCTTAAAGAAAAGCAAATTACATTTTTACTTTATTGAAGAAATCAGGAGTTCCATGGTGGCCTAGCGGTTTAGGATTCAGCATTGTCACTGGCTATGGCTTGGGTTCAATTCCTGGCCCAGGAATTCCTGCATGCTGTAGGTGTAGCCAAAAAAAAAAAAAAAAAAAAAAACAGAGAGAGAGAGAGAGAGAGAAATTAGTAGTTCCCATTGTGGCTCAGTGGGTTAAGAACAAGACATAATAACTGTGACGATGCCGTTGTGTCCCTGACCTGGCTCAGTCAGTTAAGGATTTGCCATTGCTTCAAACTGTGGTGTAGGTCACAGATGTGGCTAAGATCTGGTGTTGCCATGGCTGTGACCTAGGCCTGCAACTGCACCTCCGATTCGACCCCTAGCCCAGGAACTTCCATATGTCACAGGTGCGGCTTTTAAAAGAAAAAAAAATTGAGAGAAATTAATAGTTGTAAAAATAACAACCTGGGGTCTGAACTGCCCCTGCAAGGCCTTTTGGAGGTACAGAAATTACATAAAGTTTATCTCAACATCTGAGTTTTGCATGCTGAATACTATGTACCAGATAAAGCTAGCTTTTGACTTTGATGAAACTCCTGCTGTCATTAAATCCCCCATAATAGAAAATAAGGTCCAGTACTTAGTCTTTGAAAAACACTAGGAATCCCTCAATGGCCTAGATAAGAAAAAACTGGAGGTAGAAACAGCAGTATATCTAGGGCATATTGAAAACATTTATTAGTTTCTTCAGGGCAATTCATTTGGATATGACTGTTATACACATGTTCAGATAAGATAAAGGGAGACATTCAATCACCTATCAACAGTAGTAGAGGTCAGGACGCTTTGGCTACAAATGACAAATATTCAAGTTGAGCTACAGTGTGCCAGAAAGTGAAGTTTAATGGCAAATATAAAATTTTTCAAAGATGGTATGCAACCCAGCTCAGAGATGACAGATCCAGATGCTAAAACCTGTAGGACCTTTGATCCCTCTCTCTCGTTCCATTATTTTCTCATTTTGGCTTCATTTCATGTACTACTTTCTCCAAAATGGAATTTCCTAGCTTTACGGATATGGATCATGGAGTAAAAATGTGTTTTACCCTATCTAGTTCCAGTCTGGAAAATCCTGAGATCTTGATTGATCTATTCCTTGGACCAAGACAATTGGCTATGATGGGCTGTGGCCAATGGTGGGAGAAGGGGATTTGATGTCTTATTCAATGAGCAGAAAAGTAGAAGTGTTAAACACACTTGAACAAAAACGTCAGGAGTTACTTTAGCTGCCAAATATTTCCCTTCCTATTATTATCGATAGTTACCTTACTAGGTAACTTACTGAATACAAAGATTAATGTGTCTACAATGATAATAGATGTTCAGTGGAATATTTCCTGTTGTCCCCAGATCTGGCTAAGGCCCAAATTAAATTAAATGTCTCGAGTACTCCTCATTTCCTTTTATAGATCTCATAATGGCTGTATTTCCCTGCAGGTCCTCCTGAGAAGTTCCCGTTCCAATACTGGCCAAAGCTTAACCCTTCCCAAGTTTCATCTTCAAGTTGATTTAAGAATAAGACTAGGAATGAGAATATTAATTTTCAGGGGCATGATGTATTCAGTAAGAATGGCTATCCCTACTTTAAACCTTATGTGGAAACTACCTTTCCTAGACATCTATGGTGTAAAACCCTTCAAAAGAATTACTTTTAAAGATGGGAAGTGCTATAAGAAGGGTACATCTCCACAGCCAGCAAAAACAGGCTAACTTGCTAAAAAATATACATGTATTTAATAAATATTAATATAAATAAAATATATATTTTATACATTTTTCTATAAAATTACCCATCTAGTTTCCACTTTGATAAATTTCAAGTATGAGCTTCTGAGGTCACTGTTCTCTACAGTAGTTTAACAAACAGCTACTATTTTTGACCATTGTTATACCCTTTACTATTATGTTGATTAATCTACAGATACTTATTTGCAGCTTTTATTAATGTTTTCTTTGCCTTTGTCTCTGAAAGATAAGCTATATAAGATCAGAGTAGTACCTTCAACTTAACATGAAAATAAAAACCAGAGATATTAGAACAGACTGATTTTCCCTTCAAGATGGTAAAATATGAATGTGCTATGAACTCTTCTCAGCTTTCTTTGTATACTGAAGACGAGATAATTTTAGTGGGCCTACTTTCTACTTTACTATAGATAAAAGTTAGTATTTTCCTGTACACTGATGACAAGATTTATTATTGTCTAATATTCAGGGTTGGTTAGTAGACAGGTGTTCCCTCAACATAGTCAATCTAACTACTGTTCAAATGAAAAATTATCTAAGAAATATGTTCTCAGCCATCATTTTGGGGAATTATTCCCAAACACTGATAAGAAAAGAATCCTTTAAATTAATTTCCTTCCTTAGGGGGCATATTTTTGCAAAAAAAAATTTACCACGAGGTATTCTCAACTAAGCTGTTACATCAATTAACCTGCTTTCCTGAGAATTACCATGGTTGTAGTAGGTATTTTGAAGTATCTAAGAAAGTTCGAGCTAAAATGATTTCTGCTATGTACTATGATGTATAACTTTTGAGATCTCCATTATCCTTTTTTTTTCCCCCAGTGTTCAAAAGGATCAAAACTGTATGGTGAATAAATAACCATCCTGAGTTAGGAATTTCTTTTCTAAGCAAGGCAGCTTTCTATTGAAGATTTGGTTAAGATATCATCTGCTTCTTGTACACGGCAAAATTTTGGATCTCCCCTTCATCTTCAGCACAAAGTACCTGAATTTCAGATTATTATCAGAGAGCAAAGTCTAAATCACTTTTGCCACCCAATACTAATCAAAATAATCACTAAAATTAATCACATGAGTAGAGAGTTGTATGGAGCCCATATAATTCATCTTTTTCTTTTTACACGCTTATTCTTTTCAGAGTAGATGAGAGTATGAGAGCTGCGTATATGAACATTTTACCATCCAATCATCTGCCTATGTTAAAGCATATGCAGAAGTCTGAATAACTAATTCCTGAAAATAAGCACATCTTAATTCCCAAATATGTTACCTTATTTTTTTATTTTTTTGACTTTTTTTTCGAGGGCCGCACCCTCGGCACATGGAGGTTCCCAGGCTATGAGTCCAGTCGGAGCTGTAGCCGCCACCCTACGGCACAGCCACAACAATGCCAGATCAGAGCCGCATCTTCAACCTACACCACAGCTCAAAGCAACACTGGATCCTTAACCCACTGAGCAAGGCCAGGGATCGAACCCGCAACCTCATGGTTCCTAGTCGGATTCGTTAACCACTGAGCCATGATGGAAACTCCCCAAATATGTTACTTTATATGGCAAAAGGGACTTATGGATCTTGATATGGGGAAATTATCCTGGATTACCCCACTAAGTCCAAATGTAACCATAATAATTCTTATAAAATGGAGGCAGAAAGGTCAGAGTCAGAGAAGGAAATCTAATGACAAAAACAGAGGCTGGAATAATACCAAGGAATACTAGCAGACTTTGGAAGCTGGAAAATGTAAGCAACAGATTCATCCCTAGAGCCACAAGTAAAATCACACTTTTGCCAACACTTTGATTTCAGCACTATCAGAGTCGTTTCAGACTCCTGACCTCCGAAATCATTAAATAATAAACCTGCACTGTTTTAAGCCACTATGTTTGTGCTAATTTGCTATAGCAGTAATAAGAAACTAATATAGCAGGCTAAAGGAAAATAATACATATATATTATGTTTTTTAGTTAATTAAAGGATGTTCACTGCACCACACTACATCTTTTAAAAGTTGTTCAAGAAAAATATTTTTCAAATGCCAGTACATAAATAAATGTGTTCTCTTGGGCTACTAAAATTTGTAGATTATGTCCTTGATTATTTTCTCATGTAATCTTCATAACTAAGAAACTCCAGCCCAATCCATTATTATGAACACTAACTCTATCCCTGATTTAGCTTTACTTTTGTTTTTGTTCTCTCTTTACTTTTTTTTCATCTATCTATCTTATATCTTAACCTATGTATATTTTAATAAGCCACTTCAAATCATTTTGGAAGATGAGTATTAAACAAATTTTTATAAATATTTTATAAAGAAAGATCTTCATGCTTAATTGAACTTCTCCCTATTGTAAATATATCTGAAAATCAGGCACAAAAAGAGAGGAAATTTTGAAAAAAGAGTTCAGAGTTTTGTTTTCAACTTAGACTAACAATGACATTTTCACTTTATAAATTTTTTAAAAAAGATCCACTAATGTAAAATTCATTACACAGCCTCCATTCTAGAAGCAGCATCATCATGTAGTTTCTCAAATTATGTAAAGAACAATGCAATTCCATGTATACATTTGTAATTTTTATTTTTCCTCATGTCATAATGACAGACTGATATTGATAAATGTGTTTAGAAAATTATCCTTTGACTTTTGAAAACAGCTGCTCACTCTTTGGTTAAACCTTTACAGTCTGTAATGTTGGTCTCCCATGTTTGAAGAGCTCTTGTATAAGGATGAAGAGCTGGCTTTCTCCACTCTTCATCCAGTAACTCATGACACTGAAGTAATCCAACTTCTTCTTCATTGTGACAGAAATGTTCTCATTTAATAGTTGTCACAGACCACAGCTCATTCAATGAGCTACACTTAGCTGTAACTCTGTAAATACATTTCCTATAATTGGTGCTGATACAGAGAATTAACCTTTCATGCCTCTTTCCATTTGATCCTACCTGTTGACATTTGTATGCCAAAAAAAGAATATGTCAGTGGCATGAGAAAGAGTAGATATGAAGTTCCAAAGTGCTTGCCTGCCAAGTAGACAGGTTTCACTGAGGAAGGTGACTGGGAAAAGTGTGAAGATCATGCCAGACATTGGGATATATGTTTAGAAACGGGGGAGGGGGAAGGGATGACTAGCAGAGAAAGCTGATGGGAATAAAATCTCTGGGAAATAAACAGATGATGGCAGGTGACAAAGTGGACCACAAAGAGGTGAACAGAGGGGGACAATCTGCAGAGATGTATGCAGTACTCAACATGAAAACTAGGCAGTCAGTCAAAGAGACAACAGCTTTGACTGGTCCAAAGCACATTTTGATTTGACTGAACATGTCTGAGTTAGATTTCCTTGATCATGTGGGAAAATAGGGAAGGTCAATACCCAAAACACTGGTGGAGGCTTAGGGAGAGAACGAAGGTGACAGAAAAACAATATATTATGTTTATAATACCATGGGGCCACATAACAAAATGTTCACTCTATGTAATGAATATCTACATTTTTTTATAAAAAAAAAGAGTAGGATTAGAATGCTGTTAAATCTACCTGTATACCTGTATACAATCTATCTACCTGTATACAATGACATCTTGCTCATTTATCTTCTAGCCTTTTGTAATTAATTACTGTTTTTTTTTAATGACTGTTTTCTTCAATACCTATAAGTTCTGAGACAGCATGTTTCACATCTATTTTGTTCACTATTCAGGATATAGTATCAAGCACAACACCTGTCACACAGAAGCAACTGAATATATATTTATCAAATAATAAGTTAATATATGAATGGCAAAACCCAATTTATATGGATGCTTACTGGTATGTGGTGGACTTGTAAAACTATGACCACTCTAAACTAGAGTCTGGTTTCTATGTTGACAAAACATCAGCATATTTGAAACATCTAAATAAGCACTTTTTGTGTTTAACTAAATATTTCTCATTTTCTAGGAACTGTATTAAAAAAGTAGGACTAAGCAATACTTTTAGTCTTTTCCAGCTCTGGATGAGTGAGAACAACCATAAATAGAACAACAATAAATAGAACAACAATAAATAGAACCAGACTCATGTTTTGGTTTTGAGTTTTTGTTTTTTAGTTTCTATAATGTATGGAAATCACTAAAAATATTCAACATGTTAAAGATGTAGAATTTAGATTAGTCTTAGCATTAAACAACAGGTTCAGTCTTTCCTCCATTTGATTGTCAACATTTGTACTCATATTAAGAGAATATGTGAATTTATTTGTCACCCCTATATGTTTACACTTTATTGGAAAACTAGACAACACTTGGGTAATACAATGACTCAATTTAGACACTGCTGTATTTTAAATAGACAGTGATATAGACACACAAATAAATTTTCCAGAGCTGAAAAAAAAAAAACCTTCAGGTATGTCTAATCTCTAACTTCTTTTCCTAAAAGAGTATCTAAGCAAAACCTCTTTTGTAGTTTTTTTAAGAAGCAGCATGCTCCTGTCCACCAATGATACAGGCAACATCTCAAGAGAAACAAGTGTCTGTGCATGAGGGTCTCTGAGCTCAGAGAGTCCTGTTGAACTCTTTCCCTCTTGTTGATGTTCCATATAGTCCCTATTGTGAAGGGAGATTTTGTGGAAAAATATCCATCTTAAAAACCAGGAGTAATAAAATAGCAATAGCAGTAATAAACATAATTACATTCCCATGTGCAGCAGTTATGGAAAATAGACAAAAAAGAGGTAACCATGTAGGCACTGGCAACTCTACAGTTTCTTTATGGCAATCTTGTATTGAAACTCTCACTATGTTTACTTTCAAGACCATGACACTAGACTTCAACTCACTAAAGCCTAGATGAGAACCTTATTTTCAGAAATCTTCAAAAGATTACAAATGATTACATCTTGAAAAGAGTCTTACCAAAGCCAAGATTCCTCTGCATAGATTATTACCTTGTGTGGTAGGAACAAATAGAGAGGAGCCTTCAGGAAAACATGCTCTTTCCTAAAGAAGCATACCTTTGAGGACAATAACCAACTTAGGATTCAGAACTTAGAATTTGGAAGGCATCTATTTTATAAGATCAAAGTGCCTGCTGGAAAACTGATCTCTACTTCATTTATTCTTGGCTTTCTTTTTTTTCTAAGAGGTCATAACTATAAAAAGTAAAATATTTAAATATGTAAACTGGAGAAGCAGAAACAGGGAAAAAATTGTGTTGATTGGGATATCTATTTGTACATTCTCTGGAAACACATAAATATGAGATTAACTTCACCCAAACAGGTGTTAATGTTGTTATATTCTAGTGCCCAGAATATATAATAACTTTAAAAACAAGGCAAAAATATATTTTACAAACTTCCCAGCCTCTATGCCTTTTGACTCTGTGTTAGAAGAAAAGTTTCGTTGTTAGAGGCCAAAGCAGAGGCACACAATCCAGAGCACTTCTTACATGGCTTGGCTTAAGATGCTCAGCTCCTAAGTCAAACTATCAGAATGTGGGTTCCAGATCCACCAATAATAGCCAGCTGATGTGAGCAAGTTACATAGCTTTTCCAACCTTATCTAAAAATGAAGACTTACTTATCACATAATGTAAGTGTTCATAACGTATGTGCCAAAGCATCAAAAATATTAGCCATTATTATGATAAATACTGATTTCCTATGAATAAGTGTGTATGTGTGCTGTTCATCTCTGTATTTTTATATTCTGATAGTAAAGGAAGACTGCTTTGTTTTTGATTTTCCAAATATATAATTTATTTTTTAGAGCAGTTTTAAGTTCACAGCAAAACTGAGGGCAAGGTACAGAAAGGTGTCATATACTCTCTGCACCCCCAAATGCACTATCTCCTACATATCAATACCCGCTACCGGCGCGGTACGGTTGTTAACATGGATGGACCCACACTGACGCATCACTGCTACCCAAAGTACATAATTTATATTAGGGTTTACTTTCAGTGTTATACATTCTATGGGTGTTTATGTAAATGATGTTTAATTCCAAAAATAATGAATAGTCCATCTCCAGTATATTTAATAATTCAGTGACTATTAATAAACATCTTATCTCATTAAACCTGTATGGTTATGGGTTATATAAGATATAACAAGGATATAACAAAAGAATACTAAAAGATTAATTTTTGACTGAAAGGATTTTGCTATTTTAACAGGATATTAAGTGACACTATAATATAAAATTCTTAACCAAGTGCTTTTCTAGTGTCTATCTGTAAGGCAATATCTTAGAACCACTGCCACAGGGGAGAGACAGGAAGATAAAAAATAATTTAGATGTACATTTGGCTCAATAAGCTTTTAATTCTACTAAGTTTTAAATATAGTAAAATAAATAAGACATATATACCCAAATAATTACAATTGAAAGATCAAAGTGATAAAATTATGTGATCAAGAATTGTTAATATATAAAGAATTGTTGGAACTCACAGAGAAGAGAGATTTATCCTGACTAACCTGATGCTGCTTAATGAGAGAGTTTGTTCATTAACAGGTTCTGAACAAACACTGAGCCTTTATTGGCAGAAAATAAGAAATAAATAAGGTTATTGAGTCAAGGAAATATTGGAAAAGATCATTTGGTCATTCAATCAATTCAGCCCAAATTTAACCTCTGCCTTCCAGAAGACAGCTACTGTTGCTAGTGCTAAAGAAACAGCAGTAAACAAAAAATGCAAAAATCCTGTCCTGAAGAACTTACTCTCTATTTCAGGAAAGCAAATTTCGGTTTGGTAGAAACAAAGGAGTGAACCAATAAATAATTAAAACAAAAAAAAGTTGGATATGAGAGACAGAAAATGTTTGGGAAGGTGCTGAACAGGTCAAAGACAGTCATGAAGGTCAAGTCGGAAAAATCAGACTTTTGTTTAGAAAAAAGGTAAGCCATTAAAGTTTTCTGAGCAGCAAAATATCCTAATTAGATCTGTACCTCAGGAAAATTAATTAGGTAGCTAATTAGTAAGATAAAGCCAAGAATAGAGAAGTGAGTAGACACTACAGCAAAGTAATAATATGGATAGTAGGTCAAGGGAAAGATAAGTCAGGTACTAGAAGAGGACACACGAGAAGTCTCTAGATGTAAAGTTAAGCTCTAAAGATACAGAAAGTTTTTGTCCTCCAAAGAAGGCAAGACAGTGGTTGGCCTGTGCTTCATGATGCTTTAATCTTCACAGAAAATATTAAATTTGCAGTGTTCAACTTTTCCTCTGGCAGATTGATTTCTCTTCAAAGAGGTCGATTAACTTCACCCCTTTACAAATATTTCTTTTTGCAAAAAGCAGTAACTACAGAGGCTCCAGATAATCAGATCTCCCATCATTAAACGTCCCTATTCTGAAAGGGACACTGAGGAATTAGGTAAAAAACTGTATTTAATTTCATTCTATTTTCTTCCTTGCTACTCATCTGTATAGCAAATGAAGAGAGAAATTAATAATGACATGAACGAAAAGCAGAAGGAAATGTGTAGGCATTGTAAAGTTAGGCCAATCCACAACTGTCTCCAAAATGAGCTTGATGCTTATTTTTCCAGGCTTTAGATCCCAGCCTTTATCCTTGCTTTTTTTTTATTTTTTCCCTTATTTTCAAAAGCACCAATGTACAACGTTAGTCTGTAGTCAACTTGCAATGAGAGAGGTAAAGAGCTGTCTATTAAATTGCCAGTTCCAATCTGCAGGAACTGGTACTTTTTCATATATTAGCAGGAAAATGGAATACAAGAGTGACAAAGAAATACAAATATTTCAAGTTACCAAAACAAAACACACATTATCAGTACTCACAGCAACCTTTTTGAGGACAAAAGAAAACTTAAAAATAGGAAAACACACACACATAAATGTACATATACACCCAATATACTCTACTGATGAACAATGAGAAATAAAGGACTTAATTGGTACCTAAGTACTTCTTATATGAGCCACCTCCACCTTGCTAACCACACATAACTTTTTTTTTCTTCCTTTTACATTCTTGTATTCTAAGAATAAAGAAATATAAAGTACCAGCTCTCAAGTCATACGATCCTGGGAGAAAATTCAATTTCACCACTTATGTTCTATTTCTTTAGGCATTTTACTCAAACTTTCTGAGCCTCAATTTTCTCATCAATAAATAAGACTAATAATAATAACCACCTCCACGTTCTAATGTATATTCAATGAGATCACAGAGATAAATGCTTACAATGCTGGATAATACAATCCTGGGCAATTAAAAAAATCAATACATGCTATTTATCACTGTTTATTTTGTCACCATAATTTTTAAACCTCAAAGATGAAGAAAGTGACATTAGTTAAAGGCACAATTCCTTGGGCATAGGATACAGCTGAAATCCCAACGTATGCCAGGAAGTCTTGAAAGTGCAAACTCACTTAAAACCCAGGCGTCCTGGGTCAGCTACTATCACCTCTAAGAGTGAGATACTCACAACTTCAAATCTTAAAATAGCTCTTAAGTGTTAGCAAAGATATCCTTGTTGTGAAGGTACAATAAGTGCCCTTTGTGAACTTCACTCCCCAAGTGTTAACTGACATACAGCATGCAACACTTGACAGTCTCCTTCAAAAGCAGTTTAAAAGAAAGTGCCTGAAATACAGAGAATTTGGCTGCTCATTATAGACACCACTTTGGCAAACATCATGTTGAGGCATCAAAGCTTTTCAAACATTAGAGGACCTAACTCAGACTCAGATAAGCAAGGCTGATAAACCAACTGTCCCTGATTCCAGCATATACCTGTTTAATATAATTGTTCTTACTTGCTGAAATTATAGACTTAGCAAAATTTAAACAGTCCAAATAGAAAACTTTAAAAATTTATATATGGTCTCTTTTTATTCTTGACCTTCCTAGCAAGTGTGAGGATAGTAAGTCTCCACCTACAGATCCTAACTCTTCCCTTGTGTGAAACCCTCTCTTTCACAGCACTCTAGTTTTCCAAGGTGTCCCTTAACTTCCCAGCCTATTTAAGAAATCATCTCAAGTACTGTGAGGCGGCAAGGGCTCTCACTTCTCCTAGAACTGTCCAAGCTCTGTCTACACTGCAAAAAAGAACATGAATTTTTAAAAGAAGTTTAGAACTATATGTGAGAAATGTTCTTTAATTGCTTATATATACTGCAAATATTGGATATATCAGTTGTAATATCTTTACACTTCAGATATAAAGAGCTATAGAATGTAGATCATCTTATGAGTTAGTACAGTGTAACTTCCCCTTTATAAGAGCTTAACATTACGTCTATTAAGGGCACAAATGTTATGCTAAGACAAAGACAGGTGTACAGGCTATCAATCAAACCATTTATTTACAGCTGCTTTTTTCAGGGTTAGTTTTAAGAAATCCTTGGAGTTCCCACTGTAGCTCAGTGGATAACGAACCCAACTAGTGTCCATGAAGACAAGGGTTCAATCCCTGCCTTACTCAGGGGGTTAAGGATCTGGCATTGCCCTGAACTGTGGTGTAGGTCGCAGATGTGGCTTGGATCCCGTGTTGCTGTGGCTCTGGGACAGACCAGTGGCTACAGCTCCAATTGGACCCCTACCCTGGGAACCTCCATATGCTGCAGGTGCAGCCCTAAAAAGACCACACAAAAAAAAAAAAAAAGAAAGAAAAGAAAGCCTTTCCATCTTAATAGATAATTCAATTACCTTTAGTTTTCAAACTTCTTCAGCACACTAATTCAGAAAACACTTCATAAGCATTGATTATAAACCAGCAGCAGTGTGTTGGGCACTGGGACAAAACCATGATGAAAATATAAATCTATTGTTTCATGCAGCATGATAGATGATATAATAAAAGATCAACTGGGGTGGAGGTGGAATTAAAGGAGTATGTAAGTGTCCAGATCCCAATTCCAATTCATAGAGAGAGGGGTTTCCCCACAAGTACCAAGCAATTCTCCCGACACAAACTGTGTGTCTGACAATTCAACTCAATTTTGACATTAAGTACCCTGAGACAGCTTAGCTTTCAAAGTGTTCATTCTGTAGGGGTTCAAAATAAGCTTCCCCCAAATGTACCACTTTCACACAAGGATTATTTTAAACTAAAGGCAAATGAGACCCTGTGAATTCAAGAGAAAATCTGTCGTTCTCATAACTACCTAGAAGAATTTAATTGAAAATCTTTCACAGAAAAAGAATTATTACCAGAGATAAATTTTATCTGAGTGACCCATTTGTATGGCAGTGCAAAATAATCTAATTACTCAACATCTGTTCTTCTTATAGTCCTGGAATTACCCTTCTGTCCTTGGAAGCCCCAGGCCCCATACCATTCCTTAGCTTAGGAGGACCTAAATACTTCCTTTTACCTTTCTGTCTCTGAACCACTCATGCAGGTGGAGTTTCAGTATGAACAAAACTGATAGAACACGGTAAACAAGCTATAATGGAAAAAAATAAAAATCATTATATAAAAAAATTAAATTTGATGTTCTCTGTTAATTTTTTCCATGTCAATTTAATTCTTAGACCAGCCAGGAGAATCTATAAAGTCAGAAGAAAATTTTTTTCCCTTCTCCACAAGTCCTATAAGATGGCCCCCCCATACATATAATTTGAGACACCAGTTGCAAGCCTCGGTTGTTACCTATAATTCTGACCACCTCTATAAATTAAATGTTTCCGAGACCTTTCCCCTTAGGTTCGATTACAGCAGCTCACAGTGCTCAGGAAACCCATTTACTCACTAGATTACCAATTTATTATAAAAGGATACAACCCAGAAACAGCCAAATGGAAGAGATGCATAGGGCTGGGTATGGGGAAAGGGCATGGAGCTTCCATGCTCTCTCAGAGTTTGCCACTCTCCCCAAATCTCTACTTGTTTACCATCCTAGAAACTCTCAGAACCTAGTGTTTTGGTTTCTATGAAGGCATGATTGATTAAATCATTGGCCACTGGCAATTGAGGTTGGGGGTGGGGAGACTAAAAGTCCAAACTCTCTAATTACTTGGTTGGCATAATTTGGTTCTCCTGTCAACCAGCCTCCCATCCTTAGGTTACCTAAGGGCTTTCTAAAAGTCACCTCATTAACATAAAGGTATCTGTATTGCTCTTATCACAAGAAACACCAGAGGTTTCAGGAGCTGTGAGCCAGGAATCAAAGACAAAAACCAAATATTATAAAAAATATATTTTGGTCATCTGAATGACCAAATACATATTTCTATTAAATCACAATATTACACGGAGCATAAAAGACAGCACTTATTTCAAGATAAGAAGGTATTAGAAAGGCTTCTTACAGGAATGAAACCTGAACTGAATTTAAGTATTGACTGGCATGGTTATGGTATGGGTAGAAATGGGGTTGAGGAAGAAAGGGTATGAGTGAGAAGAGGAAGGAAGATACGGCCCGAGACAGAGAAAAGCAAGTCCAGAAGACAAAGCAAGGATTTACACAAGCCAATTCTGAGCAGTTTAGTGTTAGTGGAGAGCACAGCATAAAGTCTGCAGTTCAGATTTAAGTAAGATTTGATCCTGAAGGTCCTTAGAGACAAGGCTGAGGACTTCAGATTTCATCCTAATTGCAGTAAGAAGCTGTATTAGTCTCCTACTGCTGCTTTAACAAGTTATCTCAAACTTAGTAGTTTAAAACAATGCAAATTTATTATCTTACAGTTCCTCAGTTCAGAAGTCTAAAATTGGTTATCAGTGCTGTGTTCCTTCTGGAGACTCTAGAAGAGAATCCTTTTCCTTTTCTTTTCAGCTTCTAGAGGTTGCCCACTTTCACATTTCTTAGAACATAAACGCCTTCCAGAAGTCCCACCACTACCAATATTACATCTCCCTCTCTCACTGTGACTCTACTATGTCCCTCTTACACTTTTATAAAGTGATTACATTGGACCCACCAGGATAATTTCCACATCTCAAGATCGTGAATTTAATCACATCTGTAAAGTCCCTTTTGCATGTAAGGTAACATATTCACAGGATCTGGGGATTAGGATGTGGATATCTTAACGAGGGACATTACTCTGCTTGCCATAGAAGTTATTTCAAGTTCTGAGCCAGGAGCTGAAAGATCTGAGTTAATATAAAATTAACTGAGAATCAACTTTATAACTCATGAATTTATCTATTTTAGCAACATCAGGTAATCATGATAAAAACATCTCTTTTAGATATCTTACTGTCTTACAGCCAATATTTCTCCTTTCTTCTCTCTTCTCCACTCAGGTATGTGTGTGTATGTATAATTATAGGGCCAATAACAAGCATAAAGTGAATATACAGGGATGAGGGCCTCTACATCTAAAAAAATTCCTTATATTCAGTAAATACATCTGGCTTCTTAGCCAAGATTCATAACCACATGAAATCAACACTTTTGGCCATGAGAAATCAAGGGCAGCACACACTGCAAAGACAGGCAGATCTGGATATAAACCCTAGGTTTGCTACTGCACAGATGTGTGTTCCTTGAAAAAACTGCCTGAGTTTTTTGGGACCCAGTTTCCCTTCCTATTAAAGGGGCACAATGATGCCTGACCAGCAGTTTCGTTGTAAAAATTAAGTAGTATATATTGGCAATAACATTTTGATATTCACAGTATGAGGCTTTTATAATGGGAATGGTATCATATACATATGCACAAGATCTGTGGTACCTTACTTCTCAAAAACAGAAATTAAACATGAAAAATATAAGCCAGATGTTGCAGGGTACAAAAATACTACTTGAAAGAATCTCTCACATTTAGCCTCACCTGACAAAAGTGTTTAAAAAAACAGCAGTCAATATAACTATTATTATAATTATTCAAATATTCAAACACAAAAAAAGAATTATAAAATATTTTCATTGTTTTCACCACTGTGGCTCAGATCAGCATTCTGGCACAGAAACTTCTGCATGCCATGGGTGTGGCCAAAAATAAAAAATAAAATAAAATTTAAAAAAAGTCAATGTCATGAAAGAAAAAGAAAAGCTGTGGAAATGTTTCAGGTTAAAAGAAGTTAAACAGTCATGACAACTAATGCACTATCTGAACCTAGGTGGGATCCTGTACTAGAAAGCAGAGGCAAAGTCCTAGGACACAGCACACTATTAGGTCAATTGACAAAACAGGAATAGAAATGCTAGCTTAGATAAAAGTGTTTCAATAATGTTAATTTCACTCAAGTTGATAATTGTACTGTGGTTATGTTTGAGAATATTCTTATTTTGGGGAAATACTCATTAAACTGTTTAGGGGAAAAGCCCAAGAGGAACAAACCCTTAAATGACTCAGAAAAACAAATTCTGCAGAAGAGAGATGAATAGAGATGATGCATAAGATAGATGGACATACAGATATATAGGTGGATAAATGACAGATTTTTGAGAACATGATGAAAAGAATGCTATAAAATATTAGCATTATACAAATCTGAGCAAGAGTATATGTGTTCTTTGTACTTATTTTTACCATTTTTTGTAAGTCTGAAAGTATTCCAAATAAAAAATTTAAATAATAAAAAATAAACTGAAAACAGTGAAACAGTGGAAGAAAAAGCCAAAGGCCTTTTCTTTTAACCATCCTATCAAAGAAGATTTTCCCATTATTTTGTTGTTTCATCCAGATAATTACTTTTGCAGTAGTGAAATGATTTGAATTATTTATTTGTTTACTATCTGCTGACTGTCTGTGTCCTTATGAAAGAATCCCTGAGCACAGGAATAATGCTTTTTATTGTTTACAATCACACCAGCAACTAGTTTAGTGAGTTGCAGAATGTAAACACAGAATAAGTATGTTTTGATTGGATGGGGGTAAGACTTTGATTTAACAGATTTATCTTAGTATCTAGGTGCTTTCAATACAACCTTATCTTTTGTTTCTAGTCTTTTAATAATAAGACGTGATACTCTCACATTACGGGACTAAATAAAGTGGAGAATGCATATACTGAATTTATTTATGTTAAGCACTATGACAAATACTATTAAAATATCATTATTAAAAGAATGTGAAATCTACATTCAAAGTACCTAAAATTTAGTTGAAAACAAAGCTAAATATTTTATTTACTATGATCCCTAAAATTCAAAACTTTGGCCTAAAGATTATACAATATTAGAAATTGTTCATCTCAATGAGTGAAAGTACTGAAGTAAAATAAAACTTGTATAATTATTTCTGGCTTAATATTGTATCTATGTATGTTGATTTTGAAGCACAGTCATATAATCAATCAATTATATAGCTAAGAACTTGAAAATCCTCACTTTTAGAATAAATAGTGAAATTATGATAGCCTGTTAAACATTCAAGTGGAACAGCAAATTTGAAACTCTGGAAAGTGAAATAAACCATTGACAAATGCCACACTACCCAAGCTGCATTAATAGTGACTTCACCTAATTAATAGTGAGTATTTTTTTTTTTGCTTTCTAGGGCCACACCTGCAGCATATGGAATAAAAGAATAAAATACTTATGAATAAATTTAATGAATGAAATTAAGATTTGTAAACTGAGAACTATAAAACATTGCAGAGAGAAACTAAGCAAGTCAAAACAGGAGTTCCTGTCATGGCTCAGTGGTTAACAAATCCAACCAGTATCCATGAGGATGCAGGTTCGATTCCTCAGTGGGTTAAGAAACTGGCATTGCCATGAGCTGTGGTATAGGTCACAGATGTGGCTCGGATCTCACGTTGCTGTGGCTGTAGGCCGATTGGACCCCTAGCCTGGGAACCTCCATATGCCATAGGTGTGGCCCTAAAAAGAATAAAAAAAAAAAAAAATAAAGTCAAAATAAATAAGAGAAAAATTCAATGTTCACGTTTTGGAAGATTCAATATAAGCTTGCAAATCTCCCCAAATTTATTTATAGATTCACCATAACTGTTTTCGAAATCCCAGAAATCTTTTCTGTAGAAACTGACAAGCTGATTTTAAAACTGACACAGAAATACAAAAGTCCCTGTCGTGACGCAGCAGAAATGAATCGGACTAGGAACCGTGAGGTTGCGGGTTTGGTCCCTGGCCTTGCTCTGTGGGTTGAGGATTTGGCATCACCATGAACTGTGGTTTAGGTCGAAGACACGGCTCAGATCTTGTATTGCTGTGGCTGTGGCATAGGCCGGTGGCTACAGCTCCTATTAGACCCCTAGTCTGAGAACCTCCATATGCTGTGGGTGCAGCCCTAAAAAGACAAAAGACAAAAATAAATAAATAAAATAAAATAAATATAATAAAACTGACACAGAAATACAAAGGACCTAGACTGGCTAAGACAATTTTTAAAAAAAGAATATCAGAGGACTTAAATTACCTGATTTCAAAACCTTAGTATAAATCTCTAATAATTAAGATAATGTTGTACTGGTGTAATGACAGGCAGATAGATCAACAGAACAAAATTGATATTCCAGAAATAAACCCTTACAGTTACAGTTAATTCGTTTTCCATAATGGTGCCACAAAGTCAATTCAATGGGGAAAAGATATTCTTTATTAAAAAACGGTGATACAATAACTGGAAATATATTCGCTAATGATAAAATAAAAATGAAATTTAAATTCTATATCATACCATATATAAAAATTAAATCAAAACGGATCATAGACTGAAATGTAAGAACTAAAACTACAAAACTCTTAAAAGAAAATACATGAGAAACTCTTTGTGGCCTTGGGTTAGGGGAAGTGTTGTTCGAAATGACAATAGATATGTAAGTCACTTAAAAAACACTGAGAAATTAGACCTTGTTGAAATTAAAATCTTTTGTCCTTATAAAGACACTACTAAGAAACTGAAAGACAGGAGTTCCTATCATGGCACAGTGGAAACGAATCTGACTAGGAACTATGAGGTTATAGGTTTGATCCCTGGCCTCACTTGGTGGGTTAAGGATCCGGAGTTGCCGTGAACTGTGGTGTAGGTTGCTGACATGGCTCGGATCTGATGTTGCTGTGGCTGTGGTATAGGCTGGCAGTTGTAGCTTCAATTCAACCCCTAGCTTGGGAACCTCCATATGCCGTGATTGCAGCCCTAAAAAGCCAAAAAAAATAAAGAAAGAAAGAAAGAAAAAGAAATTGAAAGACAAACCACAGAGAGGGAGAAAGTACCTGACAACTATGTATCTGATAATATACTTGTACTCAAAATATATAAAGAAATCACACAATAGTAAAAAAAGACAAACACCAAAATAAAAAAAATAAGCAAAAGACTTTAATAGTTCACCTAAGAAAATACATTACTGGCTTATAATAAGCACATGAAAGATGTCTGAGGTCACTAGTTGTTAAATTAAAACCGCAATGACATATGACAGCAGACACATCAAAATGACTATAATTGAAAGACACAGAATACTCAGTGTTGACAAGGGTGTGAAGAAACTGGAACTCTCATACTTTCTAGTGGGAATATAATATAGTACTGCCTCTTTGAAAAACAGTTTGGTACTTTCTGAAAAGGTTAATCATAAACTTAACATGTAAATCAACAAATCCATTCTTAGAAATCTACCAAAGAAAAGTTAAAACTTATGTGCATACAAAGACTTCCATGTGAATCTTCATAGGAATCATAGCCAAAAGCTGGAAACAATTCAAATGTCTATCAACTAATTAATGGACAGACAAAATGTGATATATCTATAAAACAGAATACTATTCAGCAGTAAAATCTCACCAGGATGGACCTGAAATAGACTTGAGAATTTATGGAGTGATGAAAATGCCCTAAAACTGACTGGTGCACAACTCTATTCACTAAAATTATCCAATTGTACACTTATAATGGGTAAATTTTCTACATGTGTAAATTATCTCAATACTATTTTAAAAAGAATAATTTGTTATATGATGAATTAACAAAGTGAAACATTCTGAAATATTTTTTAATAAAACCTAACATGTCCCCTAAACCCCTATTACCCACCTACCTAGATACTTTTACATCATGGCCCTCTCACAAAAAATATCATGAGGGATCTATTTCATCAGAATTAGGGTTATTATAACAAGAATATTAATAAAAACAATTTTTTGCCTTTAAGTTTCAAAATACATTTTTAAAACACCTGACAGGGACAACAGCTTTGAGAATGGTTTCCCAAAAAGGACATATACCCCTGGGCTGAAACATGGGGTGGGGTGGTGGTAACAAATAAAACAGCAAACTTTCGAGGAATCTAAATACATGGGAATCCTTGGATCCTGTATTTAGATACAGACAAAATCTCTGAATTCCTCATGTTCAAAAAGGTGCAGTTTTAAATCTGCGGTTTTTTGCAGCTTTAGAGTAGCCACTTTGACCTGTGCATTAGACAGAGGTGCAGAAGCAGCTGAGAGAGAGGACAAACTCCACAGAGATCTTAGAATTCAAGGGAGAGTTAAAGCCCCCATACCTTATTGCATAAGGTCCCCAGCACACAGATTTGATTCTGGGACTAGAAGGAAGGAGGGGAATGAAACCCTGAATTCCTCAAGATTACATTTCTTCTTCCTGGCAGAATGTGAGCATGCAACAAAGAACAAAGTTGGCTCATAGAGAACAAGAAACAAGAAGTTACATTTCTTTCACACCAAATTTCTAGACTTAGATTATGCCTTCTATGTCACACTATGAAGCAGTGTTTCTCAACCTTTTTGGTATTATCACCCCCATAAAGAGCCTTTCTAGACTCTTTCCCCCTAATTACCCTTTTCATAAAATTTTAAAAACCCAGAAGTACTGTCTATCTGCAGTATATAATTTGTGTTCCATGTACTAACAAAAAGAATTTTTTTCACCTCTTCCAAAGAACCAATTTGTCCCCCTCTTGTGAGCAAAACAACCCTTCTTAACAAAGCACTCTATAAATTCCACTTGATGGGACATAGAAAAGATACAAGTAATTGATGACATTAATTGAAGGCCATTACTTTACCAAATACTTTTTTAATCAGCACTTCATTTGGCCCCTTCTACAAATTTGTGAAGTACTGTTATCTTCATTTTCACAGATAATTAAATGGCTGCTCTGCTAATGATTAGTTTAGCTCGAACTGGAACCCAGAGGGTCCAAGTCAAATTATATGATCTTTCTACCTCATACCTTGCATCAGAAAACATTTTCTTTTGGGAATGACAGCAACTATTTCCTTTAAATAATATGACTGTAATAAGCTGAATCACTACAAAATATACTAAAGGAAATCATCCTATACAAGAGGAAAACTGACCACTGACTATTGGTTTGTTCATCTCTAATTACTAGGATTTTGGTGGAACAGCCAAAGAGGTATCAGATATGCAAAATTCAATATGAAAAAAGTAATGTGCAGGAGCTCCCATCATGGCTCAGTGGTTAACAAATCCGACTAGGAACCATGAGGTTGCAGGTTCAATCCCTGGCCTTGCTCAGTGGATTAAGGATCCAGCGTTGCCATGAGCTGTGGTGTAGGTCACAGGCGCGGCTCGGATCCCGCGTTGCTGTGGCTCTGGTGTAGGCTGGCGGCTACAGCTCCAATTAGACCCCTAGCCTGGGAACTTCCATATGTCACGGGAGCAGCCCAAGAAATGGCAAAAAAGACAAAAAAAGACAAAAAAAAAAAAAAAGTACTGTGCAGGAATTTTCAATGGCTTTGTTTATCCTACAGTTGACATTGTTATATAACTCTAAATAATTGTGTTAGCATTTTAAATAATTAGGAGGCTGGCAAAAAAACACATGTGAAAGGATATTTCAAAACATATTGCTTAAGGATAATAAATATATATTTACTAACCTAAAGAGAAATGGAGAAATTAACATATACTTATTCCACGTTATAACATATATTCAAAGTCAAGACTTTGTCTCACTGTCATTGATGAGAAATAGCCTGATCCAAAGAACTGATTCCAAAACTAAATCCATAATTTATCAGTTATAAAGTTATGGAGTAAAATTTGTAAACACTATTTTATTATATTTACAATTCACATTCAGATTCCAGGTAAGTATACCAAATGTCTTGTCATAGATATAATTTAAATATTCTATGACAAATTCTGATGTCAATATTTATAAAGGAATCACTGCTGTGCTGTTTCCCTAATCTTAGGACCACAAAAGGATGTTACTCAATAGACTGGAATATATAATATGAGTATATGCTTAGTGGTTTTGAGGAGCTTTTCCTGGTAGTGACTATGAAAGAGCAAGTCTTTTCCAGCTATGGTCTCACTGAACACATTAGCCTAATCTTCTGGAAGAGTATTTAACATGCTGCCCATTTTAGAAAACAAAATTGAGTAAAAGACAAACAGCAGACAATCTGAAAAAAATCTCTAATAAAACTGACCTAGATGTTTGTGCCACAAAGTCAGAAAGGATACACCAATGGCTCCTATCATAGCGCTCTGAAACCTCTATATACTGAATGGGATGGATCTAATCCTAGTAATCATGAATGCTTTGGATTAATCCTACACTTCTGGTGCAAAATGAGAGAAGCAGTAGCACAAAGAGTTCGTGAAATACCATCCCAAAAGAGGGGTAGCAAAGGTTCCAGTGGAGTGAAAGAGCTGAGAGAATTCTAACACGGTTATTAGTATTTTGGGGGATAATATGACAGGAATATTCTTCATGGAAATCATCTGACATGTTTTAATTATTATGTTATTCCTGTTTCTTTTTGGCATAATAAATGCCATAAAATAGTAATATAATCAATAGATAACTGACAAGTATAAAAGTAATTCAAGTTGTAACAAGCAGTAAAGAAAAGCAAACAGGTTGTGCCAGACCAGTTTTAGGAGTGTTGGAATTATTATGTACACAAAGTTGACATACCAAATACCTCTAGATTTTAACTCCCTTCATTCTTTTTTAAAAAAGGCATAATCTGGAGTTCCCATAGTGGTTCAGTGGTTAACGAATCCGACTAGGAACCATGAGGTTGCAGGTTCAATCCCTGGCCTTGCTCAGTCGGTTAAGGATCCAGCATTGCCGTGAGCTGTGGTGTAGGTCGCAGACACGGCTCGGATCCCGCGTGGCTGTGGCCCTGGAGCAGGCTGGCAGCTACAGCTCCGATTAGACCCTTACCCTAGGAACCTCCATATGCAACCTCCATATGCAGCAGGAGTGGCTCTAGAAAAGGCAGAAAGACAAAAAAAATAAAATAAAATAAAATATAATAAAATAAAATAGGCATAATCCATCATGACCCTTCAAATTCAGGAAATTCAGGTATAAGTGGGTTTTAATAACAATGTTTAAAACTTACTTGATTTTAGCATATTTTTTTAATATCCAGAGAAAAAATTTAGATTAGAAGATTTCGATTCAACTCTTTCCAAAAATGTATAGTGAAACATTTGAAGTTGATAGTGCTAAAATAGAAAAGTAAGTCAACTTGAGGACAATCTATTTTATGTTACATTTTTCCTGGATGAAGGAAGATATCTACCCAGATAGCTATATCTAACCATCTACCTAACACTGAAAATTTTGAGAGAATTGAGAAATCAATTTAAGGCAAATGGCATGACAATCCATTCAAATAAACATTTTTTTTTTTTGGAAAAATGTAAAGCTGTTCACTAAATGCAGGCTAGGGGTTGAATCAGAGCTGCAGCTGCCAGCCTAGGCCACAGCCACAGCAATGCAGGATCTGAGCTACGTCTGTGACCTACACCACAGCACATGGAAATGCCATATGCTTAATCCACTGAGCAAGGCCAGGGATTGAATCCACATTCTCATGGATACTGGTCAGACTGGTAATGCACTGAGCCACAATGGGAACGCCACTAATCAGGTTCTTAACCCACAGAGCCACAACAGGAATTCCTCTCTTTCTAAATAATAATCTTGATAGGTCCCACATTCTAAATTGCAAGTTTTTCTCTTTCAGGACCTTGAATGTATCATGCCACTCTCATCTGGTCTGCAACACTGTAAACAAATTGGCTGATAGCCATGGGAGTGGGGGGATGGTCCCTTGTAACTGACTGTTTCTCTTTTACTGCCTTTAGAACCCTATCTTTAACATTTTAAGTATGAATGTCTTGGTATGAGTCTGTTTGGGTTCATCTTGTTTGGGACCCTCCATACTTCTGTACCTTGATACATTTCCTTCTTTAGGTTTGGGGAGTTCTGAGCCATAATTTCTTCAAATACACTTTTGCTCCTCTTTTTTTCTCCTCTGGAGTCACTAGTATGGATAGGATGGCACACTTTATAACAACCCATAGATCAAGAATGTTGTTTTTCTTTTTTGTCTTTCTGTCGGCTGTTATGACTGGATGATGTCCGTCATCTCCCACATCATTTATTAATTTTTCTGCATTATTTACTTTGCTATTCATTGCCTTTTTCTCAGTATTTATCTTAGCAATTGCATTGTCTAGTTTTGACTGATTCCTTTTTATAGTTTCTATTCCTTGTAACAGTGACCTGCATTTCTATCAATAATCCTTCTTAATTCCTTTAGCAGTTTTATTACCTCCTTTTTGAATTCAGTGTCTGGTAGTCTACAGAGGTTTGTTTCATTGTTTGTTCTTTCAGGGGATTTCTCTTATTCTTTAATTGGGAGTAATTTCTCTGCTTTTTCATTTTTCTTAAATTTCTCTGACACTGAATTTAGGAGAAAGTTATCTTGAAGGGCTGCTTTTATGTGAGAGCATCCCTGTGTTGACTGAATGAGTCCAGTGTTTTTTGGTGTGAGATCCATTTTTGATATGGATGTCTGCCACACATCTTTCTTTAGAATGTGCTGGCTGTTGGCCCCCTATTAGAGGATTTGTTTTGTGTTGTGGTACCCAGAGCCTGCACTGGATATTGGGCAGAGCCTCCTCTTTGCTCTGTGGTTGTCACAGTCCTGGTGGGGGCAGGGCCTGCTCCTCATTGTTGGAGTAGAAGTCCCCAGATCTGACTCTAAGCTGCAGGTGAGAAGCAAGCAGGACTGAAGCATTCCCACTGGGAAAGGAGCCACTCCCCAGGGGCCGTCTACCTGGGACAGGTGATTCTGTGATGCCATCCACCACCCAGTATATGTAACCACAAGACTGCTGCTGGTACCTTCCCCCCTCCCCAGACCCTGGGAATCTTTGCTTTTTTAAAGCTCTCTTCCAGGGACACAAGTCACATTCTGATTCTATTTGTTTCTCCCTTCATCATACCGCATTACATGCAAGCTCTTTTTTGCAGCTTTGGTTGTATAAAAAAATCTTCTGACTGCTTTCACTTTGTATTCTGTGAGAACTGTTCCACATTTGATGTATTTGTCAGGGGAGGAGAGTTCCACATCCTTCTATTCTACCATCTTGATCTCCTCTCCCCAAAATTATTGATAATTAGATGAAATGTCTTAAAACATTAAAGACTGAATCATATCAATATTAAAAATAATAAATATAAAATAATAAAAATGAATATGTACACGTCATACTCAGGTGATAATATCATTAGTGAGTAGTTAGTGAGCTCTGTTATGCAGAGGTCTATCAAACTTTTCCTTAAAGTTATCAAGAAAATAAAATACTTCAGACTTGGATGGTCCATAAAGAGTCTCTGTAACATATTCTTTGTCTTTATTTTTTACAACTTTTTAAAAATGTGAAAATCATTCTTGGCTCAAGGCAAGAACCAGGTTTTATTTTTATTTCCCCACAAAGTGAGTGATTAAATATAAACTGATGCACTGAGAAATGAGCTCAGTTCTTTACTTATCTGAGTTGCAAAACCGTCAAATTCAAGAATATGTTCTTCTTTTATTTTTATTTTATTTATTTATTTATTTTGGCCTTGCCCACAGCATAGAGAAGGTCCCAGATCAGGGGTCAAATGAATGCCCCTTGGCAGCAGTGATGCCAGACCCTTAACCCACTGAGCCACCAGGGTACCCCAAGAATAGTTTTTTAAAGAAAGCACAAGAGGAAAGCAATTTCCAGAACTGTCTTTCAAATATGCACAATTATATGAACTGATTCCTTAAATCTATACTTTTGTCAGAGCAGTATTTCAAACACTAATTTTCACTTTATTAATGTGACCATTATCCAGATGTCAATAGGCTTTGTGAAAAAAGGCTAATAAAACCTCAAAGTTAAAACTGTCTTTTGTAAGTGCTAGTAACTGAGTGATAGATGTGGCTTCAACTTGCACCATATATTGAACATCTTCCTACTTTCTTCCATCCTCTCTATGTACCACCCATAAATGATGGCATAAACTACCTGACTTGAAAGACATCTCATCAGGCTAAGATTGCAGAAAGATATGTAAACTTGTAAAGCTGGTGTGGAGCTCCCTGGTGACCTAGTGGTTAAGGATTCAGCATTGTCACTGCTTGGTGTAGGCCCAGAAACTTCCACATGCTGCAGGAACAGCAAAAAAAAAAAAAAAAAAAAAAAGAGAGAGAATTTTTTTTTTTTTTAAAGAAAAGCTGGTGTGTTTTTCCAGCTATAAAAAATAAACATGAAGTGAAAGACAACTGATGGAGCAATCTGTACTGTCTTAGCTATATTCTGGGTGATTATTGGGAGAGAGAGAGTGCCACAAAAATATGGCCTCTCAAGAAACTGGGGGAAGGGCTCAGAATCTAGAAAACCAGAAACCACTTCTTGACTGGAGTTGTTTAACAGTAGAACTTGCAAATTCACCTAGGAAAGATCATGAGTAATGAGGCAAAGGCATATCTGGGCTGGAAAGGGCAAAGGCCAACCACCATTTTCTCTGAAGTTGTATTTGGTATAGAAGAGAATTATAAATTTTCTGTGGGCTTCTAAGAGGCTACAAAATGTTAGCTGGGCACATCAGTCAATCTACAAGTTCCCAAGATGGACCTTGGTATGAATTATGTGGAAGTCTATGGGGTCAAGGTCAAAGGACCACCCATTCCATGAAATTTCATGGATACTCCAACTACCCACTGTGACACACTATAGTGCCAGCCCTGTGGTCTGTGTGCTATGAGGACATTAACAACTGAGCACCAAACCCTTTCCAATCACCACAGCTGGAACCAGCATAAAGCTCTCCTGACTACTTGGGTTACCTCCAAGTACTGACAAATGAGTAATCTTATACACAGACCTCCATTCCTACAGCATACAGGTTCCCAAGACCTTAAGAAATAACAATCGGGATGAAGGAATGGGAATATCCTTGAAGTGAAAAGAAGCATGGTATGCAGACTTTTAAACTGGACCATAACAGCTAAATTTGTTTGAAGGAATTTCAGTATCAGTCTACTTGTCTAGAGTAAGTTGTCTGAGCTAGATAAGGCAAGAGGTTTCCCTTTAAGGAAAGTCTGTATTATTATAAAATGAGAGTTTCATTTTTACCCTATTAACTTTTGTGAACTATCATAACTATGAAGCATCCTATCAGATACCCTGAAAAATTAAACGTTCTTTTCCTCAAATTGAACAAAGTTAAGAAGACAGAAAGCCTGGAGTTCTCACCATATTGCAATGGGTTAAAAATCCAATTGCAGCAGCTCAGATCACTGCAGAGGTGCGGGTTCAGTCCCTGGTCTGGCACAGTGGACAAAGGATCTGGCACTGCCTTCGCTGCAGCATAGACTGCAGCTATGGTTTGGATTCCACTCTGGCCAAGCAACTTCCATATGCCACAAGTGCAGCCATTAAAAATTTTTTTTAATTCCCTAAGAAATTACAAACACTTAGAAATTAAAGGTAATTTTAAAGTGTGAAGAAGAAATAGTAAAATAATTATCTGCTTAAAAATTAGAGTGAAAAAACCTAAATCTGAGATTGCCTCTGAATGTCTTATAAATTTGTGTTTAAGCTTAAAGAATAAACATATAACTTCCCATTGAAATTAAATCAATTTTCCCCTTCAAACCCAAACTGCAGAAACTGTAAGTTTTTAAACACTGAGAGTAGGAAAGTTTCATAAATACTTAAAACTGACAGATGAATTAATAAATTAGGCTGAAACAACAGATAGCAAATACTGGGCTGTAATTACAAGAAAAGTATGAGATATATGGTTGACACCAAGTTCAAGTATGTTTCAACTGTCTGATGAAGATAACCCAAAGAAAATGCAAAATGATGATAAAATAGGCTATAATTAAGAATATATCTAGAAGCTCACAGAGTATTTCTAGAAGAGCCAATCAGGACTTTGATAGCACAATAAATATGAATTACATTGGAAAAATTGAGTCTTTGGTCTGGAAAAATTAAGTAGTGGACATGACATCTAACATCTATTTTCCAATATCTGAATAGCTATTACGTGGGCACAGAGAACAGAAATTAGGCTTATCCTATGTAATATCACAGGCATTTGAGAACAGAATTTGTTACAGTGGTAGATATTGGTAATAGATTCGATGATAAGAAAGTTCTAACAACAAAAACTGCTAGATAAAGTTGCCTTGTGCGATGAGCTCCTCATCACTGTAAGTACTTAAAAAAGAACTGGGATTCAAACGTAACAACTGAGAGGAGAATACATTGGATATAGAGGGCAAGAATAGGTGGCTCTAGACTGCCTTCATAATCCTTGATTTCACTACACTTTCCATAGATAAAATAATGAATAAGAAATGTTTGCAAATGATTTCTTGAGCCATTTCCTTTTGTCTATAATTTTAAGACTTTGTTTTCAACTTTCTGAATGTTATCAGATTTTCTACTGTAAAACAGAAGTTGACCAAGGACGAAATCACGGGAAATCTGAACAGTTTCATTAAGAGAAAGGGACTCAAACTAAAAGGTCTGTGGAAGTCAGGTAGGTATTATAAATTATTGATGTGAACAGATAATTCTCTATTCTATTCTATTATTTATTTATTTATTTTGCTTTTTAGGGCTGTACTTGCGGTATATGGAAATTTCCAGGCTGGGGTCCAATCAGAGCTGAGTTGCCAGCCTACACCACAGCCCCAGCAACACTGGATCCAAGCCTCCAAACTGCATCTATGACTTATACCACAGCTCACAGCAATGCTGGGTTCTTAACCCACTGGGTGAGGCCAGGGATTTCTGAACCCACATCCTCAAATCCTCATAGTTACTACCCAGGTTCGTTACCATTGAGCCACAACAGGAATTCCCTCTCTTCTACTTTTGAGACATGTCACCAATTTTGGTAAAAAAAAACAAAACAAACAAACAAAAACACACACATCCTAACTAAATACTAGTTGATGTCATATAATCCCATGCATGTGTTTTTGCTTGGGGCTGGGGTGGGGGGTGACTTTCTTCCTCATGGAACTCAAGGATCCAAGTTTGTTCTGCCTTGTAGTTCTGAAGATCTAGGATATTCTAAGTCAGCCTGTAAAAGGGGAAAACAACACTGGAATTCACACTGAGGCTCAATGGTAATGAACCCGACTCGTATCCATGAGAATACGGGTTTGATCCCTGGCCTCACTCAGTGGGTTACGGGTCCAGCCAGCAGTGCCATGAACTGTGGTGAGAGTGGCAGATGTGGCTTGGATCCTGAGTTGCTGCGGCCGTGGCACAGGCCAGCAGCTGCAGCTCTGATTCAATCTACAAAGAAAGAAAGAAAAAGACTGAAGAAAGTCTACTTTTTTCCTTAAAAGAAAAAACAAAAAAATGAGCTCCTATTGTGGCTCAGTGGCAATGAAACTGATTAGTATCTGTAAGAATGCTGGTTTGATCCCTGGCCCCGCTCAATGCAGCGTCAGTTGCAGACATGGCTTGTATCTGGCATTGCTATGGCTGTGGTATAGGCTGGCAGCTATAGCTCCAATTTGACCCCTAGCCTGGGAGTTTCCACATGCTGCACCCGAAGCTCTAAAATTAAAAAAAATAAAAATTTAAAACAAAGAAACAAAAATTGGGCCTTTGCTCATAAGCCCACTGGGCAATGACCAAAGTGGCTGGGGAAGGAGGGAGACATACTAAAATCTGCAGAAGGGGTCTTTTATCAACCTGAGTTTCATTCTGCTATCAGTTCAAACTGGTTGTTTGCGTGTCTGTCTGCTCAACACGGAGAAAGGGCAGAGTATGTGTTTTATTCATACTCCTTACTACCAGTGATCATAGCTCCTCAGTGACTTTCAATAAAATGAATTTGAATCTGTTGGGGGAAAAAAAAGTCCTCTCAAGAATGAAATGCATTACATTTGCTCTCATTCCATTGGTGAGAATTTTTCATATCACCTGGATAAAAAGGAGACTGTGAAATGCAGTACCTGGTTAAAAAGCTATTTTCCAATAGCAACTCTACTCTTTGAGAGAATACAAATTATTGGACAGATATCAGTCTTTGTCAGGTGTTGATAAAAAACATTTTTCTACATTATGAGAAAATCAACTGCTCAAGAGTGATGATAAATAGCTACTGAAAGTAGGCCTTAGTGAAGTGGCCTGGATTGTGGCACACTGAAGAACACATAGAACCATCACTCTGCTCAATACAAGGGGTGGCTGCTACAAGGTTTTCACGTGATTCCCTTTAGTGCCTGCCAAAGAGTAGGCACTCAGGAAATATCTGTGGACTATATGAAAAATTCAGGATAAAAAGATTAACAGACTTCCTGAATTTTTTCAAGAAAGGACAGAAATTTAAAATTTTTATTCTATTCTATTCTATTTTTGGCAGGGCATGCAGCAGTTTGATGTGGGTTCTCAGTTCCTGGACCAGAGATTAAACCAGGCTGCAGTGGTGAAACCACGGAATCCTAACCACTAGACCACCAGGGAACTCCCAGAAATTTAAATTTTATTTAAAATTAAAATATTTTATTCAAAATACACTTTATTTTAAATTTTGGACTAAAATACACACCTTTGTGCCAAATGTATACCATTGACAACTAATTTGAAAACTGTATATCGGGTACTACAAAGCTTTTCAAAAGTGCTCCATTTTCAAACTATTCGTTTTATTCAAATAATGATAATATTTTATAAAAGATTAGTAATAATACTGGTTCCTTCAGAACAATTTTTCTTAAGAATATACAATCTCCTTATGATTAGAAGAGCTCAGAACATTATCTTGTAAACATGAATATTTGCAAAAGTATAATTTTAAACTCTGATGAAGATTAAAAAATAGAATGTAAACCAGAAAATATTGCTTCCTAGTTTAATTTTATGCTTGATTAAAGGTGATGGAGATATTGGAAAGACAGAGAAAATGAAATGAAATAGAAATGAACAAGAGTCTGCAAAATCTCTGGAGGCAATTTGACTTTGGCAGGGTTCCTCGGGTCTAGTTCACCAGCTCTTGCTTGTTTGTTTTACCAATGGGGACTCTTTCTGGTTTATTTCTGAACACTTTTCATAAGTTAAATGTGACATTTTCTTTCTCCTCTAATGCCATCTCATCAAATTATTTCTGAACCAGAGCTATCCCTAAGGCTTTTTCCAAAAATGGAAGCTGTGAAACTAATTATTTTAAGAATCAGCCATTAGAGTTATTTCTCCTTGCTCTATAAGGTTGGCTACCAAGATGGCTGGCATTGGGCTTAGTACTAATTCTATCCTTGATAAGCATTCAAGTTCAGGTGGAATCAGTCTAAACATATATTTTAGCTACTCTAAAATGCTTAACCAGAGTCCTGCTTTCTAAGAAAAAAAAGGTCTGTTTGGAACTTGTCGGTCACAAGTAAAAAACCAGCAATAAAAACCAGTTTCTGCAATGAAACTAGAACACACCCTCACACCATGCACAAAAATAAACTCAAAATGGCTGAAAGACTTAAATATACGACAGGACACCATCAAACTCCTAGAAGAAAACATAGGCAAAACACTCTCTGACATCAACATCATGAATATTTTCTCAGGTCAGTCTCCCAAAGCAATAGAAATTAGAGCAAAAATAAACCCGTGGGACCTCATCAAACTGAAAAGCTTTTGCACAGACAAGGAAACCAAAAACAAAACAAAAAGACAACTTACAGAATGGGAGAAAATGGTTTCAAATAATGCAACCGACAAGGGCTTAATCTCTAGAATATATAAACAACTTATACAACCCAACAGCAAAAAAGCCAATCAATCAATGGAAAAATGGGCAAAAGACCTGAATAGACATTTCTCCAAAGAAGATATACAGATGGCCAACAAACACATGAAAAAATGCTCAACATCGCTGGTTATAAGAGAAATGCAAATCAAAACTACCATGAAATATCACCTCACACCAGTCAGAATGGCCATCATTAATAAATCGACAAATAACAAGTGCTGGAGGGGCTGTGGAGAAAAGGGAACTCTCCTGCACTGTTGGTGGGAATGTAAACTGGTACAGCCACTATGGAGAACAGTTTGGAGATACCTTAGAAATCTATACATAGAACTTCCATATGACCCCGCAATCCCACTCTTGGGCATCTATCCGGACAAAGCTCTACTTAAAAGAGACACATGCACCCGCATGTTCATTGCAGCACTATTCACAATAGCCAAGACATGGAAACAACCCAAATGTCCATCGACAGAGGATTGGATTCGTAAGAGGTGGTATATATACACAATGGAATACTACTCAGCCATAAAAAAGAATGACATAATGCCATTTGCAGCAACATGGATGGAACTAGAGAATCTCATCCTGAGTGAAATGAGCCAGAAAGACAAAGACAAATACCATATGATATCACTTATAACTGGAATCTAATATCCAGCACAAATGAACATCTCCTCAGAAAAGAAAATCATGGACTTGGAGAAGAGACTTGTGGCTGCCTGATGGGAGGGAGAGGGAGTGGGAGGGATCGGGAGCTTGGGCTTATCAGACACAACTTAGAATAGATTTACAAGGAGATCCTGCTGAATAGCATTGAGAACTTTGTCTAGATACTCATATTGCAACAGAAGAAAGGGTGGGGGAAAAATGTAATTGTAATGTATACATGTAAGGATAACCTGACCCCCTTGCTGCACAGTGGGAAAATAAAAAAAAAAAAAAAAAAAAAAAACAGTTTCTTGGAGTTCCCACTGTGGCACGGTGGAAAGGAATCTGACTAGGAACCATGAGGTTGCAGGTTCGAACCCTGGCCTCACTCAGTGGGTTAAGGATCCAGCGTTGCCATGAGCTGTGGTATAGGTCGCAGACACGGCTCTGATCTGGCATTGCTGTGGCTATGAGTAGGCCAGAGGCTACAGCTCCAATTCCACCCCTAGTCTGGGAACTTCCATATGCCGTGGGTATGGCCCTAAAAAAACAAAAAAGACCAAAAAAACCAAAAAACAAAAATACAAAAAAAAAAAAAAGTTTCTTAAAACAGAAAAAAAAATGTTATTATATCATCTAGTTTTAGAGACCCCAAGCTACAACAGCTAAAATATCAACCCACCTTTCCTTTTTCCTAAGTTTACTTGGTACTTAGTACTTGTATTCACCTGGGCATTCAAGCAAGGTATTGGTAGGTTCTGCTAGATTTATTACTTTTTGACATTCATTCAACTAGTGCCAGTGAGGGTCTACTGATATGCCAAGCCCAGTTCTAGTTGAGTAGGCAAAAACTCTGCACACAAAAGACATAGTTCCTGCCCCCATGGCGTTTACAGGCTCTTGGAAATGGCAGATACTGGCAGGTATGTTGTAACCTGATGGTATAACTATGATAGGATTTAACAGTCCCTGGGAGCACCTAGAAGCCCCACAGGAGTCCCAGACCCAAATGACTCTTTCTACCTAGAAGGCCAGATAAACCCCTTTATGAAGATGATGTGGATAGGGACTGTGGCAACTGCAACAAACTTCCAATCTATCAGGTAAGACTTCAAATTACTAACAGAGAAACTCTTAGTCTAGCCTAAACCTCTCATTTTAGAAAGAAAAAATAATCAAGAACACTGTCTAATGATGAGTAATATGCCTACTTCTGTCACTTTATAAATCCTTCCTCAGTCTCCTAAACTCCAAAATAATCACCTCCTTCTTTTGAGTCCCATGGAATTTTGTTGGTCGCTCTCTAGTGAAATTTACCTATTTTATCAAATTAAGATGTCATCTATTAAAACACTCAATTTCAGAGATATTAAATTTGAGGCAAAGGGTGGGTGTGCATTTTGGAATAATTGAAAGGTGTGTGACATTACTTTCTAACATATTTATCTCCCCTGACAGATTTCAAGGCTGCAAGGGAAGACCATGTCAAATCATTTTGTGTAGTCTAATGCAAAAGTTCAGCACCTTGCATTTTGTAGGAACCAAAACATATTTGAAAAACATGAAAAAACAGATTTATCAAGTGCAACTGACAGGGCTCAGGTTTCCTAATTCTCAATCTAGTGTTCCTTCTCCCGAATCGTAACGTTATCAATTCTTAAGAGGTCAATAGGAACTTTAATATAAAACAATAATTACAAAAATGCTAATACTTATAAAGGACTACTGGCATTGCGGTATTCCTGTAAATGCTATACTTGTCTTTCACACTTATGTTCAAAACAGCCAGATTTCCTGGATATTTTTATGCTCATTGTCATCCCTTCAGCCCATCTTCCCACTTTAGCCTCCCCTCAGCCACATGATCTGCTCCTTGCTTATTACCAGAACTCTGTGCCTCTACTGAGTGAGATGCTAGAGGTATCTATCTTAGTCACACTGATGCCAGTACAAACTTAGAAATGCAACGAGGTTACATCCCCTACGGCAAACTTTGACCAACGGTGCCAGGGAACTAAGAGATAAATATCCCCCTTTTCTCAGGCAGATGATTCTCAGCTACCTTTACAGTTTCACAAGGAGGGATTTTTCTCAGACCATTTTCCACATAAAGATCTGATTCAATCATGACCCCTTTGACAAGCCTGTTTTATTCCTTCCAATCTCTGATTCTAGAGATCTAATGAAGTCCTAGAAATATGTCTCAAAGTAAACCATTCACACATAATCATTCCTCTCAGGCTCAGTATTTTGGGAGAAACCAAGCTAAGATTCCGGTAAGGTAGTTGCACTATAAATAGCCTAGATTTCAGATAATGAAGAACAGAGAGATTAAATCAAATGCCCAAGATCCCACAGCCCGTAAATGGAGAAGCTGGGATTTGAATCCAGTGAGTCTGATGCTAGTCAATATCTTTAACTACTACAACTTCTCTTTCTTTATAGGTAATGAAAGTAGATCTTTAAATAAAATATTTTATAATTATTCATAATTTGTTATATTGTTATAATGTATAATTGGTTCACTGTCAGATACTATAGAAAATTAATATTTATTAAGCATCTACTCTATGTGAAGTACTTTAGTATTATACCTCATTACTTCTCACAACACTTTTGAATCGTTAATATTTTAAAAATTCATTTTGCATATAAGGACATTAGAAAATTTAAGTATCTTGCCAAAGTCACAAAGCCAGTAAGGGCTAGAACCAGGAATGCAACCCGCTCATTTATCTACTTAAACATTTATTAATTACCCACAGTGTGCCAGGCACTGTTGGCACTGTTCTGGAAGCTAGGGATATAGTCCAGGCCCCTGCCTGTGTCCTGCTAGAGGATATACACAATAACTGAAAATAATAAACAAGAATCACTGGGTAGTGATAATTTGCTTAAAGACAATAAAACAGAGTGAAGATCCCTAATGCTAAGGGAACACCTAGAATTTTCTCAACTTTGGCACTACTGACACTTTGAGACTGGTAATTCTTTATTGCAGAGGATCATCCTGTGCATCGTCGGATATTTAGTTTTGCTGACCTCTACTCACTAGACGCCAATAACCCCCCCCCCCCCCCGCACCACTACACACACACGCACTCAAGCCCTTACAGCCAAAATGTCTCTGGACATTTCTTCAAGTCTTCTTAGGGGCAAAAATCATCCCTGATTGAGAAGCACTGACCCAGAGCGAAGTTCTTAGGGTAAGATCAGGCTTAGAATGTGTCAAAAGCAAAAGAAGTTCACAGTGCAGAGAAGAGGGGCAGGAGACCAGGAGATGAGGTTATAAAAGTAGGTGGAGACCCCACCAGACAAGGAATTGTAGCCAAAGGGAAAGACACCTGATTTTATGTTGCCCCTGCCAAATCTGACTTAGAAATGCTGCTGCTGGGCTGTTGTTACTGTGGTTGAATAGCTGATATTTTTTCCCTCTTTATTTTTTAAGAGCTCTTAATAACTTTCAAGCCCTGCCAGCCTCTATCCCAAGTCTCACATCAAGTTCTCTGGACAGCCCTCATCTGTCCTGCGCTGCTTTCTCTTACAGGTTCCTAGTATTTGGCACTTTGGTCACACATGTCTTTTCCTTCCTTGGTGCCTTTTCTCCGTGGTTCTTGCCTAGAACACAACGTCCTAGCCTTCTTGCCTGGAAAATCCCTAGTCATGCTTCAAGAGCCAGTTCAAAGATCTGCTTCTCCAGGATGCCTTCCCCAATTCCTTCCCATGCAAATACCACAGCATATATGCTGGTGCATTATCCTTCTTTACATGTGAATCAAGTTCTTCACTCTCATTGCAGCTTTCCCGAGGGTATAAGACACATATTTTGGTCATTTTTTAATTCTCCAATGACTATCTAGTGCCTGGCATGCATATAGAAAGTCTATCCCTCTGCCAAAAATCTATGTTATTAATTGGCACCTTCTTCCAAAACATAATACTACCTAAAACAATTTTTCCTAAGCTTTCATCGTCTGAGCAATGTTTTCTTCAATTTTTTCTTCAGTCAATACTGATTGGTACATTTTATCTGAATAAAATGTGTAGATCTTGAGCCTCCCAACCCCCCAAACACACACATACACACTGAAATCCAGCTACTTAGAAAATATACTTTTAAAGTTATAGTTGTAATAGGCCAATCCTCCAAGAGAACACCTAGCATATAGCACACTTTTAACTGGGTGGATCAAGATCAAGGGACAAAAGTAATAAAAATGACAATCATAGGCACTGAGAGGCAGCAATGCACTCTGGTTGTGACTGGTAAGTTTAAAACTTCTCTCATCCCACCCTTTAAGCATTAAGGCCTGTCCCACCCTGCAAGGATTAGGATTCAATCATCTGGAGTAAATAGGTCAAGGAGTTTGAAAGCCACAGGTCTCGTAAAATCTCCTCTCACAAATGTATTGTTATAATAATTGTCTTTAAAGCAAATGGTGCTGATTTTATGATGTGTATTCAAATAGTCAATGAAAAGACTGAGTAAAAAGAAAGCAGCAATAAAAATCTGCCACTTGATGAGTCAAATTGTAAGCAATGTGCTTCTTTATAAACTTGGCTGAGTAAAAGTGAAATAAAGAACTAACAAAAAAGGTAGTTACAAAAATCAACTCAAATCCAAAGCTGATTTAAATCAGAACAAGGTTCTAATTTTACTTAGCACTGTGTTTTGTACATAGGAAGCATTTAATTAATCTCTGTTAAATGCATTAATGTTTTCCTAATATTAAAATATCCAATGCATTTAATTATTTCCTTTTTACATGATTCACACAGTTTAAGGTCTGGCAAAATGACAAATTTTGGCAGCCATTTGAGTAGTTCATTCCAGGGAAAACATGCAACCACAGTGTGTGGTACACTTAGCTTTGCAACAACACCATTAAAAAAGGATTTCTCAACCCCCTTTCCCTTCATTCTTCTGCTTTAGGACACAATGTGAACCAAAAACTCACATGGACTAGGCAAAGCTGGGTGTGAGCCTCTCTCTTGGAGTGTTGTCAACAGGAATAAGAGAGCCGAAAGGAACCCAAAACACCATTCTACGTTCTCTTAGCTAACCACTCCGCACAGTCACCATTATCACATATTGCAGCTGACCCTAGGACTGCTGCAGGAAGGTCATTTTTCAAACTAATTCTAGCTGCCACTTCTTTTTCTAATAATTGATAAATTTACCTGAGACAAAAATGTGATTCCACTAGGCCCATTTTGTATTATCAACCACGGAAAATATAACTGAAGAAGGATTACAGTTAAATCAGTAAATTCTCTATATTAGTGCCTTAAAATAGAAATAGTCAGTTGGAAGGAATGGCTTCCTATTTTCTTTAAAAAGAAAAAAAAGGAAGGGACTTAGGGGAAAGAGAGAGGAAGGAAGGAAAGGAGGGAGGGAGGAAGAAAGAAGAAAGAAAAAAAGAAGGAAAAAAAAGCAAGCCATCACCTTTTTCCCTTTAAAAGCTTTTCTTTCAGTAGTTCATTTTAACTTTAGTTTGTTTTTAACCTTACCTGTTGTTTGGGTGGAAGTGTACATTCAAATAATTTAACAGGATGAACGTGTAAAAACAGCCTAAGTATCAAAGGACCAAAATCTTTTAGAAAACTATTACCGCTCTTCAAAAACATTATGCATGTCCAATCTAGGTAACTAAAAAAAGCAACAATTTCTCTCCAGGCTTTAAGAATGCATATTAAAAACCACTTCTCCACATCCCTAGACAAAGATATTATTTTTTGTAATAATCCAAAAAAGCTTACCTTTAAAGTTGCTTTTTCATAAACGACCTTTGCCCTTCCTTCATTTTTTCCCATTTACCCTTCCAATTAGTCAACAAAATTGCGTCATTTCCTAAATTGGCCACCACACCATCTCCTATCCCATATTTCTGTCTACAACATTGCCTGTCTCTCTACCAAGATCTGGAGTCTAGGTTCCCTTCCCTTCAGTGGAAGTTGGCCTTTCTGAGAGGCTCAACCACAGAGTACAAGCGACGCCCAATGACTTACAAGGCTTGGTCACGAAGCTGCAACTCCTGTCACCTCTGATTTCTTGACAGGCTTTCTCCAGGAACTCAGCCTCTGCACTGTTAGGAAGTCTGAGCAGCCTGTGGAGAGACTCTACTGAAGAGGTATCAGAGCTGGGCTCAGGAACCAGCGGCGCCTGAGGCGAGTAGGAGTCGCGCAGCCAGCGCTTCACCACAGGGAGCTGCAAGGAGGAGAAGCAAGATGGCGGCGACCCCGAGGCCAGACTCGTTACCGCGAGAAGCAGTGTGAACACGTGAAACTCCCACAGGCGGGAAGAGCTGCGGTAGCAGGGAGTGCCCTAGGACCCGAGTGGCTCCTACTTAAGGAGCTCTGGGAGGACCGCCTCCAGGATTACTTGACGATGCTCAACAGAAGGAGGCAGGGGAGCTATGCCAGCTGGCGATGGCAGACACAGAGTCGGCGCAGGAGGACCACCCTAACCACAGTCACCAGCCGCGTGGGCTATGCCCTAGCCGAACAAAGGGCCAGCAGGTATCCGAGGAACAGGTGTCATCCTGAAGAAGCCAACCGGAGCCTTTCCCAGGAAGCCCCCAGAATCCCGCTCTCCCAGTGGATCTCCTCGCTCGTGGCCTCGCTGCTTACACACAGCCGCAAAAAGGTCAACAGTAAATAGCACCTAAGGCCCAGCACTCCACCAAGATGCCCCCAGTGCCACTTGTGCCAGCAAGAGCAAGCACTGCCGGCTGACAGGAGGTGAGCTCCGGGTGAGCCCTGAGAACAGGCCATCCCTGTCCACGGCCTGCACAGAGCCCAGAACCCCTCTACCCCCGGGGCAGGATGTGGGACCTCTGCCAGCCAGGGGATTGGACCCCAGAAGGAGCAGGCAGCTGGAGCTGGCTTTCCCTGGGAGAAGCCTTCAGAGCCAAAGATTGGAGCAACTTCCCAAATACCCCAACAGGCTCTCGTCTGATTTGTGAAACTAAAAAAAATTTTTTTAACTCTTTAAAACTTTCAGCCTCAGCCCTTGTTAAGCTCTAAAGTAACGGCCAACACCAACTGGACACAGAGCATGTGAGTATCCCATCTTTAAAGCAGATTCTTCGGATCCCTTTGAGGCCATCCGGCTGATGCCAGATGGAGCTGGCAGGCCATTCCCACAGAGCTCTAGGTAAACTGCAAATTTATAAGCAAAATAAAGAATTTTTGTCTTTTAACCCACTAAATTTGGAGGTAGTTTGTTATGCAACAGTGGGTAACTGATACATTCTTCCTGGTGTGTGTCTAATCTGTCTGTTCCCATCACCAGTATCCTAAAATCAGGTTCTCATCATTTACCTAGAGTATTGCAATAGCTGATTATTTTCCTTCCCTCCAGTCTCTCCCTGGTTGATTTTCATTTCCACAGTCCATCGCCTCTCTTGCTAAATTATTCCCCCACAAATACAGGAAAAGTTCAAACTGATCCGAGAAGTTTTCAGTGTCTTTCTACGGTTCTGAACTTCGTCTACCCATTAGAATTACCCAAGGAATTTTTTAAATCAATGTCCGAGACTCAATTCAGAGATTCTTATTCAGTTGATCTCAGGTGAGAACTGTTCTTTGGTGTTTTTTAAAGCTCTCCAGATATTCTAAAAGGCAGCCAAAGTGAGAACCACTGAAGCCACTGGAAACTGAAAAGAACATGCAAGGATGGACGTAATGAGAACAGGGTCAACATCAATATTCAAGGTATGAGTAAAAGACTACAGATAAGACTGATCCAGAATTTTCAAAGTAGGAGGAAAAGAAGAGGATTAAAATACCAAGAAAAGAAAATGGGGAGTAGAAATAGAAATGCCAGGAAGATGCCAAAGATAGCTTAAAATAGTCATGAATTTCTCTTGTTTTATTTTGTTGTGTTATAATAAAATAATTAATACAGTCCTAATAAGCAAAGTTAACCTCAGAGTTGAAAGAGATCCTACATGAATCCATTAGGATATGAATTCATTCATGTCTTAGAGTATTTACTACCCTATCACAATTCATTGCTTAGCTTAACAAATATATTGAGTGCCTACTATTTCTCACTCATTATACATCACAAAGTTCTTATCCTCAAGCAGCTTATATTGAAGTTGTGTAAGGCAGACAATTGAAAAATAAACAGTACATAATGTGTTAGATTGGTAAATAATATAAATAATGTAAATTGTAAATAATTGGGAAAGAAGGGAAAGAGGGAAAGGAACACTATGGTAGGAGTAGGGATGGAGGGATGTGGAGAGTATTTTTTTTTTTTTAAGTGGTTAAAAAAGTCTTCAATGGTGAGGTTTCCTTTGAGCAGAGACCTGAAAAAAGTAAAGGAGCCAGTCATGTAAATGGATACCTGAGAGGGAGGTGTAAGAACAAAGAGCAAGTGAGAACATGCTCAGGTTTATAAGGTACAGAAAGGAGGCTGTAACAAAGGTGAAAGGTAGTAGGACATGAGGTCGGAGAGATAACAGGAGCAAAAAGAAGAGGTTTCAGAAGTGGGGAGGAGACATTGTGACAAGTAGTGGTTCTTTATTTTAGAATACATTATACTCACCTGGGGAGATTTTCAAACTACCAGGGCCTAATCTGCACCTTCAGAGATTCTGTTTGATTTATCTAGGATGGAGCCCAGACAGCAGCAGTTTTCAAATGCCCCCAGTTTATTGAGAAGCATTGCTTTAATGATTTATATGGATTGGAGGTCCCTGAAAGTCTGTGGATTTGCTCTGAGAGAGATGAAGTCATTGAAGGGTTCTGATGAGAGGAGAGGCAGGATCAGTATTTAAGTTCACCCTACCTGCTCTGCAGAGAATAAACTGTGGGTCAAGGAAGCACCCATTCAGACCACTTACCTCTGTTTTTTTAACATTTTCCATAATGAACATATGTATTAAAACATTTTGTAATCATGATAGAAATATCTCATTTAAAAACACTTAAAGTTAGATTGAAAGAATATGCTTTAATGAGAAAGAGACAATCCTCTGTTAAGCTATTCTTCCAGATGTTTTTCTTAAGGAAAAATTTTCATGACAGGTAATGGATTATGTATTTTGCTAGGGCCACCCTAACAAAGTACAACAAACTGGGTGGCTTAAAACAGGTAGGCATGTATTGTCTTGCAAATCCGGAGGCTACAAGTACCAAATCCAGGTGCCAGCAGAGCTGTGCTCCATCTGAGACTGAATAGAATCCTTCCTTCCCTCATTCTAGCCTCTGCTGGTGGGAAGTTCCTTGGCTTGCATTTGCGTCTGTCTAATCTCTGCCATCAATCACATGGCTACCTTCACATCATCTTTCCTCTTTGTGTTTTTGTCCAAAAATCTTTTTTCTTTAAAGGATTTTTATTTTTCCATTATAGTTGGTTTATAGTGTTCTGTCAATTTTCTGCTATACAGCAAAGTGACCCAGTCACACATGCATGTATACATTCTTTTTCTCACATTATCCTCCATCATGCTCCATCATAAGTGACTAGATATAGTTTCCAGTGCTATATAACAGGATCTCATTGCTTATCCATTGCAAAGGCAATAGTTTGCGTCTATTCCAGTCCATCCCAGTCCCCCCCCTTGGCAACCATAAATCTGTTCCCCAAGTCCATGAGTTTCTTTTCTGTGGAAGGGTTTATTTGTTCCATATATTAGATTCCAGATATAAGCAATATAATATGGTGTTTTTCTTTCTCTTTCTGGCTTCACTTAATATGAGAGTCTTGAGTTTCATCCATGTTGCTGCAAATGACATTTTGGTTTTTTTTTATGGCTGAGTAGTATTCCATTGTGTATATGTACCATATCTCCTTAATCTGTTCATCTCTGGATAGACATTTAGGTTGTTTCTATGTCTTGGCCATTGTGAATAGTGCTGCAGTGTACATATGGGTACATGTGTCTTTTTCAAGGAAAGTTTTATCTGGATATATGCCCAAGAATGGGATTGCTGGGTCATATGGTAGTTCTATGTATAGTTTTCTGAGGAACCTCCATACTGTTTTCCATAGTGGTTGTACCAATTTACATTCCTACCAATAGTGTAAGAGGGTATCCTTTTATCCATACCCTCTTCAGCATTTGTTATTTGTGGACTTGTTAATGATGGCCATTCTGACTGGTGTGAGGTGATATCATAATAGTTTTGATTTGCATTTCTCTAATAATCAGTGATGTTGAGCATTTTCTCATGTACTTATGGGCCATCTGTATGTCTTCTTTGGAGAAATGTCTATTCAGGTATTTTGCCCATTTTTTAATTGTATTGTTGGTTTTTCTGCTGTTGAGTTGTGTAAGTTGTTTGTATATTTTAGAGATTAAGCCCTTGGCAGTTGCATTTTTGTCCAAAATAACCACTTCATCTTAACTTAGTTAAAGCTGCAAAGACCCTATTTCCAAATAACATCATATTCAGAGGTATTGGAGGTTAGGACTTCAACATATTTCTTTAATAATAAGTAAAAGAATTGATATTATGTATTACCTCCTCTATCAAGGCAAAAATATACAAAGAAAAAAATAGACCTATTCCCAAAACGTTAATAAAATTCATTAATAAAGGATGATTACCCTGAGAAGGAGGATCTATAGCATATTTTTTGATTCTCTCACTTTTCCCACTTCAGTAGACATTTCCCAGTGAATGACTAAAAACTCTATGAAAACAGTTGGTTATTTTTTAGTTACTTTCATTCATGAAACATGAATTTTCAATTTTTAATTTTTCAATTCAATTTTCAGTGAATTTTCAATTCATATGAGTTGACATTTAGGCTGGATCCTTTAGCCTTTATGGCCATATAACTCCTAACACAGGTTTACTGACATTAGAGAGTCACTCAGACCTTTCAAATTGGTTTCACAGTTCCAGGGGAGTGGTAATTATAATTTCAATTAACATTAATCTAAGAGAGAATGAACATTAGCCATAAACATGCTTAAAACATGTCTAACTTGCTGAACAACTTAATTTTTCCTAAAGAAGCCCTTTTATTTATCAGCAGAATGAAAAGTTTTAGGCTAACAGATGAACTTTATAGGGTGGCTGAACTTTTTTGAATATTGGCTTTAAAAAACCAGTAACATTTGTTCCTTGGCCTAGTGCAGTGGGTTGAAACATTCAGCGTTGCTGCAGCTGTGGCTCGGATTTAATCCCTGGCCCAGAAATTTCCATATGCCACAGGTTGGGTCATAAAAAGAAAAAAAAAACAAAAACAAAAAATAAATAAATAAATAAATAAATAACAGTAACAAACTCCATAAAGAAAAATCAGAGCAGTATATAATGCTTAGCCTCAGACTATCCCCCAAGCAAAGCAAATCCGTATCAGGAAGCCACTGGTGCCCCAAGTAACCAAGCTGAGCTGAAATTAATGTGTTGGTATACATGCTATACAAAGAACATGAGCATTTTGTAATGGGTTAGAGGCAAAAGAAGGTGAAGAACAAACACCTACTTCTCGATATATTATCAAACATCATGTATGGAATTACTCTAAAAGTACACACAGTGAAGTATAAACTGTGTTTGACCCATCTATTATCTGGAAGTTGAGTATCTCCAAATTCATTTATTTCCACTAATCAGCTGCTACACATTTTTTCTCCAGCTTCTGCCATCTGCTTTTAATTACTAAAACAATCAGCAATCCAAATTGAAATGGTAGTTAATCATCACAGGCTTTCAGCTTACAGGTGTGGTCAAAAAGAAATAAACAGATTTATTTAGTTTCAGAGTTGAAACATGCATCCAGAACATTGCCAAAATTATCTTATTTCTTTGACATCATGAGAGTTCATAAATGAAATCCACTCTAAGTAAACAGTTGTAAAATAAATTTGGGTTAACAACATTAACAAAGAGTATTATTTTGGACAGAATTGTTGAAATAAAGTTAGAAAGATCCAGACTTTTCATGGAGAAAAATAGCACCCCTTCCTCCAACAGCAACAGCTGAAACTTTGAACATCTGAAGTTAGCATAAATGTTTCAACAACTAATGAGATAATTTACCTTCATATAATATTTACAATGATTTTTGGTAAAAGAAATCCAAATGCCTACTTTTTTTTTTTTTTTTTTACCAAACAGGCAAATCAAGGTCAGAAAAAGAAATGAAGTTAACATTCCTGAGTGTCTACTATGTATTTGTTATGTCACAAATTTAGTCTTGTAAACAGTCCCATGGAGGTTATTTCTCCCACTTTGAAGACTGAGCCTCGGAGATAAAGTTGAGAGTCAAACCCCGGGCAGTCTGTAATTGATGGGTACCTTCTACTGCCTGATTAGCAGATGATGAATAGTGAATAACTTGATAAGAGGAAGTTTTGCTGGATTTGTATAAAAGACCCTACTGGATTGACAAGTATTGGTATTTAAAAAAAATAAGCAATTTGTTTTCCATTACTGCATATCTCATCAAGCCTGAAGTCCAACTATTTTATGTATATTATATATATATGCACATATATATCATTTAAGACATTGCATATACATTACCTATATGTAAATATTTCCTAAATATATGTGCATATAGTTAAGACAATACTTTTTTTTAACTTCCTGGGGTTTTTCAATTTTAACAATGGTAACACCAGTCTTTGAGAAAGTTGCTGGTTAAGATGGTCAGCATGCTACTTCATGATCAGTTTCCCCTCTAGCAAAGCCAATGAGAGGTATTGGAGTTTTCCCTGGGCCCTTGACAGTTTTGTAATATAAGACAGGAGCAGTTTCACACAGATTCTCAAAGTAAGCTTCAAGAATAGCTGCTTTTTGAAGTGACAGGTGAAGTTGTATATTATAGGTTTGTACAGTTCTTTTAAGCCCTCTAAGAAAGGTGGATCCCTCATGGTATTGAGCCTTCTGACTATTGAGGATACATTTTGGAGAAGAGAAGAGAGGAATACATAGTATTTAAAAGAAAAAGAATAGACAGATTCAGAGGAAAAGGAAAGGAGAGAAGGCTGAAGTGGGTTGTCCAAAGGAGGTGGGAAGTAAAGATGAAAGAAATGGGAGGAGAGACAAGGAGAGAAATGAGCAAAAGACTTTGGGTAAAGAGCAAGAATGCTCAAAGAGATATTTTAGAAAGATATTTATGTGATGTCAGGTAAAATCCCTTCCTCAGTATCCCTATGGCACAATCAGTAAAAGCCATTCCTTGTAAATGCATTACTACAGACCACCTCGGTCAATACCAAATGCCAGGAATTTTGCCCTCTCAAGAACCAACCAGGGGTTATTCGGCTGAGCACAACATCCCAAAGTGAGGCAGTAGTTGCTGCTTAGCTTCTCTCCACAACCATCATTCAGAGAAGTTTTTTGCAAAACAGCTAAAAACCCCCTTAGTATTCTCAGTAGAGGAGGCATCAGAGAGCAGTCTGCACTGGGGCTGGCAGATCACTAATGCTGCCTTATTTAACAGTAGTGTGAGAAGGTTGGTTGACTTGGGAAAGAATTTCTGTGAACCTGAGTGGGATGCACTACTTGCTACCTTTCAATACAGACCCTTGAAAGGTACTTGTAAAATGAACCAGAGGAGAACAAAATAAACCTTCAGTTTCACCCTACTTTCTTCTCTCTGGAACGTGGCCATTACAGCAGTTTATTAAGACACTAATAGGAGTTCCCGTTGTGGCTCAGTGGTTAACAAATTCGACTAGGGACCATGAGGTTGTGGGTTCAATCCCTGGCCTTGCTCAGTGAGTTAAGGATCCGGCATTGCCGTGAGCTGTGGTGTAGGTTACAGACGCGGCTTGGATCTGGTGTTGCTGTGGCTGTGGCGTAGGCCGGCAGCTACAGCTCCGATTCAGCCCCTAGCCTGGGAACCTCCATATGCCATGGGAGCAGCCCAAGAAAAATGGCAAAAAGGCAAAAAAAAAAAAAAAAAAAAAAAAAAAAAAAAAAAAAAAAAAAAAGACACTAAGAGACAAGGAAAGAGAAGAAAGGAAAAAAACAGCATCCATTGCCTGGATAAATTGAATGTTGTCCCTTGATTGGAAACATGTTTGATCAACATTCAGTTTATCCAGGCAATGGATGCTGTTTAGCAATTAAGTCAAAAGGTTAATATCTAAGAGTAAGGCCAATTTTCTTAACAGTTTGATCCAAGGCCACAAACAAGTCTCCAGAACCCAGCTACTTTCCAGTCTTTAGCTCTGTTCTCTTGCATGTTGGCTTCACTCTCAGACTGCTCCTGGTGGCGGACATGGCTGTCTGGAGCTCAAGGTCTGCTTCTCACAAGCCCAGTGGGAGAGTGCCTTTCTCTTCCTGAAGTCCCAGCAAAATCTGTATTGAATGCCATTCCACTCTGACTGGGCCACATACCTATTCTTAAAGTAATCCCTCTGGCCAAAATTAAGATGCTCTGACTAACAGGGTTTGAATAACACACGCATCCCTGGAGCTAGAGATGAAGTTCATGCTAAGAGAGACACATGGAATATAGGGGGCACTTCTTCAGAAAGTAATAGAGTTATTGGTACCAAATTAATGCAAGCTGGGAAGGAAAAACAAAAACAACTGTCCACTAGACTAAACAAATTACATGGCTGTATAAGTCAATATATTCTGTAGAAGGATAAGAGGTGACAGCTTTGAGCTTTAAATCTATTTCTGTATGATTATTTAGCTAATCTTTCCCTATAAATTTGGTTTCTTTGAGAGGTAAGTTGAAATTCATTCAGGTTTTTAGAATTCTGCATAATAAATGGAACCATTTCCAAGTTCCATGCTGTAACTTCCAAAGAGAATTTATGATTATATAGACTTTGACTTAAACTTTTAGTTTCAATGTGATACTTTAAACTTGATTGAATTTCCTCAATAAGTTGGAAACATGGAAAACATTTTAGGAGGAATGGCTAAATCAAGGTAATAAAGGCAAAAATAGTACTTTTTATCCAACTGCAATTCTAGATGATTAATAATGATTTAAACATATAAAACAATTTGCTTATCATATGTGATTCAGTTGAAAGATTCAATTTATAGTAAAAATTTAAGTTACCATGACAAATCAAGGCCAGGGAAGTAGAAATAGCCAATTTACATTCAGCAAGGAGGTTCCAGTTAATTCTTAACAACTGAGGAAAGTCTTAAACACACTTTTCTCCCTCTGGAAATTTCAGTACAACTTGGCTGCTCAGGGAAAAATCTCCCTCTCACAACACCTTTTTTATGATGAGAGCAGGCTGCCAAGAAAGCTCCCACAGATAGAAAGAAGTCTGAAGAATGTCTGTCTTGAGTCAGGTGTTATAATTAGTTTTGACACCACTTTCACAGCAAGACTCCCTAATCCTGAAATTTTATACAGGGATAAATCAAGCACCTGCTACATTATATACATTATTCCAGTGGTCTCTTTAATCTCTCCTGTTCATGCTTTAGGAGCTAAAGATATTTCAGTTATGAACATGTGGATGGCCCTAGAAGCACTAGAAAGATTCTTTTCATGTTTAAACACTTCCCTAAATAAAAAGATTGTGTTCACAGTTTACACAACTATATGATACAAGAGATTCTACTCTTAAAGGCAGCATGATAAATTAGAAAAATCACTGAATTTGGAAATCATATGCTTCGGAGCTGAAGTCCAAAGTCTTGGCCTTAAATCTTTTGTGATTTTTAAGAGTTTCTGCATCTCCATAGGGGAAGAAAAAAATCTTGTATCATAGTTATTGTATGGATGGAAAGGAAATCAGTAACAATGCAAAAGAGCTCTGCTCTTTCAGTGCAGTTTCAGCCTTGATACTTCCTTATAATGAAGTGCTTAAAAACTGCATCAACTAAATATAGTGAAGTTAAGACAGATTTATATGTGTATGCATACATATATATGCATGTATATGTGTATAATATACATATATGTGTATATATGTGTATATATATGTGTGTATATTGCCAAATTACAGTGCAGTAATAATAGCTGCCGTTGATTAAGCTCTAGTTATATGCAAGGTACTTTGCAAGGCTTCCATTTACAGGCTGGCAACAATCCCAAATGTGGCTCATACTGTTATTTTTAATTTACATATAGAAAAGCTGAGGCTAATAAAGATTAAATAACTTCCCTAATTCTAAACAACTAGAAAGTGAAGATTGGGCCTCAAAAAAGACCACTTCACTTAAAAGGAATATTTTTACCTCTACATAGTTTCTCTGTCCATGCAAGTCCATGCAACAGAAGACATGGTCTTGAAATATTACCTTGTATAAATATGAAATTGATTCATGACAAAGCATTATCTACTAATGGGGAATTAATGATTTAATAAATAAGTTCAGGAAAATTGACCTTTTTAATTTTTTTTTATTGAAATATAATTGATTTAAAATGTTGTGTTATTGGAGTTCCCTGGTGGTTTAATGGTTAGGACTCGGTGCTTTCACTGCTGTGGCCTGGGTTCAGTCCCTCATCTGAGATCCTGCCTCAAGCTGATACTTTCTGCTGCCAAAAAAAAAAAAAAAATGTTGTGTTAGTTTCAGTAAAGTTTCAGTAAAGGGATTCAATTATATATATATTAAGTTATAAACATATATATGTATATATACATATGTATACACACATATCTATAAATATACATATGTATTATTTCCCCTTATAGGTTATTACAAAATATTTAGCATAGTTCCCTTTGCTATGCAGTAGGTCCTTGTTGGTTATCTATTTTATGTGTAGTAATGGGTACATGTTAGTGGCAGACTCCTAATTTACCCCTTTAGTAACCATATGTTTTTTTTCTGTATCTCTGGGTCTCTTTCTGTTTTGTATATGTTTATTTGTATCCTTTTTTTTTTAGATTCCACATATAAGCAATATCATATATTTGTCTTTCTTTCTGTGTGGCTTACTTATGATGATCTCTAGGTCCATCCATGTTTCTGCAAATGTACATATATAAACATATAATCCACTCATCTGTCAAAGGACAGTTATGTTGCTTCCATGAAAATTGACTTTTTAAAAATTTTATCATAGCTTCATATACCATGAAACTTAAGAAGTAACGTACACTAGTCACTTTTTAAAACTTTATAAGTAAGTGAGACTTTTTAAAGCTTTTTAAGGCGAATAATATTCCGTCATAAGTATATACAATATTTTGACTAGCCATTCTAGCCATTCATCTACTGATAGACACTTGGGATGTTTCAGCCTTTAGAATGTTAGGAATGATGCTGCTATCAATATCAGTGTACAAATACCTGCTCAAGTTTCTGCTTTAAGTTCTTTTGGGTGTATATCCAGAAGTGGAATTGCTGGATCATATGGTAATTCTATTTTTAGTTTTTTGAGGAACTTCCATACTCTTTCCTATGCAAACCTCTATTTTCACATTCCTACTAACAAGGCGTAAGAGTTCCAATTTTTCCACATGCTCAACAATATTTATTATTTTCTGTTTTTAAATAATATCTCTGAATCTTATAATTTTTTTGTAATACATATGTTGTTTTCAAATTCCAGGAGGATGGACTTTCAAATACTATAAAAGAAAATCAAGAATAACATAGTGAGACTTTCTTGAAAATTAAAATTTTACCAGTGTCATGGTCTTAATTGTTAAGGATTAAGGGTCTCTATCTTGAGACTTCCTTATGATAAGTTCTTGAAAATCGTTGGAAAGTCTTTCTTTCCACATTCGCCATCTAAGTTAATGGGACTATCCTATCATTAATTGATGCACAGCCTCACCTTAGTCCTCTTCATTACCCTTACATCCATTTGAAAACTAGCTAATTGTCCTTATACATGTTTCTAAAATCACTTCTCTTCATCACCACTGTTATTGCTTTGGTGTGACCCTCATAATTTCTAGTCTGATATGTAGTATTTTCCTCTTTCTTTCTTTGTCACTTTAATACTATCATTCAAAGAGGCAAATATGATTATATAATTGCTTTGCCTCTTTTCCCGCCAACATCTTCAGCTGAACTTCTCAAATTTAGGGTACTTTGCCATAGATGAAGCATGCAAATAATTCTAAAACATTGATTTTTTTGAGTGAGAAATAATTTAAAACAATGACTTACATAGTAAAATAAGTAAAATTGTATTATGTAATTGAAAACAAATTTGCATAAATTTCAAACAAAACCATAGGCTTAAAAAAAATTTCCCATACGAGGGCTTTGAGTTAATTTGGTGCCACAACCTCAGAGTTAATTTTCTATCTATAAGGCTATATTAAAAGGGAACCTTGAGAAAAACTGACTTACAGGATAAAATATAGTCCCCTTAGCATGTCATATGAGATACAGGCAAATGCCCTGTGAATTGGCACTTGCCTATATCTCTAGAATCCCTTCCTGCCACATCAGTGCCTTATATTTCAGAAATGTGACATCATTTGTGATTTCCAGAACATCACACTTTCACTTATCTATATATTTCATGTGCTGTTCTTCTTGAGTTTCTCCATCCTATCATCATACCAAGCTATTCTATATAGTGAATTCCATTTCCACCTTTCTTTCTTTTTTTTGTCTTTTCTAGGGCTGCGCCTGTGGCATATGGAGGTTCCCAGGCTAGGAGTTTAATCGGAGCTGTAGCTGCCAGCCTCCGCCAGAGCCACAGCCAACGTGGGATCCGAGTCGTGTCTCCAACCTGCATCACAGCTCACGGCAACACCAGATCCTTAACCCACTGAGTAAGGCCAGGGATAGAACTTGCAACCTCATGGTTCCTCCTCAGATTCGTTAACCACTGAGCCACAACGGAAACTCCCATTTCCACCTTTCTGTCTCCACACAAATATCTTTTCTTTGAAACCTCCCTGACTCTCCGCTACCCTCCACCCCTTCTGAGTGTAACTTTATAACTTGATTGTACTTTAATTATTGTTCATATCTTATTGTACTGTACAATTAATTTGCACATCAGCGTTCACCTTAAAATGTCAATATTTTGAGATGAAATGATTAAAATCTTAGTTTCTAAAGATGGTCTACATGGGTTTAATCTCAGTGTTATCATTTTCTACCTATGTGATGTTAAGCAGGGTAACTGACTTCTCCAGACCTCAGTGTTCTCTGTTAAATAGTGTCAGTACTGGAGTTCCCTGGTGACTCAGAGTAAAGTATCCAGAATTGTCACTGCTGTGGCTCTGGTTACTGCTGTGGTGTGGGTTCAGTCTTTGGCCTGGGAATTTCCCCATGACGTGGGTGTTGCTAAAAAAATAGGGTCAATACTACTTACCTTCAAAGATTGTTGTTAAGCTTCTATGGGGGGAGGGGAGAATACACGCACATATATATACATATATATATGTATATATATATAGCTTAGAAGACCTCCAGGCAAACCATCAACATTCACAAAAATACTATTTTTGTTTTATTCATTTTAGAATCCTCAGAAACTACCGCAGAGTAGGTATTTGCGAAATGCTTATTAAAACAAATTGAATTTCCTTCCTACTATCTATGTGTTTTTGTCCTTCAATTGCTTCACTTTGATCAAAAGAAAAACATACTTTTCTTAAGAATTGAAATTTTGGCGACTGAGAAACCCTAGATATATTGCACACATCCCTGGTGTTTCCAATTGTTTTGCATACCCTAGCCTAGACTTAGTAGTGGTGGTATCGTATCACAACAACTAAATTGAAAGAGAAAGGAATTAAAGCATTGATAGTTTAAAAGGGAGTTTGTTTTTCCATCTCTGTATCATAAAAAGTAGTCCAAACCTCCACACAGAACATGAAAAGAGAACCCACACTTGGAGACCCATCTTTCAGAGTTAACAAAAATCTTTTACATATTTGTTGAAAGTGTTTGTGCCTTTGGACAATAAGGCCACATAGCAGAAGAAGACTGCCAAAGCATTTGTATAATTTGCTTGGACTGCTAGGGGTTTTGTTCAGGGTCTTGAGACTAGTGATAGATGAGCCTAAAAGGACTGCTTTAAATAAACCAAATGTCTTGGATTAGCGTCACTGGATTTAGAGCCCCCTGGGAAAGGCCTGTCTCCCGTGATTTCCAGTATACTCCACTTCCAGTGAGCTGGAAATACCACAAGAAAACCGCTGTTCTCACGGTATTTTTGCCTTTTCCATTTCTGATTTTAGCTAAGAAAAAAAAATGGTATGTGGAAATCAAAAATGGCATGTGTACATGACAGAAAAATCAGAGCATCCAAACGTTTGATCTTTAAAAAGAATTCATTGTGAGTTTCAAATGAATTTAAATAAAATAATTTTAGCCGCATTCTCATAAATTTCATTTACGCAGATGTGTGCCTACAAGTGAGCCAGATTTATTAAGCATTGACTATCCTGAAATTGTATTGCAAATACATTGATTAAAAACAAAGTGGCAGAATAACTAAAACTGATTAATGTCTCTAAATTTTTATTTACTTAAACTACTTACAAAAATATGCTATAAATAGGAAGCATATTTAAATAAATATTTGGATGTTTTTCTAAAAGAGATTGACTTTTGTCTATTTACAGATTTGCTAGAAGGATTTAATTCCATGTTTATATTATGCTTCAATAAAATGCACAAATATTTATGGACCACAAACTGTGTGCCAGGCAGAGTACTAAGAGCTGGGGACATACTTAAGGGCATTGTTGACATGATAAATTTTAAGAAATGTAGTCATCTCTAAGTGTCCATGGGGAATTGGTTCCAGGACCCCATCAGATACGAAAATCCCTGGATCCGTAAGTCCTTTATATAAAATGGGCATAGTATTTGCATATAACCCATGCATATCCTCCCATACACTTTAAATCACCTCTAAATTACTTATAATAGCTAATACAATGTAAATGCTATGGAAATAGCTGTAAATATAATGTAAATACTATGTAAAGTGTGGCAATTTCAAGTTTTGATTTTTTTGGAAATTTCTAGAATTTTACTTTTAATATTTTTGATCCATAGTTGGTAGAATCCAGGGATTTGGAACCCACAGATACAAAAAACCAATTATGTGCAATAAAGAATATTTAATCAGCTACATTTCAATAAAACATTTAATTTTTAAAAATTCACATCAACTATACTTCAATTTAAAAAAGAATATTTAGATAAGGTAAGGAAAGGAATGTGAAGAGAGAAGAAATGGAAAGGATACAATGCAAATCTTCAAAGAACAATTTAAAAGTGTGACTTTCTTCAAAGATGTGCTTAACGTTTTATCTGTTATTAGTAGCAGGAAAAAGTGACTAAAAGTTGAGTGAAAATTAATGGGATTTCTTACTCTACAAAATCTTGTTTTTTGCAATCAGTTAATTTTAAATTTATCTATAAAGAAAAAAAGGCAGTCATTACTCAATCATTACTAGTGATAAAAAGCTCAGGATATGGAGTTGTTCAGATACACTTGAGTCTGAATTTTTGTTCTACCTCTTCATAGCTGTATGATTGCAATTGCCTAACTTCTCTGAGCTGCAGCGTCCACACTTGTAAAATAAGAATTATAACGGTAACTACCTGATAAAGTTATTGAGAGAATAAAATGATGATGCACATAAACTGTTTAGCAGACTGCATAGAATGAAGTAGTAGTCTGCTTTAATTAGTAGTGGTAATACTAATAGGTTAATAATAAATGGTGTTAATAAACTACAAATTTTGAAGAAAACTGTTATTGGGGGAAGTTGATATTAAAATGAGTTTAATAAGACCAGAAATTTAACAACTATGAGTAATAAAACCGTTTGAATGTTTCATTCAAATTTAACTAACACTGAATCCAGAGTATATTCAAATCCAGGAGATTCAGTTATCTTTAAAGAAGATGTCTGTGCAATTCAGTGACTGTGCTTAAAAATAACTACCATCTTTTTTTCTCCACCATGAGTTCTGTTAGCAATGATTACCATGGTGATATTTGACCTGCTATAGGAATTCCTGATGTAAGTGTAGGACAGCATTTCCAGTCTTCAAACTATCCCCATTGCTAACTATAGTAAATATAGTCTTGCTGTTACTCAAGTACATTAGAAAAACATGACTCTTCTTTAGAGAATCAATGACATTTCTGCTAGAGAATTCATTTTCTCTTAGCTGGAGCAAAAGTTTCCCTGCCTCAAAGAGAAATAGCAGGCTTATTACAGAACAAAAGTCTAAATCCTAGGGATGTGTTTAGTTGTGGGGGGAAGAAAATTAGCAGTTTTTAAGAGGCTTCTGGATCCCACCACTAGTAAGAAGGAGAACGAACTGATGTTGATCTGTGTCCTCTGAGCCTGACAAGTTAACTTCTCCAGGGACTTCCTCCATCTGCTATGGGTACTTACCCAGGTGAAATAAAAGAGAAGAGGATGTCTTGACTTCATTTGGGGCCCTTATTGCCCTAGAGGCAAAAAGACTGTACCGTTTTAAACAGTCCTTCTCTTTCTTGGGGTGACCATTCCATAATTCATGTATATATCAAATTATTATGTTGTATACCTGAAATTAATGTAATGTTATATGTCAATTATATACTAATCTAAAAAAAAAAAAGATGAGCTATGAAACAAAAAAGAAAAAAAAATACTGATTTCTTCAGAGCTGTGTCTGAAGCACAAGCCAGGAAACCAATATTTTTAAAACATAACAGTATTCCTCACCATGGAAAATAATTTGCCATGACAGGGATCTCTTATGCACTGACCCTAAGGTTTAGATAGTAAAAGCAATGTTTAAAAGATTCGTAGTTGAAACAGATGAGTTAGAGAAGCTTACATTAATGGGGAGTTGTTGAGGATCAACCCTTTGTCATTAAGCCCTCATGAAGGGCATTCACAGTAAATGTATTACATAACATCAATAAAAGTTTCTCCTCTAATGACAACATAAACCAGTATTAACTGTTCGTCAGGTTAGTAGCTTTGGAGTACTAATTGCACCAGCTTTAAAGTAGAATAATGTTTCCTGTTTGCCCACATAGCTATGTCTGCTAAATAATGACCTGGATCCAGAATTAAAGACCAAATAAAATAGCTCTACCTGGTCAGAGATACAGTGATTCCAAAGCCTCACAAAAACATCTTCCCATCCAGTCTCTGCCTCTATGAGGACAGCAAATAGCAATCAATAATGATGTTTTCATGGGTTGGGACATGCCTCTTAACAAGTGGCTCATATATCTTCATTTAATATAATTGTCAGATCCTAAAATCAACACTTAACTTCCCATAAAACTCTGAAGTGATCTTCTGTGTTTTTGCATAAAAATGCATTATGTACCTTTCCATGGGGGGAAAATAAGAAAAAGAGTACTCATCAGGTGAAAGCAAGAATACCAGTGGATGGTAGAAATGAAGAGGAGGAAGCCACCCAGCTGTGCAGGGGAATTTCTTTAATAAAAACACACTTTAGGAGATTGTTGGGATTGTGGCATGTGGTCCCTCTGGGCCTGAGCTGGGAACCAAGATTAATTAGGATCATATGATAGCTAGAGAAGATGGGATACTACCATAGAAAAATAGACTTCTGATTACTTTGTATCCTAACTAAATTCCCAGGCTTAATTGGTCTGGGGCAGTACCCATGACATAAGTGACTGAATTATCCGAATCAATGTTTTTCTGTAGTTAAAACAATTAGTGAGTACAGGAAAACATTAAAACAGATCATATTTCTTTTTCTGGGGAAAACCTGAGATTTGTTTGCTTTTGAATCATGAAAAATATCAGGATACTTTTTTCTGTTGCTGGTAATCCATTAATGCCTGTCATCCGAAATGTCACTTTTGCCAGAGATTGTTTTATAAATGAGCAATTAGAACTTACTGAAACATTTTAGATGAAGCTTGTTTAATTGATGAGTGAACTAACACTATATATCAAGTTGTGATTTTTTTTTTCTTTGAAAAACATAATGTGACACTAGGAGACATAGTGCAGAGCTTCCTGTGTGTATGAATGTCATGAGCCAAAGTTGAGACTGTTTACTTCAAAAACAAAATGGGGATTCTTTGGTGGATGTAAGTAAACGAATAGCCATTTTATGCTCACAGCAACAAAGTAGCACTATTTTGGTCCCTAATGGGGTTATCATAAACATGAAAATCACATTTCTTTATTGAATAAAATTCAGGATATTTGCAGAGATAAAGTGATTTCAATCATTATGCAAGAAAATTGGGAGAAAATGCTTTTCAAATCAAAATGATCAGGTTTTCTCTCTGTCTTCATAACACATAGCATAGATTGGAATTGTAATACAATGATTGGAATTTAACTTCTCCATGCTCCTATTCTTTAATTTGATACAAATTAATGTATCGTAGTAATATGTATCTTTTTCTCATTTGATCCTCAAGGGATAGAAATAATCCACATACTTATCCTTGTATGACAGATGTTACAAAAGTTTCCAAACTTAAAGATCATAGCTTCATTAAGGGAAAACACTAATTCTTTTCCTGTTTCTTAGTAAAGCACTTTTTAGGATTAAAAACTTCCTTATAGAATATCAGTGCTGGAACATGATTAAGATAAAGCTAAAGTTTAAAAAAGATAAAGCTGAAGTCAGATGGCTCAACACAGATGAGCAATTTCTTAACAGATAAGCATCTTTTCTCCAGAATGGAGCAGACTTAAAACCCGTTGTTATCAACTGCTTCAGAAGAGCAAATTCATGAAAGCTTCACACATTGAAATTGGCAGGTTTTAAAGCTTTATATCTTCTTGCAGCCTTTTGAAAAGAGTCATTTGAAACAGAAATCCTATCTTATGTGCAGAGGGAAAAGAAACATGCTCCTTCTTGAAAGTTGTCAATGAATGTAAAAGTAAGTGAAAGGTTCCCTCCAATGCCAAGGGAAAGCCTTGAAAGCAGAGGAATGTTTTGTTAAGATTAGCCCTTTCCCTCCTGGCAGGACAACCAAGGACAAATTCCTCTATATCTATTCTTTGCCATATCCTCTTTATTCAAGAATAGCATCACTTTAAAGTCACTCCATGCTCTGTGGTATTGAATTCTCTACCTAAAGTTGAGGGAAAGGGAAAAGAACCAGCACCCTGACTCCAAGGGGCATAGTGTGAAGGAACATAGTCTCATGTGACCACTTCACATGACAGAAACTCATTCTCTGTCTCTGAAAGGTGACGGATTCCATGAACTACAGGTAACTCTTGGGGGAAGAAGGGACATTTAATCCATTTTACTCCTGTTTCTCTGTTGAAGGACTCCACCTAAATGAACATTGCCTTCGCCCAATTTTAACTTACTCCTCCTTCAGGGGAAGGAAAAATAAAATATTTGAATGGGGAGTTTCAAAAATGTACCTTGAACTTCAACATGCTCCATGGGACCCATTTCCTCTTGAGATCTGCCAGGCAGCTGAAAGAGTGTTTTGTGTACTCCATCTGTGCATTTGGAAGTCTACTCCTATGGGGGACGCCTGTGTTTGGCTAGCTTTCCAGTGGTGGTGGAGGAGCTAACTTTAATTATATGATAAAGGATTAACCATTCCATTCCCTTGCAGATATAAGAGCATGTTCTAGAATTAGCTTCATCAATGTAACAAAACAAGTGATATTTTGATAAATATTAGACAATCAGAATAACCATGAATTTAAAAAAGGAAATGACTAATTCATCCAAGAAAAAAATCAAGATTCTTGAATATGAAGTTTGTTTAACAAAGTAGTGACTAAAGGCATGATGATAGCCAAGAGATGTTTGTCAAGTATAAACATGAATGGGAGAGGATGAATTTAATTAAATAAACTTGAGGACATGGAAATTTAGGTCTAATTTAATGGAAAGCATTTTCACCATGGGAACTCAAATATCAAAGAATAATCTTGAATGAGATGGAAGATCTTCTACTTTGGACATTTAAAAATAGATTGTATTTACCCAAGAGAAAAGAAAGAAAATGCCCACACAATAACTTGCACATAAATGTTTGAGCAGCTTTCTTTGTAATAGCCAAAAACTGAAAACAATCCACTCTCCATCAACAATGAAATGAATGAACAAATTGTGGTATATCTATACAATGGAATACAACTAATCAATAAAAAGGAATGGTCTATTAGTACATGCAATAATGGATTAATCTCAAAATAATGATGCTGCATAAAAAAAAGCAAGACCTTGGAGTTCCTGTCGTGGCACAGTGGTTAACGAATCCGACTAGGAACCATGAGGTTGTGGGTTCGGTCCCTGCCCTTGCTCAGTGGGTTAACGGTCCGGCGTTGCCATGAGCTGTGGTGTAGGTTGCAGACGCGGCTCGGATTCTGCGTTGCTGTGGGTCTGGCATAGGCTGGCGGCTACAGCTCTGATTCAACCCCTAGCCTGGGAACCTCCATGTGCCGCAGGAGCGGCCCAAGAAATGGCAAAAAGACAAAAAAAAAAAAAAAAAGACCAAAATAGAATACATAATTTCTGATTCCACTTACATATAAATCTACAAAATGATCAGTGGTATAAGGGAGGAAAAGAGAAGGAAAAAGGAGAGAGTGATGAAAAAGAGACATAAGGAAATTTTTGATGATGATATATATGTTCCTGAAGCTATTGCAGTGATAATTTCATGGGAGTATTGATATGCCAAAATGTATTAAACTGTAAACTTTAAATATATGCAGTGTATATCAATCATACCTCAGTAAAGTTATTTGGAAAACAACAATTGAACAAACATATTAAAACGAACAAAAAGGAATGTGGATCATAAGGATCATATTAAAACAAACAAAAAAGACTGTGGTAAGGCTATAAGGCATTATCTCAACAGCCAAGAAGACAGAATGGCCACATTTTGTTCATTCTTCCTCCACAATATATCTGCTTCTACCCACTTCTCTCTTGGTCAGTATCTTTTCCTACATTCTTAATCCATGCAGCATACTTCTATTTGGAGCAAAATATAAGGAAAACAAAAATCACTCACAGTACCATCACACAGAGAGAATGACTATTACATTTGAGGATATTTCATTCCAGTTTTTAAATATCAAGATTATACATACTCTCAGTATTTGAATTTAGTTTTAAGTTTATACAATTTGTATTGTTTTAAACTTTCTAATCCTCAAACTTTGTAAGTATACAGAAAAAGAGTAAAAAGTAAGACACGTAATTATCCCTTGGCTTTAATTTTTTGCTTCAAATTTCTTTCTTTTAAAGAAACAAACAGGAGTTCCCGTCGTGGCGCAGTGGTTAACGAATCCGACTAGGAACCATGAGGTTGTGGGTTCGATCCCTGGCCTTGCTTAGTGGGTTAAGGATCCAGCGTTGCTGTGAGCTGTGTGTAGGTCACAGATGCGGCTCGGATCCCACATTGCTCTAGCTCTGGCGTAGGCTGGTGGCTACAGCTCCCATTAGACCCCTAGCCTGGGAACCTCCATATGCCATAGGAGTGGGCCTAGAAATGGCATAAAGACCAAAAAAAAAAAAAAAAAGAAACATTTTAAAGTCCTACTCATCATTTTTCCCTCTTCTTCCCCAAAAGTAAGCAAGATCCTGAAGTTGGGATATACCATTTTCATTCATGTACATAAGCTTTATGATAAATATACACATATAGACAATACATAAATGTGCTTCTAAAAGTTTCATAGATCATATCATGCAGAACATCATTTGCGTCTTGCTTCCTCCCTTCACCATGTTTTTGAGATTTATCCATGTTGATGCCTGTGAATCCAGTACATTTCTTTTGACTATGTCCCATTGTATGAATAAATCAGTTTAGCATTCCTGTTTCACTTAATATTATATCATGATTGCTTTCCAAGCCCTTGTGGTTCTCTCTATCTGAAAGTTTCTTCCTCCAGCTCTTCTGGCTGGCTCTATCTCCTCCCTCAGGTCACAACTTAGAGAAGCTTCCCAGACAATCCTATCTAAAGTATCTTCCATCCTAGTCCCCACTCAACAACAACAAATATATACCTGTTACCTACAATTACCCTGTTAATTTCTTTAATAGCATTTACTTTTCTTCTCCATTTGTTTATTGTATGATTTCTCTGAGAAATGATAAGTCCCCTAGGGTCAGGTATCTTGTCTTTCTGGTTTACCTTTGTGAACAAGAGACAGGTCACATTAGCAAAATGCATGCCACATTAGCAAAATGCATGTCACATTAAAAGGGCTCAACTAATATTTAGAGAAATAATAAATGGATAGATGATAGGTGGCAAGATTGATGGATGGTTGGATGCTGACTGTAAGTTCATTTCTGGTTCTAATTCTGTGAGGCCCTATTTTACCATCAACAAAAAGCAGGGAAGAACTTAACTTTTATATCTTATTCCTCATCCATTTATAAGCCAAACTACTCTGGCTAGCCAAGAAGCTAAGTCTTCTTTAAAAATGATCTTTCTAAGTATTCTGTTTGCAGAATTTGAAAGATAAGTTTGGTCCCTTTAACTTCACTTTTCAAATTACCAATTCACACACAAACTAAAATCCTGGCCATTCAACTAGATTACCAAAACATATCCTTTATTTTATTATCCTGAGAAGTATTCTTCATTAGTTTAATGAATTATTTATGATTTATGTAGAATATAGTTAACCATTTTTCAGGTCTAGTGATTTCCTAAAGTTTGGGAAATTTAAAAAGATGTATATACTTACATGTCTCTATAATTTTTAAATTTTACAGAGTTGGCTTGAAATATCATAATAAAATGTGAAATTTTAGATTATAATTTTAACTTTATATAATATATATGTATTTTTTTAAGGCTGCACCCATGGCATATGGAAGTTCCTAGGCTAGGGGTTGAATCAGAGCTGCAGCTGCTGGCCCATACCACAGCCACAGAAACATGGGACCTGAGCCGTATCTGTGAGCCACACCACAGCTCATGGCAATGCTGGATCCCCAACCCCCTCAGTGAGGCCAGGGATTGAACCTATGTCCTCATGGATGCTAGTCAGATTCATTACCCCTGAGCTACAATGGGAATTCCTTATAATATCTGTTATTAAGGAACATGCATACAACAATACATGCTTCTGAAATAGCACAAATTATTACTATACTATTATACTAATATATAAAACAGTATTATATACATATAATAGTATAATAAGTTTGCAAAATTGGCTTAGAATAATTTAAAAATACATATAATTTTTCTGAATTAAAGTAATTATTTTTAGGAGTTCCCGTTGTAGTGCAGCAAAAGGAATCCAACTAGGAACCATGAGGTTGAGGGTTTGATCCCTGGCCTCGCTCAGTGGATTAAGGATCTAGCATTGCTGTGAGCTATGGTGTAGGATCTGGCATTGCTGTGGCTCTGGTGTAGGCCAGCAGCTATAGCTCTGATTAGACCCCTAGCTTGGGAACCTCCATATGCCACAGGTGTGGCCCTAAAAAGACAAAAAAAAATAAATTATTTATTTTTATTATGTAGGTATCATAAAAATATTCTTTGTATTTGAGGATGCTTTAAGTGGTAAATATTTTGCAGATGTAATAATTTCTTTAGTAGAGTACATAATAATACTAGTTAGCATTTATTGTGTACTTGCTATATACAAGGCACATTAGTAAGTATTTCTGTGTATATCTCAGGCATCACAATTCTACAGTGTAGCTATTACTTTTTATATTTTACATGCTAGGAAAAGAGGATTAAAGAAGTTACTTAACTCATTCAAGTAAGTGGTAGAACTAAGATGTACCTCTAAGCCCATATTTGTGATCACTACACAGTAGTAGAAATGAAATGTAGCATAACGGAGAAAATACAAATCACCCTTCATGCCATAGCCCAGAAAACATGATTGTTAATATTCTATTATATTTTTGTGCCATTTTTAGAATTTGGGTTTGGGAGCCTCTGAGGAAGTGGTTGCCCTTGGCCTTAGACAAAGGTCTCCTTGAGCAGCAGAGCATAAAGAGACTGTAAGGGGAGTTCCTGTCATGGTATCCATGAGGAGGCAGGTCCGATCCCTAGCCTCACTCACTGGGTTAAGGGTCGGCGTTCCTCTGAGCTGTGGTGTTGGTCACAGCACGGCTGGGATCCTGTGTTGCTGTGGCTGTGGCATAGGCCAGCAGCTGTAGCTCTGATTCAACCCCTATCCTGGGAACCTACATATAGCACAGGTGCAGCCCTAAAAAAACAAAAGACCTGAGTGAAATGAGCCAGAAAGACAAAGACAAATACCATATGATATCACTTATAACTGGAATCTAATATCCAGCACAAATGAACATCTCCTCAGAAAAGAAAATCATGGACTTGGAGAAAAGACTTGTGGCTGCCTGATGGGAGGGGGAGGGAGTGGGAGGGATCGGGAGCTTGGGCTTATCAGACACAACTTAGAATAGATTTACAAGGAGATCCTGCTTAGTAGCATTGAGAACTTTGTCTAGATACTCATGTTGCAACAGAACAAAGGGTGGGGAAAAAAAATGTAATTGTAATGTATACATGTAAGGATAACTTGATCCCCTTGCTGTACAATGGGAAAATAAAAAATTTTTAAAAAAGACCAAAAAAAGAGACTAAAAGGGACTAAAAATAATTACACACATGGGCAATCAGGGGAATTATGAACAGTAAGATACAAAAACGGGCACAAACCAACTGCCACTTCTGAAGTGCCTGGAACAAAAGCAGGTACTGTGCATGCATGATACCTGCGCAGAGCACACCAATGGGGTGGGCAGGCTACCTAAGCTACACCTCCTACCCAAATCAATGATCCTCTCCTATGCATACCCCATTTAAGGAGCCAGCTCACCACCCCTCACCCCCCACCCCTAATCAGGGAGTGAGCAAGGGCAACTGTTAACTTGTTTTCACTCCCTCTTGCTACAGCTCAAGTCCCAGTAAAGCCTTGCTTGAATTCCTCATCTGGCCTCTTACCAATTTCTATTGATTAAAGAGTCCAAGGACTTAGGTCCATAAAAGGACAGCACTTTAATAATTCCCCTTACCAAAACTGTTTGCACTCCCCACAATTCCTAATATTTCACAATCCACTGGTTAACTCAAGTGTGCTTGTTTTAAGTAATTTCATCTTCTAAATCATATATTTTTTTATTTTTTTATTTTTTTATTTTCCCACTGTACAGCAAGGGGGTCAGGTTATTCTTACATGTATACATTACAATTACATTTTTCCCCCACCCTTTGTTCTGTTGCAACATGAGTGTCTAGACATAGTTCTCAATGCTATTCAGCAGGATCTCCTTGTAAATCTATTCTAAGTTGTGTCTGATAAGCCCAAGCTCCCGATCCCTCCCACTCCCTCCCCCTCCCATCAGGCAGCCACAAGTCTCTTCTCCAAGTCCATGATTTTCTTTTCTGAGGAGATGTTCATTTGTGCTGGATATTAGATTCCAGTTATAAGTGATATCATATGGTATTTATCCGGACAAAACTCTACTTAAAAGAGACACATGCACCCGCATGTTCATTGCAGCACTATTCACAATAGCCAAGACATGGAAACAACCCAAATGTCCATCAACAGATGATTGGATTCGGAAGATGTGGTATACATACACAATGGAATACTACTCAGCCATAAAAAGAATGACATAATGCCATTTGCAGCAACATGGATGGAACTAGAGAATCTCATCCTGAGTGAAATGAGCCAGAAAGACAAAGATAAATCATATATTTTAGTTAAGAAAGTAAAATATTAAAAAGCCTCAGGAGTACCCAGAAAGTATTAGTTGGCCTATAGGAAAGTAAATGATTATGTTGATGTTTTTAAAAATTGACGTTCTTCATAAACATTAAAATTCTTTAAATGGTTTTTCAACAGAATATGATGAATATATCGGTTATAGTTCTAAAGATTCAAATAGGCCTTGGTTACATGTCTCCTAAAGGTGAGGCTGGTACCATAAGAATTTTCTTTTTACCTCTACTTTTTTTTTTTCTTTTTAGGGCTGCACCCATGGCATATGGAAGACTAGGGGCCAAATCAGAGCTGCACCTGCCAGCCTGTGCCACAACCACAGGAATACCAGATCTGAGCCATGGCTGTGACCTATACCACAACTTATAGCAACACCAGAAACCTAACCTACTGAGCGAGGCCAGGGATTGCACTCACATCTTATGAATACTAGTTGGATTTGTTTACACTGATCCACAAAGGGAACGCCTCTACTTTTTTTTTTAATTGAAGTATATCATAGAAATGTTTTATGCTTATGATTTTATAGCCCTGAAAAAGCATTGATAGCATAGCATCAAAAGCCACAAAGCAATGAAATATACACCTTTGAAGTACAGGTTGGCCTTGTGCATGAAAAGTCATTGCCTTGATGGATCTGTCTATCTGTCCTAACATCATTTGCACCCAGGCTCCAAATCAGAGCAAATTTGATACAAGCTAAAACTGCTTCAAACCCAATTTACATAGTCTTTCAGCAAAAAGATAAGTCTTTGGTATCATGATAATTTTAAGAAAGGGCATTGAGAAACATATGCTAATGATATGTTTTTCTGATGTATTAAGGTACTGAAAAAGTCACTCAAAAGCCCTCAGATTAAAATAAAAATATTCACCTATTTGTTCTTCAACTCAAAGATTCTGAAAAGCTATCATATATAGAAGAGGGACAGATTAAACTATCTGGGGGAAAAATGTTAGCAGCAATTACTAGTCAGCATATCCTATCATCAAGTCTAAAGAAATGTGTTTTAGTTTAAATAGCCACTTGCACATTTTCTCTAACATCAAAAAACCCATGCTGTGTGCATAATAAAGGAAGCTTTAAAAATTTCTCTGCAAAACACTTCCATGTTGTGAATTATGCGTTATGAAGAAAATGGAAGAAATTAGTCTAGAAATTTTTATAACCTATTTTTAAGCTATTTATGCTCTAGACAAATGTTCATGATTCTTGTAAAGACAGTTTGGATCCAGTTATCATCCAACCTTACAAATAAGGTCTTTATAAATTGCATAATATGCAGAGCTTTTAGATTATTTTCTCTATCTTTTATTAAAATAGAATTTTATTATTTAACACATGAAATGAACTCATATGTTACATACAGCCATTTTTTGTGCTATACATGAGAGCTGTAAAAAGTAAATACCAATATTTAGAGAAATAAATATAAATCTGTTTAACATTATCTTTCTTTTATAACAATTTTTGAAACTGGTTATAGGTACATAAATAGCTTTTGTTTCTGGGATCTAATTTCCGTTATAAGCAAAGCCTGAAGCATCTAGTTAACTTGTTCAGTAAAATGACACACTGTAGGGTATGTTGATCAAATGAATTATAACTGTTTCTGCAGGAATCAGAATTCAGTCAAAAAGCTAACTTTCTTGTTGTTGGTGATTTGCTATTGTGTACTCTTATAATTGGCAAAATTTCTACATCACTGATAGAGAATATACTTCTGATTACACAAATTCTACTCAGCAATAAAAAAGAACAAAATAATGCCATTTGCAGCAACATGGATGGAACTAGAGACTCTCATCCTAAGTGAAGTAAGTCAGAAAGAGAAAGACAAATACCATATGATATTGCTTATATCTGGAATATAATATACGGCACAAATTGGACCTGTCTTTTTTTTTTTTTTTTTTGTCTTTTTGCCGTTTCTTGGGCCGCTCCTGTGGCATATAGAGGTTCCAAGGCTAGGGGTCGAATCGGAGCTGTAGCCACCAGCCTACACCACAGCCACAGCAATATGGGATCCAAGCCACGTCGGATCTGTCTTTTTAAATCCAACTTACAGGCATACAACTCAAGAGTTCTGTCATTAGAAAGAGGAATCTATATATTAACAAGATTGTATAATTACTGAAATAAATGCCTCTTGCTTTACTCAATATATTGCCCACCTCCCCACTTAGCTTTTGTTTGTCTTAGATTCAAAGTATTTTAGCTTACTCTAGAACATGCTTAATATTCTTGTTTAATCTTCAAGCATGAAAAATCGCTTGGCCTCCTGATGTCTTTTGATTTTAAGAATAGTCTTCTGCTTAGTACAGAACAAAATTTTCTAATTCATTTAGAGGGCCAGTGACAGTTTTTATTTGGTTAAATCAACCTTATTGTGTTATTCAACTATTATGTACAAACTTGAAATTAATAGGGAGGAGGAAAACTTCATGAAAATGCTACGTTAATATGCAACCAGAGTCCTTAGGACAGCTTTTTCTCTTGATTTGATCAAGAGCAATCTAAAAGACATCTTACCCTCGTGATAGGAGACTGCTTGTTTCTGGGAGGTCATTTCAATGATAAAATTTGAATCAGTGAAGGGAAACTCTGACCAAAGATAAGCATCTTTGTAATTATTTACAGAGAACTCAAGAGTAATTTACTTAAGGAAAAAGGGCTGGCAGTACAACCATTGGAAATGGCTATGACTAATCATTTCTATGCCAGAATTTTTATTTCTCATTCCTTAAAAAAAGAAAGAAAGCACTTTCAGTAAGTGTTGAGTTTATATTGTTGGATTTGGGGTTTGAGGAGAGGTTTTCCCATCACATTTGTCTTTTGCTCCTCCTGGATGAGCTCTATAGATATGCCCTGGGAATCTAAGTACCACTTTATATGATAATGCCTGAAATCATATAATAAGTGGGGCATAATTTGAATTTTTATGCATAATATCCAGGGACAGTATCAATATTGTGCTTCAGAAATTTCTCCTTTACTGCACAGGTTGAAAATATACACTTGTTACACAGTTGGATGCTTTCTGCACTACCGAATCCAGATGCTCCCTGAATAGCAAAATACAACTTCTTTACCAACTCAATCTATCCCTGTCAATTAAATAAAACAAAGAAATGTCTAGGAATCTCAAGAAAGAAATATTAAGTCACATTTTGTTGTTTTTGGTTCTGTGTAAGGGTAATTTGCATTTCACAACTGAAACATGCTAGGAAAGCTATAGAATCATAATGCTTTCCTGGATGACAGAAAGTACTTTGTGTCTCTCAGAGCCCTAGTTTGTTTCAAGTAACTGTGCCTTTTTTTTTTTTTTTTTTTTTTTTTTTTTTGTATTTTTAGGGCTGTACCTGCAGCATATGGAGGTTCCCAGGCTAGGGGTCAAATTGGGCTGTAGACGCTGGCCTATGCCACAGCCACAGCAATGCCACATCCATTCACGTCTGCAACCTACACCACAGTTCATGGTAATGCTGGATCCTTAACCCACTGAGCAAGGCCAGGGATCATACCTGAGTCCTCATGGATACTAGTCAGATTTGTTTCTGCTGAGCCATGATGGGAACTTCCTAACTATGCTTTTTTCATAGTTAAGGAGAGAATGCCCAGAAATTTTATCCCTTAATTTGATTGCTACTTGTTATCATTGAAATGAGATTTACTTTATGATGAAGACATTTGTTTTCCAAGTATGACCTTGGGAAGTTAAAGTTATACACCTGGGACTGGATTTCAGGACAAACAGAATCAATATCACCTTTACTCCAGAAAGGTGCTGTGACAGTGATACTCTAGTGTCTAAAAGTCAGAAGTAGAGCCATTGGGGTCTGAACCAGTGCCCTTGACCCCTTCTCTCTGAGTTGCAGAGATGGCTGGAGACATCAGGGAGGCTTTTCATGCTGTGTTGCCTAATACTGTAAAAATTTAAAAATAGCAAGCTGACTGATGCCACTTAGAATTGAGGAATTAGATTCCATGAGGTATCCAAAGCTGTATCCTCTGGGTCTAAAATAGTGCCTACTACATAGAAGATGTCTCATTAATATTTTTCAATAAATCTTTCCAAAAACCTGATATCCTGGTGCAAAAGCTGATCTTCCTTTTTTGCATAAGCAGATAAGGTCCACTCTATTTAAATGATAATACATTGTCAACCATTTTATATGTATTATCTAATTTTTCTTTTCAAAAGCACTTAGGAAAAAAATTCATTATTCTGGTTTAAAAATAACAACAGGAGTTCCAGTTGTGGCTCAGTGGTTAACGAATCTGACTAGCATCCATGAGGACACAGGTTCAATCTCTGGCTTTGCTAGGTGGGTTGGGGATCCAGCTTTGCCATGAGCTGTGGTGTAGGTCACAGACACAGCTCAGATCCTACGTTGCTGTGGCTCTGGTGTAGGCTGGCAGCTACAGCTCTAATTTGACCCCTAGCCTGGGAACCTCCATTTGCAGAGGGCACAGCCCTAAAAAGCAAAATAGTAATAATAACAACAACAACACTACTTTCCTTTTAAAGGAGAAGGCTAGTGTTATGAACTGAATGTTTGTGTGCCCCCCTTCCAAATTTATATGCTGAGATGCTACTGCTTAATGTGATGATGTTAGGATGTGCGACCTTTAGGAATTAATTAGGATCAGATGAGTTTATGAAAGCAGGAGCACTCACAAATGGGAGTAGTGCCTTATAAGAATCACAAGACAGCTTGCTTCCTGTCTCTGCTCTCAGCCATGTGAAGCAATGAGAAGTCAGTGGTCTACAACCCAAGAGGGAGCCTTCACAGAAATCATCCATGCTGGCTTCCTGATCTCAGACTTCCAACCTCCAGTACTATGAGAAGTTTAATTGTTTATAAGCCACCCAGTCTATGATACTTTGTTATAGGAGCCTGACTAAGACAGCTAGGAAACTCGCCCAGACTTCACTAACTAAATGGCAGAGTGAAAATGGTACGTGATCAAGGGCCATAGGAAAGTCTTGCTGTCAGCTTGGTCATTTTCTCCCTATTTTCTTATGTGCAAATTGAGAGCAATAATTCAAGCCATGGAATGGAGCATATCTAATGGCAATTGAACCAACCAAGATCTTCACAAACACAGGATTAGTCCCTCATGAATGTTGATCAGCAGAAATATTTATGGAAAGGTTTTTAATCTTGATATAGAAAAATACTCATAGGATTTCCTGTTGTGGTGCAGTGGAAACAAATCTGACTAGTAACCATAAGGTTGCAGGTTCAATCACTGGCCTCACTCAGTGGGTTAAGGATCTGGCGTTTCCATGAGCCAGATGTGGCTCGGATCCTGTGTTGCTGTGGCTGTGGCATAGGCTGGCAGCTACAGCTCTGATTCAGCCCCTAGTCTGGGAACCTCCATATGCCATGAGTGCAACCCTGAAAAGCAAACAAACAAACAAAAAATTTAAAAAGGAAAATACTCATAGCTTCAAAGGACACAGACTTAAAATTTTTGTTGACTACATAATCCATTCACTGATTCAAAGTTCACAACATATAAAAAAATGTTCTAGTGTCCCTTAGCTACCCTGAGCATAAAATTCAAAAAAGCAGAGTTTTGAGGTCATTTATGTAGTCTTTTTGTTATTATTTTCTATGTATTCTACAATTTCTGTTTGAATACTCGCTTGACCCAAGAGTTTTAAGATAAAGTTTTCATATTTTCTTTCTTGGCTGCTCTCCCTACATCTTTTTTTTTTTTTTTTTTTAAGATTTTCTTTTTTACATCTAGTCAGTTGTCATGAACTATGAAATAGTCGTTAAAATTATTCACTGCGAATCTCTTCTACTTTTCTTACATTTCCTATCCTATATTTTTGACTCTTAATATTGAGTCTGTATTATATGATATGCAAGTATTCATAACTTATGAATTGTACATGTTAGCATTAAATGTAACCTTCTTTATTTGATGCTTTGAGATCTAGTTCAGTCTGCCAGGTAGTAAAATTAAAACCCTTGCTTTCTTTTGTTTTCACTGGCTTAGTACATGTTTATAATTCTTTTATTTTCAGCCTTTATGACTCATTTGTTTTAGGTGTGGCTCTTATATACAACTGTAAAATTGGGTTTTAATATGTGTCTGATTTGGAAGTTTTTTCTTTTAATAATTGTTTAATCTTTAGTAATATGCTTAGTTGTAGTCTGTCATTGTGTATTCATTTACTTACCTAGGTTCTTTTTAATTTTTACTGGATGTAATTCCCTTTCTTCTTCCCTTCTTTCTCCTCTACCTTCTAATTTTTACCAACTGTATTATCTTTCTTAGTATTTAAGTTTGTGATCCTATATATTTGATCTTTATTAATATATTTGCCACTTTAACCGCCCCCACTATTATTTAAAATGAGGAAAAATAATTTATTCAAACTTCTTTCCTTCTTCCACTTGTAATTTTTTTTGTTCTAAAATTTCCTATAGCCAGGTTGTATAACACTCTCTGTTCTGTCATCCTAATCCCCACTCTTAGTTCAGTGTTTTAGATAGATTTAAAGATTCAGTGCTCATCAACAGTGTTTTATATTCATTTTTCACTTCCCATTTGTCTAATCAAAGCTCTTTCTTTGTGAGAATCCTTAAGAAGTCTCATGGGAACAACACTTCCTAAGAACATCTGTTGGTTAATGTGTCAAAACATTGCCCTCCATGACAGTTTTTGGAGGTGTAAATCCTTCATCATGCTTTGTTTCTTTGACTTTTTTTATTGAAGTTCCTTCATGTTCTCTTAGCATTGACTTTCACTGTGGAAAAGTCCAAGGACAGCCTGATGTTTTCCTCCCTTAGAGGTAAATTCTATTTTGCTTCACTCCTTAAAGGTTTCTTTCTTTGCCTTCAAAGTTCAGCATGCTTACTTTGTTATAAGTCTATATTTTCTTGGCTCACTTTACCCAGAATATGACGTATATTTAGGTAGATTCAGAATTTCTTTTTTAATTTCAAGAAATTAAATTATAAATATTTGCTCTGATCCATTGTTTTGTTTTTCTCCATTGGTAATTTCAAAACCTCGCATTCCCTCTCCTCCACATCTCTTTTCTCTCTGAGCCTTCTTTATTTTTTTCTTCTTCATCATTTTATATTTTACACTTTACTGTGTTTTCAACAGTGTTTCCTTACAAACAGCAATAACAATAAGAACAAAAAGATATAAAAGGAGATACAAGCATGGAGAAGAAGAAGAAATACAAATAAAATATAAATACAATATAATAAAATACAAAAACAAATGATAGCATATATATATGTTTTTGATAGTCTCTCTTGTCTGCTCTCCCTGTTTTCCTTCTGTTGTCACTATCATTTCTCTGATTTTTTTCTCATAGTTCCTGAGCTTTGCCAAGCTCACATTTCATTTCTTTCCATTATCTCACCATCTCCTCCCCAAGCTCTTGCATTTCTGCCCACTGCTCTTGTTTCATGGAAGCAATTTCTTCATCATGTGTTTTTAATTCACTTTGCAATTTTTTTTCCTGTGAGAGATCTAAATCTGCTATTTATTTTTCTTGTTGCTCTTCCTCCTCCTTCTTTCTTTCTCTCCTCCCCCACCTTATATATTTTACATCTTTTTTTGTTATAGTCTGATAAGGAGAACAAAATTGGACTAATTGGTTAACATGCTTTCATCACTGATACATGAATGGACGTCTTTTATTTTTTTATTATTTGTTTTTTCACCTTAATAATGCATTAGAACTAGAATATTAAATATATCAACAAATGTTTGTACCTCCTTCATCCTGTCTCCCACCCTCATCCAAACTAATTACTATCCTAAAACTTAGCTTTATCATACTTCTGTCTTTCCAAAATAGAATTCTATCACATATATATGTGATATATGTGTATATGTTATATATATATATGTTTTATAAGTATATATAATACATGCACACATATTTCTAAAACATATGTTGTTTGACTTTGTTTTCAGATTTATAAAAGCCAATTAAATATATGACATATAATATATGAAGGGATATTCAAATTTATTACTGGTCAGGAAGATAAAGATTAAAACAATGTTTTTTACCCATTCTATTGATAAAAATTAAGTGTAATAATATGTATTTGAGATCTTTACATAAAATCCCTTTCCTTTCTTTTTTTTTTCTCTCGTAGCAAATTTTTGTAAACTTACAGGCTGCTCTTCTCTTTTTATCACTCATTTTTGATGGAAGTGTATTTAAATTCCTGAGATAAATTATTTAAGAAGAAAAAACAACATGAGTGTAGGCTGTGTTCCTAGATATAAGGGAGTTGTTTGTTTGTTTGTTTACTCAAGATTTTAGATGTCAGCTAGCTCTTAATTTTTCCCAACAAATGAGTCATGACTTAGATTTACCCCCTATGTTTGTCACAATGAAACTAGGTCCAGAAACTCCAGTCACTAGCTGGTGTATCTTGTTTCTGGTGTCCCACAGTAATTAACTAGATTTTAGGATTGCATTTCAGGTTATACTTCTTACCTTCAAATATTATATTCTCACCTTTAAAAATATATTTTTAGAATTCTCGATGTGGCTCAGCGTGTTAAGAACACAGTGTCCATGACAAGGTAGATTAAATCCCTAGCCTTGCTCAGTGGGTTCTGGCATTGCCACAAGCTGTGGCGTAGGTCACAGATGCAGCTCAGATCTGGCATTGCTGTCTGTGTTTGTGGTGTAGGCTGAAAGCTTCAGCTCTGATTCGAGATTTAGCCTAAGAACTTCCATATGCCACAGGTTCAGCCCTAAAAATAAAAGAAGAAAGAAAAAATATATATAAGGGCATAATGGAACAATAAGAAATGGATTAATCCTCCATCTAAAAATCACTTAAAATGTAGACGTAATATGTAAAATAACAGTTGTTAGATGCTAATACATGAAAGGGGAAAAAATTGAGGCAATCTTTACAATTCCTGAAGAAAGTGTCCAGGCATCCGAGCAGAATAAAGAAACCCAGGAAGAGCCCCACAATCTATTTAAAATGAGGGGATAAAAGTGGCATCTAGGGACACCAATGTAGCTAGAGTTAGCAGGGCAAATAGTAGAGCGGGAAAGTTTCACAGAAGAAAAAAAAAAAAGAACACTGTATACACTTTGAATAATCTACTGAATACTCATCAGTGTGTATGTAAAGGAAGCTCCTGGAGACCAAGTTATAAAAACATCAAATGGAGCAGGCAGAAAAATCCCTGGAGTTCAAGTAGGGCCAGAATGCCGCAGGTCTCCACTACCTAGAATAGAAAAATCTTGCTATTTATGGGATACCAGATAGAGTACTGAGGCATATTTTAACACAGTAGAAACAAATTAGTTCTAAAATAATTCCTCTTCAGCTCTGGCAAACAAAACTTAAAATTGGGACTAAAAGAATCAAACTGTTTCCAATTTACCTATATCGATGAACAAAGTTCAAGAACACTTTAAAAAATATGAGCAACCAACAAGAAAATTTACAATATCTGGCACACCATAAATAAGTAGCAGGCATATGGGGGGAAGCAAACTCTAAGATTTGTAAGGAGAAAAACTCAATTACTCAAAACAATTTAGAACTGACAGATGATAGGATTAATAAGCAAGGATATCAAAAACAGTTTTACAACTATTTGCAAATATTCCAGAATATAGGACAAAATTTGGCTATGTTAAGAACATAGTAGATATAAAAAAGATCCAAACTGAAATTTAAAGATAGAGAGTAGAGTGTCCGAGATTAAAAAATACACTTGATAAGACTAACTGCAGATTAGACACTGCATCATAAAAACCTAATTTAAGACATTTTAATAGAAACTATTCAAATTGAAACATAGAAAACAAAAAGGCTGAGAAAAACCAAAAGTACATCAGTAAGTTCAGGAATAACTTTAAGCAGCCTTAAATAAGTTTAATTGGAGCCTCAAAGAAGTGGAGAAAGGAGGATAGAAAAATATTTGAAGAAATAATGGCCAAAACTTTCTACATTTCACGAGCACTATAAACGCACAGATCCAATAAGTTTTAAAAATCCCAGGAAAAAGAAGCTTGAAGAAAATAACACAGAGTCACATTACAAACAACTGCTGACAAGAGATAAACGAAAATCTTGAAAGACTCCAGAACGAAAACGTACATTTCATAAAAGAAACGTCTTTAAAGTACTAAAAGGAGGACACTGTCAACCTAGAATTCTAAACTCAGTCAAGTATCTTTTTTTAAAGGTAGAGAAATCTTTTTCAGAATCTAAATTTGGGAGTTCCCATCATGGCTCAGTGGTTAACGAATCCAACTAGGAACCATGAGGTTGCAGGTTTGATCCCTGGCCTCACTCAGTGTGTTAAGGATCCGGCGTTGCCAAGAGCTGTGGTGTAGGTTGCAGACGCAACTTGGATCTGGCGTTGTTGTGCCTCTGGTGTAGGCCGGCGATTACAGCTCCGATTGGACCCCTAGCCTTTCCGACTAGTAACCGTGAGGTTGCAGGTTCGATCCCTGGCCTCGCTCAATGGGTTAAGGATCCGGCATTGCTGTGAATGGTGGTGTAGGTCACAAACGCAGCTTGAACCCCAGACCCCTACCCTGGGAACCTCCTTATGCTGAGGGTGTGGCCCTAAAAACAAACAAAAACATCCACCAAAAAAGAAATCTACCCCCCAAAAAGCCTCAGGAACTAATAAATGAGTTCAGCAAGATTGTAGGATACAATCTCAATATAAAAAAATTCAATTGAATCTATATATGAGCAACAAGGAATCTGGAACTGAAATTTTAAAAAATATCATTTACAATATGAAAAACATCAAACAGATAGATTTGATGAAGGATATGTCAGACCTATACACTAAAAAGTACAAAACCTTTCTAAGAGAAATTAAAGACCCAAATAAGTAAAGAAATATATTCATGGATCGAAAACTCAGTAGTTTCAACATTGATTTTCTCTAAACTAATTTTCAAAGCAATATCATTCAAAATCTAAGTAAGCTTTTTGGGGGGGAAATTGACAAGCTGATTCTAAAATTTAGATGTAAATGCAGAGGACTTTGAAAATTAAAATAACTGAAAAAATGGTGAACTAATACAACCTGCTATCAAGCCTATAAAGTTGCAGCTGTCAAGACAGTGTGATATTTGATTTCAAGATAAAAATGCATAAACTGGGCCCTGTCTTCACCCTGTATACAGAGATTAACAACATGAATCAGAGATCTAAATCTGAGATAATATTATAAAATTCCTGTAAGAAAACATAGGAGAAAATCATAATTCCCTTGAGTTTGATCAGTAATACTGTAACAGGGCACAAAGCACAAAGAATAAAAGAAAAAATCAATAAATTGAACTTTATCAAAATTGGAATCTTTTGCTTTTCATATGATAGTTATGAAAGAGAAAGGCAGCCCCAGACTTATAGGTGTTTGGAAAATATATATCTGACAAGTGACTTATATCTAGGATATGAAAAAAAACATTACAGGCACACCTCACAGTTATCACAGGTTTTGTTCTAGATTACTACAGTAAAGCAAATATTGCAATAAAGTAAGTCAAATTTTTTTTTGCTTCCTAGTACATATAAAAGTTATATACTATAGTCAGTTAAGTATGCAACAGCATTATGTCCAAAATAACAATGTACACCTCTTAATTTAAAATTATTGTTAAAAATGTTATCATTTGAGCCTCAGCAAGTTTTGATCTTTTTGCAGTGGTCACTTCACAGATCACCATAACAATATGATAATAAAAAAGTTTGTGAGGATTACCCAAATATGACAGAGCAAATACTGTTGGGAAAAAAATGGTGCTGATAGACTTGTGCTACACAGGGTTGTCACAAACCTTCCATTTGTACAAGTGCTGCATCTGCAAAGTTCAATAAAACAAAGTATGCCCCTGTATAGCCCACTCATGATACAAAAAAGCCAATAAAAGTCCGGCAGAATATATGAACACACAGCTTACCTTATACAGATATCAAAGAAGGACCAAGATGCTAAATACCATTTGTCATTAGGAAAACCATTTATAACACTAATAGTTTACTGTACACACAATAAAATAGCTTAAATGAAAAAGACTGACCACACCTAGTGTTGATAGGGATGTGGAATAACTGGAACTCTCATACATTGCTGACTGGAATGTAAAATAACACAACCATATTGGAAAACAGTTTAACAGTGAGATAAGATGTGAAGTGTATATTAACCATAATACTCAGCACTTCTACTTCAAGGTATTTTCCTAAGAAATGAAGTGTATGTCCATACATGATTGATCATAGCAATTTTCTTTTTAAAGCCCCAAACTGAAACAAAACCTCAAATTTCCATCAATAGATAAATGGATTTTAAAAATGATGATACATCTATACTAAGGATATGCAAACTTCTTCTGTAAAGGGACAGATATTATACATGTTCACCTTTCTAGGCTGAATGACTTCTACTCAGCTCTGCTGTTGTAGCATAAAAGCAACTGTAAACAACACATAAACAGATAGGGATGGTCAGAGTTTGCTAAGAACAAGCTGCATTTACCCAACCGGATTTGGCCTGTTGGATTTGCCAAAGCCGGATCTATATACAATGAACTACTTCTCAACAACAAAAAGAAACACACAATTGATGCGTGGATGAATCTTAAAATAATTATAGTGAATTTAAAAACCCATACTGCAAAGGGTGGGGGAAAAATGTAATTGTAATGTATACATGTAAGGATAACCTGACCCCCTTGCTGTACAGTGGGAAAATAAAAAATAAAAATAAAAAATAAAAAATAATAAAAACCCATACTGTATGATTCCACTTAGAAAATTCTAGAATTTGCAGACCAATCAGTAGGGGCAGGAGGTTTATCAGTTGATATCTTAAGCATGGTTAAATAGTTACTTAGACATGGTTGCTTTGGTTTCTCAAACATATTTGTAATATTTTATTCAGAGCCTTTGTCTAATAAATTCAACATCTGGGTTTCTCCAAAAACAGTGTCTATTGACTATTTACTTTTTTTCCTATGTATGAACCATATTTTCCTGCTTCTCTTCATGACTTGTGATCTTTTTTTTTTTTGAAAGTTAGGTATTTTTAAATAATATAATGTGGCAACTGTGGAAATTAGATTCCCTCTCCCCAGGGTCATTGTTTCCGTGTGTTTATTTAGTGAATTTCCTGAACTATTTTTTAATGGGTCTGTGTTCTTTGTTATGTGCCTCCACTGAAGTCTCCACTTGGTTAGCTGAGTGGTCAGCCTATGACTGCACAAAGAATTTTTTTAAATACCACTTCAAAAGTAATCCCCAAAATGATTTCAATAGGTAAAAGTGGAAGTTCTGTCTATACCTGGAGAGGAAAGGCCTCCAATTATTAGCTCTTACTAGAACTCTTACTAAAACTTACTAGAACTAGGGAGAAGGGCAGTTTCCCCCAAATAGGAGGAAGAAAGCAAAACATAAGTGCCATTTAGGAGCCACGCCCAGAACATGCCATTATATCTGTATATTCCTTTGGCAAAAGCAAGCCTATTTACCATGCCAGCTGTCACTGAGTGATCCCTTTAAGATTGAGACTGATACAGGTCCATATCTAATTATGGAGTGCTTCAAATAAGACACTTTCTTAATCCCCTGACTACTGATTTTGAAGTCCAGTTTTTGAAAACCTTAGTCCAAGCCTAAATATCCCATCTTAATCTAAATGAGTCTGACTTTTGGATTTGGTGAATGGGTCTTCATTCAGTTTTCTTTCTTTAGGAGGAGAGATATGTGAAAACTTTTACTTCCATTGCTAATTAGGAAAAAGAAAACTTTAAAGGAAGAATGCTAACTCAGAAAGACGATAAAGACACTGTTGACTGAATTGTACATAGAAAGCACAAAATCACAGAATTCAACTGACATGCTCAATTGAAAGAGAAACATGGCCATTGGTAGACCTGTTTCAAGTTAGCAGGCCTTGGTGCCTGTATCAAATAAAATAAAGTGGTGGGACCAGATTTGAGGTACAAATTTTGAAAGCGTATCCAATTGGACCCAATTTCCATTAATAGATGTTCAGAACTTATGTTGATATATAGCAATGAACTAAGTTATCAGTGGACTCCTACATAAAATACCATTTGTAAAACAAAGACAATGAGCTATTCTGTGGGACATTTTCTGTATTTACAACGGTTTAATGAGTAGAGGTCCCTAGATATAAAAAATCTGGGTTTCAGAAGATCCTGGGAAGCATTCCAAAGAGAACCAGATTCTTAAAAAAAAAAAAAAGAAAGTGTCAGAGTGTATCATATATTTACTACATTGAGACAGTTAAACTTTAGGAAATTAAACAACACTAGCTGAAAAAATGCAATTTCTTAAATAATAGCAGGTTAATCATGGTAAAAAAAAAAGTTTATCCAAACATACCTACCCCAAAGGAATTATAATAAATGCCTTTTGTTGTAAATTAAATTTTAAGTGGCTAAGATAGTCTTTTAACTTGTATTATTTCAATCATATCTATTCCCATCAGTCACATTAAATCTACATTAAACAAAACTAATTGCACACACACATCTTCATGGGGAAAGCCAGCAGTTCCTTATGCAGACTCTTCTATTTTGCATCTGCCTGATTCTTCTATGTAACCAAAGTGTATCGGTTTTCTGCATATAAATTATAAAGGAAGATGCAATCTGAAAGTGAAACATACAAGTTGAAAACCTTCCTTTACCCTAAACCTTGGTCAAAGACATTTTATTTTTGTTAAGAATCCTGACTAGGAGTTCCCGTCGTGGCGCAGTGATTAACGAATCCGACTAGGAACCATGAGGTTGCGGGTTCCGTCCCTGCCCTTGCTCAGTGGGTTAACGATCTGGCGTTGCCGCAAGCTGTGGTGTAGGTCGCAGATGCGGCTCGGATCACGCGTTGCTGTGGCCCTGGCATAGGCCGGTGGCTACAGCTCCGATTCGACCCCTAGCCGGGGAACCTCCATATGCCGCGGGAGCGGCCCAAGAAATGGCAAAAAAAGACAAAAAAAAAAAAAAAAAAAAAAAAAAAAATCCTGACTAAACTTGTTAGAAACTGGTATGTAATTCATCACATACTCAACATTTAAAAGTAGTACGTTTTACTTTGAAACCTCAAACCCATTCCTTGGGCTCTAATGTTTTATGAACAATTGCAGAGAAAGAGTTAATGGTCATTAGTAAAATCTAATGGATATGTTTTGTTACTCATGATGCTCTACTTAAAAAATAATCCTTCTGGTGCATTTTGTTATTCTAAAATTCAAGGAATTTAAAACCATTGTTATAAAGGTTTAGAACCATTTTACTGTTTCATAAACAGAAGCACACACTCACAATATCAAGATACCACATCAGTTTAAAAATAAATATTTTTCCTATACCATCTTTATAGCACTGACTTGGCAATAGAATTAAAAAACTATATTTATAATAGAAAATTACAATGCATATGTGTAAAATTCTGTATTAGGTGTATACAACCACATTTTAGAATTCGTATTAATTGTCCCATATTGTAAATTCTATGCTAGAAAATTCTCAAAAACATGAGATTTTTTTTGAGAAAAAGGAATTCTTCCAAATATGTGTTTGGGATTCAATCTTTCTTCCTTCTAGCCATGAAAGTGGTGCCTCTCATGCTCCCTGTATCCAGGTTAAGCTATAACCAGAGTAATGAAGGAAAAGTCATCAAGATACTTATTAATTGCCCCAAACCACCTTCCAAAAAGAAGGGCTAGCCCAGACTTCCAAGTCAGAATTCAGGCCACAGTATTTGGTCTACAGTTCCAGAAAACTATTCAGGTGTGTATCTTTTTTCCTTGTTTAAAAATGAATATAGAGCAGAGCCCTTCATATACTTCTCAAGAAAACATCTGTATCCCACATCTATACCAGCTCAAATCCAGTGGTTCCAAGTACTCAAGGCGTGCTTACATTCTCCTGAGACTATCTACTTGAACCAAATTTATTTGAGCGAGTGGCAAATTTTAATAAAAATTTTGTGGAAGAGAAAAAAAAAGATTTTATATCAACCTCTGCTACCGCGCAGCATATAATTTCATAAATACCCATTCAACGTGTGCCTTCCTAGCCTCTTTTGCCGTTCTAGCAGCTGCCAACTCAGAAGGCAGTTTTCTTTTTCCATTTCTTACCACCCAAAATATTGTTACCACAAAGCAGGAAATTAATCAAAACTCTATTTCAACCAAATTGGCTTTCTCTGCAAAGAAAATCTCTTACTAAATTCAAAGTGAAAATATGTATATGCTTAAGTATGTATCACATATTTATTGTACTCAACAATAGTTTTTGCAGAATCTGTAGTAATTCACTAGGGTCATTGGTTTTATATTTAAGACAACCCATTTTTTGTCTCTCTATTCACCCAGAACTCAAACGGCTACTCATAGAAAATTTTATAAGCATACGCTTGGTAGTTGGGATTACAAAACTCCTCAAAAATTAAGAATTTTTGCTACACATTTAATGATAAGCCCATGTGTAGGGGGTTAAAAGGTAGATTCAGAGGCTCAATAACAGCATCTGCTCACAATCTTCTTTGGTTAGTTTCTCTGTGATTGTCTTAGCTTTCCCCTGTCTGGGAGCATTTTTGCAATCATGCTCCAGGCATCACATCCAAAAGACCAGGAAAAGGGGGATGCTAACTAAGCATTTCTTTTCTCTCTCCTTTTTATTTTTTTTTATCACAGAGGAAGATCTTTCCCAAAAGCTTCCGTAAGACTTCCCCATAGGTTTTAATGGCATAACTGGATTATATATCCCTAATCTTACCTTTGGCAAAGGGGAATGATGTTATTGAAAGGGTTTAGGGGCAGAAGGCATATGCTACTCCGGCATAAGGGTTATTTTGTGCTGAAGGCAATTGAGAAAAAGCAGGCACACAATGAGATCTCTGGCCTCCCTCCACCTGCCTGAAAGCAGAACATAAATTTCTCTTTTGAAGGTGTGTCTTCCCCTACCCACACCAGGGAGGGGATAACAACCTTATTTTCAGATAGAGAAAAACAATATGGTGGCATTTAGATGGACCTGCACGAACAAGCTTACTAACTGTCCCTTTTCTTCCATTTGTTTCCCCAGTATTTTTACCTTCCCACAATTTCCTGCCCCTAAAAGCCTAAATCCTTTTTCTTTGTCTTGTCACTTCTCAACTAATTTGTTTTTCTTTGATCAGATGCCCATATAAGCCCCAAGTTATTACCAACCCTCTGATTTACTTATCACTGAATACACTGTATATGCTTGTGACCCTTGAGTGGCAGAGACTGTTAGCCTTTCCTCAGTATCATTTCTTGCATTTCTGCTCATCTTCCCAGTGAGAGAACTTCAATTTTTGGATGAGTATATGATGACCTTCAGTAAAGAATATGTTTTCCAGTCTCTCTTTGAAACAAATTTCGACCCTGGGACCAAGTTCTAGCCACTGGGTTGTAAAAATGACAAATTAAGTGGAAACTTCTGGAGACCTTCTTAAAATATACTGGGGCTGCTTCCTTTGTCCCTTTCTTCTGTTCTGTCTCCCTTTATCTTTCCTGATGGCTGGATGTGATAACTGCAGGTTGAACAGATATTTGGGGCCATGAAATTACTTTAAGGATAGAATCCTCCAGAGTAGGGCTATAAGATAGAAGGAGCTTCAGTCCCCATGGACTTTATAAAGAAAGACCTCTCAGGGCAGCTCTAAACCGTCAACTTTTAGACATTACTATGAAAAAGAAGTAACATTTTATTTTATTTAAATTGGTATTATTTTTTTTCTCTCTTATTTGTAGCCAAGTCTAATATTAACTGATGACAAACTACTTATGGTTTATTCCTTGTGGTCAAGGAGTGGGACTCACTTTTCCTTTAGCACACTGCTGACTTCTACATCAACAAAAGAATGATTCTTTTAGCAAGAATGGAAAGAGTGGCTATAGAATATGCCATCAATAGCATTTGCTAAAGGAACTCATGCAGTACACATTAGGAAAGACATAGCATAACTACACTTGCATGCCTAAAAGATCATTCTGCGGTATGTATAGGACAAACAGAAACTAGGAGGAATGGATTAAGACAGTTGAGACCAAGGTCATGAGAACAGCCTCCAACAATGTCAAAAGAAATGGAGAAACATGGACAGCTGTGAACTACTAATTTGATGAGATCAGTTGGAGAGTAAGAAATAAGAGAGAAGAAAATATCAAGATTGCAATCACAGAAAAGTAAAGAGGATTTGGAAACTACAACATTTAGCACTGTGGGCTTTCTTATGGGGGAAAAAAGTATATTCAATCAATCAAGCAATAAACATTTACCAATCCACTTAGCATACACCAAACACAGATGTTTGACCATATATTGCAGTTGGATTATCTTCAAAATTAAAGAAATTTGTTTGTAAATAGGAGTATATCTGTACTTTTGAGACTTCTACCAGGCCCTAAGTGGAGGACAGAGTAACTACAGAATGAGCCCGTTCTTTAAGGAGTTCCCTGTTCAGTGGCACTGATGAAATATATATACCTGGCACAGGGTAGGTGTTCAATATTGCTCTTGCGGATGAATGACATGATCACATGGAGTCATAAAATGGGACAGAATGTGTGGCTTGTAGTGGACATATTTTGGAGGCACAAAGGAGAAAAATGGTAGTTCTAAGGGATTCATTAAGTCTTCATGAAGGAGGTAAGACTTCTTTGCAGCTTACCTCTGCTCATCTCCTGCCTTTGTTACTTTTTTCTCTATTTATTTTGTTCCACATCCTTAATCATTTCAAGCAGTCTCAAAATAGATTTTTTAAAATTTAGATATGAACTGCCAGTGAGCTACATATTGACGCTAGATTCATATGATAATATTTTTGCTTAATATGGATTCATTCCATCAGCTACAATTTATTATACACCCATTATGTACCAGAATTTCAACAGTAGTTTTTGTACCCAATATTTTATTTAACATTCCTAATAAACTGTAAGGCAAGCATATTATTAAGATTAGATTCAGCTCTAAATAGCAGAGTTCAATAGATAGAAATCTATTTTCTACACTACATAAAAGTATGAAAACTAATATATTGACTGTGCTTCATGAAATCCTCAAGGAACCAGGCTCCCTCCATCTCACTATTCTGCCATCCTTAAGGTGTGGCCTTGTCCTCTTTGCCCAAGGGAAGAGCTGGAGCTCCAGGAATTATACCTGCATTTCAGACAGCAGGATGAGAAAAGCTTTAAAGAATAAAGGAAGCAGTAAGCTTACATTAGTCATCTTTTAAGGAAGTTTCCTTAAAGCTGCCACGTGACACTTCTAATTATATTCAGAACTTAACCATGTGGTCACACCTATATATAAGGGAGAATAGGAAATGCTACTCTATTTGAGATAACATTGTCCCAGCTAAAATTTGTGAGTTTTATTCCCATGTAAGAAATAAAGAGTGAATACTGATGAATAATGGCAGTCTCTACTGCAATTATAACTCTCATTTTTACAGATGAGGAAATGAACACTCGGGGGTGGGGGGGGGACTTGTCCCTGATGATACATCTGGTTCATGTCAGAGCCAGGATATGAATCCCTTTCTTCTTGATCCAAATTCAGCACTGACTTCGCTATACCACAACAGCTTCCATCAGCTGAAATGTGAAATGGCTCCTTTTTCACAGTGAGTTTTTTCCATCAGAAGTGACACGGTGTGACAATTATAAACATTAAAAAAATTTTAACAGGTCAATAGAGTGAATACATCACAACATCAATCATCATACTAGTTAGTCCTTTGATTTTCTGTCTTTACATTTCTGTAATATTTTAAAATCTTGATATTAATTTCCAGGTTAGTCCTATTTCCTTCATTTTTTTTTGTCTTGCCTCTTTATCCTGATAGGTACCAATGTAATTTTCTTTTGTTTGCTTCACCGCCTATAATGTATACCTCATACCTGATGGTTGTCATAAAATTACATGATTTTCCTGAAGGATCCCTTAACATTTTCCTCTTGCGTCATATCCTATATATGAAACCATCTATCATGTCAGTTTTACATGACTCCCATTCACTCTTTTTCATCATCTTCACCTCTGTTGAAATTTTTGGAAGACTTTCTTGTATTACTCCAGTGATGCTCTTTGGAGATGCCCCATATCTATCTAGGTACTCAGCACTTCTGAATCCTTATGAAAAATTCTGCTTGATCCCTTAGATGTATGAGACACAGTTTCTCAATAATTCTAAGATCCATTTTAAATAACTTCCTTTCTTTTTAATATTCTCTACATGACCTAATCTCATTTATCTGCTACATCAAAGCTGTAATATTTTCCACCTTTCTCAGAACACCTAGTGCCTGAACTCCTTCTACTGCCATCACATATTCTTGCCACCCTCCTTGTCACAGTCATCTTCACCACAACTCCTGACATCTGGAACAATCTCCTGCAACTCCTAGACACTCTATCAATCTTCCAATATCATAATAATAGTAATAATAAAATATTCCCTGCCAAATGCTGCAGTTTCTCTCCCTTCACATTTGAAATGTTCTCTTAACCTGTTAAAAATAATGTGTAATGCAAATCTTCCCTTGTTTAGTGATTTAATTTGTCAGCTAACAAGTACTTAGATCTGAATTCAGACATTTCTTAATGAATTGTTTTTGGGTTTTTGTTTTTTAGTTCTTTTGTCTTGTTTTTTTGTTTTGTTTTGTTTTTTTTGGAATAGGACCACTACTGACCTATTCTTGAATGATTCCTGATAATATAGTAGTGTAAACTGATACATACATATCTCTGTTAATATTCAAGGAAGAGGAATGAATACCTGTCAAGTTTGGCACTGACTATATTTGATGTGGAGAATAATGGAGCACCTTCAAGCAAACAGGGAGTTGTAATATATGAGATGTTCTGCTGAAAAGGTAAAATATGACATCACCAATCAAGTTAATGAACAGCAGCAGGTCTCACGAAAATGTTTCCCCCATAGACATATATTAGTGTTTTAATGACAGCACTTTTGACATACTAAATCTTATAAATGATTTGCCTCCCTAGAAAGATACTTTCAGAGACTAAAGATTAGATGAAGATGTCTACTTAGTAGGAAAAGAACAAAATGATACAGTCGTTTATTTTTAAAAAAAAACTTTTTGGGGCAAAATTTATTTTATTTTGGCAAAGTCACTGAAAATACTTCAAAGTAAAATGATTGGAAAGAAGTTGTTTGGTTCTTTCCTCTAAACATTTTTATCTAAGCTATTCCCTTATGTTGTGGGAAAATATAAAAATTCAGATTGGAGAATCTTTTAAAGGATTTACAAAGCCTTCAAAACTTGACTCTCAAAACTATGGATATAATTAAGGTGATCTGGAAACTACCTTGACACTTAGTCTTAGCATGAGTTTGCTGTTGATTTTGAATACATTTCTTATTAGATAAAACAATTTTATTTTCTTCTAACTTTATCTCATTATACAATTATTTGAATTACTGAGTACTCCTACGAGAAATGTAAGGATATACTGTCACAATTTCTGTCCAAAAGTTTAAATGTTTTGTGATAATCTTGTTTAGTCTATCAAATGGCTTGCACAAAAGACAATCTTTTTCTTTTAAATCCATTTTTATCCAATTTAATGACTTAAATTAGTTAACAAATTTAAAAATTGAAAATAATTGCCAAAATGGTATCACTAATCACCTTTTTTTTTTTTTTGGCTGCATCTGTGGCATGCATTAACCTGTGCCACAGCAGCAACCCAAGCCACTGCAGTGACAATGCTGGATCCTTAACCCACTGAGCTACATGGGAACACCTAATCACCTTTCATTTTTAAGTTAACAGGATATGTAAGAGTTTGGGCTTATAAACAATTATTTCAACTAGTTAGTTTCATTTTAATACTGTTTTGAAGACCTTCAGTATACCCCTAATTTTTTGCAACACAAAGGAAAATGCAGATATTTTAAATGAAAATTTACCTATTATATCCATGATGTACTTCATAGTATTTGAAAATTTACACTGGAAATATTCTTAGCTAAATCTTAAAGTGATATCAGGAAAACAGTTATTCATGCTATTCACTAAATAGTTCTATTTCTTTGGTTTCTGTCATATAGTAAGATTGCACTTCCTTTTCCACTTGTTTCAGGGGTCAAGTGATTAGTTCTGGCCAAAAGCTATAGATAGAAATAACCTATGTCACTTCCAGGCTGAGTATTTAACTGCTGGTATAGCCTCCTGAGCATTCTGTTTTGGCAAAGTGATGCATGAAGTTTGAGATGGTGGCCTCTCTGTCAGTCCAGGCCCCTGAGTGGCTGGGATGTGTTGAGTCCCTTGCTGACTTAGGATGGATATATAACATGAGCCAGAAATAATCTTTATTGTTTTAAACCACAGGGTTCTGAAGGTAGATTTTTTTTTCTTTTACCATAACATAATCTATCCTGACTAAAATAAAATGTTTTAAAGTCTTTGAATCCAGGGTCTATATTTTTGCAGCCTCTACACACATTTATTTAATCATGACACTGAAAAACAGAGGTTCAGAAAGAAAAATGAACTAGAAACTCAGGAAAAATATTTAAAATATAACATAAAAGAAAACACAGAGATAGGTCTATTTCAATGATTTTCCTAGTTCAATTTTTTTTTAATTATGAAAGAAAAATTGCACATTAAAGAAATATATAGAAATGAAGAAAGAAAACAATCACTCCTCAGGTATGACCACATAATCATGAACATGTTGATGTTTCCTGCCAGTCTTTTTTTATGTATTATTCAGTGTGTGCATGTATTTGCAAATGTAATAATGGTGACTTTATAAAATTAAAGTAATAAAGCATAAGAACTAAAGGGAAATGCATTTAAATATTCAACTGAGTTTATGGAAACGAAGCCTCTTTTAGAGTAATAGAAAGTGAAAACACTGACAATTAATTACATTAAACTTTAAACTCATAAACATAAAAAACTTCCTGAAAAGGATATGACAAAATGCACTTGAGTAGACCAAAGTTGAAAATTGTATTCATGAAATGCATAAAAGCATCATGCAAGAAAAAAAAACAGATATTTTTAATTTTGAAAATTGCTTAAGGTTTTATCTTTTGTTATACTCAGAGTGTACACTCAATAAAAGTATATCATTGAGAATTCATAATCTAGTTGTCAAAAGAAACTTATTCACATTAAAAAATCACAATCAGGAGTTCCCATCGTGGTGCAGTGGTTAATGAATCTGACTAGGAACCATGAGGTTGCGGGTTTGATCCCTGGCCTCTTTCAGTGGGTTAAGGATCCGGCGTTGCTGTAAGCTGTGGTGTAGGTTGCAGATGCAGCTTGGATCCTGTGTTGCTGTGGCTCTGGCTTGGGCAGGTGGCTACAGCTCCAATTTGACCCCTAGCCTGCGAACCTCCATATGCTTTGGGTGTGGCCCTAGAAAAGATGAAAAGACAGAAAAAATTTTTAAAAATTTAAAAAGTTGCAATCAACTATTTATACAAATACTCTGTGTAAAGAGAACACGTATAATTAAAGGCTAAATTTTGTAATATAGACTGAAAATACTTTAAGAGTTTGTTACTTCAAAAAGCTTGTTTCCTTTCTTCGAAATAAAATGAATGAATTATCAGAGAACTCCTCTTAGAAAAATAGGAACTGAGCTTAGCTTTGACTTTCCATAATAAAGGAAGAAGAATCTCTTTTCTTTGCATGGATCATATATATATAAGCTCAGTCTTAAAGTTTGTTGGAGTACACTACTAGGGCAAGAGCAGTAAATAAATGGCCCAGCTACCTGTGGGGCTAGCCCTGGAGAAAGCTCAAGGTCTAAATCACAATGTCTTAATGGGTTGGCAAAGCTGGGTTCAATTTATGCTGATACTCAGGCACAGCGTATATGCTTTTATGGATGGTAAGTGTCTTAGTTCAGGCTGCTTTAACAATATTAGATAAGGTGGCTTAAACAACAAACATTTATTTCCCACAGTTTGAAGTCTGGAAATCCTAGATCAGAGTGACAGCATGACTGGGTTCTTTGTAAAGGTCCTCCTCCTGATTTGTAGATGGTAGTCTTTTGCTGTATCCTCACATGGCAGAGAAAATGAGAGCTAGGCTCTTCCTCTTTTTATAAAGACACAATTCCCATCATGGGGGCTCCACCCTCATCGCCTAATTACCTCCAAAACTCCATTCAACTGCAGTAAAGAGGTCAGTCTACATGCTCAGCTCCATCCTCCTTAATCTGGAGCCATGCTTTAGCAACCCTATTTATACCAGTGGGTAGAATCTGGAGTTAGCTTTGCTGATTGAAACTCTCTATCTCCTGGGCTTAGGGTAAACTCCTTGGGGGCATCTGCATCTTCTCTTTGGAATGGCCCAATCCTATTGCTTGGCTTCAACCTTATTTCTTTTTTTGTATTCAAGGTCATTATTAGAAATCTGATCCTGTTCCAAACAATAATCTACTTGATTTAGGGCATTCTCTGGCACCCAACTTAATGCTTTCTAGCCCTACCTCCAAATAGCATCACTTTAGGGCTTTAACATATGAATTTAGGGTGGAGACACAAACATTCAACTCATAGCAATAAGTGTCATCAAAAGACATGCCAGGGGCTGTCATGATCTTGAGATAGATGCTCTGATTTCAGGCAGAGTCCCAGCACGTGGTGAGCATCCAAATGTTTCCATATGCTTCATCTTATTTGATCGTCCCAAAGCCTTCAAACCTTTGAAGTAGAAAAAGCAGGTATCATTTTCCTCATTTTGGAAAGGAGACATGACAGGCCCAAGTCCTGAGGTCAGTAAAAGACATGTTCTGTCTCCTGTTCAGTGTTCTTCCCTTTGAACTGTAGGGAATCTTAGGGCCACCTATAATGGGATCATGACACAGAGAAAAGAGAAATTGTAATCACAGTGAAAATAACCGGTTTAACCAGATGACTAAAACTTACCTTTAGAGAAATAGGTTATAAAACCATGTGGGGCTTCTACTTTATGGATGTTGTATTAGTTTACTAGGGCCGTCTTAACAAAATACCATAGACTAGTTGGCTTAAACAACAGAAATTTATTTTCTCACAGTTCTGATCTTTGTAAGTCTGAGATCAAGGTGTTGGCAGAGTTGGTTTCTTCTGAGGCCTCACTCCTTGGCTTGTAGATAGCTGTCTTCTTCTTTTGTCTTCACATGAGCTTCTTTTTGTGTATGGCTGTGTCCAACTTTCCTCTTCTCATAAGGACTCAAGTCACATTGGATTAGGGCGGGTCCTCATTTTCACTTAATTACCTTTTTTTTTTTTTTAGGGACGCTTATGGAGGTTCCCAGGCTAGGGGTCCAATCAGAGCTACAGCTGCCAGCCTACACCACAGCCACAGCAACATCAGATCCGAGCCGCATCTCCAACCTACACCACAGCCCATGGCAATGCTGGCTCCTTAACCCACTGAGCAAGGCCAGGGATTGAACCTGAAACCTCATGGTTCCTAGTCAGATTCGTTTCTGCTGCACCACGACGGGAACTCCTTTGTTACCTTTTTAAAGACCCTATCTCCAAATATGGTCACATTCTGAGATACTGGAAATTAGGAACATCAAAATGAAATTTGGGGGGACACAAGTCAGCCCATAACAGATGGCTATGAAATCACAGTTTTAGAGATATGAGATAATAGGGAATAGGAAGCCTTTGAAAACTTTTGAAATAAATAAGGTTATGAAAGTGATGTTTAAGAAAGGTTAACTTAGCAGTGGATTGTAAAATAGATCTAGGGAAAGATTAGAAACAAGGAGAACACCTAGAAGGCTATTGAAATAATGTACAATAGGTATCATGAGAGTATGGTGATATTTCCAAATATATGCCATTTAAAATTTTGATGGTACTCCCCTACTTTTTAAAAAATTTTTGAGTAGAAGTATGTCATACAATACGTTTCTATAAATGGTGCCTTAAGCATTCTGGTTAATACTATAGTAGAGGGGGAAAAACATAAAACGAATTAAAAAGTAGTAACAAAATGTATTCTAGCTGCTGCATTAATGTTACATAATGTGATAATTATCATATAATATGCCGCTGTTTTAGTAATTTCCACCCATTCATCATGCATTTATTTAATAAGCACGCTTTGGGTAGAGACTGTGAGCTCTGTACAGAAAGCAAAAGATATAATCCTCCCTTAGAGAAGCCTGTCATTCTTTAGGTTCCCTGAAAGTTAAATTAAGTTTTTTCAAACCATTTAAACTTTCTCATTGTCTTTGCCAAAAAATTTTTTCCTCTAGGGCTTAAGATCCGTGAACAATCATGAATTTATCCACTCATAAACCACTAAGAAACCATCAAGCTCCTTTTCCATCGGGATGCATGACATTTACTTCATAAGGGTAAAGTCCTACTATTAACATGCCAGCGGACACACTCCCATTACTGCTGCCTCCCCTAAGTGCCTTCAATCACCCTAATTTCCATGAACTTCAAAGGGAGCTCAGAAAAGATATGGCGGAGAAACAAGAAGTTGGCAGGAATTGTACCAACACATCTTCAAACCACAGTGTGTTAAAAACACAAACCTTTCATGAAGCTAAGTGCCAACAAATGATACTTAGAATTTTCAAAGAGCTTCCCAATGGCCTAATTAAATGTTATGAGGTCAATCAGTATTATTAGCCTCATTGTGTAGATAAGAAAATGGAAACACAGAAAGGTTAAGTGATGTGCCCAGGCATTCACAGTTCAACAGTGTTCACATTAGTGTTTGAACTCAAAGGGCCTGACAACTGAAGGAATGCTTCAACTCATCTTCCTGTTCCCCTCAAAAATATCCTAGCTCACTCTGATTTATCAATCACCATTCATGAACATTCTTAATAGCTATTAGAGATTCAGTGTAACTTCTGAAGGTGTGGGCACTAATACCACAACACAAATGACCAAAATTTCTCATCAAATAGCTCCACATTCAAAGAAGTATGTTAGAAACAGGTAAGATTCTTCTGAATTTAGATTATTTCAATAGAGAACTCAATAGAGAATAAAATTAGCAGTAATTTACATATGTTCATATATGTTTTCTTCGCATAGCTTAGTAATAATGTAAGGGGATGAAATTTCCATTGTGATTAACTCAAAATCTTTGAAGTTCCCATAAACACTCATAAAATTTTTAGTACGGCATCACTGCAAGAGGTCATTCAGAATTCTTTTAAATTCAAGTCTGATACATTTAAATGATGCAACTAAACTTGTAATCTTAGAATAACTTTATAAATAACTCTTACACACCAAATGCTAAAAATTGGCTTGAATAGAATCCTTTTATAATAAGGTAAAATTTAGGCTATTTCTTTACTTACTACTCATAATATCTTTATTGCAAGTTCATAAAGAACATTCCTTGGTGGGTACAACTAATGTCTACATGTAATAAACTTTAAATATTTGGCATAAGCTTTTTCAAATAGTTTTTATGTTAACAGTTTATGCTTGTTATTTTAATATAGCTAAGTTTCTCTTATCTCTGCTTAAGTCAAAATTCATGTTTAAGAGTTCCTGCTGTGGCACAATGGATTAAGAATCCACTGGTTGGATCTCCAGCCTGGCACAGTGGGTTAAAGATCATGAGTTGCCACAGCTGTGGTGTAGTTCGCAGCTAAGGCTCAGATTCAAACCCTGGTGGGGGAAACTTCTGTGTGCTATAGATGTGGCCATTAAAAAAAAATCATGTTTATGTTTTTTCTCTGTCCTAGTACCACATAATACATTGCTTCATGCTTCTAATAGTTTGATTAAAGGCAATGAATTGCTTAATGTGTTTTTAATAGATAGGCATAAAATCAATCTTTCATTATTAAATTTGTTTCAATAGTAAGAGCAAAAGTAAGTTTTTAATTTACCCGTATTCTGTTTTCCCCCATTGGAAGTTTGTTCTTAAAATGTGAAGTAACAGGAGTTCCTGTTGTGGCTCAGTGGTTAACGAACCTGACTAGCACCCATGAGGACGTGGATTCAATCCCTGGCCTCCCTCAGTGGGTTAAGGATCCGGCGTTGCCATGAGCTGTGGTGTAGGTCACAGACATAGCTAGGATCTGGCATTTCTGTGGCTGTGGCGTAGCCCAGTGGCTACAGCTCGATTGGACCCCTAGCCTGGGAACTCCATATGCCGCGGGTTCAGTCCTAAAAAGACCAAAAAAAATTTTTTTAAATAAAAAAAAATAAAGTGAAGTAATATTAAAATTAGAGGTCTTCAGCCTACACTCTTCAGTGTGTCACAGGCAGTCCTTTGATCTTAGAAATGACGATATAATTGATACACTTCCACTAACCCAGAAATCAGCTTTCCTTTCCTAGACAAATTCTTTCTGTCAATTTTTTCCCTAAATCTTAGGGACTTTTTCATCAACAGTCTATCCTAGTTGTCATTAAAGTAGCATGGAAGCAATATAGAGTTGTGGTTAAAATCTGGAGTTCTCTCTGCTTAAGTTTAAATTTTAACTTAGTCGCTAACCAAATGTCTAATCTCAGGCAAGCCGCTTAACCTCTCTAAGCCTCAATTTCCTCACATGTAAAATTAAAGTAATAGAACTATATACTTCACAGGTGTTGTATGTATTAAGTGAAATAAGACAGCCTTTTGTATAGTACCTAGAATAACACAGGTGCTCAATAAAGAATGGAACTTTGAATACTGGTCAGTTTACCCTTACTGATTAATTTTCAAATATCCACTCACCAAGTATTTTTGAGTGTCCACTCTGTGTACAGTCTAGGTATTCCCTATAAAAGTCTAGTTAATGTATTAGATAAAAAAAAAGAGTTTGTTTATATTTGAAACATTAAAAATCTAGTGGACCACATGAACCACACACACACTTATAGCAGCTTTATCCATAATTGCCAAAACTTGGAAACAATTAAAATGTTCTTCATTTGGTGAGTGGATAAACAAACTGTGGTAATCCACAACAGAATATTGTTCAATGCTAGGAAGAAGTGAATTATCAAGCCATAAAGGGACATAGAGGAAAATTAAATGTGTATTATTAAGTAAAAGAAGCTGATCTGAGAAGGCTTTATACTCTATGATTCCAAGTATGTAACATTCTGAAAAGGGTAAAATTATGGAGACAATAAAAAGATTAGTTGTTGAAGGAGATGGAGAGGAAGAAGGGAAAAATAGATGAGATACAAAGGATTTTTAGGATAGTGAAAAATTCTCTGTATACTATAATGAAGGATACATGTCGTCACACATTTTTCCAAACCCATAGAATGTACATACCAAAAGTAAACTCTCTAACATTAGCTATAGACTTAATGCTAAGAAAGTAGTATCCTTAGTGGAGGGTATCGTCATAGACAACCATCATGTTAGTGGACAAACAGCATTTTTTGAGGATCTGCCTTATGAGAGAGAAGACTGAACTCATTTTCTCTTACCCCCTGGCACATCATGAAGGTCATATGGCCTTGACTCCACCAATTAGTTGCTCACACAATAGTACTCCTTAGAACGAACTTTCTGGCAAGGTTGTAGCAAAAGCATTTCTTTTGGGAAGGCAGCACTGATAGAGATGCTGGTGTCCAAAACCCGGCATCCACAGAGACAGCTGTGGGTTTGCTTCTTGTCACAGTAGAGTGCAGTTCTTCAATTGAGCAGTTTTCTATTGTAATTTGGTCATTGTTCTTATCTTCATAGCTTCCAAACTTGACTCTGGCCTTCCCAGAGCACCTGTGAGCTACCTGATGTCTACTAATTAAGTTTTTGACTATTAACCCATTATTACTTTGCTTCATCATCTGAATCTCAAATTGTATTAACACTGTATGTAACACATCCCTTAAGATACAAGTTTGAGGGGGAAAAGCTTAATGCCGATATGACTACCATTCACTGATCTTCCATTTCCCTCTCCAAGAGAGACACAATAGTAAGCTTGTGCTCCCTGTCCCCTAAACTTGTGACTTGTTTTGGCCAATGAGTAAACAGAGGTCATGTGTGTCCTTTCCAGGTGAAGCCATTTAATTTCCAGTTTTCCTACTATCTACCTCTTTACTTGCTGAGGTTGTCACGGAAGTCTGTGCTGTTATGGAGGGAACAATGTTGACCTACTATAGCGAGTACAGCTGTGCCATAGAGTGGCCAATATCCGCATAGGAATTTCATGATAAAAGGTGAAGTGTTCTTTAAGCCACTGAAATTTGGGGTTGTTCATTACTGCAGCATAACCTATGCTCTCCTGACTGACAGACACATTAGGGTTTGTAGAAGAGTAATATGTGTTCACATCATTTGTAAATAAAATGATATTTTAAAATGGTATCAACAATTAGAACTTTCATACAATCTGAACTGATTTTGTAATAATAAATCTAGAAACATTTAAATCCCATGAAAACTTATTATTATTATTATAACTATTATTATATTTTAATTTGCACTTATGAACACTGTAGTCTTGGGTCACTATAGACTTTTCTTTCTTTTTTTTTTTTTTTTTTTTTTTTTGTCTTTTTGCTAATTTCTTTGGGCCGCTCCCGCGGCATATGGAGGTTCCCAGGCTAGGGGTTGAATCGGAGCCGTGGCCGCTGGCCTACGCCAGAGCCACAGCAACGTGGGATCCGAGCCGAGTCTGCAACCTACACCACAGCTCACGGCCACGCCAGATCGTTAACCCACTGAGCAAGGGCAGGGACCGAACCCGCAACCTCATGGTTCCTAGTCGGATTCGTTAACCACTGCGCCACGACGGGAACTCCACTATAGACTTTTCAAACTCGTTAATGGTGTGATCCTATCCCAAGTAGGTAGAATTAAACCCGCCTAGGTTTTCTGGCACTATAGAACTATTTAAATGATAACCTACACAATTCTTACCTATTTTGAAATTATCCAGGATATTTTCTGATGATAAAGTTGAAATACTTGAAAAATGAAGTTGGCAAAAGGCAGAAATATAAATCCATTATCAAAAACAACTAGTCAGAAAATAAAATGGTCTGTGCCTTAGAACCTGAGAGTACTTATACTTGGGATTAAAAAATAAGTTTCGTCTGGTATGCCCACTAGGTTTGATTAGTAGTAATTGCTCGAAGGCTAAGTAAAGAGTCAGACTAAATTCAGATTCACTCAGAAAACCATGGATGACACATATATTGGCAGTGGGCAGGGAAGGAACTATAAACATATATGTCATATATCAGCAATTCCTTCCCCATGTTATAATATCCACTTATATGTGTGAATTAAATTTGTCCTGGATTTGAAATCCTTAAAGCAAACAGAATAGAGGGCCCTAAATAGAAATGTGCTATTTTAGACAGTGTGTTGGACAACACTCTCCATCTTGCCAAAAATAACCCTGTAATAAAATTAAAATTTCTATTTACTCATACTTCAACTAAGACATTTGATGAAATTACAGGAGTTCCCGTCGTGGCGCAGTGGTTAACGAATCCGACTAGGAACCATGAGGTTGCGGGTTTGATCCCCGACCTTGCTCAGTGGGTTGACGATCCGGCGTTGCCGTGAGTGTGGTGTAGGTTGCAGATGTGGCTTGGATCCCGCGTTGCTGTGGCTCTGGAGTAGGCCGGCGGCTACAGCTCTGATTAGACCCCTAGCCTGGGAACCTCCATATGCCATGGGAGTGGCCCAAGAAATAGCAAAAGAAAAAAAAAAAAAAGAAATTACTGCTAGGACATGTCTCAAACATATTTTACTAACATATTAGTTATGAAATTATATTGTATTAGTTGGATTGGAGAGTCTCACCTTCCTTCCTCTTACAAGATTGTGAGGTGTCTAAATCTAAGTTCTGTGGCTGATTCACCTTTACATCAACTGCTCACCAGGAGCAGTTCAGACCTTGATGTATGGTACGTCTTTAAGAAATGATTGTTGAATATATGCACCGCAAATGAAATCAACAGCATGTCAAAGGCTTCATTATTTACGTAGCAGAGCCATAGGATCTCTCAATGTGGCAGTTTTCTATGTGTATTAGCCAGCCACAGAGTTGACTGGCTTCTTGGAGCAAAATGGTAAAGTTTTCCAATGGCACCTCTAAATCAAACTGGGAGGAGTTCCTGTTGTGGCTCAGCAGAAATGAATCTGACTAGCATCCATGAGGATGCAGGTTCGATCCCTGAGCTGTAATGTAGGTCACAGACGTGGCTCAGATCTGGCGTTGCTGTGGCTGTGGCATAGGCTGACAGCTGTAGCTCCAATTCATCCCCTAGCCTGGGACCTTCCATATGCCACGGGTGCAGCCCCCCGCAAAAAAATAAATTAAAAATTAAAAAATAAATGAAACTGGTAAATTCTAATAAACACAAATTATCAATATCACAAATGAAAATAAGCATACTTTTAAAGAAAGTAAGAGTATATAATGAATATCAATAAAGTTGTAAATTTTTAAAAAATAGATGAAATCTTCACTAAGAAAATAACTTACAAAGATGATAGATGAGACAGAAAATCTAAATCATCCTACGCCTGCTAAAGAAGTTGAATCTGTCGTTAAAATCCTTGTCAATTAAAAAATTTAAGACTAAAAAACAAAAACAAAACAAAAACCCAGGAGTGATCCCAGCTGGTAAAAATGCTTGGAGATGTGAGGATAAGATTAGATAATTGAAAGGGCTGTTATAATTGATGGGACAACAACCACAGGGATAAGGCTTGGACCATCAACAGTGGCTGTGCATTGTCAGCTTTGGTCTCAGATTTAACCCTAGACATTTTTGTTCTTGTTGCTCCTTTCATCCTGCCCTTCTGCTGACTCTCTGGATATTTTCCCCAAAGGGCACCTGCCTGCTGATTGTGATGCTGTTGTCAGTGGGAGATGAGTGGGAGATGAGTAGTAAATGTGATGGAGGGCCTGTTAAGGGACTTGCTCAGGTCTGTTTGTGCTCCTGCTGTTTCACATGCCACAGTGTTTCAGGGCAGGGCTGGCTCAGAGTAGCTTTTGAAGCAACAAAGGACTATTTCATTATAGACTAGCTTGTCTCCTACCTATTTTGCTGCTCTACAACTCAATAATTCATTGGAAAGGAATACTGCATACTAACAGTTTTCTCACATAAACTACCCGTTGGATCTGAGACCTTATATACCAGTGTCTCTGGAATTGTGAAGGAAAATATATAACTCCAGCTGAAGCAGACTGTTTATGTTTCACCAAAGCTTAGTCTCTAGGCAGATTTTTTTATTGCAGCCTCCAATATATTTCACAAAACACAGTTGCCAGAAAACACCCTCTATTCTTTAAAACAGGCTTAAAGCCTGAGAAAACCTTAGCACAAAACAATAAGTCAGTTATATTTATAATCTTAAACACCATCCAAAAGAGCATTTCAAAAATTATATGCTAGGAAAGATAAGACTCTACCCCATAATTTCAGGAACAACTGTATGTCAGGCTGCCAGATAAATATTTACAACACATTCAAATTTAGCTGAACTTATATGACTTCAATCAGTGAAACCGTTTCCAGACCCCAAGGTCACAAAAGCTGTTATCAGGTTTCCTGAGCCTGCTGCCACGTTCCTGTCGGAAACTAAACGCCACACACTCTAGGCTTCCTCAAGTCCTGAAAAGCTGATACTATGACAGTCTATTCCCTCCTCTTCCTGTCGGGGAAAAATACCTTCTCACTCCTTCTTTCCCTGGTAATCAAAATTTCCTTCTTTTGAACAAGGGAAGGGGGCTGGCCACACACACCCCTCCCCGAAGCAGTCACATCTTTGTGTCCTGGAATTTAATTTGCACACTGTTGAGGCCGGCATTTCAAGAGTATGAACCAAGGTGACCATTGAGGGCGGATGTAAAGACATCCCACAGTAGCAGGCTCCCAGCCAAATTTACAGTGTCAAGTTATCTGCCTAAAAAATGTTACAAGGGCCATGGAGGTGCCCAGAGTGGGAGCCTGCCAATTAGAAGGAGTGTGAATGAGACTTATGGGTCTGGCCAGGGTGACAGGGCCACAGTCATCATTTGGCAGGAGGCAATTTAAAGATAGGTGTTTGACAGCATAGCTAGGGTTCTTGGGAGCTCATGAACTATTCTCAGAATTGCATTCTCTGTTGTGAATTATTGTACTCAGATTAAAAATGCCTACTACTCACTCCAGTTACTAAATTATAACAAGCACTTTTCTGTCCTTATGTAACCAGCACTTGCAAAGTTTAGACAATGGTTAGGAGATGGGTGGGGTAAAGCAATAGGAGAAAGCACCATATTTCCAGATTTTTTACCTACGTAATGGGAAAAAAATGATAATAATTCAGAGGAAAATCATGTAATAAGAATAAAAATTAATGCTATACTTAACTAGTGATAACATTACTGATATCATAAATTATATTTTCAAAGTAGTATAGAATCTAGGAGTTCCCATCATGTCTCAGTGGTTAATGAATCTGACTAGGAACCATGAGGTTGTGGGTTCGGTCCCTGACCTTGCTCAGTGGGTTAACGATCCAGCATTGCCATGAGCTGTAGTGTAGGTCGCAGACTCAGCTCAGATCCCGCGTTGCTGTGGCTCTGGCGTAGGCCAGTGGCTACAACTCCGATTAGACCCCTAGCCTGGGAACCTCCATTTGCTGCGGGAGCGGCCCAAGAAATGGCAAAAAGACAAAAAAAAAAAAAATCCAAACCATTTAAACAGGATTAGACGTTTCTAAAAGGGATGGTCAGACTGGTAGAATGAAGAGAGAAACATTACAAATTAAGAGAGATTTGACTCTATCTTAAGCTGTGTCCCTTGTGTATAATTATGAAAAGCACACAAATATTGCATTAGTATCACCCACATGATGAATCTGTAAGGTGTGTTTCATCCACATGCAATAGCTACGTATCTCACAGATTTGAGATAAAGTTTATGAAACTATGCTGTTTTCAGGATTCTGGGCATATTATCCTTCGAGGGAATGTTGGTAAGAATTGGCATTAAAATAGCTAGAGGAAAACTTAAGAGATCACAAATTTTCGACAAGGTAAAGGGGTAAAATAAAACAAATTCCAAGATCAGCTTTAGTAGCATTAACTCCAGTTTTGGTTTTCTCAACTATAAAATAACACATTTGGCTAAAATTAAGAACTATCAGTATATTGTTCACTATATGCCAGTTTCAATGTATCCTAAGTGCTTTCTACGTATTAATTCATTTACTCCTCAAAACCAACCCTGTAAGGTTGAGCACTGGTATAATCCCCATTTTACAGATGAGGAAATGGAGCCAACGAATTTAGATAATTGGCCAAGGTATCTAATATCCAGTTTAAATGCCTGAAGAAGGATTGCAATCAAGTAGTCTGGCTCCAAAGCTTGTGCTAAAGACATTTCCAGCTATAAAATCCATGAGATCAACATTTTGACTGAGCATACACACATGCAAAAGTCTGGGTTTTCTTTGGTTGAATTGAGTCAGAGGGATAAAGGTAAAGGAATATCAGCATACCTGTAAGTACCTTCTCTTCCATACTACTTTCAGGAATAATAGAACTCAGAAGCCAATTCCAATCAAGCTAATTTGTATCAACAATATTTTCTAACATTGGAAAAGAAATATGTATATATATATACACACACATGTATACACACACACATATATATGTCGTGATTATTTACTACTCAACTACTTTAAGAATTTAGATGTTAATATGTATTTACTATTACAGAACAACTACTACAATAGCACCTTAATGTGGTAAATTACATTTTTTTTTTTTTTTTTGTCAGCTCCCAGAAAGATAACTGATAAACAGGTCAGCCCTATCTCAGGGGAGTTCTCCACAGACAAGAAGTGATTTGAAGTTCTTACTTCTGGGTGGCCCAAGCAGTCCAGAGTGGTGTTAACAAAATGACAGCAGTTTGCTTAATAAAACAGAAAGATAATCGTTGTTCCTGGATCAATAGATGTATTTTTAACACACGGGGAGTTTCTTAAAGTTGGTCCTTAACATCTAGGTAACTGATTAGTTTTACTGAGACATTTGCTTCTTGGCTATCTTTCCAGCTTAAAGCTACTTGAGAGAGTTTCCAAAATCAAGGTTTTGAGTGCTCTTTGTGTGCTTTTTTTTCCCTTTCTCCTTAAGATCCACAGTAATTTTTGGCGATGTGTAGACATAGCTGCAATTATATTAATTCTCAGTGATGTCTGGTGCTCTGATTAGTTAGAACCTATGGTCCTGGTTACAACCATAGGCAAAAAATGTTAGATAATTCAAGAATTAAGGAGAAACTCACTGGGACAAAGATAGATAGCTGGTAATGAGAACTAGAAAATACAGGTTCTCTTCTGCATGTGTGCTCATGCCTTAAGTTTGTTCTTTTTGATCATTCAAAGGTTCACCCAATTCCCTTTCTTTCCACTTTACAGATTTGGAAATTAGTCACTATCCTCCTTTTCCTGACAATTATAGAAAGTCTTTAGTTGTAGGATGATGTGACTATATATGCCTGCCTTTCCTCCAAACCACTGGAAGACCACCCCATGTCCTCCCTTTTTGTGCCTCAGATGGACTGATGCCAGCAAGCTGCTCTGAACTGCAAAAGGAGATTGGAAACAAAGCACAAATCATTAAAGAAGGAGAATCTACTGCTTTCTTATCCCTCTGGATCCCAGGCTATTCCAAGTGTCAGCGTACATCAGAGACTAAAGTTCAAGCATGATGTATTACTTCCGATTCTGTACTTAGGAAAACTGGCAGTTCTGAAACAAGGAGAACCACACACAATCTTCTTTGGCAGAAGATTTCTCTCTCCATTTGGGAGGGGGACGGTTGGGACAGCTATGGGAATTTGGCCTTCTCCCTAGTGTAGAGGAAAAGAGAAGTAAATAACCAATGATGGCTAGCTTTGGCTTTGAATATCCAGCAATTATTAAGTGCTTTCAGTAAATTAAAAGACTTAATGACCCATAGGGCCATGCAAACTATTTATGGTGCTGAAATACTTGAGGGTGAAGCTTGATTTTTTTTTAATTTTATTTATTTATTCTTGCTTTTTAGGGCCGCACCCACAGCATATGAAAGTTCCCCGGCTAGGGGTCTAATCGGAGCTGTAGCCGCCAGCCTACACCAGAGTCATGCGGGCTCAGAGCCACATCTGTGACCTACACCACAGCTAACAGAAACACTGGGCCAGATCCTTAATTCACTGAGCTAGGCCAGGGATTGAACCTGCGGCCTCATAGATCCTAGTCATTTCATTAACTGCTGAGCCACAAAGGGAACTCTGAAGCTTGATTTTTTTTTTTCTTTTTTTTGCACTAAGGCTTCTGTATTATGATTGCGAGCATATGTAAGAAGAGAGATAGGGATTCAGACATGTACTTGCTGGAGACCATGTTTCTGACTTATGGAAATTCCAGTCCTTATAAAAATTATCTCAGTAAGGAAGCAAGATTAACTGAATCTTCTCTGAGGGTAGCAAGCAAAATTTAACCTACTGAAAGCCTTGTCTGCTCCAGGTGTTTCCGAGCACATCATTCCCTGGGCTCAGAAATCCCCCATCTGGAGCAGCCACTGAGCTGATTAAGTACATCATGTCTCCAAAAAGCCTGGTTAAAATAGAAATGATGCTATCCTTAGGAGGTTTCTTCCCCTGAAAGGAACTTCATTTGGTAAGTTATATTGACTTGAAAATTGCTCTATTTTAGATTCAGTGTGATAGATATACCTTTCTAGCTAGAGCAAGACACAAATTCCTGAGCAAAACTGTTACTCCCCTATCAGGAAAGTAATAGATTTTTCAATATGTATGCCTGAGGATCCAGAGAAGGTGATTGACGCCAGTTATTTTTTTGCTCGGTCTCCAGTATTTGGTTCATTCACTGTTTTTAAATACTCCCTTCCAATGAAGATGAGAGACCTGGAAGTCAGAATTCTCAAAAAGCTAAGTAACTTGTTTTCAGCAAGTCAGGATTGCCAGGTGAGAGAGGACAGAGACTGCTATTCACTGCCCAGTGGACTTTGGAACTGACTTTCAGATCCTTGAGCAGAGCCCTTCTTAGTGATGCATATGTAAGATGAACGGTCTATTTCGCTCTGCCTCAGGGCTCTTTTGGGATATTTCTCTAAAACCCTAGGGGTAGGTGGGAATTTTTTTCTAACAACCCAGGAGCACTAAACTGATTTGGGAACAAGAACCAAGTATGTGAGGATACATCTTCTGTAACCCATGTGGAAATATAAACCAAAAAAACCCAAAAAACCAAAAGCACTCCAGGACTACAGAGGATGAGAGCAGGAACTGAGGCAACTGTTTATCATTTCAATCACTGGAGTTTACAGATCTCTCTTGGGCTTTGCTTCTAACGAGATTCAGAGTCTACTTTCCAGTTTTTGTGTCTTATTCAGGAATCCTTGTGTCTTACTCAGGGATTTTTTTTTTTTTTTTGTACAACCAGAGCAGGTGTTCACATCTAGGTCCCTCAATTCTGACCAGAGAGCCAGGCCAGCTTCCACAAGGCTGTGAAGATTAAGGCAGGCAAAATTTTACAGAAATTGCATAAATACCTTAATATGCACAAAGACTCTAGCCAACACTTCTCAACTTTACTGTTTATAAATATACCCAGGGATCTTTGTAAAAACCAGATTTTGACCCAGTGGGGTGGGACCAGAGATTTTGCATCTCTGACAAGCTTCCAGGTGATATCAATGTTACTGATAGCAAAGCCCTACACTACTATATGCTACAGTTCTGTGTCTTAATGATAATAACTTTTCCAGAACAGTTAACATTCACTAGGCACTACTTGAAGTGCACTACAGATTGTATTTCACTTAAGCTATATAACAATCATAGAGGTGAATACACTGATCTCTACGTTACCAGTGAAGAAACTTAGACATAAAAATTTAAGTTACCTGTCCAAGGTTTGAGAATTTTATGCAAATTCCACATAGATATCCCTTTCTCTTCTGACCAGATAATTGGATTAGCCCCTGTTGTTTCTCTCTGAAATCCAGGGACCTGTTCAGTGTCTGGATATGGACCACTATGTAAGAGTTATGCCTGACCAAATAGCATCAAAACTTTTCCAGATAGAATCAGTTTAATACTATACTTCAGAATTCTCAGAATCACACTATTTAAATATGTCAAGCTCAACAATATATAGGAAATCCAAATGCTAAAATAAAAAGCTCACTGCTCTGAATATTCTACTCTCCTGCACCTGAATTTTGCTCTTTTTAAGCAAGAATACCATTTCTTACCATAAAATAAATACACAACAATTTGTTTTCAATAGCTGGTCTAAGTCGAGGCTGTTTTATCTTGTCAGAACCTTATAGATGTGGCAATGAGAAAAGGAATATAAAACACTCATGAAATGTTCCTTCCATGTCATAACCTAATGAATGAGGTAGCTGTTGCACCTGGTTAGGACTGAATTCTAGTAAACAAATTCTCCTTTGCTCGTAAAACTGCCTGTCTCCAAAAAAAGAACCCTTCTACACTGTTGGTAAAAATGTAAATTGGTACAGCCCCTGTGGAAAACGGTATGGAGTTTCCTTAAAAATCTAAAATAGAACTACCATATAACCCAGAAATTCCAATCCTAGGTATATATCTGGAAAAAAAAAAGAAAAGCTAATTCAAAAATATACATGTACCCCAATGTTCATAATAGCTCTATTTACAATATCCAAGACATGAAAGAACTCAAGTGTCCATCAACAGATGATTGGATTAAGAAGATGTGGTGTATATACACAATGGAATATTACTCAGCCATAAAAAAGAATGAAATACTGCCATTTGCAGCAACACAGATGGAAGTAGAGAATATTATGCCAAGTGAAATGTCAGACAGAAAGACAAATGCTCTATCACTTGTATGTGGAGCCTGAAAAAATAGTACAAAAAATGTATATATAAAATAGAAACAGACCCACAGATTTAGAAAACAAGTTTGTGGTTAACAGAGGGGAGAGGAAAGGGGGAGGGACAAATTAGGGGTATGGCATTAACAGATACAAACCAGTGTATATGAAATAGAAAAATAACAAGGATATACCACATAGCACAGAGAAAGAAACCATGACCTTGCAATCATGGTATAATTTATAATGGAATATAATCTGCAAAAACACTGAATCATATGCTGTATACCTGAAGTTAACACAATGTTGTAAATAAATTATACCTCAATTAGAAAACAAACAAACAAACTTACCTGCCTGTCTCCAGAGGAGAAAACTCAGGGAGAGAAAACTCCAGATACAACTTTCACATACTCAGTTCTCTGAGGTGTATAAATAATTTTGTACCATCAAATCATCATCTGCTGCTGGTTTGGCTTTCTTCATTATAAAGAGTTTCTATTATCAATTCACCTTAAGAGTTTGTTTTTTCGGTTAAATTATTGAAAATTTCAAGTTAGAATACAAATTAGCAGTACAAATTCTATGCTAAAATAATATAAACAAATAACTTTAGGGTATCTTTTTTTATGGTTCCATATAATTCAACTGAGGTTTTTAGGCTTCTATTCTGTAATTAGTAGCTAAATGTACCTACATAAGAAACTGTCATATTCTATTCCAGAATGGCTATACAATTTTTATATTCCCATAGCAATACATGAGAATCTAGTTTCTTCAAATTTTCACCTGCATTTGATATTATCACTTTTTAAAAATTTTAGCCATTCCAATATGTGTATTTTGATATCAAATTGCATTTCTCTAATGGTTAATGATGTGAAATATATTTTCATTCATTACTGTATTTATATAGACAAATGCCCCCATTAGGAGGAATTATCATCATGGCAAATGCCTTTCAAATTGAAACTTGCATTGTCTTAAAGAAGTTTTGCTAGTCATGATCCTGGACTGTTACATTATTGGTAAAATAAGATGTGGGGTGCTTGCCAATCACTGTGTTTAACATATGTCTATGGGATATTCTGAATTCTGCAACCATTTTGCAAACACATATAACTGGTCTTAAACAATGCAGGGGCTAGAGGTTCCAACCTCCTGTGCAGTAGAAAATCCAAGTATAAGTTTATAGTCAACCTTCATGTGTCTGTGCTTCCACATCCAGGGATTCAACCAACTGCAGATTTTGTACCACTATGGTACTAATTTATGGGAAAAAATATTTAAGTGGACCTGCCCAGCTCAAACCCATGTTGTTCAAGAGTCAACTGTTCTTGAGGAAAAATCCTAGCTTTATTTACAAAAAAATTTTTTTTTTGCTATCCCCTAGTCATTCCTGAAAAAATTTCAGGGAGGTCAGTTGGTCCACATATTAGGAGTTGTCTATATGCTTTTTTTCCGCTTCATTCTAAGTAGTTTTATTTGTCCAGCCATTCAGTGACTATATAGTGAGTACCAGCTAATGTGCTGAGCACAGTGCCTGGACCTGGAGACAGAATGCCAAGTAAGGCAAATAAAATTCCTGACCTGAAAGAGTTTGAAGTTAGCAAAGATTTTTAAAGTAGAAAAAAAGGTGGAAATCATGGATGTGGACCACAAGAGAAAAAATACTGAAAACAAATGAAGAGATTCTCAGAGAATTCTGGGACAACATAAAATGCACCAACATCTGTATTATAGTGGAGCCAGAAGGAGAAGAGAGAGACAGAAGAGGACAGAAAAGATATTTGAAGAGATAATAGCCAAAAATTTCCCTAACATGGGAAAGGAGCCTCTCACTCAAATCCAGGAAGCATATAAAATAAAACCAAGGAGGAACACCACGAGACATGTATTAATCAAACTGACCAAAATTAAAGACAAAGAGAAAATATCGAAAGCAGCTAGGGAAAAGAAGCAAATAACATACAAGGGAACTCCGAGAAGGTTATCACCAGATTTTTCAGCAGAAACTCTATGGGCCAGAAGGGAGTGGCATGATATACTTAACATGATGAAAGGAAAAAACTTCCAACCAAGATTACTTTACCCAGCGAGGCTCTCATTCAGATTTGAAGGAGAAAGCAAAAGCTTCACAGATAACCAAAAGCTAAGAGAATTTAACCACACTAAACCAGCTTTACAGAAAATACTAAAGGAACTCCTTTTCTTGTTTTACACAGAAAAGAAAAGGCCACAACCAGAAAGGAAAATGACCCAAATGACAAGGCTCACCAGTAAAGGTATATATACAGTAAAGATACGAAATCATCCATGCACAATTACTCCACCAAAATCAGAAATCGTGAGAAGAGGTGGGTACAAATGCAGGACACTGGAGATGCACTTGCAATTAAGAGACCAACAACTTAAAACAATCTCATATGTCTATATATATATCTTATATCAAAACTCTGTATATATATATATCTTTTATATCTATATATATCTATATATATAGCTTATATCAAAACTATATATATATCTTATGTATCTATATATCTTATATCAAATATTATATATATATCTTATATCAAAACTCTTATATCAAAACTTCAGAATAACTGCAAACCAAAAATCTACAATTGATACACAAACAAAAAGAAAAATCAACTCAAATATAACACTAAAGATAGTCATCAAACCACAAGAGGAGAGAACAAGAGAAGAAGGGAAGAAAAAAGAGCAACAAAAACAAATCCAAAGCAATTAATAATATGCCAATAAGAACATGCATATCAATAATTACCTTAAATGTTAATGGACTAAACGACCCAACCATAAGGCATAGACTGGCTGAATGGATACAAAAACAAGACCCATATATATGCTGTCTTCAAGAGACCCACTTCACTTCTAGGGACACGTACACATTGAAAGTGAGAAGATGGAAGAAACTATTCCATGCAAACGGGAATCAAAAAGAAACTGCACTAGCAATACTCATATCAGATAAAATATACTTTAAAATGAAGACTATTTTAAGGGACAAGGAAAGTCAATACATAATGATCAAAGCATCAATCCAAGAAGAAGATAAAACAATTTTATTTTTATCTATTTTTTTCCCACTGTACAGCATGGGGACCATGTTACTCTCATGTATATATTTTTTCCCCACCCTTTGTTCTGTTGCAATATAAGTATCTAGACATAGTTCTCAATGCTACTCAGCAGGATCTCCATGTAAATCCATTCCAAGTTGTATCTGATAACTCCAAGCTCCCGATCCCTCCCACTCCCTCCCTTTCCCATCAGGCAGCCACAAGTCTTTTCTCCAAGTCCATGATTTTCTATTCTGTGGAGATGTTCATTGGTGCTGGATATTAGATTCCAGTTATAAGTGATATCATATGGTATTTGTCTTTGTCTTTCTGGCTCATTTCACTCAGTATGAGATTCTCTAGTTCCATCCATGTTGCTTCAAATGGCATTATGTCATTCTTTTTTATGGCTGAGTAGTATTCCATTATGTGTATATACCACGTCTTCCGAATCCAATCCTCTGTTGATGGACATTTGGGTTGTTTCCATGTCTTGGCTATTGTGAATAGTGCTGCAATGAACATGCGGGTGCATGTGTCTCTTTTAAGTAGAGTTTTGTCCGGATATATGCCCAAGAGTGGGATTGCTGGATCATATGGAAGTTCTATGTATAGATTTCTAAGGTATCTCCAAACTGTTCACCATAGTGGCTGTACCAGCATACATTCCCACCAACAGTGCAGGAGGGTTCCCTTTTCTCCAAACCCCCTCCAGCGTTTGTTATTTGTAGACCTATTAATGATGGCCATTCTGACTGGTGTGAGGTGGTATCTCCTGGTAGTTTTGATTTGCATTTCTCTTATAGTCAGGGATGTTGAACATTTTCTCATGTGCTTATTGGCCATCTGTAGCTACAACAATTTTAAATATCTATGCACCCAACATAGGTTCACCACAATGTATAAGGCAACTGCTAACAACCTTGAAAGGACAAATCTACAATAACATAATTGTACTGGGGGACTTTAACACCCCACTTACAGCAATGGACAGATCATCCAGACAGAAAATCAATAAGGAAACATGGGCCCTGAATGACGCATCAAACCAGATGGACTTAATAGATATTTATAGGACATTCCCTCCAAAAGCAACAGAATACACATTCTTCTCAAGTGCACATGGAACATTCTCTAAGATTGATCACATCCTGGACTACAAATCCAACCTCAGTAACTTTAAGAAAATTGATATCGTATCAAGCATCTTTTCCGACCACAACGCTATAAGACTGGAAATCAACAACAAGAAAAAAACTGCAAAAAATACAAACACGTGGAGACTCAACAACATGCTACTAAACAACCAATGTATCACTGAAGAAATCAGAGGAAATTTTAAAAAACCTAGAAGCAAAAGACAACAAAGATAGAACACTCCAAAACCTATGGGATGCAGCAAAAGCCGTTCTCAGAGGAAAGTTTAGCAATACAAGCCCACCTCAGGAAACAAAGAAAAGCTCAAATAAACAAACTAACTTTACATCTAAAGCAGCTTGAGAGAGAAGAACAGATAAGACCTAAAGTTAGGAGAAGGAAAGAAATCATAAAGATCTGAACAGAAATCAATGCAATAGAAACAAAAAAAAACCATAGAAAAGATCAATGAAAGGAAAAGCTGGTTCTTTGAAAATATCAACAAAATTGATAAACACTTAGCCAGACTTATCAAGAAAAAAAGAGAGAGGACTCAAATCAATATCATTAGAAATGAAAAAGGAGAAGTAACAACGGACATCACAGAAATACAAAGGATCATAAGAGACTACTATATGCAACTATACACCAATAAAATGGAAAACCTAGAAGAAATGAACAAATTCTTAGAAAAGTACAATCTTCCAAGACTAAACCAAGATGAAATGGAAAATATGAATGGACCAATCACAAGAACTGAAATTCAAACTGTGATTAAAAAATTTCCAATAGGGAGTTCCCATTGTGGATCAGTGGTTAACGAATTGAACTAGGAACCATGAGGTTGTGGGTTCAATCCCTGGCCTCACTCAGTGGGTTAAGGATCTGGTGTCGCCATGATCTGTGGTGTAGGTCACAGATGCGGTTTGGATCTGGCATCGCTGTGGCTCTGGCATAGACTTGCAGCTGCAGCTCCAATTGGACCCCAAGCCTGGGAACCTCCATATGATGCAGGTGTGACCCTAGAAAAGCCAAGAAGACAAATCAATCAATCAACCAATCAATCAATCAATAAAAGAGTTCCAACAAACAAAAGTCCAGGACCAGATGGCTTCACAGGTGAATTCTATCAAACATATAGAGAAGAGTTAACACCTAACCTTCTAAAACTATTCCAAAAAATTGCAGAGGAAGGGATACTCCCAAACTCCTTCTATGAGGCCACCATCACCCTGATATCAAAACCAGACAAAGATACCATAAAAAAGAAAACTACAGGCGAATTTCACTGATGAACATAGATGCAAAAATCCTCAACAAAATACTAGCAATCCACATCCAACAATACATTAAAAGGATTGTACATCATGATCAAGTGGGATTTATCCCAGGGATGCAAGCATCTGACAAAATGAAACACCCATTTCTGATAACCCTTCAGAAACTGGGCATAGAGGGAAACGACCTCAACATCATAAAGTCCATATACGACAAACCTACAGCTAACATCATTCTCGATGGTGAAAAAGACTGAAAGAATTCTTTCTGAGATCAGGAACAAGAGAAGGATGTCCACTCTTGCCACTGCTCTTCAACATAGTTTTGGAAGTCCTAGCCATGGCAATCAGAGAAGTAAAAGAGATAAAAGGAATCCAAATTGGAAAGGAAGAAGTAAAACTATCCCTATTTGCAGATGACATGATACCATACATAGAGAATCCTAAAGACTCTACCAGAAAACTGTTAGAGCTCATCCATGAATTTCGCAAAGTCTCAGGGTACAAAATTAACACACAGACATTGATGGCATTTCTACACACTAACAATGAAAGATCAGAAAGAGAAATTAGGGAAGCAATCCCGTTGACCATTGCATCCAAAAGAATAAAATACCTAGGAGTAAACCTACCCAAAGAGTCAAAAGACCTGTACTCTGTAAACTATAAGACACTGATGAAAGAAATCAAAGGTGACACAAATAGATGGAAAGACATACCATACTCTCGGATTGGAAGAATCAATATTATCAAAATGACTGTACTACCCAAGGCAATCTATAGATTCAATGCAATTCCTATCAAATTACCAAGGACATTTTTCACAGAACTCAAAATATTTTAAAGTTTGTTTGGAAGCACAAAAGACCCAGAATAGCCAAAGACAACCTGAAAAAGAAAATGGAGCTGGAGGCATCAGGCTCACTGACTTCAGACTATATTACAAAGCAACAGTCATCAAAACCATATGGTACTGGCACAAAGACAGAAATATCGATCAGTGGAACAGGAGAGAAAGCCTAGAATTCAACTCACATACCTACAGCCAACTAATCTATTACAAAGGAGGCAAGAATATACAATGGAGAAAGGACAGCTTGTTCAATAAGTGGTGCTGGGAAAACTGGACAGCCATGTTGAAAAGAATGAAATTAGAACACTCCCTAATACCATACACAAAAATAAACTCAAAATGGATTAGAGACCTAGATATAAGACAAGACACTGCAAAACTCTTAGAGGAACACAGAGGCCAAACACTCTCTGACATAAACAACAGCAACATCTTCTCAGATCCACCTCTTAGAGTAATGACAATAAGAACAAAAATAAACAAATGGGACTTAATTAAACTTAAAAGTTTCTGCAAAGCAAAGGAAACCCTAAACAAAACTAAAAGACAACCACAGAATAGGAGAAAATCTTTGCAAATGAAGTGACTGATAAGGGATTAATCTCCAAAATTTATAAACACCTTCTGCAGCTCAATATCAAAACAAAACAAAACAAAACAAAAAAAACATCAAAAAATGGGCAGAAGATCTAAACAGACAATTCTCCAAGGAAGATATACACATGGCCAAAAAATACATGAAAAGATGTTCAACATCACTCATTATTATAGAAATACAAATCAAAATCACTAGGAGGTACCTTACACCAGCCAGAATGGCCGTCATCAAAAAATCTACAAACCATAAGTGCTGGAGAGGGTGTGGAGAAAAAGGAACCCTATTACACTGTTGGTGGGAATGTAAATTGGTCCAGCCACTGTGGAAAACAGTATGGAGATTCCTCAGAAAACTAAAAATAGAACTATCATTTGATCCAGCAATCCCACTCCTGGGCATGTATCCAGAGAAAACCATGACTCAAAAAGACACATGTATTCCGATGTTCATTGCAGCACTATTTACAATAGCAAAGACATGGAAACAACCTAAATGTCCGTTGACAGAGGAGTGGGTCAAGAAGAAGTGGTACATATACACAATGGAATATTATGCAGCCATTGAAAGGAATGAAATACCAGCATTTGTAGCAACATGGATGGACCTAGAAATTATCATGCTAAGTGAGGTCAGTGAGACACAAAAGGACACCAACATCAAATGCTTTCACTGACATGTGGAACCTGAAAAAAGGACAGAATGAGCTTCTTTGTGGAACAGATACTGACTCACAGACTTTGAAAAACTTATTGTTTCCAAAGGAGACAGTTTGGGGGGTGGGGGAATGCACTGGGGTTGTAGGATGGAAATCCTATAAAATTGGATAGTGATGATCATTGTACAACTATAAATGTACTAAATTCATTGAGAAATGAAGTAGATAAAAGTGACTCTCATGTTTGTTAAGTAGTATTTCCCTGATCAGTTTCAAGTTTAATTTTAGTTTATTTTTCATTTGAAATTTTTGTCCAACTGAAAAAGTCAAACTGAGCACTCATCTGTTTCATGACACCTTCCAGTTTCCTTCCTCTTACCTTTTGCAGTGAACCATGAAGGAGGGAAGGTAAGGCCACAGGGCTCCTATCTTCTGCCCTTTAGATCTGCCTTCCTCCTACTTTTAGCCAGCTGCCAAATACAATAAACAGGAGAGAGGTCTTTCTCATGCTGTCCCCTTCAAAAAGCATCACAGAGGACTTTATAAAAGACTGGAACTCCAAAAAATTTGAAATAAACAGAAGAGATGCTACTCCTGAAATATAATTTTAAAATAGAAATAGCCAGTTCATTTTATAAACTGAAAGCACTTTTCATCATAAAGACATACTGCTTGTTACATTATGAATTGTGAAGCAAGATATAGAATAGATTTAATCCTCTTTTAATTCATGTAATAAACTTTTGTTGTGTATGTGTGCTTCTACTATGTTATACATACTGTTTAAGGTGCTGGAGAGATTAAAGCCAATCATACACTCTCCAGTTTCCCCAAGAGCTCATCTTCTGGTAGAGAACAGAAATATAATTGGCAAATGTGTATAAAATGTCCTAGGTGCTCCTTAATTGTCATGGGGCAACTCAGAGGAAAATAATTCTGTGGCTGGTGACAGTGACCAATTTGTTTTGTTATGCCACGTGTAAGCTATAAATGCTCAGAATATGTGGCAAAATTATAGTTATTTTTCTGATACTCCCTTTCACAGGTATTTTTGGATTACTCTTGTTTGTTTTGTTTTAGTAAATCCCCTTCAGTTTACTTCCTTTTGCCTGGAATTCCATTTTCTACTCGTATTTACTAAGTTAATTTGCAAAATGTTGCAAATCAGTTATTACACCCCATAAGGGACATTTGAGGCACACATTTACTTACAGGCATTTCCCATTATCTGTAATTTTTATTTGTGTCTTTTAGCCAGTTCTACATTTAAATCAAATAGTTCCTTAAATCTGACTTTTGTTTTTATCAACCTTTGGTGTGGAACCTTGTCAAAAGCTTTGTAAAAGTCTAAATAAATTAGGTACACTGATTTCTGTAGTCTGAATGCCTACTTACCCCCTCAAAGAACGTTGGTTGGGAAATACTGGCAAGGGCTGTGCTTCACTGCATAGCTATTCCATCACTGGCCTATCTCCTTTCTATTCCTGGACTGGAGGGAAAAAAGTCCCAAGACTTTTTGGGTCTATTTGTATCTTTCTTAATGGTGCATTGTTTTAAGGAGATAAAATCAAAAGCCTAAGTATTTTTAACATCTCAATTTTTTACAGTGAAGCATGTAATAGAATTTTGATAATGATCTGAAGTTGCTATCATCCTTCCAAAATATGTTAATCCAACTATACAAAAACAAAATCTGAGAGCACAGTTATGTGTGTGTGTGTTTATGTGTGTGCACGCATGCACTCAGGCTGTTGCATTTGCAAATCAACATGCAGATTATGTGAAGGCATGCTTAGGTATATAATTTCATATAATGTTAAACTTTAGTTTGTAATCCAAAACCATAAGCATGGATAAGTCATTTAAGATATAATCTTAAGTTTTAAAGTAAAATTAATTCAGATATGATGCTATTTTATCATCCACATGTCAATGAAGTTTCTTTTCATATAAGATAGACTGAGAATTATATATATAAAGAGATTCCAGGAGTTCCCGTCGTGGCTCAGTGGTTAACGAATACGACTAGGAACCATGAGGTTGTGGGTTCGGTCCCTGTCCTTGCTCAGTGGGTTAGCTACAGCTCCAATTCAACCCCTAGCCTAGGAACCTCCATATGCCGCAGGAGCGGTCCAAGAAATGGCAAAAAGACAAAAAAAAAAAAAAAAAAAAAAAAAAAAAAAAGGAGATTCCATTGTTTTTTATTTTTAAAAAATCACATTTGTGTATGTGAGTGATTATTTTTCTTGTACTATTTTTATTCTGGTAGGAAAAGGGCATGCCTTGGATTTCTTTCTCCCCCTTTTTTTTGAGAAATGTGTTTTTTATTACTCATGAAGAGTTTTATATCTTTCTTATTGGCTATATTCTGCTTTCTGAGCATGAGTAAATTTATGAAAATATTACATGTTCAACCCCTTTTGTATTTCCTTTAATGAAACATTCTTATCTATGTTCTTCAATGTTTATCTGAAGTCACATCCCATTATGTAAAAGAGGGAAGTACTTGGCTTATTTTCACAGAATTGTTTGACACTTAAAGGATTAGAGGAAATTTGATTTATGATCTGTAACATGAACCCCAAGTACAGAAATGAACAATATTCTGAGATCTAAATTCAACTACCAATATAAGAATTCAGTTGATTTCCTTTGGTAATTTGAAATTCCTCTTCATCAAAAACAATCTGAAACTATTCTTATTTGTGTGGCTTATAAATTATGACATGGATATTTAAAAGGTAAATAATATATGATATCTTCTGACAAATATGTATCAAATGCCTATTATGACCTATTTCCATGATGTTTTAATTATTAGCTTCATGTTTTGCTTGTGAAAACAGAAGAATAGTATTTCCAACATAAAGAAATTAATAATCCATAGACTTTAAAAATGCATTTTTGAAGAAAAAATATGGATGAAATATACAGAGTATTTTCTTTAAATTTTAAAATGTCTGATGCCAAAAAATGATAGCAAAGATTATATATCTTCTTAATTGACATGTTTATGATGATGGTGAAATGATATTTGGGAAGAATTCCAAGACTAAATTATAAAATACTAGTAGATAGGATACACTTAAATGAATGTTTTTAGGCTCTTCCCTAAGAATATGCTTTCTTGTCCTCATTAAACCATGTTGAGCATGCATTGGGCTTAGTTTGCTCATTTGTCCTAGACAATACATTAAATGATTCCATTAAAAGAGGAATAAGGGAAGTCAATGTAGAAGTAAGATGATAAGATGGTAAGTATGAAGCATCCATAATCCTAACAACATAACCTCAGACACATTTTTCAACCTTTCTAATTTTCAAGAAAGACAACTGAAGAGTCTTCTATTTTGTTGCCTTTTGGTATTGATCTATTTATACCATTCAGAATAAAAATATGTTTCTTTAGCTTAAAAATGTATTCATTCCATCTTTAGTCAATTAAAAAAATAGTAAAAATGATGAGATAACTATACTTATTTACTTTGTGGCGAGTTTAAAAAGCTGAACATCTCAAGATTAAATATTGGACTAAAATAAAACTGAGACAATCAGACTCCAGGGGCAATATTCATATCTCATTATCTTCATTAGAGAGATTAACAGATCATTAAGAAACTATTTCTTCCTTGAGGGTTCTAGAGGGGTAAGAGAGACAGACAGAAAAGCAAATAATTGCAGCAGCCTTGTAAATGGTAGAATAGTGGTGGTCTAAGGCTCTAGGGCAGACAGGATAAAACATCTGGTCCCTGGAAGGGTAACATCTGAATAAAGTCAGATGGATAGGGGTTTACTACATCAGCATGATTTGGAGAGGAGAGAAGGGAGAGATTGTTCTCGGAAGAGATAAAAGCATAGCCAGAGCTAAAAAGGAGGAAACATGAGTGATGCGTATTCAGGGAACATGTTCTGACTGGAGTAAATGTGTTTGTTGGTAAGAATAGAGAGAGGTTTGAAGGTGTAGACAGAGGTCCTATGAGCCTTCTTAATAGGGCTGAACTTTGGCAAGTGGAGCCACTCAAGAAGTTACAGAAAAGAATGAAATGGCGAAAGTTACATTTGGTGGGGGAGGGGGGTGGGGAGTGGCGGGAGTTTCTGACAGCTGTGTAGAGAGGATAAAATGGATTGGAAATAACAGAGAGGTATTGCAACAGTGGAGGCACGATAAAATGAGAGATCTAAACAAAGCAATAAAATGATAATGGGCAGGAGAAAGAGATTCTGGGAGCAGAGTCAACCAAATTTATGACCAGAAAAGAGGTGATGAAGATAAAAGAATCAACAGGTTAAGTTCAATGCTTCCGTGAACAAATGGATGGTGGCATCAATAACAAAGACGGAAAACACAGGAGAAGGTATAAGTTTAGAGGAGTCATTAATGACTCAAAATGAAGACACACTGAATTGAAAATGTCTGTGGAATATCCTAGTGTTAGCGATAAAGTGAATACTGAGGAATGTAGCTTTAAGGAAATAAAAATCCGATTTTTCCCAATAAGAAAACGTATGTGGAAAGTCAATTTACAAAGACAAAGTTGTTTGTAAGCAGGAAATCAAATCGGTCTAAACATACTTATACAGTGTTAAGGGCTGAATCATGTCCCCCCAAGCTTCTTTGTTGAAATCCTAACCCCTGGTACCTCAGAATATGATATTATTTGGAGGTTGGTCCTCTAAAGAGGTGATAAGTTAAAGTGAGGTCATTAAGGTGGGTCCTAACCCAACTAACTGGTGTCCTTACAAGAAGAGAGACCCTAGACACACAGAGAGACATCAGGGAAGCACCTGCATGAGGAGTACCATGAGAAGGCACAGCAAGAAGACAGCAGCCTACAAGCCAAGGAAAAAAGGCCTCCAGAGAAGCTAAACCTCTAATACCTGGATCTTGGACTTCAGCCCCCAGAACTGTGAGGAGTATATTTCTGTTGTTTAAGACTCTCAATTTGTAGTACTTTGTTATGGAAGCCTTAGAAAACTAACATAGACATTAATCTAGCCTTATGCACCATCTCCATGATATAGATAAGCTTAGCAGGAGGGCCAAATCTTTTTCCCAGAGCATGCTGAAAACTCATGTCAACATTCTGTTCTTATTTTTAAAAAATTTTTTTCTTATAGTTGATTTACAATGTTCTGCCAATTCCTGCTGTACAGCAAAGTGACCCAATTATACTTTTATATACATTCTTTTTTTCACATTATCCTCCATCATGTTCCATCACAAGAGATTACATATAGTTCCCTGTGCTATATAGCAGTGGTAGTAGATGCAATAGTTTGCATCTACTAACCCCAAACTCCCAGTCTATCCCACTCCTTCCCCCTCCCTCTTGAGAACCACAAGTCTGTTCTCCATGTTCATTAATTTGTTTCTTTTCTGTAGATGGGTTCATTTGTGCCAACATCCTGTTCTTTAGGTTTCACTTTTCTTAGCTCCATTCTGTCCACCCTATAATTTATAGAGTGTATAAACTAAAAGTTAACTTCCTTAGTCACACTTATAGTGTAGATTTCTTTCTGAAGACTGCACCCAAAATACTTCTGAACTGTAGTGTTTATAAAATGGCTGAGACACCTATCCTATTTTATCTGAACATGTATTATTTCTTCACCTGATTAATCTTATCGCTATTTCATAAATTCCTTGCCAAAAGGTAACCTTATCTTCACAGAATTCCCTAAAATTGCCCAAGTGGCCATCCACACTTACATCTGTATCCCTAGTTTCTACTCAGAAAAAGCACAAATTTGTTCAAGTCATCAGTGAGAAGAGTTGTAGAAGCACAGTTTAAAGGATCGAAATGCATCTGTCCAAAATTAATTACTTTTTAATTTCTGTAGATTCAAAATTTACATCAGATGATATCATTTAAATGTAAAAGTAGAATAAGCTTAAAACTTTCTCCAATAGACCATATGTATAACAGCCTATTCATCACTTTTTGTTTGTTTGTTTTTGTTTGTTTATTTGTTTTGTCTTTTGTCTTTTTATGGCTTATGGAGGTTCCCAGGCTAGGGGTCCAATCGGAGCTATAGCCACCAGCCTGCTCCAGAGCCACAGCAATGCGGGGTCCAAGCCACGTCTGCGACCTACACCACAGCTCATGGCAACGCTGGATCCTTAACCCACTGAGCAAGGCCAGGGATTGAACCCAAAACTTCATGGTTCCTGGTCGAACTCATTTCTGCTGCACCACAAGGGGAACTCCTATTCATCACTTTGAAGGGTCTTTCTTTGTTTTATGATTTGTAATCAGATATTAGACAAATCATTAATTTTATTCATTCAACAAATAAATATTCATTAATTATCTACTCTGAGTCTGGCACGATGCTAGGTACTGGGTTACAGACAAACATGCCTGGGGTGAAAGTAAAGGGAATCATTAAGTTTTTAAGGAGATACTTGGCCGTATGTACCTTAGTTTCATTTATTTCCTTGGCAAAAAATTATGCCTAATTACCGCATCTTTAATCTAACTTCAAACACACAATACAGAAAAAGCAGCTATTGGAAGATAAAAGTGCTCTTATAGCTTATGATGCTAGGAATATGCTAGTGATTATAATTATAAAAGCTATTTTATATTGTACCTTTTATCACTAGAGATTCAAAATGTCAGTACTGGGAAATAAACATCTCTTTTGTTATCGTCTGAATTGTGTCCTGCCCCTGCCCGTGATGTTCACTGTTTGAAGCCCTAACCCCCAGTAACTCAGATCTGCCACTTTATCTGAAGGTGAGGCTGGCAAAAGGGTGATTAAGTTATATGAGGCCATTACAGTGGGCCCTAATTCTTATAAAGAGAGGCCTCAGAGGAAGTCAATCCTGCCAGCACCTTGATTTTGGACTTTCAGCCTCCAGAAATGTAAGGGGATAAATTTCTTTTGTTTAAACCACCCAGTCTATGGTAGTTTGTTATGGCAGTCTGAACTAAGACAACAAACACTATCTAAAGGCAAGGCAAGGCAAGATCCATAAAATGCAAAGCAATTTGATAGTCAAGCCATTGTGTAATTAATTTCAGCATTGCCATATGTAAGATATTCAGATAATTCAAACCAATCATGGATTTTCTTCACACTGTTAAATAAAAATGAGCGCAGCACACTTTCTTATAATTATGTCCTGCTGTTTAAACAATAATAACTTGTAAAGAGTGTAAAAACATTTTCACTAGATGTTCTTATCAGTTCAAAACCTGTAACATTTAACGTATCAGTTCCTGTCACTGTGGCCCTTCATTTTATTACTGAATAAAGGTTCATTCAGCAATCTTCCCTTCAGTCTTCTTGATGAACCACAGTCATTTCTGGCACATATGCAGAACAGATCAAACTTTCTTGAATTAATAAGATTAAGTCTGTCAGATTTAAGCCAATTGGGTCATAAATTCAAACTAGACCAAATACTGGCAGAGCATAGTTGCAGCTTGTATAGATCAGATTTGGCATAAAATTCAGTTTGTGATGTAATGTAAATTGTCAAAGTGATACTGCTTCAATTTTGTACGGTTTATTTTAAAAGTGATATATATCATACAGAAAAATAAAGCTTCACTTAATGTGAAAATAGCTGCTTAGAACAATAGAATGAGAGTGTAAGTTGAGCATCCATTAAGAACTGGGATATGGTTCCACATAATAACCAAGGACTTCATTGTTTCCATTTGGATTGAACAGAAAAGAGAAAGGCGAGTAAGACGCTACCTTCAATTTTCTTTTACATGAGAATTAATTATTTTTTTTTTTACTTTAGGAATAGCCACCTTTTACTCTCTCGAGTAAAATTTTCATTGCATTTTTGGTAGTGGAAAAAACTGACCTGACTGCCACCACCTGACATTGTAAAAATAAGCTCCATTAACTTAACATTGTTAAAATATATATGCCTTTTTGTGACAAATTTCAGTATTGGAGTTTTAAACATTAAATCCATGTCATAGCCGCCATTTCAGTGAATTAAGATTCTTGTCAAAGCACCCATTTGCCAAAACCAGAAAACAAAATTCCATATGTTCTATAAGACTATTTTAAGACACATATTATAAAGAGACATATGAATGAGTAAAATGCTTTTGGTCCTAAACTTCTAAACTAAAAAGTGTACAGGAAATATAAACCAAAATTCAACACAAATAGCTATTTTTCTAGTTGAATTAGACAGCTAGCTATTCACATTTTTACCATTTTTAGTTAATGTACAATTTCCAGGTTAATTTATTTTTATAGTTTTATAAAGTTTCTTTAAGCATGACATCAGACAATAATAATCACTAACTTCGAGGCCTAACTAAAATAGTAAAAATTTTTATGTAGTCAAATATATTAAACTTTCACATTATTATGCTATTGGTTCATTCATTCATTTAACAGACCATTTTGTCAGGCCTGTTATCTGATGGGTACAGTGGTTCACAAACATGCGTGGTCACAACCCACATAGAGCTTATAGTATAATAAGAAATTTCATAATTGAACACAACTATAAAATGACAAATTTGATATGCCAAGGCAATATGCAAAGTACTTAAATATATTCTCTCATGCAATCCTCATAATACCCAGGAGGTCATTATTATTTCCAGCCCCATTTCACTCGTGAAGAAACTGAAGCAGAGTTCCCATTGTGGCTCAGCAGTAACCAACCTGACTAGCATCCATGAGAATGCAAGTTTGATCCCTGGCCTTGCTCAGTGGGTTAAGAATCCACCGTTGCCATGAGCTTCGGTGTTGTTTGCAGACGAGGCTTGGATCTGGCATTGCTGTGGTGGTGGTGTAGGCCAGCAGCTATAACTCTGATTTGAACCCTGGGAGTGTCCATATGCCTTGGGTGTGGCCCAAAAAGACCAAAAAAAAAAAAAAAAAAATTGAGGCATAAGGAGTTCCTGCTGTGGTAAAGTGGGTTAAGGATCAAACATTGTCTCTGAGGCATGGCACAGGTTCAATCCCTGGACCAGTGCAATGGGTTAAGCATCCGGTGTTGCTGCAGCTATGATATAAGTTACAGCTATGGCTCAGATTCAATCCCTGGCCCAGGAACTTCCATATGCTGCAAGTATAGCTGAAAAAGAACAAAAAAGAAAAAGAAGGAAGGAAGGAAGGAAGGAAGGAAAGAAGGAAGGAAGGAAGGAAGGAAGGAAGAAAGAAAGAAAGAAAGAAAGAAAGAAAGAAAGAAAGAAAGAAAGAAAGAAAGAAAGAAAGAAAGAAAAAGAAAGAAGGAAAGAAAGAAGGAAAGAAAGAAAGAAAAAAATTGAAGCATAAGAAACTTCAGTAATGGCATAAGGTCTACAACCTGTAAGTGGCAGAGCTGGGATTTAAACCTATACATTCTGGCTTCAGAGCTTATATTTTTAATTATTATACAGAACATACTTTTCATATATAACATTGCTAATTATGATGAATGACATAAAGAAAAATACTGTATACAAAAAAATAATGTCTACACAAAGCCAGATTTTGGCTGTCAAAGGAATCCTCTCAAAAACACTGATTTTGAAGCTGAGACTTGAAAGCTAACTGAAGATAAGGAAAAGACAGTGGTAAGAGGTATGGGGACAGTGTTTCAGTGGAATGAATACCGTGTCCTAAGGTTCTGGTATTAAAAAAAAAATAGAACTTACTTGGTTGAGCATCCCCCCTCCCCAATCTTTGTATTACAAGAACCAAGATGATTTTTATATTTCTATTTCATTTATTATAAAAATATATTTTATATTTCTATTTCATTTAAAAAATGGATTCTCATTATTAAAGCAGAGGGGCAAAAGCAGAAAAAAAATTTAAAAAACAATTTTAAAACGTGCTTAAAAACACAGTGGATTGCAGAATTGCTTTCCGGGCTACAAAGATTTCTGGTACATGAAAAACTATTGGCAATAAGTGATCCTTTTCAAATGCATTTCCACCAAAAAGGCATCTTGAACTAAATTTTATTCCACCAAATTGTATGTTTTCAATTCTGTCTTTGTAGTCAGAAAAAGTTGCCAGACAGAGGGATCAGTGTGGGCAAAAATAAAGGTGTAAGACAGCATGGCTTGTTCCGAGAACTGCGAAGAACTTGGACTTGGCTGAGATGTATGGTGAAGTGTGGGGAGGAGAAGCTCTCAGGGAGCAAGACAGCTTCCCAGCTTGGACAAGGAAGTAGGAACCAGACTGCAGAGGAAATTATAAATCATACTAACAGTTTTATCCCTTAAGTAATGGAAAACTATTAAACAGTTTCAAGTAGAGATTTGCATTTTAGGGAGCTCTATCTAAGGGAACTGGAATCCCAGAGAAACATGAAAACTAGAAAAAATAAAACCAGGCTGTCCAACATGCCAGCATTTAAAATTCTCAATTAATTGATAAAACAGTAAACTCATAATGCTACTAATGGCAAAATGAAGTATGAGAAGAGAAAGATAAAAGCATATATTACAGTCTTTATATCACATATATTTTATTATCATTTTTTAAAAGGTAATCAATGGAGACTCTATATTGTGACATCAAAAACCTGATGAACTAACATATGTAAAAGCACACAGAACATGCCTTCAAAATAATAAATGCTTAATAAATATAGCATTTAGTTTGAGAAGTTCCCACCAACCATCTTCCAAACAATAATATTATTTACAGTCTCTGTATAGAGAGAGGCACTGTTATAAGGGAGATCAGAGCAATAAATTCAAAGGGAAAATATTTAAACTTATTTTGTAATTTGAAATTTACAAGTGTTCATTGCACTGATTAGTTGTGTGTTTAGTGATAACAAGGCAAAAGTCACCATTAAAGGCCATGTCATAGCTATTTCTTCTCTTCACACTTACTATCAAATCATCCAGAGTCTGTTTACTCAGTATCACTTTTGGGAAAAGATTCCAACAATGGCATTCTCTGAACTCCTGTATCTAAAATCTTTTCTTCAGGATCTAAATAAAACAAGTTGGAGGGGGAGGTAAAGAAAATATGTTATGTGTCAAACGCTCTAACAGTTCTTAATGCCCCTCACTTCATTCTAGCAACATCCCTATAAGTTATCCTGGTTTATGTCCCTGGGGAAACTAACACTCAAAGAGATTGTGTGACACACTTCTGCAAGCAGGTGGATGTAGTAAAAAAGCTTAGGCTTTGGAATCAAATACCTCTAGGTTTCAATCCCATTCTTTCCTACGCCATGTGTATCTATACCATATTTCCAAGGAAGAGAACTTATCTTAGTCACTCTTTTATCTCCAGTATCTAACAGATCAAAAGATACAGAAGTTTAATCAATAATGAATAAAATAAAGATGGAAGAAAATTTCATAATGTAGAAACTCTAAGCTCATTTTTAGAAAAAAGTTCAGGCAATCATTTATAAATTCCACACATAATTAGAAATTCATTTCTGTACCTGGCCTGGAGATAGCTTTAAGGAGGAACTATTGTTAATTGCAATGATCCAAAAAAAGGATGAAGTCAGTCAAATGAATAATGGAAATTGACCTATACTTCCCAAGTTATCAAAAAATAAAAGAGCTGCCGCGGGAGCGGCCCAAGAAATAGCAACAACAACAAAAGAAAAATAAATAAATAAATAAAAGAGCCCCATGTGGTAGTTCTATATTTAGTTTAAAAAAATAAAAGAAAATAAAATTATTTTTTACAAAGATGATGTGAGAGTAAAGGCTACTTTCTCCCTGTACCTGCTTTCCCATTTTTCTACTACAATAAAAATCCCAAGCTTATTTAAACATATGGCTACCTGTAATAGGCAACCATATTTCCCTATTTTCCACTTATCTAAGTGTAGCCGCACTATTAAGTTCAGGACAAGAGAGTGTGAGGGAGAGTGATGTGTGCAGCTTCAAGAGTAGGTTTTTAAAGGAATGGGTATGTCCTTTTCCCCACTTTCTCTATCCAGCTTTCTAAAATGTAGACATGTTGGAGCGTCACCTCAGACCATGAAGTTGAAGGCAGTAGCACCTATGTTACGGATGATGGAGCAACAAGACAGAAGGAGCCTGGGTCCAGTTCTGGAGCTAAGCGGCCATGCCAGCATCATACCATTTACCTTCATACTATAGGTGAGAGAAATGTAAGCTTCTATCTTGCATAAGTCATTGTTATTCAGGGTCCCTGTTACATGACACTGAACACAAATGCTCATTATTGCCGATGAAGTCCATGATGTCAGGGCTCTTGTGGACTGGCTCATTCTCTCTTCCAATCTCAGGATTTCTTTCCTCCTAATAAGATGGAAGCCAGGAAAGCATTCACTGGGAATCAAACATCAGCTTGCATCTTTAATGGGGCAAGATGACTGTTGGAAGTACTCCTAAGTTTTCATTGAAACATTTCTCTTCAAAAACTGGAATGTCATTTTAGTCAAATAGCTTTTTTTCTTTCAGTGTAACAAAAACAAAGTATGCAAAAATATACGTCATGTCCAGTTCTTATTTTGGAAAAAAAAAAAATGACATCAAGAGGCATACCCATATCCATATGCCTTTCTTCCTCTTTTTCCTTCTCTTTCTTATTTCAAATCTATAGAAGAACCAGGACTTTGTGAACTAAGTTGGCCAATGTCAAAACAAATGTTAAGCCAGTAAAAATAGTTTTAAACAAGCTACTTTGCATTTGACCAGGGGGATAGGCACATCTAATATCCCAGATCAACTAAGATTGTCTTTACATAGTCTTTTAAATCTACTCTAGCTTCTGGTCTGGACTCCATGTATAGTAAACGTTTTAGTAGACATAAAACTCAGCTGCATGTCAAAGTGTCTGATATTTGAGCATTTGGCCTGCTATTTAAATGGGTATGAGTTTTGAAAAATGCAATAAAATAACTCCCAGTCATGTCTCTTTATTACAGTATTGGAACAGAGCAACCTACAAGCAATCCACTTAACACTGCTAAAGCTTGGTTTTTTGGCCTATGAAGTAAGGATAGTAACTGCACTTGACTCAGCATTGTAACATGAAACACTGATCAAGCACTTAGCAGAGTGTCTAGCGCATTATAGGAGCTAAGTGAATATCAGCTATTATCTAAGTTATTATTGAAATAATTGTTATTCACCACAGACATTTACAGTTTCTGTGCTCTAAAAATTGATCTCCTTCTTGTAGAAAGATGATATTCCTTGACTGCATACCATCTGCTCTAATTGTTTAATGCAAATAACTTTATGCTGAACAATCTTGTATTTGCAAAGTGGCTGGACAGCGTCCCAAATTAGTCTTACATCTATTAAACAGAATGAACTAATGGTGCAAAGTAAACTTTTCAATTAACTATTTAATTTTAGCTACTTGAAATTCACACCAAATCCATGTGGGTCTTACTGTCGAATAATAGTCAAATCAATATTCACTTGATTACTATCTATTTTGTTCATTAACAAAGTACCAGTCATTATCAATAAAATTTTATTGCTACCTGATTTACTTTGCATGAGTCTAAAAGACCATTCAACGAAATATTTAAATCCTGGTGTCTTTTCATCATAATGATAGGGTAAATATTCACTTCATATATATATATGATGTGCGAGTATATATGTATACTATGTAGTAAAAGGTCCAGTAAATACTATGACTCTGGAGGAAAAACAAGAATATTCATCTTTTGAGTCATTGACATCTATGATCCCAAAATAAAATTAAGTTGCATAATGGTAAAATTTACTGGAACTGTAATTTTTAAAAGCATGTATCAAATCAGAATGAGAACATGGCATATTTGTGAAACAGACATTGTCATATAACACATTTAATAATCATACATTTTCTTTATTTTTTGGTCATACCTACAGCATGTGGAATTTCCCTGGCCAGGGATCGAAGCCACACCACAACAGCAACCTGAGCAACAACTCTGTCAATGCCAGATCTTTAACTCACTACACCACTAGGGAATTGTACACTCTTGGGCTTTCCCATCATGGCTCAGTGGAGACTAATCTGGCTGGTATCCACGAGGATGTGGGTTCGATCCCTGGCCTTGCTCAGTGTGCTGGGGATCCAGCATTGACGTGAGCTGTGGTATAGTTCTCAGATGTGACTCAGATCTGGCATTGCTGTGGCTGTGGCATAAGCTGCAGCTGCACCTCCAATTGGACCCCTAGCCTGGGAACTTCCATATGCTTCAAATGTGGCCCTAAAAAGAAAAAAAAATTGTACACTCTTAAAGCAACTCTGGAGTCAAAGAAGATCTCAGATGTAGTTCAAGGATTAGAAATTATTTCCAACTAGATACACTGTTCCCTTCATTTCATGCCTATTAAAAATTGCATATTATTTACTCTGCACATAATCCACATTCATTTAACACTCTCCAATCCCCCTCCCCCAACCCTTACACCCTTCCCATGTACAAGACAAAACAAGGAAAGAATTCTCTTAATTGAAAAAAAATAAAACTCAATCTTATGTCCTGATTGCTTCTTTTAAAGTACTGAACTACAACCATTTTGCCTAATTTATTTTCAAATCCATTTGTATTTGAGTATGGCTAACACATGATACTTACAATATAAAGACTTAAAATACCAGATTTTAATAATCCTTAGGTGGCTCTATGCAAAGCAGATGTTCTGTTATGCTTTCCAGATGCTAGCTGTAAGCACAATTAATTAAAGACAGTGCTTACATATCATTTTAGTACATTTCAGTACATAGTTAAAACTACGTTAGAGAAAAGGGAAAATGAACCAAAGCCAGGACAACTTAACTGCAAAGAGAATTGCCAAGAAAGATTAAGTTCACATATGTTATGCCAACAATAGGCAGAACTAAAAAGCAATAGTAACCACACATAGAAGTGCTTGCTTGGTACACTATGACACCGCTAAGCATGATAAAATACCAACTTTGTTCACAGCTTTGCACTCTGCATGCCTTTGGCCATGTTTCAACCCAATTTTTAGTTATTCCAGAAATCTTCAGACAACCTAAAAATATCAGTCCACACTTGGAAAACTCAAATTGAGAAGTTTTTATCCAATTTACTACAGAACACAATTTTCACATTTCAAACAATACTAATTGTTTTCCATGTTCACTTTATGTATATTAATCAGTCCCTTTTATTGAGCACTGCCTAGTATTTCATGTGCTATACAAATTATCTCTAATATTTATTTCAACTCAATGAGCCCTGGGTACCCATTATGTACCAGGGATGGGGGGTGGGGGAGATAATAGACAGTAGCCAGAGTTCCCTGCTCAGAGGTACAGCCTTCGTTCGGGGAGTGTTAAATTCAATTCCCAACTTACCAACAACACTTGTTATATGACCTAAGCAAACTTTTTACCTTGAATCCATCATACTGAGTTTACCTTAATTGTCACAACCTCTATTACACTCAGTATCCAGTAGCATTTTCTCAAGGCAGAGAACACAAATAAGTTATTAATGCAGAAACTCAAAAGAATACCTCCTTCAGATCAACCAAGTGACATAGGTGAATCCCTCATTGTTTGCAGAGCGTAGTGCCAGCTCCTTACAAACAAAACTTGGGTAATCAGAAATGGAAAATCAAATATGCAAAATGATTCACTAATCATCTTTTTTCTGGATTTCACTCTTGGGTTTTCCTAGGAATATGTTACACCTACTTTCTAAACTGCAACAGGAAGAGAAGACCATTTTTACTTTAAACAAAACTTACAGAGATTTCAATTTATTTTTTTTTACTTTGTCAATTTAAATATTTCTGTCTATATAAAAATGAAATAAAATTAACACAGATCTTAGATTGTTTGCTTAATGTTGAAGTTTATAAATTTGTTAGTATTTATCAGTTTTTGACCTAAAAAATGACAATTTCATGTAATTCAACTTAGAAAACTTTGCTTTGTAACTTGAACATACTGTTTCATAAAATCGATAACCTGAAAACTTTTACATTTAATTCAGTGGAATTTGAATATTCATACAATGATTTGATGACTTTAAAGTGACACTTCATTTAAAAATTGTCAGAGAGAGAGAAATATGGAAAATACAAAAAGTGGAGTTCCTATCGTGGCTCAGCAGAAACAAATCTGACTGGTATCCATGAGGACACAGGTTTGATCCCTGGCCTCACTCAGTGAGTTAAAGATCCAGTGTGGCAGTGAGCTGTGGTGTAGGTCACTGACATGGCTCGGATCTGGCGTTGCTGTGGCCCCTGGTGTAGGCCAGAGGTTAGAGCTCTGATTTGACCCTTAGCCTGGAACCTCCATATGCCGTGGGTACAGCCCTAAAAAAGAAAACAAACAAAAAAATACCAAATAAAAAAGAAAATAGATAAAGAAGGAGGTTATACTCTCCTCTAAAGTGCAGATAAATCCATGCAATGCATTCAAAAACCATCCGATTTTTAAGATACTATTAAAGATTTTTTTTTTTTTTTAACAGTCTGCTTTCAGAAGCACTTCCTTTTCATCCAGCAGTGAAAGGGAAAGCAGGAGGGGATAAAATAGAAAGTGTTGTGTGCTGATCCATCATCTCTTAGGGACCACATTTTAACTGAGTCCCTGTTTTTATTCCCTCAACACAGTTACTACTGAAAAGTGACTACACAAAAATCCACCAAAAAAAGAGTCACTTGAAGTTAACCAAAGCCTCAGAACCACCCGCCCACAAAAATGAATTAATTTCCCTGATAAGTTCACAAGGCATCATCCTTCTGCTGGATCCCAAAGTGCATGTGGCTAAAAGGCCCACCTAGATGTACCTGCATTTTGAGGATGAACAGATAAACAGAGGATTAATCAGTCAGAAGAACGATGAAAACTTTCTTCAGAAGAGACAAGGGGGAAAATGGGCATATTTTTCTGGTAAAAAACATACAGATGTTATTGATTAGGCTTCCCTAACTGATTAGGTTTTGCTTAGAAGTGTTACTGGCTGCTCACAGGTCCTGTTGAGGGTGCTGCTGAGTTCAGCACCTGAACCTTTAACAAAAAAACTGAAAAGTCTATTTGTGTGTGCACCTGAAGGTACTCTCCACCCTGTAAAGTGCTTTGCAAAAATTGATGATCAATGTTATATAATGATGATCAATGTTCTTTGGTTATAAGGAATTTATTCCAGATTCTTTACCACAATGCACCTGATATTTTGGTAGCAAGATCAATAGTTTTCAGGAGTTCCCATTGTGCTGCAGCAGAAATGAATCTGACTGGTAACCATGAGGTTGCAAGTTGATCCCTGGCCTCGCTCAGCTGGTTAAGGATCCAGTGTTGCTGTGAGATGTGGTGGTAAGCCACAGACAAGGCTCAGATCCTGAGTTTCTGTGGCTGTGGCATAGGCTGGCAGCTGTAGCTGCTGCAGCTCCAATTAGACATCTAGCCTGGGAATCTCCATATGCCGCAGGTGCAGCCCTTAAAAAAAAAAAAAAATCAATAGTTTTGAAGTATCTAGTTGTCTTTTTAGGACTAGCAAAAAGAACCCTGAGGGTTGGTTGTTATCCCATGCTTATCCAAATTCCTTCTGCTCACCCATTAGCTCTCATCATGACCAGACTTTCTCTAGTGCATTTGTTTATTTTACTTGTTTATTGTCTCTCTCCCTCTCCTAAAAGGTAAATTCCATGGTGCCCCTGTCTGTCTCACTCATTGCTGATTCTTTATCTCTAGTGCCTAAATAATATTAGACACTGAGGAGACAATAGAATAAATATTGCTGGATTAGTTAAAAGTGAAATGTATAGTACTCACACTAGCAATACCATCTATCTGCATGAAAATGATTTCTTGTTTGTAATTAATATTGTCTCTTCCTAATATCATTTCCACAAATCTTAACAAAATTCTCCGATATTTTTCCCAATTTCACATCCAGGTTATGAGTAATAAGATAACATGTATAAAGCTCTTTGAATTTCTGCCATAAAGCATCATATGTAAATAAAAGTGAACTGGAAGGATTGACAGAATATGCACTTTGCATTCATTCATTTATAAATCAAAATTTACTGGATCGCCACTGGGTAATACACACTTCTGCACAGATTATCATTATTAATCCTCATTAGATCCTGTAGTAGACCATATTCTTCCAGGTTTACAGATTAGGAGCAAGGCTTATAGTGATTGAGCATATTAAAGTCCTAAGATTTGAACATACTGTAATCCAGTATTTTGTCATGAATTTGTTTTCTTGTTTCTAATTTTCCATTTCAGCAGACCCATGAATGCTGTGTTATTTTCCTGCACAGGGAACCTGCCACAGCACTGGGGAGGACTCCTCCATATGATCTCCTCACTGGAAGCAACAGAGTGGTGGTTAAGGGCTCCGGCTCTGGGTGTAGACTGTTCCCAACTGGCTTTGTCACTCAAGGGCAGAGTGACTTTGAGCTTAATGTCTCAAGGCTTCAGTTTCCTCATCTATAAAATAAGCATAATAATAAATGTTAACCTTTGTTAATAATAGAGTAGACCATTGCAGATGCCAGTAAAGTACTCTGTAACTTCTTTATTCTTCCTTTTCCTTTTTCCTTTCCTTTCCTTTTTTTTTTTCTTTTGCAAAAATCTTTATTTGGTTTTCTATTTGGTCTACAGCCTGGGAGAAGGCTACAGCATGATTAAAAATACTCCTAAGCGACTACAGGGAGAGGCCTAGGCAGAAGCCCTGACACCAGGGAGATGCAGGGTGTCTCCTTAAAGGCCACTGAGTTTTGGAGGCTCCTGATTGTGCTTGAGGGTGAGCCTTTCTAAAAGATACTCGCCTATCCCAGCCTGGGGGCCAGTTAGCCTGGGAGGTTAGTCAGGTGCTCACCCATCGTCTTGATGAGTTTCACCTGCTCATCCAGGCAGTCGTAAAGGTGAGGATCTGTGCATGTAGAACCCAGGGCAAACAGATCCCAAAGGGCCTGATTCAGACTCTTCTCCAGGGTCATGAAAGCTTCCGTGGCATCCAGGGCTTTATTCCATTCGTCTTGGGAGGGCTTCTGCTCATCCTGGAAGAGCTGCCATGTTGACTTTGCATCCTCAAGAGATGCTCAGCGACCTTGTGCTTCTCCTTAGCCAACATGAAGAAGAAACAGCCCATGCCCTCCAGAAGTGCAGCTTCATGGTAGGAAACAGATGCCCAGAGACAGGTAGGTGCAGGAAGCCTGCAAATGCAAGTTGACCAGGTGGTTGACAGCCTTCACCTCAGTGGAAAAATTCTGACAAGTCTGGGAGCTCATGGTGGACAAAAAGAGCTACCCTCCAAAACTTGGCATTGGTTGGTTCCTAAGGCAGGGAATGGTTGATGTGATATGGAAGTTGTCCTGTAAAGGAGGGGGGAGGGCAATGGGAAGCCAGAATAAGGGAAGTCTTGGGTCTGTTCTGACCAAACACTGTTGAAGCAAAAGCCAGATCCATTGGACTACCATTTTCATTTCCTTAGCAGATTTTATTTAGTTACATATATATTTGTATATTTATTCATTTACTCATTCATTCATTTTTTTAGGGCCACAGGTGCAGCATATGGAAGTTCCCAGGCTAGGGTCAAATCGGAGTTATAGCTGCTGGCCACAGCCACAGCAACTCCAGGTTCAAGCCATGTCTGCAACTTACACCACAGCGTGGCAATGCCAGAACCTTAAGCCACTGAGTGGGGCCAGGGATCAAACCCCAATCCTCATGGGTACTAGTTGGGTTCATTTTCACTAAGCCACAACAGGAACTCCCCCCTTAGCAGATTTTAAAACACATCACTAAGCCTTTCACCATAAGTGAGAAATCAATTTTCAAAGAACTCCCTTTTCTGGATATAAAAATGTTTTGGAATTTAGAAATAAAATCTTCCCAGAAATAGAGGAAGATTTAGCACACTTCATGTACATCAATGAAAAGGGGAAATCAAGAAAAAAATTTACCAGTTTCTCATAAGATTTTCATGACTTCAAATTTCCTTTTATATTCTGTAAGTTATCATAGGTCATGGTGTCAAATTTACCAATGCCTAAGTCAAAATATTGAAATTTCTTGCATCTGTATCACTCGAGTCTTTATCATATGACATTGTTTTTAATAACAGCTTTGTTATTAAATACTTCACATACTCTGTAACTCACTCATGTAAAATGTACAGTTTATTTTTATTATAGTGACACAATTGTGCGACTGCCACCACAATCAATTTTAGAATATTTTCATCATCCCCAAAGATCCGTACCCATCAGCACTCTCCAATTTCTCCCAAATCCCCCAGCCCTAAGAGCTTTTTTTAAAGTTATGATTTCAAAAGTAAATCAACGAGTGAGTTTAAATTACAAACTAAAGTATGTAAAAGTTTTATAATTAAGATTTGAATCATTTGGGAGTTCCTGTCGTGGCTCAGCATTCATGACGATGCAGGTTCGATCCTTGGTGCTCAATGGGTTAAGGATCCAGCATTGCCATGAGCTGTGGCGTAGGTTGAAGACGCAGCTCAGATCTAGTGTTGTTGTGGCATAGGGTGGCAGCTGTACCTCTGATTCAACCCCTAGCCTGGGAACCTCCACATGCTGCAGGTGTGGCCCTACAATGCAAAACAAAAACAAAAAAACCCAAAGCAAAAAACTCAGCATTATTGACTTGTGTATCAGATGGCTGGGGGCCCAGGTGATGCTCATGCTGCTGGTTACTGGGGGAGGGAAGGAAAACATGCCATGCTTTGAGAACTACAGGCAAAGAAAGTGGTCAAGAGCATCACACTCCATCAGTGATGGGCAGAGGGGTTGGTACACACCAACATCTTGTTTGCTGGATTGAATTGAATATTGATAAGTCACTTGATTTCTGTGCCAAACAATATTTGAGAAAGCTATGTCAGTCTTGGGCTTTCATTCATTTTTAAAAACTAAACTTCGTATCATTCTGATTCACTTTCCAGAGGCAGACTGGATGTGAATTGGAAACGACTTGAAGCTATAATGCTCCAAACGTGCCTATTTTTGTACAATTTCCTTCTGAAAGTACCAGAAATTCTCCCCCAAAGGGCATTTCTATCCCACTAATTCTCAGGGGGATTTAGTAGTTTGAGTAGCTGGGAAATTAAAACCAAGTGTTTGACTTTTCTGATACCACTTTAAACACTGGGAGGTTTACTTACCTTTTTTTAAATCTGGCAGCTCCCTCTATTGATGCTCCTTCACACTATAGATAAATCTTTCATTTAACATTTCTAAATTACATTCGGACTTTTCAAAAATACCCATAAAATTTACATTCTCTGTTTTGCAGTAAATCTTTAAAAAAAAATGATTTAGGTCATGTTAAAGATGATCCAACTAACAACACTTCACAAATCTCAGATTCGGAATAATTTAAAAGAAATGAGCACTTTGAAAGGAGAAGATTGTAACATGAATCCAGAACCCAGAAGTGATGCAGTAAGTGCACAGGGTTTGATTTGGTTATAGAAGCTTACTTGAAGGACTTCTTAAAGGACTTTGAGCAGAACCCTAATAGCTTGAATTCCATGAGCCACTCCTTGACTGCCCCCTACTGGCTAAATTTCAGAGGGCTGACCAGTGAAGCGTACTTGGTCTTAAGATTTTACCGAGACATCTGCAGTGAGACTTTTTTAAAGGTTTTCAGATCTTGTAGAAGGTTTGTGTGATCCTTATTTTTTATATCTCTATATACCCGAGTGATTTCTTTTAATTATATTTAATCGTCCCTGATATAGATCTTGGCTTTTCTAGTGTACTAGTCACTTTGTTTAGAGGGTTTTCAATAATAATAATAATAATAATAATCATGATGATGAAGGCACTCCACTCAGGAATGACTACAGACGAGGAATTCAGCATATTGCATCTTCAGTGAGAAAGCCTCCCCCCCCTTTTTTCTTTTTGGTCTTTTGTCTTTTTAGGGCCACACCCATGACATATGGAGGTTCCCAAGCCAGAGGTGGAATCAGAGCTACAGCTGCTGGCCTATGGCCACAGCCACAGCAACGTGGAATCTGAGTCTTGTCTGCGACCTACACCACAGCTCATGGCAACGTCAGATCCTTAACCTGCCAAGCAAGGCCTGGGATCAAACCCATGTCCTCATGGATACTCGTCAGGTTCATTAACCACTGAGCCACGATGAGAATTCCGTGTCTTTCCTTCTTATAACTGAATGAAAGATGTGATTTTCTGAATGCAGAGGCTGTCACAAAACTGCAAAGTTGATTTTTGTGACTAATGCCTTACATGTCATTGGGTCATTTTATACTTCAGTTTATCTACACATTTTGATAACCACCAAATGTTGGCTTATGGAAAAAAAATGTATTGGGAACTAAACTGCTTTAAGATTTCAAGGAATATCAGTGAGATGACAGGTCTTCTTCAAAATTAGGGGGTGGGTGTCAAATGTGGGAGTTGGCAAATGTGGGAGTTAAGTTTAGGGAGGTGATGTGGATTTAGTCTTTAAAGGCCTTAAGTGGAAAATTGTAATTCTTGTATCCTGAGTTTCTTGGCCTGTGAACTGAGATTGTGGGTGGGAACAGTTTAAGTAGAGATAATGTCTTATAAGCCAAGGCCATTTGTCTCCTGTGTTCACTTGTCACAAGAATTAAAACAGAAGGGCTGACTTAAGTTCTAAGACAGGAAGTTGTTAGAACAAAGTTGCAGCCCTATGCATTCTCAGACAAGGTATTTCTGCAGAATAAAAATCCAAGAATAGAACTTGCACTATAAACCCGAGAGTCTAAAATAATGTAATTTAACTCTATTTTCTCTGAATCTAAATAAATCTGAGCCCACGTCACATTGAGTTATCAAGACATTCAGTTTTAGTCATTATTATTCTGGGATTCTCTTACCCTAGGTTCAAGGGAGGATCCCAAGAATCTTGTACAAAGTAAAGTATTGGGAGTGGCACCTCTAGTTATCCATCCTCCCCGATTGCCCTGACAATTATCCACACCCAGGTGTGTGTGCTCTGCCTTCACCCAGCCTCACTGTGGGGAGGAGATGCAGGTCTTCACTCCTTCTATATCCTGCCACCTTCCTACCCTTGTCCTGGAGAATCACTGCTCTCAACACCTGCTAATCACCTCCCACCTAACCTTTTGGGTCACTCATCATAATCTCCTTAATGAGTTCATGTTATCATTATAGCCAAGATGAAGGGATTGTCTTCTAATAATCTCTTCTAGAAGACTTCCCAGAGGACCTCCCTGGAGCCAGACAAACACCAAGGCAGGAAAAATAAGGCAAAGAATAAATAGAACTGTTCCTGTCCTGATTTTTCCATAGCAGTCAAATTAAAACTAGTATTGCAATATCAATTAATTATTCTTAAAAATTAGGGGGAAAGGAATGAAATGAGAAAGATAAAGAGGTGGGGGAAGCTGGAAGAAGATGTAGTTAAAGGGTATTATTTCTTTGGGTCTTTGTAAGTTATTGTTTAGCTTATTTATTTATTTTTGCTGCCACCTGCTGGTGCACAGGGATTCATAGTGTTATAAACCAGAGAGAGAAAACTGACCCTTCAAAGCATTGTAGCCCAAACAGATTTATAAGTTTCGAGAATAAGCCCCTTCAGGGAATCGTAATCATTAAAGGACAATGGTAGAATACTAGAAACACTTTAAATACAAATCAAATTGTAGTGTAATGGGATAGAGGTCTATACAAAGAGAAAAGAGGTGAGGAAGTGGATATATACAATGCCAGAGTTCAGTAGGTTGGAGCAATAATGCTGCTAACAGTTGGGAGATTTCATAAACATTGTGGATGCAGTTATTCTTAGGGTCTTCTGGGCTCCTGTAGTTATTCACACTGTTGTGGAAGATAAAGTAATCCCAGAGTACATTTGAACTGCTAAATATATGTCCCACTGAAAGCGTGCTCATTTCTTGTCCATTTTGCTGTTTAAAACATCATCCAGAGTTGATGGAATCTTCCTTTTTGAGAAAAGCAGGCAGTGTAAAACCACTCTTATATGCCACCAGGGAATAAATCAGTACATTGAACAGTCTGAAAATTAGACTCCACACTACACACAGTAGCCTGAATTTGCAGGACTGCCTTGATGTCAATCAGCATATAGTCTGGAATTAATATACTAGGAGGTTTTATCCAAAACCAAAACAAAGAAACAAAGGGTTCTGCACAGAAGCATGTTGGTATGTTCTTGACCATTTATGGAGTGAGTCAAAACCTAGGCTATAAAAAGATTTCTCATGATCCTGGAGTTAGCAAGGGCTAAACTATTTTCTGACAGAATGGCCTTGTGGAAGGCCAAGGGCTCAAGAGCACCATCAGGGGTGATCTTGAGAGGTTTCAAGTCCACAAAACAAGCCAGCTGCTACTGAAGACAGTGCTGTCATGTAGCAGGTTAAGCAACTATCTCAACCTCACAAACTCAGATTTCTGAGATCATGATGGAGTCATGTGTGTGGAGTTGATGATAAACTATTCAATATTGCCGCTTGAGTGAATTAAACATAGTAATCAGAGAACATAGTCAGTGAACTAGGGATTAGTCAACACTTTTAGTCCCAAATGACTCTCAACTTCAACTAGCTTAAACAAAATAGGAATTTGATGGTTAGCAGGATTCAGCTGAAGTTTATTTAGACAAATCACAGGAAGATCAGAGACCTGGCTGGACCTTAGAAACAATTAAAATAAGGGTCTTGTTTGGGTGCTTTCAGTGTTCATCTGCTGTGCTTCTCAATTCATAACAACTTCATCTCTAGTGTAGAAAGCTTTTCTTCACAGGGGGCATTATGCCCTCTAACAGCTCCTAGATCTCCGTGCCCATCACTCCTGCCACTTAAAATTCTTAGGGAAGATTATCGACTGGCTTGAATCAGGGGCCCATGCATGAACCAACCAACTGAGGCCACCGGTAATATGGAGTAACAGTTAAGAACAGAAACTCTGAATTCTTATGGCCTAGGCATGATTTTGATACTTACTAATTCCAGTCTTGGACCGTCTATCCAACTTCTCTGTGTATCAGTTTTCTCATCTGTCAAGTGGAGCTATAATAGCACCTAGTTTAGAAGTTTATTGTAGAAATTAAAAGGTATATTATATGTAAGGTGCTTAAAACCATACCTGACACAAAATAAGCACCAGTTAAGTAGTTGTTATTCCACTATAATAGCAGGTCTTAATCTTGAGCATACATTAGAATCATTCAGGAAACATTAAAAATAATACTCAATAACTTGGTCTCATCCTGGATAATTAGTTCAGGAGTATAGCCTACCATCAGTATTTTTAATATGCTTGTCAGAAAATTCTATGTGCATCCAGGATTGAGAGCTACTGCACTAGATTATAAGCTCCACAGATGGAGGGATTTTATGTCTACCATTCAATCGTGAGGGCCTAAAACAATGCCTGGCATTCAAAAGGTGCTCAAAAGTATTTGTTGAATGAAATAATGAAACAACAATAGGAACTGCTATATCTAGTTGAAGGAAGGTGGGTGTGTGTGTATACATAGGTTCACATACATTACAATTAGAAAGAATATTGGGCCCACTATAGAGTGCAACACTCTACACAACAGCACTTTTTATTCATGCTATTCAAAATATACAGGTGGATATCTCTTCCCTCATGTTATCAAAATAGGCACAGACATGTACATACATGCTAAACAGCATGTTTTGTTTTAAGCCTTTCAGTAACTTCCCACTGCATTAAAAAAAAAAAAAAAAAGTTACAGGCAATTCTCATTAGTCATGGTGAATATGTTCTACAAAGTCACCAGGAACAGTGAGTTAGTGAATTCCTTCTGGGTAATCAACAGGATTAGGTTCCTACAACCTAACCCTGGCCAATATATTAGCTTTGTTGTATGCGTGATTATATATATATGTATATATTATATATATACATGTATGGCTCATGTCACAACTTTCTTGCCCCTATAAACACTAGACAGTACTTCAGTACTATTCTTGGGACCATTTTATTTTATTTTTTAACAGCTTTTATTTGTATTTATTTATTTATTTATTTATTTTTGCTTTTTAGGGCCACACCCATGACACATGCATGTTCCCAGGCTAGTGGGTGGAATCGGAGCAATAGCTCTCGGCCTACACCACAGCTCACAGCAACACCAGATCTCTGACCCACAGAGCAAGGCCAGGGATTGAACCCCGCATCCTCATGGATACTAGTCAGGTTGTTTCTGCTGCACCACAACCACAACTGCAACACTCTTGGAGCCATTTTAAACAGTGAAATTACCTACAAAAAGCACAAAAATGGACAAAACAAGGTACAAAATGTCCTGTGAAAAGGATCCTGCTTCACAGTCTGAGAGCTGAAGCAAAAAGGCAGAGCATTGTTTGGTTCAACCTCAGCTGGGAACATATACATCAATTTTGGGAATGTGACCCCAATTTTTTCCCTGTGCATGACCCACTATGATTGTCAAAGTACTGTGGGTGTTGATTTGGGGGTTACAAATAAATTTCAGCTAGGAGGTAATTTCATAAATACAGAATCCATGAATAGTGAGGATCAGCTGTATTTAACATGATAATGTCTAAAATCCTTAACCTGGAATTCACATCTCTCCATGAGCTGACTCTGTTTATTTTTTCAGCCTTAATTCCATTCCTCCCCAGTTCTCCCCTCCTTGTTCTCTCCTTGCCTGTCAGGCTGAAATACCCTAGTCCCCCTACCCTGCCCAGCCACATGTTCTTCTCCCCCTGTTTCTGTTGACTTAACCCAAGATTTACCAGAAGCATGAATGTCTCAGAAACTGCATGGGGCAGAAGAGGACTCTTCTCAATGCATGTGTATATATCTGGGGATTGCCACTTCCAAGCCTTTTCATATTAATTACCTGCCTTAAAAGCACCTTACTTGATGAATTCAGTGACAAACCAAACTAAAGAAGTCTGTGTGGATAGGGACAGTAGTGAGAGTGTTATTACATGACAAAGTAACTAAAGAGTGTCAAGTGCTGTGACCAGGCCAAATTTGATATGAATAAATCTACCATGGCTTTGGAAAGTTCATGGTCAAATATTTCTCTACTTCCCATGAGATAAGGTCATGGTTGAGAATAACAATTTTGAATTATTCCTTTTCTCTATGAAATAAACTGTGGGCTAGAGTTACATAGAAGTTGCATGATAAAATTCAGTTCCAAGGATTGATTTCCAACTTTCTAAAAAAAGCAAAGCATGCAGAGGAGTCTGCTTTAAATGACAGCATTATTGCTCTGATGACTTAGTTATGCTTCACATAACTTGGCCATACACTTCTGAGTTATATGTATGAGGTATATATGTATAAGTGTGTGTTTATATAAGTGTGTGTATATATATTAATATATATTTTAAGGCAGTTATAATTCCCAATTGTGTGAATCATTTTACAATTTGAAGAAAACCAAAAGTTAAGACAAAGGACCTGTAGTCCATATGTGTGTGTCTTTACAGTTTTCGGAAGGAAAACAAACAGTGAGTCTGGCTTTTACTTTCCTCAGTAAGCTATTTGGACATAAAATGTGTGTTTTCCTCGTTGAGTCCTTATTGTCCTTAGCTTCTATTTTGGAATCTGCCGCCAGGAAATGGATTTCTAATTGTCTTTGTAACCAATAAAGAAAGGTTTAGAAAACCAGATGTTAACCTAGGAATTAATTTCAGCACAAAGAGCATATATAGAAAGATGCTTTTCCAAGTTTTTCACACAGTCAGTGTTCAAACAAAATAATTTAAATTGGTCTTCAGTAAATGTATACTTCACACGCTTTGGGTGGTGAGGAAAGTAATCAAGATGACCCAGAAGACTGCCCATATTGCAAAAGTCCTTGGTTGTCCCCAACTAAATAATTCATGGTCTTCCTTCACCCTATATTATTTTTAATTTAGTTCCCATAAATAGGAAATACAATAGGGTCACAGGCCATCAGAGCATATCTTACGACATGTTCTCATGGTATCTAGGTGAGTCCACTCCTATTCCAGATCTCAAGGACGGTCAAAGATCAAGGGCTCATAGAAGGTGGAGGCTTGATCTAGCACCTTTTTAGCAGGACTGAACAAAAGAGATACCAAGAAAGAAATCTAGAGGGAAGAGGATAGTGCCTCTCTGCTCTTGTTCTTTTTTTTTTTTTTTTTTTTTTTTTAGTATTAATTCATTTGGACCCATTTGTTTCCATCAGTGGCTTCTAAAAGAAAGTTTGGTTCATTTTCTTTTAATTTTAATTTTAATTTTAATTTTTTCCACTGTACAGCATGGGGACCAAGTTTCACTTACATGTATACATTTTCTTTCCCTCCCTTTGTTCTATTTTGATATAAGTATCTAGACATAGTTCTCAATGCTACACAGCAGGATCTCATTGTAAATCCATTCCAAGAGCAATAGTTTGCATCCATTAACCCCATGCTCCTGATCCCTCCCACTCCCTCCTTCTCCTCCCGGGCAGCCACAAGTCTATATCCAAGTCCATGATTTTCTTTTCGGCAGAAATCTTCATTTGTGCTGTATATTAGATTCCAGTTATAAGTGATATCACATGGTATTTGTCTTTGTCTTTCTGACTCATTTCACTCAGTATGAGAGTCTCTAGTTCCATCCATGTTGCTGCAAATGGCATTATGTCATTCTTTTTTATGGCTGAGTAGTATTCCATTGCGTATATATACCACATCTTCCTAATCCAATCCTCTGTTGATGGACATATAGGTTGTTTCCATGTCTTGGCTATTGTGAATAGTGCTGAAATGAACATATGGGTGCATGTGTCTTTTTTAAGGAAACTTTTATCTGGATATATGCCCAAGATATATGCTGGATCATATGGTAGTTCTATGTATAGATTCCTAAGGTATCTCCAAACTGTTCTACATAGCGGCTGTACCAGTTTACATCCCCACCAGCAGTGCAGGAGGGTTCCCTTTTCTCCACAACCCCTCCAGCACTGGTTATTTGTAGGCTTATTAATGATAGTCATTCTCACTGGTGTGAGGTGGTATCTCCTGGTAGTTTTGATGTGCATTTCTCTAATAATCAGGGATGTTGAGTATTTTTTCATGTGCTTGTTGGTCGTCTGTATATCTTCCTTGGAGAACAGTCTATTCAGGTCTTTTGCCCATTTTTCCATTGGGTTGTTGGCTTTTTTGCTGTTGAGTTGTATAAGTTGCTTGTATATTCTAGAGAAGCCCTTGTCCATTGCATCATTTGAAACTATTTTCTCCCATTCTGTAAGTTGTCTTTTTGTTTTCTTTTTGGTTTCCTTGGCTGTGCAAAAGCTTGTCAGTTTGATGAGGTCCCATGGGATTATTTTTGCTCTTATTTCTGTTGCCTCGGGAGACTGACCTGAGAAAATATTCATGATGTTGATGTCAGAGAGTTTTTTCTATGTTCTCTTCCAGGAGTTTGATGGTGTCTTGTCTTATATTTAAGTCTTTCAGCCATTTTGAGTTTATTTTTGTGCATGGTGTGAGGGTGCGTTCTAGTTTCATTGCTTTGCATGTTGCTGTCCAGGTTTCCCAGCAATGCTTGCTGAATAGACTGTCTTTTTCCCATTTGATGCTCTTGCCTCCCTTATCAAAGATTAATTGACCATAGATGTCACTGTTTATTTCTGGGTTCTCTATTCTGTTCCACTGGTCTGTATGTCTGTTTTGGTACCAGTACCACACTGTCTTGATGACTGTGGCTTTGTAATATTGCCTGAAGTCTGGGAGAGTTATGCCCCCTGCTTGGTTTTTGTTTCTCAGGATCGCTTTGGCAATTCTAGGTCTTTTGTGGTTCCCTATAAATTTTTGGATTATTTGTTCTAGTTCTGTAAAAAATGTCATGGGTAATTTGATAGGGATTGCATTGAATCTGTAGATTGCTTTGGGTAGTATGGCCATTTTTACAATATTGATTTTTCCAATCCATGAACATGGAATATCTTTCCATCTTATTTAATTTCTTTGATTAATGTTTTATAGTTCTCAGCATGTAAGTCCTTTACCTCCTTGGTCAGGTGTTTTCCGAGGTATTTGATTTTTTGAGGTGCAGTTTTAAAAGGTACTGTATTTTTGTATTCCTTTTCTAATATATCATTGTTGGTATACAGAAATGCGACTGATTTCTGAATGTTAATCTTATATCTTGCTACTTTGCTGAATTTATTAATCAGTTCAAGTAGTTTTGGGGTTGAGTCCTTAGGGTTTTCTACATATAGTATCATGTCATCTGCATACAGCGACAGTTTTACCTCTTCTCTTCCTTTTTGGATGCCTTTTATTTCTCTGTTTGTCTGACTGCTATGGCTAGGACTTCCAGTACTAAGTTGAACAACAGTGATGAGAGTGGGCATCCTTGTCTTGTTCCAGATTTTAGCATGAAGGCTTTCAGCTTTTGTCCATTGAGTATTATATTTGCTGTGGGTTTGTCATTAATGGCTTTGATTATGTTCAGGAATGTTCCCTCTATATCCACTTTGGTAAGAGTTTTGATCATGAATGGATGTTGGACTTTGTCAAATGCTTTTTCTGCATCTATTGAGATGATCATATGTTTTTTTACTTTTATTTTGTTAATGTGGTGTATGATGTTGATTGATTTGTGTATGTTGAACCATCCTTGTGCACCTAGGATGAATCCTACTTAGTTGTGGTGCATGATCTTTTTTTTATGTTATTGGATTCGGTTGGCTAAAATTTTGTTGAGATTTTTGGATCTATATTCATTAAAGATATTGGCCAATAGTTTTCTTTTTTGGTGGTATCTTTGTCTGGTTTTGGAATTAGGGTGTTGGTGGCATCATGGGATGTCTTTGGGAGTGTTCCTTTTTCTTCAACCTTTTGACAAAGTTTAAGGAGGATGGCCAGCACATCCTCTTTGTATGTTTGGTAGAATTCGCCTGTGAAGCCATCTGGTCCTGGACATTTATTCATAGGGAGTGTTTTTATGACATATTCAATTTCATTTCTAGTGATTGGTTTGTTCAGTTGATCTATTTCTTCTTGATTCATTTTGGCAGGCTGTAAGATTCTAGAAAGTTGTCCATTTCTTCCAGATTGTCAAATTTGTTGGCATATAGTTGTTCATAGTATTCTCTTATGGTTTTTTGTATTTCTGCAGTATCCGTTGTGATTTCTCCTTTTTCATTTCTAATTTTGTTTATTTGGGTTCTTTCTCTCCTCTCCTTAGTGAGTCTAGCCAGGGGTTTGTCAATTTTGTTTACCTTTTCAAAGAACCAGCTCTTGGTTTTATTAATTTTCTCTATTGTTTTTTGAATCTCTATTTTATTGATTTCCTCATTGATCTTTATAATTTCCTTCCTTCTGCTGACTTTAGTTCTTTTTTGTTCTTCTTTTTCTAATTCATTTAGGTGTAGGGTTAAGTTGTCAATTTGAGATCTTTCTTCTTTTTTGAGGTAGGCCTGTATCACTATAAATTTCCCTCTGAGCACTGCTTTTGCGGTGTCCCATAGATTTTGAGAGATTGTGTCTTCATTATCCTTTGTCTCCAGGTATTTTTTAATTTCCTTCTTGATTTCCTCATTGACCCACTGTTTTTTTAGTAGCATGTTGTTTAGTCTCCATGTAGTAGGTTTTTTCTGAGTTCTTTTCCTGTGGTTAATTTCGAGTTTCATGCCATTGTGGTCAGAGAAGATACTTGAAATAATTTCTATGCTCCTAAATTTGTTGAGGTTAGCTTTGTGCCCCAAAATGTGATCAATTCTTGAGAATGTTCCATGTGCACTTGAGAAGAATGTGTATTCTGATTTTATTGGATGTAATGTCCTGAAGATGTCAATTAATTCTAGCTTTTCTAGTTTCCTTTAGTTTCTCTGTTGCTTTATTGGTTTCCTGTCTAGAGGATCTGTCCATTGGTGTGAGTGAAGTATTAATGTCTCCTACTATGATTGTGTTCCCATCAATTTCTCCCTTTATGTCTGTTAATATTTGTTGTATGTATCTGGGTGTTCCTATACTTGGGGCCTATATGTTGACGATAGTAATATCCTCTTTTTGAATGGATCCCTTAATTATTAAATAGTGTCCTTCTTTGTCTTTCTTTACGTCTTTTGTTTTAAAGTCTATTTTGTCTGATATGACTATTGCAACTCCTGCTTTCCTGTCATGTCTATTGGCATGAAATATTTTTTCCCACCCTCTCACTTTCATTCTATATGTGTCCTTTGTCCTAAGGTGAGTTTCTTGTAGGCAGCAGGTTGAAGGTTTTTGCTTTTTTATCCAGTCAGCCACTCTGTGTCTTTTGATTGGAGCATTCAGTCCATTGACATTTAAGGTGATAATTGATAGGTGATTATTTATTGCCATTTTAAACCTCGTTGTCCAGTTGATTCTATGATTGTCCATCCTTTCTCTCTTTTTTTGATTGGATGGTCTCCAATTATTTTCTGCTTGAGTGTTTTTCTTTTCATTTTATGCGATTGCAAGGTTTGGTTTTGATTCGTGGTTGCCCTGTTTTTTAAGTATGTTAACCTCTTCCTATAATTGTGTGTTTTAGCCTGATAGTCCTGTAGGCTCAAACACTTCATTACTTGCTAAAATTAAGAAGAGAAAAAAATTTTTTAAGTCTATTTATTTCCTTACTTCCCTTGCCCACATTTCATTATTTTGATGCCTCTTTTTTCTTTTTAATTTTATTTTGTTTTACACATGTTCATGATTAAATCTGTATGCTGGCTTATTTGAGTGACTGCTCTCTGATTGTGGTTTCCTCAGTCCTAGTTCTTCCTTTTTTTTTTTTTTTTCTTCTTACTTTTCTTTTTGGTTTAGAGAAGTCCTTTCAATATTTCTTTAAGCCTGGGTTTTGTATTGCTGTATTCTTTTAGCTTTTGTTTGTTGGAAAAAATTTTCATTTCCCCTTCTATTTTAAATGATATTCTTGATGGATAGAGTATTCTAGGTTGCATATTTTTTCCTTTCAGCACTTTAAATATCTGTTGCCATTCCCTCCTGGCCTGTAGAGTTTCTGCAGAGAAATCAGCTGATAACCTTATGGAGGTTCCCTCATAGGTAACATCCTGCTTTTCTCTTGCTGCCTTTAGGATCCTCTCTTTATCATTAACTTTTGCCATTTTTATTATAATGTGTTTTGGTGTGGGTCTATTTGGGTTCAACCTGTTTGGGGCCCTCTGCGCTTCCTGTATCTTGAACTCAGTATCCTTTAGATTTGGGAACTTTCCAGTGATAATTTCTTCAAATATATTTTCCATTCCCTTATCTTTTTTACTCCTTCTGGAATTCCTATTATGCATAGATTGGCCTGACTTATATTATCCCATAGGTCTCTTATATTGCTTTCATGTTTTTTCATTTGGTTTTCTGTCTTCTGTCCTGTTGGGGTGATTTCCATTATTCTATCTTCCACATCACTAATTTGTTCTTCTGCACTATTCATTCTGGTTTTTACTGCCCTTAGCTCAGTTTGTATCTCTGCAAATGAATTTTCTAGTTTTTCTTGGCTCCTCCTTATATTTTCTAGTTCCTTTCTGAGGGATTCTGCATTACTGTTCGTATCTTCTCTTAATTCCTTCAGTATTTTCACTATTTCCCTTTTGAACTCAAAGTCTCTCAGACTGCAGAAGTCTGTTTCATTGTTGACTGCTTTAGGTGAGTTCTCCTGTTGGTTTAACTGGGAGTGATTTCTCAGCTTCTTCATCTTGGTTGTTATTTTCTTTTTCTTGGTGAAGGCGTACTCCCTGTGGCCAGGCAGGGTTTGCCCCCGGCACTGCTATGGAATGTTTCCCAAGGGCTGGCGGTGTTGGCTGGTCTTCTTTGAGGCAGCATGTCTTTTCCTGAGTGTGGGCAGGGCTGGCAGGGTCTCTCTGAAGCAAAGAAGGACTTCCTGAGGGCAGGCAGGACTGGGAGGTCCGCACCGCAATGGAGGCAGATTTCACTCGGTGGGGCAGAGCTTGCTCTGGTGTTTTGGGCTGTGGGGCTCTTGAAGGAGGCTGGCGGTGCTGGGCAGCTGTTCCACAGGAGTGCAGCACTTCCTGAGGGTGGGAGCAGCTAGATGGGCTGCTGGGAAACCCAGGGGCGCTTCCCCAGCACAGCCAGAACAGGCAGGAACCCCCCCCCCCAATGGAAGCAGAATTACCATGTCCTGCTGGAGTTGCTCTAGCTTTTCTGGGCTGCAGGACTCCTCCAGGGGGCTGGTGGTGCTGGGCAGCTGTTCCACGGGAGTGCAACACCTCCTGAGGGCGGGAGCATCTAGCCAGGCCACTGGAAAACCAACGGGCACTTCCCCAGGGCTGCTGGGACTGGCAGGACTGCCCCGCAATGGAAGCAGATTTTGCATGGTCAGGCAGGGCTTGCTCTATTGTTTCTGGGCTGCGGGACTTTTCCAGGGGGCTGGAGGTGCTGGACATTCTCCAAGGGGGTGTAGCCCCTCCAGAGGGGAGGCAGGCCAGGGCAGAGAAAGCCCCTGAGGTAGTTGGCTTCCGGCAAGTGGTGAGGCTAGCTTCTGTGATGGCAGGCAGCCTCAGGTCAGGCACGCATGCAGGGTAGTGGGGGGGATGCACTGGGAAGCACTGCTTTCTGCTAGCTGGCGGGCAAGTGAGCTCACTGTGGCACAAGGAGTATTCTATGGTGGCTCGCCCCTCCTCCTCTCCCCTCCCCAACACTGGCGCCTTGTCTCTCCTGCGGATCCAGCTCTTCTCCCAGGTTCCTACTGTTGTGGCTTTCCACTCCCCCACCCTTAGCGTATTGCTCCCTCCACCTGCGATGCTCTGCTTCCTGGTCCCCCAGGCAGTCCCCGCAATGCCCACCCCAGCCCGCTCCTGGGGACTAACCTCCAGAGCTGAGGTCTCAGTGCCCAGCCCCCACCCAAGCATCATGGTTTTTGGTGACTGTGCCAGTAGTTCAGATGATCTGTTCGGGTCTCTGCTTTTCAGATCTTAGACCTACTGCTGCACTCTTCTCAGCGTCTGGAGATCCCTCTGATTCGGTTGATCTTTCCGTTGATTAGGTAACTTTACAGGGTGTGGGATCCCTTTCTCCTCCACAGTTCCCTTTTGGGAGCGCCCGTCCATCCCGGATTCCCCTTCTCTTGCTCTCCTCTTTTCTCTTGTTTTACCCAGTTAGGTCACAAGATTCTTGCTGTTGTTGGAGTTTAAGTTCTTCTGCCAGTGATTAATTGCTGTTCTGTGAGAGTTGTTTAATCTGTAGATATATTTTTTGTTATTGTGTTTGTGGGAGAGGGTGAGTGGTGTGTCCCCCTACCTCTTCCACCATCTTGCCTTCACCCTCTGCTCTTGCTCTTGATGTAGATTGGGGGCCACCTAATCTCACAGGTATTCAAGGAATATATTCCTAAACTTATATTAGACTAACAGCCAAACACTTTGATCTAGTAGTTGGGCTCATTATCTAAGGGAGCCGTGTAAAAGCAATGAATTCAAAAGCTCTTCACTGGCAAAAGAATTCACTGAGAGGGAAGATCAGGAGCTACATTCCAACAGCGCCTTCTGCTGACATTTCATTTCTGCATTCAGCTGTACTTTGACTGTCCTGACTGGTTAAAGGAGAGCAAAGAGGAGACCCAGAATTATGTGCCATGCTGGATGAGAGTCCTGGAGTGAAGTCAGTATAAGAAATACAAAATAAAATCAAGAAATAGAAGATGGAAATAAAAAAAAAATAGAAGACATAGACTTGGCTCCTGAGCATTAAAGGCAAAAATTAGTTTCCTGAAAAAAATAGTAAATGTATACTGGGTTGGCAAGTATAATCAAGAAAAAAGGAGATAGAAAAAACTACACCACAAAAATAGTAGGAACAAGAAAGGAGGCATAATTAAAGATATAAATGAGAAATTTAGGAATCATATTTCAGTCATTAACAAATCCTTCTTGCATAGTTTCCTTATGCCAAGACCTATTCTATGTACTAGGAATAGAGCAGAAAATATACCTGAGTCCCTCATCCATGGATGCTGTGGTCAAGAAAGAGGAGACAGAAAAACCCAAAGAAATAGTCAACAAATTTTAGCCAGTGATGAGGACATGCACATGGTAAAATAGATTAATGTAGGGGAGAGGGTCTTCAGGGCAGCATCTGTCGGGGTGGGCAGTGAAGGCCTTTCTGAGGATCTGACATTTTAATTGAGGCCTGAATAGTAGGAAGAGTCACACAGAGAGCTGCCTGTTGAAAGGGCCTTCTGAGAAGAAGAAAGAGCAAGGACAGGTCCTTAAGCTTGAATAAGGACTCACTCATTTAAGAGACTAAGGAGGCCAGGGTGTCTAGAGGATGTGAACAAAGGGGAGGGTGGAAGGACTGGACACTGGAGAGGAAGCAGCAGCTAGATCAGGTAGGGCTTTCTAGACCGTGGTAAGAAGTCTGAATATTACAGAAGACCTACTGGAAAGTTCCTGGAATAATATGATTCATCTGACTCTAAAGAGACTCTCTAGGTTGCTCTCAGGAAGCAGCCTGAGGAAGCATAAGAGAGGAGATAAGAAGATATCCTAAGGCTGTGACTAGAGTTCCCTGGCGGCACTGTGAGTTACAGATCTGGTATTGTCCCTGCTGTGGCAAGGGTTTGATCCCTGGCCTGGGAACTTCCTCATGCTATGGGTGTGGCCAAAAAAACAAAAACAAACAAAAACCCACCAAACAGACTTTGGAGCAGTGGTCCTTGCAAGAGAGTGTGGTGTCTACCAAGAGCTGGGCTAGTGGGCATGGAAAGAGGAATATGTTCAGCTGCAGAGTGACTGGAGAACTAGATAAGTTGGGTAAATTCTAAACAAACAAAACAAAAGATGTATTAAGCGCCAACTTTTTGCTCAGAATTATATTAGATTCTGGGAAAGGTAAAAAAAAAAAAAAAATAAGACAAGTTTATGCCCTCTAAAGACTAACAGTCTGATGAGGTACAAATTAACTAATGCCTGTGAAACCAAGATGATATTTGATAGTGAGGCCATGCTTCATCTTCTCCAGGAACCAGCAACCAGAACCAGAACCCCAACTGAGATAGAAAGGGTGGGGAGAGGGGTAGAGAGAGAGACTGAGGGGGGAAGGGGAGAAAGGGAGAGAGAGAAGAAGGGAAGGAGGGAGGAAGATAAAAGCTAAGACCTGACACTGTCCCTCATGGAAACATGAAGCCTGACACTGACCCAGTGGGAACTGTCTCTGAAACCTCTCTCTCCCCTTCCACTGCCACCCAGGCTATAAAAAAAAGTGGGTTGAGGAATGTTTCTTGCTAGATTCTCTGAAAGCAGATGCTCAGATGGAATTTGGTCAGCAAAGCAATTTTTTTAGAAAATAGCATCTATGAAAAGATAGAGAAACTGTTTGTGAGAAGCAAATCCCTTCTCCATTTCCCCCTTTCCAGTCTGTTTACCTTTTCCTATAAGAATGGGAGTACCCATGGCCATCTGTCTTCCACTAAGTTAGAGACTGGCGGTTTCTTCTCTGAAATTTGCTAAGTTCTGAACTGTCCTGGTACTACTGTAAAGAAAAGTGTCAGATCTAAGAAAGGGAGAGTGTCAGGAGTCACCCAGTTCCCATTATTTGGCTTTCTCCAATGGGTGAATGTGAGTTCCCTGCAGGTCAAGAAGTAGAGAGTTGGAGTTGTGCATGAGCCCTAAGCGTCCTAATTGGGCCACAGAGGGCTACTTGTTTGGTGATGTGTCCTGACAACAGGAGTGTGAGGTAGCCCATATTTGGTCATGGCTGATGTGAGGAGAAAGCCTCAACAGGACTTTTGGCACCATGAAATTTTGTAGGACTTGTAGTCCTACAAACAACCAGCAGATGTGACAGTATGAGGAAGCTAGCATCTAGCATCCGAATTACTTCCCCAGTGAATACTTCACATTCTAGGAATGCAGTTATGATGGTCCTGACAAGTTCAAGAAAAGATATGGAAGGAGGGTGAATTTTTCTATGTTTTCACTGTAAAATTTCAGTGATGAACTTAACATATCCAGAAAACAAATTCTTATTCACATCTTCCCACATTTCTGGGTAAAGGTGCAGATGTCATCATCAAGAAAGCAAAATAAAAACTTTTGAGTGAATCCCTGGAAGCCACTGTCCACAGGATCGTGCAGCTCCATGAGTAATGACACAACCAGCATTAAGTACATGGTATCAGGGAACTGTAAAGACAAGCTGAGTGATACTGTTTCAATACAAGCAAGTGCTAAGGAGCCATGGCATTGTGACTAATAACAGCCCTGCTACCTTTATTTCAAAGTGGGAGATATGAAGTTCACTGGAAATATTACATTTAAGAATAAAGAACACAAAAAGATGGTTCCTGGACCTTAACAGGAAGAAATGGGGTGTGGACCCTATGAAGGTTCTTTACTTGCACTGATTGGACAATAAACAAACATGTACATACCTCTTCCCTACCCATGTTTTAATTTTCATTGATAAATCATTGTAGCTTCTACAGGTCCATGAATTTTGTAGTACCTTTTTTTAAACCAAATTATTTGTTAGACAGGAGCCCCCCAAAACCACATCTGCTTGCCCAGGATCCTGCACACCTTAGAGGCAGTGCTTCACTTGATTTTTTTGAACAACAAATGAAGATTGTCTCCACCTTTTCCTGAGAAGTCACCTGAGGAAATGCCATTTATCCCTCCCTCTCCTTCCCAGGGCAGCACCAGAGGAGTGAGCAAGAGAAAAGGAGAATGGAGAGAGGAAGATGACAGCCCAGACTCACATATACATGCTTACACCTTTGGGTCTGTAGATCGTGCCTGAGACAAAGTGACTGAGAAGTTATAAAATTCAACTTGGATAAAGTTAAAGGAGACTGCTACCTTCAAGAAGAAAATGAAAGCAATTACTAGAAAATTTAAATCCTATGATTATATCTCAATTCTAGCTTCTGAAACCTCAGAGGAGATTCCATGAAATTATAGTTTCCTTTCTTTTTTCATTCTACAAATTACCTGATTTTATGAATAGGCACCATCCCTTTGGAAAACTTATCCAGCTTAAATGTAGTGTTTGTTTTGTACCTCCAAAGATAATTCACTCTTAGTCCCCACCAAAAAAATATTAAATAAACCAGGTGTGTAGCTAGAAGAATCCATGAAAGCTAAAAATGCCTGTTGGACAGACTAAAACTCTAAAGAACACCTGAAATCTTAAGGCAGTTATGAAACACATGGTTGATGTAATCCTTACTATGATTTATTTCTGTATTTCTCACTTATACTTGGCATAATTAAGGAAATGCTGAAGAGTGTTGCACTCAATGGCTTATAAACATGAATATTTAAAAGGATTTGATACTAACATTCCTCATACTTATTACATCATTCTTTTAATGTGTAGAGTGCTGATGAGTCAGAATATAAATGTCAATTACAATAGACCTAGGTATTTCAAGTCTAGAAATATTTCTTCCATTGTGCCTATAAATGCACTTACAAGAAATAATTCAGAAAAGCTGCTAAAGTTAAGATAGTTTTCTTCTGTAGAAGAGTGTCAAAATTTTGATTGTGACATTTATATCACCTAGACCTAAATATGATGATTTTATTATTCAAATCTAGGGTTGAGAAGTATGTCTCAAAGCAGAATATAGTGCTCACTTCCGCAGCACATGTACTAAAATTGGAACGAAACAGAGAAGATTGGCCCCTGTGCAAGGAAGACACGCAAATTCGTGAAGCGTTCCATATTTTAAAAATAAATAAATAAATAAAAGCTGAATATAAATGCTGAATACCTGTACCTGTATCTATATCTGTCTCTCTCCATTAAATCTTTAGCTATTCATAGCTGTCATAATGTATTATATACTCTCTACACATTCTAAGAAATCTGTAAAATCTCTGATGCCTAACTCAGCTCCTCTTTCCTATCAATCAGTATGTGCCAAGGAATTAGCTAGTTAATCCCTAGTTTCATTTGACGCAATTAACTTGAACCAAGCACTGGGCAGGTTTGGTGGATAAGACAGTATCACAGCACTTTCATTCTGAGAGAAACATAGGACAAACAAGTATTTCAAGAGTCCCCATAAGCCTAGCAGCTAAGAATACACACTTAGAAATCCCACTGCTAGGGTCAAATCCCAGCATGCCATAAGCAACGAGCTTTGTAATCAAAGATGTGTGTGATAACAGAAGCTCCCAAAATTGTTGCAGAGATGAAGTGAACTGTACTTACTAGAGTAAGATGTGGTAAGATTGGCTGCTATTATTAACAGGTATGATAACTGCCATGAAAGAAGAAATGCAGATGCAATATAATTCTAATATCCATGCACAAAAAGTATGAAAAACACATTCAACTTAAAAATAACATTCTAGAGTCAAAATTGAATGTCTCTGCACTGACTCTGTTCATCTAAACCACAGCTTATCTTTCCTTCCTTCCTTCCTTTCTTCTTTCCCCCACACCCCTCCCTCCCTACCCTCCCTCCTTACTTCCATCAGTACTTACTGAGCTTCTGCCACATGACCAACCTGTGCTGGACAAGGGTTCAGGGTGAGAACAGTTCCCGCACTCACAGAGCTTGGAGTCTATCTTGGGGAATAACCAGAGGTGATTCATTGCCCAAAAGATTCAGTGGGCACTTCACTAGAAGTGGTATATCTGAGGAGAACTCAGAAACATCATGAATAAATAAAAGTATTTTTCCCCCCAGGATATGTGAATCTCCCTAAATTCACGTCACTTAGAACTAGTGAGATTGCTTACTTTGAAATTCAGTCTCTTGCCTCACTTGTACCACTCTCCTGACACTTAAGAGCTCACTATTAAATTTTTATGAGATTTTTAAATCTTGAAAGCTAGGTACCATAGAAGCACCATTAAAAATTTATAAATGTTGCACAAAATGTGTCATGATTAGCTTACTTACCATCTTAGAGAGCTAATGCTGTTTTAGGGTGGCCAAGTTCTGACTTCTTGTTCCGTAAAAGATGTAGTATAAACTATATGGAATTAAAAATAGAGGCAATGTAGTATAGTTGCAAGAGTTCTGGTCTTAGATTTTGAACGCCTTGTTCTTCCACTCATTTAAGCAAATGTTTTTATTAAATGTTTATGTTATTTCAGCCTTTTCTCTATCTATTTGCCCTCCTGGGAACATCACTTTCATTCTCCCTTAGGAAGTGGAGATCGGCTGACTACATCCCCAACTATAGTGTGGCCATGAGCTCAGGCCGGCCACATGGGCGTGTCCATCTCAACAGCCATAGTGATTGGTTCAGGGACATGATCAAAACATTTTCGTGAGGGTCAGTCCTGGTGCTTTGAGGTGAGCTATTGGCAAGGAGGTACTTTCTTTTCCCTTGAATTGCCAATAGGTTGCATGTATGCTGGAAATTTCCAGCAGGGAGTTCCCTTCGTGGCTCAGTGGTAATGAGCTTTTCTGTAGGTCCCCTCGTAACAAACCCGACTAGTATCCATGAAGATGTGGGTTCAATCCTTGGCCTTGCTCAGTGGGTCAAGGATTTCGTGGCATTGCCATGAGCTGTGGTGTAGGTCACAGACCAGGCTCGAATCTGGTGTTGCTGTGACTGTGGTGTAGGCTGGCAGCTACAGCTCTGATTAGACCCCTAGCCTGGGAACTTCCATATGCTGTGGGTGAGGCCTTAAAAAAAAAGGAAGAAAGAAAAATGAAAAAAAGATTTATTAAAAACAAAAAAGAAACTTCGAACAGCCCCTGCCCACCCAGAGCCTGCCTGACCACAAAGCCAAGAGGAAAACAGAGACCAGAGGTAGAGCATGACTGGGAAGGAAAAGAGAGGAGGGAAAAAACAAAACAGTTTGAGTGCTGATGACTCCCTCAATAGAGGGGTACACACTCTGGGCCGCACAAGTGTCCTCTACTTTCCATACGTAAATGCACTTTCTATCTTAATCTCTCCTTTCACCTGGAGGCAAAACAGTGAATGTGAGAAAATTCAGTGTAACAGTCAGTTCCAGGCCTGTCCCCTCTCCTTCCCTTGAGGTTGATTCAAAGGATGACAGCATCTGAGGGTCCATCAGCTGCTGAACTGCCCTTTGGCAGGTGATTTCTGAGAAGTCCACGACCCCTCGGGATCCTTGCTTTCTGTCTACCCAGATTTCTCTATCCTCCTTGTCTGGACCATGCTGGCTCTCCAGATCGTCTGGCTCTCTCTTGATGACCCCTAATTCCTCCAGAGAAACTCTGTATGTTTCTGATCTGACATGCCAAACAACCGTTCTCCCTGTGTTATTTACACACCGTGGTGTCACAGGGGGCCTCCTGGGGTTTAGATAGCCATCATGTCGCAGGTAGCCTTTCTTCTTGGGCAGTGTGCCCCCAGATGTGGAGTTTCCTAACATCTCTTCACCAGAGGATTCAGTGAGGGCCAGGACACAGCCACTGTTCTTGGGACTTCACATGCATCTACACTGGCTTGTCCTCTCTACCTGCCTCTCTTTTCTAAAAACTGGATAGGAAACTGGGCATTTTTCCTTGTGATCTAGACTTCCCAGATCAATTCCTTTACATAAGCTTTGTCTTTGTGGGAAACAAACAAACAAATGAACAAAACCTGTCTGGGTGAGAGTTTCTAAAGTCGCCTTTGAAATTTTAAACCTTTTACTCTACTCTCTGATGGCTCCATTTCCTGAGGCAATGAGTTGCTACCCACCCCTCAGGCCTGAAATCCAGCACACGAAGGAAAGAGTCCAAGAGAGGAAAATGCAATAGGTTGTCTGATGGTGGCTTTAAATTAGTCCAGCAAAGGATACTGGGGTAGGAGGAGTGGAAAAGTACAGATGAAACAAGATTAGCCATATGGTGATCACTGTTGAATTGAGGGGACAGCCCATGAGCCTTCAGCATACTGATGATTCCACCAGTTTACTGCTATATTCCCTATGTGCTGATTGTCAGAATGCTTTCATATTGCAAAGTTTTTCTTTAATTCGAAGAAAAAAATCCTTAATATAAAAATAGTTTTCCCTTAGGCAGTGATGTTCCAGGTTTAGGTAGCAGAGAGTTGTTAAAACCAAACTGAAAAATAACTTGGTCAGATTTGTAGTTCTGAAAGGTTTCTCTGGCTATTGTCTGGTGGAAAGTGCCTCCAGGCAGAAAAACCAGAGGGAACTGGTGCCTTGGTCTAGATAAACGGAGTCAAGAGGTGGTAGAGCTGGAAGGGAGGATCCAGGCCAAATACTGTGCCTTGCACAGGGAGCACAGCAGGAAAGAGGCACCAGTGTTCCTCGTTTCTGCTTGGTCACAGGCAGAGTGGCAGTGCCGAGTATGAACATAGGGAATTCAGAAGCAGGGTCAGGATTGAGGAGCAAGATAATTTGGTTCAAGCCTTGACTTGGCTAAGAAATTTTTGAGGGGTCTTAGGTGAGTCAGATAATTCTGTGTCTAGCTTTTGTGTGTGTGAAAGTGTGTGAATAATATAAAATAATTCAAAGTATTTTCAACTATAAAGCATTGTTAGATATAATTAGTGTTTTCCAAAAATGTTTAATATGTGATATGATCCCAGTTAGGTAACCAGTGATAAAATGAAGACTATTTCACAGGTTTGGTCTCTAACCCCATTCTTGAAAATTCTTCAAATCAGTTCAAAAGGATTAATTTTTAGGAGAAGAGCTAGTTTTCTTGTCCATCAACAAATTCAAGAGAAATAAGATATGTACAGATGGTGATCACAGTAACAAACTTGAAAATGAACATATTTGGAGAGAAAACAATTCAAAATACAATCGGAAGAGATTCTGACTTAGCTTATCAAAGAAAATATGTGGATTTATTTTAATCATGTGTCAAGTTCAAACAGCTAGGAAGAAACCACATGAGTGCTGAAATCTGCTTTTTTGCTTTGATTTTGTTTTGTTTGGGGAGGGTGGGGGAGGCGCCCATAGCATATGGAAGTTCCCAGGCTAGGGGTCGAATGGAAGCTACAGCTGCCAGCCTACACCACAACCACAGCAACCTGAGATCTGAGCTGCATCTGTGACCTATGCTGCAGCTTGTCACAAAGCAGGATCCTTAACCAACTGAGCAAGGCCAGAGATTGAACTCGAATCCTCATGGATACCAGTCAGGTTCTTAACCTGCTGAGCCACAGTGGGAACTCCAAGTGCTAAAATTTGAAAGACCATAAGGCTATTGATTTCAGCCTAATAATATAGAAAATAAAAAAGCCTTCACTCAGATACACAGTATTTTTGTAGATACCAGCAGAGCAAACACTCGCCCACCTCCTTGCAAAGGAAAAGGTGGAAACTAAGAAAATAATTCCAAGCCAGGAAGCATTTAATGTATAATACTGAAAGCCAACTGTGACAGCTACATTTTTTTACATTTTTTAAATTAGAGTTGATTTACAATGGTGTTCCAATTTCTGCTGTACAGCAAAGTGACCAGTCATACATTTATATACATTCCTTTTCTTATATTATCTTCCATCATGGTCTATCCCAAGAGACTGGGTATAGTTCCCTGTACTGTACTGTAGGATCTCACTGCCTATTCATTCTAAATGTAAGAGTTTGCATCTACTGACCACAAACTCCCAATCCTTCCCGCTACCTCCTACCTCCGCCTTGGCAACTACAGGTCTATTCTCTACATCTGGCAGTCTGTTTCTGTTTTGTAGATAGGTTCATTTGTGTCATATTTTAGATTCCACATATAAGTGACCCTCCTGCATTTTTTAAGAAAAAAATTTGTACTTCAGGGTTAGATCTTAAAACAATTCCTTTTCCTTCTAATAATCCTTTTAGGCATTGGTCCTCAAAGCTTTTCTTAAGACCAGAGTGCTGGGGCCCAATTTGTGCAAGTTTTATTATAAGAGTTCCTTTTGTCTGCCCTTTAGGAAAGTCATGACTGTTTTTCATAAAGAAACATTGATAATTCACTCCTAGAATTACAAAGCATTTTCTAACATGGCAAAGAAGGGAGACTGATTTTTTTTATACTCCGATATCCTTACATTGATTTAAATTCCCAGCATTCTGTTTGAGTTTGACCTCTGTCCAATGTGGCCTTTATTTTTCTCATCTAAGGGGTTCCTGCAGAGGTCTGGAATGCCACTACTGAGAGAGCGTGTCCACAGCATTTCTGAGCAAAACACTGCCAAAAATACAGAAAATAAACACTTTAAAATATAGCTGTGCTGAAGTGCTTCCAGATTCAACTTTGAATAGTTAAACTCCCTTAAAGCCTGTTAAATATTATAAAAATCAAGTCATTAACTGTAGTTCAGCTTTCAGATTGCAGTACAACTTAGAAACACTGAGACTGAAAAGGCAAGTTTGTAGCAGTGTTATTGGTCCTCAGACAGGACAATCTCCTACTGATTTGGGGGAAGGGTTTCGGGAAGAGGCTGAGAACTCAGAACTGAGGAACTCTCAACGGGGATCGGATGTCTAATTTGGGTTGCCAAGGACTGATAACAAGCTCAGCACCTAATTAAGGCTGCTTTGCAAATAGCTCCCAAAGCAGAACCAGTGTCTCTATTTGGAATCAGTGATCACCCTCTGGGGAGCCATCATAAGCCCCAGATGATAACTTGGCCTTTTGGAAAATCTTCACCCTAAATGATAGTAACCCGAAGAGTGATGAAAATCACAAGTTTTATAGCAGAATCCTGGAACGGGGTTACACTTGTCTTATCTGCACAAGCATATCTTGCTCAACGATCAGGCTAGGAATAAATAAAGCCTGGAAAATGCTTAGGCTCTAGGGAGAAAGTAATCAGCCTTTTGCACAGTGCATAACAGCAGTTCATCCATGAAAACACACGCCCTAAGCCATAGCAATGCTTCATCAGTACAGGCCATTCTGAAGGTGCTTCCAAGGCCCTCGGTGCCAGCAGGGAGAACATTCTATGCTTTTTTTTTTAAATTTTTTTTATTTTTATTTTTATTTTTTGCCTTTTTGTCTTTTGTTGTTGTTGTTGTTGTTGTTGCTATTTCTTGGGCCGCTCCCGCGGCATATGGAGGTTCCCAGGCTAGGGGTTGAATCGGAGCTGTAGCCACCGGCCTACGCCAGAGCCACAGCAACTCAGGATCCGAGCCGCATCTGCAACCTACACCACAGCTCACAGCAACGCCGGATCATTAACCCACTGAGCAAGGGCAGGGACCGAACCCGCAACCTCATGGTTCCTAGTCGGATTCGTTAACCACTGCGCCACGACGGGAACTCCTCTATGCTTCTTTACAGGCATGTGAGTGTATATTTTTAATCACTACTTGGGAGTTAAGGAATATCTCATTATTTTCCTACCTTTAAATCCTATTCAGACATCTGGCTCTAAGGTTCCATGCAGCCTGAATGGCAGGGAATTAATTCTCCATCTTTAGTTACTCTCCATTAGTGTACCAGCCTCCAAGTGATGCAGAAGTCCTCAGTTTCCTTTGCAGAATAAAGAATCCAGAGGGTCACATGGGTTAGAACTACAATGGCCAGTAGCATCCTGAAAGTCAGCTGATTCTGCTATTCCAGGGCCACCCTGGGCACATCACGCTCTGCAGAGAGTCTTTGTGAGCCCAGGTGAGTGAGCTGCCCAGGTACACACAGAGCACTTTCCTGGCGGGCATGTTCCCAGTGTCCACCTGCCCCTGCCTGGGGCCTCATCTGCTCTCAGCTCCCCTCTCTCCTCAGGGACACTTAAGGTCAACTCTAAACAAGCTGAGACTTCCAGGAAATATTGAAAGATTATCTGCCAGAAGTTCCTGGTTTGGGCTTCCTAAGGATAGGAAACACAGTGGTCCCTATTACCTTTCCCAAAAAAGAAAGACTTCTCTCTCTGTCTACATTTCTCTCTCTTTCTCTCTCTCTCCCCTTCACATACTCACACATACTTCATTTTGAAAAAGTTAGCATTGGTGTTATTATTCCATTTAACGAATGAAGAAACTAAGGCTCAGATACATTTACATGTTTACTTCCCTGTGTGACAGCGGCGTGTGGTTCGTGAAGGAGGCATCTGAACCCAGGTCTGTCTGCATCCACGGCCTGTGCTTCTAAAACTTCTTTTGTCAGAAGCAGAAAAGTAATCAATATTTCAGAGGATGACTTGTAGGAAGGTAATTATTTTTCAATAAAAAAGAGATAATTAGATGCTTAGGAAAATAATACTTCAACAGGCAGATGCTCCTGACGATAATATGATAAACTAGCTATGGAGATTTTCTTCTTTGTCATTTTTTTCTCCAAGGAGGATACAGAGCAGACTTTGAGCCAAAAGAGAAAGGAAAGGACCAGAATCTTAGTTTATTGATGTGTTTTATTCATGATCTGTTCCTGAGTAACAAATTATTCCAAAATTTCATGACTTAAAATGGCAAATAACCGATATCACAGTTTCTGTGGGTGGGGAATTTGGATATAGTGGAGTTGGGTGCCTCTTTTTCAGGGTCTCCCATGAGGCTACAGTCATCTCTGAGGCTGAAGGGTGGGCTTCCGCTTGCTGGCCAGATCCTATTCCCTGAACGTTACTGGGCTGAGAACCTCAGTTACTGGTCATGCCTTGTAAGCCTCTTCATGGTACAGCTCACAGCCAGGCATCAGGCTTCTGCCAGATGAACAAGAGGGTGAGAGTGAGAGAACGAGAGAGAGTGAGAGAATGAGAGAGAGAGAGAGAGAGAGAGAGAGAGAGAGAGAGAGAGAGAGAGAGCCAGCAGGGTAGATGCCACAGTCTTCTGTAACCTGCCTTAATCCATTTAGCTGCTGTAACAATGTATCAGAGATTTGGCAGTTTACCAGCAGAAATTGATGTCTCAGGGTTCTGGAAGCTGCAGTGTGCGATCAGGGTGCCAGTGTGGTCCGGCGACGGCCCTCTCCGGCTTGGAGACTTCTCCCTGGATCCTCACATGGTGGAAGAGGCAAGGGGTCTCCCCAGAGTGTCTTTTATGGGGCACTAATCCCTCAAGAGATCTCCATGTTCATGACTAAAATACCTCCCAGAGGCTCCACTGCCTCATACTATCATCTTTGGGGTTGGGATTTCAACATATGAATTTGGGGAGGGGACACAAACATTCACACCATAGCCTAACCTAATCTTAGAAGTAATGTATTCTGTTCATTAGAGGCAATTCTCTAGTCCCAGCCCACACACAAGGAGAGGGAATTACACAAAGGTGTGAATACCAGGAGGAGGGGACACTTGGGGGCACTTGGGGGCGGCCAACCACATGTGTTGATGTGATTCATTACTGGGTTGAGCAATCAGACTCTTTGGTTTAAGACTTTAGCTAGTTACATAATCTTCAACAAGTTACTTAACAGTTGTTGATCCTCAGTTTCCTCATAGGTAACATGGGACTCTGGATGTACCTACTGATCAAGGATTCAATATGGATTAAATGAATAATATACAATCCAAACCTAGATTAATGCCTGGCCCATGGTAGGCATTCAGTGAATTTTAGCTAACATTACATGAATAATTTTGTCAGATATAAAGTAGATTTCTAGCTTATAATGTATACTCAAAAGAAGAGGTTTTGATTTTTAGCCCCTGAAAATAATGTAACATAAATCAAGGAAGGCAAAGCCACAGGCATTTTTGGAAATATTGAAAAACTTCACCTATATTGACACTGAGAATTTTTCTCAATGTCACAGAATTTCAACAACTAAAACATAATCTAAGTGTAATGCTTTTGCCTTTTATCCTAGTTTCATAAATATATTACTGCCCAAATGAGAATATTTACTGTCCACTGGTAATGGACTGGCCTTGTTTTGCTAATGTCACACTGTCATTTCAATCTCAGGTCTGAACCCTTCCTCCCCCATCTTCGCAGACCCAATACACCAACCCTATTCACAGACCCACCCAGAGACATGCAGATAATCAGACTCACCCAGAAACACATACTCAGATTCCATCCTTAGATATAAATATTAGTTACATTCAAAACTAACTGGAACTTTATAGAAATGTTTACCGATAAATAGGTTCCATTAATGAGATTTTACCTAAAATCCTCCTGTATTCCCCAGCTTGGTAAATGGCATCCATCATCTCCATCCATACAGACACTCAAACCAAAACTGGGGAGTGACCCCGGTTCTTTCTCTTTCTCACTTCCCCAGCTAATCCCTCACCCTTCTCTACCCAGCCCTCCTTGGTCACTTCTTTCTACACCACCGTAGCTGCTTTAATCTAAGTCCCTTATCAATGCCCTGAGTGAAGCTGGCTTCCTTTCAGAAATGAAGACTCTCACACCAGCTCCTTTTTCTATTTTGCCACCTGAGTTCGGCAACACCATGGGTAAATACCTCTGTAACTCACACAGTTGTTCATGGAAATTGCCCACAGCCCTCAGATCTAGTCTCTGGAGCCAGGCTGGGGGCAGAAACCATGCAGTCCTCCCTGTCTCTCTGATCTATGTCATCTCCTGAGAACAGACCCAAACTCCCCTCTTGAAGGAAGCTTTCTAATTGCTGCAGACAAAGATATTACTGGTGTGAGGATGAGGAAAAGGTCAGCCATTCACTCATTTACCACGTGAAACTACAAATTCAGTTTAGATTTAGCTGGAACATCTTCTGGCAAAGAAAGATCTTACTAGGCAGAGGTACTACCCTGAGAAGGGAAGATACCAAAAAGTTTCTCTCCATTTAACACAGGGGGACTGGCTCATGTCTTGAGGTGCTTTTCTTTGGTAAATAGGGAGGTTAAGCACCTTTTCATGCACCTCTCGGCCATCTGTATGTTTTCCTTGGAAAAAGTTCTATTCAGTTCCCCTGCCCATTTTTTAATCAGATCACCCTATTAACTGTTAATTAATTAAATAAATAATTCAATACTCATTGAGAATATATTATTTTAATTAAGTCAAGTTCTAGTTAAATGTTATTTTCTAAGAGCAATATACAGACACCTTTGTTTTTTGTTTTTTGTTTTTTTTTTTTCTGGGAAAAAGACCTCCTGGAAGGTCGTTATAGGATCAGCAAAGAGACACATAAAGACTGATCTCATCCAACATTTGTATTAACAAAATGAGATAAGAAAAACAGGGATTTAGCTTGAACAAATGACCAGATTTTATTTGGAATCATCAGCCCAGTAGGGGATTAGTCAATGTGTGGCCTCCATGGAAGAATGCCTTTAAGGTATACATACTTAAACTCAGGCGTAACCAGTGTTTTAAAAATTTTTACTTAAATTCTTTTTTTTTATTGGAATATAGTTGACTTACAAAGTCATGTTAGTTTTAGGTGGGCAGCAAAGTAAATCAGTGTCTAAATATCTATATAAATATATAGATATATATCCATTCCTTTTCAGATTCTATTCCCATATGGGTTATTACACAGTATTGAGATTTTCCTGTTCTGTATAGTAGGTTACTTATCTATTTTATTTTATTTTTTCCTTTATTTATTTATTTATTTAATGGCCGCACCTGCTAAGCCCTAACTTCCCAGGCTAGGGGTCGAATCAGAGCTGTTAGCTTCAGGCCTATGCCACAGCCATGGCAACCCCAGATCCTTAACCCACTGAACAAGTCCAGAATCTGAACCCACATCCTCAGGGACACTATACTGCGTTCTTAACCTGCTGAGCCCCAACACAAACTCCACTTACCTATTTCATATATAGTAGTGTGCCTGTGTTAATCCCAATCTCCTAATTTATCTGCCCCACCTCCACATTTCCTCCTTGGTAACTCTAAGTTCAGCTTTGAAATCTTTGAGTCTGTTTCTGTTTTGTGAGGGTTTTTTTTTTTGTATCATTTTTATTATATTTTACTTATTAGTGATCTCATATGATATTTGTCTTTCTCTATCTGACTTACTTCACTTATTATAATCTCTAGGTCCATCCAGGTTGCTGCAAATGGCATTATTTCATTCTTTTTATGGCTGAGTAGGATTCCACTATGTATATGTACCACATCTTCTTTATCTATTCCTCTGTTGATGAACAATTAGGTTGTGTCCCTGTCTTGGAAACAGTGCTGCAAGGTACATTGGGGTGGATGTATATTTTTGAACTATGGTTTTTCCTGCATATATGCCCAGGAGTGGGATTGCTGGATCATGTGGCAATTCTATATTTAGTTTTTAAAGGAATCTCCTACTGTTTTCCATAGTGGTTGCAACAACTTACATTCCCACCAAAGGTGTAGGAGGGTTTCCTTTTCTCCACACCTCTCCAGAATTTATTGCTTGTAAACTTTGTGATGATGGCTTTTCTGACTGATGGAAGGTGGTATCTCATGGTAGTTTTGATTTGCATTTCTCTAATAATTAGTGATGTTGAGCACCTTTGAAGGTGCTTTTTGGCCATCTGTCTGCCTTTTTTTTGAAGAAATACCTATTAGGATCTTCTGACCATTTTCTTTTGGGGTTGTTTGTTTTATTGATATAGAGGTGCATGAGATGTTTATATATTTTGGAGATTAGTCCCTTGTCAGTTGCTTCATTTGCAGAGATTTTCTCCCATTCTGTGGGATGTCTTTTTCATTTTTTATGGTTTTGTTTGCTGTGCAAAAGCTTCTAAGTTTGGAGTTCCCTTTGTGGCTCAGCTGTTAACAGATCCATGAGGATGCTGGTTCGATCCCTGGCCTCACTCAGTGGGTTAAGGATCTGGTGTTGCCATGAGCTGTGGTGTAGGTTGCAGATGCTGCTTGGGTCCCATGTTGTTGTGGCTGTGGTGCAGGCTGGCAGCTGCAGCTCCTATTCCACCCCTTGCCTGGGAACCTCCATATGCCTTGGGTGCAGCCCTAAAAACCAAAGCAAGAAGAAAAAAAAAAAGCTTCTAAGTTTTCTAGTTAGGTCCCATTTGTTTACTTTTGTTTTTATTTTCATGACTCTAGGAGGTAGATCCAAAAAGGAATTGCTGCAATTTATGTCAAAAATGTTATGTTTTCCTCTAAGAGTTTTATAGTATCCAGTTTTATGTTTAGATCTTCAATCCATTTTTAGTTTATTTTTGTGTATGGTGTTAGAGAACGTTCTAATTTCATTCTTTTACATGTAGCTGTCCAGTTTTTCCAGCACCACTTATTGAAGAGACTGTCTTTTCGCCATTGTATAATTTTATGTCCTCGTCATAGATTAACTGGCCATAGGTGCATGGATTTAGCTATGGGCTTTCTATCCTGTTCCACTGATATATATTTCTGTTTCTGTGCCAATACCATACTATTTTGATGATTGTAGCTTTGCAGTTGCAGTTGCAACTAGTTTTAACAAAATAGGAAATATTTGATTTTTTAAAAATTCCTCATTTTAAAAAATCAGAATGAGGTTTAAGTGGCATGTTACTCATAACTGAGCAGAAGAATATAATTAGTTTAAGCAGGTCAACAGCAGTTAAAGATTTCTTTGCCAGGTTACCAAATTTTTCCTGGATATGTGTTTCCAACAGTAGTGAGATCATTAAAACTATCTGCTCCATTTATCAATATTTATGCTCAGTTATTTCAGTAAAGTGTCAATATTTTTTAGAATTATCAGTCAGTGGAAATGTGTGCTGATTTCCCTTATGGGAAGCCTAGCTACTCAGTGGACTAACGTACACACACAGACCACTCGGTAGAAGGTGCCTTGGCCTGACTACAGTCAAAGCTACATTTGAGAAGCTTTTGCAAGAATAGCCTTGCAAACCCTCAGTTGGTAATGTAACATTAAATTCCATATCTGATTGTTGGAAGTCAAAGCCATAATTAGTTTTTCTGACCAGGTTTTTAGTCTTCACTTTAGGGGAAATTATGTTCCCTATTCCAGCGACTAGAGTCAGGGCTACTGCTACTTCAAATGCAAACTGGAAAAGAGACATCTTTTCCTATTATTAAATACAAACCCCACACTAGCTTACTGGCTTAACAAGAGGATTAGGGGCTGGACTTCAGTCTCTTTTCACCCTTAATTAGTTATCTATTGCCAAAATGACTGTGTAACAAACCACTCCAGAACGCAATGGCTTAATATAATAGCCATTTATTATTTCCCATAAATCTATGAGTTCCCTGGCTAGTTCTGCTATTATGGACCAGTCTTGCCTTATCTCAACCGGGTTAACCATTCATCTGCAATCAGCACCAGATTAGTTTAGGGCTGGCTCATCTAGAATAACCTTATCTCTTATCTCTGCCTCATATGGTGTCTGAACCCCAATACATCAACAAGCTTGATCTCATGGCAGAGGCAGGTGTCCAATAGAGCACAAGCTGCAAGTTCTCTTGAGGTTCATGCTTAAACATGGCATGCCATCACTTCTGCCACATTCTATCAGCTAAAGCAAGCTACAAAGCCCAACTAGACTCAAGGGGAGGGAATAGACTCCAACTCTTGGTGGGAGAAATTTCAAAATCATATTGTGAGGGACATGGTTGTGAGATGGAGATTTAGGGCCATTCTAACAATCAATCTACCACATACTCCTTCAATAAGGTTATAGTACAACTGGCTACAGTCCACAAAACTTGAATTTGCTAGATAATTGGCTAGGTAAAATAACATTTTTTTTTTTTGCCCAAGAGATTTCTTTTTTTTAATGTTTAATTTAAAATTTTTTTCCAGTTTTATTGAGAAATAATTGACATACATCACTAAAAATTTAAGGTACATGGCATGATGGTTTGATTTGCAGGTATTGTGAAATGATTGCCATAGTTGGTTTAGCTAACATCCATCATCTCATATAGATACAATACAAAGAAAAGAAAAAATTCTCCTTGTGATGAGAACTCTTAGGATTTACTCTCTTAACAACTTTCACATATAACATATAGTGGTGTTAGAAATCATTTCATCCCTTGGAGTTCCCGTCGTGGCGCAGTGGTTAACGAATCCGACTAGGAACCATGAGGTTGCGGGTTTGGTCCCTGCCCTTGCTCAGTGGGTTAATGATCTGGTGTTGCCGTGAGCTGTGGTGTAGGTTGCAGACGCGGCTCGGATCCCGCGTTGCTGTGGCTCTGGAGTAGGCCGGCAGCTACAGCTCCGATTCAACCCCTAGCCTGGGAACCTCCATATGCTGCGGGAGCGGGCCAAGAAATGGCAAAAAGACGAAAAAAAAAAAAAAAAAAAAGAGAAAAAAGAAAAAAAAGAAATCATTACATCCCTAGTACCTATTTATCCTACAGCTGGAAGTTTGTACCTTTTGACCTTAATTTTCTTTTTGTCTTTTTTTTTTTTTTTTTTTTTTTTTTTTGTTGCTGTTGTTGTTGTTGCTATTTCTTGGGCCGCTCCCGCGGCATATGGCGGTTCCCAGGCTAGGGGTTGAGTCGGAGCCGTAGCCACCGGCCTACGCCAGAGCCACAGCAACGCGGGATCCGAGCCGCGTCTGCAACCTACACCACAGCTCACGGCAACGCCGGATCGTTAACCCACTGAGCAAGGGCAGGGACCGAACCTGCAACCTCATGGTTCCTAGTCGGATTCGTTAACCACTGCGCCACGACGGGAACTCCCTGATCTCAATTTTCTAATTTCCCCTCCCCTCACTTCTCACTTCTGGTAATCACATGTCTGATCTACTATGAGCTTGGTGGAGATTTTTTTTTTGTTTTTAAGTACCACATATGTGAGATCATATAGTATTTGTCTTTCTCTGAGTTACTTCACTTAGCATAATGCCTTCAAGGTCATATGTTGTTACAAATGACAAGATTCCATTCTCTTTTATGCTGTTATACATATATATAATCTCATTACACACACACACACACACACACACACACACACTTCTTTATCCATTCATCCTGTCAGTGCACACAGAATTGGTTCCATGTCTTTGCTGTTATAAATAATGCTGTTATGAACACAGGGGTACAGATAAGGCCAACACTATTTTCCTTAAATGATTCAACAAATATTTTTGGAATAAATACAATGTGCTCTGGGATTACAGTGAAAAGCAAATATAGACATGTCTGTTTTTCAGTCAACTTGCCATCTAAGGCCTTCCTGTTCTACCATTTCCACTTTGGTAGCATACAAGCAAATATGGTATATTCACTTCAAATTTTAAAAGGTCATATAAAAAAAGTCTATTGACCTCTTTCAAAACTGTGAGTATAAGAATTGCCAGAAATTTCATGACTAGAAAAGATCACTTATCAGTTCAAGGCTGTTCAAATTTGAAATAAGTTTGAGTCATGTTGACAGCCAACATTTGATACAAGGTCACCTTCTTTCCCGGCATCAGTGATTGTATCAATCTGAGTCCTTGATCCTTTTTAATTCAGCCACTGATTCAAGTTGGCAGATTTCAAAAATCATGATATCGGACTCATCTCTTTAAAATCAATTTTAAAGCACCATAAAAGGCATTTGTTCCATAATTAGAAGCATCTTTAACAACATCACTGAATTTTAAAGTTTGAAGTGTTCTCAGAAATCATCTGATCCAAGGTCCTTATTTTAAAGATAAAGAAGCCAATATCCAGAGAGGTAGAGACATACCCAGACTTACTTATGCAGGTGGTAACAGAGCCAATACCAGAGTTTAGATCTCTTCTCTTCTATCTCAGCACTCTGCCCATCATAACATGTGCCTCCTTTCTTTGGCTTTAACCCCATGTTTGAATGTGTCCATTTCCCAGATGTCTGTCATTTAATTCATTCATTAATCATGAATGAATCAGAGGACAAGAGTGGATGTAGGGAAAGCAATGTCGAGGTAACTCAGGCAAATCTGCTGTTTGGAAATAGGGCTGTGGTAGAGGAGGTGGAGAAAGCTGTGTATATTCCATGCACAGTTAGGAGTTAGAAAGGACACAATTCCTGGAGAGAGGAAGAGAGGAGAAACATGGATTAAAATGGAGTTTCTGACATATATAATGAAGAGGTTAGTAGCACCATTCATAGAAGTGTAGGACATAGCGGTAGAAATCAAGAGGTTGATTTGCCCACCGATTCTGTGCAACCTTTAGCACATGCAACAGGAAATCTCCTAGAGGTAGGTATAGGTACAGATCTTGGTTTCAGATAAATGCAATGAATGTACTGGCTCACTCTTTTAACAAATAAGATGTAAATACCTATACCATGTTGAGCAGCATGCAATGCCCAGACAATGCAGCCAGAGGCAAGACGGGTTGGTACTTGCTGTCATGGATCTTCCTCATTCACAGGACAGTGTGAGCCTGTGAGCCTTCCTGGTTGCATTCCACATAGATGTCAAAAGTACAGCCACGGTGTGCTGTAATTTGCCTCCAAAGGCCACAGTATTTCCTGTAGATATCAAAAGAACAGTGGAGTTCCCATTGTGGTTTAGTGGGTTGAGAACCTGACTAGTATCCATGAGGATATGGGCTCCATCTCTGGCCTCAAATCAGTGGGTTAAGGATCTAGTATTGTCACAAGCTGTGGAATAGGTCACAGATGTGGCTTGGATCCTGCATTGCCCTGGCTGTGGTGTAGCCAGCAGCTGCAACTCTGATTCGCCCCCTAGCCTGGGAACTTCCATATGCAGCAGATGCGGCTCTAAAAAAGAAGAGAAGGAGGGAGGAGGAAGGAGGCAGAGGAGGAGAAGAAGAGGAGCAGGCTAAATGATGCTCAGTTATTCACGCACAATGTGCTAGCTGGGAAATTGTAGAAAAAAAGCACTAATCTGCCTTTCCAAGGTTCGTTTGCTCTCACACTCTGCTCCTTCCTTCTCTTCTCCTGCATGGTCTGCACAGGAGTGTGTCATTTCAAACCAGGTGGCCCTTATGCCTTGTTGAGTCCCTATTCCAGCTCAAATTTTCACAAGTACTGAAAGTATATTTCAAGGATTAAAACATGGATTTCCTCTTTCCTCATGCACTACTCTGGCCATGAAACATTCCCCTTGGCCAGTCACAGCCAATCATGCTGGAATGAATGAGATCCCACATTCCAGGCTCCTCTTCTTTGATGTACCTTCCTCACTTGTTTGAAGTAAATATCTTTGACCATCACAGACAAATCATTCCTCGGGCTACAGGGCTTATAGTGGAGGCTGCCCCAAAGAGGATCTCATAGTTACAGGATAGTAGTAAGCTAGGAATTTACATTAGAAAAGCTTATTTAGATAGATTAGAAGTACATGGCAAAACATGAAGTGTCTGGCTGTCATTATCAGATTAATCATTACAATTTCTATTTCTTAAATGCTACTATAAGCTAGACACTGTGCTAAGACTAAAATATATGTAAAATCTTTTATTTATTTCTCACAATTTGCTTATTTGACAGATAAAGGAACTGAAGCTAAAGAGGTCAACTTAAACAAGGCACCATAGCTAGTAAGTATCCGATTTGGAATATATCTGTCAGTTGCCTCCAAAGCATGCTGTTAACCACTAAGCTAAATTCCTGTGCATTCAACATTTTCTCCAAATGTGGTCTTGAAGGGTGCTGTGTTCTTCTTGGAGCATCACGGGACCTGTTGAACACGAGGGCTTCCTCTTTCCTTTGTATGATCATCAGCACAAACTGGATGGTGAATGCAGACAGTAGTTCACACATTCCCTGTGCTATAAACATTGCATTAAGAGGTCCTAAAGGGACTTGATGCTGGAGAGAACACAGAATTTGAATTTCTAGAGTATTTTATATAAGATTTAGGCTAATTGAGTCAGTGTCATCTCACCTGAGGCAACAAGAAGCTGAACTGTAGATTGTTTTTAATAATGCAAAGACATACAAGCAAAGGACACAAACAGAAAGAATAGCTGGACAAAGTCTGGGGAAAATGATCTACACTTTTTGATGTAATTAAATGAGAGTTTGGTTTTAGCATATAATAATAAAATGAATCAATCAGAATGACTCAAAGAAACCTATTGGATTTTAGTTTATATAAACTTTGAGAAAGAATACCAGAAAAGTGATTTTTTTGTTGTTGTCTTTGTAGGGCCATACCCACAGTATGGAAGTTCCTAGGCTAGGGGTTGAATTTGAGCTACAGCTGCTGGCCTACACCACAGCCACAGCAACTCGGGATCCAAGCTGCATCTGCAACCTATATTATAGCTCACAGCAACGCTGGGTCCTTAACCCACTGAGTGAGGCCAGGGATTGAACCCGTGTCCTCGTGGACCCTAGCCGGTTTCGTTACTGCTGAGCCATGATGGGAACTCCAGAAAAGTGATTTTTAAAAATATTTTATTTTATTACTTTTTAGGGCTACACCTGCAGTATATGGAGGTTCCCAGGCTAGGGGTCCAATCAGAGATATAGCTGCTGGCCTACGCCACAGCCACAGCAACATCAGACCTGAGCTGCGTCTGTGACCTACATTACAGCTCACGGCAACGCCAGATCCTTAATCCTCTGAGCAAGGCCAGTGATCGAACCCTCAACCTCATGGTTCCTAGTCGGATTCATTTCCACTGCACCACAATGGGAACTCCAAGAAAGTGGCTTTTTTAATGCTAAAAAAAAAGTAGTAAGTGAAATTTATTTACGATTATGTTTGATTTTACGTTTACTTGCCCAGCTTTTTCATGGCCTGAAATTTCAACCCCAAAGCATTCCCACCATATATTCTCTTTAGAGCAAGACAGCATGCAAAGAAAACAAATAGAGTCTCCAATGTTTTGCAAAGTTGAATGCCTTAGGTTTTCAACAAAACATACAGTAACAATTTGGGTTTGAGTAGGTTTAGCTTTATACACTGATCAGCCACTAGATGGCGAAATATGACGTGAAATGGAGGCTGCAGACATGGTTGAAAATTTGGCCTAGAGTTGAGGTAAAGTTCGAGTTAGTGAATATCATTGTATTATATTCATAAAGAGGTATAATATAGTCATTCTTAAGGTATGTAAATTTCTTCTGATTAGAAACATTTATTGATTCATTCAAATTCTTGTCTAGAAGTCCTATAGCTAAAACCCAGTTTTAGCAAAACAGATATGGAAGCTCCACTTCCTCTCTCTGCCAGTCTCTTGGGACTAACTGCTTAATATCTCTCAATGCCAACCACTATTTTGCCTGCATACTAATTAAATTATCTTCTGCTACATTCTCCATTATGTTTCTTAGCATCTCTTCAGCAGCCTTCATCTTTGCATATTTACTTGAACTGATCCTAGCTATGGTCACTCTTTTTTTGAATTTTTGCTCTTTTTGACTCGTGGGGGTGGGGTACGGCTAATGACCACATTTCTCAACAATGCACCTGGTAGGATGGTCTAGTTCCAGGTTCTAGCCTGAACCAAAATGAGCTCCCAAATGTGAGAGAAACGTTTTTTATTAAGAAAAAAGAGGGGGGGAGGGGGGAGTCACCTAAATGTTACAGGAAGGCTGATGGGGAGGAAGAAAGAGAAGAAACTCAGACAAGTTACACAGCTTATTCAAAGTTTCTTAATAATTGCTAAAAATAGAGCCAGATACTCCTGACACCTGATTTGGCACTCCATTTGGTCAATAGTATCTTTCTTTGATCATTAAATGAAAGAGCAGACTGGCAATTTGGAGGAAAATTTGCCAAGTAGACTTAATAATCTTTTTCAAGTGCTATCAGTAAAACTAGGAATAGAAAAACAGTTTTCTGTTAGCTTCCCCACTGTTTGGAATTAATAATTTCTAAAACACGCTACACTCTGGAATTAAATCATGTTACTAGAATCTCTTGTTGGAGCTTAACAAAGTAAAAGTTAGACTGAAAGTTCCCAAAGTAAATTTTGCAAAATTTCTTCCTGAGAAATTTCTTATGCAATCCATACCTTAGGTTATTTTATACACAGATATTATAAAAGAGCTGAAAGAATTTCTTCATGAAATCTTCCCTAACCAGGAAATGTACCAAACTTAAACCAATCTCATTTCCTTTGTGCCTGGCGCATAAAAAATTCTCCATTTGCGTAAGGACAGAAGGGAAGAAGGAGGTAAGAAATGAAGAAGGGAGATAAGGGAAAAAATACATTCATTAAAATGATGTAAACAAATGCTTGTAAAATCATCAAGAATCATACTTTCTTTGCCCGGTTGAGATGAAGAAATGTCAGCTCTCTTAGTGTAACACAATGTTTTAGGCTTAGCCATTACAAAAATATTCCCTAATCATCTCTTTTCTAGACTAAACAATTCCAGCTCCTATAACTTTCCCTCAGGGCTTTTATTAATTGTTTTTGTGCTTATCTATATCAATTCTTACATCTTTCTTAACAGTTTAAATAATTTTAAAGTTATTTGAGATTATATTCCATTGCTTTTCATTAACCTTCTAAATGTTATCCTCTTATGAGGAAATATTTCCATGGTTAAAAGAGAAATCAGATAACATTTGTTTTTAAGGAGAAAGCATATTCTGAAGCCCATGGAAGAGTAGTTGTTATCTAAGCAAGTACTTTTTTTATATACAAATCAATTTTATCAGAAACTTGCTTTTTTTAAAGGATAAAACAGATTATTTATTGCATCTAGATTTCTCAATCCCTCAGTACAACACACACATATACACACGTACTTCCTATGGTATAAAAATTAGTCAAACATAATAACGCAATACTGACTTTTCCCAAGACAATAATATTTAATGAAATAAACTTAAAGTATTTCTTACCCTGAGTTCATGAACTTTGTAAATTTTTTTAATATAACATAAAAAAACTTATTGGCAAATATAGTTGGGAATATATAGATAAATTTTCCAGTAAGGGATTTTCTATTTCTGTATCAAACTGTTTATGAATCACCTTTAGCAAAATTACTTTGCAGACAGGTACTTCAGCAGTACTTCTCAAAAATTCTGTTGTCTGCCCTCTATCCCAATCCCTGCAGACTTAGAAGCTCTAGAGGTGGGGTCCATGGAACTGGCATACTCAGAGGATTCAGAGAATTCACATGAATGTTTCAGTTTCAAGGGATACTTCTACCAATCCTTTCACTTAGTGGAGCAGGCCTTTTTTTCTTTTTTCTTAAGAAGGTTTTTTTTTTAGCATTGGTATTTAAATGGTGATTATAGGAGCTCTCTTGCGGTGATGTGGGCTAAGGATCCAGCATTATCACTGTAGTGGCATGGGTTCCATCCCTGGCCCAGGAACTTTCACATGCTATGGGCTTGGCCAAAAAAAATAGTTATGATAAAAATGTGAGTGGTTTGCTTCCTTTCTACCAAACACCCTGGGTCTGATCACAACCTGATTATCGTGAAGAGAGAGTTTAATTGTGTTGCTCGGGATCTGAAAGGTGCTTTGATCTCCCAGAGACTAGTTTCCGAAGTTATAAGATTAATCCCACAATCTCTTTTATAAGGCTCTTCATTGGCCAAGTTTGCACCTCCCATTGCCGTGAGTTTGATTTCTTCCTTGTAGTAGCGCTAATATAAGGCATTGTCTTTTGAATAAGGAAATGTGAATGTTTATTGCGGTTGGCCACCACCTGCCAGGGCACTGAAAGGAAGGGAAAATAATGCTGAGCTATAATTGCTAAGAATCAGTGGTTTGAATCTAAAAAATGGGATGCCAAGAGTGGGACTATAGTATTCTTAGTCTTCCAGTTTCCACCACTTAGGTCACGTCCGATTTATTTATTTATTCAGAGGTTATCTACTGCAATTATGTAATAGCTTAGAATTTGAGTGACAGCAATCATGTGATAGTTTAGAATGAGGCCCATGTTTACACTAGAATCTATCAATAAAGTCATTCGCTAAAATAAATTTCTTTACCACTTTTACATACATTTTTCTCATAAAATGAACATATTTTGAAAGCTCCATGGCTGTGACTTACTAGATGTTTCTCTACGATAGTTTTCCTTTGCTTTTACTGACTTTCACTTTGTATTCTGTAAAATGATATTTAGGTTTTCTATAGGTATACACTTTATCAAAAACTTTCAGATCCATTTGATTCTCACAACTACTCAAAAGATGGCAGGGAATGTACTGTTTCTATTTTTTTAAAATTACTCAATGAATTTTATTACATTTATAGTTGTACAGTGATCATCACAATCTAATTTTATAGTATTGCCATCCCAAACCCCCATCCCAACCCCCTAGCCTCCTACCTGTCTCATTTGGAAACCATAAGTTTTTCAAAGTTTGTGAGTCAGTATCTGTTCTGCAAAGAAGTTCATTATGTCCTTTTTTCAGATTCCACATGTCAGTGATAGCATATGATGTTAGTGTTTCACTGTCTGACTAACTTCATTTAGCATGATAATTTCTAGGGCCATCCATGTTGCTGCAAATGCCATTACTTCTCTCCTTTTAATGGCCTAGTAATATTCCATTGTGTATATGTACCACTTCTTCTTGATCCACTCCTCTGTCAACGGACATTTAGGTTGTTTCTATGTCTTGGCTATTGTATATAGTGCTGCAATGGACATTGGAGTACACGTATCTTTTCGAGTCATGGTTTTATCTAGATAGATGCCCAGGAGTAGGACTGCTGGATCAAATGGTAGTTCTATTTTTAGTTTTCTGAGGAATCTCCATACAGTTTTCCACAGTGGTTGCACCAATTTACATTCCCACTAACTGTAATAGGGTTCCCTTTGCTCCATACCATCGCCAGCATTTATTGTTTGTAGACTTTTTGATGATGGCCATTCTGGCTGGTGTAAGGTGGTACCTCATAGTGATTTTGGTTTGTATTTCTCTAATAATGAGGGATGTTGAATATCTTTTCATGTGTTTTTTGGCCATGTGTATATCTTCCTTGGAGAATTGTCTGTTTAGATCTTCTGCCCATTTTTTGATGTTTTTTTTTTTTTTTTTTGATATTGAGCTGCAAAAGGTGTTTATAAATTTTGGAGATTAATCCCTTGTCAGTCACTTCATTTGCTAATATTTTCTCCCATTCTGTGGCTCATCTTTTCCTTTTGTTTAGGGTTTCCTTTGTTGTGCAGAAACTTTTAAGTTTAATTAAGTCCTATTTGTTTATTTTTCTTTTCACTGTCATTACTCTAGGAGGTGGATCTGAGAAGATATTGCTGTGGTTTATGTCGGAGAGTGTTTGGTCTATATTTTCCTCTAAGAGTTTTGTAGTATCTGGTCTTATATTTAGGTCTTTAATCCATTTTGAGTTTATTTTTGTGTGTGATGTTAGGAAGTGTTCTAATTTCATTCTGTCTCTATTTTAATTTAAATAAAATTTTAAAATGTTATAATCATTGATATGAATTGTACCATTAGTAAAACATTAACAAGGATGTTTTGGACATTAACTTTGGTATAAGATTAAATTAACATGGAAGATATGTATTATTTTGTGTTAATGCAGGATGAGCAAGAAATTTACTAGTGAAAAATAGTAATAGTTCTATAAGCATGAATCAAATTTCTTTTCAGTGTTGTATAAGGACAAAGATTTCGGCTTCCTAGGCTTGTCATGTTATTTCTGTCATTAGCACAGTTTGGTGGTGAGCTTGGTTATGACTAGAGTGTGTGTTCACCGTGCTGCTCACTTTACCCCTGTAGCTCCAGCACTCCAGGAGTTTTCATACTGAACAATAAATGTGGTGATCACTCCAGTTATGAGTCCCTGGGGTACAATTTAATCAAATGTAACATGAGAGAATTTTACTACATGACAATGATAATTTCTAGCCCTAAGACTCAATAGAAGAAATCTCTGTGTTAATTCATGTCATCTTATTTAATAACTACACTTCTTGTCTCATAGCAGGATTATTCTGTGGTTGAAAAAGATACAAAAACTTAGGCTAAAGAGATATAAGAGTCACCAAGTCATTTGGTGGTGGAAATGCCATTTCAAGTTGATTGCTTGGAAACTGAAACATATTTTGCCCTATGAAAATGATATGTTATTATTAAATTCCAAAGTTAATTCAGAATGTCCATAGGGGGACTACTCTGATAAAAATGAGAAGTGGGTATACGTCTGCCAACTTCCGGAGAAGGGCTGTGTATGACAGCTGTACATTCAGACAACTGCTAGCCAATCACAGGAGTGGGTCACAAAAAATGGACAAAGGCAAAGCACAGTCTCTGATGCAGGAAGGGGCCTTTGACTTCTTGACAGGCTCATACACAGCATAGGCTAATTTCCCTTGGGAATGATAACCAGATGTGTTTCAGAGTGTTGGACTTAATACACTTGTGAGATATAATTGACAAGTTTATTCCAAATGCCAAAGATGCTAATGAAAGGGGGTGACTTCCAGCCCTACCCCTACAACCCAGCCCACATCCTCCTGAGCTTACCCAATCACAGTGACCTCATTTTGGACTTCTGCATTTCTCCACCAGGAGAGCTTCAAAAACAGAAGATAAACACCTTGAAAAGTAGTCCCTTCTATCCAGGCTCTACAACAGGAAAGAAACTTGACTTGATCTGAATCTCTTCGTTTGCCCAACAGGACCTGGAAGGTTTGTTAGTGTGTGACCCAGGTTGCTTCTTCCATGTAAGTAGAGCTCCTCTCTTTCTTCCCCTCAAGGGTTTCCTCCAACCAGAATAGGGCCAGGTGACCCAGTGCAAGTCCCACCCTCTCCAAGGAACTGCTCCCTTTATTTGTAGATGAGGACTGTTTATAATCAATATTTTAAATTAAGGGATTCTTGAATTGTGCCAGTTCCAAAACATAGCAGGAATGTTATTTTTGTGATGGTGGTGGTGACATGTTGGTTTCTGTGTGTGTGTGAGTGTTCACAAATCTGTGCATTTTCCTGGTGATTGGCCTCACTTCTAGGAAAATTAAAACTCAAATGAAGAGATTCTGGTTGTGTACTTCTGATTCCTAGACTGTTTTATTTCATCAAACTTGGACCAATTCAATTGATCAAGCTCATAAATTGAGAGATGAAGTCCCAGAGGTGTCAGTCACCATGCTGCCGACTGACGTCACTATTTTAACTGTCACCAACACTCTCCTCACCCGGGAACACATTCCATGAATGCTGAATGAGCCGACCTGAGGGGAGCATGGAGCAGATCCAAAGCTTGTCTTTTTAAGCAATTCCAGTACTTAGAGCAATCCTAGAAGAAGGAATCAACTGAGTTTTTTTCTCAATGAATTCTTCTGTGCATGTTTCTCCACAATGATTAAAACAGTGCATAGCCTCTGCTCTTCAGACCTACAACATAAATTTAATTAAAGCAAGAAAGCAAACAAGAATAAAATTCTTTTTAAGCTCCTAGGAGATAGAAAACCATGCCAGTTTGATTTGGGGATATTTAGCACATTTGAGAATATAAACACATCTTTCTGTTATGATACCCTATTTAAATAATTATCTTATTTGGAAACAAATTGCCTCTGGCTCTAATTTAAATCAGAAATTAAAGTGAAGTCCTGCCAATAAACTAGTTTTGTTCGGTAGGGTACTGACCTTTTATTAAAATGACTTTCCTTGCTAATATTTCCATGTGAATATCTCATATGAACTTCCAAATTGAGTCTATTCTGTTTTTCTTGCGCACTCCTGAGCCCTCAACAACTGTTCCTCCCAGTATTCCTTATCTCAGTCAGTGATACTTCCATCCACCCAGGTGCTCAGCAAGAAGCTTTGTGGTCACCTTCAACTTCTCCTTCTTAATTAGGAAAGCTCAGTGAGCAGAAGAGTCATGTTTCTTATTTACCACCACAAACCAGTCACTGTTGATTAAATGCTTAAGTGATTTTGTGATTCCCCATCTGCTTACTTTTAGGTTAGACACTTAACCCTTCTAAACTCCAATTTTTTATCAATCAATTCATAGGTATGGACTGTATAAATAATTCCACGACCCTCTAATACAGTGCATAATAATTCATACAAGGCTTTTTCAACAAAAAGTTCATCATCAGTTAATTGCCAACACTTTTTATATGTAATTATCTTATAGGTTGGCTTCCTATTACGCATGCTTTCCAAAGTGTCATACACTTGATTTCATTACAGCATTTATCATTCTCAAGTACAACTTTCTGTTTATTATCTATCCTTCTACCAGATGCTGAGATTCCCAAAATTAAAATTCACACATATAAGGAGTTCCTGCTGTGGCTCATTGGGTTATGACCCAACTAGTATCTATGAGATGCGGGTTCAATCCCTGGCCTTCCTCAGCGGGTTAAGGATCCGACATTGCTGTGGCTGTGGTGTAAGCCAGCAGCTTCAGCTCCAAATGAACCCCTATGCCTTGGGTGCAGCCCTAAGAAGAAAAAAAAAAATCCACGCATATAGACTATGGCCCTAATCATTTATCTCCCCTTTCTAGCATAGATTGTGTCATATAGAACATCCAAAATAAATCTGAAAGCATTTGAATCTCTCCATTCACGCTGGCCACCTTCATTCCTTCCCAGAATGATTGACTGGAAAACTCCTTTAGTTGTCTGCTATCAACCCCCTTACCTCAGAGAGCAAGACAGAGAAATCAGCCTAAAGCCCTTCCTTAGTTTCACATTGCATTTGTAAAATGCTCTAAAGTCCTTTTCATGGCTTTACACCTGACCACTGCCTACCTTTCCAATCTTGGCTTCCAATCTTCTCTTGCCTTGTTGATCTGCTGCAGGTACACCATCTAGCCTCTTTTCAGGTCCTCCTTCCTGCCTCAGGACCTTTAACCAGCTTCCTATCTGCTTGGAATCCATGGGCCTGAGCTCCCAGAAAAAAGATATATGATATACCTTGAATATTGTTGCATAACATTGTCTTCATAACGAGCACACTAGCCCTTTCTTAAGCTCTTCTACCCATAGTTGCTTTTCTAAAAAGGATACAAAGTCAGTAATATATTATACTTCAGAAACATGTTTTTAGCTAAATGGAATTTCAAAAACCTTTCAAGTCTAAAGCTAATTTATTATCCACTTCTGAAGAAATACAAACACTTATGGGGTTGTATCATACTGTGCACTGGGATTAGAATTATCCATGAAGAATACCCGAAGGCTGTCACTAAAAATAGTCTATTTTAATAGACTATTCTAGTTCTAATAGACTGATTTCTATAGAAATCATAGAAGACCCTTCTTGACCTTTATGTATCTCACAAGATCATATTATACTTCTAACATCAGTGTAGATAGAAACATACCTTCTCGTTACTAAAAAGGGGAGAGCCCACACCTCAGGAAGCAGCATGACTTTCATGGAGAAATTTCTCAGTGATGATTTCAAATACTTCCAAGAAGATAATGCCTTAAGGAGAGGAAGCAATCTCTCTGAGATGGTGTTTTCTCAATTTGAAGATTTCAAGAATATATAATCCATCCTATAGTTTTAATAAGTGCTTTACCGCTGCCAGTAAAATCATATTTTCGGTTTTTTTTTTCCATTTGCTTAGGAATCCTAGAAATAGCATATGAAATACTGTCAGTTTGTTTGTACTGAAAATCAAGCCTCCTTTCATGAGCCTGAATGCTACCTTTTAATGAAAGCATTCTTGAACTTGTGGGATGTTATATGAGTTAAAGGCTATGAGATTTCTTTCCAGGTATTTCTCTCCCATGGTCTGTAAGTACTGACGCCAGAGGGAGGCTCTTGCAACCACTAAATAACGGAGACCTTTACATGTGCATAAACAAAGGCCATGACCCAAACAACTGTCGGAAGCTTCTGAACCTGATGTGAATTGTTCTGTACTCACTGTGTAGAAACTGAACAACAGAGACATTGACCCTTGAAGTACCTGGGAAAGTGGCATACTTCCTACTGGTCACTGGGTCTCTGTGTGCTCTGCTCTGCAAATGTGTTTACACAGGATTAACTCTCCTGACAACTATCTGGGTTTTGATTTAGGAACTGAATAGGACTCTGCCACAAAGAGCCACTGGATCACAGACAGTGTGTTCTTTTAATTTACTTCCATAAACAGGCAAAAATTGAAGTCAGCTGTCAGAAAAAACCAAATTAAAGAGCTGAGTGTCAGAGCCACAGTTGAATCAAGATCAGTTTTTGAGGTGGGGGTGGTGGGAGCTTGGATTTTTAAGCATCCAAAGAAGATATGCTGTTGGGTACAAAGTTAAGACTTTCACTTTGTGGTTTAGATGTGCTGTGCATTGTTTACTTTCTAAAAAATTAGATTTAGACTGAAACATATCATTCCTCAAAAACTTTCTTACTTAAATGATGTACAGGATCTCAAAGTATAATACAATAAATGTGCAAACCATAACCATACCTAATATAATTATGGCAAAAAAGAGTTCAGTCTGCTAGGCTTGCGGGCTGTGAATCTCCTTGATATGGCTCATCACAAACTCCTAATGCTTCTTTTACTGATTTTAATGATTGCTCTAATTCTGTCCTGGTATTTTTGGCTTCTCTTTTTATCTCACAGTGACCTTGCTTCTGTGCCAGTCTGCAGCAACAGAACAGTGTAATTATGATTGGAGGAGGAAAGTAAGTAAAAATCTCAAGCTCGGATCTTTTGATAATTCAGTAAACAGTACACACATTTACCATGTCTGTTAAGGTAAGTGCAGACATCCTTGGCTATGTGTAACGTCTTAAATTTTGGTTAACATCGGTATAATTATAACTGGGGCAATAAGGCATTGTGGTTCAAGTACAGATGGAGGAGTCAGATTTGATTGGGTATGATTTTCAACTTGGCCATTTAATAACAAATTAGTGCATTTCTTTGAATTTTACTTTCTCATTTATGAAATAAGGATATTTTATGAAATTGTTTTGGAAATGAAATATGATAATATATATGTTGTGCTTATATAAAGCCAGGCACGTGGAAGATATTCAATAAAACGATTATTCTCATTATTTTATTATGAGCTCAATTCAGTAAAGAGGTTGTCAGGGCTTGTGAGATACACAAAAGAAGTGTGAAATAGTTTTCCTGTCCTGAAGAAGTTTATAATCTAGCTGTTCATTTTAATTATGGAAATAAGCTCCTGTGCCTGGAAAAAGCAATGTTACTTTTAGAGTGAGTGTCTAAATGAGTGGAAGGAAAAACAAGAGTGACGAGGGATCAGAGAAAGACGAGGCCAGTATGAATTCACAGAGTGGAGAACACTAAATGGGAAACAAACATCCGAATGATGGCGAATCTTGAGGAGTGGGTCTTCCACACGTGGAATGATGGAAACGTGACAGAAAGGAACACGACCTATGTGGGGAATAAGCAGCTTCACCAAAGCAGTTTTGTGCTGTGAGTAATGGAGCATCAGGTTGTGTTCTAAGAAAGGGTAGATTAGCAGAATAACCAAAGGTCGCCCTCCATCTCTCTCACACTCTCTCTCTCTCTCTTTCTTTCTCTCTCTCTCTCACACACACACATTCATTTCTTGGTCAAATTATTGCAAAATGTTGGACCAAACATAGTGAAGCATAGTGAAGTAGGACTTCCCAGGGATTTAAAAATTTTAACATATTTAATAGGAATGTAACTAATGGTAGTATTTAAGTATAAAGCATTCAGTTGTACCCTAAGTGTCGTAATTCCCATCAGTGATGAAATGCATGATATATGCATTTTTTCTTCCTCTTGAAGGAGCTTATGGTGATGAAGTAATGGTGGGTCTCAGAAGAACAGGAGTTAATGGAGTATAGACATGACTCTTTGAGAATGTAGAGGGAAGTCCTGATTTGAACCTGGTGGCATGACCTAAGAGAGTTGTATTAATCTTCATTCAAAGATGCAGAGACTTTGGAGAAAAGGTTGGGGGGCTGCCTCATGAGAATGAGGAGCTGGAGGGGTTAGATGATGAACAAAACAGCCTATCAGGAAAGGGGGATCCAATAGTTCCTTCTAAGTTGTTTTGAATTAATGCCCCATATGAAATTATCTCTCCTAAAAGTTGAGTTAAACCTGTGTCACACATTGGCCTTATGTGTGACATTAGTTAACTCATGTATCAATCAGCTGTTGGGTCAGCTGGGGCCTGGCTGGTCTAGGATAGTTCAGCTGGAAGGGCTCATCTTTGCTGCATGTGGTCTTTCATTCTCCAGCAAGCTAAACCAAGCTCCTTTGTGCGCATGGTATTAGCATTGCAGAGACAGAGAGAGAAAGAGAGAGAGAGAGAGAGGCAGAGAGGGAGATCAGAAGCCCTCAGCATCTTTTGAAGCCTGACCCTGACTGTCATACTATCATTTCCCAGCCTTCTGTTAGCCAAAGCAAGTCATGATGAATATAGTGCAGGTTCAAGGGGGTGGGGAAACTTCCCATTTTTGATGGAAAGTGCTGCAAAGTCACATTGCAGAGGAGTGAAGATATAGGAAGAGGAATAATTGTGGCCTTTCTACAGTTTACAGTGTCCTACTTGAGTAATTTTCCCATGGAAATGTAGAAGGACTTGGTATAATGCTTTACAGAATAAGAATGGCATGCTCAGAAAGCTGAACCAACTCAGTAGAATTAGCACTTTTGAACCAAGCATGACCATGAGAATATAAGCCATTTATGAAATCACCAAGGACTTGAAGTGAGTGATACTTTCCCTAAGTCATGGAATGGGGTGCTAAGCCAATCTTACCTCACTCTTAAGAGACACTCTGACACCACATCAATGATGACTTAAAGATGTTATTAAGAATGTTCAAAAAGTTACGGTAGGATATGGTGTGCTCCTGGTTTATTTGACCATGAAAAAGTTCTTTCTTTCTCCCCTTCCCTTCCCTCCTCCCCTCTCCTGTCCCCTCTTTTCTTTCCTCTCCCATCTCTCCCTCTCCTCTCTTCCCATCTCTCCCCTTGCTCTCCATTTTCAGAACTAAGAAATGGAAATATTATGGGAAAGGGCTTAGAATATTTAAAAAATGAAGTACTGGACTCAAGCCTATAGGCAGTGGCTTGTCTTTGGAAGATTTGAGATACAAAGTTTATGATTGAATTTGGAAAGTGTCATCTCCTGACAGCATTGCTTGATGGGTCAGAAGGGAAGATCTTTCATTGAAAGTGGAAAGTGAGTTATACTAAGTTTATAAAAGAATCAGGACAGATGTAAAACAAAGATATGTCTCTGGTATTCAGGCAGTCAGGGCATTCAGCAAATGTTTGACAACTGACATCCATGTGGACCTGGGTGATTTTCAAAGGTATTCAACCAATGAGAGGCTTCATTTTGTAGGAGATGTTACCCATATGTTTTTCACCCTCCAGTCATCAGAAGCAGGGATTCAAATGTCAGTTGGCTCCAGTTGATTTATATATGTGTGTGTGTGTGTGTGTGTGTGTGTGTGTGTGTGTGTGTATACACACATATATATGCTTTTTAATAATAAATGAGAGGCTCTTTTAAGTTCAGACTTCAGAAAGATAACAAAAAAAGGAGGTGAGAATGATTGAACCTTCCCTATGGAATAAACTAAACAGATATGTGAACATTTAACACAAGCACACATATACACACATCATAATAAGCATTGTGACTACGATATAATTCCATTACAAGTCCCAATTACCTCTATTAAGATGTCAATGGCTTTAAGAACCAGTCTTGCTCCTGTCCATAGTAATTTATATGACTTATATGACTTCTGCATCCTTCATTTATCCTGATTGGCATCCATCTTTGGTAATTCTGTCTCTCATGATTAACCCTATTGGTCCATAAAAAAAACTTTCACTTTCTTACATGAGGCTTGTACATACACAAGAATATATGAAGGAATTCTTAGTTACTTTGTCCACAACTCTTCAAATAAATAGAATCTGTATCAACTATTTTTTTTCAGCACTTGTTATTTCCGTTCCTATGTTATTATTATACAGTGGTGCGCTAGAAACTCAAGCCTCATTCATTCTGAAGATTACACCTGTTACATCTGACCAATGACTCTGAACTTCATGCTACAAGAAGTCTTTACTTTTTAAAAATATTCTTTATTTTTTAAATTTATTTTTATTATAGTTGATGTACAATGTTCTGTCAATTTTTGCTGTACAGCAAAGTGATCCAGCAAAGTGACACAGTGACCCAATTTCTTTTTCTCACATTATCTCCCATAATGTTCCATCTCAAGTGACTATATGGGCTTGCCTGTGCTTTACAGCATGATTTCATTGTTTATTCACTCCAGATGCAATAGTTTGCATCTACTAACCCCAAACTCCAAGTCCATCCCACTTTCTCCCCTCCCCATTGGCAACCACAGGTCTGTTCTCCATGTCCATGAGTTTGTTTCTTTTCTGTAGATAGGTTCATTTTTGCCATAAATTACATTCCAGATATAAGTGATATCATATGGTATTTCACTTACTTCACTTAGTATTAGAGTCTCTAGTTCCATCCATGTTGCTGCAAATAGCATTATTTTGTTCTTTTTTTATCACGAAGTAGTATTCCATTGTGTGTATGTACCACATTGTCTTAATCCATTCATCTGTCCATGAACATTTAGGTTGTTTCTATGTCTTGGCTATTGTGAATATTGCTGCAGTGAACATTCAGGTGCATGTATCTTTTTCAATGAAAATTTTGTCTGGATATATGCCCAGGAGTGGAATTGATAGGTCATATGGTAGTTCTATATTTAGTTTTCTGAAGTGCCTTCATACTGTTTTCCATAGTGGAAACAGTGAAGGAGTGTACCCTTTTCTCCACACCCTCTCTAGCGTTTGTAGACACCATAAAACTCCTAGAAGAGAATGTAGCAAAGCATTTTCTGACATCAACCGTACAGATGTTGTCTTAGGTCAGCCTCCCAAAGCAATAGAAATAAAAACAAAAATAAACCAGTGGGGCCTAATAAAACTGACAAGCTTTTGCACAGCAAATAAAGCCACAAAAAAAAAAAAATAAATAAAGGCAACCTATGGAATGGGAGAAAATAGTTTCAAATGATGAAACGGACATTAGATTAGGGCTTAATCTCTAAAATATACAAACAACTGATACAACTCAACAGCAAAAAAAACAGCAATCCAACTGAAAAATAGGCAGAAGACTTGAATAGACATTTCTCCAAAGAAGATAAACACATGGCCAACAGGCACATGAAAAAATGCTCAACATCACTATTAGAGAAATGCAAATCAAAACTACAATGAGGTAGTCAGAATGGCCACCTCACTCTAGTCAAAATGGCCATTATTAACAAGTCAACAAAAAACAGAGTCTTCACTTTAACAAGAAAGGGTTTATAAACTTTTCTGCATTTAGACTACAAGGGATCCAAAAAGAATTTTATTGTGGGTGCTGACTTCAAAAGTTCCTCTCACCTCATTTTCCCCAACCTAATATTTATAATTCAGTTTCTTTCCAATTATTTTCCTTGTGGCCCTCTAAAATATATGCCTAACCTCTCCTCAAACAACCCTTGTTGCAGGTTTAAAATGTGAATACATTGTTAGATGATTGGTTTTTAAACCATTTCATGGTCATTCTAGGAAGCAGAGGCACATTTATACACACGATCAATAAAAACCAATAATGAATAATGGTAAACATTTATTGAGAATCTGTGTATTAAGAAATTTAGGACATTAGCTAATTTAATTTATACACCATTCCTAAAGTTTTTTTTTTTTTGCTTTTAGGGCCACACTTGTGGCATATGGATGTTCCCAGGCTAGGGGTCAAATCAGATCCGAGCCATGTCTGCGACCTACACCACAGCTCACGGCAATGCTGGATCCTTAACCCAATGATCAAACCTGCATCCTCGTCAGATTCATTAACTGCTGAGCCATGATGGGAACTCCCCCCGCCCCTTTTTTTCTTTTTAGGGCAATCCTAAAGTTTAAAAGTTTATCCTTTACTCATTATCTACAGTCATCATTCATAAATGTAAATCCGATCAATCAACCTGCTTAAAGTATTTTTTAGAGTGAAATCAAACTTCCTTACCAAGTCCTCCATAATCTCCCCTTTGCCCATCTCTCTGGCTTTATTCTCCCCTTTGTTCGCACTAGTTTTCTTTCTCTTCAGCTCCCAACTTCATTCCCAACTCACTGCCTTTGCATCTGGCTTTCTATCATTCTGGAATGCTCTTCCCCATATTTTCTCAAGAGACTGCCTCAATTGTATCACCCTATAGCCCATTGCTCTGTTGTAGGTTCTCCATAGAACATGGCATTATTTGAATACATCTGCTGTATTCATTTGCTTACATACTTCTGTCTGTCCATCCTGCTCAGATGAATGCAATACTTTTATCTGTCCTCTTTAGAGCTCTGTCCTCTGTACCTAGAACAGAAAATGTTTTTGACTAAATGAACACTTAGTGACCGCAGTGGTATCAGTTTTCTCCCAAATCAAGGAAGCATATTTGTGCTAAGTAATTTATCCTTCGTCACACAGATGATAGGTTTGATCTTGGATGAGTCACTTATCCCTAATATGAACTCCGGATTTCTGAAGTCCAAATACCAAGCCATTAACACCTACCTTTATGAAGTTATCATACCTCTATTATGTATAAAAACTGAACAATCCTACCCCAATCTCAGTAATAATTGACTGGATAAATTGGTATAAAAAGAGATACTCTACTGTTCTTCCTTATTCTGGTCTGAAGAGAAGAGGACCTAAATATTCTGGATTGTCATAGAACTTTGCTTCCATTAAGGAGCTTGTCATGGAAGGCAGAGAGGCTTGGTTCAAGAAAGTGAGCTAAGATATTTTAAGCCCCTGACATTTGTGAGCCATGTAATAAGTGCTATGATGATTAACACTTATGCTACTTGTGACAAACACCATTGTACAGACGAAGAAATGGAGAATTGGAGAGCTAAGAAACACATGGCTCAGTAATAGTAGACTATGGATCCCATTCTGTAAAAATCCAAAGTCTATGAATTTTCCACCAAGGAACTGGCTTAATGAGTGGTAGCTGGGTAGTTAAGAGTGAAATGTGAAGATTTTCACTGTTAATACCACCTACATTTCTTTTTCACTGACATCTGAATACTCCCAGAATATAATATGATATTTCTTTATCAAAAACCTTTCTCTCCTGTTCAGTAATAACAAAAATTTATACCAAATTAAATAAAGCCGCATTTCTTAAACAGGCTCACTAGAAACAAGCCAAAAAGGCTGGACAGTGCTCAGCAGTGTATGCCATTTTGAATCTCCCAGGTAATTACAGAATTTATTTTTCCCTGAGGTGATATAAAACATGAGCCATCCTCTCTTTTATAAAATAAATCAAGCTAGATCTGTGTGGCAATTTTACCTAAAACTCAACAACTGGTCTCAAATCAGTCAAATTTGTTTGTTTGTTTGTTTGTTTTATTTTGTTTGTTTGTTTGTTTTTAACTATAGCCTAGGTTTGAAGCACCTCCTATTTTCAGGGAATGTGGACCAGCCTAGAACCATCAAAACTTGAAATTGATGTGGAGGAAAATTATACTTGAGGAAGTATTCATTTTCCTGGTTTCTCAGGATTCTGGATGAAGGTTTCCCTGAATTTAGAGATAACTGAGGTCAGTTTGGCCTTGGCAATGCTTGGGGTCCCCATGGAACCAGGACTTGCAGACAGTGCAAGGTGAAAGTTATTTCATTGTCCTTGCTCATAACTGTGATCATTAGAAACAAGATCATCTGAAAGATGCTTGCAGTTGACAGCATCTCTCCCCGTCAGAAGCTTTTCATTTCCTTATGAAGCGTCCATTCTCCCGTCCTTATGGGAGCATAGCTCTTACTTCATCCAAGACATCTATCTTTTGGCAAGCTGCTCACCCTGGACTTAAACTCTTTTGAAACTGTTTCCCTTCTTCCTCATATATTGAAATGAAAGTACTTCCCTGCAAGTGCTCTTCTGGCAGCCTTTCCTTCTTAATTTAGAAGGCACATTTAGATACTCTGTTCCAGCCAGAAGGTCACCCATGACGATGAGCAGCAAACAAAGCTCAGATGGGAAAGCATGGAGGAGGGATAAAACACCATGATGCTGGCTGCCTTCCTGCCAGAAGCAGCTGTTCCCTCTGTACAATCCACATCTACACTGATGGCTAACAGAGAACTCTCCAGAGCATTCTGCCCAAAGCCATGCTCCAGGGTTGTCTGGTGCCACAGGGCACCCATCACACTTCTACTAATGCAGGATTGTCATAAAAACATAAAGGTACCTTATGCTTTCTGCTACTTTCAATACAAGCTCCTCCCTTCTGAGGTTTCTACCCCCTCTCTCTCAAAAAAAAAAAAAAAATACTATGGCCAAGCTCTTAAAAGATCCTGCCTAATAGAAAAGCTCATGGTTTTAGTGTCTGGAGAAGTGATTTTGCTTTGCTGGTGCATCTATATTTTGTGTGTATGTATGTATGTATGTATGTATGTATTGGCTTTTTAGGGCCACACCTGTGACATATAGAAGTTCCCAGGCTAGGTGTCAAATCAGAGCTACAGCTGCTGGCCTATGCCACAGCCACAGCAATGGGATCTGAGCCATGTCTGTGACCTACACCACAGCTCATGGCAACACAAGATCCTTAACTCACTGAGCAAGACCGGGGATTGAACTTGATTCCTCGTGGATACTACTCGGGTTCATTGCCACTGAGCCACAACGGTAACTCCAGCTGGTGCATCTGTAAAATGTAGCCTTGATTTCTCTTACATAAAGTATGGCATCATACTCAGAATGACATAAAAGGAAATTCCATGGTACTTAGCCCTTTCATTATCGCTTTCTGGTGTGAACTGAGAACTATCCTCCTGGAGGCTTTTTCCTGACTTCCAAACCACTTGAAAAGAATCAGGATCTTTCTTTATTAATGAACAACCCATGTGCATCTTTCAGCCTCTCCCTATGGTCTTTCATTCAAATGGGCTTTTCTAAAAGGTAATGGCCCTTTCTTGACTCATTCTCTTAATCATTCGTTCTTCTCAGGGGCAAACTAAGGCTGCAGGTAGACACAGCCATTTTGGCCTTTGGCACAATTCATCCACAGACATGTTATGGTTTCTTTTTTCTTCTGTAGTTTTCTGAGTTTAGAACTTAAAGTCTGTTGGTAAACTACTTATCCAGATCCATGCAGTTGTAAAAAAAAAAATGTGCTTGGACAATAGAATGTATGCTAATGTAAGAAGATGCTTGGGAATCTATGAACTTAAAAAATAAAAGGAAGTTACAACAAAACGAAGTGGCTTATGTGACATTTTCTCTTATTTGTATTCAAAAAATTTTTATATAATGATTTTTCTCCATTACAGCTGGTTTACAGTGTTCTGTCAATTTTCTACTGTACAGCATGGTGACCCAGTTACACATACATGTACACATTCTATTTTTTCACATTATCATGCTCCATCATAAGTGACCAGACATAGTTCCCAGTGCTACACAGCAGGATCTCATTGCTAATCCATTCCAAAGGCAATAGTCTGAATCTACTAACCACAAGCACCCCATCCCACTCCCTCTCCCTCCCCCTCCCCCTCCCCCTTGGAAACCACAAATCTATTCTCCAAATCCATGATTTTCTTTTCTGTGGAAGGGTTCATTTGTGCCATATATTAGATTCCAGAGATAAGTGATATCAGATGGTATTTGTCTTTCTTTTTCTGACTTACCTCACTCAGGATGAGAGTCTCTAGTTCCATCCATGTTGCTGCAAATGGCATTATTTTGTGTTTTGGGGGGCTGAGTAGTATTCCATTGTGTATATATACCACATCTTCCTAATCCAATCATCTGTTGATGGACATTTGGGTTTTATCCATGTCTTGACTATTGTGAAAAGTGCTGCAATGAACATGTGGGTGCATGTGTCTTTCTCAAGGAAAGTTTTGTCCAGATATATGCCCAAGAGTGGGATTGCTGAGTCATATGGTAGTTCTATGTATGGTTTTCTAAGATACCTCCATACTGTTCCTCATAGTGGTTGTACCAGCTTACATCCCCACCAACAGTGCAGGAGGGTTCCCTTTTCTCCACACCCCCTCCAGCATTTGTTATTTGTGGACTTATTAATGATGGCCATTCTGACTGGTGTGAAGTGTTACCTCGTGGTAGTTTTGATTTGCATTTCTCTAATAATCAGGGATATTGAGCATTTTTTCATGTGCTTGTTGTATATCTTCCTTGGAGAACAGTCTATTCAGGTCTTTTGCCCATTTTTCCATTGGGTTGTTGGCTTTTTTGCTGTTGAGTTGTGTAAGTTGTTTGTATTTTTAGAGATTAAGCTCTTGTCAGTTGCATCATTTGAAACTATTTTCTCCCATTCTGTAAGTTGTCTTTTAAATGTCACTTATAAAAAGAGTATATATTCATGGAAAAAAATCATAAAAGCACACTTCTTGGATGGCCATGAAAGGGAAATTTTTACCTTTCACTTTACACAGCTGTGGCTTGCTAGAATTTGTACTGTAAGCAGGCATTTTAAAAAATGAATTAGCAATAACAATCATAATATACTGGTGAGGGACTACTCAGATATCAGAGAGAGGTTGGATAGACACTAAAGGAATTTTAGTTTGTCTTTTCCTGGGTCAGTTTTATCTACTCTCAGAGTAGTCCCTTATTGACGAATGTCATTCTGTGTGTATCCTTTATCTACTATACATTTAGATTAACCACAGAACTTCTTTTCTCCTGCAAATTCCAGGACACAGCATTCCTTCTGCATTGAATGCGATGCCCTACTGTGTTTTCTCTGGCTGGTTTATGCAGTTCTTCCTCACTTTATGCTGTGATGGTGGACTTTGCAACTCAGTCTCTATCAACACTATTGACCATGAGCCCCTCTGGGTAAGAAAGCAAGGGCCTTTTCTTCTTTCCTTTCCTAATGTGTCAGAAAGATCATTCATGGGTTGACAAGACAGATCATCTGAAAACAAGGCATCCAGTATCTCAGCCATTTAGAGAGGCCGAAACTTGAAGATTGATCCCAGTGGAGCAAGTTTAAAGATGATGGGAATAAGCACACAGAGAAGGTTATCCAGACCCTCTGGTGATGGGGGGTGATTAAAAAAAGCAGGGTGAGTAGTTCCTGGAAGTCAGGATCATGGAAGATTGGAAGCAGATTTTGTGCTGCAGCCATGGGACGAGGAGGCAGAAAACTAGAGCCCTGGGTCCAGGAAATGTACCATCTTGGATGATTCTTAAGAAAAAGATGGGGATGAGGGATCTGTTATCCAACGTGCAGCACAAGCTTAGAGATGTACTAACAGTAGAGCTGATTCATGCTGAGTTGCTTCATTGGCCAGAGGCAGTTTAATCCCTCTGACTGAAGAAGGATGGGTCAGTCCCCCTGCCTGAGATGCGACAGAGTCTGTAGGGTCAAGGGGGTCAAAATGTGAATAAGCCAAAATGTGGAAGGCAGGTTAGTCAATATATTAGTCATTACATTATCAGTCAGAGTAGGGGATGAGGGCCAGTTCAGGGCCATATAGCACAAGTCACAAGTGGGGCTAGTGTCACCCTGCTGTTGATACCAATTTAAAAGTTTAGAAGTTCCTGTTGTGACTCAGTGGAAATGAACCTGGCTAGTATCCATAAGGATGCGGTTCAATCCCAGGCCTCTCTCAGTGGGTTAAGGATCTGGTGTTGCTGTGAGCTGTGGTGTTATTCTTAGGCCCAGCTGGGATCTCATGTTGCCGTGGCTTTGGTGTAGGCCAGCAGCTGCAGCTCCAGTTCAACCTAGGAACTTCCATATGCTGCAGGTGTGGCCCTAAAAAAAAAAAGTTTAGAAAAAATTTTAATTTTTTATTTACTTTTTTGGTCTTTTTTTTTTTTGTCCTTTTAGGGCCTCACCCAAAGCATATGGAGCTTCCCAGGCTAGGGGTCTAATCGAAGCTATAGCCACCAGCCTATGCCAGACCTACAGCAACACCAGATCCAAGCTGCATATGCAACCTACACCACAGCTCAGGACAACACCAGATCCTTAACCCACTGAGTGAGACCAGGGATCGAACCTGCAACCTCATGGTTCCTAGTTGGAGTCGTTTCTGCTGCGCCACAACAGGAACTCCTAGAAAAAAAATTTTAAAGGAGCTCCTGCTGTGGTACAGTAGGTTAAGGATCTGACTGCAGCAGCTTGGGGTTAAAGGATCTGGCACTGCTGAAGCTGCGATCTCTGGCACAGGAACTTCCATGTGCAATGTGTGTGACCATTAAAAAAAAGTTTAGGAAAAGATAAAATCTACTCCCTTGGTCTGTCTTCCATACATCTGTTGGATATTGGACCTGGAATCCAATACTTGTCCTAAAATTCTCAAGCCATGAAGCAAAAAACAAACAAACAAACAAACAAACAAACAAACAAAACAACAACAATGAACTGAACAAAAAACCAAAAACGCTGGGATGAAATTCTGCTGTCTTTGATGGAAAAAGTGATGACTTGTGTGGAACCCACCATGAGGACCATCCACAGCATTTAACTCTGGTTACAGTTTTCTTTTTATGTCTAGATTATAGGAACACACCCATTTTCCTTAAGTCACATTTAATTTGTTTCTTGGAAATTCTAACATGTTCCAAGAGAGCAACTTACCCCTATTGCCAAAATCTCCTCTTGGCCTATCTTCCTTGTCTCAGGTTTTGAAGCACTGTCCAGTTCACAACTCAACACAATACACAACATTACTCAGTTCTTCATCAGATGGCCTGGATAAGTAGTAATATTTTTCTCTTCCAGAACTGAACTCTTTCAGCAGGCTGATGGTTGGAGAGGGTGAAAGTGTGGGGTGTGGGCAGGGGGTAGTTAGACTATTACATTCTTTCCTTTAGCTGCCAGTAAAAAGTGTTGAACTATAGACAGTCCAGCAGGGCCCTGTTAGAACAGTTACCCTCTAGCCACACCAAATGGAGCTCAAACTGTTGGTAGTACTTATTTCAGTGATACAAATTGCAGGTGGAAAAACACAAAAAGTAGCTTTGGGCAAATTCACCAAGCCATTTCTTGAGGTTTTTGTAAATTGAACACCCAGTGAATCAAAATGCCTCCAAATCTAACCCATATTGGATTCTGAAATAAAATTATATTCATTTTGGAAGAGCACTTAGTTCTGAAAGGTAGTAGGCATTCCTGTTCAAGATCCGGCTAAATACATTTAGGACTCTCATCCCTAACATGTCATTGGTCCAAATACTGTCCTGACATTACCTCCCAGGACTTTCTCTTGGTATGTTGCCAAGACTGTGAATCTTCAAGAAAAATTCCTGGGGTTTTCCTTCCAATTGTATTCTCATGTGTTATAACACATGAGATAAGCACATGATGAACCCCTTTCCTAATTAAGGAATTTCTTCTTTACTTCTTTTGTCTATTATCTGTGGTATTTTGTTATGTCAGCCCCAGTGACTGAGACAAATGATAAATAAAGGAAATGGCACTCCCAGAAGATGGACCAGCTCAGCATGACAAGGTTCGAGGATCTGTAATTTGGTCATGCACTGAGCAGCTGATGTCCTTTACACTGCTGCATCAGAGGGGGTACAGGAGGTCAAGGGCCACCCCCCGCCCCATTCAATGTACATCATACTAGGAGAAGAACCATCTTTTTTGCCTACCCCAGCCATATTCGTTACAAGTACTATGAGAGTGTCTTTGTAGCCCTCAGATATTTTAAGGTGTTGATAGACATAAAAACACTGCTTTATACTTCAAAAGAAGTTCCTACACATTAGCTCTTTTGATCTGTCACAGCAGCTCTGTGATAAATGAAATTATCCCCATTTTTACAAATTAGAAAACTGAAGAGTTAAATATTGTGTCCAAGGTCATGGAAGAGTTATTCACTTCCTCCTCCTTCCTCTCCACAGCCTTGATGAAGAACTCTGCTGCCTCCTTTACTCTACGCTTTATTTTTTTTTTTTTAGAAATGTTTTGTCTTTATTATATTTATGCTGTAGAATGATATTTTTAAAAAATTTATAGAAAGTTGGGGTTAATCCTGTAATCTATTCAGCTCTCATGGATTTTTTTTTAATAATGATTTTTATTTTTTCCATTATAGCTGGTTTACAGTGTTCTGTCAATGTTCTACTGTACAGCAAAGTGACCCACTGCCCTTTAGAATTCTTTCTTCATGAAGAAAAGGTCATGCCTCACAGGAAGGTGAGAAACATTTCTTGTGCCCATTTTTATCACCAGGACTGAGTTCTATGATAGGCTCAGAGATGGTTAATGAATCATTGAGAAGGGAGGACTAAGTCCTTTTATTCTAAATCCCATCAGTGTCATCACACCCTCAGTCAAGGCCACTCACTTGCCTTCTTTCTGTTCTGTGCCCTTGTTCTTTCCTATACACCTCATCAAATCACTGTTTTCCATCACCAGTTTACTTATTTCCTTATACTTCGCAAGGAACTGGCAAGTATTTACTATAAAATTAAGTTTACTTTGCATTATTTAATGACTAAAAGATGGTAACCCAAGGCTAAACAGTTGCTTATATAGATTTCAGGTGCAGTGACGACACCACTTGGGGAAGGTCACTGGTAGATACAAAGACAAGGTGATTTTCACAACTTCCTGTGTCCACACCTAAGAGAAAGATAGAGATCAGCTTTCCTGATTCTGACATTCCACATGTATTCCATATTTCCATAGTAGTACCCAGATGGCACTTAACATTTTATTGACTTTCCTCTTCCAGTATTCTTGATTATACCAATACATTTCATCCTACATAACAGGTACATTTCTGAAAATGTGGATGTAAACCATATCTCAACTACCTTGTGATCTAGAGGAGAATACTTGATTTTTAAACATGATCTGATAGATATAAAAATTACTGGTTTTAATTTTTCTTACTTATGAATTACCATATATGATATAAGCATATTACTGAAATTCTAAATATAATCAATATATAAAAATAAATTAAATATATTTTAATATATTTAAAGAAATTTAGTAATTATTTTTGTTTTTTATTAAAGTATAGTTGATTTGCAATGTTGTGCCAATCTCTGCTGTATAAAAAAATGACTCAGTTATATCTTATTTTATATTATTTTCCGTCACAGTCTATCTCAGGAGATTGGATATAGTTCCCTGTGTTGTTTATCCATTTTAAATGTAATAGTTTTCATCTACTAACCCAAACTCCCAGTCCATCACACTCTCCCCCCTCCTTCCCTTTGGCAACCAAAGGTCTGTTCTATTTTGTAGATAGATTCACTTGTGCCATATTTTAGATTTCAGATATAAGTGATATCATATGGTATCTGTCTTTCACTTTCTGACTTACTTTAGCTAGTATGAGAATCTCTAGTTGCATGTAAAATATATTTTTTCCGTTGATCTGTATGTCTATTTTTGTATCTGTACCACACTTGATTACTGTAGCTTTGTAATATTGTATGAAGTCTGGGAGAGTTATGCCTCCTGCTTGGTTTTTGTTCCTCAGGATTGCTTTGGCTATTCTGGGTTGTTTATATTTCCATATAAATTTTTGGATTGTTTGTTCCAGTTCTGTGAAAAATGTCGTGGGTAATTTGATATGGATTGCATTAAATCTGTAGATTGCTTTGTGTAGTATGGCCATTTTAACAATATTAATTCTTTCAGTCCAGGAGCATAGAATATCTTTCCATTTCTTTGAATCCTCTTTAATTTCTTTGATTAACATTTTATAGTTCTCAGTATATAAATCTTTCACCTCCTTAGTCAAGTTTATTCCTAGGTATTTAATTTTTGGATGTGTGGTGTTAAAAGGTATCGTGTTTTTATATTCTTTTTCTAGTATTTCATTGTCAGTATACAGAAATGCAACCAATTTATGAATGTCAATCTTGTATCCTGCTAGATTGCAGAATTCATTGATCAGTTGGAATAGTTTTTGTGTAGAGGGTTTTCTGTATATAGTATCTTGTCATCTGCATAGAGTTACTATTTTACCTCTTCTCTTCCAATTTGGATATCTTTTATTTCTTTTGTTTGTCTGATTGCTATGACTTCCAATATTATGTTGAGTAAAAGTGGTGAGAGTGGGCATCCTTGTCTTGCTCCAGATTTTAGCAGAAATGCTTTCCACTTTTCTCCATTGAATATTATATTGGCTATGGGTTTGTCATAAATGGCTTTTATTATGTTAAGTTTTGTTCCCTCTATACACACTTTGGTATGAGTTTTTACCATGAATGGATGTTGGATTTTTTCAAATACTTTTTCTGCATCTGTTGAGATGATCATGTGTTTTTTTACTTTTCTTTTGTTAATGCGATATATGATGCTGATTGATTTGTGTATATTGAACCATTCTTGTGAACTTGGGATGAATCCCACTTGGTAATGGTGTATGATCTTTTTTATGCGTTGTTGGATTCAGGTGGCTAAAATTTTGTTGAATATTCATCAAATATATTGGCCTATAATTTCCTTTTTGGTAATATCTTTGGTTTTGGTATTAGGGTGATGGTGGCTTCATAGAATGTCTTTGAGAATGTTCCTTCTTCTTCAACCTTTAGGAAAAGTTTAAGAAAGATGGGTATAAGTTCTTCTTTGTATGCTTGGTAGAATTCACCTATGAAGGCATCTGGTCCTGGACTTTTGTTTGTAGGGAGTGTTTTTTTTTACATATTCAATTTCATTTCTAGTGATTGGTGTGTTCAATTGATCTATTTCTTCTTGATTCAGTATTGGCAGACTGTATGTCTCTACAAATTTGTCCATTTCTTCTAAGTTGTCAAATTTGTTGGCATGTAATTGTCATAGTATTCTCCTTTGTTTTATTGTATTTCTGCAGCATCTGTTGAGATTTATCCCTTTTCATCTCTTATTGTGTTTATTTGCATTCTTTCTCTCTTCTTCTTGGTGAGTCTGGCCAGAGGTTTGTTAATTTTGTTTACTCTTTCAAAGAACCAGCTCTTTGTTTCATTGATTTTTTTTCTATTTTTTTTTGAATCTCTATTGATTTCCTCTCTGATCTTATGATTTTCTTCTTTCTAATGACTTTAAGTTTTGTTTGTTCTTCTTTTTCTAATTCTTTTAGGTGGTATGTTAAGTTGTTGATTTTTTTCTTCTTTTTTGAGGAAGGCCTGTGTTGCTATGAACTTCTCTCTAAGCACTGCTTTTGCAGCATGCCATAGATTTTGAATGGTTGTGTTTTCATTGTCATTTGTATTAAGGTATTTTTTAATTTCCCTTTTGATTTCCTTGTTGACCCACTGCTTTTTAGTAGCATGTTGTTCAGTCTCCATGTAGTCAATTTTTTCTCATTGCTTTTCCTGTGGTTGGTTTCTAGTTTCATGCCATTGTGGTCAGAGAAGACTCTTGAAATAATTTCTTTATACTTAAATTTTTTGTGCTAAGTCTTGTGCCCCAGTATGTGGTCAATCCTTGAGAATGTTCCCTGTGTACTAGAAAAGAATGTATATTATGTTTTTTTATTATTTTTGATGTAATGTCCTGGAAATATCAATTAAGTCTAATTTTTCTATTGAGTCATTTAGAGTCTCTGTTGCCTTATTGATTTTCTGCCTAGAGGGTCTGTCCCTTGATGTGAGTGGGGTGTTAAAATCTCCTACTATTATTGTATTCCCATCAATTTCTCCTTTTATGTCCATTAGTGTTTGTTGTATATATTTGGGTTCTCCTATATTAGGGACATATATATTGATGATTGTAATATCATCTTGTATGAATCCTTTTATTCGAAATAGTATCTTTCTTCATCTTTCTTTATGGCTTTTGTTTTAAAGTCTATTTTGTCTGATATGAGTAGTATTGCAACTCCTGCTTTCCTGTCTTTTCCATTTGGATTAAATATCTTTTTCCATCCCTTCACTTTCAATTTATATGTGTCCTTTGCCCTAAAGTGAGTCTCTTGTAGGCAGCATATTGTAGGCTCTTGTTTTTTAAATCCAGTTTGCCACTCTATGTCTTTTGATTGGAGTATTAAGTCCATTAGCATTTAAGGTAATTATTGATAAATATGTATTTATTGCCATTTTCAACCTTGATTTTCAATTGATTCTATGCTTCTCCGTTGTTCCTTTCTTTTTTGGATGATTTCCTTTTATTTTATGCTCATGTCCTCTTCTTTTTAGTTTTTGTGAAATGTATTATTTGGTTTTGATTTGTGGTTGCTCTGTTTTTTCAAGTATGTTAACTTCATATATCTGCTTGCTTTAGCCTGATAGTCATGTAGGCTCAATATAGACACAAAAAGAAGAGTCTATATTTTCTTACTTTTCTTCCCCACATTTTATAATTTTGATGTCCTTTTTTTTTACATGTTCATGTTTATCCATTTGCTGTTCCTTTCATTTATCATCACTTTTACAAACTAGTGTTTTTTCCCCTTTAGATTTGTATACTGGCTCACTTAAGTGATTGTTTTCCAATTGTGATTTCCTCCATCCTATATCTTCTTACTTCTTTTCTATTTAGAGGAGAACTTTCAGTATTCCTTTTAGAATGGGTTTAGTATTTCTGCATTCTTTCAGTTTTTATTTGTTGGAGAAATTCTTTGTTTCTCTTATTTTAAATGATATTCTTTTTTTCTTTTTCTTTTTTTTTTTTTTTTTTTGTCTTTCTTTTTTCTTGTCTTTTTAGGGCTGCACCCATGGCATATGGAGGTTCCCAGGCTAGGGGTTGAATCAGAGGTGTAGCCACCAGCCTACACCACAGCCACAGCAACACCAGATCTGAGCCATGTCTGCAACCTACACCACAGCTCTTGGCAATGCCAGATCCTTAGCCCACTGAGTGAGGCCAGGGATCAAACCCGCAACCTCATGGTTCCTAGTCAGATTTGTTTTCACTGCACCAAGACAGGAACCCCTTAAATGATATTCTTGATGAGTATTCTAGGCTGCAAATTTTTCCCTTTTAGAACTTTGAATATATCTTGCCACTCTCTTCTGGCCTGCAGTGTTTCTTGGGAGGAGTCTCAGTGTCCAGCCCTGACCCTAGTGTCTCAGGCTGTGGTGTCCAGGGGCAGTGGTACAATCGATTTGTCCATCTCTCTCTCTGCTTTGCCCTCCTCATTCCAGCTGCTGTGCTTTTCCTGAAGCTTTGAGGTTCCTTCTTCATCTCAGCTGATCTCCCTGTCAGTTAGTTGGCCTCCCAGGGTGCAGATTCCTTTCCTCTTTCACATGTTCCTTCTCAGGAGTGCTGGTCTTTTCCTGATTCCTTTTTTTTCTCTACTCTCTCTCTCTTTTTTCCTTTCATTCTACCCAGTTATATGGAGGGATTCTCGCCCTTCTTGGAGGTTTAAGGTCTTCTGCTAGTGTTCAGTAAATGTTCTATGTGAATTGATCTACACGTAGGTGGTTTTTTTGATGTGCTCATGGGAAAATGTGAGTCCCATGTCTGACTCCTCTGCCATCTTCATCCTGCTTTAAAATATTTTTAAATTTCGAAGCAGCTGTGGAAGATACTGCTTAAAAATGTGATAAAATGAATTATATGAAATCATGCACACACACATAAAGGTAATATATATACCCAACAATTCTTCCTTTATTTATATATAAATAAAGGCAAATAAATGTACAATAGAAGCTCAAATTACTGAAAGTTTCTAGCCACTCTAATTTTCATATGTATCTCATCATCACAATTAATAGTTTGTGGGCTCTGGTCTATAGGCCACAGTTTGAGAAACAATGCCTTACAAAATGCCTAGCACGAACACTCAATAAATGTAATCTATTATTATGTTTATTGAGTCCTATAGAAAGAGAAGACAGAACACTGAGTAGTATACACATTAACTCAAGCTCTGTGTCGTCAGTTAATGAATAATAAACACTCATTAAAGATGGAATAAACATGAAAATTTTCAAACCACAACCACATGTATAACCATTATCTATTTATTTTAATTAAAAATGCTCTAGGGGGAGTTCCCGTCGTGGCGCAGTGGTTAACGAATCCGACTAGGAACCATGAGGTTGCGGGTTCGGTCCCTGCCCTTGCTCAGTGGGTTAACGATCCGGCGTTGCCGTGAGCTGTGGTGTAGGTTGCAGATGCGGCTCGGATCCCACGTTGCTGTGGCTCTGGCGTAGGCCGGTGGCTACAGCTCCGATTCAACCCCTAGCCTGGGAACCTCCATATGCCACGGGAGCAGCCCAAGAAATAGCAACAACAGCAGCAACAACAACAACAACAGACAAAAAGACAAAAAGACAAAAAAAAAAAAAAAAAAAAAAAAAAAGCTCTAGGAATCGCTTCATTTTATAAATGAGAGAACTGAAATAGCCTAACTGAACATTAGAATCACCTGGGATAGATTTTAAAAATTACTGCTGCCCAGATACCAGCCCAGACAGGTTAAATCAGAGTCTCTTGTACTGGGTCATAGACATAGAGGTGTTTTTTGGTTTTTGGTTTTTTGTTTTTTTAAGTTCCCTATATAATTCAAATGTGCGGGGCTGGGTTTCTGATAAAATGTATTAGGGGATGAGGCAGGACTCTTGTGTCCCTACCTACTATCTGCAATCCTGCATCACAGTTATGTTGGAGACCTCACTGCAGGGGAACATTGCTTTTTTGGACAATTTAGATGAATAAATTTTGTGAAATTGAAATTTAGGGTAGAGGAAGTCAATATTAAACAACTGTCAAATGAACGTAATTCGTGGCCTAACTTGGTGTCTCTAAGTGCCGACCTGGGTGTTTTGTGAACTCCCAGGAGAACATGTAGATTAGCCCAATTAGAAGGGCAATGTGGTGTACTCTGCATAACCTTTTAGATCCAGCTGGAAATTCGAGGCACAATTTTTTCTTAAATGAAATATCCTATTTCATTCCTATTTCCAGAATTGTAATCAGAAGCCTGGCTTTTATGATGTATTATTTTTCTCATTTGGTTTCCCTTGGAAGAGAATGGAAACTTTGAGTCTTGGCCACTCTTCCATCACATTCTGATTTCCCCATGTAGTGGGCCAGAGAGCTTCATGTACTTTCTTTAATATCGATGGAATTAAACTGCATTTTGTGGAAAATGTACAATGGAGATTTATAGACTTCAAAAACATAATAAAAATTAAGCTAAATGTTGAAGTTTTCTTAAAGGTAGAGGTAGTATATTTGATATGCTTGCCAATGTTGAGTTTTGGGAAAAGCATTTAAATGTTCCAGGACTTCCTTTATTTTGTTTGTATTCAAAATACTGGTTCCTAGACCTCCCCTGTCGTGCAGAGCTCACTTTGAGCTAGTTGGGAAGGTCTTAGGGGGATACAGTAATGAGTAGGGTGGATTTGATCACATCGCAAGCAAAATTGTTTGCGTAATCTAGTACTACAGAATATAATAGAATGAAGGAGAATAAATTCTCCAAAGAATTCTGCTGCCCACTTCTTGTTTTGCCTCCTTCAGATTTCTCATTCAAATTGCACAGTCTTTGAGAGTTCTTCAGTTATTTCCCAAATTAATTCAAATCTCTGCATTATGCTATGGGTTTTTAAAGAAATCTTTCTCCTTCATGGCACGTATTGCAACCCTATTTTCTTAATGCATTTTCCCTTCTAGATTATAAATTCCATGTTTATCTTGTCCTCTTTCCAGCACCTCAGTACCCAACACAGTGTCAGACATTGTATTGTTCAATACGTTTTGTTGAATGAATGACTATGCCACTTAACACCAACATTCCCCCAACCCCCCCACATTGTTTTAGTAATTTTAAGTATTTTCCAAAAGAGTAGTGCATAATATACCCATATTAAAACCATTGTAATATATTTAAGTTCTGCTTTACGAAACCCACAGACTATGCAAACTTTATGCCATCATTACAAAATCTTAAACCACTTTTGAAGGCAGTTAGATGGGCTGAAACCTTACACTTGGAATCAGACTTGAGCTCAAAGCTTGAATCTGCCACTTGCTAGCAATTTATCTAATTTCACAAAGCCTCAGTTTTCACATACATAAAATGGCAAGCAATAACAACAATAATGAATAACATACCACAGACCACGGTTGTAAGGATGGAATAAGATAATATGTAATTTAAAAGCTAGCAGAGTTTCTGGCATAGGGTAGGTCCTCGGTTAATGCTTGTTGAATTTGAAAAAGAAAAAAAAAGACAATGGTAATTTTGGATGGAAGGTTTCCAGGTAGAACAGACTGTTTGAAAGGTGGGGAAGGCTCAGAGGGTCATTCATCCTGACTGCTCCCTGGGGCTCCTGGGCTGCAGCTCCTGTAAGCACTATCTTTTATTCCACCTGTGGTTTCTGGAGTCACATCAGAGTTTGGAGTAATTTCAATTAATATTCCCTTTTTAACAATATCAGGTAATCCGAAACTTGTATTTTTTGGTCCTCGTTATTTTTAAAAATCAAACTCAAAATTATTCTAAAAACTACAGTATAAATAATATATTGGTATACTGACTATTTGTGAAATTAGTCCCAAAACTTTTTCCTAACATACTCAGGGGCACACAACTTTGTTTTACTTTGATCTCCTTGATTTACTTTGAAAAGGACTCTGACCCTAATTTCCTCTATATAAGTCTTGCCATTTCCAAAATCAGTAACTTTTTTTTTTTTTTTTTTTTTTTAGCCACACCCACAGCCAGTGGAAGTTCCCAGACCGGGGATCAAACCCATGCCAAAGCAGTGACTGGAGTCACTGCAGTTACAACAGCAGATCCTTAACCCACTGTGCCACAAAGGAGCTTTGAAAATCAGTAACATTTTGAACTGTTAAAAACTTATGACATTTATGACTGTTAAGTCAATTACTTAACCTCTTTGTGTCAAGTTTCCTTCATTGCTACATGGGAATAAGAGTACTTATCATTTAGAGTTGTTTTGAACATTAAATATCTTCATTCATATGAAGCCCATTGAATGTGTCTGGTACCTCGTAAGAATTTAATAAATATTTGCTACTTTAATACAGTTGAAATGGATGGGCTACACACACACACACACACACACACACACACACACACACAAAACCATCTAGGGACATAAATAGTAATTACTCTTCACAGTGACTACCTGAAAATGTTACTGTATTAGATCATTATACTCAGATTGCGTATTAAACATGTAATTTCAAACGTTAATGTAATCGAGGACCAGTGCATGCCGAGTCCTTAAAAATCTCATTATTATACAGAAATATTCCTGAGTACTCTATAGAACAGAGTTTCACCACTTGTACTGCACTAACCATTCACATCACATATCCCATTGCTTTTAAAGATTGCCTGGGCCCCACACAATCCTATCGAATGAGAATCTGTGGGTATGGAGCCAGGAATATACATTTTAAACCAATTCATTAAGCAATCTCTATACATGCTGAAATTTGAAAATAGCTGCAATAGATTGAATTTATGACGTTTTATCATCCTGACTTGTTCACTAAAATGTCATAATACCTTCCTGTAGGAAATAACACAGAAAAATATGTTAGCCTAATTCACAGAAACCAAGGTCAATCAACAATTATTGAATGTCTCTGTGTGTCAGGCATTAAGTGCTGAATGTTTAAAGATATATGTATAAGTCCTGGTTTCTCCCCTGGAGATGCTTACACTGTAGTGAAGCTGCTTACAGTCTAATTTCAGAAACTACTTCTCCTTGAAATATTCTTTAAAAGTCTGTGTCATGTAACCAAGATCTAGGCCATGATAGCTCTTGGCCAATGTAATGATTCCTTTTTATAGCAATTGTATTCTATAATAAAGACACATGCAAAGGAAGAAAAATCCATCAGTTAACCAAAAAACATGTATGATATGCTTGACAGACATATCACATAGCAGTATGTTGACAAACTTTAAGGCAAGAAGAAAAATAAAATCTCCCCAGCAGAAAAGCAAGATTAGCAATGTCATATAAGCCACTTGTGCAGTAAACGAGGACTCTGAATCACCCAAAGCCAAGTGCATAGTCTGGAGGAAGCCGTGTATCCCAGTGGGTTCATTAAGTTTTCCCTGGCATGGTGACGTTCCTGGGTAAGTGTTGTGAAACCCATGTACTTAATATTATTCAGGGCTTCTGCCTCCTCTTACAGTAAAATTATAGCTAACACCCAACAATAAGCTGGAGGGAACTCACTAATAGAAATATCTCTCTTGCATATTCAAAATGTTTCAATTCCTCTGGAACCTCGGAGGTTCTACTGGAGGCCATATGCACCCTGGTTCCCTACCTACTGATCCCTCCCAAAGTCCAACGAGAGCCCCGAGTCAATTGATCCAAGTTGTTTTGAGAATTGTATATAAAAGGAGCTGCAAAAGAAAATTATAATTTTTTTCCACTGTACAGTTACATGTATACATTCTTTTTTCTCCCATTACCATGCTCCATCATATGTAACTAGGCATAGTTCTCAGTGCTACACAGCAGGATCTCATTGTTAATCCATTCCAAAAGCAATAGTTTGCATCCGTTTGCTTCCAATCCATCCCACTCCTTCCCCCTCCCCCCAGGCAACCACAAGTCTGTTCTCCAAGTCCATGGGAAATAAAAACAAACAAACAAATAAAGAAAGTTATAACTAAAAAAAACAATAACAGCAAAACAAAACAAAACAAAACAAAAAAAACAGGTCAGGTAGGTCCAATAGCTTGAAACAATAATCTTCCATGCTAGGTTGTCCTAGGAAACCATAAAATTTAAACTCAGCAAAATATACACACTTTTATAACACAAATATCAAACAGCCTGTCTTTAATAGTCTTTAATAGATTTTTCTCTGGCATTTCACTTTTTCTTCTACCACTCATAAAAAGAAGATTTCCTTCTTACACTAAAGTGTATTTGTTCTTAGCTGAACTGACTGTGATTTGTTTAGATATTCAGAGGAACAGGAGGAAAGCAGATCAAAAACATAAGGCACATATTGAGCTTCCTTCAACTCCTGAAATTTCTCTACATTTGAGTAAAACAAAACAAAACAAGAAAACCAAGAAGGCGCATTTCATTATTTCATTTGCATTATTCACCCCTGATTGAAGAACCAGTTCCTAATGGAAGAACATGAAGCTGAAAAGGCGCCAATGAAATAGCTAGGTTTCATACGGCGTGGGGCTGCTTTCTCAGTACAAATAGCATTTGTGGTTTCGAACACAGAGTCCCTGTGGCTGGGTTAAGTGAACAGTAACTCAAATCAAACTTCATGTAGCTGATCTGACTAGCAGGAAATGTGTCAACATTTTCAAAACCACCAAAGATTGTCAGGTAAGGGGAAACTAACTATGCTTCTATCTTGCCACAAAGTGGCCCCTCTTTGCCCCTGCTTACCTGGTGAGCTTCTTCAATTCAGAATGTAGTCATCTTTCATCTTAATTTTTACATTTTATTTAGACTGTAACAAATCACACACACACACACACACACACACACACACACACACACACTTAAGCAGCCCCATCCCTAATCTGAGGTATTGTTTTGAGCTCATTGAAAAGTCCTTTTAAAAAAAGAAAGAAGAAAAAAGCAAAAGGAAGAAAGGAAGGAAAAGAACGGAGAAAGAAGTAAGGAAGAGAGAAAGCAGGAGAGAGGAAAAAGATATGTAAAGAAGCAATTTTCAGTAGGATGGTAAAGAGAAGTACTGGTTACCCTATGGTGTACCCCTCTGAGAGCCTCCATGTTAGATGATGCTGTTGTATGAAAGGTAGCCTAATTCAGGGACTCAGACAAAACCAAAACTCAGATCTCCGAGTCAGTTCCGGGGCTCTTCTTGTTCCCAGCCTTCTCCCACCAGGCCATAGAGAAGAAGGAAAGTGTTTATTTATTGCTCTATTATGACTGAAACCAGCATTATTTGGCAGTTACTCTCCAAAAAGTTTAATGTCAAAACTTCAGTTTCATGAAACAACGAATTTGGTCCAGGCCAAAATGCTTTGAGAGTAATTTTTTTTTCTCATGGTATTTCCACGGCTGGTGCTAGCCAAAACCCAAACTACATACCCAGATGAAAATAAACATAAATCAAAAAAAACCTCAGAAATGGTCTGAGCTTAGTGTGAAGAATGAATGAATGATGACTTAGATTAGCTCATTTTTTATCCAAACTAGGTCCTTGATTTCTTTCTTTTTTGAACTGGTTAGATTGGGATTTCTTTTTATTCCTTGTTGGTTTAGATCCTTGATTTTTACATGAATAATCTTGCTATTGATCTGGTAAAAGGAAATACCCCCCCCCCAGTAAAAATTACTCAGAAATTCAGTCTACTCCATTAAATGTTAGGAAAATTCCAGTAGTTGATGACATATTATAATTATTTCCTCAGTTCTTCCTGCTCAGGGCTTTAATCAGTAATTGAGCTTTCTTTATGAAATACAATAAAAGGAAATCTTTAGTCTCTAACTCCTCAAATTACTCTTTACTGGGGAAAATATGGTAGCACCTTTTGTGAACTGTACCTAAATGTTAGAAGGGAGTCAGAAATACCCTGGGTTCTTGCCATTTTATTTGTTTGTGTAGTTAGTAACCCTTTCCCCCCTAATATGGACAGGATGAAGCACATAAAAGTATTTATTAAAGGACATATTTTTGCCTGAAAACCAGCCCTGTTTCTGCCCCCACAGGATGTTGGTGCTCTCCACAGACCTCGTGTTGATTACCCTCTGTGGGAAGCAGTGGTCAACTCTAATTAACTAATTTACTTTCAACAAGTGTTTAATTAGGGCCTTTACCCATATGTTGTGCTCTTTTGAAGATTCTGCACAATGCAGGAACTTTATTAAAATACAAAGAATTAATCTGGTTCTCTGACGTGAGAGGTCTTTGACCAAATAGAAAATAATCTGAATCAGTTGACAAGCATTAAACTAAATCAATATATATGGAACATGTAGGGCTTTGAGCCATTCACTGTGGGGATAAAATGCTGAGCCTTCAGAGAATAGACTGAAGATACATACATGGAAACCAAAGGGAAGTATGCGAAAGAGGAAATTATAATCACTGCTAGTGGATTGAGAATAATATTGAATTTTTTTTTTTTTTTGACCAGTGGCTGTGTGTCAGATACTTTCTGTGCTCTATCTCATTTTGTGCTCACAAGAATCCTACAATCAAAATCATCCTCATTTTGCAGGTGAGGCAACTGAGACAGGAATTAAAAACTGGCCAAGGTTATAGTTGACAGGTAGCAAAGGACTCCAACCTGAAAAGTATTAGGGAATCACAGAGGTACTTTAAAGAGGTGCGCTTCCCAAACTTTGATGCCCATTAGGATTCAGTGGGGACTCTGGGGATTCTAATTCAGTGGCCCATGAGCAGAGTCTAGGACTGTGTTTCTAACTCCAGGTAGTTCTCATGCTACCGATCCTCCAACCACATTTTAAATAGCAAGGATGTAAAGAGGCCATGAGGATTTCAACAAACTAAAATATGGTGGAAAACATACCAGAAGCTCTTGAGACTCAGAGGGGGTCAGCAAATTGATCAATGACTTAGTGCTAATAAAATTGTAGAGGCAGTTCTCAAGCTCAGGTCCAGGGCCAGGCACTGTGACTCCAAATCACTTCCTTTTTATCCCCGAGCACTGAGACTACATGATTATAAAGAGTGTAGGTATAGTGGAAGTCATGAATGCAATTGCAGTTTAACAATTAATTGCCTCTTCTTGGAATCTTGGTCCTATCACAGCTAAAACTGATGGCATACCAGTGCATCACCATCCTTGAAGACAGGTGCATAGAGGTGGAGCACAACTTTTAAACACCGCATTTCTAAAAATCAGCGGATATGAGTAGAACCATCACTGAGATAAGCTGATGTGCTCTTCCCCCAAAGGAGTCAGATCACACAAAATTAAGTGCTGAGTCAGCCTGTCTGGGTTGAATCCCAACATCACCCATCAGCTGTTTGACCTAGGCTGAGTTACTTAACTTTCCTGTGCTTCTGTTTATTAATAGCACCTAGCTCTGAAGATTTTTTTCAAGAATTAAATGTGATATTGAAAAGTGCTTGAAACAGTTCCTAATATGTAATAAAGGCTACATATTTCTATTAGTCAATCTAAATTTGTTCTATCTAGAGTTCTCATTGCAGCTCGTGAGTTAAGAACCAGATGCCCTCTCTCTGAGGATGCAGGTTCCATCGCAGGCCTAGCTTAGTGGGTTAAGGATCTAGCATTGCCAGTCGCAGGTGCCGCTTGGATCCGGCTTTGCTGTGGCTGTGGCCTAGGCCCACAGTTGCAGCTCAGATTCAACCCCTAGCCTGGGAACTTCCATATGCTGCAGGTGTGGCCATAAAAAGTAAACACACAAATAAATAAATTTGTTCTATTTGATTTGCTGAACATAGAATGAGCTCTGACACATCAGTGGGGAAATAGCAATGGTCAAAACAAACCAAATTAAGATAGAAAATAATTAAACCCCAGCTCTGCCACTAATTTGCTGACCTTGGACAATTCACCAGATTTTCCCAACCTTAGTTTCCTCACCTGTGAAAGAAAGCATATTGAGTGAACTAGATAATTTCAAACATTTCTCCCAGATACAATAAATGTAAGAATTTATGATTCTATTATGGAAAGGGAAAGGAGGGGAGGGCCATAATAATTATTTTAAGAGCTTTTAATAAGGCTGTTCAACTCTACTCCTCAGATTGTTACCCCTTCCAACCCTGCCAATTTAGTAAGTATAAAAATAGACATAAAAAGCTCATTTTAACAAGTACCTCACATGGTTCTCATGTATGTGGTCTCTATGCTTTGAGAAATTGTCATAGGTGATAGAGAAAAATCCAATCTACTATTGTAGTTTTTGCAAATAACCCTTTTATAGGTGATTCAGATGTGGATAAATGAAAGAACTCCCAAGATAATGACAGTTCCTGAGTGCATACTCTACGGCCACTGCAATAAAGAGTAGATATTTTTATGTATGTGCATAAAATGTCTAGTTTTCACAAAATCTCTATAGGTTTGTTTTTTTTTTTTTTTTGATATGGACTCCGAGTTATCTGAACCTGTTAATTTCCTTTTCATTTAAGCCATGTTGAGATTTTGGTTCCTTGCAGCCCCAAATTTACGTGTTTTATTTCAGGCACTGTGAATGTAATGTGAATTTCCCCCCACAGCTCACATGATTCATGGTAGGGGGAAAGTGTGTCAGACTAGCAAAATTATGATGTTTCAAAGCATATTTATTTAAGATGCTATAGAAACACTGGGAAGGACTAGAAAAGTTTTAGGAGAGGAGAGCCTGAATTAATTCCTGAAAAATGAGCAAATAAAATGGGTAAGAAGGACATTGCAGGTGAGGGGACTGGCTTATGCAAAGGCACAGATAGAGGGGAGAACAGGGAGTATGGGACTTTTGCAAGCAGCTTGTCTTATTTGTCAGGGTAAGTAGAGTGGATTATCAGCAAGTCAGTTTAGGCAGCAAAGAATGATTGCCTCCTCTGAGCACCATGCAGAAGAAGCTTCTGGCATGATAGTACCTCAAATAAGACTGACCTGGGTTTAAATCTCAAATTTGTCGTTTATTAGTTGTATGATCCTGCGTAAGTTATGTAACCTCTCCAACCTCCACTTCCTTGTCTGAAAAGTAGGGTTACTGATGTCTAATTTGCAAGTAAAGTTGAAAGATAAGGTGTAAAATGTGCTTGGCACTATATTGTTGTTATTACTTTGATTATGATTACTACCTTTGTGCTAAAAATACAGAATTTTCCCCTGCGCTCGAAACGCTTAACATTCAATTGGCAAGAAGAGATGCAAGCATTGTTCTCTGAGAATGGGAATGCACAGGGTACTATGGGAAGAACACTTTTGAACTTAATTTGATAATAAATGAATAGACTGAAAAAGAATATAAAGCAGATGATAAAAATTTCACTTAATATCATGGTTTGCATAGCTGTGTGGAGAACTGATTGTAGGTAGAGACAGCAGATTGGTTAAGAGACTTAAATAGTGGGAGGTGATGAGAGAGGGTGAGCTAGGAATTAGCAGCTGAATAAAGAAAACTGTATAGATTTGGGAGATTCTTAATAGAATTGACTGGATTTGGACATCATGCTTCAGCCACAAGTCTAGGATGATGCTCAGATTTCTAACTGAGGAATGTTTGATGTTGATGTTATTCTCCAAAATCTGGAATATGAGAGGTAGAGCTAGAATCCTCATCATTTTTCCATCAAATTTTCCTCACCTGATTCACCCAACGCTTGGCCAACATTTATTCCTTCTCTGACTTTGTGCTATGCAACTTTCAGCTTGCTACATTTGATCCTGCCACTTTTGCCTAAACTTTTCCCCATTCAGGGGTTCTCTAAGTTGGGTCTTTAAGTGAACATCAGCATTGTATGGGAATTTGTTGGAAATGAGAAGCTTTTTGGGCCCCATTCCACACTGACTGAATCAGAAACTTTGAGGCTGGGCCCAAGCAGGCTGTGATTGAACAGCCCACCAGGTGGGCTGATTACAGTGCATGATGGATTTTGCGGAAGTAGGAGGCTACGGTAACTGTCAGGGCACTTGGTGATTGGTAAGCTTCTGGGTTTTGCAAGAGGAAGGAGCGCTAGCAACACTCTGCCTGGTCCCAGGGAGAAAAAGCATGACTTACCACAGACATCAGTGGGGCCCTGAGGATGGAGCAACCTGACAGCCCTCACCACAAATACAGGTAAGATCCCACCGAGAACATTAAAGTGAGTTGGGATAGCTCTGTAATTGACTTGGCCCAACCTGGGTCTTCCCAAAGCAATCAGAATTCTTTTTAAAAAATTTTATTATAGTTGATATACAATGTCCTGTCAATTTCTGCTGTACAGCAAGTGACCCAGTTATACATATATAGGTTTTTTCTCACATTATCCTCATCATGTTCCATCACAAGTGACTAGATATAGTTCCCTGTGCTATACAGCAGGATTTCACTGTTTATCCACTCCAAATGCAATAGTTTGCATCTACTAGCCCCAAACTCCCAGTCCATCCCACTCCCTCCCCACTCCCCCTTGGCAACCACAAGTCTGTTCTCCAAGTCCATGAGTTTGTTTCTTTTCTGTAGATAGGTTCATGTGTGCCATATATTAGGTTCCAGATATAAGTGATATCATATGGTATTTGTCTTTCTCTTTCTGACTTACTTCACTTAGTATGAGAGTGTCTAGTTCCATTCATGTTGCTGCAAATGGCATTATTTTGTTCTTTTTTATGGCTGAATAGTATTGCATTGTGTATATGTACTACATCTTCTTAATCCATTCATCTGTCGATGGACATTTAGGTTGTTTCCATGTCATGGCTGTTGTGAATTGTGCTGCAATGAATATAGGGGTGCATGGGTCTTTTTCAATGAAAGTTTTGTCCAGATATATGCCCAGAAGTGGGATTGCTGGATTATATAGTAGTTCTATATTTAGTTTTCTGAGGTACCTCCATACTGTTTTCCATGGTGATTATACCAATTTACATTTCCACTAACAGTGGAGGAGGGTTCCCTTTTCTCCACATTGTCTCCAGCATTTGTTATTTGTTGACTTACTAATGATGGCCATTCTGATCAGTGTGAAGTGGTACCTCATTGAGGTTTTGATTTGCCTTTCTCTAATAATTAGTGATGATGAACATCTTTTCATGTGCCTGTTGGCCATCTGAATGTCTTCTTTGGAGAAATGTTTACTCAGGTCTTCTGCCCATTTTTAGGTTGTTTGGTTTTTATTTGCCGTTGAGTTGTATGAATTGTTTGTATGTTTTGGAGATTAAGCCCATGTCAGTTACACCATTTGCAACTATTTTCTCCCATTCCATAGGTTTTCTTTTGGGTTTGTTTTTTTTTTATGGTTTCCTTTGCTGTGCAAAAGCTTGTCAGTTTGATTAGGTCCCATTGCTTTATTTTTGTTTTTATTTCTATTGCTTTGGGGAGGCTGACCTAAGACATTTGTGTAGTTGATGTCAGAGAATGCTTTGCCTATGTTCTCTTCCAGGTGTTTTATGGAGTCTTATCTTATGTTTAAGTCTTTCAGCTATTTTGCATTATATTTTTGTGCATGGTGTGAGGGTGTGTTCTAGTTTCATTGATTTACATGCTGCTGTCCAGGTTTCCCAGCAATACTTGCTGAAAAGACTATCTTTTTCCCATTTTATGTTCTTGCCTCCTTTATCAAAGATTAGTTGACCAAAGGTGTTTGGGTTTATTTCTGGGTTCTCTAGTCTGTTCCATTGGTCTGCATGTCTGTTTTGGTATCAGTAACACACTGTCTCGATTACTGTAGCTTTTTAATATTGTCTGGAGTCTGGGAGAATTGTGCCTCCTGCTTGGTTTTTGTTCTTCAGGATTGCTTTGGCAATTCTGGGTTTTTTATGTTTCCTACAAATTTTTGATTGTTCTAGTTCTGTGAAAAATGTCATGGGTAATTTGATAGGGATTGCATTGACTCTGTAGTTTGCTTTGGGTAGTACAGCTGTTTTAATGGATTAATTCTTCCAATTCTGGAGCATGGAATACCTTTCCATTTATTTGAATCCTTTTTAATTTCCTTGATTAATGTATTATGGTTCCTAGCATATAAGTCTTCCACCTCCTTGGTCGGGTTTATTCCTAGGTATTTAATTTTGGGGGGTGTGATTTTAAAAGGTACTGTAGTTTTATATTCTTTTTCTAATATTTCATTATTAGGATAGAGAAATGCAATTGCATTTTTTTTTGGTCTTTTTGCCTTTTCTAGGGCTGCTTCCCATGGCATATGGAGGTTCCCAGGCTAGGGGTGTAATTGGAGTTGTAGCCACCGGTCTACACCAGAGCCACAGCAACGCTACACCATAGCTCAAAGCAACGCCAGATCCCTAACCCACTGAGCAAGGCCAGGGACCAAACCTGCAACCTCATGGTTCCTAGTCAGATTTGTTAACCACTGCGCCATGACGGGAACTCTGCAATTGCATTATTATCGAATAAATGAGTGGAGACATTTGCCAGAAGTTGAATATGTTGAAGAGAAGGAAGAGCTTTGCAATAAAAGTGAGTGAACATGTATAGATGCCTAGAGTTATGAAAGGGCCTGATATTGAAGAACGCTTCCCAGTTCAATGCAGCTAGAACATTACTTGCCAATATAAATATGTAGGTTAAAATTTTCCGATAGCTATATTTAATAGGAAAATGAAATCAGTGAAATTAATAATAATATATTTTATTTAATCCAATCAATCTGAAATATTTATGGTGTTTTTTTCATATTTAAGTATGAGTTAATTTTTGATTTTAAAAATAAAATCAGGTATGTATTTGAAATGCACAAAACACCTCAACTTAGACTAGCCACATTTTAAGTACACTATTTCTAGAATCTTAGGGGTATATTTGTGTGTGCATGTGAGAGAATGAGAGAGAAAGAGAGAGAATGAAAATAAAAATGAAAATGTGTGCACTCTAGAGGGGTAGGTGGAGAGATGAAGTTGAAGTGGTTTTTGGAACCATATTTCAAAAGGCCTAGAATGCCACCTGATAATAGTTTATGACTGTGCTTCTCAGATTATCTATGGTGAAGGGCCAGTTTTTTGTTGTTGTTGCTGCAAGTTGAACTTTTTTTTTCTTCCTATTGATCTCTAGACTAGTTTATTTGATTACTTTCCAATTGTGATTTCCTCCATCCTATTTCTTCTTACTCTTTTTTATTTAGAGAAGCCCTTTCTTTTAGAATGGGTTTAGTATTGCTATATCCTTTTAGTTTTTGTTTGTTGGAGAAATTCTTTATTTCTTCTATTTTAAATGATATTCTTGCTGGGTAGAGTATTCTAGGCTACACATTTTTCCCTTTTAGAATTTTAAGTATATCTTGCCACTCCCTTCCGTCCTAGAGTATTTCTGTAGACAAGTCAGCTGACAGGCTTATGTGGGTTCCTTTATAATTAATTCTTTGTTTTTCTCTTGCTGCCTTTAGAATCCTCTCTTTATCTTTAACCTTTGCCATTTTTATCATATCTTCACGTGGGTTTGTTCAGGATCAACTTGTTTGCGGCTCTCTGTGTTTCCTGTATCTTGATATCTGTTTCCTTGAGATTTGGAAAGTTTTCATCCTTAATTTCTTCAAGTATATTTTCTGTCCCCTTTTCTTTTTCTTCTCTTTCCAGAATCCTTATTAAGCATATATTGGCCCACTTTATATTATCCCATAGATCTCTTATATTGCTTTCATGTTTCTTTTTTTTTTTTATTATTATTTTCCCACTGTACAGCAAGGGGGTCAGGTCATCCTTAGATGTATACATTGCAGTTACAGTTTTTTCCCCCACCCTTTCTTCTGTTGCGACATGAGTATCTAGACATAGTTCTCAATGCTATTCAGCAGGATCTCCTTATAAATCTATTCTAGGTTGTGTCTGATAAGCCCAAGCTCCCGATCCCTCCCACTCCCTCCCCCTCCCATCAGACAACCACAAGTCTCTTCTCCAAGTCCATGATTTTCTTTTCTGAAGAGATGTTCATTTGTGTTGGATATTAGATTCCAGTTATAAGTGATATCATTTTGTTTTCTGTATACTGTCCTGATTGGGTGATTTCCATTATTCTATTTTCCAAGTCACTAATTTGTTTCTCTGCATTATTATTCTGCTCTTCAGTGCCTTTAACTCAGCTTGCATCTCTGCAAATGAATGTTCTAATTTTTCTTGGTTCCTCCTTATAATTTCTAGTTCCTTTCTAAAGTAATGTGCATTACTGTTCCTATCTATTCTTAATTCCTTCATATTTGCTTTTAATTCCTTCAGTATTTTCACTATCTCCTTTTTGAACTTGGTGTCTGTTAGATTGCAGAGGTCTGTTTCATTGTTTGCTCCTTAGGGGGAATTCTCCTGTTCTTTTAACTGGGAATGGTCCCTGAGCTTCTTCATTTTGCTTGTATTTTTCTTATTCTGTGAGTTTAGGTAAAACAACTACTGTAGTCTTTGAGGACTATTTATATGTGGGAGTGTCCTGGGTATTACATGAGGGCTTACTATTTATTTTTGAGGTGAGGGCTGCTTTTAGTTTGGATATCTGCTGTCTCCTTCCTCAGTGTGTGTGGACTGTTATCCCTTTGATAGGGTGCTGCCAGTGCTTCCAGGGCAATGGAGGCAATGGGCAAGGCAAGTAGCTAGTGCCTGGTTGCTGAGCCCTTGACAGTGGCAAGGACCCGTGGGAAGTGGCAAAGGCTGCTTCTAGTTGCAAAGCCCTGGGATGTGGCAGTGACCCTCATGCAGTTGCAGGCAGCACCCAGAGTGTTTAGCAATGGTAGCAGTAGGGTGTCTGTTTTCCCACGAGAGTGAGAGCAAAAACAGGTGGTGCTTGGTTGCAGTGCCCTCCTCTGTGCCAATCTCTGAGGTGACAGGGGCCACAAGTGGTGCCTGATCACAGATGCCTAGTGGTGGTGGGCCATGCCCACCTCTGGAGCCTGAGATAACTTTGGCGGTTTGCCCTGCTACCTGTAGACTACACAAGAGGGGCCCATTACCCATAGCTCAAGAGGCACCTTGCTGCCCATAGTCCCACCCTTTGAGAGTCCACATGTCTACAGAGAAAGATATTCCTATGGCAATCTGTCTCTCTTCCTCTTGCCCTCCGCAACAATGGTGCCTTGCTTCTCCTGTGGGCCCAGACCTCCTCCCAGGTTCCCTCAGTTGTGGTATTCCACTCCCTTAACACACTGTTCCCTAGTCTCTCAGGCTATCTCCACACAGCCAGTTCTAGTCTTCTCCCCAGAATTGACCTCTGGAGCCTGAGTCTCTATGCCCAGCCCCATCCTAGCTTCTCAAGTTTTGGTGTCCTGGAAGGTGGTACTGATTATTTCTGGGGCTCTCTCTCTGCTTTGCTCTTCTCAGTCCACTGCTGCACTTTTCTCTGAGGCTTTGAGGTCCCTCTGTCTCAGCTGATCTCTCCATCAGTTGGGTGGCTTCCCAGGGTGTGTATTCCTTTCCTCTTTTCACAGCTCCTTCTCAGGAATGCTAGTCCTGTCCTGATTCCCTTCTCTTTCTCTCCATCTCTCTTTTTTTCCTTTTGTTCTACCTGATTATGTGGAGGGTTTCTTGCCCTTTTTGTAGGTTTAAGGTCTTCTTCCAGCCTTCAGTAGATGTTCTGTACAAATCATTCTACACTTACATTTTTTTTCTGTGTTTGTGGGAGAAGTTGAGCACCACATCTTACTCCCATCCCAGAATTCTTGTGTAGCCACTACAAATACCTTAAACTTAGTCCATTATCAATGTCCCCAACTCTACTAGGAGAAAAACTGGGGCCCAGTGGAATGTGTAAGAAGTATTCAAAAGGAAAATTGTGTGGCCCTCCTACACACTGGGAGATTCCACTATTCTTAGAGACAAGACTACTCAAACTTTGAGAGATAAATATAATAGCCCATCATGCCAGGTTAATGGGTAGAATTTCAAGTGTCAACAAGCCATGGTATTAAAGGCTCCAATTACAACTAGAACACCACACAGATGCGCAATTGTCTGCTGGTCTCTGTGGCACAACTCCATGCTGCATGGGGAGAAGGAGTGGGGGGAGGTTTCCTTGGTTCTTTCTCAGGGAAAAGGAATTAATCCTGTCGTGACCCCCAGGTCTCAGATCCCAACCACCTATTAACTCTCTGACTAAAACAACATCCCTAGGTGGGCTGCATGGTTTGAGAATTTCTATGAAATCCCTTCATGTCCACTTTAAGAATAAAATCTTATGTACAGTCATATTTCCTTTCTCATAAAATCACTTATTTCCTTACCCAGTGAGCTCTTTTGTTGAAATACTGTTGAAAATGTTTAAACTATCCTCATTCCTGATAATACAAAAACTACAGTTCTAAGGGCTCCTTTCTGGAATGACAAGAGGCTGTGTTAGACTAGCTAGCTAAACGTGTGCAGCTGCTGAGCATCAGCGCTGCTTAGTTTTTTACAGTTCATCTCCTCCCTGACCCTCTAAGCTGATTATGCTCACAGCCCTGCTCACATTTAGACATCTATGGACAGGATCTAGACATGTAGGACAACCCAGAGGTCAAGTGGGAGAGTTTTCATCTGTTTGTTTTTCTCCTGGCTTAATAGGAATTGTTAAGTGCAAGCAGCCAGACAGCTAACTCTGACCCAGTCCTTTGGGACATCACATTTTCCTATATTCCACTGTCTTCCATGCAGCACTGTTGCAATCAAGATCTCTGGACTCACAGAATACACTAAGCTCTAACCGAGTGATCTTAGGCAAGGTTCATGCAGTCTTTATTTCTTCATATGTAGAATGGGGATAGTTGTGAACATTAAATGAAAGAATGTGTGCAAAGTTGGTGTTGAACCTAGTACATGGAGGTGAACAAACATTAGCACTGAGGTGATGACCATGTGGACAGTTTTGGTGCTACCCCCAAGTATCCAGGTATTCCTTTACACCATTTTCAATTCTTTCTCCCAGAGGCTTTTAACCAATGACTGTTGGGTGTAGGAATATGAAAGTCCCAGGAGCTCTTGAGACCACAAGGATACTTTGGAACCAAAAAAACAGAAGGTGTCCTAAAAATGGGAGAAAGGATCCTCCTTGCTTTAACAAAATGGTTTTGGTGTAGTTTTATATTGATAATTCTTGAATTTGTGGTCGTTAGCAGTGCCAGTTCTCATACCAAAGGTGTTAATATATGGAAGTGCCAGTTTAATCTGATGGGGGAAGCTGTAACTTCTTGAGTGGGCCAGAAGCTTCCAGGGCTTAGTGGGAGCAACACTAGGGGAAGATGATTGGCAGCCATGAGAGGTGCAGGCAGTTGACAGAAATTCGAAGGATATAATTTGGGAACTCTGTAAGTTCTCCCATAATAACTAGGTCTTTGAGGTAAGCCAAAAGTCCATTAATAGTAAATTTAAAAATAGTACCAGAAAAATATAAACACTACTGAATCACTGTGAATTATCTGCAAGGCTTTCAAAGTACAAGAATAGAAGCTATAGAGTTTCCTACCTCTCTCCACCTCCCTCACCCAGCTGGACCACAGGTGAGAGCTCAGGAGGAAGGACTAGGAATCCTGGGTGGTCTGGCCAAAGGAGAATGACAAGTTCTTAACCTGGCCCAGGTCTTTCCTGTCCAATGCGACTTTGCTGATAAGACCTGCTCATCTACAGCCAATGGTACGAAGTCTGCCCCTCAGCAGACTGTCTTCACATCCAATACTTTCCTCTCTTTCCCTACTTCTTGCTTCCCCACCTCCACTGCATAATACTCCTGTGTGAATTATCAAGTCTACCAGTATATGATATTAGAGTCTATAATAAATTATTTACGTTGATAATTTCTTATTTTTCTAAATCAATTCAAACCTAGCTCAACCTTGCATAATTCATGGGAAATCTAATTGCAGTTACTTTTAATTTTTTCCTTTCTCTTCCTATGGTTGTGTAAGAGTCTTGGGACTTCCTGGTAAAAGAACCTTCCAAGCCTGTGGATTCTGTTCTGCCATTTCTGAATGACAAGACCCCTGTGGATCACTTGATGGTACTTTCCTGTAGCAAACCTAGCCTCCAGGACCTTTGACCAGGCTCCCACAGCCAGGGTACTCATGCCATAATTCTTAATACCAATCCCCAAATACTCACCTGGTCACCTTATCTAAATTCCTATCACCTTCAAAGTCCCATGTGCTACCTTCCTTTTCTCCAAGTGTCAAGCACTTTTACTCATCCTTCAAGGAATGGTTCCATTCTTCTGGTCAACCCTCTAGAACACTTGATCTAGAAAAATTTACCTCTAAGATTTTATACTAATAATAATAGCATCAGCAATAGCTGGCATTTAGTGAACTCATTCTATTTATTATACTATTGTAAAAACTAACATTATAACAGTGAATAAAGCACCAAGAAACTTATCTAATTAAAAAACCCAAATATTTGATGAACTATAGCACATGGTGCTAAGTTCTGACATAGTAAAATTAACACAGCATGGTAATAGTAGCATCATCCATTTATTGTGATTTATCTCCCAGGCACTGTGCCAAGTGTATACAATACATACCCTCTTTTATTTATTCCTTATGACAAACTGTTTTAGGTACATTTCAAGGTATATGAAGCACAGAGATAAAGTAACTTGTACAAGGTCCTCAGATAATAAGTGACAGGACTGAGATTTGAGTCCAGATATACTGACAAAGTCTGCCTCATCTTATCCCCTTTCCCACCCCACCATGAGCACATAATGAGGGATATTTTAATAGGGAGGTATTCCTAGTGGAAATCCATTTTTGTAATTCACATGGGTTTATCAGTGGGAGACAAAGGGGCAACAAATGACATACTTTGCTGTGTGTGAACTGAATAACAGATGAGCAATGGCCACTGATAAACTTGGAAAGAGGTGACATGATCGATCACTGATGACTAGGTGCATCTGTTGTTATACAGAGAAATTTGTGGACTGAAGAGGTGGCAGTGAAGCTGCCCTTTATGCAGCCTCTCTGGATCAATTTACTGTGGTAATTGAAATTTGAATTGTGTTGTGTGAGGGACTGTTATTTGACTAAACCATGATAACTAAAATTCATGCATATTGGTTATGATATGCATGGTTCTATGCAAAGTGAGGACTCCTGATTTTTTGGTGTTTACTTTTCCTAGAAGAACACTTGGTTGAAGCTATGAGTCTGTAGGATCTTTAGGCACGGTTTAGCCATTTGGTCAGAAGGAGGAATTTTTGCTGATGAGTGACAAGGAGGCGGTTTGGGAAAGGATCACGTGGATTATCCCCTCAGAATGGGCAGAGGAATGTGCAAATACTTATAAGTGAATGTTCAATAAAGGTCCCCTTGGTAGAAGAGGCTTTCAATGAACATGAACAAGATGATACGACCTGTGTTTATAAAGTCAACCTCATTGCCAGTACCCAGTTTGGTTAGTGCACTCATGAACAGTGCCACGATGGCAGGAATGTATTTTACACAAAAATCAATAGTATAGACTGCTCTCACCAAGCCTAGCCTCATTACCCTCCTTCTGGGTATGGAATATTCTAAAGACACCAAAACTGAGTCCATGGAGAACCGGCCAGTTATTTGGTAAAATGATATTGCAGCCCTGCCATCATTGTCTTAGTTTATTCAGGCTGCTCTAAAAAAAAAAATACCACAGACTAGGTGGCTTATCATAGACATGAATTTATTTCTCTTGGTTCTGGAAGCTAAAAGTCTGAAATCAGGGTACTGTCATGTTCAAGTCAGGGCGATTGTCCATGTCGCAGACTTCTTTTTTTAAATGTTTATTTTTTTAATTAAAGTATAATTGGTTTACAATGTTGTACCAATTTCTGCTGTACAGGAAAGTGACCCAGTCATACATGTATATACATTCCTTTTCTTATTTTATCTTCCATCATATTCTAACCTGAGATTGGACATATTTCCCTGTGTTACAGAGTAGGACCTCATTGCTTATCCATTCTAAATACAGTAGTTTGTATCTACTAATCCCAAACTCCCAGTCTATCCCACTCCCTCCCTACTCACCCTCTTGGCAACCACAAGTCTCAGGTCACAGACGTCTTACTATGTCCTCACATGAATGGTGGAAGGGGTTAGGGAGCCTTGTGAGATCTCTTTTATAAGAGACTTCACCACCTCCCCAAAGCCCCATCTCCTGTTACCATGACCTTGGGATTTCAATATATGAATTTTGAGGAAGAAGACCATTAAGACCATGGCAATAATGGAAGAGACAGTGATTTGTCTTTATAAAATAGATCTGGATTTGGATTTGCCTCCCCTACCCACCATGCTTAGGCTAAAAATAACATCCAAACTTCTTCTCTGTTAGAGTTTTCTGTACAAATATATTGACTAAGAAAACCCTTTTTAAGCAAAAAAAAAGTGAGCCTCTGGGCTAATCATCACAGAGCTCCCTAGTCTTACCATGTACCTCGTTACCCATATGAAATAAAGTTTATCAAAGATTAAATCACAGCACCACATGGCACTTGGGATATGGTATATACTCTGAGCTGAGATGAGGTACTGTTTCACCCAGTGTTAAAATACTTGGGTCCAGAAACCCAGGGTGAATGTAGGCATGAAACCTCCCCTCTTTATACCTTATTACTCACTTGCAAAAAAGTTTTCTCCTAGTCTTCCAAACTCTGTACTTCGCTCATGGGAGAATTTAGCACCCAGGAAAGAACTACCTCCACAGCTGGGCATAGCAGCTGTTACACTTAACTGGGAGTTAAGGTTGACCACTGGCATTTCGGACTTCTTACGCTGCTTGACAAACAGAAGGAAAAGGCTACCCCTGTGCTGCCAGGGTCATTGATTCAGATCAGGGTTCTGCCAGCTTTTTCCATAAAAGGACAGATGATAATTTTTCTGGTTTCATGGGCCGTATGTTCTTTGTCACAATGCTCAACTCAGCTGTTGTGGAGTAGAAGCAGCCATACTCGGTGCTTAAATGAATGGCCATGGCCATATCCTTCAGATAGGAACGAGGCACAGTACCAGAAGATGAAAGGGTCTCTTCCTTCTCCCAAGTCACCCCCATTTGAAACACAGAAGTGTAAGATAAGTTATCTTTTCAAATTCCCCATGTTCCTGACTTGGAATTCTTGCCCTCTGAGAAGTATTGGGAAGAAATGCTCTACCATTTCTTTTTCTATCTTATATATTCATATCTTTCTTGAGACTTGAGGAATAATGAACCCTGTACCTGTACATGTCAGCCTCTTCTGGGATTTCTCTCTGTGGGGGAGTTCCACACCCGTGTATTTCTCCACATACACTCTATACTGCTCTGATTTCCTCTCTGCAGTAAGTTAGTAGGAAGGTCAGACCTTCCAAGAGCAGGCAGGTGTGAAGGATAGGGAAGTCTGCAGTCATGCAGCTGCTTTTACCTGTACCTGGTGAGTAAACCTAGCTGCTTCTTTTATAACATTAGCCTGTGTGTAAGTATCACTTTTATTCACTGACTCCCCTCTCCCAAACCTCTGCTACATTCCAGGAAACCCAAAAACAAATTTAAGATGTTTTTTCTAAAGTGTCTTTCTTTTTTTTTTTTTTGACCCTTGACTTATTTATTTATTTATTTATTTATTTATTTTATTATTTTCCCACTGTACAGCAAGGGGGTCAGGTCATCCTTAGATGTATACATTGCAGTTACAGTTTTTTCCCCCACCCTTTCTTCTGTTGCGACATGAGTATCTAGACATAGTTCTCAATGCTATTCAGCAGGATCTCCTTATAAATCTATTCTAGGTTGTGTCTGATAAGCCCAAGCTCCCGATCCCTCCCACTCCCTCCCCCTCCCATCAGGCAACCACAAGTCTCTTCTCCAAGTCCATGATTTTCTTTTCTGAGGAGATGTTCATTTGTGCTGGATATTAGATTCCAGTTATAAGTGATATCATATGGTATTTGTCTTTGTCTTTCTGGCTCATTTCACTCAGGATGAGATTCTCTAGTTCCATCCATGTTGCTGCAAATGGCATTATGTCATCCTTTTTATGGCTGAGTAGTATTCCATTGTGTATATATACCACCTCTTCCGAATCCAATCCTCTGTCGATGGACATTTGGATTGTTTCCATGTCCTGGCTATTGTGAATAGGGCTGCAATGAACATGCGGATGCATGTGTCTCTTTTAAGTAGAGCTTTGTTCGGATAGATGCCCAAGAGTGGGATTGCAGGGTCATATGGAAGTTGTATGTATAGATTTCTAAGGTATCTCCAAACTGTTCTCCATAGTGGCTGTACCAGTTTACATTCCCACCAGCAGTGCAGGAGGGTTCCCTTTTCTCCACAGCCCCTCCAGCACTTGTTATTTGTGGATTTATTAATGATGGCCATTCTGACTGGTGTGAGGTGGTATCTCATGGTCGTTTTGATTTGCATTTCTCTTATAGTCAGCGATGTTGAGCATTTTTTCATGTGTTTGTTGGCCATCTGTATATCTTCCTTGGAGAAATGTCTATTCAGGTCTTTTGCCCATTTTTCCATTGATTGATTGGCTTTTTTGCTGTTGAGTTGTATAAGTTGCTTGTATATTCTAGAGATTAAGCCCTTGTCAGTTGCATCATTTGAAACTATTTTCTCCCATTCTGTAAGTTGTCTTTTTGTTTTCTTTTTGGTTTCCTTTCCTGTGCAAAAGCTTTTCAGTTTGATGAGGTCCCATGGGTTTATTTTCGCTCTAATTTCTATTGCTTTGGGAGACTGACCTGAGAAAATATTCATGATGTTGATGTCAGAGAGTGTTTTGCCTATGTTTTCTTCTAGGAGTTTGATGGTGTCCTGTCGTATATTTAAGTCTTTCAGCCATTTGGAGTTTATTTTTGTGCATGGTGTGAGGGTGTGTTCTAGTTTCATTGCTTTGCATGTTGCTGTCCAGGTTTCCCAGCAATGCTTGCTGAATAGACTGTCTTTTTCCCATTTGATGCTCTTGCCTCCCTTGTCAAAGATTAATTGACCATAGGTGTCAGGGTTTATTTCCGGGTTCTCTATTCTGTTCCATTGGTCTGTCTGTCTGCTTTGATACCACTACCACACTGTTTTGATGACTGTGGCTTTGTAGTATTTCTTGAAGTCTGGGAGAGTTATGCCTCCTGCTTGGTTTTTGTTTCTCAGGATTGCTTTGGCGATTCTGGGTCTTTTGTGGTTCCAGATAAATGTTTGGATTGTTTGTTCTAGTTCTGTGAAAAATGTCATGGGTAATTTGATAGGGATTGCAGTGAATCTGTAGATTGCTTTGGGTAGTATGGCCATTTTTACAATATTGATTTTTCCAATCCATGAACATGGAATATCTTTCCATTTCTTTACATCTTCTTTGATTTCTTTGATTAAAGTTTTATAGTTCTCGGCATATAGGTCCTTTACCTCCTTGGTCAGGTGTATTCCGAGGTGTTTGATTTTGTGAGGTACAATTTTAAAAGGTATCGTATTTTTGTATTCCTTTTCTAATATTTCATTGCTGGTATACAGAAATGCAACTGACTTCTGAGTGTTAATCTTATATCCTGCTACTTTGCTGAATTTATGAATCAATTCAAGTAGTTTTGGGGTTGAGTCCTTAGGGTTTTCTAGGTATAGTATCATATCATCTGCATACAGTGACAGTTTTATCTCTTCTCTTCCTATATGGATGCCTTTTATTTCTTTTGTTTGTCTAATTGCTGTGGCTAAGACTTCCAAAACTATGTTGAAGAGCAGTGGTGAGAGTGGGCATCCCTGTCTTGTTCCAGATTTGAGTGAGAAGGCTTTCAGTTTTTCCCCATTGAGGATTATATTTGCTGTGGGTTTATCATAAATGGCTTTGATGATATTCAGGAATGTTCCCTCTATACCCACTTTGGCGAGGGTCTTGATCATGAATGGATGTTGGATTTTGTCAAATGCTTTTTCTGTGTCTATTGAGATGATCATATGATTTTTGACCTTTTTTTTGTTAATGTGGTGTATGATGCTGATTGATTTGCGTATGTTGAACCATCCTTGTGAACCTGGGATGAACCCAACCTGGTCATGGTGTATAATTTTTTTGGTATGTTGTTGGATTCGGTTGGCTAAGATTTTGTTGAGAATTTTTGCATCTATATTCATCAATGATATTGGGCGGTAGTTTTCTTTTTTGGTGGTATCTCTGTCTGGTTTTGGAATGAGGGTGATGGTGGCCTCATAGAATGTCTTTGGGAGTATTCCTTCTTCTTCAACCTTTTGAAAGAGTTTAAGGAGGATGGGCACCAATTCCTCTTTATATGTTTGATAAAATTCACCTGTGAAGCCATCTGGTCCTGGACTTTTATTTGTAGGGAGTGATTTTATGACCTCTTCAATTTCATTTCTAGTGATGGGTCTGTTCAGTTGGTCTGTTTCTGCTTGATTCAGTTTTGGCAAGCTGTAAGATTCTAGAAAATTGTCCATTTCTTCTACATTGTCAAACTTGTTGCCATACAGTTGTTCATAGTATTCTCTTATGGTTTTTTGTATTTCTGCTGTATCCGTTGTGATTTCTCCTTTTTCATTTATAATTTTGGTTATTTGGGTTCTTTCTCTCCTCTTTTTAGTGAGTCTGGCCAGGGGTTTGTCAATTTTGTTTACCTTTTCAAAGAACCAGCTCTTGGTTTTATTAATTTTCTCTATTGTTTTTTGAGTCTCTATTTTATTGATTTCTTCTTTGATCTTTATAATTTCCTTCCTTCTGCTGACTTTAGGACTTTTTTGTTCTTCTTTTTCTAATTCGTTTAGGTGGAGGGTTAAGTTGTCAATTTGGGATCTTTCTTCTTTTTTGAGAAAGGCCTGGATTGCTATAAATTTCCCTCTGAGCACTGCTTTCGCAGCATCCCATAGATTTTGAGAGGTTGTGTCTTCATTATCATTTGTTTCAAGGTAGTTTTTAATTTCCTTCTTGATTTCCTCATTGACCCATTGGTTTTTTAGTAGCATGTTGTTTAGTCTCCATGGAGTAGGTTTTTTCTCTTTGCTTTTCCCATGGTTGATTTCTAATTTCATGGCATTGTGGTCAGAGAAGATACTTGAGATAATTTCTATGCTCCTAAATTTATTGAGATTCGCTTTGTGTCCCAATATGTGGTCGATTCTTGAGAATGTTCCATGAGCATTTGAGAAGAAGGTGTATTCTGCTTTTTTTGGATGTAGTGTCCTGAAGATATCAATGAAGTCTAACTTTTCTATTGTTTCCTTTAGGATCTCTGTTGCTTTATTGGTTTTCTGTCTAGAGGATCTGTCCATTGATGTGAGGGGGGTATTTAGGTCTCCTACTATGATTGTATTCTCATCAATATCTCCCTTTATGTCTGTTAATATTTGTTGTACGTATCTGGGTGCTCCTGTATTTGGGGCATATATGTTGACAATAGTAACATCCTCTCCTTGGATGGATCCCTTAATCATTAGGTAGTGTCCTTCTTTGTCTTTCTTTATGCCTTTTGTTTTAAAGTCTATTTTGTCTGATATGAGCGTTGCGACTCCTGCTTTTCTGTCATGTCTATTGGCGTGAAATATTTTTCCCCACCCTTTCACTTTCAATCTATATGTATCTTTTGTCCTAAGGTGAGTTTCTTGTAGGCAGCATATTGAAGGTTTTTGCCTTTTTATCCACTCAGCCACTCTGTGTCTTTTGATTGGGGCATTCAGTCCATTGACATTTAAGGTGATAATTGATAGATGATTATTTATTGCCATTTGAACCTTGTGTTCCAGTTGATTCTATGGTTCTCCATTTTTTTTTTTTTTTTGGTTGGATGGTCTCCTGTTATTATCTGCTTGAGTGTTTTTTTTTTCATTTTTTGCAAATGCAATATTTGGTTTTGGCTTGTGATTGCCCTGTTTTTTAAGTATGCTAACCCCTTCCCATAAATGTGTGTTTTAGCCTGATGGTCCTGTAAGTTCAAACACTTCATTACTATATTAAAATTAAGAAGAGAGACATACATATAAACAAAAAGGGTTATTTACCTCCTGACATCCCTTGCCCACATTTTATGGTTTTGATGACTCTTTTTTATTTTTTTCTTTTTAATTTTATTTTGTTTGAAGCATGTTCATGATTAAATCTGTATGCTGGCTTATTTGAGTGACTTCTCTCTGATTGCAGTTTCCTCAGTCCTAGTTCTTCCTCTTCTTCTTCTTCTTTTTTTTTTCTTTTCTTTTTTCTTCCCTTTCCTTCCTTTCTTTTTGGTTTAGAGAAGCCCTTTCAATATTTCCTTTAACCTGGGTTTTGTGTTGCTGTATTCTTTAAGTTTTTGTTTGTTGGGAAAAATTTTTATTTCCCCTTCTATTTTAAATGATATTCTTGCTGGATAGAGTATTCTAGGTTGCATATTTTTTCCTTTTAGCATAAAGTGTCTTTCTATTTTGAGTCATGGATGTTTATATGATCCCTAGATCTCAATATCATGAGCATCACTTAGAGTGAGGATGGGAAAATATAAATTTCTCATATAATAAGGTCGGGGATTCTGGAAGGCTGGGAACCCAATAACAATTTTTAAAATTGTTCTAGCTATTGAGCTGAGCATTTTAAAATATCATCTCATTTAATCCTTTAACAACCATTTAAAACTTCTAACAGCCTAAATATTATATCCCTATTTTCAAAGAAAAATGGGTGCGAGCTAGTAAGCAACAAAACCAGAATTTAAACAGATTTATTTGACTTCTAAATTCATGTGCTTAATCACTATGTCATATTAGTGATTAGTGAAAGGAAAATTAAAACAGCCACGATCTTTGGTTGGCCACCTCTCCCAGGACAGGAGATAATTCTGAGTAGCAGAAACTGCCCAAGAAAGAGAGGCAGTTTATCTGTGGCCATTTCTAAATGAAGATAAAGCATTCCATCATAAAACATCTTCCTGCTTCTAGAAACCTGAACTTGGGCATATTCTAATTCATGACTCCTCACCAGAAATACAGTTCTTGGCTTTTCCCAGTGCAGTGATCCATATATGACTAACACAACCCTTTGGTGGACTGATAGAATAAAAGGAAATCCAGTGAGGGAGAGTTTTCATGGTCCAACTTGTCAGTGTCACATTTTATACTGCCTCTATCTGTTTAACTAGACGAGGTTCTCAATGCCCCCTTCTCTACAATTCCCATAATGGTAGCTTCTTTTCTGGAACAAGTTATAGAACCATCATGATTCACTGAAAATCCATGCTATGCACAATTTAGTTGGGGTTCTACCACATTTTATACATATTGTATTGGCCCTTAAGCACCCTCCTCCACAGCTACTGTACAGAACATTCAATCTCCCCAATCTGAGTTTCCACTCAGAACAAATAACTTCACCTACTTTTATTGCGAAGACAGAGGACATATTTCCTTGTTTATCTTCTTCAAAAGGTATCTAGGAGTTCCCATCATGGTGCAGTGGTTAATGAATCTGACTAGGAGCCATGAGGTTGTGGGTTCGGTCCCTGGCCTTGCTCAGTGGGTTAAGGATCCGGCGTTGCTGTGAGCTGTGGTGTAGGTTGCAGATGCAGCTCGGATCTCGCGTTGCTGTGGCTGTGGTGTAGGCTGGTGGCTACAGCTGCGATTTGACCCCTAGCCTGGGAACCTCCATATGCCACAGGAGCAGCCCTAGAAAAGGCAAAAAGACAAAAAAAAATTGTATCTGGATATCATACCATGAGAGAACTTTCATTGTAAATACAGAATATTTACTATGGAAAATAAAAGCACAAGTAGGGTACACAATAGACTATTACAATGATTTAAACTGCTTTGTTTTATATAGCTTAAATTTCATGTAACTGCTCAGCCATCTGGCTTACATATGGAATAGAGTAGACTTACTGAATTGGCTGAGAACACGAGAAGAACCATATGGTCATCTAACAAACATACTCTATGCCAGGAACTGTAACCAAGATTGAAGATAATAGTTTGGTTATATGGGGATCCATACAAGAGAGGCGTTTTCTAGTTTGAATTCTCGGACAATGGTATAGTCTATCCTGAAAACCTTTGATACTCCATGTGTCAACCAGACACCAACTGACCACAGCAGATATTGTAAAAAGTGTCTTTTTTTCCCCCACTGCAAGAGAGATAATAACTGAGTTACTTTTAACTCAGTGCTTCTGTGAAATAATCCTAGGTCTTTTTTCCAGTATTAATTTTCTACCTAACAGTTTTTGTTTTTCTGTTGCTTTAAAAATGCATCTACTCTCAGATTTACATTTTTTTGGGGGGGGCTTTTTTAGGGCCACTCCTGTGGTATATGGAAATTCCCAGGCCAGACTGGAGCTGCAGCTACTGGCCTACGCCACAGCCATAGCAATGCTGGATCTGAGTTGCATCTGCACCCTACACCACAGCTCACAGCAATGCCAGGTCTTTAACCCACTGTGCGAAGCCAGGCATTGAACCTGTATCCTCATGGATACTAGTTAGGTTCCTTACCACTGAGCCACAATGGAAACTTACTCAGATTCACTTTTTGGATGGTGACTTGAAAGTGGTTTCTTTAGTCCTGATGACCCCTCTTAGGACTAGTAATGCTTAACCCTGCCTACTGGATATTTCCAGTTGAATATCTTGCTGTCTGTCCAAAATTATTTAATCAAACTTATCCTTAACTCAAAACTAAATGCTCTTCCTGAAATTTACATTTCTATCAATAGCACCATTTAATTTGTCAGTAATTTTGGCATAAAATCTGGTAGTCACCATTGATTTATGATGTTTCTCAAGCCTTAGAAATGATTATCATCAATAATGTTGGCTCAGTATTTCTAATGTTTTTCATCCTCTTAAAAAATGTTTCACCCACCCTTCCTAGTTCCTGACACTATTCCTTATACTGTCTAAAGAGCAGGATACAGTATTACTAAATCTGTCTTCCTTGCTATTTCTCCACATAAGCCATCCACTCTTTTTATTTTAAAGTGTTGTTTTCAATTAATTATAGTATTTATCACTATATGTGATAATGTAAATTGATTTGGACCACATTTCTCTACATCTACTGGGAGTGAAATTCATTTGCAATTCATAAAAACTCTAAATAGGTGTGTCCTATTGTATTGCTGCTTGTTTTCACACATGACAATAAAACTAGACCAGTCTAAATAAATCATTCTACCTGTGGGGTTCCTTCAAGAACTCTGACTCTGCAAAGGATGGGCCACAGGCTTATCTGAGTGTACAATCATCACCTCCAGGGTTGGTAGTGGATTTACATGTGGCTAATAATAATCTCATTTCCCTGCATTAATTGATAGTAGCTCTTCATTATACTAAACTGTAAGCACCACAAAGGGTGGGACATTGTTTTCAAGCAAGCATCTAGATTCTTAGATCCTAGCAAAGAGCATTGCATTGAGTAAATTTGTTCAATAAAAAAAAAGCTGATTTCTTTTGCTCTGCTGGGACATTATTAAAAGAATAAAAAGACAAGCCACAGACATGGGGAAAATTGTGGTAAATAAAATATTAAGCAATTTAATTCAGAAAATATAAAGACTCCTCAAAGTCCCTAAAAAAACAATCCGTTTTTAATGGACAAAATATGTGAACAGATACTTCACCAAAGAAGATAGTGATACCCAGCACAGGAAAATAGGCTGACAGCATGCTAACTAAACACAACGATATACTACTACACACCCATTAGAGTTCCTGAAATGAAAAAAAAATATTAAAAATCCATATTGGCAAAGATGTGGTTAGACTGGATCTCATACACGAGTGGAAATGTAAAATAGTAAAACCACCTTTGAAAATAGATGGTCAATTTTAAAAGTCTTAAACATAAACCTAGCAAAAGACCCAGCCATTTCATCTTAGGAATCTACTCAAGGAAAAAGAAAGCATCCCTCCTCACAAAGATTTGCACACAAATGTTCATGGCAACTTTTTTGGTAATAGCCAAAAACTAGAAATGACCCAAATGTCCGTCAGCTGTTAAATGGATAAACACGTTGTGGTATATTCATACAGAGAGATACTATCAGAAAAAAAAAATGGACTAATACAACATATACTGAGTCTTAAAATAATAATGCTCAGTAAAAGAAACCAGTTGTAAAAGAGTCCATTCCTTAATTATTCCATGTATATGAAATTCTGGGAGTTCCCTGGTGGCCTAGTGGTTAAGGATTTGACATTATCACTGCTGTGGTGCAGGTTCAATTCTGGCCCAGAAACTTCTGTGTGCTACAGGCACGGCCAAAAAAAAAAAAAAAAAAAGCTCTAGACAATTTAATCTATAGTTTAAGAAGCAAGTCATTGGTTGCCTTAGGACAGAGAGGTGCAAAGAAGTTACAAAGGGGCATGAGGAAACTTTTAGAGGTGATGGATATGTTCATTATCTTGATTGTAGTCATTTCATGGGTGTTTACATACATCAAAACTTGCCAAGTTGTACACTTTAAACATGTGCAGTTCTTTGTATGGCAATTACACCTTAATAAATTTGTGAAAAAGAAAAGAAAGGGAAAAAAACCCTGCCAGTCATTGTATTAAAAGATATTGATCATACGGATAAATATAGTCACAGAGGGAGATTTGAATTTTTTGTTTATTTTTATTTTTTGTTTTCTTATTATTACTTTTAAAATTTTTATTGGAGTGTAATTGACTTAAAATGCACTAGTTTCAGGTGTACCCCAAATTGAATCAGTTATACATGTGCTTATATCCATTATTTTCTCCCATATAGATTATTACAGAGTATTGAGTAGATTTACCTGTGCAATACTGTAGATTCTATATATTTTATATATAGTAGTATGTATATGTTAATCCCATCCTTCTAATTTATCCCTCCCCCCACTTTGTTAACCGTAAATTTTGTTCCCCTTTGGTAACCGTAAGTTTGGTTTTAAAATCTGTGAGTTTGGTTCTGTTTTATAAATAAGTTCTTTTGTATTATTTTTATTATATTCCACATATAAATGATATCATTCAATATTTGTCTTTGACTTACTTCACTTAGTACGATAATCTCTAAATCCATCCATGATGCTGCAAATGGCATTATTTCATTCTTTTGATGGCTGTGTAATATTCCATTGTATGTATGTATCTTTATCCATTCCTCTGTCCATGTCTTGGGTATTGTGAACAGTGCTGCAGTGAACATTGGGTTGCCTTTATCTTTTTGAATTATGTTTTTCTCCGAATATATGTCCAGGAGTGGGATTGCTGGATCATACAACAGTTCTATATTTAGTTTCTTAAGGAACCTACATATTGTTTTCCATAGTGGTTGTACCAATTTACATTCTCACCAACAGTGTAGGAAGGTTCCCTTTTCTCTGCATCCTCTCCAGCATTTATTGTTTGTTGACTTTTTGATGATGGCCATTCTGACTGGTGTGAGGTGATATGTTATTGTAGTTTTGATTTGCATTTACCTAATAATTACTGATGTCGAGCATTTTTTCACATGTTTTTTTGACCATATGTCTGTCTTCTTTGGAGAAATGTCTGTTTAGACTTTGGCCCACTTTTATTGAGTTTTTAATATATATGGAACTGCATGAGATGCTTCTATATTTTGGAGATTAATTTTTTGTCAGTTGCTTTGTTTACAAAGACTTTCATTCTGAGTGTTTTCTCTTTTTTTTTAATGGTTTTCTTTGCCTCAAAAAAGATTTTATGTTTAATTAGATCCCATTTGTTTGTTTTTGTTATTTTCATGACTCCAAGAAGTGGATTCAAAAAAGATATTTCTAAAAAAAAAATAAATAAATAAATAAAGGAGTTCCCGTCGTGGCACAGTGGTTAACGAATCCGACTAGGAACCATGAGGTTGCGGGTTCGGTCCCTGCCCTTGCTCAGTGGGTTAACGATCAGGCATTGCCGTGAGCTGTGGTGTAGGTTGCAGACGCAGCTTGGATCCCGCATTGCTGTGGCTCTGGCGTAGGCCAGTGGCTACAGCTCTGATTCGACCCCTGGCCTGGGAACCTCCATATGCCATGGGAGCAACCCAAAGAAATAGCAAAAAGACAAAAAAAAAAAAAAAAAAAAAAAAAAGATATTTCTGCAATTTATGGCAAAGAGTGTTTTGCCTATGTTTTCCTCTAGGAGTTTTATAGTTAATCCAGGCTTACGTTTAGATCTTTAATCCATTTTGAGTTTATTTTTGTGTATGGTGTTAGAGAATGTTCTTTTTGAGTTTATTTTTGTGTATGGTGTTAGAGAATGTTCTAATCTCATTCTTTTACATGTAGCTGTCTAATTTTCCCAGCATCAATTATTGAAGAGACCGTCTTTCATCCATTGTATATTCTTGCCCCCTTTGTCACAGATTAGTTGAACATAGGTATGCGGGTTTATTTCTGGGCTCTCTATTTTCCATTGATCTATATTTGTTTTTGTGCCAGTACCATACTGTTTTGATTATTGTAGCTTTTTAGTGTAGTCTGAAGTCAGGGTGCCTGATTCCTCCAACTCTGCTTTTCTTCTCATGATTCCTTTGGCTATTCAGGGTTTTTGTGTTTCCATACAATTTTAAAATATTTTGTTCTAGTTGTATGAAAATGCCATTAGTAATCTGATAGGGATTGCACTGAGTCTGTAGATTGCCTTGGGTAGTATGAGACTTGCATTTTTTAAATGAAAATCTGGCTAAGGTTTATTGCTGCAAATGTAAAACTGACTCATTCATTCATTCTTCCATTTAATATCTAATTATTTAGGACTTATTATCTTCTAGGCACTATTCCAGGCACCAGGGGGTTTATCTGTGAACAATGAAAGCAGAGTTCCCACTCTCTCATGAATTACAATTTAGGGATAGAGTGGATGAAATTCTTAACACACGGAAAAATAGATTCCATGTCATTTCCAGAAAAAATAAAACAAAGAAGGAGACAGACAGAAATGGTGGGAAGGAGGTTGCTATTTTAATTTAGATGGTCAGGGAAAATCTGACAGGTGACATTTAGCAGAAAACTTTTTTTATAACATCAATGCTTTTATTTCATAAATTTTCATAGTTTCATTTTTTTTGAGAGTTTGGACAGTGAAATGTTCTAGATAGTAACTTATAATTCTTTGACTCTATGTGATGCACCTCTTCAATCTTAGAATTGGGGGGGTTGTTGGTGGGAGGGTAAGCTATAGAGAGTTAAACAAAATATATATAAATTAAAGACCTTTGAGAATTCTAAAAGCCAAACACCAATTAGGGAGCCAGTTTCAAATTAGAATCATCCCCCTTAATTACCACTTTGAAGGGAATTACCTTAGTCCCCATAATAGTACATGTAGCTCCCTTTCATTTTGTAGCTGAGCCTGAGTATTCTGTTTTTGATTACCTTTTTTTTTTTATCTCTACTGATTTTATGGGTTGAAATCAATGCAGTCATAGAAATTAATGATGAGATAGTCTCTATCTGATCATATTGGCCCATCTATATTATTGTCTATCACTCACCCTCCAGTCAGCATATAACAAGTACCCATTATGCTCTGTGCACTGACTGCAGCATGAGGCTATAGCATTGAATCAGACATAGACCTTGAACTTGAATGGCTTATTGTCTACTAGGGGTAGACACATGTAAATAAATGACAAATGAAATTGTCAGAGGTGATGACTTACAAGATAAGGCAGAAAAAATCAGGTAGTTTATCATGCCCATTCTCATGGTGGTGATCTTTCTGTGTGCTGGAACATTTCCCCCTCTCCCTGCAATGTCCTGTCTCTAGACTTTGGAGCCAACTAGACTTGGTCAAATCTCAGTTATATCCTTAAATATCTTTCAGGTACTTACACCTCCTCCATCTCTTCCCCTATAAAAGGGGAGAAATAGCAATAAGGATTAAAATTTATAACAAGTATAAAATGCCTCACAGGTTAAATGTTCACCTGATGTTGGTTACTTTCCCCCATGTTTTGCTCACCCTACAAATCAAGTCTAATTTTACACTTCAAAGATTCTAAAAAATTATTACGAAACATTTCAGATACAAAATGGTTTAAAGAATAAGTCAATAAACTTAGCCTCAAAAACAAAACCCTATCCATGCGTTTGACATCTGCTATATATCTGATGCTCCTCTTCCTCCTAGTAATAACTCCTTCAAGAAGACATAACTTCTATCTAGAATTTACTATCAACTTGTGCATTTCTTTATATTTTATATTACGTATGTATACAGTTCTGCTTTGCATGTTTTTAAAGTTTACATAAATGGCTTCATACTTTAGGCATTCTGAAAACCATGGTCTCTTGTGAACATGTTTGTAAGATGGATCCCTATTGGTATGTGTAGAGCTAGTCTGTCACTTCTCTGTACTCTTCCATGTGATTATTCCATGATTTTTTTTTCTGCTCTGGTTGGTAGACTTTTTATTTTACTATTTTATTTTATTTCATTTTTATTAGAGTATAGTTGATTTACAGTTTTGTGTCAATTTCTGCTATACAGCACAGTGACTCAGTCATACATATATATTCATTCTTTTTTTCATACTATCTTCCATCATGTTCTATTCCAAAAGATTGAATATAGTTCCCTGTGCTGTACAGTAGGACCTCATTGCTTATCCATTCTAAATGTAATAGTTTAGGAGTTCCTGTTGTGGCTCAGCTGGTTAAGAACCCAATTAGTATCCATGAGGATACAGATTTGATACCTGGCCTTGCTCAGTGGGTTAAGGATCCAGTGTTGCCTCAGGCTTTATAGGGCATAGATGTGGCTTGATCCCACATTGCTGTGGCTGTGGCATTGGCCAGCAGCTGCAGCTCTGATTCGACCCCTAGCTGGGAAACCCTAAAAAGGAAAAAAATTTTAGATGTAATAGTTTGCATGTACTAACCCCAAAATCCCAGTCCATTCTACTCCCTTCCCCCTCTACCTTGGCAACCACAAGTCTATTCTCTATGTCTATGAGTCTGTTTCTGTTTTGTAGGTAGGTTCATTTGTGCCATATTTTAGAATCCACATATAAGTAATATATGGTATTTGTCTGTCTCTTGCTGACTTACTTCAGAAGTATGAGAATATCTAGTGGCATTCATGTTTATGCAAATGGCATTATTTTGTTCTTTTTTATGGACAAGTAGTATTCCATTTGTGTATATATGCATCACATCTTCTTAATCCATTCATCTGTCAATGAACATTTAGGTTATTTCCATGTCTTAGCTATTATGAATGAACATAGGCATGCACTTATCTTTTTGAATTGTAATTTTGTCCAGATGTATACCCAGGAGTGGGATTGCTGGATCATATGGCAGTTCTAGTTTCATTTTCTGAGGAACCACCTTATCGTTTTCCATAGTGGTTGTACCAACTTATATCCGTTAGTGTAGGAAACTTCCCTTTTCTCCACACTGATTGGTAGACTTTTAACAAAAGCTACTTCAACAGTGCTGCCATAAATGTTCCAATAGAAGATTCCCTATGCAAATGTGTGAGAGTTTCTTGAGGTTTTACTTGGAGTGAAATTGTTGGATCATCTAATATACACAGCTTCCATTTTATGGGTGTTACCAAATTGTCCCCAAAATATTGCTGTGGTGTAAACTCTCACCAGTATATGAATTCCCAATTTTCTACATTATCACTAATATATGACATGGCCATATATAAAAATGTCCATTGCAGCATTATTTATAATAGTAAATATACTGAAGCAACCTAAGGGCCCACTGATAGATAAATAAAGAAGACATGGTATGCACACACACACACACACAATGGAATATTACCCACAAAAGTGAATGAAATCTTGCCATTTAAAACAACATGGATGGACCCCAAGGGTATCATGCTATGTGAAATCAGACAGAGAAAGACAAATACCATATGATTTCATTTATATGTGAAATCTCAAAAACAAAACAATGTAACATACAAAACAAAGCATAAACAGAGTCATAGATACATAGAACAAATAGGTGATTGCCAGAGGGAGGGAGGGTAGGCATGAGAGAAAGAAGTCAGGGAGGTTTTTAAGGAAAATTTTGTCCGGATATATGCCCAAGAGTGGGATTTCTGGGTCATATGGTAGTTCTACGTATAGATTTCTCAGGTATTGCCATACTGATCTCCATAGTGGTTGTACCAGCTTACATTCCCACCAACAGTGCAGGAGGGTTCCCTTTTCTCCACGCCCTCTCCAGCATTTGTTATTTGTGGACTTATTAATGATGGCCATTCTGATTGGTGTAGGTGGTACCTCGTGGTAGTTTTGATTTGCATTTCTCTAATAATCAGGGATGTTGAGCATTTTTTCATGTGCTTGTTGGTCATCTGTATATCTTCCTTGGAGAAATGTCTATTCAGGTCTTTTGCCCATTTTTCAGTTGGGTTGAAAAACTTTCCTTAAAAAAATATACATGCACCTGCATGTTCATTGCAGCTCTATTCACAATAGCCAAGATGTGGAAACAACCCAAATGTCCATCGACAGACAATTGGATTAGGAAGATGTGGTATATATACACAATGGAATAATACTCAGCTCTAAAAAAAAATGCCACTTGCTGCCACATGGATGGAACTAGAGACTCTCATACTGAGTGAAGTAAGCCAGAAAGAGAAGGACAAATACCATATGATATCACTTATATCTGGAATCTAATATAAGGCACAAATGAACCTTTCCAGAGAAAAGAAAATCATGGACTTGCAGAATCGACTTCTGGTTGCCAAGCAGGAAGGGGAGGGAGTAGTATGAGTGGGGTGCTTGGGGTTAATAGATAGAAACTATTGCCTTCGGGATGGGTTAGCAATGAGATCCTGCTGTGTAGCACTGGGAACTACGTCTGGTCACTTATAATGGAGCATGATAATGTGTGAAAATAAAATGTATACATGTACATGTAACTGGGTCACCATGCTGTACAGTAGAAAAAAATTGTATTGGGGAAATAACTATTAAAATAAATTAATTAAATAATTAATTATTTTTTAAAAAAAGAAGTCAGGGAGGTTAATTGGTACAAACTTCCACTTACAAAATAAATGAGTCACAGGTATGAAATGTACAGTGTGAAAACAATTTTTTCAAATGAAAGGGTGTGAAGTGGTACTTCAGTATGGTTTCACCTGACATTTTCTTTTCTACCAGTGGAGTTGAGCATCTTTTCATGTGTGTAGGCATAATTTGGGTTTTTTCTTATATGAATACTCTTTGCCTATTTCTTCAAGGTGTCTTCATTAGCAGAACTCATGTTTTTCTTCTCCAATTTTAAATTTATTATTACTTTGATAGTAGACATATGAATCTTTGGGACTATATCTAAAAAAATATAAATAAAATTTTCCTTGCCACCCTTGTCTCCATCCACCCAGTTTTCCTCTTTGTAATTAACCTTTCTTCAAATCTGAAATCTGGAAACAGCACATAGAGATGATTGTTTCTGTCTGTCTCATGATTGTTCTGTCTGTACATTGAGAAGTACAGTCAGTGAGGGAAATTTAGTGTCCTGTAGCAATTTTTAAAGGATTAGAGAAATCAGAACCAGTCAAGAGGCATCTCTTACTCTTAAGTGGAGAGAAAATGAAGAAAAAGGAAAAGAATGAGCATTAATAGTTGAAAATCACAGAGAAAATTGATAATGGAAGGTCTCATACCAATGTAGTATTCAGGCTAGAACTGTCCTTCAGTGTAGCAGCCCCAGAAGCCATCGGCATGTGTGTGAACCTGTCTGTCCCCATACAGGGTAATCAACATTGACTTGTGCAGAGAGGAGGGAGTCCACACCTGCTAACCAAATGTTCTTTATAAAGCCTGCTGAGTCATGAATAATGCTGGGTGTTGCTTCAAGTTTCTCTGACATTATAATAAATAACATGCCTATGGCTTGGATTTACTAAATGTTTGCTATATAGGAAATACTGTGCACACTAGCTCACTGGATTTCTCAACACTCTTAACAGATTGTTAAACCATTTCACAGAGGAGAAACCTGAGGTTCATACCAGGGAATGGTTTACCCATAGCCACAACTGATATGTTATACTCATAGACATTGCTTGTCTTGTGATAAAGTCTGTAGATTTATTTAAAATTCACTGAAAGAATTTAGTTATGTATCCTCGAGTTCAAACTGTTTAATACATCTACCTGGAAGTGAGAATGACCGATTTATTGGGAAACGGCCGGGTTATGTCACACCACACCTCACATGGTGTTTCTTTACAGTGAAGATATCATGTATCCAGAGAAAATAAACCTCTGAAAGGCAGATGCCAGGTGACCACTGAGAAAGATCTGACTGGAAACCCAAACAATTGGACATTTCTAAACAGACAGCACTTCCTCCCTGGCACCATCATCCTCAGTCATCTTCCCCAGCAACTTGCTGGGTTTACCATAAAAATGATATTAAAAAAAACCTCAGATTTTGGCAATTTGTGAGCAATTTTCATTTCTGCAGGGAATTAAAAACAAAAAACAAAAAACAAAAAACAAACCTAGCTCTAGGATCCTGGGCTTTCATATGCTAGCCAATAGGAATGCCTCCAGGATTTCCTTCCAGATCTCCCTAAAATGTTCCTAACCCGCCCAAGGTCTCCTTTCCCAGAGGCTCTGAGAAGTCTCACGTGAGCTTGTGGGCCTAACCACCAGTGCTGGAAGGTAAATTACCACTTGAAGTTTCTCAGATGAAAAATTCAATGTCTTTTATAAAGAAATTAAGCCTGTGTTTTAAAAGGTGATGTTTTCTCCCTAAAACTCTTTGTGCTCTCAGCACAATGAGTCCATGCCAGTTTGGGGAGTTTTATTCATTTTTAAAACTCCCATGGCCACTAATCCACAGAAGCTGTTTAATCCTTTGAAGTTTCCTTTCACTCTGAGCTGATGGAGTGTTAGCCAATTTTGGCTTCAGGAGACTTCAGAGATTATTCTTTGCCCAGGTTGTGTCCTCTCTGTGTGGTGGTTGAGCCCTTGGCTTAAGTTTCACGGGGAGAACCAAGTTGTTTAAGTCCAAGGCAGAGTGGATAAATGTTTCCACCACGGGGAGAGGTTTGTGAGAGAAGTGTGTTTATGTGTGTGTGTGTGTTGGTTTGATTTTACTGAGGTGAACCCATGAAATATGTATTGAAAAGCTGAATTGCGTTTAGTGTTTTCTCAACATTTACATTGACCAGATCCAGAAATAACTTTATTTCAAAATGGTATAGACTATACAATAGTTATTCTCTCCATATCATTATTTTTCATGTAATTCTTAGCTAACTTGAGATAATGGTGAAATAAACTTAGTAAATTGGCTAATAAAATAGTGTCATGCCAAACTGACCCTGAGCAGTAATGAAAAAGTAGCACATGAAACTGGTTAAGTATTACCCAGATTTCCCATTACTATATTCAGCCATCTCGCCTTACGATGCACTAATATTTCTCTAAATAGGGTCATGGATCATTAATTCCCTGGCTTTAAAATCTCTTATTATTAAAAGTGTTACTTAGCAACTTTTAGACATTGAAGTTAATCCAAATAAGAAAAGCCAAAATGTCTATTGGTCTGTTCACTCTTATTGTAAAAAACCACTGATGTCCTGTGCTGGAATATTTTTCATTTGCTTTCTTAGAATTATATTGTCTTGACTGGGTTAGGAAAAAAAAGACTAAAATGTGCGTTTCCCTGGCTCCCATGGATTGGGGAACCAAATCACAAACATATTTGGTGTTCGTCGCATACGTCTGCCTCACTATTCTTCATACATGAAAATGATTCTCTTCTCTCCTCCAAATGTTGGAGTCTTTAAACAATACATACTATCTAATATCCAGCTGGTGGATCTAGAAAGCCCAAATATGTCATTTATTTTTTCTGAAGGTTTGATTCATTGTCTGCAGTTGTTTGCTCAAAGCAGTCAGGTTTATCTTGATCACCATATGCTAATTGGTGGAACCACTAGAACTGTCCGGAATGAGAGCACTACTTCCACTCCATGTGGATTTAATGCTGCAAGTGGCTTTCTTGAAATTGAAGAGGTTCTACATTTTCGTTTTGTACTGAGCTCCACATGTTGCATAGCTGATCCTGCTTACATGTCTGTCTTCTTATTGGAGTTGAGCTATTGGAGGGAAAGGATTGTATTTCCTGGTCCAGTTTAACACATGTCACATAGGTTGATTGTTTCATGAAAAGCATAAAGCCTAGTAATACATTATTATTTTGTTTCAAGCTTTGAACAGAAACTTCCTTTTTCAGGTGGACGTTTGTATATAAATGATTAAGTGTATTTTAAGTATTTCAGTTATGTCCCTAAGGCGTAGAAAATTAAGGATCAAAGACCTAGGTTTTCCCAAGAAGTTTAGAATTAAAACTTTCTACCTGAGAGTAGATGTCATATTATTAAAATTTTTAAATATCATTTAGATAGGTATTAAAGTAACAAATTCTTACTGGAGTAATGGTATTATCTAATAAGCAGTGACCATTAGTTACCATCATTCTCTTCTCTGTGCTCTACATATACAAACATGCCTGTCTTTGTTAATCCTTTTCCTCTCAATTAGATCTCAAAATCTGTTTATGTAGGGCATTTTCATGCACTACTGCGGGAATAGAAATTATGATAAGCTTTCTATAAGATAATATGAAATAATAATAAAAATATTAAAATATGCAAATTATTAACCTAGCATTTCAATTCTAGGACTTTTTTCCCGAAGCACATTACATCTATAGCAGTAAAACATTGGAATAAGTGTCTAATAAGTAAATTATTTATTTAAAAACAATATATTACACATTTATATTATTTTTACAATATAGGGAAAATATATAATAGTTATAAATAAATATAAATTATAAAATAATTATAAAATAGTACTTAAATCCTTAAGGTTCCAATTTTATTTTTTAATATATAAATGCATTAAGTAGAAATAAACCAAAATAATAAAAGTGATGCTTTTTGGGAGAAAGGATTATAGATCATTTTTGTTCTCTTTTTTAATTTTTGTATTTTAAACTGATTTTATTTAAGTTTTAAAATATTAGTTTTCAATATTTGAGGATGCCTCCATCTTTGTTAAAGATATTAACCTAAAGATATGTGTTCGAATATCAAAGATTATATTTAGGCTACAAAAACTTTTAAGCTGTATTTAAATTTTCCAAGAAGATAGGTAAACCCCAATAAATCCTTAAAAGCAATGATATTGAATGTGGGAAGTGCTCCCTTATCCCAGATTTTCAAAAAAATATTGCCTAGGAATCAGTGTTGTGGGCAAACACTAACTGTCCAACTTTGCGAATCATACTGAACCACCACTGCATTGCAGGAAAGCAAGAGATCTTCCTTGGACCCGGGGAAGAACTTTATCATGACAAATCCCAAAGTAAATGTTTAAGATTGGGACTATGGAATTGACAAGAACTAGTCTCTCTGGAATTGGTGCCAGAAACTTTGTTTTAGCAGAGTAATTTGTTCTCAGCTCACTTTTACCACTTTGGACTCAAAGTGCCCAAGTATCTCTTTGCAGATCTGTGTTCATTACTAAATGTCATGCTGCTTGAGGACATGGACTGTGTATTTTTCTTGTGTCCTTCCTCCCAAGGCATAGTGCAAGCACCAGCATATAATAAAACACCATATGTGTCTTGAGAAAGAAAGAGGAATGTGCAAAGGCAAGTCTTATTTACCTTGACATGATTCATATTGCTTGACTTTCACTATTAAGTATTTCTCTGTGTGTGTCTTTTTAGGGCTATACCTAACCCATGTGTAGGTTCTCCAGTCGAACTGGAGCTGTAGCTGCTGGCCTACACCACAGCCACAGCAATGGCAGATCCGAGCCACATCTGTGACCTATACCACAGTTCAAGGCAATGCCGAATCCTTAACCCACTGAGCGAGGCCAGGGGTGGAACGCGTGTCCTCAAGGATGCTATAGTCAGATTAGTTTCTGCTGAGCTACTATGGGAACTCCCAAGTATGTTTTATAAGTGCTTTTTATGCTTAATTTAAACAGAACCAAATTTTGGTGTCAAAATTTTGAATAGATGATGGAAACAGGGCAATTTAGATATGAGAGCCACTTAGTCCTGGAGGGGACACCCCTACAGATATGTAGACCATTTGGCTGTCAATTTCAGATTCACTGCTGAACAAATATTAGGTGATAGCCTGGTATAAAAAGAACTGTGGACTTGGGTAAATTCAATCACTCAGCCTGTTTCCTGTTGTGTCAAATGGGAATACCACTACTTGCTTGTGGTACTTCACAATCTTCGTAGGGGCCAAATTTAAAAAATAATAAATCACTGCAGAAGTATTCCTTATTATATGCAAAGCCCTATGTTGAGTGATCTGGGAGAGCAGTGATTTAAACCCAAGAGCTCTGTCTTCAGGGAATTCAAAATCTAATTATAAGTTTGAATTGTTCAGTCTCATAACGAGTAATGAATATTTTTTTTTATCACAGAGCAGAAGCACCTCCATGTTAAGTCAGTCCCATTAAGACTTCTTATTTCTATTGCAGACTTTATGAACTTGTACTTTCAGCTGCTCAGACTTTCAGACAGTTTGGAACCTTAATTTTGATTATTTTGCCTATTTGAAACTGTGACAAGAGGCAAGGATTCCTATTGTTCTTATTGAGCTTTTTTTCTGCTTGGAATAACATATAATTTCCAAAAAAAATCATGGACCATAACTTCCCTGAATTGTTTTTCTCAAGTTAACACAGATTATGGGAAAACAGAGGAGCTGGTAGAATGAGAAAGACACAGAGAGAGAGACAGAAAGAAAGAGAGATGGAATATGAGGAGCAGGAAGGGAGAGCAGGAAGCTGGGAGCAAGAATAGAACCAGGACCCGCTGGAAGGCTCCATTAGCATCTCACCTTCTTATTTCTATTGTAGACTTTATGAACTTGTCTTTGTCTCCTAGGCTTGTGAAAATACTGGCCACTGAACGTATTTCTAGGGTAAGGACACTTGTTAAATATTTTAATATCTTTGTACATAAGAGTTCTTAAAAAGTTATAATAAATGTTCCCCAAATTATTATCGTCATAACCACCGCCAAACTAAAAGGAAGGGAGAAGTTGTATTTAAGGAGGAAGTCCAGACAGTAGCATAGAATTGGCACCACTAAGAAACTCTGCCACTTTAGGTAAATTCAGGCTTGTCCAAGACATAAATTGAATCCGCCTTGAACTTGGGCAATTTGAGTTTCACCTGGAGGAACCCAGAAGCCCTTGCTCAGGTAATAATAGCCCACAGATTTATGCAGTGCAGATGTGAGATGTGAGGCGGTGGGGAGAAAACCCCTCCTTACTACTTTTGTCTGGGTCCAGATTTCCTGTAACTCCATTGTCTAGGGAGTCCAGACCAGATTCTGGACTCGCCATAAACTTTATCCAACCTTCAACTACACTCATTTTTATGTAGTTTTATATTAAATCATCCAAGGCCCTCACAGAATCATAGGGTGAGTTTGTGGTAGCTTTTCCCCAAAATTATTCTGGAATGTATTTGGATTGGCATTTGAGCACCAGTTTTATTTGTCTCAGAGTGTAAATCAAAGAAATAATCATTTCTGGATAGAGTCAAATCCAAATATCTCTAGTATAGCTGAAGTATATATGCAGCCAGTAGAATTTTAACATATTTTAATTCGTTTTTATAAAATACTATTTGCACATCAAGAAAATGTTTTCAAAACAAATCATGTTAACACTAAACTCAGTACTGTGGAGTTAAAAAAAAATCATATAATCTGAGAAAATATATTTAATAATTAGTCCCAATTTTTTGATGGTGGTCTTTTGAATTTTCTAAATTTCCTAATTAGGGTGTAGCAAATGTAATGACAAAGAGCTGCACACAAGCACCTAATTACAGTGGCGCACCACTGATATTGAGGAGCTAAAGAAAGGGTAGCTAACATACCAACCATTTTGCCTGTTGCTATTCCGCAAAAACATCAAGAGTTCAAAACTATAAGATGAAACACATTCAGCCAGCCTATTTTCAAAAGCTCAACAGTCTGTGTTTTTGAAATGCACTAATTTAAATTTAAAGACACAAATTTAATGTTTCCCCTTTGTAGGTTTTTAGCAGCAAACACACATGGAGTCACCATCTGTTTTCTGCCTAGTTCATTACCAATTCATCCCCTGCTCTGTATTATCAGATCAAGAGGGTGGACATAAATTTGGCCACCTGGGCACTGGTGTCATTAATGTGCAGTCCAGCCACACACTCATAAAGTGGTTTTGCTTGGAGCTGTAACTTCCTGGTGCTTCCTTTTTCCATTTGATCAAGGTTGAGTTTTGCTTGGTAAGCTCTTAATAATGTAATTTCAGAACAAACTAGAGAACACCAAGCACTTCCAGGAATGTTTTGCCTACAAATCTAGGAGAAAATGGTTTGTGTTTTCAGAGACAAACTAGCAGGAGTAGAATCAGGCAGAAGAGAGGAGAAAGGCAGAGAGAAATACACAAAGACACACAAACAGGGACAAGGAAACACACATAGGGCCCTGTCCCTTTTATTTTAATGAATATATGTATGGAAGAGTTCAGACTGTTTCTGTATAATTCTGAGAATGGCTCATGATTTAAAATGGGTGAGGTCATGTTTTCTCTTTGTTGTAAAGGGAACCCATAGCTATTCATCCTAAATCACTTAGTTTATCACAAAATAAAGATGTCACATTTAAAACAGATGTTTTACTTCCCTAATTAAAACTTTAACTGAGCAAACGTCACTTGCAAACTATAGTGAATGGAGAACTAATCTGATAAATTATGAAGTCAGTTAAGACAGATAAATTGTCCTGATTTCTTTTTTCTACTCCTTTAATCATTGAGCAAAATCACAGAAACACAGTTATCTTAGAAATATGATAGGAAGTAATTTCCCTTGTGTAGCTATCACATCTTTAAGAGAAATTTCATATGATTGAAAAATCTTATAAGTAATATAAAAATTCTCACCCCGAATCTTATAAAAACTTTTCTTCTTGCAATTCTGAGTTGATTCAATAATTTTAATTGTTTTAATTTAATTGTTTAATTTTAATTTTATTTTTTTGATTTTAATTATCAAAAAGAAATTTTAATGGGATAATTAACAGAATCCTCTACTGAATAACTGCTGTAAATGCAATTTTAAGGAATAGAAGGATGGAACCCAGGTCATGGACTCCCATCTCAAGGGATTTACAACTAGTTGATGAGATTGTTCATTTGGAAAAAAAGTTATTTTATTTGAAAGTCCTATTAAGTATCGAATTATTTTTTTCTGTAGAAATTCAGAGAAGGAGGGTATCAGTGATGTCAGGAAAGAAGCATCACATGGAAGAGGTGATGACCAATGGGAACCTTGTGAGGGATGATGATTAGTCTCCTAAAGCTACCATAACAAAATACCATAGACTAGGTGGCTCATGCAGTAGAAATTTATTTCTCACAGTTCAAAGTCTAAAAATCTAAGATCAAGGTATTGGAAAGTCTGGTTTCTCCTGTGGCTTCTCTTCTTGTTTTGTAGGTGGCTGTCTTCTCACTGTTTCCTGGCCTTTGCTCTGTGTGTACATACTCATGGTGTCTCTCCTTTTCTTATGAGAACACCAGTCCTATTGGATTAGGGCCCCACCCTTATGACCTCATTTAACCTTTAGTGCCTCTTTAAAGGTTTTATCTTCAAACATAGTCAGGGCTATGGCCTGGGAGGGGTTTGGGGCTTCAACATATGGATTTTTGAGGGGACATAATTCAATGCATAATAGGTGAGATTTGGATGGGGATGTTTTGTGGGATCAGTGATGTAGTATGTGATGTGATACAATAGATAAAGATTGGCCTCAGTAGCAAAGAATAACTATAAGCTATAATTAACAACATTTTTCCTTTAGTCTTATTGAGTGTGAAGTATTGTATTTGTTAATTTGCTCTTGGGATTTTCTTTATGCAATTATTAAAATATAATTGACAGATAAAATTTTAGGATTTTTAAAATGTATGTGATGATTTGATATACATGTATATTATGATATATATTATGAAAGGATTCCCCCACAGTTGATTAATAAATGCTTCACCTCACATACTTACCACTTTTTTTTTTTTTTTTTTGTCTTTTCTAGGACCACATCCACGGCATATGCAGGTTCCCAGGCCAAGCCAGGAGATCAATCAGAGCTGTAGCCACCAGCCTACGCCACAGCCACAGCAACTCGGGATCCAAGCCACATCTGTGACCTACACCACAGCTCATGGCAACGCTGGATCCTTAACCTACTGAGCAAGGCCAGGGATCGAACCTGCAACCTCATGGTTCCCAGTCAGGTTGTTTAACCACTGAGCCACGACAGACACTCCTGCTTGCCACTTTTGTGTGTAAGAACATTTTAGTTCTACTCTTAGTGAATTTCAACTATAAAAAACAGTGTTATCTACTACGGTAACCATTCAATACAGAGGTCCTTGACTTAAAATGGTTGACATGATATTTTGGCTTTATAACAGTGTGAAAGTAATATGCATTCAGTAGAAGCCATATTTTGAATTTTGAATTATCTCTTTCCTGTCGAATGATCTTCCATACAATACTCTCAGGGTGCTGAGCAGTGGCAACTAGCCACAGCTTTCAGTAAGATATGAAATCATTAGGTAAATAATTATTCTATACCCATACAACCATTCTGTTTTTCACTTTCAATATGGTAGTCAATAAATTACATGAGCTATTTAATACTTCACTATAAAATAGTCTTGGTTTAAATATTTTGTCCAACTGCCGGCTACTGCAAGTGTTCTGAATACATTTAAGTTAGGCTAGGCTAAAATGTTTGGTAGGTTGGATGTATGAAGTATATTTTCAACAACGGTATTTTTTACTTATGATAGGTTTATTGAGACCTAACTCTGTAAGTCAAGGAAGTAAGTCTGTATATTAGATCTTCAGATCTTATGCATCCTCTAAGTGAAAATTTGTGCTTTTTCACCAGTCATTTCCTTTTCTGCCCACCCCTAGCAACCACTTTTATACTCTCAGTTTCTAGGATTTTTTTTTTTTGACTCCACATATAAATGGTACCATGCAGTATTTGTCTTCTTCTGTCTGGCTTATTTTACTTAGCATAATCCTCTCCAGATTCATCCATGTTGATGCAAATTACAGAATTTTCTTCTTTTTTATATATAAGGAATAAGATTCTACTATATACCATTATATGTTATATGCCTCACATTTTCTTGATGCATTTACCTTGACTTGACTGTTATGGATACTGCTGCAATCAACATGAAGTTCAGCTATCTCTTGAGATAATTTCATTTCCTTGGAATTTGTAGCCAAAAGTACAATTGCAGGTCTATTTTTAATTTCTTGAGAAATCCCTGTACTGTTTTCGATAGTGGCTGTACCAGGTCACATTCCCAACATTATACAAGCATTCCCTTGCCAGCTTGTTATCTTGTCTTTGACAATAGCCATTATAACAAGTGTGAGGTGATATTTCATTGTGGCCTTGTTGGTTTAGTTTTGATTTGGTAACAAAAACTATTTTAATGGGGATTTTGAAGAGACAGGGCTTTGAAATAAGGAATATAAGTTAAGAATGAGTATGAAGTATTGTATTTATTAATTCGCTCTTGGGATTATCATCTTCATTAGGCAAGATACATTGTTTCTCCAATTATGTAATTGACATATAGAATTGCATTAGTTTCAGATAAATAACATAATCATTACATATAGATCTACATTGTGAAATGATTAGCACAATAAGTTTAATGAATATCACTTCACAGTTATAACTTTTGCGATGAGAACTTTTAATACCAACTCTGTTAGCAACTTATTATTATAAGTATTGCTTAGTAATGATGCTATATTATATATTCCCAGAACTTCATTATTTTATTTTATAACTAAAAGTTTGTACCTTTTGAGAGCCTTCAGCCACTTCCCTTCTGTCACTCCCTGCCTCTGGCAACCACCAATCTGTTCTCTGTTCCTATGAGTTCAGTTATATCAGATTCTACATTTAAGTGGGATCATGCAGTATTTGTCTTTCTCTGTCTGACTTACTTTGCTTAACATAATGCCCTCAAATTCCTTTCAATATAGTAACAAATGGCAGAATTTTCTTTTCTACAACTGAAAATTATTCCATTGTGTATGTGTGTGTGTGTGTGTGCGTGTGTGTGTGTGTGTATACGTTTCTTTATCCATTAACCCCTAGATGGACATGTTTTCTTTAACACATTTTCTTTATCCATTAATTCCTAGATGAACATTTAGGTTTTTTCCATGTCCTGACTAACTCAAATGATGCTACAGTGAATGTGGAGATGGAGATATCTCTTTGAGTAGTGATTTTATATCCTTTAGATATCTATCCAGAAGTGAGGTTGCTGAATAGTTCTATTTTTAATTTTTTAAAGGTCAAACAATATAAATTTTATGAATTCAAAAGAGTTGTGGTGATTTTTTATTACTCAATGAATTTATTACAATTGTATTTGTACAATAATCATCACTATCCAATGTTATAGGATTTCCATCCCCGACCCCAGTGCGTCCCCCCACCCCCCAAACTGTCTCCTTTGGAGACCGTAAGTTTTTCAAAGTCTGTGAGTCAGTGTCTGTTCCGCAAAGAAGCTCATTCTATCCTTTTTTCAGGTTCCACATGTCAGTGAAAGCATTTGATGTTGGTGTCCTTTTGTGTCTCACTGACCTCACTTAGTATGAAAATTTCTAGGTCCATCCATGTTGCTACAAATGCTGGTATTTCATTCCTTTTAATGGCTGCATAATATTCCATTGCGTATATGTACCACTTCTTCTTGACCCACTCCTCTGTCAATGGACATTTAGGTTGTTTCCATGTCTTTGCTATTGTAAATAGTGCTTCAATGAACATCGGAATACATGTGTCTTTTTGAGTCATGGTTTTCTCTGGATACATGCCCAGGAGTGGGATTGCTGGATCAAATGGTAGTTCTATTTTTAGTTTTCTGAGGAATCTCCATACAGTTTTCCACAGTGGCTAGACCAATTTACATTCCCACCAACAGTGTGCTAGGGTTCCTTTTTCTCCACACCCTCTCCAGCACTTATTGTTTGTAGACTTTTTGATGATGGCCATTCTGGCTGGTGTAAGGTGGTACCTCATAGTGATTTTGATTTGTATTTCTCTAATAATGAGTGATGTTGAACATCTTTTCATGTGTTTTTTGGCCATGTGTATATCTTCCTTGGAGAATTGTCTGTTTAGATCTTCTGCCCATTTTTTGATGGGGCTGTTTTTTTTTGGTATGGAGCTGCAGAATGTGTTTGTAAATTTTGGAGATTAATCCCTTATCAGTCACTTCATTTGCAAAGATTTTCTCCTATTCTGTGGGTTGTCTTTTAGTTTTGTTTAGGGTTTCCTTTGCTTTGCAGAAACTTTTAAGTTTGATTAGGTCCCTTTTGTTTATTTTTGTTTTGACTGTCATTGCTCTAAGAGGTGGATCTGAGATGAGGTTGCTGTGGTTTATGTTAGAGAGTGTTTGGCCTGTGTTTTCCTCTAAGAGTTTTGCAGTGTCTTGTCTTATATCTAGGTCTTTAATCCATTTTGAGTTTATTTTTGCATATGGTGTTAGGGAGTGTTCTAATTTCATTCTTTTCAACATGGCTGTCCAGTTTCCCCAGCACCACTTATTGAACAAGCTGTCCTTTATCCATTGTATATTCTTGCCTCCTTTGTCATAGATTAGTTGGCTGTAGGTGTGTGGGTTGAATTCTAGGCTTTCTCTCCTGTTCCACTGATCGATATTTCTGTCTTTGTGCCAGTACCATATGGTTTTGAGGACTGTTGCTTTGTAATATAGTCTGAAGTCAGGGAGCCTGATGCCTCTGGCTCCATTTTTCTTTTTCAGGATGTCTTTGGCTATTCTGGGTCTTTTGTGCTTCCAAACAAACTTTAAAATATTTTGTTTGAGTTCTGTGAAAAATGTCCTTGGTAATTTGATAGGGATTGCATTTAATCTATAGATTGCCTTCGGTAGTATAGTCATTTTGATAATATTAACTCTTCCAATCCGAGAGTATGGTATGTCTTTCCATCTATTTGTGTCACCTTTGATTTCTTTCATCAGTGTCTTATAGTTTTCAGAGTACAGATCTTTTGTCTCTTTAGGTAGGTTTACTCCTAGGTATTTTATTCTTTTGGATGAGATGGTCAACAGGATTGCTTCCCTAATTTCTTTCTGATCTTTCATTGTTAGTATGTAGAAATGCCGTCAATTTCTGTGTATTATTTTTGTTTCCTGCAACTTTGCCAAATTCATGGATGAGCTCTAACAGTTTTCTGGTAGAGTCTTTGGGATTTTCTAGGTATAGTATCATGTCATCTACAAATAGGGATAGTTTTACTTCTTCCTTTCCAATTTGGATTCCTTTTATTTCTTTTACTTCTCTGATTGCTGTGGCTAGGACTTCCAAAACTATGTTGAAGAGCAGTGGCAAGAGAGGACATCCTTCTCTTGTTCCTGATCTCAGCGGGAATTCTTTCAGCTTTTCACCATTGAGAATGATGTTAGCTGTAGGTTTGTCATATATGGCCTTTATCGTGTTGAGGTAGGTTTGTGCTATGCCCACTTTCTGAAGGGGTTTTATCAGAAATGGGTGTTGGATTTTGTCAAAGGCTTTTTCTGTGTCTCTTGAGAGGATCATATGGTTTTTATTCTTTGGTTTGTTAATGTGGTATATCACACTGATTGATTTGTGGATATTGAAGAACCCTTGTATCCCTGGGATAAATCCCACTTGATCATAATGTGCAATCCTTTTACTGTATTGGATGTGGTTTGCTAGTATTTTGTTGAGGATTTTTGCATCGATGTTCATCAGTGAAATTAGCCTGTAGTTTTCTTTTTGTGAGGTATCTTTGTCTGGTTTTGGTATCAGGGTGATGGTGGCCTCATAAAATGAGTTTGGGAGTATCCCTTCCTCTGCTATTTTTTGAAATAGTTTCAGAAGGCTAGCTGTTAGCTCTTCTCTAAATTTTTGATAGAATTCACCTGTGAAGCCATCTGGTCCTGGACTTTTGTTTGTTGGAAGTTTTTTAATCACAGTTTCAATTTCAATTCTTGTGATTGGTCTGTTAATCTTTTCTGTTTCATCTTGGTTTAGTCTTGGAAGATTGTACTTTTCTAAGAATTTGTCCATTTCTTCTAGGTTTTCCATTTTAATGGCATATAGTTGTATTTAGTAGTCTCTTATGATCCTTTGTATTTCTGTGATGGCTGTTACTTCACCTTTTTCATTTCTAATTTTATTGATTTTGAGTCTTCTCTCTTTTTTCTTGATGAGTCTGGCTAAGTGTTTATCAATTTTGTTGATCTTTTCAAAGAACCAGCTTTTTGTTTCATTGATCTTTTCTGTGGTTGTCTTCATTTCTATTTCATTGATTTCTGCTCTGATCTTCATGATTTCTTTCCTTCTAATAACTTTAGGTCTTGTCTGTTCTTCTCTCTGGAGCTGCTTTAGATGTAAAGTTAGCTTGTTTATTTGAGCCTTTTCTTGTTTCCTGGAGTGGGCTTGTATTGCTATAAACTTTCCTCTGAGAACGGCTTTTGCTGCATCCCATAGGTTTTGGAGTGTTCTATCTTTGCTGTCTTTTGCTTCTAGGTATTTTTAAATTTCCTCTTTGATTTCTTCAGTGATCCATTGGTTGTTTAGTAGCATATTGTTTAGTCTCCACGTGTTTGTGTTTTTTGCAGTTTTTTTCTTCGTGTTGATTTCCAGTTATATAGTGTTGTGGTCGGAGAAGATGCTTGATATGATTTCAGTTTTCTTAAAGTTACCAAGGTTGGATTTGTAGCCCAGGATGTGATCAATCTTAGAGAATGTTCCATGTGCACTTGAGAAGAATGTGTATTCTGTTGCTTTTGGATGGAATGTCCTATAAATATCTATTAAGCCCATCTGGTCTAATGCTTCATTCAGGGCCCATGTTTCCTTATTGATTTTCTGTCTGGTTGATCTGTCCATTGCTATAAGTGGGGTGTTAACGTCCCCCACTATGAGTGTGTTATTGCTGATTTGTCCTTTTAAGATTGTTAGCAGTTGCCTTATATATTGTGGTGAACCTATGTTGGGTGTGTAGATATTTAAAATTGTTATATCTTCTTCTTGGATTGATCCTTTGATCATTAGGTAGTGACCTTCCTTGTCCCTTAAAATAGTCTTCATTTTATAGTCTATTTTGTCTGATGTGAATGCTACTCCAGCTTTCTTTTGATTCCCATTTGCATGAAACATTTTCTTCCATCCTCTCACTTTCAATTTGTATGTGTCCCTAGAAGTGAAGTGGCTCTCTTGAAGACAGCATATATATGGATCTTGTTTTTGTATCTATTCAGCCAGTCTAATGTCTTTTGGTTGAGGTGTTTAGTCCATCAACACTTAAGGTAATTATTGATATGTATGTTCTTATTGCCATTTTATTAATTGCTTTGGATTTGTTTTGTTGCTCTTTTTTCTTCCCTTCTTCTCTTGTTTTCAACTCTTATGGTATGATGACTATCTTTAGTGTCATATTTGAGTTGATTTTTCTTATTTTTGTGTGTATCAATTCTAGATTTCTGGTTTGCAATTATTCTGAAGTTTTGATATGAGTCTATATATATATGAGATTGTTTAAGTTGTTGATCTCTTAATTGCAAGTGCATCTCCAGTGTCCTGCATTTGTACCCACCTCTTCTCATGATTTCTGATTTTGGTGGCATAATTGCGCATGGATGATTTCGTATCTTACTGCATATATACCTTTACTGGTGAACCTTGTCATTTGTGGTATTTTTGTTTCCTCTTGCTGTCCTTTCTTTTCTACCTAGAGAAGTTCCTTTAGAATTTGTTGTAAGGCTGGTTTAGTTTTGCTTAATTCTCTTAGCTTTTGCTTATCTGTGAAGCTTCTGATTTCACTTTCAAATCTGAATGAGAGCCTTGCTGAGTGAAGTAATCTCAGTTGGAGGTTTTTTTCTTTTCATCATGTTAAGTGTATCATGCCACTCCCTTCTGGCCTGCAGAGTTTCTGCTGAAAAATCTGCCAATTGCCTTATTGGGGTTCCCTTGTATGTTGTTTATTTCTTTTCCCAAGCTGCTTTCAAGATTTTCTCTTTGTCTTTAATTTTGGTCAGTTTGATTAATATGTATCTCGTGGTGTTCCTCCTTGGGTTTATTTTATATTGTACTCATTGTGCTTCCTGGATTTGAGTGAGTGGTTCCTTTGCCATGTTAGGGAAGTTTTTGGCTATTATCTCTTGGAATATTTTTTCTGTCCCTTTCTCTCTCTCTTCTCCTTTGGCACCCCTATTATACAGATGTTGGTGCATTTAACATTGTCCTAGAATTCTCTGAGACTCTCTTCATTTCTTTTCAATCTTTTTTCTCTTTTCTGTTCTGCATCTGTAATTTCTACTAATCTGTACTCCACCTCAATTATTCGTTCTCCTGCCTCCTGTATTCTGCTGTTAGCTGCTTCTAGTGAATTTTTTATTTCAGTTATTGTATTTTGCATCTCTTCTTGTTTAAGTTTTATATCTTGTATCTCTTTGGTCAGTGTTTCCTGTAAGTTATCTATCTTTGCCTCCAGTTTATTTCCAATGTCTTGCATCATCTTTAGCATCAACAGTCTAAAGTCTTTTTCCTGGAGGCTGAGAATCTCCTCATCACTTAGCTGATTTTCTGGGGTTTTTCCTTTCTCCCTAATCTGAGTTATAGTTCTCTGTCTTTTCATTTTTATAGGTTTTTGGTGTGGTGACCTTTTTACAGATAATAGAGTTGTAGCCTCTCTTACTTCTGGTGTCTGCCCCCCTTGTGGCTGAAGTTGGTATGGGGGCTTGCTGTAGGCTTCCTGATGGGAGAGGCTGATGCCTGCCCACTGGTAGGTGGAGCTGAATCTTATCCCTCTGGTGGGCGGGGCTTAGTCTCTGGATGGGATTAGAAGCAGCTGTGTGCCTAAGGGGTCTTTAGGCAGGCTATTTACTGAGGGGGCTCTGGGGCTTTGATCTCACCTGGATTGTTGTTTGCCCTGGGACTTCTCAGGCTGTCTGACAGCGTGGGGCCAGATTTTCCCAAAATGGCCACCTCCAGAGAAAGGCAGTTGCTGAATATTCATGAGAGCTTTGCCTTCAATGTCCTTCCCTCACAAGCCACATTCACCCCTGGTTTCCCAGGATGACCTCCAAGAACTTAGTCAAGTTTGACCCAGTTTCCTATGGAGACTTTGCTTTGCCATGGGTCCCAGTGCACATGAGTCTGTGTGCACCTTTTAAGAAAGGGATCTCCATTTCCCCCAGTCCCGTGGAGCTCCTGCATACAAGCCCCACTGGCCTTAAATGCCAGATGCTCCAGGGGCTCTTTCTCCCAGTGTCAGATCCCCACAAGTGGGAGTTTGATGTGGGGCTAAGAACTCTCACTCCTATTGGTGAGTCTCTGTGAAGCAGTTAGTTTCCAGTCTGTGGGGCTTCCCACCTGCTTATATCGTGTAATCGCCCCTCCTATCTCTTGATGTGGCCTCCTCTTTATCTTCCGGAGTAGGATGTCTTTTTTAAGGTTCCTGGTCCATTTGGTTGAAGATTGCTCAGCCTTTAGTTGTGAATTTTGTTGATTTTAGGAGAGAAGTTGAGCTCCAGTCCTTCTATTCTGCCATCTTAATCCCATCTCCTATTTTTAATTTTTTGAGGAAACTTCATACAGTTTTCCAAAGTGGCTGAACCAGTTTACAATAGTGAACAGGGGTTCCTTTTCCTCTATATCTTCATTGGTATTTGTTACCTCTTGGTGTTTCTTATGATAGCCATTTCAACGGGTGTGAGGTGATATGGCATTGTTCTTTTAATTTGCATTTCCCTAATGATGAGTGATACTGAGCATCTTTTCAATACCTGTTGGTCATCTGTATGTTTTCTTTGCAAAAATGTTCATTTGGGTTTTTTCTTCACTTTTTAATTGGGTTATATTTTGCTATTGATTTGTATGTGTTCCTTATATATCTTAATTTTTTTATTATAGTTGATTTGTAATGTTCTGTCAATTTCTGCTGCACAACAAAGTGACCCTGACATTCATATATATATATACATGTGATATATATATATATGTGATATTTATACATACATATATATATACACATTCTTATTCTCACATTACCCTCCATCATGTTTCATCCCAACTGACTAGACATAACTCACTGTGCAGTTAAGCGGGATCTAATTGCTTATACACTCCAAATGCAATAGTTTGCATCTACTAACCCCAAACTCCCATCCCACTCCCTGCCCCTTCCCCCTTGGCAACTACAAGTCTGTTCTCCATGTCCATGACTTCGTTTCTTTTCTCTGGATAGGTTCAGTTGTGCCATACATTAGATTCCAGATATAACTGACATCACATGGTGTGTCTTTCTCTTTCTGACTTACTTCATTTATAAGAGTCTCTAGTTCCATCCATGTTGAAGCAAATAGCATTATGTCATTCTTTTTTAGGGCTGAGTAGTATTCCATAGTGTATATATACCACATCTTAATCCATTCATCTGTCGATGGACATTTAGGTTGTTTCCATGTAATGGCTATTGTGAACTGTGCTGCAATGAATATAGGGGTGCATGGATCTTATTCAATGAAGGTTTTGTTCAGATATATGCCCATAAGTGGGATTGCTGGATCATATGGTAGTTCTATATTTAGTTTTCTGAGGTACCTCTAAACTGTTTACCATAGTGGTTATACCAATTTACATTCCTACCAATAGTGAAGGAGAGTGCCTTTTTTTCCACATTCTCTCCAGAATTTATTTGTTGACTTCTTCATGATGGCCATTGTGACCAGTGTGAGGTGGTACCTCACTACAGTTTTGATTTGCATTTCTCTAATTATTAGTGATGTTGAGCATTGTTTCATCTGCCTGTCGGCCATCTGTATATCTTCTTTGGAGAAATGTCTATTCAGGTCTTCTGCTCATTTTTCAATTTGGTGATTGGTTTTTTAGCTATTGAGTTTTATAAGTTGTTTATATTTTTTAGAGATTAAGCCCTTTTTGGTTGCATTGCTTGAAGCTATTTTCTCCCATTCCATAAGTTGTCTTTTTCTTTTTAGGGTTTCATTTGCTATGCAAAAGCTTGTCAGTTTGATTGTGTCCCATTGATTTATTTTTGTTTTTATTTCTGTTGCCTTGGAGACTGACCTAAGAAAACATTTGTATGGTTGATGTCAGAGAATGTGTTGGCTAGGCTCTCTTCTAGGAGTTTTATGGTGTCTTATCTCATGCTTAAGCCTTTAAGTCATTTTGAGTTTATTCTTGTGCATGGTGTGAGGGTGTGTTTTACTTTCACTTATTTATATGCAGCTGTCCAGTTTTGCCAGCACCACCTGTTGAAGAGACTTTTTTCCTATTTTATATTCTTGCCTCCTTTGTTGAAGATTAATTGACCGAAGGTGTCTGGGTTTATTTCTGGGTTCTCTATTCTGTTCATTGGTCTGTATGTCTGTTTTGGTACCATTACCACACTGCCTTGATTACTGTAGCTTTGTAATACTGCCTGAAGTCTGAAAGAGTTATACCTCCTGCTTGGTTTTTGTTTCTCAGGATTGCTTTGGCTATTCTTGGTCTTTTATATGGTTCTATATAAATTTTGGGATTGTTTATTTTAGTTTTGTGAAAAAAGTCATGGGTCATTTGATAGGGATTGCAGTGAATCTGTAGATTGCTTTGGGTAGTATGGCCATTTTTACAATATTGATTTTCCCAATCCATGAACATGGAATATCTTTCCATTTCTTTACATCTTCTTTGATTTCTTTGATTAAAGTTTTATAGTTCTCGGCATATAGGTCCTTTACCTCCTTGTTCAGGTGTATTCCGAGGTATTTGATTTTGTGAGGTACAATTTTAAAAGGTATCGTATTTTTGTATTCCTTTTCTAATGTTTCATTGCTGATGTGCAGAAATGCAACTGACTTCTGAATGTTAGTCTTATATCCTGCTATTTTGCTGAATTTCTTCATCAGTTCAAGGAGTTTTGGGGTTGAGTCCTTAGGGTTTTCTAGGTATAGTATCATGTCATCTGCATACAGTGACAGTTTGATCTCTTCTCTTCCTATATGGATGCCTTTTATTTCTTTTGTTTGTCTAATTGCTGTGGCCAGGACTTCCAAAACTATGTTGAAGAGCAGTGGTGAGAGTGGGCATCCCTGTCTTGTTCCATATTTGAGTGAGAAGGCTTTCAGTTTTTCCCCATTGAGGATTATATTTGCTGTGGGTTTATCATAAATGGCTTTGATTATATTCAGGAATGTTCCCTCTATACCCACTTTGGCGAGGGTCTTCATCATGAATGGATGTTGAACTTTGTCAAATGCTTTTTCTATGTCTATTGAGATGATCATATGATTTTTGACTTTTTTTTTTGTTAATGTGGTGTATGATGCTGATTGATTTGCGTATGTTGAACCATCCTTGTGAACCTGGGATGAACCCAACCTGGTCATGGTGTATAATTTTTTTGATATGTTGTTGGATTCGGTTGGCTAAGATTTTGTTGAGAATTTTTGCATCTATATTCATCAATGATATTGGGCGATAGTTTTCTTTTTTGGTGGTATCTCTGTCTGGTTTTGGAATGAGGGTGATGGTGGCCTCATAGAATGTCTTTGGGAGTATTCCTTCTTCTTCAACCTTTTGAAAGAGTTTAAGGGAGTTCCCGTCGTGGCGCAGTGGTTAACGAATCCGACTAGGAACCATGAGGTTGCGGGTTCGGTCCCTGCCCTTGCTCAGTGGGTTAACGATCTGGCGTTGCCGTGAGCTGTGGTGTAGGTTGCAGACGCGGCTCGGATCCTGCGTTGCTGTGGCTCTGGCGTAGGCCGGTGGCTACAGCTCCGATTGGACCCCTAGCCTGGGAACCTCCATATGCCGCGGAAGCGGCCCAAGAAATAGCAACAACAACAACAACAACAACAACAACAAAAAAGACAAAAAAAAAAAAAGACAAAAAAGAGTTTAAGGAGGATGGGCACCAATTCCTCTTTATATGTTTGATAGAATTCACCTGTGAAGCCATCTGGTCCTGGACTTTTATTTGTAGGGAGTGATTTTATGACCTCTTTAATTTCATTTCTAGTGATTGGTCTGTTCAGTTGGTCTGTTTCTGCTTGATTCAGTTTTGGCAGGCTGTAAGATTCTAGAAAATTGTCCATTTCTTCCAGATTGTCAAACTTGTTGCCATACAGTTGTTCATAGTATTCTCTTATGGTTTTTTGTATTTCTGCTGTATCCGTTGTGATTTCTCCTTTTTCATTTATAATTTTGGTTATTTGGGTTCTTTCTCTCCTCTTTTTAGTGAGTCTGGCCAGGGGTTTGTCAATTTTGTTCACCTTTTCAAAGAACCAGCTCTTGGTTTTATTAATTTTCTCTATTGTTTTTTGAGTCTCTATTTTATTGATTTCTTTTTTGATCTTTATAATTTCCTTCCTTCTGCTGACTTTAGGACTTTTTTATTCTTCTTTTTCTAATTCATTTAGGTGGAGGGTTAAGTTGTCAATTTGGGATCTTTCTTCTTTTTTGAGAAAGGCCTGTATTGCTATAAATTTCCCTCTGAGCACTGCTTTCGCAGCATCCCATAGATTTTAAGAGGTTGTGTCTTCATTATCATTTGTTTCAAGGTAGTTTTTAATTTCCTTTTTGATTTCCTCATTGACCCATTGGTTTTTTAGTAGCATGTTGTTTAGTCTCCATGTAGTAGGTTTTTTCTCTTTCCTTTTCCCATGGTTGATTTCTAATTTCATGGCATTGTGGTCAGAGAAGATACTTGAGATAATTTCTACGCTCCTAAATTTATTGAGATTAGCTTTGTGCCCCAATATGTGGTCGATTCTTGAGAATGTTCATGAGCATTTGAGAAGAATGTGTATTCTGATTTTTTTGGATGTAGTGTCCTGAAGATATCAATTAAGTCTAACTTTTTATTGTTTCCTTTAGGATCTCTGTTGCTTAATTCAATTATTTAATATATTTTAGGCTTATTTTGATATATGGTGTAATTTAGGGATCCAGTTTCATTCTTTTTCATGTGACAATCCAGGTTCCCAACTCATTTATTAAAAAGACAACCCTTTCTGCATTGTATATTCTTGATGCCTTTGTCAAATCAACTTACCATATATACATGGGTTTATTTCTGGATTCTCTGTTCTTTTACATCAAGCTATCTGTCTGTTTTTGTGCCAGTACCATATTGTTTTGATGACTTAGCTTTGTAGTGAAGTCTGAAGTCAGAGTATGCGGTACCTCCAGCTCTGTTCTTTCTCAAGATTGCTTTGGCTATTTGGGGGCTTTTGAGTTTCAATACAAATTTTATAATTATTTCAGTTTTGTGAAAAATGTCATTGATATTTTGATGGGGATTTCACTGCTTCTGCAAATTGCCTTGAGTAGTATGCAATATTAAGCAGTATTAAAACTTTCAATTCATGAACAAAGTATAAATTTCCATCTGTGTCAAGTACTTTTGTTTGTTGGGAGTTTTCTCTTTTACCAGTTCAATTTCATTACTGGTACTTGGTCTGTTTATGTTTTCTATTTCTTCCTACTCAGTCTTGGATGATTGTACATTTTTAGGAATTTCTCTGACCCTTGCTATTTCTCTTATCTTTCTGAGATCCTTATAATACAAATATTAGTATGTTTAATATTTCAGAGGTTTCTTAAACTGTCCTTATTTTTTCATTTTTTATTTTTTTTAGTTCTTCAGTGATTTCCATTACTCTGTCTTCCATCTCTGATCCATTATTCTAACCTACTGTTAATTCCTTTTAGCGCATTTTTAATTTCCATTATTGTGTTCTTCAGCTCTACTTGGAATTTCTTCATATCTTCTATTTGTTTAACTTCTCACTATTTTCATTAATTCTTCTGAGTTCTTTGATCATCTTTATGATCACTACTTTGAACTCTTTATCAGGTAGATTGCCTATTTACACTTCACTTAATTCTTCTTTTAGGCTTTTATTTTGTTCCCTTGTTTGGAATATGTTCCTCTGTCATCTAATTTTTCCTAATTTGCTGGTTTTTCCTATGTATATGGTAGGTTCATTATGTTTTTCTGACCTTGGAAATGTGAATTTTTGTAGGATATGTCCTATGTGTCCCAGCAGCATGTTATTTTCTGTTCGCCAGAGATATATACTCTAGGGGTAGCCCCGAAGGTGCTCAGAGTTGGCATTTGCTTGTTGGTAGATGAAGCCAAGTCCCAGGACCTCTGGCTGTAGGGACAAGTTGGTGTCAGCTCATTGATGTGTGGGACTGGATCCTGCAGTTGCTGGCTGAGAGGCCCAAGGTATCACGAAGCATGTTTTGGCCTAGTGGTAGGCAAGGTTGGGGCCTGAGGGGTCCTAGGGATGATGCCAGCCTGTTAGTGTGTTTTCTGGATCCTGCCAAGGCAGGCTGCAAAACTGAAAGGGATCTTGGGGCTGGTGTTCACCCACTGGTGGGGAAGCTGGGCCCCAGGGCTAGTGCTGGCCCACTTGAAGGCAGAGCTAAGTAATGTTGTCTCTGGCTACAGTGCCAGGGTCTTTGAGCTTGTGTCAAACTACTGGTGGTTGGGGATGAGGCTCAGGTGTTGCTGGAGCAAGTAAAAACTAACTGGTGAGCAAAACTGGGTCCTGAGATCTCTGTCTGCATAGCCCTCAATGTCCTGGAGCTGGTATAGGCCTTCTGGTGAGTGTGCTGGTTCTTAACAGCTTGCTGGAAATTCTGTGGTGTCCTGAAGCTTATGTTAGTGGGCTGGTAGGCTGGAAAAGATCCCAGGGTGGCTCTCTCAGGGACCCAAGGTGTCTCAGAGATACTGTTGGCCTGCTGGTGGGTGTGGCTGGTCCCACAACAAGTGCCAGAACTCTGGTGGGTGGGGCTGAGGCCCAGGAGGTCCCAGAGCTAATGCTCACTCAATGGTGGATGGAGCCAGTCCCAAGTTCTCTGGCTGCATGGCCCTGCATATCCTGGAGTTGATTTGTCGGCCTGCCGGTGGGCCAGGCTGGGGCCCATGGATTCCTGGGGCTGATACTGGCATACCAGTGCGGTGAGGCTGTAACTGGCTCACTGAGGGTCAGAGATGGGTCTCACTACCCATGGCTGCAGGGCTCTAGTATCCTGGGATTAATGCATGCACACTAGTTTGGTGGCCAGATCTTGATCCCGCTGGTAAATATGACTTTGTTCTGGGGTGACTATGGGCTCAGGGAGCCTTAAGACAGTGTGCCTGATGGTGGGTGGGGCTGTGCCCTTTCCTAGATAGTTGCTTTACCAGAGATATCCCAGTATTGAGCCAATAACCTTGTGGGTAGGGCCAGGTAATAAGCTAGAGGGAGGTTTCCAAAATGATGCTTGCCAGCACCAGCACCCACATGGTAGAATGAACTCCCCAGAATGGCTGCCCCCAGTGTCTGGGTCCCCAGGGTGACCTCCAGTTGCCTACTTCCTTTCTGGTAAGCTCTCCAAGAGCAGCAGGTGGGTCTGACCCAAACTCCTTTCAAATTATTGCTTCTTCCCTGGATCTTGGAGTATTTCATAGATTTCGTATATGCATTTTAAGAGTGGAAACTCTTTTTCCCACAGCCTTCTGAGTCCTCTGAAATTGAGTCCCACTGGCTTTTAAAGCCAAATGTTCTAGATGCTCATCTTCCTAGTTTAGGATCCCCAGGCTTTGAAACTCAATGTGGGGCTCAGAACCCCAGTTCCTTGAGGAGAATCTTTGCAATTATCCTCCAATCTGTGGGTCACACATCCTAGGGTATGGGTTTTGACTATACCACAGCTCTGCCCCTCCTACTCATCTTGCTGTGGTTCCTTCTTTATATCTCTAGTTACAGAAGATCTTTTCTGCCAGATACTGATCTTTCTCATCAATAGTTTATATATATACTATTGTTATAGTTATATATATATAGTTGTATATATATATAGTTATATATATAGTTGTAATTCTGGTATGCCTGTGATAGGAATTGAGCTCAGGGCCTTCCTACTCCACCACCTTAGCCTGGACTTATCTTTATAGTTATTTTTAATACTTTTGTCTTTTAATCTTCATACTAGAGTTTTAAGTGATTTACCCATCCACATTACCTGATAGTATTTTGAATTTAACTATGTATTTATCTTTAGCAGTGAGTTTGAAACTTTGACATGTTTTCCTATTACCAAATAGCATCCTTTTGTCTCAGCTTGAAGAACTCCCTTTAACATTTCTTATTAGATCAGTCCAGTTGTTTTGTTTGTTTGTTTTGTTTTGCTTGTCTTTTGTCTTTTTAGGGCCACACCCACAGCATATGTAGGTTCCCAGGTTAGGGGTCCATTTGGAGATGTTGCTACTGGCTTACACCACAGCCACAGCAATGCTAGATCCAAGCTGTGTCTGCAGTCTACACCACAGTTCACAGCAATGCCGGATCCTTAACCCACTGAGTGAGGCCAGGGATCCAACCTGCAACCTCATGGTTCCTAGTTGGATTCATTTCCACTGTGCCACAAAGGGAACTCTTAGGCCAGTCTATTTGTGATGAACTCCTTCAGCTTTTGTTTGTCTGGAAAATTCTTCACTTCTCCTTCAATTCTGAAGGACAACGTTGCTGAGTAGAGTATTTTTGGTTGACAGGTTTTTTTGTTTGTTTGTTTTTCTTTTAGTACTTTGAATATATTATCCTACTCTCTGCTGGTCTACAAAGGTTCTGCTAAAAAATCTCATCATATTATGGGGCTTCTCTTGCACATAACAAGTTGCTTTCTCTTGCTGCCTTTAAGATTCTCTTCTTCTCTACAACTTTTGACAATTTAATTAAAATGATTCTTGTGTGTGTTTCTTTAAATTTATATTATTTGGTTTTCTCTGGGCTTCCTGGATTTGGATATCTGTTCCTTTCCTCATGTTATGGAAGTTTTCAGTCATTAATTTTTTGAATGTTTTCTGCTATTTCCCATGTCTCCTTCTGAGAAATCTATAATGCATACATTGGCCCATATAATAGTGTCCCATAAGTCCCTTAAACTATCTTAACCCTTTTTTATTCTTTTTTCTTTCTGCTCCTCTGATTAGATGACCACCCTGTCTTTGAGTTCACTGATCCTTTATTCTGGTTGATCTAGTCTGCTATTGAACCCCTCTATTGAATTTTTAGGTTCAGCTCTATAATTTGTTTGGTACATTTTTATATTTTTCTCTATGCTGAAATTCTGTTGTCTGTATATTGTTCTCAGCTCCTTGGTAAACATCGTGTTCACCTTATCTCCATTTCATTAAGATCTATTTCTCTATGTTGGTTTCTTCATGTTAGATAAAAACAGCCATCACTCCCAGTCTTGACAGAGTAATCTGTGCAGGAGATGAACCTCTAAATCAATCCAATCCAAGCATCTGGTTGTCTTAGGCAGCAGCTGGGAAAGCATGTGGGTAAGCCTCTCCAGGGAGAAAACTTGAAGTTAGTCATTTTTGCCTGAACACTCTGTCTGGGCCTAGTGTTTTAGTTGTGGGATGGGGGAGGTGTACTCTTATATCCATTAAGAATTGCTTTTCTGTCACATTTGTGTGGGACTCATGGATGCCATCCCAACTGTCTGTTAGAGCCAGGAGTTCCAGAGCCCTGTCCCTCAGGCAGCAGCCATGAAAGCTGAGGTGCCAGACGTGTATATTAGCTCCTCTTATGGAGATACTGGTGATTTGGAGTGACCTAAAGGGGGAATGGAAGAGGTGTCCACCAGTTTCCCTGGTCATTGCTAGCCCCTAAATGTTTGATAAATTGAAAGACTGACCCTCAAGCAGCAGCTTTTAAATTATGCAGATAGACTCCTTTCTGGTAAAGACTGAGTGACAGGCCTTTTTGTCTTTTCCCTTTGCACCAAGCCTTTTAGGGATTGCCATTTAAGAATTCTGTTTTTGTTTGCCACATTTTTGTGGGATTCATGAATGGAAGCTCCATTGGCTGTGAGCATTAGGCAGTCCAGGCATCCATTTCTCATACAGCAGCACAACACCTGGGTGCAGACATGTCTAGAAGTTCCTTCCAGAGATAAACTAGTGACTTGTAGCCAATTATGGGAAGATAGTGAGGGAGGGATCCACTGGTTTCTGGTAGCCCCTAGATGTGTGCTAAATTAGAAGCTTAACTGTCAGGTAACAGTTTTCAAATTATGTGCATGCACCCCATTCAGGGAAAAACTGGGAGATGAGCAATCTGCTCCCTCTGACTGAGCCCTGAGGAGATGGCCACAGTAAGTGCTGACACTAGTTAACAACAGCTTCTTCATTTGCTGTAGTCTTGAGGGTTTCATGGACACAAACCTCACTGGCTTTCACAGCTAGGCATTTTGGGGGCCTGTCCCTCAGCTTGGAGTCTTGAAAGCTCTAATGCTGAATGTAGTGTCAAAACTCTTCCCTCTTCAACAAAAAGCTGGAAATTTTTAAGTTCCCTCTCAATTTATGGTGCTGTGATTGGAGTAAGATTTATAGTAAAAATGTGTTTCAGCTTTTCTGACCCTTTTCATCATGGGTATTTTCTCATTTGCCCAATGTGTAGGGGTCACTACACTAGTTTCTGGATCTCTATCAGAGGCAATTACTCTGTAGCTGTGCATTCAGTGTATCTATGGGAGGAGAAGGGTTTAGGAGCTTCCCATTTCACCATTGTGGTTAACCCCCCACTAATAGCATTTTATAGGTTGCCTGCACTTGTTGCCTAGGGTAGATATGTAGAGAAAACCTATGGAGATTATGTATTGGTTTGAATATCTAACAACGTTATATGAATCTTTGAGAGAATTTGACAACAAATTATTGTACCACCATCATCAAAATGATACATTTCATTAAAAGTAGATGTCACTGTTCTAATTCTAAACTTATACAAGCTGGTTATTCTGGTCAAATATTCTTTTGATTTTTTTTTTTTTTACATCTGCAGGTGCAGCATATGGAAGTTCCCAGGCCAGGGGTTGAATTGGAGATGTAGCTACTGGTCTACACCACAGCCGCAGCAACACCAGATCCAAGCTGCCAGCTGCATCCACACCTATACTGCAGCTCACAGCAATGCCAGATCCTTAAGCCACTGAGCAAGGCCAGGAATCAACCCTGCATCCTCATGGATACTAGTCAGGTTCATTACTGCTGGGCCACAATGGGGAACTCTATGATAGTTTATTCATCACAAGAAAAGGGTAACTGAAACATTGCATTATTGAGTAATGCCAGAACATGCTAAGGTAACTGATAACTTCAGAGTGGATTAATACAATAAAGGTTTATTTCTTGCTTATGCAAAATCAGATTTAGGTTGGCCAATCCATCCAAGACAACTGTTTCTGTGCAGTGACTCAGAGATCCAGGCTTCTTTCATCTTGTGGCTCTACCTTTTGATCACTGACAAAGGAGAAAAAAATCATACAGAACATACACCTGCTTTTAAGTGTCCTAGACCTGAAGTGACACACATAATTTCCAGCCAAATATTATTGATTAAAATTAATTACAAGACCCCACCTAACTGTGAGAGGTTTGAGAAAGGGGATGTTCTTTGATGGCCATAAAGGAAAGAACTAGATGTAAGTAAGCACTAGAGGAATCAGCCACTTTTAGTTTTTCCAAGTAATAGATGTAAGACAGAGTAAACTTAAGAGAAGCATGTGTGATGGGAAAAAAGATTTAAAATACATTTAATTTTTAAAAATGTAATTCAAGTACTTACAACTTTAGCTATTCTACTTTACACAGTGAATACTGAAAAAAGGTACTTTAACACTTAGCTTGTTTTCCAGTTAAATACCATGATTGTGTATGTGTGTGTAATACCGAACTCTGTTCAAACATGTATGGCCTTACATCAGAGAGTTGTTACAAAATATCTCAATAATTACAAGTTTAAAGAAATCCTCATTCTTGAAAATTACAAGCCCAAGGACCTATAATTCACTGAAGTCTTGTTTTGTTGTTCATTTGATATATTTGACTACATTTTAAAGAAATCAAAAAATTCTCTGTAGGGTCATTATGATAATTATTTCATCATAAATATAGATGAAATTGATAGGTGATATGGTAATCTGATATTAAGCATCATTATCACAATTATGTGAAGAATAATTTGCATAGTTTTTAAGCACTGACTTAAGTTCTTCCTATATCAATACCATTTTCAAGGAGATTATTAGTAAGTTTCACTTTTGGACTGTGAAAATGATGGGAAAAGTTTGAAAGACCAAACCCTTTGATTATTACAAAGTTTTCATAATTGTCCTTCACTTCTCCTGGTATTTTCTCTAAAACAAGTGGGAGGGGAATTATGTAAGCACACCCTTAGTCTCTCTTAGCAAGTGCCTGCTCCTGGTTTTCCTCCCTGGATACTTTTTCACAGTCTCTTTACTGGTACCTCTTCCTTTGGTTGATGTCTACAAGTTGAATGCCTCCATGGTTCTTCTTTTGCCTCTATGTTTCTTTGCTCCTCTTTGTCCATTCTCTCTCTGCATCAGCCCATAAATTTCCTTGGTGCCATGTGCCATCTATAGACTGATATAGTTCACAATTATATCTCCAGCCCTGACCTTTTACTGAAACGCCAAACTTGTATACCCAATTGCCTACTTAGTATCTCCACTTAGAGGTCTAAAATGTACCTCAAACTTAGCATGTGAAAAATGCTTTATTTGTCCTCCAGTTTCCCCCACCTTCTCTCTATATATATCCTGTCACATGGGGCAAGAAACCCAAGAGCCATATTCGGCTCCCTTTTGTTCCTTTAGGACTTTCCCCTACATCCAACTCATTGGCAAACCTTAAGGGCTCTTCCACCAAACTATGTCCTGAATCCAACCACTTCTCTTTTTACTGCCACTTACTAGCCCTAGCCATATTAATTCTCATCTTGTTACCACAATAACCTATTAACTTTTCTGTTTTCACTCTGAAAACCCACTTCTACACAGGAGCCCATGTGAATAGGGCAAAGGAACCAGATCACATCACTCTCCTGCTTATATCCTCCAATAATTTTCCAAGCACTTAAAGATTTCACCATAGCCTTCATGGCCCTTCTTGACCTTGCCTTTCAATACTCCTAACCTCATGTAGGTCCCTGCTTCTCCTGACTATACTCTAGCAACTTTTCCCTTTTGTGTGTACTTTGAGCATCCTGATTCTGTTTTTGCACCTCAGGACCTTTGCACTGGTTGTTTGCAGTGTCTGGTCTTCTTCCTTCCCAGGTCATCATATACCCGGCATCCAGGCTTCATGCCAAAGTTTACCTCCCAAGAGATATCTTCCTTGATACTTCTGCCATTATCACATAATTTGTTATATTTTCCATACTAGAGGACCTCAACCTGACACAAAACATTGTCTAAAAATCACCTAGCAGTCAAAATGAACAAGCCAGAAAAGGGGCAATGAAATTATTGTATAGAAAATTTTACTCTTAGAAGGCGTTCAGTGCATACTCAATTTTCATAGGCTAATACAGGAAATGAAAGCCAAGTTCTAATGGAAAGAAAAGGTACTAAGATAATGGGGGATAGAAAGAATGAAGGAATTAGGGATCCCAGAAGTGTAAAGATACCAATAAGTGTAATCAGTTATTTTAAAAAGAGTCTTTTTGGCTGTGCTTAAAATGAGTCCATTGCATTAATTCATGTAGATTAGGGCTCTAAGAACAGAGATGTTATACCTCTGACACCTACAGGAAAGGATGGAGAAGTCCTGATGTTGAATGGGTAGAGAATAAAGAGAAAGTGTCTGATTTGCTGAACAGAATGCAGGGGCTTGGGTGTGCTAGAGGATAGTGAGGCTAATTACATCAATGAAGAAGTTAGAAAGGAGAGAACCTTCACAGAAAAAAATAATTTTGCTTTTTGAGTTTTTGGTATTTCACTTTACATTTGGGCCAGAAATAAACATGGGAATAGTCTATGACCAATGAGGAATAAAACTAGAATTGGAGTGAGATATCATGAGTGAAAATATAAATTTGGTACTTAATCACATATATAGGGTGGTTTTAAAATGGCACGTGCCTGCAATATGCTTATTGCACACCTGCAGAGGCAGAGTTAGAGGCAGTCTCTCGGAGTTTGCAAGGATAGTCCACAATCCAGCAAGTTAGCTCGTAGGCTAAATCCAGTCTACTACCTATTTTTGTATAGCTGGTGAGCTAACAATTTTACATATTTAAATGGCTGGAAAAATTAAAAGTATTATATAATGACTGTGAAAACTGAAATTCACATTTGTACATTTGTACATAAAGGTTTATTGCAATATAGTGAGAGCTATGTGTTTACATATTATCTTACAGCTGCTCTTGTACTACAGTGGCACAAGGTTGAGTAGTTGTGTCTGAGACAGGAGGCTTGTAAAGCCTAAAACATTTTCTCTTTGCTCCTTTACAGGGAAACTTTGATAACCTCTCTTCTCAAAAACAGACCTAGGGAAGAAGGCTTGTGGTTTTAACTAAATTAGCAGAAGAAAGAAAGGGAGACAGTAGAAGAGAATCAAATGAGAGTTGGATGTGTACCAGATAGCATGCTGCCATGGAAGCTGAGGTTATAAAGCCCAAGGAGCAGTGAGTTGGCTCAGCCATGAGAGAGCTTCAGAACACTACCAAAGTACTATTGCTGAGCTTCTTAAGCAGGGATATGCATTTCTCCAAGTATAAGTGATTATGTGAAGCCCAAGGTCCAACTAATCATGGAATATCTTCCTGGAACATGATTTCATTCCAGATTTTTTTTTTGGGGGGGGAAGGATGCTTAAGCCTGGGGAAATAGTTTCATATTTAAAAATAAGCAGCTATTTTACTGTGTAGAATGCAAAATTTGCATGAATTTTTTATATTGAAATTTCTTGTTGCATGAATAATCTTCATATTAAAGTTAGGAGGCTAAAGACACTTCAAATTTGAAATAAGACTGCTTCAGTTTATAATCCAAGAGTTGTAAATTCACTTTTCTCTGTCTTTAAGGATACTTTAGTGGGAAGGTTTGAAAAATACTACATGGAATACTCTAAAGAATATGTCTGAGAGAGCACAATTGTCACCAACTAGAGCTTTAAATAGACCTGGGAATCAAAAAGGTTATAACTCCCTTGTCAACTCCAGTCTATCTGTAATGTTTCTTTGGAATGACAAAGGATTCGAAAGGATTCTGAGACCTGTGTTTAGTTCAGCAGTGATTAGCAATGTGTTCTAATGCTGGGCAAGGTGGCACATGGCAGTTTGCTTTAATGATTCATCATAGATTAATATGAGAATCAGTCTAAACCTTTGACATATTTTTCAGACTATTTAACTTTTCATTTGGATTTCTGTTTATCATCTACTTTCAAAGGCCTAGTTACCCTTACATCTCTGCCTTCACGATTCAAGAGGTATCAGCTAATCTGGTGAGCATGTCCAAGCTTACCATAAAGGAACACTTGCATACTTTATGACAATGATCATCTTAGTCCAATCAATCTTTTCTTGATTCCCACAAAATATACAAGAAAATTAAAAGGGCACTGTATTCCATGTGGAAATTTTTAATATTTTATTCTGCAAGGATGGGATGGCATTTAAAAAGAGTATAGCAGAACAAATATATTAATAGACAAATAAATGGAAGAAACATAAATAAAAAGTTGAAGTGAGTGAAGCTGGGGGCAAGAATATTTAGGATAGTAATGGAACAATTCAGAAAGACAGAATCAAACAGGCTTAAGACCAAAAAAGTGAAGAGGTTAGGGAGAAATTTAAGAGATATTTCTGAGGCAGACTCACTAGACTCCAGCAACAGATTAGATGTATGGAACAATGATAGTAAATGGGTGGAAAGAATAATTTTATAAGTAGTAAGAAATATTTTTTCATTTAGGAGAAGTGTCTTTGGTTTTGAGAGAATATATTTAAGTTAAAAACTTGCCCCCACTAGATAAGAATTTTATAATGAAGACATACATTCTTCTTAATTCTACTTTCTCATCTTAAAAATTTATCTTAGCGTAGAAGATGTATGATTTCTTAAGATCATATGCTCTTTGTAGCCATAACTTAATCATAAAACACCTTGGATAATAAAAATGAAAGTAGAAAATAAATTTAAACCAGAACCATACATATTTTAGGTCATGAGCAGTATCTTTTTAAGGTCTCAAACATTAAAGCATCAATTATAAAATATTGATGATTAAAGATGAAATATACATGATGAAAAAAAATTAGGAACATCCCAAATTAAAATATTTTCAGTAAAACTCATTTCTTTTTTTCATTTTTCATTTATTTTTATTTACATTTAGAATTAACTTACTGATGCTTTATTGATGAATATAAGGGTCTTAGCTTAACCACCTTGGTAGGTAAAAATATTATTAAATGGGGAAGGCATGAAGATGAATTATTTGGGAGGAGGGGCAGACCAGTGATTATGCTGTAGCATCACAGAGAACTATCTTACCCAGAGTCTCTGGTTTCCAGGCAGGTTTGGGCAGTGGAGATGTTGGTGTAAGACTGGAAGCTGGAGGGAGGGAGAAGCCAGGGTATTTCTTCCTCTCTCACTTTGCCTTAGGCAGCATTTCTCCTGGTGACCAGACTCTTTTCCAAGATTTTGGCTCTTACTAGATAAGCTTTCTGTCTTTGGTGCCAGCTTCCTCAAAGGCCGTAACTCTAGCTTCAGCTATGATCCTTGTGCTAGCTGGGTGGCCTTGCCTACTAGATTCTGCAAACTCTTTTTGTTACCTCTCTTGATATAGTGGCTTTTTACTGTTGCTAATCTCCTGCTCGTCTGATTGTCTTGCCATTCCAGTTTTAGCTTCTCCTCTCATTCACCACCTGTATAACCAATTTCCAGTGTTAAATTGCCTATTTGAAATAGCTAGACTGGTTTAGTTCCTTTACTGGACCCTGACTGATAATGGTAATAGTTTTAAATACATTGAACTTGAGATAAGTATGGGGTCCCCTAGTCAAATATTTAGTAGAGGCTTGGAAATAGTTAACAAACTCCTGGGATATAGGCTTATAAGTCAATAACCATAGGTGATAGCTGAAGTATGAGGTTAATTTCCCAGCTGGAGTGAGGAGATGGAAAGACTAAATCGAAAGGATTAAGTAGTGGGCTAACCCTTGAAATGTCAATATTTAAGTCAAGAAAGAACTTGAAGACTGAAAAGGAGTAGTCAGAGAAGTAGAAACCCAGGTTAGGAATGTCACAGAAGCCAAATGAAAAAATTCCTCAAGGGCCCAATGGAGTCAAATTGGTAGAAATAGCAGATAAAAACACAGAAAAGGACTGAAGTAAATGAGGCAAATATTTTCCTTTGTGTTTAGCAAAGGGAATGTATTGCTACATTTGTCAGAACAATTGTAATGCAGTGGTTGGAAGAAAACAAAACTATGATGAGTTAAGACCAATGAGAATGGGAGGGGATTGGAGACATCAATGAATGTAAACTACTTTTCAGGATACTGAGCATGGAGGACCTTAAAGAGTATCTTAAGTTGAAGAGAGAGAGGAAGGGATGAAGCCATAAAAGGAGTGGATACTGAAGGGAATGAGATCAAGAGTAGATAGTTATCCCTTTTGGAAGAAAAGGGAGGATAGTATAGTTTTTCTAACATGGTATTATCAAGTAGTATCCAAAATACACACATTTCTCTAAAATGAACAAATGTATATCACATGCTTTTCTTTTTCTCTCCTACTTACGGCTCCCCTCGAAAGCAAATATATATATATATATATTTCTTTTTTTGTAGGAATATATATATATATATATTTTTTGTCTTTTTGCTATTTCTTTGGGCCACTCCCGCGGCATATGGAGGTTCCCAGACTAGGGGTCTAATCGGAGCTGTAGCCACTGGCCTACGCCAGAGCCACAGCAACGCGGGATCCGAGCCGCGTCTGCAACCTACACCACAGCTCACGACAAAGCCAGATCCTTAACCCACTGAGCAAGGGCAGGGACCGAACCCACAACCTCATGGTTCCTAGTCGAATTCGTTAACCACTGTGCCACTACGGGAACTCCTGTAGGAATATATTTATGTATTTGTTGTAGGAATCACATATCACCTTTGCATATAATCTCACACTTTAAGTTGAGTGTTAACTTTTTCCAAATGTCTGTAGCAAGAGATGAAAATTCCATGTTTACAGTGACTGAGATCTTTGGTCAGTCATCATCTTGAAAAAGAACAAAAACATATTCATAAGATTGGCTTTTCCTAAGTGCTCATCTGTCAAACATTTTTTCTATGATGAGGACACTTAAGACTTACTCTTAGCAACTTTTAAATATGCAATACAGTATTATTAACTATAGTCACCACGCAGTATATTACATCCCATGACTTATAACTGGAAATTTATGCCCTGTGACTCCCTTCACCCATTTTGCCTGCCCCCACTCAAGTATTTTTTTATTGAAGTATACTTGATACATAATATATGGTTTAAGTGCACAATTTTTAAGTTATATTCCATTTACAGTTATTATAAAATATTGGCTATATTGCCTTGCTATATTATATACCCTTGTATAGCTTATTTTATACATAATACTTTGTACCTCTTAATCCCCATTCATATATTGCCCCTCCCCCTCCTGCATGGTAACCAGTAGTTTCTTCTGTGTCTGTGAATCTGCTTCTTTTTTGCTATATTCACTAGTTTGTGGTATTTTTTTAGATTCCACATATAATTAACACCATACAGTATTTGTCTTAGTTCATTAAGCATAATATCCTCCCTCCAAGTCCATCCATGTTGCTGCAAAGAGCAAAATTTCCTTCTTTTTAATGGCTGAATAGTATTCCATTGTGTGTGTATACCAAATCTTCTTTATCCACTCATGTGTTGCTGAACACTTAGGTTGCTTCCATATCTTGGCAATTATGAATAATGCTACTGTCAACGTTGGAATGCAGGTATCTTTTTGAATTAGCATTTTTATTCCAGATATATAGCCAGTGCTGTGTCATATGATAGTTCTTTTAGTTGAGAAACCTCCATACTGTTCTCCACAGTGACTGTACCAATTTATATTCCCACCAACAGTGTACAAAGTTACCCTTTTCTCTTGTCAATATTTGTATTCTTTTCTGTGATAGCCATTCTGACAGGTGTGCAGTAATATTTCATCATAGTTCTGATTGCATTTCCTTGATGATTAGTGATAGTAAGCACCTTTTCATGTGCCTGTTGACCATCTGCATGTCCACTTTGGAAAAATGTCTATTCAGGCCTTCTACCCATTTTTAAAATTGGGTTGTTTGGGTTTTCTTTTGATGTTCAGTTGTGTGAGCTGTTTATATATGTTGGATATTAACCCCTTATCAGTCATATCATTTGCAAATATTTTCTTTCATTCAGTATATTCTCTTTTCATTTTATCAATGGTCTCTTTTGTTCTACAAAAGCTTTTAAGTTTAATTAGGTTCCATTCGTTTATTTTTGTTTTCCTTTGTTTTAAAAGATCCAAAGACATATTGCTGTAATTTATGTCAATGAGTGTTCTATGTTTTCCTCTAAGAGTGTTATAGGTTCCTGGTCCTAAATTTAGGTCTTTAATCCATTTTGTGTTGTTTACAGTAATAGAGAATGTGCTAATTTCATTCTTTTACATATAGCTGTCCAGTTTTCCCAGTGCAACTTATTGAAGAGACTGTCTTTTCTCCACTATATGTTCTTGCTTCTTTCTTGTATATTAATTGACCAAAGATGCATGGGTTTATTTCTGGGCTATTTTCATGCCAGTATCATACTGTTTTGATTACTGTAGATTTCTAGTATAGTCTGAAGTCAAAAGCATGATTCCTCCTGTTCTGTTCTTCTTTGTCAAGATTGTTTTGGCTGTTTAGGGTCTTTGTGTTTCCATACAAATTTTAAAGTTATTTGTTCCAGTTCTGTGAAAAATGCCTCTGGTATTTTGATAGGGATTGGAAAGGAAAACGTAAAACTGTCACTTTTTGCAGATGGCATGATAGAAAATTCTAAAGATGCCACCAAAAAACTACTAAAACTCATCAATTCAGTTAAGTTGAAGGATACAAAATTAATATATTAAAATCTGTTGGATTTCTATATACTAACAATGAACTCTCAGACAAATTAAGGAAATAATCCTATTTACCATCACATCAAAAAGAATAAAATACAAAGGAATAAGCCTACCTAAGGAGGTGAAAGACTTGTATTCTGAAAGCTATAAGACACTGATGAAAGACATTTAAGACAGCACAGATGAAAGGATATACTGTGTTCTTGGATTGGAAGAATATTGTTAAAATGACCCTACTACCCAAGGCAATCTACAGATTCAATGCAATCCCAATCAAAATACCACTCAAGCTTCTTAATTGAGAATGTTGTAGGCCCACTTTTACAGATGCTAAACTACTTGAAAGTATTCAGAAGAAAACCAGTTTCATATGTTCTATTTATACACATTGTATGAAGTATAGGAATGGTATAGCTATTTGTGGAAAACCACCAGATCTTCTTTGCATAATTACCCTGAAGCTGTAAATTACACTGTAGTGTGTGTGTCTCTGTTGGTTTGTATATGCTTATAAGTAGGAGGCTTGGAAATTAAGTAGCTGTAATCACTTCCCACAAGAATAAAAGTTTGAGCAAATAATATCCAGACATCAAAAAACAGATTGAAGAGAACTGATGCTTTCATAACTATATTCTGTTTTGTTGATGAGAATTATTTTTTAAATAGCCAAGGACAGGTAATAAATTGTATTGCTTAGTATATGCCACTCTGCTGACCATACTTTAACATTTTACCTAATTGAATCCTTAAAACACAACTCATCCATTTTTTACTTAATTTAGATCTTAAGACACATATTGTTACCTCCATTTTATAGATGAGTAAACTAAGACCTGGGGACATTAAATAATTTGTCTCAGGCTACGGAGTCCAGACTAGAAGAGAGGCAGTGAGTCTCTAAAATCCCCACTCTTAACCACCTATGCTACAGTGCAATTTATATAGCTAAACTAGTGCCTGAGATGTACTTATAAACATAGGGTTTAAAATTTGTCTGCTTTTTTTTAAGGACTATTATTTAAAGGTACAGCTGTTAATGTACTGCCTTTTTTTCCCACCTAAATGGATGTCTCAGGAAAAGAAAATCTCCACAAAAAATAATTTTGAATTTTTTAATGCACAAAAGAACGTCCCAGAGACAGAACTGGTATTGACTTATTAACGATGAAGCACTATATAAAGAAGCCCCCTTCCCAGTTAGTAAATAGGAATATAGTGTAAATAGATGTGAAAGGAGGTGAACACTTTAGGATTAAATGCAAACCCTAAAGTTGTATACAACATTCATATATGGCTTATTATCTCATAGCAATATTATTTTCATAATGATGTATTTGATATTTATACTTACTGGTAAGATGCTTTTTGACTGAGAAGTTAAAACAAAAATGTGCAAGAGGTAGTTTAGCCAATGCAAGGTGAGAAAAAGGCTTTTCCTTGCTTCTGTTTTTTTCCTCAGAAATCTACAACCCTTCCTTTTTGTTTTAATTTTCTTCTGGATCAGCAAGGGAAATAATTTTTCTTTTGGAAAAAAAAAAAAAAAAGCAAATCAAAACCCTTTAAGAACTGCTTCCCCTAAAGTGGACAAGGATGTTTTGGAAACAACTGCTCTGAAAGTTACCTGGGCAGTCTCTACTCAGTCTTGGATATGAGATAAATTCTGGCTCAAAGAAGACCTGTTAAGATCTGACCAGAAGTTGTAGGAATTCATTCTGTTTTCTCCTTAAATACGATGCATGGCCTCATGATGGTAATTTCTACACTGACCCAAGAATATTGATAGGTGTTCTGTCACTGCAAGTCAGGAACTGCTTTAAATAAAAACTCTCTCTATATATTGAAATCTGAAGTTAAAAGTTTGAAAACTTCTCTAGCTGGCCTGTGAAACTGCATGATGAATTCTCCAAATGACTGCAAGTCATTCCTCATGTTTTCAGTTGACTTTATGAGACACATCTAGACTCAAAGGGAGTTTTGGCTTCTGACTGCCAGCTGCATCATGCTTGAACTGTTGAGAGACTTGGGGAAGGTCTATCGATGTTCAAATCCCTTGATACGGGTCATCTGAATCTATGTACAAACTAGCTTATCCTATCCTTATAATGAGAAATAAGCCCACACAAAAAAAGGAACGTTAAGTTTCAAGGGGCAACAAAACATTCATCAATTCACAAAACTAGAACAGTCATTTACCAGACAATGGTTAGGAACCACTAGAAACAAAGTGACATTAATCAGTATTAATCAGGTATGCCTTGTTACACAGAAGAAAGCATAAATATACAGTAAAATGAGAGGTTTATATGTAGCCCCAGCAGAGTATGTACAGATCTGAGCCACTGTGAAGCTGAGCGGGAATTCCTGTAGCAGAGTCCCAGCTAAGAGCAGCTTCCGCGCACAACTGTTGGAAGCTAGCAGATGCTGAGAACGTGTGGTAACACTAAGCAGATACCCACATGCATTTATCCTTGAAAATGCACAACGTGAGAAATAAAGGTCACAAGTGAAATAGCACTTTGCCTGCCAAGCATTGTCCTTCCCATAAATATGCACAAGTCCATTCTCCAGTGGGGGATCTGCAACCTCAGGCCTCCTGCCCCTCCACAGGGCCAGGGCGACTCTCTTGGTGGCACAAAGGGAGCTGAGTTTCAAGCTGTACACTTACTCCTGCCTTCACAGTCTCCAGATGCAAACCAAAGCATAAATAACACAGAGACCATGCTTGTGTCTCCTCCTTTCACAACGTTACTGGGAACAGGGACTGGTCAGAGCAGCACAAATGCCACACACCAGTGTCCAGGAGTGGAGAGTAGCTCTGTGCACTTCTGCAAAAAACACCACCCCACCACCCAAAAAAACCAAAAAAATCCACCCTCTGTGTCTTTTATTTTACTGATTAGCTCTATCTGTAGCTAGGAAGACGCTGTGTTGCTCCTGGGCTCTATCAATCAGCTTCCTCTTCTTCTTCTTGTTCTTTTTCTCCTTTGCCTTTGGAGCTCTCTTCCCTGCAATGGGGGTGGGGGTGGGGGGGAAGGGGGCAAGAAATGAAGACATGTCAGAAAAGGCTCTTTCTCTAGGAAAGAAAACACAAAACATTAAGAGTTTTACACAAAGCCCATCTGGAAAACATCACCTATGGAAAAAGCAGCCTCAAAGAGAAAATTGTTCACATTAATTTTGATGGAATAATAATAATTTACTAAATTGGATATGCTGTCTAAAACAGAGACTGATCTTCCTGTTACAGGGAACTGGCATATTTAAAAAGCTCCCAGCGGCCTGATCAGTCCTGCAAATATCATTCTGCCACAAAAATTCCATTTATCCCCTCCTCCTTTTAACAATGCTACCCTTTACTAGACATCTTTACATCTTTCTACTGCTCCACATGTCATTGGGTCAAAAGAAAATAAGCATCTATCTACAGTAAATATACCAGAAGTTTCAAACTCCCCTCTCCCGGCCCCATGGGAGAATAAAAACTCTAGCTTTTAACATCACTCCCCCAGTGTTCTCCAAAGGCCAATATATGAAATGACATATGTGGAATACTTCTTTATTTTCTATAAAAATTCATGAGGACATCATTTGTTACATGGCTTATGGCTTCTTATACAAATCTCCTAGGCAAGTTGTTTTGAGAGCAAGGAGAATCCTTGACAGTTTCTAAAGAAGTGGTGGTTGAATGTCTCACTACCAGAAAATCCTATTTCTAGTCTTTGCTTTAGCTACTAGGAAGCCCAGCCCACAGCTAAAATAGTTGATGTCTTCCTCCATCAGGAGTTTGGGGATGAAGTTTTCCCCTTGCCTCTGCTGTATTTTACTTCTTCCATCTTGTGGTTATGGTTCATGGTCTTCATAAAGTCTCAACATTTTTTGGCAAGTATGGATACATAGGACCGTGAGAAAAAAAGAGTAAGAAACATAGGCATTTGCTTTAGATCCTTTGCCCTCTTTGGGTTCTAAACACATAGGAATCATGGGATTTATAAAAGAGAAAAGAGCTTTGAGGCTCATCTGCATTTGTAGTTTGGCACTGTATACTTTTGGTACAGGAAAGTCCTCCTCACAGTCTAGAAAGAAACCTGTCACCTCTTCCTCCTCCTCTACCTGACCCCACTTCCAATTTTATCATGTATTTCTACAAACTTAAGTTTTCTCTTCCTATGAGGTAGGGCCATTAGACACTGTAGCCATCAGTACCACAGGTAGAACATTCTTTTCTTATCCATGCTCTCCATTGTTCCTGCACCTAAGAAATGCAATATCCCAGAGATCCTTTCATTATAGGGACATTGCTGGTCAGCTTTTCAATCCAGACAGTGGAGAAGGTGGCTGATTTTAGAAATGGAAAAGAAATAGGCCAGAGGTTAGATAGATAGACACATGCATGCTCTATAAAACCAAAGTCACATGAGATTAAAGGAGGCCATGAGATTTCTAAAGAAGGGAGGCAGTTCCCATTCCTGCTCTTTCTGATCAAAAAGGATCTGTTTTGTTTGAGGATAGATAACAGTTTCACTTGTTAAGACTCTAGAACATGATTGGTACATAGTCAATTTTCAATAAGTAAAACTTCCCTGTGTAAAACTTTTTATCACAAAAGGTAAAGAAGAATAACTTATTTTTAATAGGACACTACAGTAAAATAATAAGAATACAAGCATGCCCTCATATTAAATTATGAAGGTCCTTGAAGTTAACTTCTGGTTCTCATTAAATTCTGGCATTAAACTTATAATGGCATTTTGCCATCTTTAAACGTAGTTATTCCTACCCAATGAAACTTTACTCCAAGCCACCATTAATCAAAGAAACTGTAAAGTTACAACTATTTAGTAACACCATATCTAATGATGAGACACACTCCTGAGGGAAGAGAGATGACATAAAATATAATAGCATGTTTAAAAAGAAGCTTCAATTATAAAGCTTTATGTAGGTTTTCTTAGTTCTATATTTTCTCTAAAAATAACAGCAAAAAATCCTTAGTTTTAAAAAAATCATTACCATGTAAAAATTCAGTTTATGTTTCATTTTTTTAAAGGCTGGAGTTTCTTCTAGAAGCAAATCAAAATTAAATGAAAAAATGCAAACCTTCCTATATTTTAAAACATGTTAAGATAAAAATATACTGAATATGTTATTTAAAGAAGGCGTTTCACATTCGTTTCAATTCTCCATATAAATTATGTAGTTGAAAGTTAAATGTGCACGAATTTTGGTTGCAGCGAATCTATGCTAAATGACTGTGAACTCATTTTAAGAGAAGGCTAATTTCATGTTATTAATATATTATTCCAATGTAATTGTCGATATCAAGTGGTCTTTTGTGTTTGCTGGCTGGTGTAACATTGTGCGATAGGGGAAGTTAATATTTGCATAAAGCAGTTCATTTCATACTGTGGCAAAAAAAATCGTAAGTGCTTTGGCAAACTTATTTTATACAATCGTATGATTATTCCATTGGCAGTAAGTTATATCGTACTGGTTCCAACTATAGATGTTTTCGGAGACCTTATTAGAGCCTAAAATTCTTCCTCAGAGGTCCCTTTTAAATGATATCTCTGTGCTATTGGTCATTGCTTGGTTTTGGTTTCAGTCAGCCCCATTTCTCATGTAGGACATAATGCAAATACCAAACAATTAAGATGGTTAGCCAAGATTTGAACATGGATAGTCCTAACTTAACTGAAAATATTTTGTGATCCATACTAGGTTGTTTTGACTTTAAGCCAACTCAAAGGAATAAAATATTAAAACATAAACTACTAACATGTCCAAGACCCTTTCCATATCCTATATTTTCTTCTGAACTCTTATATTTGAAAATGTTAAGGAACTCAAGATTAAAGCTGATAAAAATACATCCTTGTTCTTATCTACATATTTGAAAATAAGTTATACTGGACATGTGAGTATATTACTTTGTTTCTACTTCTTTACGTCTGTGGACATGAGATTAGACTCAGAGAATGACTTCTATGTTTTCAGATTGTTTCACATTATCAAGCACATTCGTCCTGAGCATTTAAAAGCAAATATGATACCAGTTACCCAAAGAATAATTCAACTCATGGATTTAACTTTCTTGTTTTTTAAAAAAAGACTTGTAACATGTACTGCACAAAATGAGTAGAAAAGATTTGAGTTTTATGAAGACTGTCAGCCTTCAGGTATGTCCAACTCTAATGAAAAATTCTGCACTATCTTTATCCTGAGTATTTTAAGAATGCAGTGCCTTAACAAATCACTGGTAGGTAGGCAGTCTTGTAACTGGGATCCCTGGTAACACTTTATGGTTGTGACTCTCAATTTCAACATCTATAGAATGAAGATGCTATAGTTATCTTTCACTAAAGTCATGAAGCATCATGTGAAAAAGCTGTGTTCCTAGGATGAAAAAATGTGTAAAACATCACTAGCGAGACCAGATTATCATCAACATGAACAAAGTTAGAAAGATGCTATCAAAGCCAACTCTCCCCAACATAACGACACTGACTTGCACACATGTGGAAATGGTCCAAGAGGATAACCTATCAACTCTTTCCCACAGAAAGGTGAACAGTTCCTTATGGAAATACTCACAACATCCAGCTGTAGATTACTGCCATTAGAATCAGAAACAGAATAGATTATTTCGAACCAATATTATCAGGCAGACTCACAAATTACATGAAGCTGTGAAAATACGGACTCCACTGCCAGTCGGACATGAATGCCATTCTTTCATAAGCTCCCCAATTCAAATGATTTTCACTTTTATTAGATTTAAGTAAGAGTTTTTTCATCATTGGAACAATGGTCCTTGTAAGACATAATGGCTGTTCTGGGTTTGCATTGCAATTACTGAGTGTTTTGAGAAAGACTTCCTGATGATAAATACAATGAAAGAACATTCAATAAATTCAGTAGCTGTAACTACAGAAAAAGATAAGAGCTTCTCTCTCCATATATATACACGCATAAACATACACACAAGCAAAACTGGACAAAGTAAGCCATATCGTGAAAATTATAATTACCCCTGGTATAGTCGCAACTATTGATGACCAGCCTAATCACCTGAAACCAGCATCAAGTTTAACTAAATTTTAATGATAAGTTTATGATGCTGACTTGAAACCTGGGATTCACTGTATTTATGAAATTCATCATGGAGGCTTAAGAATCACCTCCAATGATCCTGCAAAGCATCTAAAACTTGGGACAAGAAGTCTGTGTAACTACTAACTTGATGAATCTTGTCATACTTCAGAGGACGTGCTGGAGGCAGCTTCCACATGTAAAGCCACAAGGACTGAGATGCAGATAATAAATAGTAATTGGCCTATTTCTTTTTCTCATACGGATAGTTTCAGTTTGCCCAAGAATGAGTAGCAACAGAGATTTATTCATTTAAGAGTGACTGATCACTCACTGGAAAAAATGCCAGCCGGTTTCTAAAATATTGGAAAAGCTCATAAAAATAGACAAAACACCTAAATACAATTCATAAAAGAAAAACAGCTCATCAATATAATTAAAGAATCAAATCTCATAATTAAAACTGCCAACTGAGATAGAACTGCAAAGATTCTTAAAAGTGAAAGTTTCTAAAAGTGGGTGAGAATGTGGTGAGGCAGGCAACAGGGATATTTATGAGAATATAAAATCGACACAGCCTTTTTGAAAAGCCATCTGGCAATGTGTACAAAAGCATTAACAATATTCCTAACTTTTGACTCAGATCTAGGAATCTATCCTAGGAAAATAACCTAAAGTTGGACAGAGATTGATGCATAGAGATGTTTACTATCATTCTGGAAAAACAGTAAATTACCTAAAAGCCCTACTACAATTGTTCAGGACCTCTTCTTTTTATGATTATTGAAACTATTATAAAGTCTGCTTTCAGCTATGAAGTATTTTATATTTTAAGGCCATGACATTTAAATTTATTCCCAAGAGTGCTATTATTACATGTCCCTAAAACTTATCGTAAAGGGGTATCAGTAAAAGCTTGTTATTTGGAAGCATTCCTTCTGTGGTGGTAAACAGATTCCTTAGTGGAGAGATAGATCAGAATTGTATCTATGAGATGGCATTCCTATCGTGGCTCAGCAGAAACGAATCTGACTAGTAACCATGAGGATGCAGGTTTTATCCCTGGCTTTGCTCAGTGGATTGAGGATCTGGTGTTGCCACGAGCTGTGGTGTAGGTCAGGGACACGGCTTGGATCCCACGTTGCTGTGGCTGTGGTGCTGGCTGGCAGCTACAGCTCAGATTCAATGCCTAGCCTGGGAACTTCGACATGCCCTGAGTGCAGCCCTAAAAAGACAAAAAAAAAAAAAAAATGAATCTAAGATATGAAAGCTTAAGAACTGCTAACCTAAATATTAGACATTAAGAACAGATTTTGGCTTGCAAAGCTTCTTTTCTCTAGAAAGGAATCCAAGTAGGCAAATATGATGAGCAGAACTGGGTCTACCACTATATACCACATAGCCTAAGATAAAAAGCTCTCCACTTTCCATAATGGCAACAACATATTGATGGTTATTTACCTACATTAGCTAGACAGTCAGAGGAGAGAGTGAGCTAGAATGAGTAAAGCAGATGAATCCATTTGGCTCCTTCTTTATAGTACAAAGTTCCTTAACTGGCATTTTAAGTAACATCTATCTGGTTTTTCAGTAATAGGCTCTTTCCACTGAAAACATTTCACAGTTGTCTTTTTCAAGGACTGGCATACTGTCCACTAGCTGTTTAATGTTAGTGATCAAAATTTTTTTAGAAAAAAAAAATAAGCTAGAGAAAAATCAATAAATTTTAAAGTGTTAAAAAATAACAAGCCACCTACTTAGGAAACTTTACTGGACATCTTGAATTTCAACTCATAACTTGAAAAACTTTCACCTTAGTCATTTCATCTTGATAAAAAAAAAAAAAAAGAGCACGTGCTTCTAAAATTCCACACACAATCTGGAGGTTAACTTACCAGTTGTCTTATTCATCTTACAAGGCTATTGGTGGAGAGTGACAACCACCCAGAATAAAAAATAGTGGACAAAATGGGCTTCTCTAAACATACAAACATGAAAGTCATTCAGAATTCAGAACACAATATCTTTGTAGATTTATACTAATTTGTAAGCACTAATTCAATAAGCCAATTCTGACTGTGTGTTATTGTTCTTTTATCTGTAAAAGTTTACCATGGTTTTGTTGTAAAAAGAAGAGTACAATTCTTCTCATAAGACATTTTAGTAAGCGTAAGGTCTGTTGCTGGTTTTGCTGAAAGGAAGCCCCATCTGGTTTAAAAATCTTATTTTATGTTCATATTGATGAAGATGAAAAGATAATCCTAAGGATGACCTGAACCTTTATAAATTAAGTGTATCACCACTGAGGTTTCCTGCAAACGGTATTTCAAAATTTCCTCATCATATAGCTCCAAAGAAAATTACTGTTCTTTGGGTATAAAACAAAATTTCTATTCCTGAGCCCCTAACAACTCATTTGAAGCAATAAAAGACCACAGAAAAGTAATATGAATAATATCTGGGTTTGTTCCATACAATATTGGTCACTCAGTTGATTTAAGTTTTTAGAAATCTGGTAACTCAAACATAAAAGGACAAAAATCAGTTTAGACAAGGTTCCATGGATTTAAGATAGGTGAGAATAAACAAAGAGAGGTGGCTTCAAAAGTGGCTAAAGTTCCTTTCATAGCTATTTTAGGATCACTCTATAAAAGACAAAGAGTTTCAGGGTAGTCAAGATAAAATAATCCTGTCCAAAACTTCGTGTGAAAAAAATATATAACTCTACCACAAGGGGGCAATAATTCACTTTATTGTAAGATTTTCTCTGGTTTAAATATGTATGTATACAGGAGAGCTTTTAGGCTCTAACTTTTTACTTTCTTTTAACCCCAACTGGAAGTATTCTTTTTTCTTTTCTTTTTAGCCAAAGCTAAAGCAGACTGTAGTGGACTAAAGAATAGATAGCAAGACCCAAATGCAGCATAAGGAAAAATATAATTACTTTTCTATTAAAAAGATGTTTGAAGGTAAGGAGGGCTAATGAGAAAAGAAAGTTAAATTAAGATGAATATGCTATTTGAACAGTGATTTAGGGGTAAAAGGCATTATTCAGGTTCCCATTTTCATACAGGAAAGTTAACCTAAACAACTATAAAGAACAGGCCTTTTTTTCCTTAGGTCTTTTATCTAAAAGAAGGGAGTTAAAAGAAGAACTAATGATGATCTTCGTATCTTCTGGTCCAGAGAGTGCACATAAATTTATTATTAAGTACAAAAGCTGATTGTTGGGTGGTGATTCACGACCAAGGCTTCTGATCACATTGGCTTCCCAGCCAGTGGACCACACTGGGGAGGGTGAAGAGACAGCAAGTATACCTGACATTACTACCCTCTGCTCTGGTCCAACCCTGCTAAGTGCTTTAGATAAGAAGCAAGCAAGGCACAGAAAACCAGAGTGACCTATCCAAGTTCCTACAGCTAATAAACAGCAGAGTCAATGTGGAACCAGGTTTCAATACTTCTCTCATATAATTTTACAACTGTTAAAGTCCCTGGATAAGGACACAATGATAGTTATTTTTCAAGAAAAGCAGAAAAGCATTAGAAAACAACAAATATTACTCCAACAGAGTTCTATGAGAGATTTCCATGACCTCATCATAACTAAAAATGCTTATAAACTGTCAAGTATGGCATACATGACAACGTATCTCTAACTTCTACTTTCTGTAAATTTACATGGCTTGATCCGTGGCTTATTCTTTTTCTTACCTTTTATCAAGATGCAATCTATAGTTTCTTGGTGGGGTAAGTGGATTGGTAGACAGTCCTGCTATGTACCATGCACTGTGGACCATACACATTGTTATGTCATGAATATCATCAAAAAATTTAAGTACTCAAATCATTCTGCCAGAATGTCATACAGCTATGCACCCTAAATATACTCAAAATAAATAAAATTTGAGAAAAACATCAGGCTCATTTGGCATTCTTAAATTAAGTCAGAAAAACATCATGTTTTGCAGAGAAAGTGATACTACTGATTTCATTTGATTAGGAGCAATAGGATAACCAGAGAAGAATTTCAAGTCCCTCCAAAGCTGACCTCATAGTATATCAGAAGGTACCTTTTAAGATAATTCCATTTGAATAAGATGATTTAATCCCTTCTTCTTGGTCTTCAATCAATAACCATTAACTAAATGAAAAAAAAAAAGAAGAAGTCCAAGAAATGATGTTTAGGCCTATTATTATATGGCAAGCATTTATTTAATTTGGATTCAACACAATTTCTTTGGGACTTGAAGACATACCTACAATGAAAAGAAAGTAAGGAAGGTTTCTACAGGATGGTGATGTCAGAATATGGGTTATCAGGCCAGCCGTGGCTCACCTGAGTGGCAGGCCTTACATGAGGACGGTCAGCACAGGGTTACATGAGGGGAGGCAGAGGCTGGGTCAGGAGCCGCGGCAACATGAGGGGATGAATGTTCATCTTCCTCAAATGCATCCTCTCTCTGCCCTTGCAGCCCTTTGAACCTCCCTCACTAAGAAAGGCACCACCTTTTGCTCCAATTGTATGTGTGCTTATATTTCCTGGCTCCTAGTTTGTGAATAATTACAAATAGCTACAATTTAATGCCAATGTGTGCCACCGAGTACTGGTTAGAGTCTTACTAAAAATCAAGTTACAGACACTCATTCAAACTTATTTCTAAACTGATAATAACAGTGGCACCCACCTCAGTACTGCTGTAAAATAAACATGTGTCAAGTTTCAGATATTCTCCCTGGCACATCCATGCGAAATAAATGACAGCATTACATGAGGCACCTCATGTGTATTATTTCTAGTCCTTATGACAGCCCGCGAGGTAAGCATTATTTTCACTTTGCCGATGAGGAAATAGGTTTAGAGAAGTTAAGTAAATAGCTCAGAATCACATAGCTCGTCGGTGATTCAAACCAACATCTGGCAGATCCTAAAACTTGTACTCTTTCCACTGTACTCTTTGGATCCCTGGTGCCCAGCAAAACATCTTTGATCTCATAATCATTTAAATGGCTGCTGAACAAACTAATCAGTAAATACTAGGCTGAAGAAAGCCATCAGCTTCCCCACCCAGGCCCCCCACTACATCAGCCTTCTCTTGGGCCACATTGGCTCCCCAGTGGGCCTGGCCTACCACTTCTATTTCTCATAGTAGCTATCCTCTGGGGTTAAAGGACTTCAAAGTCTCAGGTTCCTGGGGATAAGCAACAGAGTTAACATTTTCATGTCAGTAGCAACAGTGCACCCATGGAAAATCTCAAGGGAAGAAGACATAGGATGTCTCTTTTTCAGCTGGGAGTTGGAGGAAGTTTAGACTTGTGGTTCCAAAAGTTAGTTCACGGGCCAGAGATGGTAGAATCCTCTGGGGAGATTATTATTATTTTTTGTCTTTTCGCCTTTTCTAGGGCTGCTCCTGCGGCATATGGAGGTTCCCAGGCTAGGAGTCGAATTGGAGCTATAGCTGCTGGCCTACACCAGAGCCACAGCAACGCTGGATCAGAGTCGCATCTGCGACCTACACCACAGCTCACGGCAATGCCGGATCCTTAACCCACTGAGCAAGGGCAGGGAGCGAACCCACAACCTCATGGTTGCTAGTCAGATTCATTAACCACTGAGCCACGATGGGCACTCCTGAGATTTTTTTTTTTTTTAAATATAAGTTTCATTGCCATACACGAACTCCTGAATGAAACACCTGCGGGAGGGAAAATCAAACATCCTACTGTTTAATAAGTTTGCTTAACCTCAGCTGAAAACAGTATTTCACTCTCCAGAAAAAGTGCAGACTGTTAAATATATAAACTGAAATCAAAGGAAACTACCACACATAATACACACACACACACACACACACATATATGTATATGTACATATATGGGTATATACACACACATAAGAAGTATCTGTAGTATTTCGCAAGCATTGCTTATGTCATTCTTATATCACTATGTTCTAATCAGTTTTATTTGAAAGGTCTTAAAGAAAAATGAGAAATGAAAAGTTTACATGTAACATGAAAAAATTTAAAATGTAATAGAAATAATTGAGAATAAACCATCACTGAATCCAACATCCCAGAGGAGACATGCATTCCAAACTACTATAATTTCAGTAAAGACATCGCCTGGAGTTTCATAAGAAAATTATATAAAGGAATATCAGTGAGCTCTTACTGTGTTATAAAATACCTGCTTCTCACAATCTTAGCAGGGCAGGTTCTAGGACTTGTGCTGAAACTTGACCTAAAACCATCAATGTGAAAATAGTTAAAAAGGGACTTTGAGGAAAAACTACAGAGAATGTTTTGCCAAGAAACAAAAAAGATATCAATGCTCACAGGATATGTGAAAAATTATCTTTTAAAATAGAACTGTTTTCTACCTTTCACTATGTTGCTAATCAAAAAATAGATAAAATTATAGCTACAAAGATATAACACAACCATAAGAACGCCTCTATCTATTAGGGAAGTTAGAGACTGAGTTACTGAGAACAGATGTGAAAAGCTTTTTTTGTTTTACTACTTTTCAAAAAGTTGGAAACTATTTCTCTGACAGTAGCTTAACTAGAACTCAGTCGGAAGACAAGGAATGAATTAAGAAACTTCTGGCAATTGCTTCCAGTCAGTTTGATTCTAATACAAAATAGAAAAGAAAGTGTGGGTGATAAATATTAAAGAAGATTAAAATGTATACTTTGATACTTTCTTGAAGTAATAAACATGTTTTGAATTTTTTTATTTTTATTTTATTTTTTTGCTTTTTAGTGCTGCACCTGTGGCATATGGAAGTTCCCAGGCTAGGGGTTGAATTGGAGCGACAGCTGCTGGCCTACACCACAGCCACAGCAAGGCGGGATTTGAACCGTGTCTGCAGCCTACAGCACAGCTCACAGCAATGCTGGATTCCCAATCCACTGAGCAAGGCCAGGGATTGAACCTGCATCCTCATGGATCCTAGTTGGATTCATTTCCACTGCACTACAATGGGAACTCCCTGGAATAATAAACATTTTTAACTGCCTTAATGTTTCCAAGTCTTCTTATGGGAAAATGTAAAGTTCTATCCAAATAGTGCTATCTAAATATTTTGTTAAAAACTAAATTGATTCTGGAGTTCCCGTCATGGCTCAGTGGTTAACGAATCCGACTAGGAACCATGAGGTTGCAGGTTCGATCCCTGCCCTTGCTCAGTGGGTTAAGGATCTGGTGTTTCCGTGAGCTGTGAGGTTGCAGATGCGGCTTGGATCCTGCATTGCTGTGGCTCTGGCGTAGGCTGGCGGCTCCAGCTCCGATTCGACCTGGGAACCTCCATATGCCGAGAGAGCATGAAATGGCAAAAAGAAAAAAAAAAACTAAATTGATTCTAACATAAATCAAGTCTTTCTTTGAAGACAACTGCAGATGTGTTTCAATGACTATTGAATCTTAAATTCTGGGTCACAGAAGGTTTCAGTGGGCACGAAGTAGGCTATTTTAAAAAGTACTGGGGATAGGGTCTCTGAGGGTGTGTGTGCATACAAGTGCATGTGTATCCAAAATATATCTCCCGCTATAGACTATATCTGGGCATATTAGTTGAGAGGACAGTTTACTTTCACGTAAATATACCTGTGTTATCTTCCAGCATGAGATTATATTTTTAGGATTATGACCAACGAATTACAAGTTTCTTTTCAATTAAGACTAAGAAATCCTGGGGAATTAAAAATTATAAACTCAAGAAGAGTTGCAACATTCCTACAGTAAAAGTTTATGGCTTGCAGTCATAACTAATCAATGCTATTTTTCCGGCTCTGACAAAGAACATTTTGCACTGAATACAGCAAAGTTTCTTTAAGGGTCCAGTTTTTATGCCTCAAAATACAGAAAATGATCCCTATTAACTAATTAGGCAGAGCATGATTTCAGAGCTCTCTTCTAGTTCCTGTATTTATAAATAGAATATGGAAACAACCAAAAATCTAGACAAAAGGCAGTTGTGTGGTGAGAGGGAGGAAGGAAAGAAGAGGAGAGAGAGAGAGAAATTATTATTACAGCTACCACTCAAATAAAAGTTGGCCTAGGGGACCATTTTATAAATCCTCATTAGAAATCAATCACTGGTGTCACCCAAATGACAAGTAAACATTTTAGTCATGACAGGATATGATTTTTTGAAGTCTTATTGTACTTGTTAGACCTTATAAGTTGTTATAAAGGTCACTTTGCCATAGGTCCTACCCTAAGGATTTCCATTATAGAAATGCCAATAAAAGTAATTCATAAAGAGGTTCTAAGCACTTGATCCTTTATGGAAATCTGCAGAGGAGATGTTACAAAAAAAAATGGCAACATTTGAGTTATATGCCATTTTGTTCTAAGCATTAAAGTTAAGGCAAAAAGGCATATAATGACTACTGTAACTAGCACTGTATTGCACACTGAAAATTTGCTAGATTTCAGGTGCTCCTAGCAAATAGGTGTTTCTCATGGATGTGAGAAGATATGTAAATTAACCAGACTGCACTAACCATTTCACTGTGTGTATGTCTATCAAATTATCATTTGTACACATTAAATATATACAATTTTTATTTCAAAATTAAAAGAAAATGACCATTTGATTTGGTCGTTAGGATGTCATCGGCGATCTTAAAGGCAGGAGTTCAGTAAAGCTGAATGCAGGAACCAGGAGTAAGTCAGAGATGAGGGAGTGAAGGCTCCACTAAAGATCACTGTTCCTAGAGAGATGGAAGGGGCTAGCAAGGGGTTCCTTAGGATGGGGAAATCTGAGACGGAATCTGAGGTGGAAGAAGAGAAGCATATAGAGCATGGGAGATGGTTTCTGCTATAGTGAAAATATGTCTAGCCACATTCACATCATCAAAAGAACAAAGAAAATGCAAAGAGAAAGGATTCTCTTAAGGCAAAACCATATGAGCTACTTATCTGTAATATTAGATTAGAACAATCTAAACTATTTCATTCCCATGTAACTCTGAATTTCCATGCATCTGGAGTGCATGGAAATCCAGAAGCCATGGACATGTTTAACAACCTTCCTTGAGTCCTAATTCCTTCCTCATGCTGTCATTCCTAGACCTCTTTACATGAGAAAACCTAAAAATTAATGCTTTTTTCAGCAGGAAAAAAAATTAATAAATGTATTCTCTGTGCCAAACTGTGATGATAATAAGTAAACAAAGTAAAAAGAAAACATTTGACCATATAAATCCTTTTCCAAATCCATTCTGCATTACTCTACTAATTGCACATTACACAGGTTGAGTGCCCTGCTCAAACACTGGCTTTTCCACTGAGTAATAAGTATTACCTAATGCCAGCAAAATTTTGTTTTCTAGATAGAAATTAGATCAGTTCCCATTAAGGGTTAACTGAATGCATAATGTTATGCAGGAAAAGCATTCTTTATTATTATTAAAGTATAGTTGATTTACAACGTTTCGTTAAGTTCTGTTATACAACCAAGTGACCCAATCACACACATTTCCCTGTGCTATACAGTAGGTTCCCATTTTCCATCCATTCCAGATATAACAGTTTGCACCCCCCAAATCCCCAAAATGCCCATCCATCCTACTTCCTCCCCCTTCCCTCCTGCCCCACCTGGGAACTCCTGTCTGCTCTTCTTGGCCATGATCTGTTTCTGTCTTTTGTTTGTTATTTTTAGAATTGATCGTCTGTTCCATATTTTAGATTCCACAAATAAGTGATATCATAAGGGATTTGTCTTTTTGTTTCTGGCATACTTCACTTAGTATGAGAGTCTTGAGATCCATCCATGTTGCTGCAAATGGCATTAGTTTGTTCTTTTATGGCCGAGTAATATTCCATTGTATATATGTACCACATCTTCTTAATCCATTCATCTTTTGATGGACAGTTAGGTTTCCATGTCTTGGCTATTGTGAATAGTGCTGCAATGAACATACAGGTGCATGTATGTTTTTTAATGAAAGTTTTGTTGGGATATATGCCCAGCAGTGGAACTGTTGGATCATATGGTAGCTCTATATTTAGTTTCCTGAGGTACCTCTATACTGTTTTCCATAGTGATTGTACCAACTTATATTCCCACTAATGTAGAGGAGACTACCTTTTTCTCCAATGGCTACACAGGTGAATTCTATCAAACATTCAGAAAAGAGTTAACACCTATTCTTCTGAAACTTTCAAAAAATAGCAGAGGGAGGAACACTCCCAAGCTCATTCTATGAGGCCACCATCACCCTGACACCAAAACCAGACAAAGACACCACAAAAAAAAGAAAATTAAAGACCAATATCACTGATGAACATGGATGCAAAAATCTTCAACAAAATACAAGCAAACCTAATATAAATATATATTAAAAGGATCATATACCATGATCAAGTAGGATTTACCCCAGGGATGCAAGGATTCTTCAATATCCACAAATCTATCCATGTGATATACCACATTAACAAAGTGAATAATAAAAACCATATGATCATCTCAATATATGCAGAAAAGGCTTTTGACAAAATTCAACATCCGTTTCTGATAAAAACTCTTCATAGAGTGGGGATAGAGGGAACCTACCTCAACATAATAAAAAACATATATGAAAAACCCACAGCTAACATCATTCTCAATGGTAAACAATTGAAAACATTCCCACTAATATCAAGAACAAGACAAGGAATGTCCACTTTCACCACTATTATTCAACATAGTTTTGGAAGTCCTAGCCATAGCAATTAGAGAAGAAAAAGAAATAAAAGGAATCCAAGTTGGAAAATAAGTAAAACTATCACTATTACTATAGTTACTTAGAAAAACCTAGATACTATACTATATTTATAAAGCCCTAAATACAGCACCAGAAAACAATTAGAACTCATCAATGAATCTGACAAAGTTGCAGGCTATAAAATTAATACACAGAAATCGATTGCATTTCTCTATACTAATAACAAAAGAGCAGAAATAGAAATCAGAGAAACTATCCCATTTACAATCACATCAAAAAGGAAAAGCATTCTTTACCAACTGTTACTCCATGGGAATTTTACATACTATCAGCTACAATTGGTATACACTCATGTATGTATCTACTCAAAATAAGCACAGTAAGTTAAAATAAGTAGGTGAAAAGAATAATGAAGTGTTTACATATATGTCTGGTTTAAGTGTAAAGCTATACAACCCTTCTAAAAGTAGCTTTTCTCCTGTGTTTACTTATAGGAATTTTATAGTTTCAGGTCTTACATTTCAGTCTTTAATCCATGTTCAGTTAATTTTTGGTGATGTAAGATAAAGGCTCAAATTCATTCTCTTGCAGGTGGGTAGTTTCCCTAAAGACATTTATTGAAGATACTATCCTTTCCCCATTAGGTATTCTTGGCTTGTCAATTATTAGTTGATTATATATGTGTGGCTTTATTTATGGGCTCTCTATCCTGTTCCACAGATCTGTGTGCCAATGTTTATGCTAGTACCATACTGTTTTGATTACTGTAGATTTGTAATACAGTTTGAAACCAAAAAGTTTGATGCCTCCAGTTTTGTTCTTTCCCAACATTTATTTGCTATTCAGGGTCTTCTGTGGTTCCATACAAATTTTAGGGTTTTTCTATTTTTGTGACAAATACCACTGTAATTTTTCATAGAGACTGCATTGCATCTATAGATGAACATTTTAACAACATAACTCTTCTGATCCCTGAATATGGGGTGTCTTTCCATTTATTTGTGTCTTCTTCAATTTCCTTCATAGTATCATGTTTTTGGTGCATAGATCATTCGTGCACCATGGTTAAATTTTTTTTTTTTTTACTGTTTCTGATGCTATTATAAATTGGATTTTTTTTTCCAATAGGTCATTGTTAGTGTATAGAAATACAACTGATTTTTTATGTTGATCCTGTATCCTGAAACTTTACTAATTTTTTTGTAAGGTGCAATGGTTTTTTGGTGGAATTTTATAAATTTTATATAAACGAAATCATTCCATCAGCAAACAGAGCCAGTTTTACTTCTTCCATTCCAGTTTGGACGCTTTTATTTCTTTTCCTTGCCTAACTGCCCTGTCTAGGAATTACAGTAATATGTTGAACAGGAGTGGTGAGAGCAGGCAACCTCTCAATAACTGCATGGTCTTTGGTGAATGCTGCAGGGGGAAGAATGTCTTTAGAGGCTGCAAGGGGTTGGGGTTCTCAGTGGTGACTCCCAGCTCAGAGGCTGGGGAACAAAACAGGCAGCAGTAGTAGCTGGAGCCAGTGGTGTGTACATGTTCGGCTGCAGGAAGCCAGCTGCAGTACCTGGGTCGTGGCAGGGGCTAGTTGCAAACACACACACACAGTAGTGGGAACCAGGGCAAAGAGCAAGAGCTAAGGACAACTGCAGGTAAACTGGCAGCTCTGAGGGTCCTGGCTATCAGTGTGCACTGATTCTGGTCTCTGGTGTACCAGAGGTACAGTGGAGGCTGGTGTCAGGATTCAGGGTGGAAACATGTGGTATAAAGCTGGAGGGGCTGGCTGGAGGTGAGCACAGGGCTACAGGCCAGGGATAGGAGAAAGGGCTAGATCCAGATCCACAAGAACCTGTAGGGGCCCTGGTGTCAGAGTAGCCTTCTGTGGCTGCCCGGTCTGTCCATGGCCATGCACAAAGCAGTGGAGGCCAGTGACGGAAGTTGGGCCAGAGGCATACAGGTGTGCAGCTGGAAAGAATAGCTGTAGATGTGCCCATTGGTGCAGACCAGTGACAGCAGACAGGCCCAGATCCAAGACCACAAGCAGCTGTGGAGGCCCCAGCCATCAGCATTCACTTCCATGACCGTAAGGCCTTGTCATGAGTGCACACCTGGCAGTGGAGGCTGATGATGGGCATGAGACAAGCAATGCAGGTGTACAGGTGGCGGGGCTAGCCTGGAGAGTGCACATAGCAGTGAGGTCAACTTGGGATGGGGGTGGGGTCTGGGGTCGTGTCTGGCACTCATATGGCCACAGAGGATCCTGGGGTTGAGCTGGAGGTGGGGGCAGGCAGCGGGGAGAGACTCAGGAGGCTGGTGTCAGCATACACAAATAGCTAGGGCCGAAAACCCAGTGAAATCTGCGGTGGCTGTGCTGTCCGCTTGGTTTCTTCAGTAGTGAAAGCTGCTGTTTTCATCTGCAGGACTGGTCACAGGGAACAGTAGTTTCTTCCACTGTGCATTTGATTCTGATAGCCCTGCTTTTCTTCTTTCTTCCCAGTCTTCTTTAGATATCTCACCTTTGCTGGTCTCTAGTGGGGGCGACTGAAGTGGGTCCTCAGTACCCCAGCAAGTTGGGGAAGCTGGTCACTCCACTCTTCCTTTCCCTGTAAGGGGACTCCTTCCAGCTGGGTAGTTTCCCTAGGTGCCGAGGATGCAGTCTTGGGAGGTAGGATGATGAAGGCAAAGTGAAACTTCTTCCTTCTCTTTCTGTGTGGTTCTTTCTCAGGTTTTTTTGTTCTAGGGGTTGTTGAAGTTCCTGAAGTGGAACTTAAGGAATCTGAGATCTCCCAGGGCTGTTTGTTTGTGGATAGTTATCTAATTTTTTTTTTTTCTGGCCGCACCCATAGCATGCAGAAGTTCCCAGGCCAGGGATCAAACCTGCGCCACAGCAGTAACAATGCTGGATCCTTAACCCACTGTGCCACCAGGGAACTCGTGAAAACTATCTAATTATTGATTTTTGTGAAGGGATGGAGGCTGGGGGTCTCCTGCTCTGTCGTCTTGGTGAAGTCACTGATAACTGCTTTATAAAGTGAATGGTAGGATACCGGGATGATTTTATCATTGTTCTTTAAACTGAACATGTATGTATACATGACATGTACTTTTTAGTGGGTGAAATATTTCTTTTAAAAAATAAAAAATCACTGCAAAATATCACCCCTAAAATAGGAAAACAATTAATTCCTGGAAATAACTGTTGTTAAGCAAAGGGATGTGTGTTTGTGTGTATTATATATAATACAAATTTTATATGCATATATTCTTTAAAGCAAAGCATTACTATATTATAAATGCTAATCAAGTACCTCATTTCCTTTTTGCAGTTTTTTCAAGAAATGAATACACCGCCATTATACCCTATAATTGTTGTATCTTTCTGTGCTTTCGCTACAGGAATCCTTATTATCAAATCCAATCCCTGCCTGAAAACATGCTGGATGGCAAATTTTTGAGTAGTGAGGGCCTGTCTTCCATTTTTGACATGAAAAAAATATTTCCAGTTTACAAAATATCCCAACAAATTCCCCAGAATATCACTAAAACCCTTGAAAACATGCATGTAAACAATTCAACTAAGGCTTGAAAAAATATTTAAATAGCTTGTCTATTTAATAAAGTTCAACAATCCCTTTGATGTATTTTTGTTAACCAAGCAATGATACTTTGAGGAAATAAAGTGATCAGTGAGAAATACTACAGTGTGACCCCAAGAGAGCTGTCATCATTTCCTTCCTTCCTTACATTCCCTCATCCAGAGGCAGAGTCTGTTCCTCCACTCCCTTTGAATCTGTGCTGGCCTTAGCAACTTATATGACAGAGGCGATATTCTGAGACTTCTCTCAACAGAAGCACTGCAGCTCTGTTCTGGGTCCACCATCCTGTGAAGAAACCCAAGCTAATCCTATGGAGAGACTAGGTCGATAGGGTGACATTCGGCCAACAGCAACCCTTTCTAACCATGGGGCCAGACATGGGAATAAGAAGCCTTCAGGTGGACCTATCTTCAGCAGTCACTTGATACAACAGAGCGAGTGCTCCCAAGTGGCAGCCTCCCAGCTGCAACCTGTCCACACTTGATCTATGCAACATGATAATAAAATTCTTCATTTTGAGCTACTATATTTTGGAATGTTTGTCACACAGCAATAGATAACTAGAATTCACACTATCTTATTGGGAGGACTGCTGAGGTAAGATTGAAGTACATTGTACCTCCTTCTTGCCTGGAGTCCCACCATTGAAATGGTTTTGCTGGCAAGTGCATGTGAACCCATTCTGGTAGGGTTTGAGCCATAAAACTGGTTAAAATTTTTTGTAAGTTATTACAGCAAATATTCCCGTAACAACACTTAAGGTAACATGATGTATCAGTGAAGATAACTAGCTGGGTTACAAGATTATAGATTACTTTCATCTTTCAAAACTTAGATGCTGTTTCCACTACTTAAAAACACCAAAACTGGAAGTATAAGGACAGCTTGATTTTGATTTTTGTCCTTTTGATGTCAAAAATTTTTTTTATGGATGCTTATGGAGTTTTTATGCTTATAGAATGTTTTTGCCAGGCTATGGCTATATATGGATCTCTCATTCACATATTGAGTTCTTTGGCTCTATAAATTATAACTAGGCTATTTTTCAACTCAAGTTTTTCATTGCTAATATCTATCATCTTTTCCATAACTATTTTCAGCACTTTATCCTTATCTGCTAAAATTGTATTAGTTTCCCAAGTTTTTCCTCCATTACCATTATTCTGTTTTCCAAATGATCAATTCTATACCTAACACTCCCCAAGGAAAATTTAATTTGGACTAGTCTATGCTTAGGTCAGGTCAAAAAGAATTTAAGGCAACCTTTATTTTAATTTGATCATGTTGCCCTTTTATCTCAGCCTATTTACTATTGCTTTCTAACCTATTTTATGAATATTATGTTTTCTCTGCATCCTATTGAGGATAAACTTTTTCCCTAAAGTTTTTTTCTGTCTTACAATGCAACAATATCAGGAATCTGAACTTTGTGAAGTTTTAAAATGATTTCCCTCTTATTCTATAGCAATTATTTCATAAAGTCATATTTTCCTTAAAAAAAAAAAAAAAAAGTCTGCTCAGATGAATTGTGGGGACTGGCTTTGGACTCTCTCTTTGCCCATCTGGATAGTGATTAAAAATCCATATTCATCCATTTTCAATTCATGAAAAGCACTTGATTTGCTCATTCCTCACCTAACCCACTGTTTAGGCACTTTTTGTATGCTGTGACAATGCTGTACTAAAATGGAACCTCCTCTTAGCTATTGTCCAGATTTCTGACACATAGAAGGGAAATACATTACATTGCGATCTTTAACGATCACTCCTATCAGCGTTTTTCCTGTTATCCTCCTGACTTACAGCACTTAAGGGACCTCATTTTCCCGGATACAATTTACATTCTTATGCATTTGTTTTCTGGGAGTTGGTAAACATTTCCAAGACAAGCAATACCAATAGGTTTTAGAGAGAAAGATGTGGGAGAGAGGAATCTGGCTTCAAAGGCAGTTTTTCCTTGTCATTAGGAGCACAAGCCTGGAAACCAGACTATATTCAAATTCTGGCTTCATTATTCAACTGGCTCAAACCACACAGCCAACATTGATCATTTCTGTGGCTCTACTTCCTCTTCCAGAAATTGGGAATAACAATGTAATTTAACCTATGCAGATACTGCAGTAATTAAATGAACTAATGTATTTAATATAGTATCTGGAATATTATAAGTATTTGCTATTAGGTAGAATTATCATTCTTTTTCTGTTTGTTTGTTTAAGCAGAGGCCATGCAGCAAAAATACATCTGTCCACTTTTCTCAATGATACAGAACTTTTACCTCTGACCCAGGGGCCAGTTGGTTGGGAGTGGAGAAAGCATTTCTAGCTTTCAGGGAGACAACAGTCATCAGCAGCATAAAGTAAATGACCCTCCACTTGGATTTTTTGAATATAGTCCTTTCAATTTTTAGTTCTTGGAACTTCATTCTGTATTTTGATGGCAGGTTGCCCACTGGTTTTGGTTTACAGTGTTATCCAGTTCATCCTTATAAGGATTTTAAGGAGAAGTCAGGAGGGGTATAGCAAAGGCAAATCGATCTAGGTACCATTCTAAACCCTAAATATGTTCAAATACTACAACTCAAGTTTACATGACCGAGAACAGCTCCCAAGTCCAATTCTCTTCTGTTTACACCAATAGCAAACGTCAAATTCCAAAAATCTCCTAATGAGTCAGAATTATTAAATGTGGACCCAAAAACATCAGGACCTTGAAGGCTCATGTACTCTATCTACCATAAAATGTGTCTATGTCCATTTATGCTGGAAAAAGTGTTTTAGAGACCTAAGAGAATACATATGTATTCTTAATAACCTCAAGCACCAAGGAGCTCTTGATTATGTGAATTCTGAGCCCATTTCTGTGGTTGTATAAATACAGTTTTTCAGAGAGAAAAATAGTTGGCCACCAGGTTCTATATAATCTTTATGCTCCTTAAACCTTATTAGATAATCCTTACTCCTTTTTTTTTTTTTTAAGTATATAGTTCACAGATGTATTACTGAGCTGAGAAAGTTTGGCATAAATAATTAGCTTTACAGAAATACTGCCTATTCTTTGGAAATGTCATATTTATTTTAAACAAGAAAGTAACAATTTAGTCTTGCCAAATTATGTAAAGATTCCTCCACCCTGGCTTCTAGCCTAACCTTTTGATTCCCTTTACTAAAGGTACTTACATTATATAAAAGTAACAGAACTGGGAGAAATATCATTTCAAATTTAAAAGTGGTGAGTTCCTGGAGTTCCCCTCGTGGCTCAGCAGTTAGCAAACCTGACTAAAAGACTAAAAGTGAAACAGAGGAAGAACAGATCTCCCCAGCCTTCCTTAAACCAACTGCATGAAACAATCGAAGTCACGGCCAAGCCATAGGGGAATTTTGACCATGCACCCTGATGTATGGCTGTGCCGTCCCAGCTTGGTCATGCCATGGACTGTTAGCTTTCTGGCTTGTATTAGAAGTTGCTCTTCCTCCCTCTGGATGGATGGTAACTGCTGGTTCCAATGGGATTTACTCTACAGCCTATGATTTAAACAGCTTTGCAAAAGTAATTTTTTGTTGTTTTGAGAGGATAAGTAACACTACAGAAGTACTTATGTTCAACAAAGTGAGGCTCATGCAACAAAAAGAAAACACCCAAAGGAAAACAAATGTGTAGAGGAGATAAATTCACTTCAGGATGGATGTTGACCAAAAAGAAATTACATCCACAATTCTCTCAGCTGGGGACCAATGGCAAGTTACATGCCCCCTGTTTAGCAGCTGAAAGGCAGCCAGATCCTGTGGCTTGGCTCCCCCACAAGTTTTAAATACACCAACTTGCAGAACAGCACCCAAGAAAGCAAATAACGTGCAAACTGCTTTCGGCTAAGAATAGAGAGAGAAGACAGAAATTTTTCAATAACTCCAAGCTTGAAGAGATTATACAGATAAATGGGTCTAGCTTTGCCAAGGTAGAAACATTCGATTAAGTTTTCAAAATCTCTAAAGGACCTTTTTCTCCTATGGGACATTTTAAAACTCTCTTCTCTTTTTCTCTCTCCTCTCCCCTCAATGTACAACTACTAGGATAGGTTGTAGGAAACTTAGATAAATTTAATCTTAATTTAAAAATTAAGCTATTGAAAATAGCTGCTTTTCTTCCATTTTTTTTTTTTTTTTCCCAACTACCGAAATAGGTTTCCCACTATGAAGGGAAATGCAAAGCAATTCTGTCTACACTAGTAACTCTGACTTTTAAAGAAGCTGTAAGGCAAAATATCTCCTAGTAAGGAAAAATGTTGCCAGTGGGGAATACATGTCCCCAGGTCAGCTATAGTAGTCACAGGGGGAAAAAATCCGTGCATCTGTTTTCCTGCCTATTTTAAGCCATCTGGCAGATTCTGATGTGCTCCCCTTAGAATGGATCCTCACTCTAAGATAAGTACCATTAAAATCACTTTATCTATGTTCTTTAAAGGAACTCAAGTTATCAACATAGTTATTAGTTAATGTCAACATGTTCCCCAGGGACAGTGCCAGGCATTTCACATGCACTGATCCATTTAGTATTAATTACAACTTTTGAGGTAGGTATTATCATTTCTCAAACAGGAAACTAAGAGTTGGTAAAGTTCGGTGACTGCGAAGGTCACAAAGCCACTAAGAAAAGGAGCCAGGACATAAGCTTCAAATCTTTTATTTTTAAACAATGTTGTATTGCCTGGTTATGTAAGAGCTTCCAGAAACAAAGTAGGAGTGTAGTATAGGAAACCAGATTTGAAAAAATAATAAAGGATAAAAGAAGAGGATTTAGGGGGTGGATGGATTGGGGGTTTAGAGTCAGCAGAGGCAGACACTTACTTATGGAAGGGATAAACAAGAAGGTCCTACTGTATAGCACAGGGAAATAGATTCAATATCCTGAGATAAACCATAATGGGGGAGAATATAAAAAAGAATATATGTATATATATATATATATATGTGTGTGTGTGTACATATATATATTTATATGGATCACTTTTTACACCTGAAATTAACACATTATAAATCAACTATGCCTTAACTAAATTTTTTAATTAAAAAAGAAAAAAAATGATTTAAACTTTAACAGCCTCTATTACTGATCCCTGTCACTCTAACTGCAGTACTTTCCCACTGTCCCCTGGTTCTGAAGCAGCATGGATCTTTCAACTGCTAAATTACTGTTGATGAACACTCTAAGTCCACTCAGACATTTGACCTAATAAATATTCTGCATTACATCATGTTGCCACCAAGCTTTTTCATGAAAGGCAGATACATTCTAAACCATAAAGCTGAACAACAAACACCAGTGCACAATAATGATATAGTCTTAGTTTTGTAATGATTTTGAAGAATGTTGCCTCATCCCTAAGTCAGTCATCTAAATCATGTGGATATTCAATAAAGCCTTATAAAAAATACAACTCTGATCTCACACTTGGAGAAACTGGACCATTAATCAGAGGCCACATACCCCATTCCCTACATCCAGAGCAGAGCCAGGCATGGAGACTGACCCTGTTACCAGACTGGACTTGACCGTGTGTCATTTTTCATCCCATGACTATGATATGGTTCAAATCCTAACTTAACTAATTGACATGCTAAACTACCAAGCAGGATTTTATAATCTGATTTGTTTTTCATCACTCAGACAGCTGTTTTAACCAAACTGTGCTAATTTGTTTCAAGACATACCTAAAATCCAGCATTCTGCTACTCAGGCTAGAAACATAATAGCACTTTGCCAGTGAATTTAAAAAAAAAAAAAAAAAAAAAGTTTAGATGACTCCCATAAAAACCTGTGACATGAAATTAAATGAATTATAAGATGCAAACTTCAGGTTCAAACTACTTAATAATTCTTATTAATCTCTCACTAAAAATTGAAACCAACAATGGACAAGAGTTACTTTGTATAAACTAGCTCTCTTCAAATTAATGCTATTTCCTTTATAGTAAAAAGAAATGTTACTATAAAGTGGGTCTTTATTCTACACATATCCTCCAGATCATAGCTCTGCAATACTTACGGCACTGAGATAGCCAAAGTCCAGTAATGCGCCTGGTAATTTGAGATCTGCAGTACAATTTTGACACAAGCCTCCTTTATTTTCCCTTTAAATGCTGTCAAAATACATGAATGTTATCACTCTACATTACTTATGTTTGGATGCTTGGCACTCATAAAACTAATTGAATCATTTTTGGTATCAAGTCACAGAAACAAATATTGTACCAAAAATAGAAAAGTAAAAAAAAAAAAAAAATTGCAGAAGTCCAGCTATAAAAAACTAAGAACTAACAACTAATATGAAACAAGATGTTGGCTAAAATTTAAAGTGAGGTGACTCTAATAGAATGAATGCAACATGTGTTTTTTTAAAAAAGACTATCGCTAAATAATAGTCAACCTAGAAATTTCAGCAACATTTAATAAAGGTGCACATTTGTTTTTTCCAAGGCAATACCTGGATGAAATAAAAGATTCCAGTTTCACATACTAAATGGTACTCTTCTAAAGTTAGTTTTGAAAAAGAAAAAAGCCAATCAAGAGACCATTAAAGTAGTCAAGGTGGGAAAAGCAAAGAAAAAGTAGGACAGAGTGAAGAGAGGGAGTGGGCAATAAGTTGTTAAGGAGGTAGAAACAAAGGGAACTGGTGACCAAATGGACATGGAACCTAAGGATAAAGAGGAGTTTGGGATGATCTCCAGGTTGTGGCTAACATGAGTAGGGAGGCGATGCCAGCCTCTAAAATAGGGCATGGTAGGTGCAAGAGCCTGTTTGAAAGGAGAATTAGGGATCACTTTAGATTTTTAAAGTTTAAAGTACCTGTGGGATAACCAGGTAGAAACAGTAAGTCAGGGGTTGGGGTAATAAAAGCACTGAGAAGGGACATATGGTAAAGAAAAGGTCATAACAGAGAGCTAAGGTCCTTCTGGAGAAGGGCTATGACTCAGCAATACCGGGGTATCCTTGAAAGAAAAGGTTTGTCTCATAAGAAAATACAAGTTGAGTAGGCACAATATTTGAAGCTAAACAGATGGGTGAAAGGCAAAGCAGTTTAATTGTGTGCCATGAGGAGAAGACATCATCTGAGAATGGACGAGGTGAGGAACACCTACTGTGACAACTGAGAAACAGCTAAGAGAGAGAAGTGCAGGGGAGAGAGGGAGAGACCGAGAGAGAGAGAGAGAGAGAGAGAGAGAGAGAGAGGGGTAATGGATGTTCGAGCTGGGCTGAGGCACTACCTAAGATTGTGAGGTTTTCTGACCACACAGTCTGTGATTTCCTCAGCCTCAGACTGAATCAGGTTTGGGGATTCTGAAGCACTTAAAGAGGAGGCTACGTTCTAGCCTTTCCTGCTGAGCCTGTTCATGTTGTTCAGTAACAAAGATGAAGAGCCATGATGAAACCTCCTCATTAACACTGCCTCATGGAGGCTCCACTTATACCTCCACATGCCTCTCTGATCTGACGCTGAGTTTCTTTTTTTTTTTTTTTTTTGTCTTTTTTGCTATTTCTTTGGGCCGCTCCCGCAGCATATGGAGGTTCCCAGGCTAGGGGTCGAATCGGAGCTGTAGCCACTGGCCTACGCCAGAGCCACAGCAATGCAAGATCCAAGCCGAGTCTGCAAGCTACACCACAGCTCACGGCAACGCCAGATGATTAACCCACTGAGCAAGGGCAGGGACTGAACCCGCAACCTCATGGTTCCTAGTCGGATTCGTTAACCACTGCGCCACGACGGGAACTCCTGACGCTGAGTTTCAATGAACAATGTCACTATCAACAGGCAAAATCAGGTGGCATAATCTTTCCAGTATGACAACCAAAGCCATACACATATTGGGCCTCCATAAAAATCAACTTAAGCTCACATAAAATAGTCAACTTTTGAAAGTGACTGCATATTTATTCATATGAAATATATATATTGAAATTATCCATTCTTTCACTTACTTCTATGGTGATTAAAAAAATGCTGATCTCAAATTTATCCCCCATATAAAAAATACACAATTATGTTAATAAAAAATGTTTTCTGGCGTTCCCGTCGTGGCACAGCAGAAAGGAATCCAACTAGGAACCATGAGGTTGTGGGTTTGATCCCTGGCCTCACTCAGTGGGTTAAGGATCCGGCGTTGCCATGAGCTGTGGTGTAGGTCGCAGACATGGCTGGGATCCTGTGTGGCTGTGGCTGTGGCGTAGGCCAGCAACTGTAGCTCTGATTAGACCCCTAGCCTGGGAACCTCCATATGCAGGTATGGCCCTAAAAAGCAAAAAAAAAAAATGAGTTTTATGTACCATCACATTGACAACTCTAAAAAATGTTGACACCCATGAACAGAGCACATATGCTGAGCTTTACCTCAAAGGAATATTTTAAAATTCATTTTCATAAAATAATTTTTCAAAAAAAAGTTAACCCTTAATTCTATTTGTTTCAGCTGGCACCACTCAAGAAGGAGAAAACTTAGAAGAAGAGAAGCTAAAGCTATCATTGCACAACACAAAAGGTTATAAATTCAGCATTTTTAATGCAATGTTGTACTCATTTCAGTCCATTTAAAAATTAAAGACTTTATACTTGTACCTGACAATCTATTCATAAATATCCAACTGTGATAACTTCAAAAGTCATTGCCATCATGGAAGTCTTGGACCTTCATCTTAAAAAATAAAATTACCAAGTAATTTTTTATATTCTGTTTTTTCTAAGCTTTTTAAGGAATGCACATGTTCTTTGCCTATCCATGGGTAAAGGTTATGAAGACCATTCCAAAAAAAAAAAAGAGGAAATGCAACTGGTAAAGAAATGGAAAAGGGGTTCCTCTGATTAATAAACAAATATAATTGAAAAAAGATGTAATATTTTTCAAAACATAATAAAATTATACTTTAAAATGTAAAACATAGTTCTGGCAAGGTGGGGCAAGGCTGATACATTTTGCTGGAAGCACAAAAATACATACAAGACCTTTGGGAAGACACTTGGCAAGATGAATGTTGGCAAAAAAAATCATATTCTTTTATACAGTAACTCTACTACTCGGTCTAAGAAAATACTTCAACATAGACAGATGAATGGATTAAGAAAATGTGTATATATACACAATGGAATACTACTCAGCCATAAAAAGAACAAAATAATGCAATTTGCAGCAACAGAGAGAGAGAGAACTAGAGACTCTCATACTAAGTGAACTAAGTCAGAAAGAGAAAGATAAATACCATGTGATAATCACTTTTTCCCCCCTGTGGCCGCTCCTGCGGCATATGGAGTTTCCCAGGCTAGGGGTCTAATCAGAGCTGTAGCTGCTGGCTATGCCAGAGCCATAGTAATGCGGGATCCGAGTCATGTCTGCAACCTACACCCACAGCTCACGGCAATGCTGGATCCCTAAGCCACTGAGCAAGGTCAGGGATCTACCAGCAACCTCATGGTTCCTGGTCAGATTCGTTAACCACTGAGCCATGACGGGAACTCTAGCCACGATGAGAATTCCACTTATATCTGGAATCTAATACATGGCACAAATGAACCTTTCCACAGAAAAGAAACTCATGGAGTTGGAGAACAGACTTGTGGTTGCCAAGGGGAAGGGGGAGGGAGTGGGATGGACTGGGAATCTGGGGTTGATAGATGCAAACTATTGCCTTTGGAATGGATAAGTAATGAGATCCTGCGAATAGCACTGGGAACTATATTTAGTCACTTGTGATAGAGCACGATGAAGGATAATGTGAAAAAAAGAATGTACATATGCATGTATGACTGGATCACTTTGTTGTACAGTAGAAAACCGACAGAACACAGTAAACCAGCTATAATGGAAAAAATAAAAATCATTTAAAAATAAATGAATAAAAGTGGAAAGTTAGAAAAATAAAATACTTCGAAATATGGAACATTTATAATCATCACAAAAATATTTTCTTATAAAATAACTTGAGTTTTTTTCCAGATTATAATACTAAGGCAATGGTAATTGTACAAAATTTAAAATTTCAAAAAGTGTAAAGCAAGGACATTTTCACACGTCTACATTCAGATATTTACTGACTACCTATGTATTTACTGCCAAACACTGAATACTGAGTAGTGTGCGTGACAATACTTTCTATCAGAAACAGAAACCATATTGTCTCATACTTATGACTGGGGATGCTATTCATTTTTCACCCTGATTTTTTTTTTTTTTTTTTTTTTGCATTTTAGGGCAGTACCTACAGCATATGGAAGTGCCCAGGCTAGGGGTCCAATTGGAGCTGCAGCTGCCAGCCTATACCACAGCCACAGCAATACAGGATCCGAGCCACATCTGTGACCTATACCACAGCTCAGGGCAACACCAGGTACTTAACCCCCTGAGTGAGGCCAGAGATGGAACCTGCATCATCATGGACAGTAGTCGGGTTCGTAACCCACTGAGCCACAGCGGGAACTCCTTTTCCACCATAATCTTTTTTTGTTCAGGAATGTTGATGACAAAACAACACTCTGAAAAATGCAGGAAATCTTAAGTGCTCAACCTTATAATTTAGGTATTGTTAGGAATTCTCTTGCGGCACAGCAGGTTAAGGATCCAGCATTGTCACTGCAGCAGCTTGGGTCGCTGCTGTAGTGCAGGTTCGATCTCTGGCCTGGGAATTTTTACATGTTGCGAATGCAGCAAAAAAAAAAAAAAAAAAAAAAAACCCAGAGGATTATTACATTGAAATCATCTTCTTATTCCTATGGTTATATGTGTCATATATGATGCACACTTATATGTAATATATTGTGTAAAATGATGATATATTTTACAAAATAGACTTTAATATGTATAAAAATGTCCAGATACAAAAAAAATACATACTCCTATAAATCTTTAAGCCAGTAATTTAAAAACTTACTTCAGAAAATATATATTAATAATACAAAAGATATCCACTAGGAGATCAAACTCAAAATGGATGTCATCTAAACACACGATCTCAGGGGCTCCCTGCTGGGTCCTGGATTTATAAGTTCTTATCCTCCTGGGAAGATGGTCAGGATTTGGGAAACCATGACCAGGTCTCAGCTAGAGACAGCTGCCAAAGCGAGTGAGGACAGTAATACAAGCAGGTGGGAAGAATCAGAAGACACAAAGGCATGGAACTAATACACCAAGGCCACAAAATTGTACTCTACCGAATAGAGAATGGCACCCTTAGTACCACATGAAAAAGTGACCTTGGTTTATACGTCTAAGAAAAGGATCTTGGATTCTGGAACAATACTACTACTTTCCAGAAGCAGACTCTCTTTAGTGTCCCAGCAAGCCATCCAGGATCACCTAAAGGAGCTGACACACTCTCACTCATAAACAACCATAAGCACCCAGGAAATACTAGCTATGTACAGATACTATGCATCCTCCCTTATGCCTCACAAGCCTGAAAGGTGTATTCCATCATCTGTCCCCATGTACCAAAAAAGAACAAACAAGAATATCAGAGATGTGTCCAGGGACAAGTAGATAATGAGTGGCAGTCCTGGGGAGACAATCTTAGGACTGTCCAGCTGCAAAGCCTTTTTTTCTCTCTTCTCCTTGGCTAGTTTGCCTCTCATTATTTGAAGGCTGCAAAAGTAGAAACAGATGGAGCAGGTGGCCAGCAGTGGAATACCAGCTTTTGCTGGCATCAGGGCTAGAATAGGTTGACGTCAACTGGAGATGCCAGGCCATCAAGGAACTCAAGACAATTCACAGGTAAAACACAAAAATATTCACTCCTAGACATGAAAATCTACAATTTTACATTAGGACTTCTCTGTAAAGTTTTCTTACTAAGGCTTTTAGTAACTGGGTCTTTCACCAAATGGATTTGATCCATATTACAAGAAGAGTTCCTCCTCCGTATTTTCAGTAGACCAGTTAAGAAAATATACATCTTGGCCATATATACACATACAGAGGGAATAGGAATGAATGAGGTAGATAAAGACTGATATTTCTTGTATGTTTGTTTAAAATCCGCAGCCTGTACACAATAGGATTCTTAAAATTGCAGTCAATAGTGCTGTATCTTACAACACTCTAGAACCTTAAAAAATTTAGTATTCTTTAGAGTTCAAATTTCAAGTTACAAGAGATAAAACATTTCATAGACTCAGGAGTTTTATTGTGATGGATTAAAATTTTGGTTTTGCTACATTTCTTGGCATGTTTATTAAATCAAATATTTTGCTTCTGTTTACAGTCAAGTCTATGAATTTATAGCTTGAAAATATTAAGAAATTAAAATTAACCCAAATAATTTCATCCTTTTGACAGCATACCCACCATTTTTCCTAGGCAAAGGGCTCCTGGAACCCTCCTTATAATACATTATCTAAACCTTTCATTTATGAATTCCTGCAGAATTACTTAACATATTGAAATGAAAGGTTTTCTTTTCAAAATACACAGTCTCTCTGCCCACAACACTATCAGCACAAAAGGTCATTTATTAAAGCTATAATATCCCACCCACTTAGTAAAAATAAATAAATACAATAAAACAGACCATAACTCCCCAGCCCACCGACCAAACAGGTTAAAAATTTGGTGGCTCTTCCAACTGTGGCTCTAGAAATGTGAAAAGTATTTGGAAGCTAAACACAGAGCATAGGTGCAGGAAAAAGGAGACCCTCCCAAGAGGCATATAACCTCTGAGGAGATAAGTGACAGATGTGCCCAGGGACCAAAATAAAATAAAGACTTGGCCCACGAAGCTGAGAAGGAATTTAAACACAACAGAAGCTCATGTTAGCACATGTTGGTGATAAATGTATCCTGAAGTCGTTAAGAGTAAAGCGTTTTGATGAACTGAGGCAGAAGTCATGGGCTTCAGTGAAAATCTTCTAAGCACCTACCTCTGCCTGCCACAAATGTTCCCCACATTGTGCCACAGCACAGGCAAAAGCTGCACTATGGCAAGAGATTTGAGAGTCTTCTCTGATTGTGGGTTTAATGAACGATTGGAATCAAAACAAAGCCTGAATCAGCACAAAATACATTCTGAACATCTCTCCAAGAGCAAAGCCAGGGCTCAGGAAAGACCAATGTGTCTACAGAAGATGAGGAAAGGGATCACGGAGAAAGGAAACATGTTTGTGAGCAAAAATAAGATTACAACCCTTGTTATTAACGCTGGCCAAGCCTAAACAAACAATTTTTTTCCTTCCAGTTATTATTGAGTCATATGGCCACCGGCAGGAACTGTTATCACTTCATTTTCTGCAGAGTGTTTCAGAAACTTAAAACCTCCCACACTTTCCCCCATGTGAATACTTGGGATTTTTAAACAACCATGAAGTGTTTGCTTCCAAAATTGAATACATTTGATGGCCTGGTAATACAGCTGATCCATTGCAAACTGTTTTACCAGTGGGAGTGAGGCAAGGCGGGCGGGGGAGTGGGGGGGAGGTACTAAATAAGTTACTAGACAATGATTAAAAAGTTGTTATAGGACAGTTATACAAACCAGCAGGTTAAATTAATTAAATTATCATCAGCATTAAGGCTGGCTCTATTGTGTCTTTGCCTGTTTTGCTTTGCAATCACTCAAAAATAGAAAACATCTGTAAGAACACAGCCTGAAATGCTGAAAGTAACATTTCAAAAATTAGTTGTAGCCTTCCTTGTATTACTGACTCCCATGAAGCACCTGCTCAACTGCACAGGAACGTGAGGCAAAAGATGACAAATTAAATGCCAAGTGTTTGGCCTCCTTCCTATTAACATAATACGAACAAGGAAAACTGTCTAGAATCTCAAAGTCCAATGTGTGCTACAAGCTTAGTAATAAAAAAATTTATCTTTGGTTTTTTACAGCTCTTTTACAAATAAAATGCCTATTTCAGATTAAGTGTGGAAGTTCCCGTTGTGGCTCAGCAGTAACAAACCCGACTAGCACCCATGAGGATGCGGCTTCAACCCCTGGACTCACTCAGTGGGTTAAGGATCCGGCATTGCCTTAGTTGTGGTATAGGTCACAGATGCAGCTCAGATCTGGCACTACTGTGTCTGTGGTGTAGGCCAGCAGCTGTAGCTCCAGTTCAACCCCTAGTCTGGGAACTTCCATATGCCGAGAGTGGGGCTCTAAAAAGACTAAAAATAAATAAATAAGGTTTTTTCCCTCTAAACAGTATCGCTCCAAAAAAACCTCCAACTATAATTGCTTAATATCATATCTGAAGCAGAGATAACTTTAAGGAAATCTCTAATACTAACAGATCCAAATCGATCTCCTGTTAAGTCAACAGAGTAGAACACAGCTTCCTCAACATTACAGCTTGTAGCCCCCAGACCCTTTTGAATTTCCTACTGTAATATCATCTTCAATTTCATCCAAATAATTTGAAAGGAGTCCTGCCTTTGGCCAATGAACTGACTCAACAAAGGGTTTTGTCCTAGGGGGATTTCCCTCTCATGCTGGCCTACTCTTTCCTGAGCTCAGAGTTAGTTCTTAAATTTTCACAGAGGTGGTCATTCCTACTTAGAAGATCAAGTGTTGAATTTTGCCTAAGAGGAACCTGAAATGTAAAACACCAGGTTTCACAGTTCCCACCAAGTTGAGTATGTGTGTTTTATAACAGATGCTAGCCAGAAATGCAAATGATTTCTATAAAGTTTTAATCTTGTTATCAATCCCTTGAGACACACCCCCTTACCCTCATCTTTCCCCTGGCTACAGTTCTACATTTTTACTGCATGTTTTAAGAAAGAAAAACACTAGTAAAGATACCTTAGCTTCTGGTTTAGGAGTCCCGAGAGATGACACTGAGGTGTAGACGTGAATGATTTTCTAATTAAAAAGTCAGAGGGTCTGTTTCTTTTTGAAAAGCTTCAGCTCCCAGGGTCTGCACTGTGGGTGTTTTGCTCATAGCCTCTTGACCAAGTCTACTTAAGATCTGCCTCAGCAAGCCCCTTCCTGAAGTTGGGTCTAGCAATCAATGAAGAGTCAGGATATCAAAGAAGAAAGGACATGTACACCTTAAATATGTATTGTCTTTAATCACAATTTTTTAAATAAAAATAAATTTTAAAAGAACTTGGAAATCTAAAGAACATTAAGTACAATTTTGAAAAAAAAGTCATTACATAGAAAAAAGAATTTGCAAATTTTTAACAAAGAAACAAATGAGACTCAAATGCACTGAACTGTTTCAGCTATTGATGAAAACGCCAATCACATCTCCCTCTGATAAAGGTTTTTTTTTTTTTTTCTTTTTCTTTTTTAGAGCCACAGCATATGGAAGTTCCCAGACTAAGGGTCGAATCGGAACTGTAGCCGCTGGCCTACACCACAGCCACAGCAACACCAGATCCAAGCCACGTCTGTGAGCTATACCACAGCTCATGGCAATGCCAGATCCTTAACCCAACGAGCGAGATCAGGGATCGAACCTGCATCCTCATGGATGCTGGTCCCTTTCATTTCTGCTGAGCCACAATGGCAACGCCCAGCTTTTTTTTTTTTTTTAAGGTATAATATATCTCCTTTATGAACCTCAAGCAATAGGCACCAACATGTTACCATGGTGCCTTCTCCCTGCTTTCAGATTTGTGCTTTAACTATAGTTGTAGCAGCTTTTAAATTTTTCAAATCTTGGATCACATCATCACATAATAGGTATTTTACAATGGGTTGTAAAATACCTATTATAAAAAGAAGCCAGGCATCTTACCAGAAAAATGAATATTTTATTAATTTCTTTCAAGCATGTGGATCAGGAAACCCTTATACCAAGAGGACAGCAATTGTATCCAGGCTCTGGAACAACTACTTGCAACTCATCTGGGGCTACAGCATAGATCACAGTCAGAATCCAAAAAAGAGGTTGAGAAGAGAGCTGTTAGAATTCATTCTCTTACATTTTGCATCTAGAGATTATCTTCTATCATAACTTTAAATCTAACTGCATGAAAATCTAGGACTTGGGTATACAAAAGCCTCACCAGATCCTTGGTCCAGATTATGAAGATAATAACAACAGCTACAACTGCCTAATAAGTGGGTGCAAAAAAAAAAAAAAAAAACAAACAACAACAAAAAAAAAAAACACTGCAACAAGGAATACATTAAAGTCCTTTCTGTAGAGATAATTTCTGCCCACTATACATAATAAATATGGGCCATTTTTTATTTTGTGCTTTGGGGCTACCTCTGTAAAATCCATTAAGATAACCCTTGTCAGATAATTCATTGATTACTTAAAATATGAAATGCTATGTAATTTACACCACCGTTAAGATACCACTCTGATTAATGCTCATTTCTATCGGGATGGGCATCAGTCAGACCCCAAGGAAACGTAACCACTGAGGAGTCATCATTTTGCTGATTCCATTCTGTTCTTACATAGAAAGCTGCTTGGTTTCACAGGTAGAAGTATCCAGTAATGCTATAATTCTGAAGTGGTCCTTGATTGAACACTCTATAAACAATGTGGTGAAACTAAAAAGTGAACTCTTTATAGTTAGGGTTTAATACATCAGGTAGGTTATGACCACTGAAAACAGACACAGGAAAAAAAAATATGAAAAAGGAAATATATTTGAATTAGGTTATACAAAGGCACAAAAACACAAGTTTTTTTTGTTTTGTTTTGTTTTTTTGTCTTTTTGCCATTTCTCAGGCTGCTCCCTTGGCATATGGAGTTTCCGAAGGCTAGGGGTCTAATTGGAGCTGTAGCCACCAGCCTAGCCAGAGCCACAGCAACGCGGGATCTGAGCCGCGTCTGCAACCTACACCACAGCTCACGGCAATGCCGGATCCTTAACCCACTGAGCAAGGCCAGGGATCGAACCGGCAACCTCATGGTTCTTAGTTGGATTCGTTAACCACTGAGCCAGGATGGGAACTCTCAAAAACACCTGATTTTGAAGAAATGTAACATATATAACTTTCAGAGCCACAGAACTATCTTCAATTATCTGCTTTCAATTAAACTGCCACCATCTACAAGAGTTTTAGAGTGGGAATGGCCTGTGCCAGACTTTGTAGTTCAAAAATCTACAGTAACTTTAGGGCGTTGACTCAAACCAGAAAACTCATTAGTAGGAAGTAATCTCCAAGTGTCAAAAAACCTGACCCAATCTCCTCAAGAACCCTTGAGCGAGGCTGGTTTAACCATGGTTACTGAATAAAAGCAGGCTGTCTCTTCTAATTTCAGGTTCACTTCGGCCTATGTGAACATTCTGGAAATCCTAAATATCCTATTTCAGCCCATTTGTGAATATTCTGGAAACCCTATTGTAGTACCATGACCTAATGCCCAATCTTCTTGAAATTCTGGCATCATAATAATCTCCTAAGAGACACAACAATATCATCACCTAATTTAATTACCTAAGAGTTCTGCAAGTTTAAGTTCCCCTACATCATATGTATCAGAAATTAAGATTTAAATTTAGGAGTCTTTTGACTCCAAAAGTCTTTGACTATTTCACAGTACTGGCTTTGTTGCCTAAAATATCATGAGGAATTACAATTTAAAAGCTCAACTGTTTCCTTGGTTGACAAAATGAAATAATATCTTTAATTTTAAAATACTAAATTTTACTAAAATTTTTTTTGTCCCCCTTAGGAAAATCCAGATAAAAGGACACCAAAGCTCTTTTTTTTTTTTTTTTTTTCTCGTCAACAGGAAAACTATTTCTCTAGTTCATGAGTGAGGGTAGTTTTGGCTAATAGCTAATTCTGATTTTATCATTATTAAAAGGAATAGATGATAAAAACATTTTTAAGTTTAAATGCGTGGAAAGCTAGTTTTGAAACAAAGGTATAAAATGAACTTCAGCTGGGTTTGCTTTTTCATATTTGAGCTATCTTTGTTTTTTTCCTGGATTCCTATCTCCTGTAGCAGACAAATACACTAATTTTCTCAATATGGAAAATGCCAGCATTAAAGCCAAATAAAGTCAGGTTTAAGATAATTACACTAGATTTCATCAAAGCAACTTGGCACTCATCAAAATTCAGTCCCAGTTAGCTGATGAGATTTCATCAGGCTGCTTAAGAAGCTAAGAAATAAACAAAATGGAGAGACAATGAAAACAATGTGACAACTGTCAAACAAAATGCCGAACATGACACTGTGCATTTCCCTAAATGCAGTGCTAAAACCCTGATTCTCAACCCCACCATACATACGTACACATGCATACTAGAATAAATGACCACATATTTTGAATTTTCAACCATCTTTCATTGTGTAGTCACTGCATACTACTGATTTCAGAATCATTTGTTACCAAGTACTAAAAGTTGCATAAAAGATGAGCAATAGGATGGCTGAATTATTTTTTTTAAAGTTTTAAAATATGGGTGCTTAAAAGGTCACCACCCTTGTTTGAACTCCTTTAAGCAAGTTCTTAATAAATGTAAGCTCTTATAAAAGGAATGGTTCAAATTAGGCTACTACTGATGTTATAGTTTTGCAACTAGATATGCTCACATGTCATCCACCTGGTGGAAAATTTCACATAGTGGCTCTTGGGATATACAGGTCTTATGTTTCTGATAAAGCAGAAACAAACTGATAATAGCAAAACAGTGCACAGCTTCAAACAGGGCTCCAGAAGTTAGCCAAATAACTCTTAATTCAAAGCATATCTGATGACTGTATTAGGTCAGTCTGTGCACTTAAGGTTGACAATTATACCAAATAGAGGAAGATCTGAAATGCAACAGACACTTGACATTTGAAGCAGAAATTACTTTAAATTACTCAGGTTAGCAGTACTACTCTCAACATGAAAATGCAAGAATACTACAAGAACTCTTTGCACACATACAAGACATGCATAGAGTTTCCTTCTATAGGTTTTGACATAAGATGAAGAGAAGAGTAAGAGTCTACACAATATATAACCTCCAGGGATTAGCATTCAGTCCCCTTTTACCATTTCATTTCATCAGAGGTTTTATTTCCTTTAGAATTTTCAAGAAACAGCTCATTTGGAAAGTAGATTTTTCTATGTGTAGGTATTTTTGAAAATAGACTCTTCATATCAGCCAAGCCTATTGTACATTTTATATGTATAAGTCCATGATAGTAATCAAAGACATTACTAATTCAAATTTCTAGTTATTTTGGGTTATTATCTTGGACTAGACATTCCAAGAATTAAACTTAGACGTTAACAATTGACAAAATGACCCCAGGACTACTTCACTAAAAACTCAGCAGGAAAGATATAAGACCTGTCAGAACTTTCTCCTAGCAACAAGAGAAGATAGTAATAAAAATGTTAAAGAGGCAGCTCAAGATGAAATTGTTTAGAGCATATCACAAGCTTGTCCATCTTATACCATATTTAACTGTGCATAATGTGTATACCCACATGAAAAACTGTAAAGTAGATGCATTTTTTAATCAGTCTGTGCAAAATTTTCACCTTTATTCAGACAGAAAACACTGCAAAAACAAAGGACCAATCACTACAGAGGATATACACACAAAAACACAAAATCCCTGGTTGCAGTACCTCTGAGGAATTCCCAGAGATTACAATGGGTTGAACAACAAGGAGGCTATCTATGAGAGTAAGAACTCTAGGTTTGATGTCTAAGCAAAAACTAGGCTTTGCTTTTACTCTTCTATCATTACCATAGGAAATTCACTAAGCCTCTCTGTACTTTAGCTTCCAACATGTAAAAAAGTGATGTTGATAAATGCAACTTAGAGTTTTGTTTAAAAGAAAGACATGCTTTTTTTCCCCCCCAAAGGAAAACTCATACAGAAACCCCAAAATGTAAAAAAGAAAAAAATAAAGCTACTCTCATTCAGTCAGGGTGAGAGGTCAGATCCTTACCTGCTGGGCTTTTCCCAAAAGCCATGAAACAACTCATACACCATGAAATCCTGCATAGAATCTACTTTGACCACTCCTGGATCTACATCTAGAGTGTTCTTGCCTTCTATGGACCTCACCTTCTTGAGATTAAATTACTGATATCTAATGGGTATAAGAAAATGAATTCCCATAGCAAAAGCACTATTAGGTGCAGTGACACAATACACATCACTGTATCTGTTCTATATCCTACCCACATTCCTAACTTTAGGTTCAGTACTTTCTCATGTTGTAGGTAGCTGGCTCACTTGTTATAAACTATGTTTCACAGGCTATACCCATGCCTTAACTTCTTTTTGAATAACTACATACCGGAGCTTGAGGTTTGTAAACAAAAAACTGTCAAGTGTCTCTTCCCTGTGACAACTCTTCAGTCAGTCAAATTTTTCTGGCACTGGTTAATCCATAAGGCTCAATTTGATAACTCTTATTGATTTGAAATATTTGCCAAGTTCACTTTGCCCCGATGTTTCCCATTTTTCTTTCGGACCCGTATATTATATCAAGTAGATTCTCCATGTTTACATCTATAGTAGCATATGCACCTGATGCTATTTTTTTTTTTTTGCTCACTTGATTTTTCTCCCTTCGCTTTCTACTCATGCTCCCTTATTCAAACCCTTGCATGATTCCAGGTCTATTTTCTGAAAAGATCTCTTCAGTCATCACTGACCTTTCGTGGTCCTACTGCAACCTTCATCTCCTTCAATATTTGAGGCCTGTTCTGTCCTAGGCCCATCAGGATACTCAGTGGCTGTCCAAGACCTTTCTGGAACTTACTGTTTCAATTTTACCACCTAGATTACACTGTCAATGAGATGCAATGAGTTTAACCTTGAATATGCTGACACATTTGTTAGCTGGAATGCAAATTAACCGACACTCCCTCTATCAAAAGCTATTACAACCCTCTTGGTAAAGGACAAAAAGGCTTTATGTTGAGACAATAGAAATAAAAATGAATGAACAATAGAAAACAGGACTGGGTGAGCAGTTATTTTAAAAAAGATAAAATAGCAACCCATATTTGATCCTTGATTCTGTGCAAGGCAAGGTATGAATGATGTTATTTAATCCTATGCAGCAGGCCCGTTATCATCCTCCAAATACATATGCTGATGCTGAAGCGTAGAGAGATTAAGTAAACTTCTCAGGTTTGCATACTTTTTAGGTGGTTGAGCAAAAGATGGGAGGCCTAATTTTTTTGAATGTGAGGAAGAGCCCGAAAGGTAGGGCTGAGATCCTGAGTAACTGGGAGGCTAGTGATGCCTTTAAAAAATAGTTATGCCTGGAGAAATACGGTCTTGAAAGGACAGCAAGGTGTGCTTCAGCCACGCTGGATTTGACAGGCTGGTGGGCTATCTGAGGAAGATGCCCATCAACAGCCAGATCTGTGGGATTGAAGATGATTCAAAGCCATGAGATGGCAGAAATTAGAGCATGAAGAGGCAAGAGTAAGCTATGGGAAGAATGGACAATGAAGAAGAATTAACAATTATAACACAGTATAGCAGAACAATAAAAATGCATGTCCTTACATACATGCTCATTTGCTCCTCACAAAAATCTTGTGACATATTATCCCCATTACTAAATGACTAAGCTTTGGGAAGTTAAGTAATCTTACCAATATCATTTGACCAACATGGGACCAAGACCAGTATGTACCCAATTTACAACTCTTGCCCCTATTTTTTCATACTCTTTTTTACAAGGCACATTCATTCACTGCCACTGAAGGTGTGAAATAGAAGCTTGTTGACGATTTGTCAAAAATAGCCAAGTGTGTGTTGCAGGCTTCGGTGGGGGGCGGGGTCAAAGGACTCAAATTAGGAGGAAGAAATACATGAGACATTGTTTCCCACCCCATGCCACAAACACCACAAATTGATAACTATACAGTTTTCTCCTAAACCCAATGTTTAATTCAGAATCCTTCTCATCCCAGCATTCTAGGTAGTGGCTAGTAAACGCATACTAGATAGAACTACCTTAGATAATTATACAATCGAGACTGGGTCTTGTGGGATCATTTTCGTCCTTGACCTGAATATTCTTTAATTTGCGTACTTTAAATTTTCAGAGTACTCCAAGCTGGCTGCTAAGGAGAAGCCATTAAAAGCTTATCATCATAAGAAAAACAGGGAATAATACATCCAAGGGTCTTGGTAAATGGCAAATAGACGCAGCAGTTAGAAAGCAAATATAGTTCAGTTAGGGTGAATGCAAAATGAGTCTAGATTTTAAAAAGTAAACTGCACTCATATAAACTGGGGAGTGGCTTGGCTTAGAAAGTTGGCAGGAAAAGATGCGAGGGTTACAGTGGACTGCAAGTCAAGGCAAAATCCTGTGCTCTTTAGCAAAGCAAGCATGACAGAAAAATGCATAAACATCAGAACCCATAAGTATTCTCTGGTAATTCTTCCAAGCTCAGACTGTTTAATGCTCTGCCCCAAATCTGGGATGTGCAGTTTATCTTCCTCCTTGTACCTTACCAGCACCACCTCAGTCGCTTCCATCTTCAATCAGCATTCTTCTAAAATACCTCCATGCTCAGAAGTCCCCTAGGACTCTCCACCGTGCACAAGGTCAACTCCCAAATCCTATCCTCTCTATAGAGTGGCTCCACAGCCAACTTGCAACTTACATTTCTGCTGTGCGCTGCTGTGACTGCCCTCCTCGACGTCTGAGCTCCAGCCAGGCTCTTCTGCTCGCCCCTCCTTGGACACAGAGGAACGCTTCGGCATCTCCATCTTTTCCCCTGCTCTCTCTGCCTAAAGTGAGCTCCCTTTTTAAGGTGTTCTCCACCCACCTCTCTTAATATAAGTTGTGCTCTTCAGGAACCATTCCCTTGCCAAGACAGCTAAAATAGGATACTTTCCCTACCATTTCAGGGCCTGTAACAACACTTATTCACATTTACAAATTCTATTTTGTGAATTTTGTTATGTTGTAGTGTGTGTTTTCTTCATCCCTGACTATAAACTTTTATTTCTATCATCCCCCACTCCCAATTTGCCCATGTCTTTAAAACACAGGAATTAATACATGTTTAAATAATTGATTTGATCGTACCTATTGTCATGGCCACGGAAAAACCATAGATTGCATTGGAAGCTTAGCTCCAACACTTAATATCTGAATGATATTGGGGAAGCAGATTCAAAAGAGGAATTAAAAGCTACCTTGTAACATATTTTAATAAAAACAGTTCAACTCACTAAGCATTTACTCAAAATCCACATATCAAAAACCTTTTACACGTTAAAATAATTGAAGGCCAGCTTTAGACAAGAAATAAAAATCACACAAGGTTATTTAAAATGTTAGTGCAAGGCCTGAAACAATCACCAGAAATAACTCTGTCTCTAACTATGCAACTTCTGATCTTACTTAAGAACATCTATGTAGAGAAGACACCCGACGAGTCTGAAGGGAAACTGACCCTCCAAACAAACGCACGTTTCCTAGATTCTCTATATACCATGAAGTTCTAAGCAGATGCAGCATTCACTATACGAACCTTGTGGACGGTTCCATTCAAATATAACTAGTAAGTCAAAAAAATCCTGATTCCATGATGCCTGTTCTTCTATCCACCCACAATTATACCTTCAGCTGCACTGAGGAGTAAACACTCTCAAGCCGCCTTCTACCTTCCAGCAGCCTGTGTTTGTGATGCGGACATTGCTGAAGACCTTGTCCATACTAGTCATTGCTCTGGGTGTGATTCCCCATTTGAGAAATATGCTTAGTGTTTATCTCCCTTTGGAACCAGAATGTTCCCATTACTGTGAGAATTAACTTCCTTGATTCTGTATGTCCCACCCTTTGTACATATGTGAATGTGTCTGACATTGAAGTATTCGTATATAGGTGTGTGTGGTATATGTGTATGTGTATATACATATGTATATATTCATGGTTGCATAATGTGTGCATTTGTATATATTCACGTTTGTGTATTTGTAAGGGTGCATATGTATGCTGTGTGTATATACATATATACATGTGATTTTTCCCTCCAAAATCTGTCGATAATGTATAAGTAATCATTTTAAATTAAGATAGAAAGAATCATATCCATGTTTTCCCTTTGCGTGATAGAAAACCCAAGGCCAGATTTTTGGCTCTATAGTTATTTCAAACCAACATGTATTAATACGGTCTATTTTCCTTGTCAGTCCTAAGCTCTTATTCTAAGTTTTACCCAGTTCTGAGCTTTTAAAATTTGTATTGTTTTGTTTTAGCATGTTATCAAATACTTTTTACATTAACTCCTTTGAGTAATGGGCAGGATACGAGGGTATAACATCAATTATTAAATGTCTTGACTATGCAAGCTCATGTATTTTACTCCTGGTTTCCCAAGTCCTCAAATACAAGAAAATAATGCTGACACACAGAATATTAGGTCAAAATATTGTATTAGATACACAGGTCAATTATAAAGCAAAACCTATTGCCTTTACATTTTTAGCTTAAATTCTAATAGCATTTGCCACCTGAACCATTTGTCCCTCTCTGTTGCGCAAAGTAATTTTATCGTCGTAACCACTTCTGGTCGATGACAACATGAGTCACACTGGGATTTTAGTACAACTCTGTCATTATTTCCACTAAAATGTTTTCTTTCTGCCTCCTAATCCTGGAGGATATCCACAAGTCCAACTCTAGGTCAATCCAGTAGCTGGAGAAGTATTTACAGGAAATCTCAATGAGCAAACCGCCTGTGCTCTTTTTATCAACACCGTTAAAAGAGCCCAGAGAGGTGCCTGATGAGGAAAATAAGTTGTTCCAAGAAACCATTAGGGGATTTATACTTGAGACTCTCTTATCTCATAAGGGGGGAAGAAAAAGTGGCCTGTTAAGAGAGGGGGGTAAAAATCTACCACTGACACCATGTGTGACCTATTAAAGTTGTTTTTATTTTAGAGTGTTGTAAAAATTGTTTTATATATTTTACATTAAGATTAGAGTAGCCTACTGCTGTGTCGAATTCATAAAAGAAAGGCTCTTTTGGAATTTTCCTGTCCTTGCCTTGTTACACATAGACTGTCAGGCCTTCAGTGGCATATGCAGTTGAGAAATCCTTTTTACAAGTACCCATAAAGAGACTAGTACATGTTGCTCCAGACTATAATTAAATGGGGCTAACAGAGACTCCAGATGGGGAAACTGTGGAGAATGGTACCAAGGTGTGGGTTCTTTCACTCATTTACTCCCTGGCCCCTCGGCCATCAGGCCTGGCACCAGGACATCCTGTCCCTTAGTCTCCATGTGATGGGCCCTTGGAGTCTATGTCTAAATCCAACAACTGCACTTTGCTTTGTCCTCCCTGTACTTTTCATAAGCTCCCAGCACACAGGGGATCACTTTTCTGCTCCTTCATTTTCTTAGACCTTTACACTCTGAAGTGTGAAAATTAATAAGTATGAAAGAAATCACTGCTCAAAAATAACACAAGAACAGGAGTTCCCGTCATGGCACAGTGGTTAACGAATCTGACGGTGTCCTAGGAACCATGAGGTTACAGGTTCAATCCCTGGCCTTGCTCGGTGGGTTAAGGATCCGGCATTGCCGTGAGCTGTGGTGGAGGTCGCAGACGCGGCTCGGATCCCGCGTTGCTGTGGCTCTGGCGTAGGCCAGCGGCTACAGCTCTGATTGGACCCCTAGCCTGGGAACCTCCATATGCCATGGGAGCGGCCCTAGAAAAGGCAAAAAGACAAAAATAAAAATAAAAAAATAACACAGAACAAAAAACACCACCACCACCACCAGTGCCAATGGTTATCCCCTACTCACTTTCCTAGAAATAAGTAAACAAATTAAAAAGCAGTCAGGGGCGGGGTGCAGTGAGGGAAGAGATACATCCCAAGACACTTCCTAAAGGCTCATTGTTAGGATGGATGAAGCAGAAATTACAGGTACTTTAGCTGCTGAGAAAAATGTCTGGGAACAGGTGGAACTTTGTTAAACGTCAATTTTACTTGGCAATCATACATTTGCATGTAAGATATGGCTGCTTATGACTGACTGCCCCAGTTTATAATCACTATAAAATAAACATTACCATTAGCTGTCATGTACCTGGGAAATTGTACAATTTATTTCATTTATAGGGACTAACACAAATCACTGACTAAAGGAAATATAGGGGTTCCCTTGTGGCTCAGCAGGTTAAGGATCTGGCAGTTGTCACTGCTGTGGCTCTGTTTACAGCTGTGGCACGGGTTTGATCCCTGGCCCAGGAATTTTCTGATTTTGCAGGCACAACCAAAAAGAGAGAGCGAGAGAAAATTCATGAAGAAATATATTTATCACAACAAAGGGACAACAAGAACTCCCTATTTATTTATTTGCTTTTTAGGGCCACACCCCTGGCAATATGGAGGTTCCCAGGCTAGAGGTCAAATCAGAGCTACCGCTGCCAGCCTATGCCACAACAACGCAGGATCCGAGCCACGTCTGCAACCTACACAACAGGTCATGACAATACCAGATCCTTAACCCACTGAGCGAGGCCGGGGATCGAACTGGCAACCTCATGGTTCCTACTTGGATTTGTTTCTGCTGTGCCACAATGGGAACTGCCCCCCTTTTTTGATGTTATCTACTTCATATAAGAATTTCAATATCCACATTCCTGACAACTCTGAAAGTTTCAAAAGAAAAGAGGTTTTTCTCTTATCCTCTTCTCTTCCATACTACTCTTGAGGTTGGCATGTATAAAACAGACCACATAAATTGCAACTCAAATGTAAACAAAATGTAGAGAAATAAAGAACATATGTCTATAGCATGTTTTCTTGACCCCATCCTACTGAAAATGTGCTTATTTCCTGTTCTCAGTTTAATCCATCACAATCTACAACCATCTTTAGTTCTAGTATCTAATACCTAATCCACATGTTGCTGTCAATTTATATACCAAAAACAAAAATTAAAGCGGTCCTATTACTATTGCCTTTTAAAAAGTAGATTTTTGCAGATATTCTGGACCTAAGTTGTTAAATAGTATTTTGTGTGTGTTTGTGTGTCCTACCAAGTTAAAAGCAACTGTGGAGGCAGGGCGGGGAAAAGATGCTCGTCAAGAAATGTCACTTAAGAGGAACAAGTTATTTTTAAACTGGAATTGTAGGCAGGGGCAGTTTTTTTTATTTAAATTTTAGCACAGTCCTGAGAGAAAACAGCTGGGCTTAAAGAATTACACCATACTGTTACTCACAACTGGTATGGTGAGTTGAGGCAGCCAAGAGCAAGTGAGAGAAAGCTATCTGAGCATCTTCGAAAGCATCACCCAAATGACTTTAATAGCCTGATTGCTTAGATGTGTCAGAAAGAGAAAAGCCTCACCTGGCACAGAGCTACTAGATGTGGGGAAGGGGCTCAGACCCCCCCAGCGCTCCTGCACAAGAGCCAGTGGGCTAGGTGTAGCTCTACAGGAGACAGCTTTAGCTGGAGGGTGACTTTCAAAGACTGAGGTTGGCAAGAATAATCTTGAAATCACCAACAAACTGAGAACAAATGATACTAAAATTATGGAAGACAAAGGCATCAGTAGGGATGGTCTGATCAAAACAAAGCCTATGGCTCAACACTTTGGCATTTATGAAATGACCTTTGAGGTATGATTCCCTATATATCTCGAGTGGGAAGACACTCAGAGTGGGTAGTGACTGCAGAGTGCCATGTTCTTTTAAATATTTATTAAAAAAAAAAAAAGTAAAGTGATGCGTCAAAGCGGAGAGATAAACAGTTTAAAGTTAGTTACTTCAATGTTGAAATAGCTTTGTCATCAATTTTTATTATAAGGAACAAGGAAAAGACACAGGAAAACTTAACCTGGGCAAGACATTGGCCCTACTCTTAACTCTACCCTTAATGACTTGCTGTATCACCATGAACCAGTCAGCACCTCCTGGATCTCAGTTCTTTCCCCTTCCCTAATATGTAGCAGGAGAATCAAGGATATTTACAAAACATAGCCATTGAGTCAATAGATAAAAAACTTTCCCTTAGGTCTTCAAAAGATCTCCTTCATTCAGATCTCTGATCAAATGTTATTCCCTCTAGGTCCTTGAACACCCTGCATAATACACTCCCAATCCAAACTTTCACTGGATTTTCCTGCTTTATTTTTCTTCACACAGCTCCCATCTCCATGGGAAATTACACACATGCACTTCTTTATCACCATGATTCCCACTAGGAAAAACTTTCTAAGAACTCTTTGAACAATATCACACCTAGACCAATCACTGGTACACAATACTAAATATCTGCTGAATAAATTAAAATTAGTTGTCATGGGACTTTACAGATGGGACAGAATACTTCATGTTGAGGTTGTAGTAGCCAATTCTAGGAAAGACTACAGTCACCTCCAAGTAACATCAGCTCCCCCATACAAGAATACCTTCCAACTTCATACCTCAGCAACCATGATCTTGCTCTTCCATTTGTCATCTACATAGACTAATAACATGTTTATATTTTTCTATTAATAAATTGCCCAGTGTACAATACAGTTCAGACTTGAAATCCCTTCCTTTTAAAGCTGCAGGTTATATATTAATAGAATAACTTAGTCCCAACAGGATGATTCTATTAATGAATGTGAGGAGGGAGGTAGGGAAGGGAGTAAAGATAGTCATACCTACTATAAATATAGCCTTCATTCTTAGTATTTCCTTCTTTTTTCCCTTTTTTTCCTACACTCGCTGTTCAATTTTTTTCTTTCAACTCATTGTCAATCATCTTTTTCCAAACATCTTTTTTGTTTGTTTTTGTCTTTTTAGGGCTGCACCCACAACATATGGCAATTCCCAGGCTAGGGTTGAATTGGAGATGCAGCTCCCAGACTACACCACAGCCATGCCAGATCCGAGCCATGTCTCTGATCTACATCACAGCTCACAGCAATACCAGATCCTTAACGTACTAAGTGAGGACAGGGATCAAATCCACATCCTTCTGGATACGAGTCAGATTCGATACCACTGAGCCACGAGGGGAACTCCCCAACATCTTTTGTGATTCCCCTCCTCTTTGTTTCTCCATCCTCCTGCTATCTAGGTATCGAAACCATAGGTCATGTGCAGATTTTTAAGAGTCTTGCTCAGTTTTTGAAGGTTCACTATCTGTGAAAATGGAGGAGGAAGGAAGGAAGGAATAGGGTGAAAGCTGCCAGATTTAAAGGCTTGGCACACGCACAGCATAGCTACTGGGAAAGTGTTCAGTTCTTGGTTGTGAAACAATGCTCTTGGCTTTACGATTCTGTTCTTTACCCTTCACATGACAAGCACAGAACTTACCCATATCTGTTGACACTTGGTGCTAGAATCATTGGATTTTAGACCTGAACTGGATCTTAAAGATCATCTACCCCAATATCGTCAATTTAAAAATGAAGAAATATAGGCCAAGAGAGGTTAAGTGACTTGCCAAGGGTCACAGAATTCAAGAGTTGATAGGGTGCAGACACCCAGATCTCCTGATCGCCAAACCAGAATGTGGAAGAATGAGTGTCAGAAAAGCCCAAGCTGCTCTCAGATTATGTCATCAGAAATGAAAGAAAAGATAATTAAAAAAAAAAAAATTGGAGACGTATACTGAGAAACTTCAGGCCAAAAGTCAGTCCATGGCTTAAGTTATTTCCAAAATTTCTTCCATTTTTAAAAGCAAAGAAGCATATGATAATTAGAGAAAAATAGGCTAAAGCATTACACTGTTGTTTTCAAATCTTACAGCCATTTATTTTCTCACTTTTAATAGTTTTCAGTGTACTATCTTATATACTTTGGACTATTCCATTTCGCTGACCTCTAACTTCTGCCTTCCAGTAATCAAAAGCAGCTGATTTTAATGTGCCTGTGCTCTAGTGTGAAGGAGGTGAAGGCTGCGTTTGTGTGCAATCAGGTTAAGATTGGCTCCAACGGGAGAAAAATCCATACATATGTTGAAAAGATCTGAAAAACGCCTGTATTCCCAACCTGATTACGACTTACATTTTTGCATGGTTTGTCAAAGCAGATCACCAAAATCAAGTCAAGATGTAAAATGGGATAAAGTGGTTTTCTTCTCCATTCTTCCATTAATTACCGTGACCTATTGAAGAAAAGAACTTTTTCCTCTCTCACCTGAGGCAAGGTGGGATACTCCACTGGAAGTTATGCCAATTTTTATCAATTGGTGCTCAAGTTCCAAAATTAATTTTCTAGTTTTAATTTCCACATTTGTAAGTAGCCATTATTTGACTACAGAGTCATTTTCCATTTCTATCCACAACTCTGTTTTAGTTCCCTTTTTACAAAACATACAACAAATTCCAATATAACCCTGTAAACCAACTAAGCTTTAAAACGTACTTAAAAATTGAATTTATTCAACTGGATATGTACATACAGGGATTAGAGCAATAGTGAGTCTTTCCTAATGTCTATCCTAATAAATAATATTTGGTAAAACCTAAATATAAATTAAATCAGAGTTCATTACTAGTTCACTTGTCAAAAAGGAGAATATTAGCAGATGATACATAAACATTTGCTTGACGTAATTGCTGACGGTGTTAGGCTGTATTTCTTATGATGGTATACTGTTGTTGGAGGCATAAAAAATACAATGAACATTATAGGTTAACAATCTAGCTGTTATTTGCAAAATTCTCAAACAAGAATGAGGCTAGGTCAAAATAGTTTTGAAGAGGAGGGGAAGGTGCTGGGTCTTGTTACACATAAGCATGTTTGTTATAGGAGCATTTTCAGGTTAATTTTTGCTATTAACGTAAACCACAATTGGGGGACCACGTTGCTGGAACAGGAATGGGGGGGTAGTTATATAAACAATACACAACAAAGAAAGTCTTTATTTCCAATACCTGAATACATCAGGTTTGTTTTTAGGTACAAGGTTGCAGGTTAAATGCTCTCAGCTATCCAAGAAGTAGCTTATTAGTTTTGTAAGAAAATATTTTCTTATATTTTCACTGAAAAATACCCAGTTTAACTGAACAAAACCATCCTTGTTAGTGAAAAGCAGACCCAAAAAAACTTTGTTTCAAAGACTCAGCAAAGAAAAGCAAAACTAATTCAAGAGGAAAAGCTGCCTTCCTAATAGTAGCTTCTGAATCTGGATCTAATAGTTCTCAGAGGCCGACTGGAGTCTTCGAGTCTTAAGTTTTGTCTTCCTCCATGGATCATAGACATTCTCTATGAGGCAATGTAATATGAATATAAATCCATTCTAAGCTGATATATATTCCCTCTCTGGGCTACAGGCACGAAGCTGCAAAGCTATGCCCCAATAGCAAGAACAAAGGCAAATGAACGTTTTGATTATTTCATAAGGCAATTTTCTAAATGCAACTTTCTTTTTTGCTTTTCTGTTCTGTGCACTAGAAAAACTCTAACTTCATCTTTGGCAGTGTAGCATCCACCAGTGATAAAATAAACAGTAACAAGAGATTATGCTCTAAGAACCTCAGTGTCAGCGCTAAGAACTGCATTTTCAACATACTGACTCGGCTATAGCCAGCACCTGAGCTATGTACACTTCTCCTAATTTGTAAGTGGGCCTAATCCTGTTAATACAGAATAATTACTGCAAATCAGCACAATTACTACAAAGACACAAATAAACATACACATACCAGTAGCTGTTTTCTACAAATTATTATGAAAACAAAGAGAACTGGCTAATTGTGGTAACATTAAGACAATGTTTATTCCTTCCAGTGTTTGGGCAAGTTTATTTTAAGTTGTCATCTTCAACTAGTAACGATACAGATGATTTTTACAGATTCCATAAACCTTTCTAATCTAAACTCTTCTTAACTGAAAGTTGGCTGCTTCTCTTAGAGCAACATCTGCAAAGGCCTGATTTCATAAGAACTGGCTTTTATGGTACATTAACAAAAAAAAAAAAAAAAAAAAGAGAGAGAGAGAGAAAATTCAACGCACACACACACACAGGCTTTTAGAAATCTTGTTGTAAAAGCTCATTTGTAACGTAATCTTCTAAATTATTTTCAAGGTATCATGAAAGTAAATATTCACTTTATATGCCTCACAATTTAAACACACATCTCTAAGGAAGTACAGTGTGGAATTTTACTCGCTCACTAATATTATCATCAGGTTTCCTTCATGGATAAATATTCTATATTGGAGCAAGGGTAATTAGGAAGGGGGAAAATTCAGAAAGCACACAGCCCACGACAGTGATTACCAGAACTCACCTCCTGGACAATGCCTCATGGCCATCTTACATCTCCTGGATTCAGCAATGGTTGGACATGGTATCGTATCTTTTGCTGGCTTTTTAACAATTTGCCGTGTTCTAGTTTCCAGACCCCATTTAAATCCACATGTGCGATTATTTCTGCTACAAGTTCCCCATTCACTCCAATGGCCAACCTCACATCCTTCTAGGAGAGAGAAAACAAACACAGGTAACAATTTGGTATACATTTCTTCACTGTCACCAAAATCATATTGCAGTTTTTCTCCACTTCCCCACTTTCAGGTACCAAAAATTAAGTTGTACAGCTTATAAGATGTGTATACGCTTTTTGAGAACTTGAACTCTTTCAACAAGAGTTACAGATAAATAATAAATAACTGTCACATAAGTAACATAAAATCTTTAACTTTCTATTGGTCTTAGTTCATTTTTGAAGGGACATTAATGGCCCATTCTAAAGACATTGAAATATATAATCTTTCAAAGATTCAATAGCTAAAACCTACAGTAAAAGACACTAGTTTCATACCATGACAGGAGACAAAATTTTACAATTCGGCACACTCCCAGTGAAATTCACAAGTGTATTAATTTTGGAAGTAAGTACTTGATGAAAAGGATAGGGAATGCGTTCACATTTCCTGATTATTTCAATTCTTTTAATAGGTGTCTGGAAACAACTGCATGTATTTCTTATTCCCTGAACTGATGCTCTTGCTTAAAAAGTAAACAAATATGGTCAGGAATGTGAAAATGTATGTATTATCTAGGTATGCAAGAATTTTAGCAATGACATCCTGCTGTGCAGCACTGGGATCCTGCTGTGTGGCACTGGGAACTATGTCTAGCCACTTATGATGTAGCATGATAATGTGAGAAAAAAAGAATGTATACATGTATGTGTACCTAGGTCACCATGCTGTACAGTAGAAAATTGACAGAATACTATAAACCAGCTATAATGGAAAAAAATTAAAATCATTATAAAAAATTTAAAAAAGTTTTTATCACCCCCTTTTGTAAATTCATATGTTAGAAAAGTAGGCTACCCTCCAACACCTCCCCCTCCCAGGATGGGAGGAGGGGAGAGGGAATAAAAGGATAAAAATATGCAAAGTTAAACCTTATCAAATTCACCATTAAAAGCCTCATCACACTAGCAGATAAGAACTCAGGCCTAGAGTCCACACCTAATTAATATTTCCACATGCCAGACCTTACCAGGTGTCATGGTGATTCTTAGGCTTTTCAAAACTATTTTAGATTTTTACTCAGGGAAATGCATAAAACCATTGTGAATTTGTTAATATTTAAGGGTTTCAAAGAATTTCCACTGAACATTTGTAAAGAATGTGGGTCTTCCCTCTCAAAAGCGAATTCAGCATTTTGAATATGCTCTTCCAGTGACTTTCATTTTTCTCTACAGGATGTTGTCTGCATGCGTGCATTAACTCACACATATTTAGGAACATAAGTACATGTTTCTTCAAAAACCTCTCACTTAAATGTATTCTCTGAAAGTTTTGTATGTATGTAATTACAGACTACTTCAATATTTCTGCAGGAAAAAAGTTCTCAATTTAAGTCTCCATTTTAAAGAGATGGAAAGACTCCTTATAACACATTGCTTTGTTGTACACCATAGGAGATGATTAACACGTCAAAATTCAGAGGTAGCAAGGGTGGGGGTAGGAGTGGGGAAGATGCTATTACACCTAAGATTAGATTCAGACATTTATCAGAATGTAGGGACTGTGAAGGGAAGGCATAAATTAGTGGGATGGGACTAACATCATACTGCTATATATAAAATAGTAGCTAACAAGAACCCACTGCACAGCACAAGGAAATCTACTCAATATTCTGTAATAACCTATGAGGGAAAAAAAGAATGGATATATATATATATATATATATATATATATATATATATATAACTGATTCACTGCTATACACCTGAAACTAATACAATATTTTAAGTCAACTATATGCCAATAAAGAAAATTTTTTAATGTAAGTACTGACAGATCTTTGCCTTTTAATCAGTGGTATAAAAATATGCTAAGGGTTTAATAAACACTCAAAAATATAAAATTTATAAAATGTGCATTCCTATTTACAAGTAGCATATATATTTATATTAAATTATGCATTCTACATATCCAAATTTAGTAAAATTGTTTTAACATACTTTGCAACATTTAGTTGATCAACAAAGTATGTCTGAAAAAAATCTCTTCCCAAATGATTTTTTTTTACAAAAATAACTAAGATTCTCCATAGTTAATACACATTACAAAAGTGATAGACTAGTTAACCACATGGCACTGCTTGAAAATTTTTTCTTCTAAACAAAATGTTTTCCCTTAACAGTTATTAATAATTTATTAAATAATTAAGACATGGGTGTATTACATAGACGATAAATATTATGCTCAGCATTTAAATAGTTTAACCTAACAAATATACAACTAACAAATTTTGTAGCAAAATATATGCTACTACCCATGGCAGGATGACTAAAGAACTCAGACAGCAAGGAACTTAAATAATTTTCAGCTCTAATTAATAACAAGAGAATTGATTTGTTTTTAGGATAAATACATTCAGCATGCATGTCCCCCCCCCCCAAAAAAAAAAAACAGGTGTTAAAAGTTGAAGTTTGAAAGTGACATGAAAAACTACTCACCCACACATTCCATGGTTTCATCTAAAGGTGCAAAACCATCTGGACATTCCTCAAAGCAACGGCCTCTATGCAAATAAAAGCCTATTTTGCACTTGGTACAAAAGTCTTTGCTAAAGCAAGAATCACAGTTTTCTATTCTGCATCCTAAAAACAATTTTAAAGAGAAAGAGAAAATTTCAGTCAAAAATTTACTGCTTCCACCAATAAAACTTTCACAAACTCACCAGTTGGCTCAATTGGAATTCTAGCGGTCAGAGAAATATGTGTTCAATTCATTTGTTCTCTGAAGCCATCTCATTCTAAATCACTCCTACCTCTTCCAGCAGCTCACCACATCAATAGGCTAAAACACAGTTCCAGCCTGGGGCCCTAGGCAGTATGAGACTCTTCAGAGATTTTTGCAACTCCAAATGGGATTAAAACAAAGGATTAAAAAGAAAAAGTAAACACCCCCCACTACAAATTACTTTGCTCCCGGGATTGAAATCTGTTCTGCTCTTCAAAAGACCTACAGTGAAAAATGATGGGAATACTCTAATCAGTATCTTCTGCTTTAGGACAGTAAATTAAAATTCCGTTTAATGCATTTACTTTCATCAGAGGATGTCATAATTTGGAGGAGTAGTTTGGAAAACCTATAAGGTGCCAAACATTTCCACTTAGTCTTCATAATTTTCCATCAAAGTGAGAAGTAGAACCCCTTTTTTGCAAATAAGGAACCAGGACTAAGATTAAATCATAAAGCTGGTAGCAGCTGCATTGGTTCTAAAAGGCCCCCAAACAGACTGCCTTCTAAATCGGGTCTTTTTTCTTTTACCACACTGAATTTCATTGAGAAGAGTCAGTGAAACAGGGTGCTTTCAGGTCTGTTATGTGTGGTTTTGAATGCCAGCTCTGCGACTCTGAACAAACAGTTACATGCCTCTCTGCGCTTCTACTTCCTTCTGAAGAAAACAGAGATGTGTCACTGGCTTTATAAGGCTATTGCGAAGATTTGCAATAACATCTGTAAATTGGCTGTCTCAAACTAGGTAGTCTGCAGATAGAAGCAAGAGTGAATTAGAAACATGCAGTTTTCTACTAAGCCATTCACATTACGAGGATTAAAATGAGGCAATAATTTATAGGTTTATATTCTAGGTCTGATTGCCTAGTATGCCAGGAACATCTGGGCCAGAGGTAATTGGCTTGTCTGGGTGAAAATAAATATACTCTAAACTACTCTTCAAGGAGAAGGAAGAAAAGGTTAGAGAATTGGTTAATTGAAAGGTGAGGGTTTTCAACAGATTACAGTATATTATTACTTGTAACAGATTTAATTGATGGCAATTAACAGCACATAAAGCTCTATGAAAACTCCCTGGCAACATTTTTATTCATTTAACAAGCCTCTGAGTGCCAGTACTGTTTGGTGCTTTAGCGATGCAGAAAAGATTTAAAAATCTAGTTTTTGCAACCAAAGAGATAATGGAATAAAAAATGTAACCAAAACATGTACTCATTGAATATTAAAATTTTGAAAATTGAGAAGATAAAGCCAGAAAGTAGAATATAAACACTAAAGGAGTTTTTGTTAAAATAGACTGCATTATAAATGACAGTTTCTAGACTTATAAAAAGAAAACAGAAACTCTTCACCTAACAATTTTGAATTTAAACAGGTCTTCATGGATTAAATGACCACCATGAAACAGCTAATTCAATTTCTAAAATGTCAAGCAAAGTTACAATTGGAAAAGCAGCTATGTGTGGGTGAAAGTCTAGTCAAATTACACTATTGCTCTTTTAGTGGAGGATGGTGGGCATAGAAGAATGGCTTATCACCCTATAAAATGTTCATTTGCAGTTTTAAATGTTGTAAAGCGTATTTTAATAAAATAGTGGTGTGTCACTGGTCAGTAGCTTCTAAATCATGGTCAAGATACATGACCATCATGTCCACAAATTGTTGGTTTTCTTGCCACATTTTTTTAAAAAGCAAGCAACCCTTCCCGTTAGAATTATTTTCCAAGAAATAATGATAAACATTCCAAAAAACAAAAAAATGAAACTAGAAGACTATATACTTCATAAATCAGCTGTTATCTACAAGATCTGATTTAAAAAAAAACAAAACATGGCCAACACCAATAAGTTTTTTGACCAAAAAGATATCACAATAGGCATTTGGAAATAATTTTACAGGGCCCTTTCCTGATCTTTATTGTTACTTGTAGCTCCCTTTCCTCGTTTCACTCCATGCTCCTAATACCAGTTCATGGAATGTGGAATTTCTGAAATAACTATCATTCTCTCTAAAGTCCCTTAGGACTTCTTCAGGCACAAATCTGGCTAGAAGAAAGCTTTTAATTATTTGTCCTCAAATTTAAGTACAATAAAAATCTGATGCCTTCAAATTGTAAAATACTACAACTATGGAAAAGCCTATGAATTATAAGCATGGCTGACAATAAGCTCTAAACCCCATCATTAAGTCAAAAAGGTAAGTCGCAGGCAGGATACGTAGAGTATGATGCAATAAAACTGCATACACATGTGTATATGAAGTAGCTTAGAAAAGTCAATTTGGGAAGGGGGACAGTGGAATTTTGAAATGTTAAATATTATTTCTGAGTCACATGAATCTTTTTAATTGTAATGTATTTATATATTAAAAATAAAACAGAAAATTTCAATACACATTTGTGACCTACTTAAATTTACAGAAAATACTATTACACTAACATTCTAAAATAAATTCTTATGATTTTTAACAGGCAAGGATGTATTAAGAAATATTATCCCAATTTTTTTTCAAATGTGGGTACATGAAATTATACCCCTTATATGATAATGCTGAACCTGCCTTAGCCTTCAAAGTGATCATAGACCATCTCTTGCCAGTAACTTTCATTTTCATACGTTCAATGATGCTTTCCAAATCACTGGGGGAAACATTAAATTTTTTTATTCATTGAAGCATTTAAATAAAAGCTTTGATTGGTGCCAAGTTGTAACACCAAATGAAGCTCTGCTGACCTTCCTAGTCTCAGTCACTTTTTGCCACCACATAAAACCAATGCAGGCCACCTATACACTTAGCAGCTTGAACTGACATGATTCATTTAATCACCAACACCTTTGAATAGAAAGCATTTTAATGCTGCAACTACATAAAATCACCTATACTGCCAGTAGGCTTCTTGACCCACTTCAGCACCTGAAAACCTTTCCTCACTGGCTCCAGGTCTCCCCACAACCCACTGTCCAGTTCAGCTACCTCTCCCAGAACTCTCATCCTTAGAGAAAAATCACCATTTTGGAGGGTCTCATAGTCCTCATAATTTCCCCTCAACCTGAAGCGTCTGCCCCCCAAATTTCTTAAGTTTGTTACCTTTAAATAACTGGAATTCACATCAACTCTATTAACTCATTTTTTATATAAAACGAAAGAATTCTCATTACAAACACAAATTCAAAACAATGCAAAAGGTTTACAGGAAAATATAGATATATTCTTGCTCATCCAAATGACCCATCAGGTCTACTCCACGATGGAAATAGCCCCTGTACTAGCCACTGTATTAACAGTTCAGGAAAATCTTTATGTCAATTTTATAAATAAATGAGTTTGAAAACACCAATGGGATTTACTCAATACAAGCCCAAGGAAATGGGTATCTCGAAGTTTACTAAACATGGGACCTGTCTATAAAAAATCTGGGCTTTTAAGTCCTCGTTCAAAAAAACAAGACCCTGTTTTATCCAACTTACATGCTTCTAAATTACAGTGCCTCCTCAAAAATGTAATCCACTAAGAGAGGGACTGCCAGTATCGGTTTAAGTAAAATACTGTCCAAATAAAACTGTGTCCAAATATAATCTGATGGGGCTGTCATCTGGCAAGGGGGATTACTCTGGCCAAGAGACAGAAAAAGAGGCTGCGTACTCCTTCTGTCTTTCCTCAGTACCCATACAGGCTCCACTATAACATTATAAAATTATTCTCTAGTTCAATAATTCCTTCCAAACCTTCTCAAAAAATGTAGTATGTGCCAGGTATTGTGCCATTTTATGAGAATATAAAATTATAATACCCATTCCCTGTCCTGGAGGCGTGAAAGCCAAAGAGGGGGCCATGTGGCACTTTCAGGGCATTGCAACATCTCATCGTAGATATTGGAAGCATGTGCTGGGTACATTAGAAGCAACGAAGACAGATCCATTTCTGTTCTGCCGTTACAAACATTTTTTTCCCCTCCATCTCTGAATTCCTTGTTTCTAACACAGTGCTGGACACATGGTCAAGTTTTAGTGCCTGCCAAGTGAACTAACATGAATGCCATCTAAAAATTGAATTCCTTATATTTAAAAATTTATTTGAATGCTTAATATGAGATTGCTTGCACATGCACTGTAAATATCTTTAATATAAAAAGAAAATCCATGGTTGCTGGTGAAGAACGACAAATCTTATTGGAAAACAAAGAGTCCAACACCTGAAAACAATTATAATAGAGAACGTAAATACTGAAGCGTGGCAGGTAATGTGTGCTATAGAAGTTAGAACCTTGGCTAAGCCAGGTTGGGAGAGACAGAGGAAGCAGAGTCCTGGGAGGGTGACTCCACTTATTACAACACAGTGGAGATGGCCCATGTGGCATATGATGGGCCCAATGAAGAGGCTAGATGGAGGGGAGGTTATTCAGGTTTAGATTGCTATAGGTGGAGAATTTTACCTCTTACATAGTTTCAAAAAAAGAGATAAAATTATAAATTATTATGTTTGGTGTGGTTCTAAGGATTTAAGTAACAATTAAAATTAATAAAAATGATGTTAAGTTCAAGATTAGGGCTTGATCTAACTAGTAGTAAGAAGTGCTGATAGATTGAGCCTGAGAATACCTTGATCAAAATGCTATCTGATTTGCTCACTCATCTGGACAGATAAGAGACTCTCAGGGCGGGCTTCATGATGATAGAGACACAGATGAAAAAGCTAAGTTCCCGCACTTTGGGATTGTCTGCCTAGTCATAGGAAAGGTACCCAGGCAGGGAACAACATAATGATGTAACTACACTCAAGTCTATACAGAGTGAGCTAGTAAGGGCACATTTTCAGGAAATGAATCTTCCTGAAAACAGGAAGAGAGTGGAGGTAAGGAAAACCATTGAGAGGCTTATACTCCAAGAGGTAATGGTCATGGAAAAGGAGTTATGATAAATTGACAGAACTGACAAACTGGGTGGAGAAGATGAATTGAGAGAAGAGAATGACCCACATTTAACCCTCCTTCCTTGCTTCAACCTTTGGTTCTGCAGCATTTTCAGGGCCTTGGGACACCAACAGAGTTTTATCTACCTTCCTAGAAAAAAAATGGAGTGACAAAAATCATCTCTAATTTGAATGTCTTAGCATAATTTAATCATACAAAAAACGAAAATCTTAAGTGGAAAAAAAGAAAAATCAACTAACTGTGAAACTGTAATTCTATAAATTACAACCAATTATTGGAGAAAGAAAAGAATGAATGAGGTGGAGTTCCCACATAGCTCAGCAGTTAATGAATCTGACTAGCATCCATGAGGACACAGGTTCAATCCCTGGCCTTGCTCAGTAAGGATCTGGTGTTGCCATGAGCTGTGGTGTAGGTCATAGATGTGGCTCAGATCCTGCATTGCTATGGCTATGGTGCAGGTCAGCAGCTGAAGCTCTAATTCGACCCTAGCCTGAGAACCTCCATATGCCACAGGTGTGGCTCTAAAAAAATTAAAAAATTAAAAAAAAAATAATGAGGCAGAGAGGACCTCAGACACACACTGAAGAATCCCCGTCAACTATTTCATGGTCACCAGGGCTGTAGGCTTCAGGTTCCTCAACGTACCCTGAAAACCTGACTATATTTATTGTTTTCCAACTGCTCTTTATTGTCAACCACTCCCCAGTGCCTTCATTTAGAATGTAGCAGACAAACGTGGAGGGGCATTTAGTCTTCAGGTTGCAGTTGCAAGGAGCAAAGAGCATCAAGCCAACCCCTGGAAAATCCTAGACGTTTCTTGGCTCAATGTACACTAAAATTTGAACAGATATTAAAGGGACAGTTTGTTCCACAAGACAAAAATGCCTACTCTCACCACTTCTGTTCAACATGGTACTGGAATTCCTGGCCACAGCAATCAGACAAGAACAAGAAATAAAAGGTATCCAAATTTGAAGGAAAGAGGTAAAATTCTCATTACATGCAGATGACGTGATACTATATATAGAAAGCCCTAAGGACTCCACACGAAAATATTAGAACTGATAAATGAATTCAGCAAGGTACAGGATACAAAACTACACTAACAATAAAATGTCAGAAAAGGAATGTAAAAAAAAAATACTTTTTAAAATTGCACACACACAAAAAAATTCTTAGGAATAAACCTGATCTAGGAGGTGAAAGATTCATATGCTGAGAACTATAGAATGTTAATAAAGGAAATTAAAGATTCAAAGAAATGGGAAGATATCCCATGCTCTTGGATTGGAAGAATTAATACAGTTAAAATGGCCATACTACCCAAAGCAATCTACAGATATAATGTGATCCCTATCAAATTGCCCATGACATTATTTTTACAGAACCAGTACAAATAATCCTAAAATTTACATGGAACAATAAAAGATCCAGAATTGCCAAAGCAATTCTGAGGAAAAAGAACAAAGCAGGAAGCATAACCCTCTCAGATTTCAGACAATACTGCAAAGCTGCAGTAGTCAAAATAGTGTGGTACCAGCAAAAAAAACAAAAAACAAAACAACAAAAAAAAAAAACAGATATCAATGGAACAGAATACAAAGCCCAGACATAAACCCACACATCTATAGTTAATCTTTGACAAAAAAGGCAAGAATATACAATGGGAGAATGACAGTCTCTTTAGCAAGTGGTACTAGGAAAGTTGGACAGCTGTATGTTAAGTCAATGAAGTTAGAACACACCCTCATACTGTGCACAAAAATTAACTCGAAATGGCTTAAAGACTTAAACATAGCTATGACACCATAAAACTCCTAGAGGGGATCATAGGCAAAACATTCTCTGACATAAATTGTACCAATGTTGTCTTAGGTCAGTCTCCCAAGGCAGTAGAAACAAAAACAAAAATAAACAAATGAAACCTAATCAAATTTATAAGCTTTTGCACAGCAAAGGAAACCATAAACAAAATAAAAAGACAACCTACAGAATGGGAGAAAATACTGGTAAAGTATGCAACCAACAAGGGATTGATTTCCAAAATACACAAACAGCTCATACAACAACAAAAAACAGACAACTAAATTGAAAAATTGGCAGAATACATAAATAGACATTTCTCCAAAGAAGACATATGGATGTCCATATACCAGTCAGAATAGCCATCATTAAAAAGTCCACAAATAACAAATGCTCAAGAGGGTGTGGAGAAGAGAACACTCCTACACTGTTGGTGGGAGTATAAGTTGGTTCAACCACTATGGAAAACAGTATGGAGATTCCTCAGAAACCTCAAAATAGAACTACCATATATCACAGCAATACCACTCCTGGACATATAATCAGACAAAACTATAATTCAAAGAGAAACATGCACCCCTATTCACAGTAGCCAAGATATGGAAACAACACAAATGTCCATCAATAGATGAAGAGATAAAGAAGATGTGGCAGATACACATGATGGAATACTACTCAGCCTTTAAAAAGAATGAAATAATGCCATCTGCAGCAACATGGATGGAACTACAGATCATCATACTAAGTGAAGTCAGTCAAAAAGAGAAAGACAAATAGTATTTATCACTTACATGTGGAATCTAAAATACGACACAAATGAATCTATCTACAAAAAAATAGAAAGAGACTCATGGACAAGGAAAAGAGATTTGCCCCAAGGAGCAAAGGGTTGGGAGAGGAACTGAATGAAGTTAGGGTTAGCAGAGATAAGCTATTATACACAGAGGGAATAAACAACACGGTCCTACACAGCACAGAGAACTATATGCAATGTTCTATGATAAATCATAACGGAAAAGAATATAATGAAGAATGTATACATGTTCATAATTCAATCACTTTGCTGTATAGCAGAAATTATCACAACATTGTAAATCAACTATACTTTAATAAAAAATAAAAAATGTTAAAAAGAGACAGATTGTTCCAAAAAGACATTTGAAATAATACTTTTAGCAATTTCTTAACATGGAAAGTAATAGACTGTGCAATTTAATATGAGGTTTCTTAAAATTGTTTAAATATTTTAGACTTCTCTAACAACTGCAAATACTGCTGTTTAACATTCCTTCTCAAAACTTGCAATGTTTTATAAATACCCCTAAATAAAGTTTTTAAGCTTTATGTTACCCAAATCATGCCTTTCTAGTGTGTATTACTGCAATAATCCCATTAGAGTAGGAACTGATCAAAACTATGACCTAAAATCTAAAATTACATTTTTTCTAGTATGGTCTAGTTATGTAACAGCTCATTAGAAACTTCATCATATTTCAACCTAAAGAAAATAAAGGACAGAATCAGAGGCTTCAGGACTCAGTGTTTCATATTTACAACTGAACTATTTGAGTGATGATGTAGAATACAAGCATTAATTTCACTAAGTTAACAGAAGATCCAGGGTAGTAGTCTGTATAAAACCCACTGGAATAGGAGTTCCCATCGTGGCTCAGTGGTTAACAAATCCATCTAGGAACCATGAGGCTGAGGGTTCAATCCCTGGCCTCACTCAGTGGGTTAAGGAGCTAGTGTTGCCATTGCTGTGGCTCTAGCATAGGCTGGCGGCTACAACTCTGATTAGACCTCTAGCCTGAGAGGCTAGTTATTAGTTAGAGTTAGCACAGAGTGAAATTCCACTATGTCAAGTGTAGAACAGAACACTTAGAACAAGAGCCAAAGGCAAGAAATAAGAACTGTGCTGAGAATATAGTGGCCTTTCAAATTGTACAGTGGTTAGCAGATCTGAGGTTAAAATATTGGCTCATTAACTGTTGTGGGACTCTGAGCAAGTCAGTTAAGCTCTCTTTTCCTCAATATCCTCATCTTTAAAAAGGAGGTAACATCAGGCCCTAACTCAGATTTGACAGCATCAGAAGTTTAATAGAGGCAAAGATCTCAGCACAGTATCTACTGTGTAACTAGTGATCAAAGAATATGAGCTATTATGAGTATAAAACTTCACCAACTAGAATAATCCAAGATGGCAGATGGAAGGAAGCTCAAATGAGGTACCAGGACACATATGTATGCATAATTATTTTAATTATATATACTACCCATTCATAAAATAAAATTTAATTATATACACCTATGTGTATGTATATATGTATATGTACTACTCAAATGAAAAGCATCATCCAAAGACCACTAACTACAGTCAACATAGTTGCTTCATCCTTGTTTAGGTCACACAGCAAAACAAACTGAATATAATCATTTAAGTACCTACATGGAAAGTCATCTACCTCAAACATTCAAAACCAGGATTTAGGAACACTGAGATCTAGATGCAATTTTGAATTTAGTGAGGAAAAAAATTACCTCCTCTTTGTGCCTTAATCCCCTCAGCATCAGATAGGAGGAAAAAATATCTGACTTACCTACATCAGATTAATTTAATACTCTGAACAATGAAATGAGAACAAGACACTACATAAAGTTTGTGTCACTTCCTCGAGCCAAATAAGCCTTACCTTTAACAGACATTGCTTCAAACATGCAGCACCCCTGTCTAAGCACCAGAAAGATGTCCAGTTTACGAAGTGAACTAAAGATGGTCTGTCATGGCCATTGGGACAGTGACCACAAGGATAGTAAAACTCCTGGCCAGGCAGTAATGTTCATCCTCAATTACCATTAGGTAAGTAAATGGAGTCTATCTGGAAATGTATACATTTTTTTTCCAGATAACTATCAAATTCTGTTTTATATGCCAAAGGTACCCTCTATTTCAACTGCAGAGGATATATATACTGTCAAAAATAATTGTTTTCTCCTGATTTATTTTAACTTCGAGTGTTATAACTGTTCATTAAAAAAAAAAAAACCCTCAAAGTTTTAAAATATGTTCCTGGTATCTTCACTGTAACATTTGACTGTTTAAAAATTATAACTTGCCCATGCACACAAAGAAATCTGAAGAAACACTGAGGCTTGTGTAAAATCATGTGGTCAAATAATCAGCAACTATAAAAATGTTGGCTTCATTTCCAGTATATTCAAGTGATGGATATTTTAAATCACTCTAAAAGCATCTGAAATTAAAACTTGGACATGTTTACCAGGAATAAAAAGTGAGGTGTTTAAAGAGTGTTTTTTTCCTATTTAAAGGGGGTGAAAGAGAAGGATGACTACTTCAAAATAAAATAGGAAAGGAATGTGACAGCAATGAAAAATACCTTTAAGATTATAAAAGTGAGTATCTCATCAGATTTTAAATTCCTGCCAGTAGCAGATCTCTCATTTTGGTTATTCCTTGTGTTTCTCCTTCTTGGGAACTTGTCACTCTTTCATGTTAAGGTGGAACCAAGCAGTTTAATACATTTCAGACCTAAGACCTAGTTGAATTTTCCAAATGTTGGAAAATGCAGATGTTTCCACCCAACTAAACGGAAAAGCATATGTAAGCTAATATATGTCTTGCCCTCCACTCAACCTCCATCCAAGGAAAACAAGAACCTCTTAATCCCTTCACACTCCAAATAGGCTAGAGCAGGAATTGGCAAACCTTTCCTATAAAAGGCCAGATAATAAGTACTTTATTCTTTGTAGGCCATACCGTCTATGTCCAAACTACTCAACTCTGTTGTAGAACAAAAGCATCCTCAGAAAATCCATAGATGATTAAGCATGACTGTTTCTCAATAAAACTTTATTAACAAATCCTAAAATTTAAAGTTAGTATCAATTTGTGCATCACAAAATATTATTCTTCTTTTGATTCTTTTCAACCAATGAAAAATTTGAAAGTTATTCTCAGCTCGAGGGTCTCACCAAAAAGGTGACAGAACTGATTTTTCCCCTAATCATAGTTTGTTAACTTTGATGCCTAGAGAATGATTTAACTCCATGGAGCACACTGAAGGGAAAAGGTCAAAAGAAAAGGATTTCATTTTTAAAACACCAAATGGTAGCATTTAAGCTTAGGGAGGCAGAGTGCTATCTTATATACACCATCTGGCTGTGTGCTTAAGATAAATATCAAATGACTATGAGGATGCTTAAATTTAGTTATTTCAACATGGGGACAATGTTTCCTCAACGTTTTACTTCCATGTTTTTCACACCACTTTGATAAATCAAAAAGGATCACTCCTTATCATTTACCAATCAGTCAAAATTCCATCCTATTATAATAAGCTTTTAATTTCTTGACTACATGTGGCATTTACTTGTCAAGTGAAGGAGTTGACTGAAGAGAAGAAAAAGGAATAATTTTACAAAACAATGTTCTGGCTAAAACTCACATAATGTTTTTACCTACCACTAGTGATCTAGTATCTTTACCCAGTCTGTTGGTGAAGGTAGCCTTGTCATGTCTGTCTACCTAGTTTGGTGAATCCTCAGGCTCATCAGTGGACTTCTCAGAACTCTTGTTTCCTGCTCTATAAATAGGGATATTACTACCTCCCTCATAGGATTACCAGGAACAGATGAAAGAATGTACACTTTAAAAGCACTTTAAAAACAAATGCAAAATAGATGCCTTCCTTCCACAAAGGGAAACAGAGCACAAGGTAGCATCTGCTTTCAACAGAGATTGATGCTGTCCAACTTGGGTCTATCCTGAAATAATAAGCTCATGTAAAAGAGCTACCAGTGCAACAAGAAAAATAAATGTAAGCTTGAAAAAGTAATATTTCCTCTGTTAAATATCAGAACAGATTTTTAACTTTCCAAACATTAGTATCATAATTAAAAATTTAAAAATATTTTATAGGCAGCATTGAAAATCACATAGCCTTGCTTACCACAGAGAGGAAAATATTCACCCTAGCTCATGGGTGTCTTGATATAATTTTTCACCCAGATTAAACAGCAATAAAGAGTACCCTTTGAGTTTTCTCTAGAGAATTACCTGATTCAATTAAAGCAGGGTCTATCTTGCGACAGGTAGTCACAGCATTGCTACCCTAGACCAGGATTCTAAACATCTGCAGTGTGAAGGTGATAACCATTATGGAGTTGTTAATAGTAACTCCAATTTGGCTGACATCTTAAATTCTTTTTTTAACTTCATTCCACTAGAGAATAGTTGCTTTACAGTATTGTGTCCATTTCTGCTGTGAGGCATAGTGACCCAGTCATACATATCTATGGCTTAACCATACTGGTGCTCCAGGTCACAGTGATTAAATTAAGATTGCTCGACAGCAGCTACATGAGGACCTCTGTGAGCTTTCAAAAACACAAGTGAGTCAAATCATTTTCTTGCTTCAAATTTTTTCAGTGGCTCCCCTTCACTCCCAGAATCAGTTCAAACCCTCGATTTTAAAACACGGGATCTTTCTCGCTAGACACACCCATCTACTACCCTCTCTCCATTACCATGTGTACCTTTCACCCTAACTCTGCTGAAGTTTCCTCACAACTTCCCATGAACCCTCAGCACCCAGATACCCACAACAACTCTTCTCAAAGTTGTTAATAACTATGTTCATTATAATCACCCTATTAAGTGGAGAGACCATGAAGAACACAGAGCATGATCTATTCAGTATTCACAGGGTGTGGGTGACGGACACAACAGATAATGACAGATGTATCTGCTGAATGACTAACAAATTTAATACTAAATCTCTTTCAGGTTAGAATAAACACTGAAACAGTGTCCACCTCATGTATTTTAATGCAATATGATTTCATTATAAACAAAAATACTTAAATTATAAAGAGCTCCATTTCCAAATTAGGCACCAATTTATTATAAACCACACTGAAGCTCTTAAGTCTTATTTTTTGCCCTTCTCTAGGAAACACAAGTATGCATATTCTTAAACTGTAAAACCATTAGAGAAGGAGACATAAGGTTGGAGGGAGAGACTGCACACTGCAGAAACTACTTAAAAATACATACAAGGTCACAAAGAGATCAATAATAAAAAGTGTGGCTAGCATCCTGTTAGAAATTTTTTATACATACTCATGAGAATTATTACAAATAGGTTATTATTCCAGTGTGTGTTATGTAAATTATCTAATCTTGCAAAGCTAGTTACTGCCAAAGCTCAAACCAGAGCTCAAAGTTCTTTCTAATTCAGTGCTCTTTTAAAGAAGTAATTTTCTACAAAATGATTTCTCTTTAGAGAATCAAATGTCTTGCAATGCTTAATGGGATTTAAAACATTTAAGCTGACCATTTAAAAAATAGTCAAAGAAACAAAATTTTCTGATACTCAGGCTTATAATTGTGCCTAATAGTTTTGTCTACATCACATGGTTTAGTTTTAAGGAACATATAATGAAAAAGAGTATTCCACTGGGCCACCCTGCTACTGACAATTGTGTGATTGGGGGAAGTACTTCTTTCGCAAGCCTCAATACACACATTTGTTTGGGTTGGGAGGAGAGAGAGAGGGAATAGAATTCATTAGATCTCTTGCCTATGTGTGCAGTTTTTAATTAGTGTGAGGGAACATCTACATGCCTAACAAAAGCCTTGTAGGATTGTGGACATACACATACACAAGGTTGATCAGCAAGTGTTTATTAATTGAATAAAAGATCCTCTCCTTTAAGAACTACTTGAAATATGTGTTATTACTTGTTATCCTCAGCACAATGCAACGAGCTATTGCTTATCTTTATCTGAACTTTGTTTACAGAATGAAGAGACAGGAAATAATTCATGGTGTAAGAAATAGCTCACAGTATACCCAATTTAAGGTAATAGAAAAGAATCATCTAATTAGCCTCATTATCATCAATGTTAGCTCATTAAAAGAAGTAAAAAGAGCTGTCACTTGGTAAATAATGGCCTCCTGGTTGCTCCATTATTCCACCTTCCCAGATAATTATGTTCAGCATTTCATCAAGAAATTAGTTTACCTTTACATGATTTTAAATGCTAAAGGTAGTTAATATAAATGTCTACATAAAATGCAAAACAGTTTCAATTCTTACTTAGCTTACCTGTTCCACTTAAAAAATGATCCCTCCCCAACAAATCAGAGAGCATTCCAGGAAGCATAGAGTTCAGGGACAATGAACAGGGGTTGTCAGCAGATACATGTTCCAGTCACAAATCCACTGCATGACTTTGAACAAGCTATTTAACTTCTCTAGGTCTCCTTTTACTTGCTTCCAACAGTCATAAGCAGGTGAAAGGACTTAACCAAAAGGAGAGTGATAGGTAAGTCTTCACTCTCCCAAGGCAACAGAAAGAAAAATAAAAATAAACCAATGGGACCTAATCAAACTGATAAGCTTTTGCACAGCAAAGGAAACCAGAAAAAACAAAAACAAACAAAAAAACCGTATGGAATGGGATAAAATAGTTTCAAATGATGGAACTGATAAAGGCTTAATCTCTAAAATATACAAATAACTTATACAATTCAACAGCAAAAATACCAACAACCCAATTGAAATATGGGCAGAAGACCTGAAGAGACATACCAATGGCCAACAGGCACATGAAAAATGCTCAACATCACTAAGTATTAGAGATATGCAAGTCAAAACTACAATGAAGTACCACCTCATACCAGTCAGAATGGCCATCATTAACAAGTCAACAAATAAATGCTGGAGAGGGTGTGGAAAAAAGGGTACCCTCCTTCACTCTTGGTAGGAAACGTAAGTTGGTACAACCACTATGGAAAACGGTATGGAGGTACCTCAGAAAACTAAATATAGAATTACTATATGATCCAGCAATCCCACTCCTGGGCATATATCCAGAGAAAACCTTCATTCAAAAAGATACATGCACCTGTATGTTCATTGCAGCACTATTCACAATAGCCAAGTTATGGAAACAACCAAAATATCCATTGACAGAAGGATTAAGAAGATGTGGTACATATACACAATGGACTACTATTCAGCCATAAAAAAGAACAAAATAATGCCATTAGCAGCAACATGGATTGAACCAGAGACTGTCATACTAAGTGAAATAAGTCAGAAAAAGACAAATACCATACAATATCACTTATATATGGAATCTAATATATGGCATAAATGAACCTATCTACAGAAAAGAAACAAACTCATGGACTTGGAGAACAGACTTGTGGTTGCCAATGTAGAGGGGGAGGGAGTGGGATGGACTTGGAATTTGGGCTTAGTAGCTGCAAACTATTGCATTTGGAGTGGATACAGCAGGATATATATAGCACAGGGAACTATATATAGTCATTTGTGATGGAACATAATAGAGGATAATGTGAGAAAAAGAATGTGTGTATATATATATATATATGTATAACTGGGTCACTTTGCTGTACATTGACAGAACATTGTAAATCAACTATAGTAGAAAAAAATATTTTTTAAAAAAGTCTTCACTATCCTAGTAAGCACCTGGAATCTTTCATAGAGAAGCAGCCAAAATTACTGAGCCTCCCTCTCTTTCTCAGAGACCCCCACCACCTGGGACATTTCAATCATTCAATTCATACATATTGAGCACCTATTAGAATGCCAAGTTCTTGACTAGCTGACCTCAGCCAGTTAAACAGTGGCCCTGGTGAGACCAATCCTTTATATACAAACTCCTAAACCTAAAATCTATTGACAAATGTTTTATCCAGGCATGGGTACATCAAAATAATAGCCCACTCTCTTGCAGAGATGGCTTTTCTTGAGAAGAAGGCAACTTAGCAGGTAATGACATCCCAATTATCTTTGGATAAGGGGACAGCAGGGCCATCCTCATGATCCCTCTAAGGAACTATTCCTAACTTTATCAAGTTTGGCAGGGTTATTAATTGGCTAGTGGCAGCTTTTTCAATGTCAAGCCACTTTGGGACAATAAGATTTCTCCAGCTGGCAGTAACCTGTTAACCCAAAGAATGGCCCACAAGGCAAGGTCCCTCTTTGAGAAACAAACCATCTCAAGAGAATAACCTTTCAAAGAGTGCCAATTAAAAGTGAAGACCTTACTGCACCCCCTCCAAAGCTAGATTGTAAAACTTAACTAATAATGTGCTTTTTGTTATTTCCTTTTCTCCAAGAGAAGCAGAAAGCTAAGGTTAAAGAAACAGGAATTAAGATTCAGCTCTGCTTTATACTGTGGGTCTTCAGGTAGGTTTTGAACCATTCTAAGCTTATCTTTTCAATTGTAAAATGTAAATGTTTATCTGTAACACAGAATTTTGTTTGTCTTTTGTCTTTTTAGGGCTGCACCCATGGCATGTGGAGGTTCCCAGGCTGGGGGTATAATCAGAGCTACAGCTGCCGGCCTATGCCGCAGCCACAGCAGATCCAAGCCATGTCTGCAACCTACACTACAGCTCACAGCAACACTAGATCCTTAACCCACTGAGTGTGAGGCCAGGGATCAAACCCGCAACCTCATGGTTCCTAGTTGGATTCGTTTCCACTGCACCATGACAGGAATTCCTGCAACACAGAATTGTTGAGCGAATATTGGAATAGCCATCCCCACCCAGAGTTTGAGAAGAGAGCCCAGTCTCAAATAACAAAATGCAGTAATTTCTTAACACAGAACTTTAGGACAGTGATTTCATGGACTCCTCTGGTTTTTACAGGTAAGAACACTGGGGCTCAGAATACGAGGCTCCCTCATTGTCACAGAGTAAACTGGGATCCCTGTCAGATCTCCAACCTTGAGACAGCTGTAGGCAGAGCCATCAGAAAGCCCCTCTCTGACCAAGCACTTCTGCCCATTAATACTTCTCTGCTCTTCCTTCCAAAGTATGGTCCAAAATAAAGGTTTACAATGTTGCGGAGTTCCCGTCGTGGCGCAGTGGTTAACGAATCTGACTAGGAACCATGAGGTTGCAGGTTCGGTCCCTGCCCCTGCTCAGTGGGTTAACGATCCGGCGTTGCCGTGAGCTGTGGTGTAGGTTGCAGACTCGGCTTGGATCCTGCGTTGCTGTGGCTCTGGCGTAGGCCAGTGGCTACAGCTCCGATTGGACCCCTAGCCTGGGAATCTCCATGTGCCGCGGGAGCGGCCCAAAGAAATAGCACAAAGACAAAAAAAAAAAAAAAAAAATGTTTCTACTTATGCAGAAGCTATATTTCAATCAGAAGCTTTATCGACAAAATCAAGACAAATGCAGATTAGATTCTAAAATGTCAGGACAGAATTATAAACCAGGAAACCATATTGCCAGAACACATAAAGGATTGGGAATGGTTATTAGAAAGACGGAGTTAGGAGAAAATGGGGGAGGCAGAAAAGGGAGTCAGTGGAGGGGAAAGTTAGCAGCACTGGAAGCCTGACCTGAAAGCCAGTGTATTCTACCACAATCAATATAGTAGAGCCCAGAATCAGATATAGGATTATGGATTTTGGTATTGATCATTAATGAGGGACATAAGGAAGAACACACATTTCTTCACAATATCCTCAAATGCTTGCTTAAGCCATATTAAAATATGTCTTTTCCCAAATGCCAAGCCTTCTTTTCCATAATTAGTGACAGATGGAGACAACATAATTGTCACACTGTAGAAGTGAATCACAAAGTGTAGTGTCTGAGCCAGCCACAGTAGCAGTACCTGGAAACTGCATGAAAAGGCAAGCTAGGCACCTCTTGAGATCTACCAAATCAGAAACTCTAGGGGAAGACCTGGCAATCAGTGTTTTTACAGATGATTCTGATGCATGCTTCAGTTCAAGTGCTGCCTCATTTTACTCCTTTGCTGCCACTGAAGAATATTCTAAAATAAGATGACTGTCTGCCCAGCTTATGGTCCCTCCATCCTCACCCTCCAGGATTCCATACTCAAACTTTAGGTTCCAACTCTGAGCTGAGTCTCTGCTATGAATGCCCTTTTCCCTCTTGCTCTTACTCACCCTCCTCCTCCTCTGGGATTGTTTCAGGTAACACACTCTGAGAAATCCTAAGATGCACCCACTCCAGGTGCATGTTAGTTGATATCCACAGGTTCCCTGAGCACTCAGTGCATCCTTATCACAGTTCTTATCACACTGTATCCCTTGCATTTTCTCTAAAAACACACATTGTGCCTGCATAGTATATGAAGGTAAGTGTTAAGTGTTTGCTATGTTTACATACTTTATTAAGCAGCCTAAACCATCCCCCAAATTACAATGTGCCCTCTCTTTCTTCACCAGATGAATATATACCATTAGCACTGGGAAAACTACCCAAGTATCCCCTTCATCATCATCATGCCTCCTTGATTCTATTGTGGCCTCTACTCCAAATAAAGAATATGAGAGGCTCCTTAAAAGGATCCCTAATCCATCTGGTAGCTTGCTGAAGTAAAACAGCTCTAACACAATACATGATTTAGGACATTTCTGGTTTCTTTTAAATGTAATCATAATAGTCCCTAAATCTGAATACTATTTTTCATTGGAGCAGTATCAATCATTTATCACCTCCAGGTTTCCCACCAAGGTCTCATTCCTGACCCTTTCATGTATCATGTTCATCCATTTCCTCTGAATGCCCCCTAACTCTTAACTACTTCTTAAGCCACCCAGGCTAGATCGTGAAGGAAGCAGAGAGTATCACTAAGTTATAGAGTTTCTGTAGCCTTTCCTGACTGTTCTCACCTAACCACTCCCTTCTCTTACCCCTGTTATAATTATGTGATACACCATTCCCATGTGATTGTATGCTCCAGCAGCACTTTAGGCAATGGTGCTGAGTATTACTCTTGTCTAATTCTATCAGTTTTACCTGCAACCCAACTGTATATTGTCAATTTGTGTCTTCTAAATAAAGAAATTCTGTCATTTTATTTTACTTTTCCTATAATCCACCAATACTGAGGTTACATCAATATATTTGTAAGAGGGAGTTCCCATCATGGCTCAATGGTTAACAAATCCAACTAGGAACCATGATTGCGGGTTCAATCCCTGGCCTTGCTCAGTGGGTTAAGGATCTGGTGTTGCCGTGAGCTGTGGTGTAGCTTGCAGACGAAGCTCGGATCCCGCTTTGCTGTGGCTCTGGCGTAGGCTGGTGGCTACAGCTCCCATTCGACCCCTAGCCTGGGAATCTCCATGTGCCATGGGAGCGGCCCTAGAAAAGACAAAAAGACCCCCCTAAAATTATATATATATATAATATATATTATATATATAATATATTTATATATTTATTATATATAATATATATTTATTATATATATATTTATATATATATAAATATATTATATATATATATATTTGTGAGAGGTCTACATCTTTATAGATCTTTAAAGTCTAAAGACTCTATGGTACTCAGAGTAATTATACCTGTCCCCTCATTTGCAGGCTAGTTATCCAGATTTGATTAAAAACATTGTAAACATATTTCTCTTAATTGTAAATGCCTTAACCTTTTGCCAAATCCATCATTAAACTGCATGACTCAAGGATGGCAGGTGTTTCCAAAAGTACTCAAACTTGACATGTAGTAATACACATAATAAAAACACCTAAACACTGATCTCGGAGGTCACAAACTAAGGGATGGTTACACTTAACTTTGCATTTTTCTCCTATGTTCAAAATTACTAGTTTTTAAACTCATGTCTTTTCAAAAACAAACTAGGCATTCTCCTAGCCCCAAACACGTTTCTCACAAAGTGCCAAAAACACAGGCAGAATCATAAAATGTAACAGAGTGAAAACAAAAGTAGCAAGTTCATTGGATACAGAATTGCAAAATCTCATTTCAGTGATTTTTGTTTGCAAATGATTTTTGAAAATACACTGTCTCTGGCAAGACAAGTATACATATTATTTTCTTACAGGTAAAAATTCTACTAGTCTGTTTTCTTTCACTTCAGCCTGTTTTTTTTGATACTCTTCCTAGTATGTAAATAAAACAAAACCTGGTACTTTATAAATTGCTGATTCAACAACTGTTTTGTCCAAAGCTAATTTCCCCACTTAGGTTTTAGATGCTGTGTTCTTCTGTCTCTTCAATGATCTTGTTTCTTTAATCCTATCTCTCTTACTCCACCTCAACTGGCTACTTCCCATTCAAATCTCCCTACACACACACACACACACACACACACACGCTCTCTCTTCCTAATTCATGGGGCTTCTAATTATTATCAGATACTTTTTTTCAACAAATTTAGCAGAGAGGGGAAAGAAGAGAAAATAGTGTCTACAATCCATCCCACAGTAGCTTCCCCAAGACTCCATTTGCTTCCTGAAATCAGAACAATCACGGTAGTGCTCCAGCAATGAAACAACTCCCATTAAGGTCAACAATTCTATTTGGCACTGACCCCCTGATACTTCAAGTTATCCTACTCACTTCTGGGACATTATTCTCTAATTTCCTGTCTTCCTGGAGACTCTAACACAGCTTCCTTCATGGGCTTTTCTTTGCTTGCTCTTAAATGTCAATATTCTTCAGCTTTCAATCCTCAGAACTCATTTTCTCTCTCAGTTGATTTTTTTTTTTCAGTAATTCAGTTCAGATCTCCCTTGACAGCTCCAGACCCTTACACCTAACTGCTCATCGGGCATCCTCCCCAGGATGCCTCACACTATCTCAAGCTGAGCATGTCCCAAACCAACCATTCTCTTCTCCACCATCATGACTTCTCTCTCCAGCGAATATGCTCCTCCTCTCATAATTTGTACCTTGATGAATTCTACTCTTCAGCTCTCAAACCAAAATCATAAGTCATCTTAATTCCTCCCTTCACCTTTGGCTAACATCCTCCAATTGATTATGAAGTCCTATTGATTCTTCCTCAGTCTCTCTCCCTCCACTCCATTTCCACTATAACTACCTTAGTTCATTCATTCATTCAAATATTTACTAAGCATCCACTATGTGTTGGACTCCATTTTGCATTATCAAGACCATGAACAATATAGACTAAAATCCCCTCCTTGCATCCTAGTTGGGTGAGGTGAATAAAACTTGTAAGTTAAATATAAAGTATGTCAGTTACCCATAAGTGCTAAGGAAAAAAGGGAAGGAAGGAATGAGCGAAAGAGGGAGCAAAGAAGAGAGGGAAGGATAAAAAAAAAAAAAAAAAAGGAAAAAGGAAATGCTGGGGTAGGGAAGCTTGAAATTTATATAGATTGGCCAGGTAGGGTCTGATGAGAATACAGCTGTTCTCATTTTCTTTTTACCTAAGACTATTGATCTTGTGCCTTTATTACTGACTTCCCTCTAACCTATCTCCCATGCTGCCAGAAGAAAAACATTTCCCAAAACCATAATCTTATAATTCCCTTACTTGTAATCTTTTGTTGATAACTGTGGCTTTCAGGATGTTTCAGCTACCTAAGTTTAGCACATATGGTCTGAAAAGGCCCAGTCCCCACCAACCTAACTAGCATCATTTCTGCTTTTACAATGGAACTGTACTCAACCACCTGCATTTTACTTTACAATGAATGATTTTTGTGTGTCTCCATACCTTTCCATGTGTTTTTCCCCCTTTGTTCTATAATACTTAATCCTAATAATTCTAACACCCAGAGAAAGAATCTCCTTCATTGCTGAAATCCACTCCAACCATAGAAAGTGCATTTTACTCAGTTGGTAACTTTGTCCACAAAATACAAACACCATAACCTACTTTGAAAAATAAATGAGAAAAAAAAAGTACATCTAAGAGTAGATGGCACAGAACGCAAGCTAAATAATTAGCAGCCTTTACCATATAATACACTTTATTAACTATATTTCCACTAGACCAGGCTTACTCAACCTCAAAACTACTGACATTTCAGGCCAGGTAATTCTTTGCTGCAGGAGGCTGTCCTGTGCATTGGAGAAAGTTGAGCAGTATCTATGGCCTTTGTCCACTAGATACCACTAGCACCCCTCCACTTGTAATAACCACAAGATCTGCAAATACTACTCAAATATTCCCTGATGGGCAAAATAACCCCTGGTAGAGAATCTCTGTACTATACCACAAGCACCTAAAGGGCATAATTTAGTAATTAATCATTATTTTATCTCCAGGTATCTAGTACCAAAGCCAGCACACAATAGGTGTTCAATAAATACATCATAAAAACCACAAACCTGCCATCTAGCACCATAGATCAAGTTTACTTATTTTTGAAGAGCATGTGAATGCATGTATTATTTTTACAGCTTCTTTCATTCAGTGTTATATTGTGAGAGTCATTTATGATGCTGCATGTTGCAGTAGCCCATTCATCTCTACTTTTTGTACTTTTTTTAAGATACTTTATTGTTTGAACATTTGAGTTGTTTCCAACTTATAGCTGATATGACTAGTGTTGTCATGAATAAATAATCTCTTATATGTGTTTGGTTACAAGTCAGGACAGCAGTTTTGTTGAAGGAGTGAGAGGAGTGACTGGGAAGGATACAATGTGGGTTTCCTGGGGCGCCGCTAACTAACGGTCCTTAAATGGTGGTTACATATGAGTGTCCACTTTGTGATAATTCAGTGAATGCTCCACTGAATTCACATTTATATGTGACATATAACTGTGTCATAAATAAAAAGCTTCAAATGAAGTATATTACTAAGAACAAAAACAGTTGTGCAAGAGAGGGAAAAAGAAGGCCAAGGATTCTGGTAAATTTCTACAATGCCAATATTCATGTGAAAAATATTTACCTTCATTTGTATCAAAGTATATACAAACAAAAAATGTATTTTTGTACTTTTTGTCAATAATAACCAGCATTGTTGAGATGTAAGGGAAAATGTCTGCCATTAGTAGATGTGAATGAGTAAAACTTCCACAAAAGGTCATTTGTCACTATGTATCAAAAGTTTTTAGGAGTTCCCCTCCTGGCGCAGCAGAAATGAATCTGAGTAGGAACTTATAAGGTTGCAGGTTCAATCCCTGGCCTTGTTCAGTGGATTAAGGATCTGGCATTGCCATGAGCTTTGGTGTAGGTCAGACATGGCTTGGATCTGGCGTTGCTGTGGCTGTGGCGTAGGCCAGTGGCTACAGCTCCAATTAGACCCCTAGCCTGGGAACCTCCATATGCCATGGGTGTGGCCCTAAAAAGACAAAAAAAAAGTCTTTAAAATATGCATTATGGCTATATCTCAACTACGTCTCAATAAAGTGGGGAAATATGCTAAGTTTAAAAGCTTATCTTATAAAAATAAATCAGAAAATGTGTAAAACTGCATGTGTATATAAGCAAAATAATATAGATTTAAAGAAATTCTTCATATAACTGCTTATAATGGTGAAAACTAAAAGCAAATTTTTAATAGAGTAGTAGATAGATATATTATGGTACATCCATTCAGAAGAACACATGCAGTCATATTTAATGACATGAAAAATGTTCATAATTCATTAAAAGAAGTTACAAAACAGAAAAAAAGACATATTTGTAAGGAAAGACAGACATAAATATGCACAGAAACAAAATATCAAAGAATGGAAGATAAAGTGTTGATTTTTGTTATCTTCTAGTAGCATTTATTTCTGTTTTTGCTTTTTAAAGGTCTATGTGCTTTCTATTAGAAATATGTGTAACAATTTTAAAAATTAAGCTTTTTCATGTAAATGGCTTTATCAATGAATGAAAAAGAAAATATGAGAGAAATATCACCTAACAATAACATAGACAATATCAGCTCTTGTTGTCTTAGTACATATTTCCACAGTATGTCACAATGATTACTGAATTGGTTTTTATAAGCATATTTGAATTTTACAAGCTCCACACTATATGGACCAAGAAGCCAACTTCAGCCAACATTGTGTAGAGCAAGTCTTCCTTTGGAAGAAAGGTTTTTCTTTATAATAGAATTTACCCTAGTGATTAGGAAAACAGATGAGCAAGTTTCATTTACAAGATTTTTTAAATCTACTGTTACTTAAAAGTATAATCCTCTCTTATGTCTAGCACTAATCTCTTAGAAAATGGATCTAATCTCAAATTTTAAGTTAGTGACAGTGTTTCCAATTTAAATGTCTCATCCTCTGAATAGAAAACAGAAAAATGCAATGTATGCAAAGTATCTATGAAAAAAAGCAAATATTAAGAACGAACCATGGTCATCTGAAGTCATATACTGAGAATTTCAGAAATAATTTTCCACTTTCATTTTGCCTCACTGGAGTCTTGTTAATAAGCACTTACTGCTTATACCAGATAAGTAATGATTTCTAGGTCAGTAAACTGCAACATTGATTGCATTCACTTACAATAAGTATAACCACAGCAAACCCATTTTCACATGTCGATTCTCTTCTCAAGCCTGATTTACAGTCACTGCTCTCCTCTCCATTTCTGAGAAAAGGGATCAACTTAGCCAAAAATGTGTGTGTTAACCCTGCTTCAGAGCATCTCTTTAAGGAAGGTCCTATTGATAGACTATGATGTATTGCTGAATTACTACCCATTGCAGTTTGGCCAGGATAGTCCTAGTTCACACCCAATATCCCTTCATAGCTACTATTAACAGCCTCTTTCAATTGCCAGTGTCCCAGGTGGGCTAATACATTATATGGTCATCCTACCACCCATACACAATGTGTAGAATGCTAGGGATAAAAGTTGGAATAAATGCCTGGAGCCATATACACCCTTATCTTATTGTCCTTGTGCACTGACAGTCTGGAATAAAACACCCGCAGAATATTCATAGACTCAAATCCTCCCCTATATGTTGTCTAAAGCAGTATGAACAGGAATCTATTTCAAAAAGGACCCATCCTCCTACGGAGGATCAAAACCAGGAGGATATACCTTACTAGACAGCTCAAATAATATATCTTAGGGACAATGTACATATATGAAAAAATTAGCCAATCTATATACTTTGGGGGAGCTGGTCCCTCTAGGTATTAATCCAAACAATTCCATGAAATGGAAGTACATAAAAATTTCCAAGCCCACTTATTTCTATCTGTGCTAAAGGCAAAACTATTCACCCAGTCATCTTCACTAGAAACCTTAGGATCAAATTTGATTCTCTCTTCACACTATTAACTCAGTTACTAGGTCTCATTGATCCTATTTTACAAGTCTCTGGAATTCATTATGCACAAACCTTTCATCAGAACATGATTTCTCATCCACAATTGTTACAGCAGCCTTCTCCAACTCATCTCTTGCACTTCTGCAAGAACTATCTTAAATAAAACAATTGCTTTAGTTCACTGCCAACACTCAGATATCCACCCTCAGATAATATCCAGACTTAACATGGCACTCCAGACCTTTATCATTTGCATTCAATACTCTGTTTTCATTCTCAATTCCAACCCACTGCACACTAAGCACAAACTATTCAATGGTTCTCCTCCAGGGATGGTACTGCTCCCTTAGGAGGTTTTTGGCAATTTGGGGGGACAATTTTTTTTGTCACAATGATTTGGGGGAAAAAAAGAATACTTAATGAGCATAAACTAAGAATGCTAAATGTCTAGTCATATAGAAGCTGCCTTTCCAAGATGCCAATTGCACCCCCAAATGAGACTTCTTGTTTCCCAAATACCTTTTTACAAACATGTGATTCTTCTCAGAAACTGTTTAACCTCCCTCTACTACCTCTGCCTCTTTCCAAAATAACACTGTCCTTAGATGATAAAATTCAAACTCTCTTCTTACCTAAAGACCTCAGTTGATTTAATAGTCATGCCTGTAGTATATTAATTGGAGATAATTAAATCTCTCCCATTAAATACTGGTTGCCTGCTGATCTGGTACTTGGTAGATTCAATTATGGTTGAACTTCTTGTGTATGTATTATTTCACTTCATGTTCCTTTTCCTTACCCCTTCTATCCTCTAAAATTTGAATTCCCTTTAAAAATGGGGGGGGGGATATTCCTTTGGTATCTCTCTCATTTTTTAAAAAATGTCGTTTCTATTATTTACCTAGACATTGAAAATAATTCTATAAGTTATTTTTGGATTAAAATATAAAAAATTGTCCTTGCATTCCCATGTAGAGAATACCACTTCCTAATAACCTTTCTGTAGTTGTTAAACTTAGAATACTTTGAAGTAAACTAAATATTTTAGTTCCATCTTTTATCAGTAATGTTGCTTTAAATTTATGTATTAAATTACATATTAGACTAAGTATTATAAATTCAAGTATTATAAAACTCAAGTATAAGAAGAAAAAGAAGCTATAGACATTGTGGTAAACTGAAGAGGATGTTTCTAGTGTAAAGGTATTTTATATCCATTTAAATTTTTTGCTAGGTGCTGAGCAAGTATGCCTCGAAAGATTTGCTTAACATGCTTGTGTTTGAGATACATGTTATCAAAAAATACTTAGGTAATCTTTAAAAAAAAAAAAGGTGGCAGTGTACAATATATTTCTATACTAAACAAAGTAAAAGTGTTATCCCGCCCCATCCTTTTTTTTAAGTTTATGCTTAGACTATTTCTGTAGCATATTACAAATATACTTTTTCTTAGTCAAAATTTTCAACTTAATTCCTCTCAAGTTGTATCAACAGTAAAATAGGGTAGACAAAATTTGACTGCTCACTTGCACATCTGTTCATATCTGGGGCTCGGTGTCCATAGTATCCAGATGGGCAGGAATGCAAGCACTCTCCATACTGGCGCATGCCTTCTCTTCGAAGAAAGAAGAATAACTTCTGTTGACATCGGCTGCACCCATTGTCCTTTGAACAAGACAAACAGCCCTTGCAAATGGGATTTGATACGTAACTAGCTGTAAGAGAAAAAAGCAAAACACATGTTTAAATATGAATATGATCAGACTTCTGGTCCATGCAACAGGTTGAAGAGACCAGTGTCTCTTGTCTTTTTACCTTAATCATATAGAAATGCTAAACAAAATTAACTCTGCCACCCTACAAAATCAAAAAGAAAAGAAAAAAGGTTAATATACAACCAAACTTAGAGAGAGAGAGGAAACCTAGAGGCAGAGTTTGAGGCTGGAAGCTCAGACTGAACGGCTTGTTAGACCAGACAGACACAGACCTCATGGCGGGGTCCTGAAGCCAGACTGAGAGCTATGCATGTAGTATCATTTTGCCACACACCCGAAACTAACCCAATATTATAAATCATCTATACTTTAAAGTATAAAAAAAAAGTAATATGCCTGCACAAAAAGCTGACACTTTTCTCTATGTAGAGTGGAGTAATGAAAACTATTTGTTCATGAAATAAATACTAGAAGCCCACATTCCAACTGGCCAGAGAAGAAGTTTTTAACTCTGGAATAGGAGCATAGACAGGTGAGCACAGGAGAGAAAATATAACCCATGACAAATAACTATCACAAGTCTGTAAGACATCCAAGTATGGGATTTAAGTTCAAATCATCAAGGTAGGATGGAGTTCCTAAGTCAAGAGGTTAACATGAAAAATTTGCCCAGATCCAGGAAAAGCTACTAAGAAAAAAGTATGAATCGACCTTATAGAAATTTTCTACAATTCCAAGACCTGCAACTTTCATGGAAAACCACCTTAACATCAAATAAACAAGTCACGTGTGCACACAAACCTCCACAAGTAAAAGCCAATCTGAGTAAGAGAATTCATACCTACAGAATCAGAAATAACAGAACAATCTGAAAGTGACTTTAAAATGAGTCTTGTTAGAGTATTTGAAGAGATAAAATGCCTGGAAATCACATGAGAAGCAATATCATAAAATGTGCAAATTAGGAAGAAATTAAAATTCTAAAACTGAGAAAAAAAATCTATGAACAAATTGAATGGCAGACTGGTAGATAGGGACTTAACCGGAAAACAGGTTTTAAAAACTGTAGCACAGGAAGTTCTCCTTGTGGCTCAGCAGTAACGAGCCCGACTAGTATCCATGAGGATGCAGGTTCAATCCCTGGCCTCACTCAGTGGGTTAAGGATCCGACATTGCTGTGAGCTGGGTGTAGATCACAGACACAGCTCAGATCCTGCATTGCTGTAGCTGTGGTGAAGGCTGGCAGCTGTAGCTCCAATTTGATCCCTAGCCAGGGAACTTCCATATGCCACACCTGCAGCCCTAAAAAGAAAAAAAAAAGTAGCACAAAACAAGATAGAAATATTAAAAAGATAAGCACATAAGAATAAAATGAAAAAAAAAATTCCAATACATGATTTTTAGGTGTTACTGAATCAAAGAAGAGAATAAGTAAGACATTATACTAAAAAAAAAAAAAGACAATTAGTTTCTAGAATGAAAGAAAAACATGAGTTCTTAGATAAAAAATTCACAGATCTGAGCAGACCAATAAAAATAAGTCTGCATCTGAACACAGCATATTTGCAATAAAGAATGAATTCGAACCAGAGATAAATAGTAGATCACCTACAGAGGAATAAAAATTTTACTCTTAGCAGACTTCTTATCAAAAATAATTGGTGTGTTAGTAGTGGAATGTTATCTTTAGCACACTGAGGAAAAATCCTTTAAGTAATTAAATGATAGTCTAAGAATGAGGACAAAATATATTTTCAGCTAAAATAAAGGCAAGGAACTTACTAATCAAAAAACACTCATTGAAAGAACTAATAAACTATATATATTGAGGAAAAGAAAATAGAACCTAGAAGAAACTAGAATGTAACAAGTAAGAGTGATCAAATCAATTGGTATAGCTACAAGTCAGTGATTTTTAAAAATAATGACTAATTTCCAGGGTTTAAAGATAATACCTATTTGGAATTTCCACTGTGGGTTAAGAATCTGACTAGAGCAACTCAGGTCGCTACAGAGGCATGAGTTCAAACCCTGGCTCGGTGCAGCAGGTTAAAGGATCCAGTGTTGCTGCAGCTGTGGTGTGGGTTGTAGCTGCTGCTTGAATTCAGAACCCTTGGCCTGGGAACTTCCACATGCCATAAAAATAATAATAATCTTTTTTTTTCCTGCTTTTTAGGGCCACAGGTGTGGCATATGCAAGTCCCTAGGCTAGGGGATCAAATCAGAGCCACAGCTGCTGGCCTACGCAGCAGCCACAGCCATAGCAACACTGTATCTGAGCTGCATCTGCGACCTACACCATAGTTCACAGCAATGCTGGATCCTTACCCCACTAAGGAGGCCAGGGATTGAACCCACATCCTCATGGATACTAGTCTGGTTTGTTTCCACTGAGCCATAACATGAACTCCCATAATAATACATATTTTTTATTCAATGGCATAACATGGAAGACTAGAGAAAGTGAGAAGGGAAGCTAAAGTTAAAGCATTTCAAGTTCCAATATTATGGGTGTGGAAGACCAGTATTAGATGGGCTCCTACTCTGCAGCACAGGGAACCGTATGGGATTGAGTCACTTTGCTGTACAACAGAAATTGAAGAAACATAAATCAACCACACTTTCATAAAAATCAGAAACAAAAAATATACTAATTTAAACATATTTGCTAAAACTCTAGCAATCAACTACAAAAGAAATAGTGATATCTCACTTCTAAGCCAGTGACAGCTCAATACAGATGTAACATAGATAAAATATGAACAGGAAGTAACCACCTAAACATCCATGAATGGAGAATGGGTCAATAAACTGTAGTATATTCACACTACAGATGTTAATGATAAAAAGGATTAAACTGTTGATACACACACAAACATGGTGAGAAACTATACATTCTGTTGAGCAAAAGAAGCCAGACCCCCACCCAGACAATGTTTATGGCCTGTATAATTCTATGTCTACAGATGTCAAGGACAGGTAAAATTCATCTATGGTGATAGACGTTAGAACCCTAAATGCCTTCGAGGACGGAGGACTGACTGTAAAGGGGCACAATAGACTTTTTGCAGGCATATGGGTCTCCTAGAGCTGAATTAAATTACCACACCATGGTGGCTTAAATGAGAACTTATTCTTGCAGTTCTGGAGACTAGAAGTATGAAATCAAAACATCAACAGGGCTGTGCTTCTTTGGAATGCCCTTCAGAAGAATCCCTCCTTGCTTCTTCAGGTGGCCCCAAATGGTCCTTGGCTTATGGCAGTATCACTCTTCTTTGCCTCCATATTCACACGGCCCTGTCTCTGCACCTCTGTGTGTCCTTTTCTGTGTCTTATCAAGACACTGAGCAGATTTAGGACTCACCTGAATCCACTATGCTTTCACATCTCAGACACATTTGCAAAGCCCTGTAAGATCATATTCTGAGGTTCCAGGTGGACATGAATTTGGGAGAAAGGGGCTAATATTTAGCCCACTATAGGAGGTGATGGAAATGTTCTAACATTGATTGGGTATTGGTTACACAAATGTGTATATTTTTAAAACTCAAGCTGTGCATTTAGGATCTGTGCATTTTTAATAAATAATGTTCAGGAGTTGGCGTAGTGGCTCAGTGGTTAACGAATCCGAGTAGGAACCATGAGGTTGCGGATTCAATCCCTGGCCTTGCTCAGTGGGTTAAGGATCTGGTGTTGCCATGAGCTGTGGTGTAGGTCACAGACGTGGCTCAGATACTGCATTGCTGTGGCTGTGGCATAGGCCGGCGGCTACAGCTCTGATTAGACCCCTAGCCTGGGAACCTCCATGTGCTGCAGGAGCAGCCCTAGAAAAGGCAAAATATAAATAAATAAATAAATAAATAAATAAATAAATAATAAATAATAAATAAATAATAAATAAATAAATAATGTATAAGTAAATAAATAAATAAATAATGTATAAGTAAATTATCTCAATTTTTTTAAGAGAAAAAATGGATAGGAAGGCCATATACTGACTTTAGGATAAAACAGTTACTTACAATCACATCTCTTTTGAAGATTTATATAAACTATACTGGATGCTCACCCAGAACATATTCTTTTAATTTTTTTTAACAGCAAAAGTATTCTATTGGAGGGACAAGGAGGATAGTACAAAGTAAATGTTGGAATAACATCTGAAAATTGATATATGAACCTTATGAAATTCACTACAGCTAGTGGTTAAAGGGTTCATTTAAAAGAAAAGTCTGTTTCTAGCTCCAGCTTAAAATTCAAAAATAACCTAATTTAAAATCTCAGTAGAATTTCTAAAATATAACAATTCATGTAACTCTTAGTCATCACTACACCAAGCAAGGCCATAAATATAACAACATAAATGAGGCCATACCAATTTCATTTATTGAGTTAACTCACAAAAGAAAAAGAAAATAGACAATTCATCAATTATTGGAACTTTTCAGAGACTACATCCTACTAGCCTACATATATTTATTGAGTATAAAACTAGTATCAATCAATAAGTATTCAGACTAGCAGTTATACAACTAAGTACACTGTATACTACACCCTTCCTTCACTTAAAACAATTCAGCATCCAGTATATTTACAGTTCCTTGTAGCAGATCCGCACAGGTTTCTGTTCCTTAACATGCTCTCCCCACTTCTCCTGGGCTCTCTGATTTGTTCTTACAGCCTCTCCTCCAGAGATTCCAAAACAAGGATTTAGTCTAACCTTTCAGAGAAGGGGCTAAAAAAGAACCAAGACACTTGGAACCAGAAATCAGGGCCAAGTTAACTCTTTGAATTGGACATTAAGAGCTACTTTTTCCCACCTATGCCAGGATTTTGTTCTATCAACTCCAACTGCTTTCATCTACAGAGTGAGTCTATTTTACGGACTTTCTCTTGCTTGCAAGTGTATGATCCCAGCTAATTTTTGATTAACCACCTTGTTTTCTTACTCCTGCACTTGTGGAGCAAAATAGAATCAATTTAGATGAAAAATCATCTCCTCCTATATAATTCCTCCTAACAGTTTGGCAAACTTTCCAGCTATCTCTTTATATGTGCACACATAAGCATTATTTTTATTTTATTTATTTATTTTTATTTTCCCACTGCACACCAAGGAGATCAAGTTATCCTTACATGTATACATTACATTTACATTTTTTCCCCACCCTTTGTTCTGTTGCAACATAAGTATCTAGACATAGTTCTCAATGCTACTCAGCAGGATCTCCTTGTAAACCTATTCTAAGTTGTGTCTGATAATCCCAAGCTCCCGATCCCTCCCATTCCCACCCTCTCCCATCAGGCAGCCACAAGTCTGTTTTCCAGGTCCATGATTTTCTTTTCTGTAGAGATGTTCATTTGTGCTGGATATTAGCTTCCAGTTATATGTGATATCATATGGTATTTGTCTTTGTCTTTCTGGCTCATTTCACTCAGTATGAGATTCTCTAGTTCCATCCATGTTGCTGCAAATGGCATTATGTCATTCTTTTTTATGGCTGAGTAGTATTCCATTGTGTATATATACCACATCTTCCGAATCCAATATAAGCATTATTTTTAATATGTAATTTGTATTTTTCAGAGCAGTGAGCATACTTTAAATGAAGTATGATACCTTGATCCATTTCAATCAAGTTATAAGCAGCTTCTCATATCAATGAACCAGACCAATGTCATTCATACTTCTTGGACCTGTCAGTTTTTTTTGTTTTGTTTTGTTTTGTTTTTTTGTCTTTTTGCCTTTTCTAGGGCCACCCCCACAGCAAATGGAGGTTCCCAGGCTGGGGTCTAATCGGAGCTGTAGCTGCTGGCCTATACCACAGCCACAGCAATGCCAGATCCAAGCTGCATCTGGGATCTGCACCATAACTCAGGGCAACACCGGATCCTTAACCCACTGAGCAAGGCCAGGGATGGAACCTGCAACCTCATGGTTCCTAGTCAGATTCGTTAACCACTGAGCCACGACAGGAACTCCAGACCTGTCAGTTTGATCTTCAGTCTCTACCTACCACCACCACCCATTCAGTTATCCCCAGCACTACTTTTATGAAGACCACAACCAGCTTTCAGACCCTCAATTCAAGATCTCATTCTGTTTCTGGTCCTCTCAACTCCTGAAGCTGGATCATTACCGTACCTTTTCTTTTCTTTTTTTTTTTTTTTTGTACCTTTTCTTTCTTTCCTAGCTTCCATGAAAATATCTCCTCCTACAATCATGGTTCTGTACTCAGCCATAAAAAAGAATGCAACAACACCATTTGCTGCAACATGGGTAGACCTAAAGATTATCATACTAAGGGAAACAAGGCAGAGAAAGACAAATATCACATGATATCACTTATATGTGGAATCTAAAAAAATGATGCAAATGAACTTATTTATAAAACAGAAATAGAAAACAAACATGATTATCAAAGGAGAACGGGGAAGGAGGGATAAATTAAGAGCTTGGCATGACATACACACATTTATAAAACAGATAACCAACAAGGACCTACTATATAGCACAAAATACTATACACAGTATTTTGTAGTAACCTATAAGGAAACAGAACACATCTATGTCTGTATAATATACATTTGTCTATGTAACATATATAATGCATATTTGTGTATATATATATATATGTATAACTGAATCACTTCAATTTTAAAAATGAATGAAAGAAAAGACTTAGTTCTGACACTCTTGTGATTTCCACTAATCTTCTCCAAGTAAAGCCCTTATTACCTCTCACTTAGACAGTGATGCACCCCCTCCCCCAATTACCTCTCTCTACTTCTCTCTCTATTCTACTGTCAGGTTAACTTTTCTGCTTTTACTTTCATCATAGGATTTCTGCTATGCCTCACTCTCATGAAGTAATTATGATATATAAAGCATTTTCACATAGCAGACTGGAAATAAGCCTCTACTATTTACAATTTTCCCAGCCGCCCTCTAAAGAGGTTTTATTCCGATACTTTGTTATTGGTGTCCTGAGCAGAGGGTAAGGAGTATGTAAGATTCAAAAACTGGGATACAGACCAACTTGTGTATATAGAAGAGGTAAACAGAGTGAGCTGGGTAGGGTGTGGAAAGCCAGGGCCAGAGAAACAGAGCTGGAAAAGACTCAGTGGCTGTATGATGGATGAAATGGCTTTGGCAGTGGAGGTGGTGACTGGGCAGAACCCAACTCTTTATAATTTTCAGGGTTGTCTAAGAACAGAACCCACCTTAGGTGCAAAGACCTTACAGCATGATATTTGGATAAGCAATTTGCAACTCTTCTGTGAAAGAAAAGGTCCTTAAGTAGGAGCAGCCAGGAGACAAGTCAAGGGCAGGAGCCGCTGGCTGGAGATGCATCAAAGGCAGCCCCACACTGCAGAGCCCTCGGCAGCATGTCTAAGCATAGTCCCCTGGATGCCTTCTGCTCCCCAGCTTAACTACAAATTTGAAAGGGCACTGTCAAGGTTATCCAAATCCAAATCTTATATAAGTAAAAAAAAAAAAAAATTGGAAGATTTACATACATAGGAGAATGTTTTAAGGAGAAAGCTTTCTGTACCACAGTCATCACAAAGTAAAGCTGAAGCTATACTTACTTTTAGTTCCAGAGTTAAACCAAGAGTTCTTTATCACTATAAATCACACTCTATAGTAAGAAGAATGGAAAAAAGAGAATTACAGAGCTAAGAGAATCATCATAAATTAAAGGCTTTTTGTTTTATTTTGTTTTTAGGTATCAAAAGCCAACTTTCATCTTGACCACAAAGATTTCGGAGTCCACAAATTGTACTCTCCATTTTTTAAAAGGTATTCTTAAAGTCATTAAAACCATTGCTTTATTTACTTGAACCTTAACTGACTTAATGAATAAAGACAGGGAATACTTACCTGAGTCCATATCTTAGCTATCTTTGTAACCCTACACAGGAGGGATTCTCTTAAAACAAAAGTGATGTGAGCCACACCTAACCTAAGTGCTGTCTTTTCCCTCCCCCCAGTCTTCTTCCACAGTGCTCCTCCATGCTTCAGAACAAGAACAGAAGTAACTTTTACAGGCTGAAGCTTCATGCCCCAAGACCCAAATAGACGTTTCAGTTTAATTCACCACGGTCCAGTGTCTTAACTATTCCAGTCGCCTCCACGTTGTAAATCAACAGCTTAACAAGAACTTCTCCATCCATTACATCGTGACTACACCCATCTCTGTATCTAAAGTCAGGCAAAAATAGACCTTTAAACATGACTAGAGTAATTTATTTTGCCAGGATCTTAATAAGTCAAATAGCTCTGCCTCTTTCTATGAGATTTAATTGAAGGGTGCAGGTGAATAAACAGATCTTAAGTCCCAGCTTTGATGACCATGTTTATTTGCTTTCCCCGTAAGCTTCAACTTTTCCAACCCTAAAACCTGCTGAGATCCAGAGCCTCATCATTCCAACCCAAACACTTGTCTAAATCCAGACCCACCCCAAATTCTAAAGATGAAATATATCACAGAAAACATTTAAAAATCCTCAAAAAAGGTGTTAGTGGTATTAACACAAATCCACACCTATCTCTTTGATAGGGAAAGGAATATGTGCCTGCAGAAAGCCAAAATCATGAGGCGGAAACCAGTTAACAATACCAACGTCACTGAGTAGTAAACAAGGAGAAAAAAAAAAAAAAAAAAAAGCACAAGTAAAAACCTTTACTCTTAATTCTAATTATCTGATTTGTATTCCTCTTAAATTGCAATGTTTGGTGTTTCTTAATGAATCCTGGTATCTTAAGTTTGGTCCTTTGTTAAATCAAATCCAGTTATTCACATTTTATCCCATAGAACATTTTATGTAGGTGTTGAATGCCCATCTGTTTCTAATATACTCCTAATACTTTTTAAAACTCTTCCCCTGTTTCTGGAGTAAGCCCTGCCAAACAAGCAGAAATCTAAATTCTTCCTAGGTGAAGGCATCCATTCCTGACAAAGGGTACAGATTTGTAATTCTGAAAATAATGGGACTGAACAGTGGGCTGCTAGCATCTTAGCCTCACTTCATATTTGGAGGTTAAATAATGTTACAAGTTCAAAAGCTTTTTTTTTTAATGAACAATTACTATTAACTTCTATCAATCTTATCATATTGCTAATATTTATCTCTGCCCAATCCCAAATTCAAGATATATATTTAGAAACAAAAACCCTATCTCTGGCACAAATAACAGGGAACTTGCACTTCAGATCTTATACAAATCAAGCTGGGCATAGATTCTCCCTACTAGAGCTTGGCATCATTAGGGTAAAAAATCCTGTCATCATATATACTACCAAGCTCAAACTCAACTGAGCAATCAAGGTTATGAATTAAGGAACCACACAAGATGTAACCAAAATGAAAAATTCCTATCTTAGGATACTTTCTTTAGTTCTACCTTTTAGGTATTTATAAGAAAATAAAATATGCAATCTTTGGTGAAAAAACAACAAATTTTAATGCTCTAAATTTTCACCATTATCGTCACCATGCCTTAGAAAATAGATGTTAAAATAAGTAATATTAATAAAGCTTTGATAGAGCTAAGTTTCTAAATGCCCATTAAAGTTTTAGAGGAGCTAAAATAACATGAATTTAGTCTAGAAAAAATTTTGAGCATAACAAAGAGCAAACGTGTGCCAAAAATTCCAAAATTTTAGAATCTGCAGAATTAAACCATATTTTCTCAGATTCTCTCTCTCTCTCTTTTTTTTTTTTTTTTTTTTTTTTTTGCCTTTTAGGTCTGTGCCTGTGGCATATGAAAGTTCCCAGGCTAGGGGTGAAATGAAAGTTCCCAGCATACACCACAGCCACAGCAAAACAGGATCTGATCTGTGTTAGTGACCTACACCACAGCTCATGCCAAAGCCACATCCCTGACCAACTGATCAAGGCCAGGGATTGAACACACATCCTCATGGATACTAGTCAAATTTGTTTCTGCTGTGCCACAATGGGAACTCCCAGATTCTCTTATATTTTGTCGTGAGTCCTTCAATAGATACTAATGTTTTTAGGAAAAAGACTTACAAAACTTTAACTTCTTGAAGTGCTAGCTTTGAGAAATCCATAATTAATTGGCTTCTGAAAATGTTATTAGTTGATAATTAATATTTTTTATCCATCTAAAATGTATCAATTAGGAATGAAAGACTGGATATATCCTTTTCTCCAAAAGTATTCCTTAGGAAAATAATACTTCTAAAACCGTATAAGCCTCCCAAAATAATGAAATCATCTGATGAACATTCTTAATGATATCAGGATTAAAAGCTTTAAGCAGATGATTTTGCTGCTTCTACCAAATTATGCATCACATGTATCTCACTAACCAAAAACTCAAAGCTACTAGGAGATTTTAAAATACGGAGAAAGTTGAGTCACAGGTTTAACACATCAAGTACTCACATCTTCACAAGAAAATGAGGAAAAGGAACACAATTGTAAACTAATTACTCTCAAGTGCCAGCACCCACCTGAGTTATAATCCTCATAGATTAGCACCTCAGAAGTACATTTACAACCACGATTAACTACATGGCTATAGTGTGGTTAACTGAATAGGATATTTTTTACCTATCATGAGGAAGCAGAAACCCTGTATGAGGCATGCGTCATGCATGCTTCAAGTTGGAATTAACTAAGACCTCCCAGGGAAGCCCAGAATCCTCACTAGGTGCTAGTCAATGGAAAGATGAAACAAGATATGGTTGCAAAATAAATGTGGATGGAGTCTTACATCAGTCTGTTTGGGGGCACAACAGACCCAACCAGAACACGATAAACATATTTCCCTTCTAATTTAATAAATCAGCATTAATAGTCAATGCAAGCCTACCAAAACTGGAAGAAACAAAAGATGTACCAAAGCAGTCACTGCAATAATCAAAGGAAAAATTACTTTGGTTCACCACATTTTACCTTGAGAAAAAGCAGTATCCCTTCAACATGTTTCACCTAAAACACAAGCATCTAGGAGTTCCTGCTATGGTGTACTGAATAAGGAATCCAACTGCAGCTGCTCGGATCACTGCAGAGGTGCAGGTTTGCTCCCCAGCCCAGTGAAGTGAGTTAAAGGATCCATTACTGCCAAAGCTGTGGCTCTGATTCCATCCCTGACCTGGCACTTCTATATGCCCCGTGCAGCCATAAAACAAACAGACAAAATAAACAAAAAACATAAGCAACAATATCAGATGCAGGTTGCACATCTGGAGACAGGAGCCAGAGATTTCCCAAAAGAGCTTCTGCAAAGTAAGGTATTTAAGTGGTTTTTTATTTAATCAGCACCCATCAGGTCCTGACCCCTCGGGGTTCAGTACCAGAGAGCAGCTCAGGGAAACCTAAATGAGCCCTTGGATGTACCAGTTCTGTGCCCTGATCGACAAAACATCAAGCAGAACAAAACAGTTTGAATGAATTAAGTGGGATTTATAAATTCTCCAAAAAATTCCAAAAAAAAGTCATTAACATCCAACGTCAAGTAAAATGGCACAAGATAAAAGCAGACTCTTTTTGCTAGAGTCTATGTATATACAATTCCCCAAACGGTAAAGTATTTCTCATCATTAACACTCGTGTTTGAAGCCAAGCCCTATAAGAATTCTCCTTTTCCTCCCCATCCCAACTCTTAGACACAAAAACCTTTATGCATATCCCCACCCCAGATATTAATTCTGACAGGGAACAGGGAAATATGTACAATTAAGGACCAAAACATGCTCATCCCCAAACTACACCATTCCAGTGGGCAAAATACTAGAATCGTAAGTTCCTCAGCGTCTGCAACTGCTAACACCAATAACATTAATTAGTGATGAAGTCAGAGAAAAATATAAGATGGTTTGTGATTGCTCATTTCCCAAAAGATACTATGTTTTGAAACAAGGGAAGACTCATATCTTACATTGTATAAAATAAGCCACCTGCTTGAATCTGTGACAGGGAAAAAAATATACTCTATAAAACTGTTCTAATGCCAAAAGAATAGTAAAGTTTAAAGTTAGATTGTGTGCAATCCCATAAGCCATGGCTAGAAACTGCTGTATAGTATACTTATGCCAAGGGTTGGCTTGGGCTTTCACAACATACTTAAAAGACCCTGTGGAAATGTTGACAGAATGTTGGTGCTAATGGTAACTCCAACATGAGCAGATCTAAATATATACATTTATGAAGATTGTGAAACCATCACATTCACATGATTCCATGTTTACACAAGTAGATAATCCAATTATTTAAATAGAAAAAAAAAACCAAACTGCTCATAAACAGAGCCAGATTTTTATTCCATCAAGTACATAAATACTTCTTAGGCTAACACTATTTCAAAATAGTTTTGCATACTTCCTAAGTACTGTAACCTAAGTGCCATAGTGTTTGACCTACACAACTGCCTATAGGAAAAACTCCCCCTCCTGTCTACCCAAAGATTAAATTGACTTTTTAAAAGGGGAAGAGGGTAGGATGGAATTCTCATTGTGTACAAGTTACTCAATTGTCTCTCATGTACCACTTGCTTCCTAGAAATAGAAACTAACTCCTGTTTATTTCACTATTTTAATTTTAAAACAGTAAGTGGAAAGCCAACTGGATGGCTTATTTGGTGTCATAAACACAGCCCTCAAGAACCATCTATGTCATAATTAACCAGTTTAAACACTTCATGTGTTTCAGATGTGGAAATTTCCATGAGTTATACCACTGTGTTTTAAAATTGAGAATGAACACTGCTAGCTACACCATCCTACAGAAAGATCTCTTCAAAGATAATAAAATTCTTCTAACTTGCCTTAATGAAAAACACACCTAAAAAAACCTTTAGGGTTGAAAAATATTATTATGGAACAATTATTCGGGAAGACACTATGATGCAAAAAATGTGAAAGCTTTGTTATACTCAGTGTAGCTCCCTGTGGGTCAAATGTTACACATGCTAACAAAAATCAGAATGATTCACTACTAAATCTTCAGACCTACATGGGATTTAGTTCTCAGTAATTTTTAAGTCAACTGTCTGTATTTAACATTTATTAACAGTTCATTTTAACATGCTTTGTCCATTTGCTAACTTCACAGCAATCAATATCTTAGACACAGTTTGAAATCTAGCAGTGTAACCATGTTTATTCTAAGAAAGTTATGTCTATTCAGAACAAGAAATGAAAAAGAGCTAAGTAAGTCAAAATAGGGGGAAAAAGAAAAGAAAATGAACTTAGGGAAACACGCTATGTGGCAAATTACAATCTACATGCTTTCATAGGTTTTAAAAGTAATGCTTATAACTAATAATTTCTGCTTATCAAACAGATCAGAGAGTTTAAGAAACCTTTCCAAGGTTATACAGTTTGTTAGTGATAAATCTGAATCCAGCTCTGACCTCTGATTTCAAAACCCATGCATTTATTTCATCATTAAAAGATATATGCACAGCGCCTAGAAAAGAAATGCATTGTGCCATGATTAAAACTGTGAGAACTTTCTTACAAATTAGGCTGTACCCTTGTAATTTGCTCACTGCTCCTGTGCTCTGTTTTTAGTTTTTAGCTACAGCAAAATAATCAAAGTTCCTTTTGATGACTAGTCGCTAAGAGTCTATACTAATTCTTCCCTAACATAACTAGGACTATATTAAGTCTCATAAACCAACAAAATTAGAATGTCATACATAAAAAAACCCGAGTCAAACTGCTGATACAGCAAAAAGAATTATAGGGGTAAACTGAGTTACAGGTTTCTTCTGGCAGAGGTCAAAGAGAAATCTTCAAAATTATAAACGGAAAGTCTTTAACTCTTTGAGCATACAGCAAAAAGCCAGCATTTTTAAAATAGGGATCTACAATTGACAGGTTCAAAGAAAAAAATCACCCCCAAACCATGCAATTTCCTGCAAATGGCCCACTCTCCTCACTGTCTTTGAAGACAAATCCTGTCCTCGACAAGGGGCCTTTGAAGTAACACAACAAGCATACCTACGTAATTAAAAAGGCTCAGTACACCATCCAAATGATCAAAACTAGACTTTAAAGATGTGCTGAAGTCAAGAGGTATGGACTGACAGACTGACACAAAGAGTTCAAGAAACCTCTGTTCTGGACAGATTTGGAGAGCAATTTGTCCCTTTCACTGACCATAATTCCCTCATTCCGTGTAAGCCTTGGAAGCCAAAAGCAAATTGTATATGCATTACCGGAAAACAGCAAATAGTGTTTGGTCACTCTCAAGAAATGACAAAACTATATGTATGTGTGTGTGTGTTTATAGACATGTGTATAGAGATACATCCCTACAATGTGCATATATATAAGTGGTTCAGAAAAATAATATATGCATACCTATATATAAATAGTATATGCATACTATATATATACCCATATATTAAAATAGTATATGCATACCTATATATATAGTATATGCACACTATATATATATACCTATATATAAAGATAGTATATGCATACCTATATATATAAATAGTAACATACTATTTTTCTGAACCACTTGAGTATAAGCTGCAGATACTATGATCTTTTATCTCTAAATTTCAAAGGAGTTCCCATCATGGCTTAGTGGTTAACAAACCCAACTAGTATCCATGATGACATGGGTTCAATTCCTGGCCTCGCTCAGTGGGTCAGGGATCCGGCGTTGCTGTGAGCTGTGGTGTAAGTCACAGACATAGCTTGAATCCCACGTTGCTGTGGCTGTATTGTAGGCTGGCAGCTGCAGCTCTGATTTGACCACTAGCCTGGGACCCTCCATATGCTGTGGGTAAGGCCCTTTAAAAAAAAAAAAAAAAAAAAAAGACAGAGAGAGAGAGAGACAAAAAAAAAACCCTCTAAATTTCACTGTCCAGTATGTATTTCCAAAAAAACAAAGACACTGTCTTATAATATCAGTCATATTGATATAATACAATAATATTTTCTAATCCACAGTCCAGATTCAACTATTCACTATCCCAATAACGTCTCTTACATCTACTTTTTTCCTAGACTAGAATCCCATCGAAGATTATACACTGCATTAGGTTGTCATATCTCTTTAGTCTCCTTTAACCTGGAGCAGTTCCTCTTTCATGAGCTTGGCATTTTGGAAGAGAACAGATCAGTTATTTACAGAATATCGATTTGGGTAACTGGGCTCACATTTGGGGGATAATGTATGAATTATCCTGGAGAAAATACATGTCCTTTTTTGGGCAGGTCGAGGGGCACATGATGAATTTGGTTGCATCACTGGTGGTGTTAACTTTGATCGCTTGGCTAAGACGGTATCTGCCAGGTTTCTGCACTGTCAAGTCACTCTTTTCCCCTTTATAATAAGTAATTTTTGAGGAGCTATAGTGAGACTACATATATATCCTGTTCTTTAAACTTCAACACACTGGTTTTGGCATCCATTGATCATGATTGCCTAGATCAACTCTTCTCCTGATGGTTATAAAAGGTAATTTCCTAACTCCATCATTCTCCATTTATTAACACGTGTTCTAGTGTTAGGACGAGCTTTCTCTTCTCCCTCATTTGTTGATCAGCTTGTTTGTTTATATCAGTAGGGAATCATGGGTTTTATTCAATATACCATAATCTGTTACTGGACTTTATGCTCAATAAATCCTAGAATTTGTTCACTGAGAGCCCTTTAAGGTGCTGAGTGTTTTAAGTTGTATTTTATGTGCCTGCTACCAAGTGCTAGGAGGTAAAGAGGAAGGAGATAGAACATGTGCTGCAAGAGCTAAGTAACAGATGGTACTATGAGTTGGGTCTTGACGAGAGAGCAGGAGTTTGCCAGTTGGAGAAGAACATTCCAAGGAGACAGAAGAGTAGGTACCCAGATATATGCACAGGGTTTGGGAATGCTGAACCCTCTGTCCTTGTATGTCTGAAAAATCTTGGCCTATCTTATTGACAATCTACCTTTCAGACAACAGCAAAAACGGCAAAAGGAACCACTCAATACTTAACTTAGATACAAGGAAGAATTTGCTGAGAATATAGAAAATATGATGGTTGGAGTTCCCGCCATGGCACAGTGGTTAACGAATCCGACTAGGAACCATGAGGTTGCAGGTTCGGTCCCTGCCCTTGCTCAGTGGGTTAACGATCCGGCGTTGCCGCGAGCTGTGGTGTAGGTTGCAGACGCGGCTCGGATCCCGCATTGCTGTGGCTCTGGCGTAGGCCGGTGGCTACAGCTCCGATTCAACCCCTAGCCTGGGAACCTCCATATGCCGCGGGAGCAGCCCAAGAAATAGCTAAAAAAAAAAAAAAAAAAAAAAGACAAAAGAAAATATGATGTTTACCAGGGGATTTATAAGAACAGAATATACAAAAACTGTGAGCCCAGAAGTAAAATCAGAAACTTAAAGAATGGATTTTTTTAACATTTGGAAGCATACAGATTTGGGTTTGCAGCCAACATTTCCAAGTTAGAAGAGGAATTAGGAGGATATTTTCAAAATAACAATCTACTTACATAATCCCAAAGGGGAAAAAAAATGAATGATTCTACAGAATTCATTAAGGTTTCATAGGAAGTTCTCTGACGAATTCGAACATTTTAAGCCATGTGTACAAAAGGATACATTCAGGAGAAAAATAATCATTAAGGAATCTGAAGGAGGCCAACGTTCCTGAGGTTAGTGGCAAACTTTTTCTTAGAGCAAAATTAACCTGTGAAATTGTTAAGCCCAATTATTAAGATACAAGGCAATACTAGACAAAAGAAAAAAACTTATTTTATGCTTTCATTTTATATTATAAATGAGAAACTTTACAGTGAAAAGGGGAAAAAAATCACAGCTCAAGAAAAATATTGAATATAGGATAGGCAAGATGATCCTAAACAATGTATCTTTATTTTTTTTTAATATTGAGCAATTGATTCCTGAAAAATAAATGGAGGGCTTTAAAGAAGGTAGATGAACAAATGTTTGATTTTCAATAAGCTGGGAAAACAGAACTTTGAAAACTCCAAATTCTAGAAAAGGCTTTAGAACCCTAGAGTAATAGGCACTTATATTTAAAAATAATTATTATTAAAACACCTATCATGGTATTTTTAAATCACTAAGAACAGGTTACATTAAAACTAATTGTATTATTTTTTTAACTGTAATTTCCCTTGCTTTCTCTCCCTATCTACATATCATCTGTATCTACATCTTTGTCTATATACACACAGATTTATAGACAGAAAGAAATAGAAGTAACATTCATATTTGCTAAACTACTTAAAAATAAATTGCAGACATCACAGTACTTCACAAGAAACTCTTCTGCATGAACCTTCTGAGAGGAAGAACATTGTCTTACATAATCATAAGACCACAGTCAGACCTCAGAAAATTTAGAATGGGTAAAATAATAATATTACTAATATGCTATTTATATTCATACTTCATCTTCCATCCCAAAAATGTTCTGTTTTTCCATCTATCCAGAAACCAATCAAGGACTGTGTATTTCATTTGGTTTATTTTTCAGTCATTTTAATTTGGAACACTTTCCCATTAGAGTTTGTCTTACTTCAAATGAGATTTTTAGAGTCAAAGCCAGATATCTGTGGAATGTCCAAGCCATATATGAATATCCTACAATCGGCATTTGGGTGGCCACAAAATAGATTCTCCATTTTGCCATTACTTATACAAGAATTCAGGCAAGAATCATCACCATCCTAACACAATTAGGTGAAAGTTTATTGGGAAAAAAAATATCACCCAAGAGATTACTTATTTCCAATGGGGGAAGTTGCCTTTAATGATGAAGAGATTTGGTTGAATCCACATTAACCAAGGGATCAAACTGAATATCGCCAAAACTGGGACAAACTGCACCATATGCTTCCTGCTGTGATAAAATGGTGAGCACACATCTGTATAAAACTCTTGTCAACAGGTACTTCTTCATCGACAGATGAGTAGATAGAGATGCAGTACATATGTACAATAGAATATTACTCAGCTGTAGAAAAGAACAAAATAATGCCATTTGCAGAAATACGGATGGACCTAGAGATTATCATACCGAGTTAAGTCAAAGATAAATATCATATGAGATCACTTATATGTGGAATCTAATAAAAAAAAGATACAAAAGAAGTTAATTATAAAACAGAAACAAACTCACAGATTTGAAATCAAACTTACGGTCACCAAAGGGGAAACTGTGGTAGTGGGTGGGAATAAACTAGATGGATGGGATTAACATAAACACACTACTGCTTATAATATAGACAACTAACAAGAATGTACTACCTGGCACAGGGAAATCTACTCAGTATTCTATAATAACTTATATGGGGAAGAAAGGATATATGGGTAGCTAATTCACTTTGCTGAACACCTGAAAGTAATACAACATTCTAAGTCAACTATACTCCATACATTTTTTTAAAAAATAGGTTATTTCTTCCACATACTTTGTAATCACTAAGTCTCCAATTTCATTTTTCAGCGATCCTGAGCTGGATATTGTAGGAACCTGTTTTTTCCTCTTTGTTCTTTTCATTTTTACTCACAGTACTCTTAAGAACAATGTAATTCAAAAGGAGGTATAGCAGAAGAGGAAAATAAGGAGCCAGTAGATAGAGATTATGGGGCGTTTGGTTTCTGATCATCATAAGAGCCAATCTTATGTACACAGGCACACAAGTAGACACAGATGTGGGCACTTGCGCATACACCCCCCGTGGGACTGAAGGAGTGGGCACGTTAACTACCTTCTGAGAAAATCAGTCCACTGCTGTGGTATAGAAGCATTTCCAGGGCCACCACATATGCCTATATACTACACAACTCTGAGGGACACCATTCCCATAGAGCAGTTCTGCTTAGAAAGAACATAAAGCAGAGGTCCCCCTGATGACTACAAGCCGATGCAGTCTGCAAAAGCACTTGGCTTTACTCACATCATATTTTTCCCTCTAAATTTTTTTTAATAGAAATTCAACTTTCTTGCTTTTCCTTTTTTTTTTTTTTTTTTTTTGCTTTTTAGTGCCACACTTACAGCATATGAAAGTTCCCTGGCTAGTGGTTGAATCAGAGCTGCAGCTGCTAGCCTAGGCCACAGCCACAGCCATGCCAGAATCGAGCCAAGTCTATGACCTACACCATAGTTCAAGGCAACGCCAAATCCTTAACCCTCTGAACAAGGCCTGGGATGGAACCCGCATCCTCATGGATACCCAGTCCAGTTCATTACCACTGAGCCACAACAGGAACTGCTTTTTCTTGAATGATCAGATGGTATAGTTCACATTCCTGCTTGCTAACCATCAACTGAGCCATATGGCAGCTGCCTCCATCAGACTAGACCATGCTCTGTTTCAGCTCATCACTCTCCATGGTCAGGCATGTGATCAACTTTGTGCACAGAGAAGCCACCTGGCCTCTGAGCATCACCTTCCACAAAGGAGACAAGACTTCTGAATTCATGCTATCACAGACAACATTTTCCTAACATCCACTGACTAGCTGGGAGGTATACATCATCCCACAAGCCAGTGCAACTTTCTCTCTGTGAATCATGAAATAGTCTTTTCATTGTAGCCTAGTAGAGACCAGTCAGCATAAAGAGAAACAGTGTTATAAGCACTATCTGTGAAAAAAAAAATTAGATTCAAGTACTAAACTATTACAAACATTTTTAAATGTACCCACATTTTAAACCTAAGTAATTTAAAAAAAATCACTTTAAAATGGTTTGCCTATTTTCTTTTTTTTTTTTTTTGATCTAAAAGTTTGTGTTTTTCTTTTTTTTTTTTTTAATTTTCCCACTGTACAGCAAGGGGGTCAGGTTATCCTTACATGTATACATTACAATTACAGTTTTTCCAAGTCTACAGCGCAATTAAAAAGAATCTCCTGAAAGGCTATGTGACAAAGTCAGAAACTGAAAAAAAAAAATTAAAGGAACTGGAAAATTATAGCAACATACAAAAAAAAAAGGTGGGGTAGATTTTTTTTTTATAATGAATACTTGCAGATCACCATGAAGAAAGGTCTTTTTAGAAAAGGAAGTTGTGAATATAAATGAACTATTAAAAAATTAAACAAAGAAATGGCAAAATGTACATGAAAATATCTTCAACCTCACTAGTGACAAAAAAATGCAAATTAAAATAGTCATCCTCACCATATATTAAATTTCAGGAGATTGATGATTAAAAACGATCAGTAAGCATTTAGAAAATAGTGAGGTTGACTATTTTATTGCTGGTGGTAATGTCAATTAGTACAAATCTTCTGGAGTAAAATTTAGCAATACTGTGCTTTTCCTTTGATCCAGCAATGTAACTTTTAGGACTCCTACAGAAAGAAATGGACAAATATAAAGATACATGATTATATCACAGCATTTGTTTTAATGGTGAAAAGACAGTAAAGAGCCAAAATTCTGATCAATAAAGTATTGAATATTTTATATTAGATCTAAAATATTGACTTTAAAGATCATTTACTATACACAGAATTGTTAGTGAACATGTAAAAAAAAGGCTCTTTTCATACAGAAAAATCTGAAAAGGCAAATTATAAAAACAATGTAGTACTCATTTAAAAACACATACAATGGCATGAGATTCAAGAGTATTAACTGATTTTTTTCTTTTACATTCATTCTTAGTCCTTATCTTCCTTTTTTTTTATTGTTATTTCCCCAACACAATTTTTTTTCCACTGTACAGCATGGGGACCCAGTTACACATACATGTATACATACTTTTTTCTCACATTATCATGCTCCATCATAAGTATCTGGGCATAGTCCTCAGTGCTACATACCAGGATCTCATTGCTAATCCATTCCAAAGGCAATAGTCTGGATCTATTAACCCCAAGCACCCCATCCCATCCCACCCCCTCCCCCCTCCTCCTTGGCAACCACAAGTCTATTCTCCAAGTCCATGAATTTCTTTTCTGTGGAAAGGTTCATTTGTGCTGTATATTAGATACCAGATATAAGTGATATCACATGGTATTCGTCTTTCTCTTTCTGACTTACTTCACTTAGCATGAGAGTCTCTAGTTCCATCCATGTTGCTGCAAATGGCATTTTTTTGTTCTTTTTATGGCTAAGTAGTATTCCATTGTGTATCTTACTTCTGACATCAACTTTATCTTTTTCTTTATTCAAATATACAAGTAGAATTCTCTGGCTCAGGGAAGGGTTTCTCAATGAAAAAAGTGCAAATACTCAAATTTTAAGTTTCCAAATACAAATTTAAAACTCCTAGAAGAGATAAAAACCTTCTCATTCCTTTAACTTCACTGTACTATGAGCACCGATTTTGAGTTTCAAAGACACAAAAGTCACAGAGGAAAAAAAAGTTTCTGTCCTAAATAAGCATGGAAGCCACCATAGCCATTTATCTTGTCTTGCTTAGACAAGATAAAACCCCCTGAATTGGGAGGAAAGAAGAAGAAAACACTCAGTTTAGGTTGAGTGGGTCTCTACAAAGGTACATGTGTCCTAACCTTGGGGGAATGGTTGCATGAAAGAATATTTCTATCCTGTCCTGATAAGCTGGTGAATGAGATAAAAAGATAAATGTGAAGCCTAAGAAAGCAGGAGCAACCAGGTGTGTGCCTCCAACCTGAACACTTATAGCTGTGGGATGGGAGACAAGGAGTGAGGCATTTGGGGCACAGAGGGCCTGAGAACCCCTCTCAAACCCAAAGCAGCCAAGACAGCATGCAAAATCACCTCATACCCTGAGAAGAGCTCAGACTCAGCTGAGAGAGACCATAGGCCAGGGATGCCTCACAGTCACGACAGAAAACCAAGACCTTGTGGACACGAATTGATGCCCTGGCAGGGGGTGTGCAGGGCTGGACATGGAAGAGTCAGGACCAATGCTAACCACTAACTGGGCACAGCAGTGGAGGGTGGCATCAGGATGACAGAGGCCCTCTGTGGCTTTCTCTCCCAGGACAAACTTGCTGCAAACCTGGCTGAAATGATGGGTGGGTGTAGAAGGGCAGGCCAGAGTTCACCTGGAGTTGAAAATGGAAAAACACTTAATTTACAGAGTACAAGAATTTACCAGGAATAATTTTCCACCACTAAGAAGAACAAGGCCTCAGGATGCCACTAAAAACTTTAGAAAATGAAGTGATTTGCTGCACCCCTGAGTATGCGTCTTGGGAAATTTCTACCTTCTGCCTATCTTTAATCAAAAATATCTTAGAAATGTAGATGCAAAAATGTCAAGTGGTTAATGCAAGAAAGTAGAATGAGTCCATCTTTTTCTGTATACTGTTCAGCACTTCCTCAAGTCTTACAATGAACTCGTTACTTTAATGGGAAACAAAAGCTGTTTTTGGAAATAAAAGGTAGATGATAATTATTCTGCCTTAATATGTTTTAAAGAGTTTAGAATAATAATTTGCTTTTTGAAATAATTTTGGTAGCAAAGGACAATGGACTATTTCTCTTCTTTCCATTTCTTAGTTTTTAGTTTTAGTTATCATGAGTTCCACATATGGAATTGAGAAAAAAAGAAATTAAGTGACATCAGTGATTCACTAAATAGGCGGGCCAAGTGGCATGCACCATTTGTATCACAGGTACTGAATGCACATGCACACCCCCACCTGACAGAGGAAGTAGGTGGGCTGGAAAGAGTTACTGTCTCTTTAAAAAACATAAAATCCTAATTTGCTTAAAATACACACCAAAACCCAAAGGCCTTAATAACCTTAATTACAATTTCCTCCAAGTAGAACATACATAAGCCTAAAATCCCTTTACTGAGTTTTATTGCCCATAATTAGGCAAAGTACACAGAACTGAAAGAGTATGTGTTCATGTGTGTTTAAATTTAATAGAATCAAGCAACATTTGTGTCATTTAGCCCCCACTTTTCAATACAAATAGAAACATTCAAGATGGAAAAGGAGAAGAGATGGAAAGAATTCACAATAGGTGGGAAAAAGGAATTTCTAGATTAGTTCACCATCCAAATAAATGTAGTCTTTGGATCCCATTCATATATTTGTTTTAATTATTCCCTACACGTTCCAAAAACATTTAGTGGGAAAGTAGAAACCAAGACTGATTTTTCAAACTACAGTGCTATTAGCAAGTAGTCCTTTAAAGTCTTGCTATGCAAAAAGTGGTCCTCAGCCTCACAGCAGCAGCACCCCATGAAGCAGATTCTCAGGCCTCATCCCACACCTAGTGAATCCCAAACCAAATCAGACAAAATCCCCTGTCGATTCCTACATGCTGCTCTAAGGCATTCAGATTAAAGTTCTAAATGTAGCACCCCCCTTCCAAAATAAAAATACTAAGTTAACCTCTGTACTTGAAAACATCAAAACCACACTGATGCTTTCCTCTACATAGACTACAACCATTTCAAAGGGGAATTTTATATATCAGAAAAACCAAAAGCCATAATTAGAATCTATCTCCTTCTTTCAATCTTCGACTGCCAATTGAAAATGGGTTGATGTGCAAGAGAAATTCCATGAGTAGAAGCTTTATTTTCCAAGGTTATTAGTTGACCCTATTCAACCTACAGGATGGGAAATTACTAGGTCACAAAGTACCATCCTAATCCAATAAAGGCTACATAATAAGAGATCTTCCAAAAAGTTGAAAAATGACTCTATAAAACATTAACAAAGATTAGGAAATATGTGGGGAGGGGGATAAACTAGGGGGCTGGGATCAACATATACACACTACTATATACAGAATAGATAACCGACAAGGACCTACTGTATAGCACAGGGAAATCTACTCAATACTGTGTCATAACCTGTATGGGACAAGAATCTGAAAAGGAACAAATGTTTGTATTAATATACCTGATTTACTTTTCTGTACACCTGAAACTAACACAATTTTTTAACTCAGCTATACCCCAAAAAAATTTATTTGAAAGATTAGGAAATACAAAAAGTCAAAGTTTTCAAGCTCTCATTCATTGAAATTTATAACCCTCATTTTGGAATTTACCCTAAATTTACAACCCACACAAGTTTGGCACACATCAGAGTCTAATGGGTCTTGCCACATTGGATCAGACTCGTGTTCATTCCTGTCCAGGATTCTGGTGATGGCACTAAGGGACGTGCTGTGGGAAGAATGGCTGTTCTTTGATGTCAGCCTCAAAGGTTAGGAGTGTACCCAAAACATCCTAGTTCCCTATAATAACCCATTATGGATCTGTCATCCACAAACTCAGTTAAATCATTTTTGAGGTTATTTATATTTTCCAACTCTACTTCCTCTTAGTGTAAGCAGTTCCATAAGTTTATAACTAGTTGGTTTAAGGTGATATTTTCTAGTCCCATTGCTCACCACATTTTAGACTAAGGCAGTGTTCTTACTATCAATATTATTTATATCATCCATAATGTAAAAAAGAAAAAGAAATGACCATATTTCCTCACAGCACTTGTGTCTATACATTTCTGATGTTTTTCTTTTCTCCTCATGGGCACAAATCTTCTGTCTTAATCATTTTTTTTTTTTTTGTCTTTTTGCCTTTTCTAGGGCCACTCCCACGGCATATGGAGGTTCCCAGGCTAGGGGTCGAATTGGAGCTGTAGCCACCAGTCTATGCCAGAGCCACACCATCGTGGCATCTGAGCCACATCTACAATTTACACCACAGCTCACGGCAATGTGGGATCCTTAACCCAATGAGCAAGGCCAGGGATCGAACCTGCAACCTCATGGTTCCTAGTCGGATTCATTAACCACTGAGCCACGACGGGAACTCCTGTTTTGATCATTTTAAACTCCTTCTTGTATCTTCTCCACTTTCATTATAGATATTGGGGGGGGCATCAATCTCTTAGGAGTGGGTATATTATTAATTTGTTCAAAAGTAAGAGAATGCTCTCTACTTGATTTCATAATTCATTTCCTAATGATTTAAGGTCTTGCTCAAAATTCTTAGGGATCCTCTAACTCCCTCATCAATCCTAGAAGCAAATGAACTAGAAACTTAACTTCCCATGCTTATTATTTGCCTTGTTTCCTTTTTCATTTGTTGGAGTATTTTTGAGGGAAGGGCTTCCCCCCTTATACTTGTCACCATTGTGAACATTCATTCATATGCCAGTTTCTATTTCTCAGTTAAGCTCAAGAGCTTGCCTTAAAATTTCTCCTCATTGACTTGGCCTTCTACTATCTAGTGGAGATGAGTATTGGCAGCCAAGAGTGGAACATGTATACTCTTTGAAAATAGCAAATTAAGACTACATTGATTGGAGTTCCTATCGTGGCGCAGTGGAATGAATCTGACTAGAATCCATGAGGGCACAGGTTCTATCCCTGGCCTCGCTCAGGGGTCAAAGGATCCAGCGCTGCTGCAAGCTGTGGTGTAGGTTGCAGACGTGGATCAGATAGGGCATTGCTGTGGTATAGGATGGCAGCTGTAGTTCTGATTCAATCCCTAGCCTGGGAACCTCCATATGCCGTGAGTGTGGCCCTAAAAAAAAAAAAAAAAAAAAAAGACTGCATTGATCATCAGTCCTTAAGATGTTCAGCTTGCTATGTACTTCCTTTGCAGAAAAGTATCCCCCATTCTACCTGTGATTCCTAGGCCTAATTTACTTAACCATAATAGAAGCCAACACAAATATACTCAACTTATGAGATTACAAAGTGTTTTTAAACATAAAATTGTATCTTTTTTTCTGCTTATATACATGCCTATTTGGATTAAATTCTTCAATGTGGCTAATTTAACATGAATAGCCTTAGGAAAAAAATATTATTACTCTCCCCAGCAGGTTATTTAGCTATTTGTGGTACTACCATTTCACATTCTAATAATCTGCTATGCACAAAAATAAGTGACACCACTCATAAGACTTATTACAAGGACTACCTGGAGAATTTTTTGCTCTAATAATTGAAGTCATGTGGAAAAGTCATAAGAACCTTAGCCATGACAAATATTCTCCCATGACCAAGCTTTATTTTGGCTCTTCTGAGGCCTTCACTTGACTAGAACTTGACCTTGGACCTGTCCTTGCTGTCCATAAACCAATGGTAGCAAGAATCCTGCTAAGTCAGTTAGAGAGAATTTCTCTCCCTTGATATCTGATCACCTGCAATACCTGATCCTATTTTTCATCCTCTACCCTTGATAAATGATCACCCTGATCTGCTTTCAGTAAGAATCATTCAAGTCAGTTTAGCAAAAATCCCTTTCCCTTGATATTTCACTTTATTAATTGAGCCTTCCCCCACCTCCTCTCCCACCTGAATCCTTGACTGTAAATCCCCATTTTTCCTTTGTTATATTCAAAATTGGGCCCAGTTCTATACCGAGGTCTCTTTTGTCCTAATAAAATCTGTTTTTACCACTTTACTGTCCAGCTCGAGCTCACAAAGAAAAACAAGATATCAATTGTGGGCACCTGTGATAACTTTTGAAGGTGAGGGTACAGAGACAAGAAAGGTACCCTGCTACAGAAGCACATGCTCCTGACTTCCACCCTCCCACCTGGGTGCTAGAGAAGAGCTAGAGAGGAAATTAGGAGAGTTAGATGTAGTGAATGCTATAGGAGGGCCCAGCCTGAGCTTGAAATGTGGGTGTGAGGAAATAGCTAGAGAAAGTCTTCAACAAGAACCCAGGACCACCCAAAATAGTCAACTGTGAAGAAGAACAAAGACATTTTTCTGACATATAGGGTGCCACCCCCAAATATATATCTTTTTACCTTTTCTCAGTTAGTTACTAAAGGATATGCTCCACAAAAACAGGGGAAAGGAAGGGAGGGAGGAAGAAAGGGAAAGGGAGAGAGAGGGAGAAAAGTAATAATCCAGGAAACAGCACATCAAACACAAATCAGAGGCAGAAGGAATCCCCAAAATGACGATAAAGGAAAATCCCAAGATAGTATCTGTGAAGCAACCTGTGAAGCAACCTATAAAGCAATCAGTCTAGATTGCACCATATCAGAGGCTCTGAAGTTTCTTCAAAAGGATAACATTAATAAAAATAGTTAATATATTCTAACATAACTAGAAAGAGATTTAGGCAAGCTGAAGAGAATTTAGAGTTGAATTAGGGATGCATAAATAAAGGAAAAATCTTCAGAGAAAAAAATTATGCAGGAAACAAAGTGTAATAAACATATACACGCCAAGTGGCTCAGCTGTGTTTGCATGGTTATAAGACTATAAACACCAGCTATTCAATCCTTCCAAAATTACACTATAACCATACTGGGAGGATAAGGAAGGGAAGTGTGCTTGTATGTGGGGGGAAGGGAAGTAGCGAAAGTTGGCTAAATCTTTTATCTCCCAGAGTAGAATTCAATGATAATGCCCAAACTAAAAAGTATAGCAGGAGCAATGAAAGCATGTTATGAACTGTTACAGCCGTAAATACGCAAAGATTCTAAAAGAGCTGAAAGTAGTCGGGGGATGTTAACACGAAATCATTGAGACAAGGAAAGTAGTTCTTCCGAACAACCCTAGTAGAACTACTTGCCTCTAAACCATAAGTGTGTTTAACTTTGATAAAAACAAAGGATATGGGATTACCTTGTAATATTTGTAATGAATAATTCATCTATACTTATGAAAATTTCAATTTTGTAGAATTAACTTAGAAGAAATTACAAACTAAAGATTTAATTACAAGGTGCTTCAAAGTCTAAGAGAAATAAATATACAGCTGAATGTTAATATTCTGTGGGCTGTCAGCATTAACGCCATAATATTCAAATTCCCAGATTCCCATAGTATTCAAAGTCCCAAAAGACTTCAGAACCTGAAGTCACATTCTATAGTATCTTGCATCATTTAGCAACTGGACAACTGATTTGGTGTAGAGGAAAACACAGAATGTTTTCATTTAAGTATGGATGAAAGTATACCCTTAATTCATGTTTATATTGCTCTTAAATGGGGATTTCACTTAAATCTTGAAAGAAAGGAAGATTCTCAGGACAGATACATAGCTCACCTCATTCTTTATGAGTGCCTTGAGTTGGGGGGGGAGTCTCTTAGCTTACTCAGAGGTAAATGAGGGAATAAATCCAAGTTATTGTGATATATTCTTAGATAAAATATTGTATTTATAAGGAAAGAATGCCTATATTAATGATACACAGCATTTTTAATAAATCCTTCTCACACTATGGTATATTAACCAGTATTTCCCAAACCCCATTAGGTCAACACAAAAGACCTTGAGCAGTCAATCAGATTGACCAGGACCACATCAAGTAAAACCAGGCCACACAGAAGTACTTTCCTACATAAAAGACAAAACAATACATGTACGATTTCAATAGTTTCTCAAGCTGTTCCAGTGTTGGCTAAAACTTACATCTTTCCAGACTTAGCAAAAATACAGACATTATCCAGGCCTAAGGAGTTTCATATTCAGTAAGAATTAAGTCCCTTTGTTCCTCTTTGCCAAGATGTCTCAAAGTCTTAAATAGAAATGGAAAGAGGTTAGAGACATGATAGAAAATCCAGATAAAGCACTAAAAATGAATGCCTGTATCACCAAATGTGAAGATTTTTCCATAAAACATGAAGAATCTAAAAGTGCCAGTACTCTGAATTCCACGCCTTCATGATCTTTTAATAAATTTGGTTTTCAAGTTAACAATTCCTACTTTAAGAAAACAAACTTTATGCCAGCCCAAGAATACACATGTTATTATATATATGTTTGAAACAGTTTTGAAAATTTACAGATGGTGGTATAGCATAGTTAAGTGCAGCCAATGCAATATAGATTTTAAATATAAATACAAAAGAGAGGTATCTAAAACTTGATAGAAGATTCATTATTTTATTTCTGATGGGTGAATAGCATAGTCTCCAATACTTAAAAACCCAACAAAATGAATACAACTCAAAATGTAACAATGAACAACCAAACACCAATTCTTGTTATTAAACTCTCTCTCTCTCTCTCACACACACACAAAGTTCCTAGTGTGGCTCAGCAAGTTAAGGGCCCAATGTTGTCTCTGTGAGGATGCAGTTTTTAACTCAGTTTTTAACTCAGTGGGTTTAGTATCTGGTGCTGCCACAAGCTACAGCATAGGTCACAGATGAAGCTCAGATCCAGTGTTGCTGTGGCTATGGCGTAGGTAGCAATTGCAGCTCTAATTCGACCCATAGCCTGGGAACTTCCATATGCTGCAGATACGGCCCTAAAAAGAAAAATAAAAAATACAATCCATACAAACCTTTCGCCCTTATATCTTTATTATACCTTCTACAAAGCTGACTCGCACCCACGGTAGCCTTTCCCTTTTGTGGGCTGCCCTCAGCCTTTTGCTATAAGACACATATTAGTCACACATTTACATGCTGCTTTTAATCTTTCCTTTGAAGGTTTTTTCATTTTTTGGGTTTTTTTGCTATTTATCCAAATCAGCCTGGATGAGAAAGACCACAATCACCTCCTTTCTTCTTTCCATCTTCCTTTTTTGGTTATTCTCTGTGATTAGAACAATAATCAGCCCTAGGAAGGACTAAAGCACCTGCTCATTGAGTGCATGTTAAATATATGACTGTCCCCTTTTTTGCAAATATAGTAATCTCCTATTGGTATTTAAATATTTTTCTCAAAATGTTCTTTTAAAGAATAGACTGTGCTTTTTGTTTAATAGTAGTAGTAGGAAGATTAATGGGTAATTCACTATGATTCAGATATTACAAGTTAGTTGCCTACCCTTCTTTCAGGATCCAATTTCTCTCTAGGAAGGCAGTATGCTTGGCAAAAAAAATAAATAAATAAATTGACTTTCTAGACCTTCTGGTAGTAAGCAGTCATTTGTTACACAGCACTCTAGGCAAGGACAAAGGTATATGCCAGTCGAGTCTCCTGTTTTTAATAAGAAACCAACAGCTTTTCCACAAGCCCTATCCAGGCGAGTTCTGCTTATGTCTCAGAAACCAAAACCTTACATCCATCTTCAACTCCCATCCGCTCACCACAGTCAGTTACCAACTCCCACTATTCCTTACACTCCTGTTCATCCTTTACTCCAATACATCTTTACTTCTGCACTTGTATTACTGTATTTCTCACCTCAAAACTTGGGCTAGTCCATCAGCCTACACACTTTCATGCTTCCAACTCATGCCTCTATCTAATTCTTTCTCCACTAAACTTTCAGAGGGACTTAAAAATTAAATAAAAATCCTATCACCCCTGCCCCACATTAAAAAATTCACTACGGCTCCATTACCTTAAGAACAAAGCCCAGTCTCAGCTCTGAGCTATGCCTCTACTCTACACAAGACACCAGCCCCAAACTCTTGGGTTTCTGTTTCCACTCTTCACCATCTATATTCAGAATATCTTCATCCCCTCATCTGCCCTTATTTTTCTAGTGACTTTACACTCATTATTCAAGCCTCAGATCAGGCTCTATTTTATTCATTCAACAAACATTGTGATTATTCCCTATATTCCACACACTAGGGACACAATTATAAGTAAAATAATTTACTATTTCCCAGCTTAATAAAAAAATGCAACCCCTTCCAGGAAGCTATCTGACACTCAAACCACTTTTAAAGGCTTAAAGGCCACTATAGCACACCCCTCAGACATGCTGGTCTTCTACTACTGTATTTGTCACATTATAATGAAATTAACCAGATGTTCATACATCTTCCCCAGTAGACAGTTAAGCTCCTCAAAGGCAGGTATCACCTCCTATACATTTTGACATGACCAGAATCTACCTCAGTGCTTTGCATCTAGTATAGATGTTTGCTATCATGTAAGAACAGATTGCTTAAATGCAATGCCTTTCAAGTGCACACGCCTTATACTTGGCTAGTTATAGAAAATAAAATAAGGCTCTTGGTCTCCAGAAACATACCATTTAATAAGATATGTACATATGCTATGTCAAATTAAGTGCAACATTAAGTAATAAAGGGAAAAATCTCTAAGGTTTGGTTTCGATCACTTTGAACAATCTTATGACAATGTTTTACATATCAGGGACTTGAAAAGCAAATCAATTACATCTCTTTTTGCCAAAGAAACCATTACACAATTTACTAAGACAGTTTGACTCACTGAGCTATGTAGATGAATTTCTGCTCCCCTCCCCCAAACTGGCTACCCTCCTCTGCTACCCTGAACACCTACTTTCTAGCTGGGTATCAGTTCCTTAGTTATAAGCTGAGCAGATTCCATAAATAAAAGCAATTTGAAATGTATTATAGTAGTTCTTCTTGCATTTTTAAAGCCAGTTTCTTTTTATTTTAAAAGATCAACTTAACTTAAATGTAAAGCCTCTCCTTAACTACACACACACACACACACACACACACACACACAATCTAATTCTCCAAAAGCTTAGGGCTCACAGGGCTACAAAAGAAAAGGGCATGACTTCCACTTAAAGTATGAGGTTTTAACCCTCTTCTTAGTTGGCCTTCATGTTTTCATCGCCAATGGGCTCAGGAAGAAAGAGTGATGTCATCACCTTCATCAAACAGAACCTTGTTGGGGAGGAGCTAATTACCCATACCAAATTCCCTTAGCTTTGGTACCCCCTTTCCAAATCTCACCACATTTCCCAGCTAACACCATGTTCACACTGTACCCCCTTTAGTTGGTCCCTTCCCCACCATGCTACAAAGGTCCTACCAAGACCATAATCCCTAATCTCATCCACCCTGGCATCAAACATACAGACTCCATCTTTCGTGTCTTTTAGAAGCAGTTTCTATGTCAAGTCTCTTTTCTCTCCCAGCAGGGAAAACAGCCACAGTCTACTGCCTCAGCAACTTCCCTCAATAGAAGGAAAGGTTGGTCACTCCCCTTCCTGACAGTAGCAACAAAATTTAGGAACAATTTTCTTAAAGTGCCCACCCTTGCTTTTGAGGAAGGGGACACTTCCCCTTTATCCTCAAGCTCCCAAACTTTATGAGAGTTTATATCTGTGAGGATACAAACATATAGAAGGAATCACACATTGATGTAAAATAAATAGTTGCATCTGAGTTCCCATTATGGCTCAGCAGAAGAAAATCTGACTAGCATCCATGAAGACACAGGTTTGATCCCTGGACTTGCTCAGTGAGTTAAGGATCTGGTGTTGCCATGAGCTGTGGTGGAGGCCAACAGCTACAGCTCCGATTAGACTCCTAGCCTGGGAACCTCCGTATGCCATGGATGTGGCCCTAAAAAAGGCAAAAGAAAAAAAAAGTGAAAAAATAGTTGCATCTAGAGAAGATTAGTGAAAGGGAACATGAAATGAAACACATACTTTTTCTAACTTTACTTTTACAATGAGGATGCATCTATGTATAACAAGTCTAACTAAAATGACGATGAAAGGAGGAAAGAAGAGAGGAAATGAGGGAGGTAGATTGAGCGCTTCCTTTTAATGAAAGGACTCCATGATCAAATTTTCAACTTCAACTCCCTTTGTATTCACATTACTATTTATTAATTTCCCCATTAGAAATAGAACAACTTTTCTTCATGGTTACTGCAAAGAAATGAAATTCTATTACTTTAATCAAATGCAGCAGATTCGGAATTAAGAAAATCGTCATAGGACCTCAGCATCCCTGAGGAGCATGCCACATTGCCCCTGGAGCCCATTCAAAAACAAAGCTTAGAAAGCACCAGCTTCTGGTTAAAGTCAATCAACCCAGAAACAACAGAGTCTTTGTCAAGGAAACCCGAGTTCAAGTGCATGAGGATCAGATAAAACCCACCACATGGCATCTGAACTAAAATGATATGCTTTGATTTTAGATTAGACATTAAGAGACCAGCAGAATGCGAACACTTAAGAGAAAGGGTGTACAAATAAAATTAAGATTGGCTTCCTCTTAGGTGGTGACAGTTGAACAGGAAAGTGATAATAGTAAAAGTGCTACAGAGCAGCGCTATACATCTCTTATTTGTAAATCCACAATAAAGAGGGTTCTATTTAATAGGACATAGTGTTACAGTCACAGATAGTGGATACTAGATAACCAAGTGTCTAGATAGCACATTGTTTAGGAGACTAGAGATAATAAAAGAACAACTATTAGTTTGGAAAAGCACATGGCCCTGCTTGAGGTCTTTAAGGCCTGTATCTTGTACAGGGAGGAGGAAGTGGTGGATGGAAGGAGTTATGCAGAGCTGTGTCTCAATTACGGCTATAAAACCAGTTCCCCAAATTCTTTTAGAACCTCTCGTTAGAAGCTACTCAGATTACCTAAGATAATAAAAAGCCAGGAAGCATAAGGGCTCTTTTGACCACACATTAAACATGAATTAAATTACTGAAATTTCATGGTGTGTAGTCCCAATATGGTGTGTTTCTGTGTTTAAAAATTAGAAGAATTCAACAACTTTATACACTGAGGATACTTCCAAAGGAAGAAAAACAAGTTAACACAGACATAACTCCAAAATTCTCTCCATCAAGGACACCTTGGAGAAGACTTGGATTAAGTTGCTTCAGTGTAATAAAAATTAATCTGAAAACATATTTGCACAAGGTTATTCTTTGCAGCATTGTTTGTTCCTGCAAAATGCTGAAAGCAACCTTAATGTCCACATATAGGAGTTTAAGTAGATAAATTACGGTACATCCACACAACAGGATACAATGCAGCCATTAAAAAGAATGAGGTTGAGAACTCTAAACTGATATAGAGTGATTTCTAGAATGCAGTTAGGTCGTTTGTTGGTTGGTTTTTTAAAGCAACATGCAAAAGAATGTCTAGTGTATGTTATCTTTTATATCAGGGGAAAAAGAAAACGTTTGCACATTGGTGCAACAAGATACATAAGATGAATAAATCAGATACTGAGACTGGTTACCTGCAGAAAGCAGGTGAAATGGACAGAGTAATAGGGGAACGAGAGTAGGTTGGGAGGGATAGGGTGTGGAAAGTACATATACCTCTTTTTTGTTGTTCTGACCTTAATAATACGTTAATATTTGACATACTCAAAGAATAAATGAAAAAAACTGAATGGGGATGAGGAAAACCCTCCCCTCCAAAAAACCAACCCAACTGAACTTTAAATGAATAACAGAACCACACTGAAGTGGGAGGGGAACTAAACTAAGTAACTTTTCAACATATTTTGACTACATACATACTCTTAAGCTAAAGAAAAAAAGCTATAAACAAATACTGATTCTTGGTAGGTTTGTTTTACACAGTGGTGTGGGACACCATTTCTAAAAGCTTTCCACATATAATCTTGAACTGAAAAAATAAGTAAGTATATTTCAGATGAGAGTTAAGTTTTTCATTGCTAGAAAAAGAGACTTTAAAACATGCAAAGACAGCACATTGGAATGAACCCTGGAGACTGAATTGGAATCAGAAGTCACTGCATCATGAAGTCATTTTTAATGTGTTCACAGAGATAGATCATCTATGTATACATGTGTATACACACACAGGCACAAACACGCATCCATATGTGTTCTAGCTGTTGGCTCAGAAGGTCTAGAATTAATGTCATTCTCAATAGCAGTGAACGTACCTAGCATCCAGATTCTATTCTCTAAATACTATTCTCAACTCAAAGGAGCCCTGGACTCTTGGAAAAATGGCTCATTCAAAGGCACGGTCAGGGAAAACACAACATGAGCCTGAGACATCTTGTACCAGAAAGCAGGAAAATCTTCAAGGAATATTGGGAACATGCCAAAAAGACAGAAGTTTAAAGGAGCTCCCAGTGACCCAACCTAGGACAATTTGAGCAACAGAATAAATAATGGCAGAGATTATAATCCATAGGGAAAAAGTAACAAAGCATGAATCTATCCTGCTATGAATGAATAAATCCCAGAAAAGAAGCTCTTCTTTGCAGAATTCCAACTAATGAATACAAAGTAAATGAGGAATTAGGAGATTCCCCCCACTTGAAAATCACCCTAGTAATAACCACTGCAGGCCCTGCTTAAAAGCTATTGAGTAAATGATTTTAGGTAGTATAAAAGTATTTCCCACAAAATACTTATTTCAAAGAGAAATGTAGTAACTTTGCAGATAATATACCTTAGTGATCAAAAGTAGTATCACCAGGAGTTCCCATTGTGGCACAGCAGAAATGAATCTGACTAGTATCCATGAGGATGTAGGTTCAGTTCCTGGCCTCGCTCAATGGATTAAGGATTCAGCATTGGCATGAGTTGTGGTGTAGATCACAGATGCAGCTTGGATCCCTCATTGCTGTGGCTGTGGTGTAGACCAGCAGCTATAGCTCCAATTTGACCACTAGCCTGGGAACTTCCATATGTCATGGGTGTGGCCCTAAAAAGCAAAAAAATAAAAAAAGTTGTATCACCAGAAATGCATCAAATCGTTATCATGTGCTTCCTGATATGATGCACTGAAAAAATTGTACCATTTCTGTCATATCCCTGGCAAAAACACAGAACTTCAATCTGGTCATGAGGCAACATCACACAAACTCAAACTGAGGAATATTATACAGGACAACTGGCCAGTACTTTTCAAAAATGTCAACGTCATGAAAGACAAAGGCCACAGAATTGGTCCAGATTAAAAAGTGAATAAAGAAATATAAAGCAATGTATGATCCCAGATTGGATCTGAAACACTCTTTTTTCTTTTACTACATAACACATTAGTGGGGCAAATGGGAAAATTGAAGTCCTATTAACTAGGTAACAGTATATATCAGTGTCAGTTTCTTTATTTTATTTTTTTGTCTTTTTGCCTTTTCTAGGGCCGCTCCCACAGCATATGGAGATTCCCAAGTTTGGGGTCTAATCGGAGCTGTAGCCACCAGCCTACACCACAGCCACAGCAACACCAGATCCGAGCCGCTTCTGCGACCTACACCACAGCTCACGGCAATGCCAGATCCTTAACCCACTGAGCAAGGCCAGGGATCGAACCCGCAACCTCATAGTTCCTAGTCAGATTCATTAGCCACTGAGCCACGACGAGAACTCCAGTTTCTTTATTTTAATAAATGTATTGTTGTTATATATTAGAAGGTTTCATTTTGGGAAATATACACTGATGTCTTTAAGGAGCATCATGTCTAATTTACTCAAAATTTCAAGAAAAATAGATAATATGCTCTAACAACTGTGAAGTTTGGTAAGGTATTAATCCTTACAGAATCTGGGTAAAGGGCATATAAGATTTCTCTGCACAATTTTTTAAATTTAGGTAAGTCTGAAATTACTTTAAAATAATATACAAATTCAAGTTTATGAAGCAGTAACAATAACCAATCCATTTCAAAATAATTAACATAATAATTATTGATTAAAAACTATTGCAATTAATACAAAGAAGTTTTGTGAAACTTATTTCTGGCTTTTCCAAGGAACCAGATCTCTATTTCATGTCTATATTTCCTTGGAGTTTTGAGTAAATCATGAAAAGTATCTTCAATATTTCCTATTACTTTAAAAGACCAGTATATTATTTTAAAAGACCAGCATAACCAAACACAGCATTTTCCTCTTAGAATTTCAGTAGAGAAAATTATCCAACTGATTAATTAACTAATAGTTATTGAATGAAAGACACTGCCTAGATGCTTAAACAGATAACATCTACGTCTGATTCATCCAGTTCAGTGCCTATGACAAATCACTATACAAGCTTTACCCCCTGGGCTTTGCCAAATGTATTATCAACCTGGTATGACTACCACATAGAACATTCAATACAGTTATGACAACAATTTTTGAGTAATAATTTCAAGGAACTTACTAGAAGGGCATCCTTCAATGCAATTTTATCCAGGAAAACACAAAAGTAGAGATCTGGCATTAAAAAAACAATCCATGAATTCAATTATAACAATTTATTCCAAATTTCCACTATCCATTAGATTTTTTAATTGAGATATAATTGACATAAAACATTGTGTAAGTTTACGGCATACAATGCATTGATTGACTTGATATATTTATTTGTTGCAATATGATGGCCCCCATTGTGGTAGCTAACACCACCTTCACATCACATAAACCACTAACCAGTAGAATGGACAGATCAGGATGAGTGTAGTTTTCAGGAGTGAATTCTAAGTAGCTCTTTTCAGAGTCTAATAGAAACAATAAAAAGGAATCAAATTTCTTTAAGGATTTCATCCTCTTTAAAAATAGAAAATTCCTGGATGTTTCAATTTACTCCCTACTATATATTCTCAATCAGCTTCATAGTCAACAGTCTGCAAGTGCCCATTTTCATATCTGCATACCTTAAGATTCAATGTAACACTCATACCCCTCAAAATTTTTCAATGGTTTCCAACCTCAAATGATAGCCTTTGGCCTCTCACCTTTTATTTGCAAACTAGTGACACCCTGGGGAAATAAATGTACCTACCAAAAGTCCAGTGACCTACCGAATGTGTAGCCATTTCATATATTGTAGCATCCAGCAAATTTAAGTTTCAAGTTCCTTGCCTGACACTCAAGAAACCAACCACCCAGTTTTTCCAGGACTTAGGAGTTTCCTGGGATTCGAGACTTCTTCAGGGCTGAAACCCTGAGCATTTCAGGCTAATCAGGACATTTGGTGACCTAGCAACTGACTTCTTCACCTCCAAAATGCAACTCTGCTTCTGATGTTCACTCTCTCTGGCTCACCCTGTCCCCATCGTCTCCACATATCTAGCTGAAAACTATTCAAGGGCTTGTCCAAATGCTACCGTCTCCATCAAATATTTCCTTTTCTCAAATCCTAGAATTTCCCTTCATGGTAAATTCCAAAGAACTCAATTGAACTCTCTGTTGTTCTGTGTTGGGCAGAAAGAGGTGGGACACTTACTCCCCACTCCTGGTGTTTCCTTCTTCCCAGTGTTGGGGTGGGGGACTTCTATTGCCATGATACTATACATGTTATTCTCCCCCTCACTAATTCCTCACCAAGAAGGGGAGCTCTCTCAAATGGGGAACTTAGGACAAAGAACTACACACTGAAGACCAGCACCCTTCTCCAGCTTTTTCCTCTTTGGAATTTGCTTACATTCCCAAAGTGTTATAGACACAGGACTCCACATGGAATCCTGTGGTTATGTCACTGCTTGTGCCTGGCTGGATGGCCCTATCCAAATCCAAGATCTAGGATTAGGAAGTTCATTTTTGCTGTACATCAAAGGCACATTCTCTAGCATCAGCTTTGCCAGTAACACAAATGTTATCTAATTTGCCATCTGAAAACCCTGATCTTTCATTATCTATCATTCATAGCCTGGACAGATAAAAGGAATGCTATTTATCGACTCTCACCCACTCCCAACTATGGGTTCCTGTAACTAGCCTGTGTCATCTCCACAGCACACTGGACAGGACTCTGCATGTAGTGGACACTCCCAACCAAATGAGCAGATACTACTCTCCCACTACTGATTTTTTTTTTTTTAATGCATGACAGAGTGAAATCAGTTCAAATTCAAGGGCTAGGATTTATTAACAAGGTGATCTTGAGTGAATCTCTTAACATCTGAGTCACATTTTTATACCCAATTAAGACATTACTACAGAGACATATGACCTACACAACTTGAAATATTTACTCTTTGGCCCTTTACAGATAAAGTTTGCCAATCCCTCTTCTACAGACTGTTGTAAGGATTACAGGTCAGATGCAATTTATTGCTAGTGCCTAGCATATTTTGGGCTATTATGAATTTAAATACCATGGGAATTTTAGCATTTGTGATTGGTCTACTCATATTTTCAATTTCTTCCGTCTTAGTAGGTTGTATCTTTTAAAGAATCTGTCCATTTCTTCTAGGTTGTCCATTTTATTGGCATATTGTTGCTTATAGTAGTCTCTTATGATCCTTTGTAGTTCTGTGGTATCAGTTGTAATTTCTCCTTTTTCATTTCTAACCTTATTGATTTGAACCCCCTCCCTTTTTTCTTGATGAGTCTGGCTAGAGGTTTATCAATTTTGTTGATCTTTTCAAAGAACCAACTTTTGGTTCATTGATCTTCTCTTTTGTTTTCTTCGCCTCTATTTATTTCTGCTCTGATTTTTATGATTTCTTTTATCAGTTTGGGGCTTTGTTCTTCTCTAGTTGTTTAGGTGTAATGTTGGGTTGTTTATGTGAGCTTTTTCTTGTTTCCTGAGATAAGATTGTATTTCTACAAACTTTTCTCTCAGAACAGCTTTGCCGTGTCCCATAGGTTTTTGATTGTTGTGTCTGAGTCATACTTTTATACCCAATTAAGGAGTTACTACAGAGACATATGACTTACACAGCCTGAAATATTTGTCTCTAAGTATCTTTTAATTTCATCTTTGATTTCTTCAATGATCCATTGGTTGTTCGGTAGCATATCGTTTAGCTTCCACAAGTTTGTGTTTTTGCTGTTTTCTTGTAGCTGATTTCTAGTCCCATAGCATTGTGGTCAGAGAAAATGCTTGAAATAATTTCAATTTTTTTAAATTTACCAAGGCTTGATTTGTGGCCCAAGCTGTGATCTATCCTGGAGAATGTTCCATGTGCACTTGAGAAGAATGTATATTCTGTTACTTTGGGATAGAATGTTCTATAAATATCAGCTAAGTCTGTCTGGTCTAGGGTGTCACAAAAGGCCTGTGTTTCCTTGTTGATGTTTTGTCTGGATGATTTGTTCATTGTCATAAATAGAGTGTTAAAGTTCCCCACTATTATTAGTGTTGCTTTCAGTTTCTCCTTTCATGGCTGTTAGCAGTTGCCTTATATATTGTGGTGCTCCTATGTTGGGTTGCACATATATTTGCAATTGTAACATTTTCTTTTTGCATTGATCCTTTGATGATTATGTAGTGTACTTCTTTGTCTCTTGTGACTTTATTTTAAAGTCTATTTTGTCTGCATATTGCTACTCATACGAGTATTGCTACTCCAGCTTTCCTTTGATTTCCATTTGCATATAGTATCTTCTTCCATCCCCTCACTTTCAGTCTGTATGTGTCCTTAGGACTGAAGTGGGTCTCTTGTAAATAGCATATATACGGGTCTTATTTTTGTATCCATTCAGCTAGTCCATGTCTTTTAGTTGAAGCATTTAATCCATTTACAGTCAATGCCATTATGGATAAGTATGTACTTACTGCCATTAAAAAGGACAAAATAATGCCATTTGCACAACATGGATGCAACTAAACAATCTCATGGTAAGTGAAATTAAGTCAGAAAAAGAAAGACCAATACCATATGATATCACTTACATGAGGAAATCTAAAATATTGCACAAATGATTCTATCTACAGAACAGAAACAGATCATGGACATGGAGAGCAGGCTTGTGGTTGCCGGGGGAGGGGGGTGGGCAGGGGTAAGGAGTGGGATGGATGGGGAGTTTGGGGTTGGTAGATGCAAACTGTTACATTTGGAATGGATAAGTAATGGGGTCCTACTTATGGTATAGCACAAGGAACTATGTCCAATCTCTTGGGTTAGAACATGATGGAAGATAGTATGGAAAAAAAAAAAAAAAGAGAATGTATGTATATGCATGACTGGTTCATTTTGCTGTATAACAGAAATTGAAGGAACACAGTAAATAAACTATACTTTAAAAATTTTTAAATAAATAAAAATGCCATGGTAATATTTAAATAATTTTACAAGAAAATTTCTTCAGACATAAAAAAAGTAACAGCTAAAACACCTGGTACTCATATATTCCACACCTAAAAGAGGAAAACAGACTGTAATGATCATTTTTAATTTGCTGCAAATTTAGAGACTCAGGAAGCATTACCTACCACAAAATTCTTTTACACTGCACAACTTCTGCAAGATAACATTTACCACAGTGTTCCTAAGAACGATGATGACTCAAGAGAAAGATACACTAAACATTTTTTCCACTAAATGGAATCTTGAAATAGCACTTGATCAATAAGAATATTTACATATTAATATTCTTTAAAGAAAGAAAAGCAGGGAGTACTGGTGAAAGTTATTCCAGCTTGAAATAAGTTGTGAAAACTTTAGTCTGACCAAAACACTACAATTATTCTTCTTCTAATTACTTTTGATTTAATTTTGTGTTAAGTGTAAGGGATCCAAAATAAAATATAATCCTGTTCAAAATCAGTGAGGAACACAAACATGCATTTAACAAGAGTATCTAAATTCTTCCATCTGGAGTTCAAACACTTAGTAGAAATGACCCTTCTGCTCTTTTCTCACCTCCTTATCAGTTTTGTTTGATACTGGGCTAGAGGGAAGAGTTTTGCAAGGGAGGGTCCCAGGACAGATAAAGACAAGACAGCTAAGCGTGGGATGCTGGCCAGCCTCTTGGTCTGGATTTCAACTCCTGAAGTTAGAAGAGTGAGGAATCCTAACCAGATGAGCTGGTTGAGAAGACTTTGAGGAGAGATCCAAGCAGTATTCATTTGTACAACCAAAATGCAGCTTGGATTTGGGAGGGTACCAGTATCTCTGCCTCTTCATGGAACCAGCATGGTGCTAGTACCCTAATGGTTAGCAACATGAGATGTTTCAGAAGAGAGAGTTTGGTCCTGTCTGGTGCCTGTAGCATCGTGAGATGTGTCCACAGTGAGGCTCCTCCAAATGTCTTCATGAGCTACACACACTGACAAGTTCTAAGCAAGGCAGGAAAGCTATGATGGAGGCTCTATGGTGACTGCCAGGGATGCCCAGAAAAAATTGGACAAACTACTGGGAGGGGAACTCCCAATTTTTTAGTCATTCTTCTGCTGGCTTAAATATGTCCTACTCATGTAGGACACATAGGATACATATGAAAATGAAACTGATACATTGTGATAAGTGCCATGACAGAGGTCTATATAAGCTCCTGTGGGAGTTCAGAGGAAGAGCTACAAATTCAACCAGCTGAGGCAGTCAAAAAGAAACTTGGAAGAAGGAGTTCCCGTTGTGGTGCAGTGGTTAAAAAATCTGACTAGGAACCATGAGTTTGCAGGTTCAATCCCTGGCCTTGCTCTGCTCAGTGGGTTAATGATCCAGCGTTGCCGTGAGCTGTGGTGCGGCTCGGATCCCACGTTGCTGTGGCTCTGGCGTAGGCCGGTGGCTACAGATCCAATTAGACCCCGAGCCTGGGAGCCTCCATATGCTGTGGGAGCGGCTCAAGAAAAAGCAAAAAGACAAAAAGAACTTGGAAGAAGATCAGTTATGTTTTTAAGACTGTAACAAAGACAGTCATTCCTTGTTATGAAATGGTTATTCTCTTTTCACATTTCTTTCAACTATTCTGTTTTCCACCTTCTAAATATGCATCATAACAATAGGATACATTTCATCAAGTGCATCCTTCATTAAAATCATGGCATGAGGCCCTTGAAGAATTGGAAGACATTTTGCCACTGATGACTATACACCTGTGTTAGTATTTTTTAAGGATCAAGATGACTGTTTATGCTACCAGAGAGAAAATTAGTGTGTCCCACTTATTAAATTCTTTTAGACTCAACCAATTCCATTGTTAAATTGTTGTTATGTCTCATAAGATAAACATCTAAATTACATTTTCAAACTGGAACAAGCATAACTTGAACCAGTCTCTTTATAAGTCATGGCATTATAGGCTTGAACCTACCACCAGATTAATCTTTCTTCAAATAATGGCTATAAAGAGGATACTTAAAAGATCCCAAAGATTCTTGCATCACTAATGGATCACCATTACATGGAGCAGAAAACTTGACTCAGGGAGTTGTAAGAGTAAACAGATGGGAGTCCATATAAGCTTTCCTTTCTTGTGGTGTAACTAAATGGCCTTATTATGCTACCAACTTGAAAAAGTAAATTGTAATGTTTATTACTGATTATTAAAAACACCATGTACTTTGAAAAATATGGAGTAGACTGTAAATCCATTTCTAAAAGAGACCAAATCTTTTATGTTTGCAAATGCCCTTTCAGAACAAGAGGAATAGAAATATTAAGTATCATCTCTGTGAGAATAAAAATAACATAAAAACCAGAGAAGACCATAATTTTATACATTATTTTATACATTGAATTTTAAGTTTACCGTGAATGAAAATGTAAGAACAGTATTTACTGACAATACTAAAAATTGCAACTTTAATTAGTAGACTTTATTTCCATGTATTTTTTTCCCTTCTGCCTATAAATGGAAGAGGAAAAAAGTGATCTTGAACCAGGGATCCATCAACCTGCCAAGGTTATTTGCATTCTTTTGAAGACAGTAACTAGCTTCTCCCATTTCTGGCACTAACAGAAAAAAAGAAAAAACAACAAGGTCCTACTATATAGTATCAGGAACCATATTCAATATCTTGAGATAAACCATAATGGAAAAGATTATATTATATATGTATAATATATTATATATATAACATATATAACTGAATCACTTTGCTGTATAGCAGAAATTAACACTATAAATTAACCTTATAAATCAATTATACTTCAATTTTTAATTTAAAAAAAAGAGAGAGAAGAGAGGTGTTGCAATAAAATAGGACTGGCGCCCCACAACTCACTCCACATACAACTGGCCCCATATATATTACAGTGGCTTAATTGGCAGAACCAGAGAGTGGAAGGCATCAGGGGAGAGGCTGTCGCCCCACACACCAACACACAGCTTTACAGGAGGCAGCCATAGCCCAGGAACTGTGACTAGACCACAGGCATGAAGTAAAAATGTAAGTTCTAACTGCAGTCCTGCCTCTTCAACAACTCAGTAAAACACCTCATACACTCTTGTCCTAATTCCAAAATTAATATATTTTTGAAGAATGAAAACAAAAGCAGAAAAGAAAAGTAGAGAAGGAGTTAGAGGAGGGGGAAAAAAAAAAAAAAAAAAAGCAACTGGTTCTACCAAATCTAGAACTAACCATAGCCATAAAACATTTTTCTTTCTTTTTACAGCCCAACCCATGGCATATGGAAGTTCCCAAGCTAGGGGTCAAATCAGAGCGGCAGCTGCAGGCCTTCAACATAGCCATATCAATGTGGGATCTGAGCACATCTGTGACCTACACAGCAGCTTGCAGCAGTGCCATATCCTTAACCCACTGAGCAGGGCCAAAGATCAAATCTGCATCCTCACGGACACTATGTCAGGTTCTTAACCTGCTGAACCACAGTTCGAACTCTCTATAATCATAAACATTTAATAACATACATGGTTTACATACATTCTATCCCTGTGACTACCTACTCACTCATTTTCATTCTTGATAAATTATGAACTCCTCAAGGGTAGACACTCTTAAAAAAGACAAACACCACATGATTATTACTTATATCTGGAATCTAATATACGGCACAAATGAATCTATCTACAGAAAAGAATCTCATGGACATGGAGAACAGATTTGTGGTAGCCAAGGGGGGAGGAGAGGGAGTGGGATGGACTGGGAGTTTGGTGTTAGTAGATGCAAACTATTGCATTTAGCATGGATAAGCAATGAGATCCTGGAGTTCCTGTTGTGGCGCAGTGGTTAACGAATCCGACTAGGAACCATGAGGTTGCGGGTTCGGTCCCTGCCCTTGCTCAGTGGGTTAACGATCCGGCGTTGCCGTGAGCTGTGGTGTAGGTTGCAGACGCGGCTCGGATCCCACGTTGCTGTGGCTCTGGCGTAGGCCGGTGGCTACAGCTCCGATTGGACCCCTAGCCTGGGAGCCTCCATATGCTGCGGGAGCGGCCCAAGAAATAGCAACAACAACAACAAAGACAAAAAGACCAAAAAAAAAAAAACAAACAAAAAAAAGCAATGAGATCCTGCTATATAGCACAAGGAACTATATCAGTCACTTGTGATAGCACATGATGGAGGATAATGTGAAAAAAAGAATGTATATATGTGTATAATGGGGTCACTTTGCTGTACAGAAGAGATTGACAGGACAGTATAAATCAACTATAATAAAATTTTGTTTTAATTTGTTATCACTGATACCTTAATAGAGTTTCTATTATATGAAGGTTGACCCCATTTTTATCTTGTGTCCTGGCCACTTTTCCTAGATATATAATATAATAAGCATTTCCTCCTCAGTGCCTTTGAAATGCCACCTCAAAGTGAAGATAGCGAAATTTTAAAAATATATCCAAACCCCCCATCATTTTTCATGTTTCTTTTCATAAATAGGTCTTCCTTTATTGTCTACTATGGCACAAATTCTTGGTCACCCCATTCTTTCATTCCTCAAATTCAGTAAGTCACCAAATTGAAAGGATACTTCTATACCTTTCTAGCATCTCTTCTAGTTGCCCAATGTTACGACCCTAGTCCAGCTGCTAATTAACTTGTGCTAAGATGACTGCAAGAACTTCAAGGTGGCCTCCCTGACTCCAGTATCCTCCTCTCCAAACCACTCATCTTCCCCAAGCCTCAATTCCATCCCTCTTAGAAGACAGTCATGCCTGGAAAGCAGGTGCCATGTTTTACCAGCTTAGCATCCCTTCATGTGTGTGCAGTGAAAACTTTCAAGTACTTCATGGGCTGAGGTACCACATGAACATTAATTTATGTTCAAAGTTAGACTTCATTGGACTCTCTGGATTATTTTAATACAATCTTACAATTTTTGTAATTGCAAAGGAACAGACAGCTTACTGCTTATTAAGCAGCACCTCGCACTGTAGAGTTTTACATTTCACCTGGATACTGTGCTCCCCAGGCCCTTGTTAATTATTTAAGAAAAAAAAAAAAAAAGATGTCGAAAAGGAGGCTGGATGCACTTGGTGCTAGTGCATGGGGAAAAAAGGCATGGGGAGCAGAAAAACGCAGCACTAAGTTGAACATTCTTTGTGCAATTCCATCATAATTGGAGAGCTAAAAACGACAACCCACTGGCAACACCCTTCGCTGAGTCACAGTATTCTTTGTGTGCATTTTTCTCAGAGCAATCAAAATGGTAATTGCAGGACTAACTTTAGAACATGAAATCACTGTATCTGCACCGACATGGAATGCAATGTGAAAAGTAATCTCTCATTAAACCAGAAACTGTGGTTTACATTGTTTAAAAAGTGCCTCGGATCGCTCATTCTCGGGGGATAGATCATAGTGCTCCATAAGGACAGAAAATTTAGAGAAAGTATTAGTTCCTTCCACAAAATACTTAAGAAATCCCATGAGGTTCTGGGTTTTTCCCCCAACTCGTTCTAATTACATCAGGAGTAAAACGTTCTTTACGTGTATCTGTAGTACCACCCTTAAAAATATCCTGTGTTCCCAATTCAAATAAACTATAACAAGGTGTTTTTGAGACGATCTAAGAAATTCCGTTATGGTAGACAATAAATGATGCTCAAGAAATACTGTTAATTTTTGTTAACTGTGGAAATTTTATTGTGGTTATAAAAGAACCTAATTTTATAGATAATGAAGTTATGTTAAGGTAAAAAATACATTATCTGAGATTTGCTTTAAAATACTTTGCCAGGTAAAAAGTTAAAAGGACAGATGAAACTGAAGCATACACACACACACATATATACACATACACATCTATACATAAAATCTTAATAAATGTTTAATCTGAGCAATATCCCCTATTTGTAGTTTGACACATTTTCTTGATAAAAACTTCTTAATGTTTCTTTCTCCCTTTTATGTAGGACTCAAAATAATAACTGAAGCATCCCAGCAGAGGTGTAGCCTCAAAGTAGAAGATCTGCTGTGACCAGGGTATGGCCAAAGCCACGTGAAGGTCAGTCTGGGAAGTGTCCTAAATAGAAGATCTAGAAAAGATGTGCATGTGTACACACAACCCCTAACAATCTTGTAATAACCTCACATGACCCAGCAGCGTCCTACACAGAAGCTGAGTATTATTCTCTTCATGTTTTGAATGAGATTACCAGCTTTTCCCTCAAGAATTGTTTTGTTTTCCCCCCACAACCATAACATGCATATGTTTTACATTAAATAATTGAAACCTACTGAAAACTTCCTCCAGGTAAACACACCTTCCAACTTGGACCGCTGTTTAGTAGGGAGGAAAAAAAGGGGTGGGGTCCTGAGGAACAAGATTAGATTCTTTCCCAAGAAAATATAATGGGCACAAAAGACCAGTGATTACCTGAGCATCTGGCAGTAGCCAAGAGAACTTTTAGAAATCTAAGTATCTTTTCTGAATGATACTGTCTTGAAATTATTGCCTCTTATAGCTGCTGCTTAGGAAAAGCAAGATACCAGATCAGTACAAGTCAAAGATTTCATACTTTCTACTGCGTTCCAAATCTGTCTTCTTGCTGTATTTCATCCGAGAATAAATTAGCATCACAGCCACAATTAGTAGTTTCCATGTCAACAGCACAAGCTACAGTGAACACTGGCTTCTCCTGCAAGTTTCAAACATCTGTGATTCCTGGACATGGAGTCCAAGCATCCCCTCAGAGTCTTCTTCAGGTTTTTCTGGATTGGGGCCCAGACTCCCACATCATTAAATGCTCCCCAGGTTATTCCTGCCATTATCAGGTTTAGGAACCACAGACAAAGTCTATCCATGCACTGACTAAGAGGAAAACCTTTATCCTGACTTTGTTAAATAGATCACAAAGAGATAGATTACAAAGAGCAAAGTACAAGGGCATCCTATGAATCTATGCACATTGCCTTCTAAGCATTAAAAAGCAAGTTTAAAAGTTTGCATTAAAATCCAAAACATTTTACTTAACAACAACAACAGAACACTTGGTACAATTAGCATTCCCTTCATATCAGTAAACCACCACTAGCATTTTGCTGTCCTCACAGATCTTAGTAAAACAAACAAACAAAAAAATCCGATCCCACATAACTAAAATGTACTAAAATCTATAGCCAAAGATGTGCTCTGTAAAAGTCTGACCACTTGGATTCAGTTCCTGTGACACCCTCCTGTCAGGAGGAGGCATGGAAGCCTGTGGCACACTGTATATACCTGTGCCCATAGCATTTTTCAACATTGGGCTGTTAATACGAGTTTGTCCACAAATCTGAGCATCCTCAAAACAAAAGCCATCTTCCTGCTATCAGCATCTAGGAAGTGCTGCATAAATGCTTTGCTCAGTGTCTACTAGGTATATCACGTAAATAATCATCCATATTCTTGAATGGCTTTCAGTTGCTCAGTCTCTTGGTGTCTATGACAACCAAAAAAAATACAAGGCTAGATGCCTTAACTTTCCCTGACATTCACATTCATGCTCTTTCACTATGCTCCATATTCTAACAGTTTCTAGATCTTAATGGTTCTTACCCTCACGTGAAATTATAGCACTTTAATAATCTCACAAATAAATTAGAAGTTACAAGTTGTAACATCTCTTCCTTGCAGCAATTCCTTCATTGCTTAACAGTAGTAATATTAATTGCCAGCATTTGAGAATGCGCTATTTGCTACACAGCTTAATATGCTTCATACATATTAACTCATTTAATATTTATTACAACATTATGAATATGTTATTATTCCAATTATACAGAGAGTGAAAATAAAGCACAGAAGAGGTTATATATCTTGCCCAAGTCATTCAGAATCTAAGTGACAAAGCCAGGATTCAAACCCAGGCAGTCTGGTTTTAGGGTTTGAAATCCAGGCAGTCTGGCTTTAGAGCTTCAAGTGTGTTTTCCTGTGTGTTTAAAAACAAATGATTAATTAGTGTTTGAAAGATTGTTTTATCATAGGTTCCTTTCCAAAGAAAAAAAGTAGCTGGGTAGTGAAGAGGTATGAGCTCATCCACGCAGCCTCCACACTGGGTCAGCCCAGCCCCGCTTACCTCCTGTCAACCCTAAGAGAGTCCCAGTGACTACTGAGCTTCCAAGCACATTTACCCTTTCTCACTGTTGGCCAAGTAAGAAATAGTATAAACAAGGGATTAATTCAGAAAATAATACTGAGCACCTGTTTCTAGGAGGCTCTGAGGAATAGGAGGCTAAAAGAACCTAAGTCCTTGAAAAACAGCCAATCAAACAAAAGGGCTGTATGAACAGACATTAGGACACCTACCAGCTACACTAATGGGCGGTGAGTGTTACAAATATGCATATTGCAATTTCTTGCTTTAATCTACCAACTTCTCAACCAAGATGATCTCTGAGAGCGTCTGAACTGGGTCTGTTGGACTGGACTTCAAACAGAAGGAAGGTTAAGAGGGAATAAAGGCATCTTGGACAGAAAAAAAAAAATCCACATGAGCAAATGCATGGAAATAATCAATCCTGCAGTTCAGCTGGGGCAGAGTAAACGCTTAATGGTCTCAGAAGACGCCTGACAAGGTAGGTTGGGTCCGGACCAAACAGAACATGGAATATCATACTGAGTAAAAAAAATTAGCTTTCAGATACTGAGAAGTTCCTAAAAATCCAAGCAGAAAAATGGCAAGACCAAAAGAAATAATAGGAAGACTAATCCAGTTCAATGTGTAAAAATTAACAGAGAGAGAAGAATAACGAATAGAGAGAAAAATCAGTTAGAGACTTTTGCAATAACCATAACTCAAACATTGATATGGGCCAGAGCACTGGCAAACTGAAATTTGAACTTGATTCATTACGAACCAAAACTAACAAGCATTGATTAGAGGTGAGTGTGAAGATCTGAAGGAAAGAGAATATTTAAAGATGTAGAAAAAATTTACATCTTGGGGGTGAAGGTTCCCTGGTGGTCTAGTGGTTTGGATTCAGTGCTTTCACTGCTGTGGCCTGGGTTTAACCCCTGGTCTGGGAACTGAGATCCCACATCAAGCTGCTGCTGCATGCTGCAGCCAAAGAGAAAAAATAAATTAACCTGGGAAAGAGAAGTGAGGTATTTTTAAAATCAACAGCAAAGTCAGTGATGAGCAAGGCGATAGGGTGAAGCTGTGGGTTTCCCTGGTTTAGTTTTGGCTGGGGGAGGGGGTACAGAGAATGTATTTTTAGGAAAAATTAAGTTGGCCATGAAAGTGGCACTCTCTAGCATATAAATGTAAACACAGAGCTTGTCCACAGAGAGATTTTAAAGTTATCTAACAATTTAGGAGGAGAGCCCCAAGGCATGAACTCAAATCAGTTTTCTTTTCCTTGCAGTGCCTCAGAAACAGTTAAACCTTGAATGCCTGGCAAGAAAGAACAATCCTACAGGGATTGCAAATGATTTTTTTTTCCTCGAGAGGTTGAACAATGAAAGGAATGAGCAAAGCAGAAAGGCTTTTTTTATGGATTGTAGAGTCAAAGGATATTTTTATTTTACATGTAATATTGAAGATACTTAACAACTTTTGAAAGTAAAAGGAGACAGTGTCCAGGGATGGAACAGATCCTATCTGAGAAAAGTCCATGGAAGAGGAAACGAAGAAAAGCCCAAGGAGTAGCAACAGGCCCTACTTCATCTGAAATAGGAAGAAAAAATGAATTTGAAAGAATGGGTGATGTTTTTAAGAAGAATAGGGTATGGTAACATGAAGGTACAAATGGTGAGAATGAGAGAGATTAGTGAGCTCACAGTGGATAGCTTCGACTTTTCCCACTAGGGCAAGGTTGTTATCTAAGTGATAAGAGATTGCATGGAAGAAAGACCAAGATTTCAACAACATTTGGGAGAGTTACTGTCAAAGGGAATGCAGTAAAGAGTCCCAAAGGAACATGAAAAGGGTTTCCATGGAGGAGTAAAATCCCACTTGTGAGCAAAGAGCAAACCAAATCCCCTTTAAGGCATGAGATTTGCATCATAAAAGGTCAAAGGGGAAAAGTATTAGAGAATAAAGACAGCAGTCTGGGCACGACTGTTGGGGACTGAATATATCCCCCCCCCCCACTTGCCCCCAGCAAAATTCATATGTCAAAACTAACCCCAGTTGGATAGTATTTGAAGGTGGGGCTTTGGGGAGGTCATTAGGCCATAAAGGTGAAGCTCTCAAGAACAGGACTCGTGTCCTTTTAAGAGGCAGAGACTTAGCTAGCCCTTCTCCACCCTGTGAGGATATAACTGGAAGAGGGCCATCTGCAGTGTGGAATAAGATTCTCAACAAACCTGACTATGCTGGCGCACCGAGCTTGGCTTTCCTGCCTCCAGAACAGTGAGAAATAAATGCCTATTGTTTATAAGCCACCCTGTCTATGATTCTGTCCTAGCAACCCAAATGGACTAAGACAAGGTAGGTCCAGTCAGAATTCTGAGTTAACTAATATGCTATTAAAAAGGTAGGAAGGTAGGAAAGAAGGAAAGAAAGAAGGAAAGAAAGAAAGAAGGAAAGAAAGAAAGAAAGAAAGAAAGAAAGAAAGAAAGAAAGAAAGAAAGAAAGAAAGATAGATGAAATTTAGGGATCTGTGATTACCAAAGGTCAAAGAACAAGTTTAACTAACTGATGGTCATGAAAGTTTGAGCCATATTAATCGTATGCAAGAGAAGATATGAATTTGATAACTAGGAATTAGAGTTTCCAGATGCACTCACTTCAATAGGTGACTGAGGAGAAAATGAGATCAAGGACAAGCTCTCATAGGTCACCGACATGGTACTGACTCGGGCTACGTTTAGAGGAACCCTATGACCCAAGGTTGAAGAAGCTAAAGGAATGGCAAAGGAAAGTCCTGAAAGTCTAGACATGGTAATAGTGTGGGGAAAGAAGCAGAAATGGATGTTGCAAATTACAAAGGCAAAGGAAATCTAGAGCATTGTGTGCGGCGGGGGGGGGGGGGGGGGGTCCTCCACAAGAGCAAGACTCCAAAAAAGAGGCAGTATGGCTAGCAACCCAGATTTCATTACAGCCCAACACTGGCACTCATTAAATGTTGGGTTCATGAATAGCAAGAAGATGGAAGGAGTCATTGTAAAGAAATGGAAGCAATTTTGTCATTAACACAGCTTTCTCTTGACACCTAGGGACCCAAGTGACAAAGCAGGGAGCACGAGAAAGTAAGGAACCAAGTTCTTAAAGATGATTACTGGGCTAGTGGTAGGTGCAGGATAAGCTTGGCATCTAGGGCAACAATGATGGGTAACAGATGAAGGAAGCATGAAACGGGCAGACTGGGAGGCAGCACAGAACTGGGAAACTGGGGGATCAAAGGCTTTGTTTGGATTCAGGCCCAGCTTTAGATCCCTGCTCCATCCCTTGTGAGCTTTAAGAGCTTCTCATCTCACCTCTTTGCTCCCTTAAACTCCTCGCCTATGAGCTTCCAAAATCCATTCCAAATGCATGCAGCTGTTGCAAGGAGTAAATGAAATAAAGAACACTTGTAACGCACAGGGCTGAAGCATAATACATATACAAAAACAACAACAAAAATAAATGGTACCTATTATTACTAGAAGGGGGGAGACCGCAAAGAGTCTCAGATAGAGGCTGTGAAAAGTGGAAACAGTCTCAGGCAGCCCGTGCAGGAAGGAGAGAGGAAGAGAAGAGTGAATGGGTAACAGCAAGTGCCTTGACAAATGGAGCTTTTAAACCTTAAGGCTGACAGTACTTAATTTGCAGTGGGAAGTTTGTTTTGGTGAAAATGCTTGCTCTATTTACATGTAATGTTAATGCTGTATCACTCATCACTCGAGAATTCTGCATTTAAAATCCTGTCTAAGCATTAGATAGAGGCCGTGGAGTGGAGAACGCAGTGGAGGTCTCTTCTCACCCTCACAGGTAGGGATTAGGTTTCATCTGCTTCGTTTCTCTAATGGTCCCAAATAAGTAATACTATTTTGTCAAAATAAAGGATTTCTAAAGTTGTGTGTGAAACATTTTATTTACTCTTTTTGCTTAAACTACTACAGGAGAATAGTTATTTTAATTTGGTTATACTTTTCACTAAGATACTTTGGGCAGGGGGGGAAGTAGTATCTTGGGGAAAAAACCAAAAGATAGTCTTAGCACCTCTCATCCTGAAGCACGCCAACATTCTCGCAGTCCAAGTTCAGTTTGAAAGACAATTAAAGAGATATTCATGACATTTTGGCTGAACTTTCAAACTGTGATAGCCAGTCAAGAAGCAAAGGCATCTGAAAGCTCTGCAGCCTGGCCAGGAAGAGAAAGAGTCTGTAAGGGGCAAGGATGGTCCAGAGAAAAGTGAAATGAAAGAGCCATCGTTTTCAAGAACAAGGAGTTTTGAAGTTCCCATCGTGGCACAGCAGAAACAAATCCGACTAGGAACTATGAGGTTGAGGGTTTGATCCCTGGCCTCACTCAGTGGGTTAAGGATCCAGCATTGCCATGAGCTGTGGTGTAGGTCACAGACGTGGCTACAGTCCCAAGTTGCTGTGGCTGTGGCTGGCAGCTGTAGCTCCTATTGGACCCCTAGTCTGGGAACCTCCATATGCCGCAGGTGCAGCCTTACAAAGCAAAAAAAAAAAAAAAAGAACCAGGAATTTTAAGGGACATTACATGGATAGAACTGCATTTGAGTTGTTATCTATAACAACTTTAGCAGGAAAAAATGCTCAGTTTTCCACTAAAAATTTTAATACAGAAAGCTATGTTTTTACTATCTGACATGTTATCATTCCTAGCACAATGCCTGATACTCAGCAGGAACTCCGAAGACCTTTGCTCAACCAACCCATGTCCTGTGAAGAGCTGATTATGCCCCAACGATTTTGCCACAATTCTCAAGTGGCTCTACAGTCACAAAATGCCACTGGTTCATCAGTCCAGAAAGAAAACTATGAATATTTAGGAAGTGATCAAGAAAGGACAAATTCTGATTTTTGAGGTCAAGAAGTAATAACACTGATATCAATACTCCTAATTCCTCAAAAAGCTATTAAAAGGTTAATTTTAACACAAGTTTCCCTTGATTACAAAACCCATGAAGTATTAGACACTTGGATTCAAAAATCCAAATGCTTTCAGAATATTAATTCCCTTCTTCCCCTTATTATATAACATGTTCAAGATTATAAAGAAGGAAGTTTCATTCATTATTCCTAGAACTACCGAAACTCACAAGTATTAAAACTTTTTTGGTGGGGCGAGGGCAACGGGTAGGGGCAAGAAATGGCTGTTCCCAATGTCACTGCAACACAAGTTTAGTTGAATCATATTCACCTTTTCTAGACATTATAAGATAGCCATCTTGTCTGTGTCTGTTCAACTGATGTATATATCTTAACTGTAAGACTTTTTCCTACATCTGCTTAAGTGAGTTGCAGGGGGAAACATGTGAACAATTTGCTAACTGCTTACTTCATTCAGACTGCCACCGAGTCGGCAGGCCAGGATATATAGACATGGTTGGAATTAAACTGTGTAATATAAAACATAGCTATGTTTTAAATCTGTCCCTCCTACTCTGCCATCTTTAGGCATTTAAATAGTGAACCCCTGGATCTCAGGTTCGCCTAAGTAAATATTCAATAAAACACGAAAGACCTCTTATCTTGGGTTAAGGAGAGCAAAAAGTCAAGGCAGGTAGATTTAAATGCTAAACAACCCCTTTTTCCAGACAGTGCGAAGGGCGGGTGGCTGCTCCAACGCTCCCCCTGCACAGAGTATGGAAACCATTTGTTAATGAGAAGCCATAATTTAGGCCTAGGGCCTTATGAAAAGAAAACGTTTATACATTTGCAGAGCAGTATTATAAGATTTCACAAATGCAAAAGATAAAACATGCTATCATTTACCTTGGATGATCCTATCTGGGGTCTGATTGTCTTGTGAAATGTCCAAATCAAGACCAATTATAGATTTTTTTCCTCACATCACATACACACTGAAGCATTTAACAAGTCCTTCTTTTAGACTATTCAAAAGATTAGAAAGGAAGAAAATTGTCTATTCAGTAGCAGCCAAAACCATTAAGACGGGCATACAATATGATGTGTAGAAGAAAAGGTACAGAGCACTAAGACGAGCCGTGAAAATGGTTCACTGGTCTTTTTTTTAACCATTACTTTAGGGAAGGAACAATCTTATATCTGGCCATGTAAACATCTCTTGGGTTAAAATTGGCACCTAGAGACAAAAGCATCATTTACAAAATACTTTTCTATTAACTACAAGGGCCGACCAGTGCTCTGAAACAGTATGTGCTTCCAACCCATAATTTAAGTCTGGCCCAACGTATTGATGCAATTCTGCCAAATTGCATGTGAAAAGAACAAAAATTTTAATATTCAGCCTATCAATTCCTTCTCCCAATACAACTTTGAAAGGAAATCCACATTATAGCTTTTCTAGAAATTAAAAACAAAAAACAAAAAAACGGGGTATGCAGATGAAATACTAAGTTTTTACCAACTCAGGAAACATAACTTTTTTTAAAAAATCCTCATCATTCAAGGACAATAGTTGATTCCAAGTGTCTGGAGAGGGAAAAAATATCAAGAACAGTTAAAAAAAAAAAAAAAAAAAAAAAAAAAAAAAAAAAAAACGAGAGAGAGAGAGAGAGAATAAAGGGAAAACAGCAAAAATGGAGTCTGGAAACGGCATGAGTCAGAATCAGATGGTACCTAGAGACAGGAGTGTTTAGCAGGACTCCACAACCAGAAAGCCATTTCTTTGCCAGTAGTCACCCAGGAGAAGCAAGGCTAGCAATTAGTCATATTTTTATCATCTTCCTGCTCTTAGGTACTACTTAATATAACCTACAGGCATTATTTAGAATATGAAACATTACTACTGAATGTGAAATTCAATCAAGTACGTGAAAACACCAAAGCTATTCCATCTATAATAAATATCTGAATTGTAGTCTTAACTGCTCATGTCAGAGGTCATGCCAAACAAGGGGTATTTCTGGGGAATTTGTGACCTACGTCTTATCAGCAGAGATGCTATCACCTGATACCAACAAAAAATTTGTACACATCACCTTCAGATCACCTCAGGAAAAGTCTTAAAAAGGTTGCTGGGCAGTATGTGGCTTCTCACTCAATGACTAACTTGGTAAAGTAAAAAAGAGGATGCCTGAGGTCCACTGTGTTTATACTCACCCCAAGTAATGGGACAAGTTATGGGATTGGTGCCATGAAGATTTCTTTATTCTAAAAAGAAAATATCTACATACAAGGGAACTACTTCTGCTTTTGCTAAGTAAACACATAAAACTAATAATAGAACTTTTTGTCCTTACTATGAGCTAGGTACTATGTTAAGCACTTTTTAGGTACGGCTATCTAGTCCTCAATTACTCTAAGAAGGCAAGTCCTCTTAATATCCTTTTAACAGGTAGGAAAACTGAGGCTTGGAAAACTGAGGCCCAGAGAGGTTGAGCAACTTGAAGAAGACACACAGTTTAGACCCTACGGTGCTATCCATTAAGCATCCTGCCTCTATACACCTCATGTCCAACTATGAGCAAGAAAAATTTAGGAGAGCAAATTCCTGAGGAGCTTTAAGAAAGCAAATTCTGGGGCCACTGGGAAAGGAAGTGGGGCTCACCTATCAACATCTATTCACATTTACATTCACACTAGGCCGCATGATAACTCAATAGTTAAAAATAACAGTGTCACAAAGAACAGTGACATTACAGAAATCCACTAGAGTCAGGAAAATAAATGTATGTGAGAAAGAAAAAGTACTTCAATTTTTCTAAGTTCCAACACTGAAAATAATCACTTTCATTTACTTGGAAACTTGGCTTTCCAAAATGACGTATTCTCTATAGATACAAATAGCTTAAGCGTTACTGTACCTTTAAAACTCTAATGTTTAAAAGAACACATAAAGCTCTTTCTGTTCCATTTTGTTTTTCACCCCAAGCTGGGAATTACAAAGCTTTTTTTATGTCTATCATGTACGTAATTCCATAATCTCAGAAAAAAACACTAGACCATTTTGGTGCTCTTTTTCCACTATAGTTAGTCAACGTTGGGTTAAGTCTTCAGTACCCTCCAAACCACTTGTTTCCAGGATATATTTGTTTTATATCTATTGCATTTTCAAACAATTTCCACAGCCCAGAAAAAGGCCTTCCAATGAAAACAAATTGCCTTTTACTTTAAGTGCTAGAATGTTTGCTTTCCTAAGATTTTGGACTTAAGGTATAGATCATTTAATCAGAATAATGCTTAAATTTAAGAAGCGTTTATACAAGAATAAAATCCATCTTTTTGGATCATTTGTCACTCCTTTCATAGCACCATACTACGTAGCTCTAGTTTACCTATTAAAAATTAGTAACAAAAATATATAGACAGATGAAATAAATTTAACAAAGTAACTTTTTATTTTAGTCTATGGGTATATAGATTGTTTATTTTACTATTCTATGTTTCCTATTATTTCCAGCTTATCAAAATTAAAGGTGAAAAATGTGTTTTTTAAAAGTCACAAAAGCTACAAGGTGGCATTAATAATATCCCATTTGGGAATGAACAAAGCAAAGAAATAAATTGCAAGCATGAATAAAGGAAACAATCTTCAGGGAAAACTGCTGCCACTACCCTGGTACATGTTGAACAAGACCTGAATTCTGGCTGAGCTGGATAATCTGTTCCCCTCTCATCACCCTCTGAGAGGGGAGGGAGGAGAGGGGGAGAGGAAGTGAAGGGAGAGAGTGTAGAGGGAGGGGGGAGCATCGGCTGCTTACACTCTATGAGAGCAGGGAGAAAAGTTACCTACATCCCCAAGCACAGAAGAATCACCTGGAAAACAATTTGGTGCTCAGCTGCTTTTTCCTGGGGTCCCTTTTACTGACTTGAACCTTCAGATTTCTTCCTGGAAGATTAATTATAGTGACGGCTACAGCAACATACCACAAATGAATCAAAAAGTGAAGAACCCTCTTACACCATAAAATCAAAACCACATGTAAGGATGTGTGCAAGAGCCGAAGAACGCCTCAGGGCTTTCAGCAATGAGCAAAGCTCCTCCAGCCCCGGTGCACCACGCCACCGCCAAGAACATATTGGGTGAAGAGAAAGAAAAGCTCATTGAACTGTTAAGGGAGAAAAATCAAAACTGGTAGTTGATTTTAAGCTCACATCATTATTAAAAAAGGATGCCTCTTACTATGAAATAATCTAGAAATGCATCACTGGAGGTCACCAAGTTGAGGTTGAATGCTGCAGAAGGAGTTTGGGGATGGGGGCAAAAATTAAGACTTCAGATTTAGCCCAGTTAAGATCTGGGTCATGGGGTCCATCAGCAGAAAAGAAACGGCTGCAAAAAATTTTAAGTTTTCTTTTGAACTGGCTTCTTAACTGTACAGCAAGTCTGAGTACTAAGATGTCAAATGATTTAAATGAAATTTTAAAAATATTACATGTTGCTTAAAAACCTCGCCCATCCAGACAGCAATTCACAGAATAAATTCACCCATGTTTTGAGAAGAGTACAGACGAATCCTGGTCTTAAAAGGACTGTGATTTTGAAAGGACAAGTGGAGCAGCTGAACACAGTAGATTTGAATGTTATCTCAGTAAAGGCAGACAGACAAGGAATCAAGTCTCTAGACACAAATGGCGGAGTAAAAAAATAATGTACTCAAATTCACTCTTTGAACATGTGGCCCAGGAAAGATTCAAGGATTATAGTCACAATGAGAGCTGATGCCCCACCAGAAGGAACTCCAATCCCAAATGAAGCCTGTGGTTTTCTACTCAACTGTCACCGAAGAATTCAAATCACATGCACACAAGTGAGCTCTGGAAACTAATTGTTAGCATAGTACATATAGCTAACAGGGTAGGTCTTATGTTAAATGTTCTTACCAAAAAATTAACAACAACATTGTTAATATGAATAAAAAGGATGGGAGGAAACTTTGAGAGGGAATGTCTATGTCTATGGCCTTGATGGTGGTGATGGTTTAACAGGAGTATTCTTATCCCCAAATTCATCTAATACATTAAATATGTACAGCTTTTTACCCGTCAATTATATCTCAACACATTTTTTTTTTTTTAAATCACATGCACAACCAGGGTTCAATCAATTTAAATTTGTTTCCAGAAGTATTATCCTCAGGCATTTCCATCCTTGCTCTTTGGGAACCTTTATCAAACTAAGCAATGCCCATGTTAAAATACTGGCCTTTACATTTAAGTTTTTAAAAGTACTATATTAATATAAAAAGGAAATTTTTAGATTTTTCAGCTGGTCAAGTATTTCTAATGTGATTCATTTTCACAATGGAAAAAAAAACTATATATAAAACTGGATCATGCAGGAACTGGATCATATAGAAATAGAGCAAACTGAACATATGCTGACTTAGAATCCTAGGTTTATGTTTCTATGAACTCACTACTTTTTCAAAGGTATACTTTGCACTTCTCTAAGCATGCACATTTTCTGTTTTTCACCAAAAGCAGCCAGTTTAAAAGAAAATGCTCCTTCTTTTGAGAAACTCAAACTTACCAATGATTTTGAGCAAACTTCCAACAGGGATGTATTCCTCTAAAATTCAATAGAATGAATTTTAAAGATACACCATTTTAGGCAATGTCTCAAAACCATGCATGAAGAATTTACTAAAGACCTAGGGTGGGAGCAAATGTGAGCAAAAAGACACACAGAGTAAGCAAGGGGGAAATTTAATCAGCAGCAGCCAACAGTCACCTCACACTTGCTCTGTGCCAGCCTCTGTTCCAAGGGCCTGACATGTATCCTTTAATTCCAACAAAATCATTAACTAGGTAAGGACCATTACCTCCTCTTTACAAAGAGGAAAACTGGGGCAGAAAGATATGAATTAATGTGATCCATGTTACCAAGTAATTAAGAAATGGAAGAATGTGGGGTGTGAAAATTTGGACCAAATGAAGAACAAAAAAATCAACTTTATTGTTGAAAGGACTTTTGGAATTACTTAGTCTAAATCTTGCATTTTAAATAGGCAGGATGTCTGGTCAAAAAGATGCGATTTAAATTCCCTCTCTCACACACACGCACAGTTTGTGGCTGAGCTAGTGAAGAGCTACTTGTCAGGGCTCACTTAGGTAGGACAGAGAGCATGAACTTTACCAGTGACTTTACAATTAAAGTAAGAATAAAGGCCTCATATGGTATACATTCTCATCCTTTTTGCCCCCCCCCCACTTTTTTGGGGGTCTTTTTAGGGCCACACCCACAGGATATGGAAGTTCCCAGGCTAAGGGTTGAATAGGAGCTATAACTGCCACCCTATGCCACAGCCCAGCCATGCCACACCACATCCAAGCCATGTCTGCAACCTGCACCACAGCTCACAGCAACACTGGATCCTTAACCCACTGAGCGAGGCCAGGTATTGAACCTGTGTCCTCATGGAAGCTAGTCGGATTCATTTCTGCTGAACCATGATGGGAACTCCTATACATCCCCGTCATAACTAGGGCACTGAGCCTGTATGTTAATAGATCCTAAAACTGGAGCCATCTGCTGCTATCAATTCATCTTGCTCTCAAAGGGCTTATACTTCTTGATGGAAAGGTGTCCACAGCTAGTGGTAGAAAGCTCACCCCCAGCACAACATGCCTGGAAACTTCATTAGCAGCAATCTTCAATCTCCTCTTGCCCCTTCTCCTGCAGGCCCAGAATCTCAAGACTTCCCAGAAATTAAAAACAGGTTCTCTTCTTTAAAACGTTAAAAATCCTCAATCTTGACCAAAAATCCTTCCCATCAACAACAGTACAGTGTGACACATGCTCTCTCCCTAGAGCCCATAGACACTTCTAGAAGGAATGCCACCGGATCCTAACTCCAAACTAGTATTTCTATCACTAGGGAAGCAAAATAATCTATGGAACCTTGAACATCAAGGAATTTCACCCTATCAGTAGTAAGAGCTGACATCCCTTCTTGTTCACATCAATTAAATTCTTAAAAGTTCAAATATATATTAAGCATTATCAGTAAGAAATAAAGAAACTTTCAATATTTTTCAGCTATAGGGGGGCAATTATAAAAATGATTGAATACAGCCCAATGTGTCAGCTGTTATTAAATTCTACACATTTAGCATGAAATCACTGTACTGCACCTTTGGTATAGGTTTCTAAAGTATCAGTCACTAAGAACTTTAAGCACCATTTTAGAAACAGTGAATCTTTTATGTTTAAGGTTAAGTCCCTACTTTCATGAAATCTTTTCCTGGAACATCATCAGCTCACTTCCCATCCATATCCTTCTTTTAGCATTCTGTCTTGGATTGCTCGAATGCTGTTACTGATATTCTGCCTTTATTTGTTCAAAAAACATTTCTTTGATACCCACAGACTAGGTCCTGTGCTGGGCACTAAGCATATGATGAGAACAAGGTCACCACCCTTTTGGAGCTTATGTTTCAAAAGCTCTGGTGTGGATAAGACAGCCTATATCAGAAATGCTAGCTTCTTTCTCAGCTTTATTGAGGTACAATGGACAAATGTGTAATATATTTAAAAGTGTACAATGTGATTAGACATACATTTACATTGTGAAAGAGGTCCTCCATCAAGTTAATTAACATACCCATCATTTCACATTTACCTTTTTTTAGTGAGAACATTTCAAGCTCCAGTCTCTTAGCAAATCTCAAGGAGGCAGTACGGTGTCATCAACTATAGTCATGTTACATGAGATCCTCAGATCTTATGCATCTTATAACTGAGACCCTGAAACCTTTTACCAACCTCTCCCTATTTTCCCCACCCCTTCGTCCCTGGCAACTACTTCTCTATTTCTACAAGTTTGACATTTTTTTTTTTAAGATTCCACATATAAGTAATGCCATGAAGTATTTGCCTCTGTCTGGCTGGCTTATTTCAGTGAGTATAATGCCCTCCAGATTCATCCACTTTGCTGCAGATGTCAACATTTCAGTGGCTTTAACATTTCAGTGGCTTTAACAAAGGACTTTGTTTCTTGCCGATGGCCCCATGCAGATATGCAGCAGGGGGACTCCCATGGAGTCATCCAGGGACCCAAGCCCTGTTTACCTGGTGGTCCTGCCACCCCCCACCCAGGGGCTTAGATCCCTGGCACCAAGTTGGCCAACTCAAGAAGAGAGACTCTTCCCCAGGGAGACTGTGGGGGCAGGTCTAGAAGCAGTGAATACAGCTCTTGCGCACATGTCCCAAGACAAAACTCAGACTCATGGCCACACCCAACTCTAAGTGAGGCTGGGAAACCTGGTCTTGCCAAATGCCCAACGCAAAAATGGGTTTTGATGAATAAGCAGTGTTCTCTCCACAGGAACAAGGAAAAAAATGCTCCATGTTGAAGAAATGAACAGTTGGAGTTACTTGGTGACCTGGTTGGTTGAAAATCTGGCATTGTCTCTACTGTGGTTTGATCCCTGGCCCTTAATACAAATCTGAGTATAAATCTAAGAGCATACCTTAGAGATGTGCCATAGGAAGCCCTCCTGCCTCACCCTACCCTGCCCCTGATAGCTTTAACTGCAGAAAACAGAGAGAGAGAAGAGAAATGCTGCTTTCAATATAGTTGTCTGGAAAGGAGCTGGTGATGAAGAGGCAGGAAAAGAACTTTCTAGTCAGAGTCGGCAGCAAATGCAAAGGTCCTGTAACAGGAACAAGATTAGAGTGTTTGAGAAACAGGAAGAGGCCACTGGGACTGAGACAACAAACAGAGGGTTGGAGAAATAAACAGTGACCAGGTCACACATGGCCTTCCAGGCTGAGTGAGGAGTTGGGGTTTTATTTTAGACATAATGGAAATCAAAACCACTGAAGCACTTATGTGGCAGAATCCAATGTTTGTTTGCTTTTTGCTTTTTAGGGCCTGCAGCATATGGAAGTTCCCAGGCTAGGGGTCTAATTGGAGCTGTAGCCACCTGCCTATGCCACAGCAAGACAGGATCTAAGCCACATTTGTGACCTATACCACAGCTCACAGCAATGCCGGATCCTTGACCCACTGAGCAAAGCCAGGGATCAAACCCAGATCCTCATGGACATGAGTCAGACTGAGCTACAACAGGAACTCCTGAATTATGTTTCATAAATAATTTCTCTGATTGCCTTGTAGAGAACGGACTGCAGGGATATCAGCTAGAAGGAGAGCCATGTGGTTCAGGAGGGAGATGGTAATAACCTGATCTAAAAAATGGCAATAGACCTAGGAGGATTCAAAATATCCTAGAGAGGGGTACAGAAATCATGGGTATTGCAGAGAACAAAAGGAATAAAGGTTTATATAACTGAGTGGCTATTAATGTTTTATTAAATAGTGAGCTTCTCAAAGGTAAGGAAGACGCCTCCTTCTATTCTCAGTAGGAGTAATCAAACATGTTTTTCAAAATAGTCTCAAAGACTCAAGGCAACATGCACACACCATTTCCCACCTTAGAATAAGAATCAGTACCATATTCTGGAAAGCAACTGGCAGTAAGATCAAAAGCCTCACTTTTCCATCTTGGTGCTTAAGAGTATGGATGAGTCAAAACGCCTAGACTGAAATTCTAGCCCTACCACTTACTAGCTCTGTGGCCTTCGGCAAGTAATTTATCTTCCTGTGCCTCAGAATCTTCCTTTGTAAAATGGGGAGAAAAACAATCATTTGAGGATTAAATAAGATAATATGTAGCATGAAGAACAATGCTTGGCATATAGTAAGTGCTCAATAAATGTAATGATTAGCACATATTATCTGTTAGGTATAGTTTGATCAATGATTCACAAGGAAAAGAGATGTGAGAAAAGATACAAGGATGTTCACAGCAGCATTATTAAACATCTCAATATTATGTTTTCAGTATTATTAACTGTCCAATGAGAAGGAAATGGATTTAAAAAATTCATGATGAACAATGACTTATAAAGCAGACATCATTAAAATAGTTATGAATATGTTCTTTATGATGTATTAAGTTTTAAAATCTTATATTTATGTTACATATAAGAGGAAGAAACATCTAGAATGATAAAAGCCAAAATGTTAACAGTGGCTATTGCTGAATGCAAAGATTATCAGTAGTTATGGTTTTCTTCATTGTCTTGTTCCCCATTTTCCAAATTTCCAACTGTAAATAAATGTTGAAATTATAACCATAAAAAGTCCACAGTAAGTGGTTTTTTAACTGATTTATATGAACACAGTGTAAAGTTTTTACCACCTGCTTCCAAGAAAAAAAAAAAAAAAAAACCTAAATATCTTAACAAGATGAGGTTTACCATCATAATAAATTTCAAAACTAAAGAAAATGGGACATTGGCATTCCCACTGGGGTTCAGTGATAACAAACCCAACAAGTATCCATAAGGACGTGGGTTCAATCCCTGGCCTCGCTCAGTAACCGGTGTTGCCGTGAGCTGTGGTATAGGTTGCAGATGCAGCTGGGATCTGGCATTGCTGTGGCTCTGATGCAGGCCGGCAGCTGAAGCTCCTATTCAGCACCTAGCCTGGGAACTTTCATATGCCGCAGCTGTGGCCCTAAAAAAAAAAAGAAAAAAGAAAATGAGACATGAACTATTGGCCTTAATTACTGGATATAGCTCATTTGTTTTCTTTCTTAAAAACATACAGTTTGGGAGTTCCTGCTGTGGCTCAGCTGGTTAAAAACCCAACATAGGGTCCAAGAGGATGCAGGTTCAACACCTGGCCTCACTCAGTGGGTTAAGGATCTGCTATTGCTGTGGCATAGGTCACAGGACGCAGCTCAGATTCAACCCCTAGTCTGGGAACTTCCATATGCCACAGGAGTGGTCATACAAAAAAAAAAAAAAGTACAGGAGCTCCCGTGTTGGCTCAGTGGTTAACAAATCCGACTAGGAACCATGAGGTTGTGGGTTCGATCCCTGGCCTTGCTCAGTGGGTTAAGGATCCGGCGTTGCCGTGAGCTGTGGTGTAGGTTGCAGATGCGGCTTGGATCCTGCGTTGCTGTGGCTCTGGTGCAGGCCAGCGGCTCCAGCTCCGATTCAACCCCTAGCCTGGGAACCTCCGTATGCCTCGGGAGCGTCCCAAGAAATGGAAAAAGACAAAAAAAATTAAAAATTAAAAAAAAGTACAGGTTGAAGAGGGTTTGGTCAGGGGGATCAATTCTCAAGAATCATTAGTCGAAGCAACTCGGTGCTTTGCCCTTTTTTCCCTGGCCTCAATACAACCCATTTCTTCACCTCACAATTCTTCCTGCTCTCTTAAAAAACACAGTGAACACACTTTACGTCTAAGACAAGCACATGCCTACAGGGTTGCATTTCTCCGGCCACAGGTTTGTTTTCGTGAGCCCTGTACTAAGTGTGTGTATATTCAAATTTTCTACCTTGCTCTTCTCTACTCCTCCCAGTAGACATTTATGTGAATTAAATTTTCAGCTTCACTAAATAATAAAATTATTAAATGTTGCTATTATAGATATCTATAAACAAGAAATATAAAAACTACCTCAGTGGTAACATTATTAGTAGCAATGAGCTAGGTTTTTTAAATGGATAAAGAGAAGTTCCCGTCGTGGCTGAGTGGTTAACGAATCTGACTAGGAACCATGAGGTTGCAGGTTTGATCCCTGGCCTTGCTCAGTGGGTTAAGGATACGGCATTGCCATGAGCTGTGGTGTAGGTTGTAGATGCGGTCCAGATCCCGTGTTGCTGTGGCTGTGGTGTAGGCTGGCGGCTAACAGCTCCCATTTGACCCATAGCCTGGGAACCTCCATATGCCATAGCTGTGGCTCTGGAAAAGGCAAAAAGACTAAAAAATAAATAAATAAATAAATAAAGTGGATAAAGCAAAGATTTCTGAAATTGGCAACAACTAGCTGCAGCTAATAAGAAAGGAATGTTCTCATTTATTTTTACAACTTTTACAGCCACTTTAGGCACTGAAGACATCCTCTCTAGACCCTTTCTTCACATGCCTAGAAGTTAAAGATTGTACAGCTAAAAACGAGCCATGATGGGCACAGGGAGCACATTCTAGGTGGCCAGCTGCCATTCAGATCATGTTTGAGGAAACTTTAATCCTTCTCAGGTGCCGTTACTTGAATTCTACAACATCCAGTTGATCTCCTCAAATATTTTCCTTCCTCCCCTCCCTAAGCCTTCTAGAGAATGTTTCAGTAGCACAAAGTACTGTTTTTCTACCCAATGAGCCTCAGATTACACTAGGATGAAGCCACTGTACATTCACTCAGTAGCTTCTCTGAGAGCTGTTAACAGAAAACATTATCAGAAGATATCTAATAGAATTCAGGTTTTCAGAAGGTTTGCATTTCATTCCTGTTAGCAGAAGCCAAAAAGAGGGGTTTTTTAATGTCATTCTACCACTCATGTTTCGCTAAGCAGAAACTGTTGGAAGACTTCACCTCCTCCATCTGACAGGCCATGGCTTGACATAAATCAAAGCATTTTATTCACTTGTAGTAAAGCTGACCCTCTGGCCAGCCAAACATGCATCAACTCCTTACCCTGAAAATTACTCTGCAATTAAAGAGGAAGAATGAAGTGTGCTGCCTGCTCTCCCTATAAGAACTGTTTATAGTTAACAAATTGTCTATGGTTGAAAAGGAACTGTTCTTTTTTTAATTGAAGAATTTCAGCTAATAAATGTAGAAAGAATAAAGAAAACTATTTTACAATCGATAAAGAAACTGACAATCCAGACAAAGATCATGAATCAAGAAACCATTACTTGAAAGGTTAATGGGGCCCTCAAAATGGAGGAATCAGACAGTTACCACACGAATCCTCTGATGAATCTTAGCATCACTAAGAAAGGATGGGGTGTTATGTGCTTCCTGTGTTGTAATGTGAAGTGGCAGCAGCACCTGGGAAGTGTTCCAGCCAAAAGAGTTGAACCTGAATGTAATCAAACCTTTAAGGAGAGCTTCTAGTTTACAAAGACATGGAGGAGAGAGGAAATCAAATGACTCCAAGGGAGCAAATGGAAAAATCCAGAACATCAGACTTTCTGTAGAAAAGGGATGTGATGTTTTTCAGTAAGTCAATGGCATGGAAAACTAGGTGGGGATGAAGAATCAATCAAAGAAACTTGAGGTACATATAAACCAAGTACCATGAGAGGGTGTGAAGCTAATGCAGATTCACACATATCAGCTATATAAAGACATTGGTGAGGCAACTGATGTCTGATGGCATACTGACTATGAGGTGCTACCAAGAATAAGCAATCATGTTAGGTATGTTAATGACACTGTGGTTTGGTAAGAAAATGTCCGTATTTGTAAGAAATGCATAAAGAGAGATGGTAAAATGATATAATAGCTGAGATTTTAACATATAACAATAAAAAGTTAAAAAGAATAAAGAATAGATGAAACTAGTTCAGCAAAATCTCAATACTTGTTCACTCTGGGTGATGGGCAGTCATTATGCTCCTCTGCTTTTGTGTATGTTTGAGTATTTCACATTTAAATGTATGAACATTGCTGTGTAGCACTGAGAACTATGTCTACTTACAACGCAGCATGACAAAGGGAGAAAAAATTATGTATACATGTATGTGTAACTGTGTCCCCATGCTGTACAGTGGGGAAAAAAAAGAAAATGTAATTTAAAAAAAGAATATTCTTACTAGCCTTTTATATAGCACACAAGTAATTAACAGATCGACCTCCCTTGGCAGTGTCAATATTAGACACTACTCAAAATCAGAGGGAATTTAAGGCACCTCTGACACCAGATGCTACTGGACAGCAGATTGGGTTGAGATTGAAGCAATTACTTCACAAACATGACTTCATGAGGATAACAGCTCTTGGAGTTCAGTCAACTTCAAAAGGAAGCCAGTTAAACAGAGTATTTACCTTTAGATGAACAAGAAGCCAATTTGACTTGTGGATTTTTTTGAAAATATAATCAACACATTCAGGTAGTTCTTTGGGTTTGTGCAGTTCCGCAGAACTTCGGGGCAGGATGGAATTTGAGGGTCCTGTTTCAAAACCTATATCGTTATTAGCCATGTCTAAAGCATCTCCCTAGGGCTGCTGTGTGCATATGGCCAGGGAGTGACATTAATATCACGCTTTATGTGCAGAACACAATCTGGCTGCAGTGGTCTAACCTCTACTAATCATTTTACTTCTATTGTCATAACTTAACACTAATTATTATTAGGGCACAATCACTAATTACACATTCCACGGAGTTTAGAGTCAATGAGAATGAAAACATAAGTGGCCTGTGAGCTTGCTGGGTGAATAAATGAATGAGTGAATGAATTAAAGAACTCAAGGAGTTCCCACCGTGACTCAGTGGTTAACGAATCCAACTAGGAACCATGAGGTTGCGGGTTCGATCCCTGACCTCGCTCAGTGGGTTAAGGATCCGGCGTTGCCGTGAGCTGTGGTGTAGGATGCAGACATGCCTTGGATCCCACGTTGCTGTGGCTCTGGAGTAGGCCCGTGGCTACAGCTCCGATTCAATCCCTAGCCTGGGAAACTGCATGTGCCGCATGAGTGGTTCAAGAATTAGCAAAAAAAAAAAAAGAACTCAGGGGTCTAACACAGGTTGAATGGGTTGACTTGCACCCCCACCCCATATATGCTGAAGTCCTAACCCTCAGAGCCTGTAACTCTGAATTTATTTTGAAATTGTGTCTACATAGCTGTAACCAAGTTAATATGAGGTCACTGGAGCAGGCCCTAGTCCAATATAAGTAGTAGTGTTATAAGAAGAGCTGAAAGACCAGCACAAAAGGGATGACAACCTCATGAAGATGAAGGCAGAGGTTGGAGTTAGGCTGCCACAAACTGAGGAACATCTGGGGCTTCCAGAAGCTGGAAGAGGCAAGAAAGGATCTTCCCCTACAGGCTCAGTGGGAGCACACACCTGCCGACATCTTTATTTTGGACTCTCAGCCTCCAGAATGATAAGAAAATTAACTTCCGTTCTTTTTAGCCATCTTTGTGGTACTTTGTTACAGTAGCCCTAGTAAATCAATACAGTATTATCACTTGTGCTGCCAATCCACTTCTGAAAATAATGACATCTAGAGCAGAACACTGGTGCAGGATGGACACCTTCACCTGTCTTATTCTTGAATCTTGGTAAATATTCCTCTTAATGAGGCCAATTCCTTTTTACAACTACATCACCTGGTAATGGCAGAATGAGTCAAAAGTCCGTGATAATCCCTTGTCATCCTACTCTTTCACAGTTGGTTTTTTGATCACAAGATCTAAACTCTTTATTTGTCCAGTTAAGATTTCATTCATAAATTCATGCTTCCATTCCCCACCATCAAGATCTTTTCGTAACCAAGTCAACCAATATTTTAACTGCCTATTCAACTTCTTCTTATGCAAAAGTGTGATTGATATGCCATCTGTTTTCAACCAAATCGCTAAGAAAATACTGTTCCCAATAAAGTTGGAGAGAGAATCCTTTACTATATCAGAGGCTTCCTGTAAAGTGCACATCAATCCATCACTCACCATTCTGTCATATTCAAGGCAAAAAAAAAAACGTAAGATATATGTGCATTTCTCTATCTGCTCCACAAAAATACTTAAGCCTATTATGCTTTCATAAGTGCAAGGTATTGAGTTTTTGTCTAATGCTTCTTTATTTTCCAGGCTAGTAACCCCATTAAAGAAAGCAAAGTATTTGCATGGTTTAACCCATGCTGGTTATAGTTGAATTGAAATCTGACTCTCTTAAAATTAAACATACTTGAACTTAACATCATGGTCACATTAGAATTAATAAATGCCTTTTCTTTATTAATAATTCAGATTAAATTTCAATATGTATAATATTATTTATTATTGACATTTAGGATGATGACTCAGAGGAAGACAATGCAGATTCTAAAGAAGTAATTTTGTTTAGTGTCCCCTATTTAGGAAGGACACAATTTAGATCTTAGTATTTGAGTCTGAATAATTGTCAACAAGAATTTCTATTTAGGGAGTTCCCGTCGTGGCTGAGTGGTTAACGAATCTGACTAGGAACCACGAGGTTTCGGGTTTAATCCCTGGCCTTGCTCAGTGGGTTAAGGATCTGGTGTTGCCATGAGCTGTTGTGTAGGTTGCAGATGCGGCTCGGATCCCACATTGCTATCGCTCTGGCTTAGGCTGGTGGCTACAGCTCCGATTAGACCCCTAGCCTGGGAACTTCCATATGCCACAGGAGCGGCCCTAGAAAAGGCAAAAAGAAAAAAAAGAGAAAAAAAAAAAGAATTTCTATTTAAATACCTATTAGATGCCTATTACATTTAGAATGGATAAGCAATGAAGACCTACTGTACCCAGTCTCGTGGGATAGACCATGATGGAAGATAACATAAGAAAGGGAATGTATGACTGGGTATGACTGGGTATGTGTGACTGGGTAGCTTTACTGTACAGCAGAAATTGGCACGTTATAAATCAACTATACTTTTTAAAATAAGTTTAAATAAAAATAAATATCGACTAGGTGCCAGATGCATTGTTTATATCTCATCATAGCTCTTATGGTGTGAGTGACCCTTCAAATTTTCTCTACACTCAATATGGCCACTCTTAAGAGATACCGTTCACTGTTGAAAAAGGGAATTTCCAGTGATTCAGGGCATCAAGAAAGGGTCTCATATTAATGGATAGTTTCCTAAATATAAGCCATAATTTTCCTCCCTATGATCCTCCTTCATTTGGTCTTAATCCCAAAAAAGGACAGAGAATAAATCACATCCTTTTTCCACATGGAAGGCCTAGAGTTTTGGAAAGGAGTGATCCTGTTCCTGCTCTTTCTTCCTCTCTCTAGGTCCAGGCTCTCCCATTTCTTTAAAACTCTCTCCCAGAATTCAACAAAAAAGATGACTACTCGAAGCTTGAGAAAGCCTTTAGAATAGTTATTATTCACTTTGAGTCACTTTCAAGTCAAACTGATGTTGAGATCACCCATAACAGCTGCAAAGAAATCATTATTTTTACTCCTACATAAAGGAACAATTAAATCACACAAAGTTCATAACTTTGGACAATCAATTTTCAAGGGACAATTGTTAAGCCCTAGATCAATTTTTCAAGACACTGTTATCTAAAGGAGGGAGAGAAAGCAATGCACAGATTTCAGTCAGGAATCACATCAGCCACCAAAGGACTTACCACCAGGAGTGGAGTGAATGGCTTCCCGTGCTCCACCACAAACTGACCTCAACCCATTAATAACATTTCTGGAAACCACCACTGTCCACTATCAAACAACATTTGGTTTTTCAAATGTTAGTCATTGTTAGTCTCCTAACCCTTACAAAGTTTCTCTACAATACTAAGTTGATAGAAGGAAAGTGACCACAAGGTACCTTTCGCCAGAAGAAGGAATGCTATCAGGGATAAGACAGCCCTGATTTCTCTGATTTCTCTCTAAACATTAGACATATATCTAGATCCTTGGATTAATGGAAAAAGTCTGAGCTAGTTTGCTCTTTATGCTCACTCAACCTAGAGCTGTTCTCTGCCATGTCTTAATACTAAGAACTCAGAACTAATTCCCAGGAGTCCCTCAAAATTCCCTTTAAACGTGACCCTTAAACACACACATACACTTCAAAGAAATGAATGCCTACAATATCACTAAGAAGCAAGTGTCTAAAATTAGAATTTTAACAAAATATTCTTCCACCTATAAGAATTATCCCAAGGACAAGTCAAAAACTAGAACTGTCTTCATTTATATTTAAGGGTGTTAACCTGGGAGTCCCAGGTACAATTCTTCCCAATCCACTGGGATCATTCAGTGCAGAGTCTTCAAAGACCAGTTACAGCTGTGGAAGACCTGAGAACAAGAAGTTCTCCAAAGACTGGGGGTGGGCGGGGCGGGGGCAGCACAAGACGCAAGCACTTGGTCATACATTGGTCACAATCATAACCTCGCTATGATTCAAATAAACTGAAACCTGATCTTGGGTGGGGGGAGCAATGTGATAAACTAAACACGCAGGTTAATGAAGATACAGCACAAATCCCTCAACATTAAAAGCCAGATTTGACTACAAGAAAGAGGCCTTAGAACATGAATGTAAGATGATCAGCAAAGAGGGGCCAGAGAATTTTTAAATCCTAGTCAGACTTTATTACATAGAGGGGAAAGAACACCTTAAAAAAAATAAACTGTGGATTTTCAAGATCAGACAATCTTTACCATTCTCAAAGGGCTACAATTTGAAAGATCCATTGAAAGAATTAGGTCTCTACATAAAGATTAAAGAACTTGGCAAACAATTGTGAAGTATTAGTCACTTGGTCAATCCTGAATTTTACCAGGTGCTTCAAGTTTTAGGCATGCACTTTATAGAAAACATTCTTTAAAAAAAAAAAGAAAAAAGAAAAAGAAAAGAAAAACTGATGTTTTCCAAAGTGGCTGTAGAAGCTGGAATCCACCTCCAAGCTAAACAATCTCTACCATTAAAGGTACTACAGATACTAAAACTGTGAGGCTGGTTAAGTCTGCCCTTTAAGTCTGTGAGGGCCTTGTCAAAAGGAGTCTAGGGACCAAAACCAGAAATGCTCAGTAAAAGTGAAAGCTCTCTCTCTCTTTTTCTCTCTCTCCTTTTCCCCCTCCCTCTCTGTGAGGAGGTCAGGTTGTTCACTGCATCAGTCTTACTGGAAAGAGTAGAACAGGTTTGCTGTTTGAACCTACGGGGGGAAGAGCAAAGCAAGCACAAAATCTACACTTCAGAGAACAAAGCGCGAGGAAAAGAATGCATAGTGCGCCCTCTATCGCTCTGCGTGTTTTAATTGCTAAGTGGCTGGTAGGATTGCTGAATCCAACGATGGGTGAGAGACTGTGGCTGTCCCTGCAGAAAAATTGCACATGTGCTGACCCAGCAGCAAAGATCCAGCAGAAGCCCACTTGACCAGAATTGAAGAGTGTTCAGCCTGGTTCTTCCCAGTCTGTGAACTGGCAGTGTGATACATACAAATCCTGTCACTGCCAGCCCTTCATCGTCATCGGCTGAAAAATTTCAACACTGATTCCTAAAACTTTACGTAACTGTTTAGTTAACAAGATAAAAATTAGACCATATGAGAAGTTTTAACAGAACCCCGTATTCAGTGTACTTATTTTTTACTTTCATAAACTTTTTAGGGGAAGGAAGAGAATTTGACAACTATTGCCTTTGAGAAAGGGATTAATAGCCAAGTAATTATTTACTGAAACAGTCTTGCGATAGTACTTCAAATGTGTCTTCACACTGTGAAGTGTACTCATGTACACCTGGCAAATGGCTGTAAACCCACACGTGGAAAACAAACTTTCAGGAAACAAATGTCCATGTCAATTGAAAGCAGCCATCTGACATCATGCAAATAAAGAAGGCCTACCTCCTATTCCTTTAACCAAAGCTTCTTACCCTGTTGAAGGAAGGATGAACCCATGGCCACTTTAAGACTTCAGTGAAAGCTCCAGGCCCTCTCTTTACACTCTAAAAAGAAACAGAAACTGTTTTGCTATTTCAGGAGACTCACAAAAATCATGGCCCCACCTCTGGACCCCAAGTTAAGAAGCTCTTGCTCAAAAGAAATGTGCTGAGCCAGCTAACCTGCTTTATAAGTGCTCCTAGTATCCTTCAGCAGATGGTAAAAATTGGACAGTTTCAAGTAACTGCGAAGGTTTTCTCCAAATGACTAGATGAGACCGGGGGAGGCAAAACAACCTATAATTAGTTTCTCTACATCTTGAGAGTAAATAAAAGTAACATTTACTTAGCTTTTCTCTAAGCTGTTTTGGCTATTCTGACTATATGATGGTTTTATGATACACATACATATGTATAAATTACATATATGTACACACCTACAAACATATATTGATACACAAATACACACATACACACATATTTGTTCTGGCTACTGGAGTACCAGACATAAAAGAGATTCCTTTAATTCATATTCAAGAATAATGATGAAAAAATTAGGAACATGAGTATGCAAGTTTTTAACCAGATCACACTTACGGTCCTACATCTCAGTTACTTGACAACTTCAGCCTTCAGTTACATAATACTAGCTATTTTATTAGCGTAATTATGAGTTGTAGGAAGTTCTGAAGCTCAGTAAAATTCTGGGTCCAAAGAACTTCTGAATGGGTTCAAAAGTGATTTCTTTTTTTAAAATGAACACTTACATTGAAAGTGTACCATGTACAGGAAAAGCCAGTGGATTCAAGAGGGGTGAATTCTGGTTCTCTTTCTCTTCCACTTGACTATTATTTTAAAATTACACCTTCAGCAAGCAGCTCACCTTCTTTATTAGTCAAACCAGTCCCACGTCCTTCAAAGGGTAGTGAAATGTGAGTGCTCTCCTGGAAGGCACTGTACAAAAAATTGTAGTCTATTCATACCTACAGAAGAACTTATTCTAAAATACATGCACAAGAAATAGCAAAAAAAAAAAAAAAAGACAAAAAAAATAAAATAAAATAAAATACATGCACAGCTGTGTCTTTCATAGGTATGTTTACAGCACTATATCTATTTCTAAAGTCATATAGAAGATTGAACATTTGCCAGCACTAATTTATCTATGTTATTAATTATGACTGCTTTTTAAGACAATAACAACTATTTTTTCTATAAATGATTATTCATACAAAATGTTTGGGGATGAAAATCTCTTAGGATCACCTTTCTGTAGAAGTTTTTTTTGTGGTTTTTTTTTTTTTTTTTTTTTTTTGGTCTTTTGTCTTTTTAGGGCCATACCTGCAGCATATGGAAGTTCCCAGGCTAGGGGTCCAATCAGAGCTACAGCTGCTGGCCTATACCACAGCCACAGCCACGCTGGATCCAAGCTGCATCTGTGACCTACACCACAGCTCATGGCAACACGGGATCCTTAACTCACTGAGCGAGGCCAGGGATTGAACCCACAACCTTATGGTTCCTAGTCAGATTCACTGCCACTGTGCCACAATAGGAACTCCCTGTAGAAGTATTTTTAAATACAGGTAACTCTCACAGAGCTTCCCCTTCCCTGTCCCAAATTCACCAGTCTTTTGTGATACTCTATTATTCATATAATGAACAGGTATATGAATACACACACATACATACACAATAGTTTACTCTGAAATTCTGAAGATTATCAGAATAGACTTCAGAGTAAGGACTGGGCTGGGGATACTTTTTTATGTCAGTGTTGCTTGTCTTTAAAGAATAGTAAATAATGAAATTATGCCTATTATCTAATCATTCATTAAAACTCCAATTTGGCATAAAGAACTTCAAATTTAAAAGAAAAACTTTTCTCATTAAGATATAAACATTATCTTAAGGGCAAGCAAAGTATCATAGTCAGAGTTCCTGTTTTGGCTCAGCAGGTTAAGAACTCAACTAGTATCCATGGGGATGAGAGTTTAATCCCTGGCCTCGCAGAGTGGGTTAAGAACCCTGCATTGCCACAAGCTGTGGTATAGGACACAGATGAGGCCTGGATCCCACAAAGTTGTGGCTGTAGCTCTGACCGGCAGCTGCAGCTCTTTCGACCCCTAACCTGAGAACTTCTATATGTCACAGGTGTGGCCCTAAGGAAAAAGAAAAAAAACCTCATTGTCAATGATTTTTTATTCAGCCATCATTTGTGGAGGAAGCAGTCTATTCAGCCTGGTTTGGGGAATTAAGATGAATATGCCAAAGTTTCTCCCAAGAGGAGCTTAAAATATAGTGAGGGTGACACATGTGGCAAGTTAATCAGAATAAAGGGGGACACAAGAGTGCTTTGGGGGTAGCATAAAGAGCTAAGAAAACTACTGGGGAAAAATCCCAGGAAGGTTTCTTTTTTGTGTGTGTCTTTTTAGGGCCACACCCTTGGCATATGGAGGTTCCCAGAGAGGGGTCAAATTGGAGCTGTAGCCACTGGCCTACACCACAGCCACAGCCATGCAGGATCCAAGCCACATCTGCAACCTACACTACAGCTCATGGCAACTCAACCCACTAAACAAGGCCAAGGATCAAACCTACATCCTCATAGATGCTAGCCAGGTTCATTAACCGCTGAACCACAACAGGAACTCTCCCAGAAGGCTTTCTAGAGAGAGTGACATTTTAGCTGGGCACCGCCACATGCTCAACAACACAAAAACATGAAAATACAACAGGGTGCTTGGAAATGAAATAGTCTGATATAGCTTAAGCATATAGTACTTTCATGGTGGTGGAAGGTTAGAAACAGGCTGTGGTCAGATGGTGGAGCCTTTGAATGCACGGGGAAAGAAGCTGGAATTTATTCTGCAGTCAATATGGAGACCTGAGGGCTTGGAAATGGTTAGCAAAGATGTACCATGATCCCATCTGTGGATCATGCTGAGAAAAATTCAATGTGGCAACACTATAAAGGATGGAGTGAGGAACAAGTGGACAATGGGAGATGTGGAGTCAGTGAGGATCTGAGCTAGGAAATACCTTTGGGAAGTATGGGATGGATATAAACAACATTTCTGATACCCACTAAGACTGAACGAATCAATGAGAGAGACAATAGGAAAGTTAGGAAAGTCAAAGACTGCAGTGAGGTTTCCAGCCTTGATACATAGAAACCCATGAGCAAAAACAAGGAATACAGGTAGAGGAACTCATCTGGGAGAAGGCAGAGAGGAGGAAATGAATTGTCAAGTTTGAGTGGGCATAGAATAGAACATTCATCTGTCTATGAGGGGGCATGAATAGGCAATATCTGGGAAATCAGAGTGTAATAAAATCTGAAGCTCAAAGGCAGGGTAGAAGTAAAGGACTTTACATGGAAAAGGCAGTTGAGGATACAGGGATGGATAAAATCCCCCAAGAGAAAGAAGAAAGGCAAAGAAATACTAGCCTGCTACCCTAAATGAGGGCACCAGAGCTGAAGAACGCACAGAATGTGGGAGGTGAAATTAGAGCACAGTTGTCAATAACCAAAGGAAGAGATTTTTTTGGAAAGGAGGGATCATCTCAGGGATGGGAGGACTGAAACCACATTGGTGGGGTTTGGTATTGAGTATTAATTAAGTATGGATGACCATTAAGAAAACTCTAAAATGGTGGAGGTAGAAGCCAGATTGTGACAGACTGAACAGTGAATGAAGCAAACAGGATGATTAGGCAACACAAGAGAAGGGTTGAAGTGAAGAAATGAGGGGTTGGAACGTCATGTAAGGAAGAAGAAAATGAAGAATTTTAGGATGAGGGGGATGGCAGCATGCTTGAACAGAGGGTGACATACAGAAAGGTCCTGGAACAGAGAGGACTAGGGGGAGGGTGAGCTTTGAAAGAGCAGAAACACTCTCTGCTTACTCATTCTTTCTTCTAGTCCTTAACCCCCTCAGCTCCCCCTTTCCTCTGTCCCTTCCTATTCTGTCATCCTGAGAAGATGACAAGTGAGAAAGAAGGATAAACATCCTTTTAGCGACAAAAACCCAATGCTCCATAGTCATAACATCCTCCCTTCCACACACACCTACATATATGCATGTAAATAGATATGCCTTCCCTATCATATATAAATTATTTATGTACTTTATTAATTAGCATCTTCATATTTATTTCAGCCAAAAATGTTACAATTTATACAAATGCAACACTGTATCTAATGGTCAAGGCTTGACTGCTGCAAATAATGGAAATTTACACAAATATAACAAATGCAATACTGTATCTAACGTCAAGGCTTGATTATTGCAAATAATGAAAAAAAATAATGAACAGAGAAAATTTTTAATTTTATTTTTATCTCAGGGATTACCACCTTCTTTTAGCAGAGTGGTTATCAAGTATTATGCCAAATGATTTGTCATCTATTTCTTCAACTTGAGAGGGATGAGTGCTTATTTCCAGGAAAAACAATGGTTCAAAAGGCAGTCAGTTGGAAAAAAAGAAGTAAAAAGTAGCCTAGATAATCCATAAACTGGCCATTTAGTTTCTGAGTAAATCGAGGTGGTTTTGCATTAAGAAATGAGAAGTGTCATTTCTAACTTGTGATTTCTGTACATATTGGATTCTACCCAAGCTGGATTTATAAACAGATAATGAAAGCCAGAATTAAGTGGAGGGTTGGGGAAATCTCACCTCTTTTCAATCACTTCCAAATCTTAAGAGCGTAATTAATAAGATGTTGGTTGGGGCACGGCAACTTTCTAACCTTTCTAACCTCTGTGTGCTGGTAAGATACTGGCCAGAAAAACTCAGACTTATGCTGGAGGAAAAGCCCATTAACAAAAGAGAACAAGAGAAAAGAACGTATTTATGCTGTAAAGTTAAGCTGCAAAGGGAAGCATCACATGAGCTTTTCTGAAATGCTCTGGAACTTAAAAAAGCAAGCATACAAAATGTTTTTTTGAAGCTTTTAAGCATAGGTTAATATGTTCCATGTGCCATTTTGTATTTTGAAAGGATACTAAGAGAAATAAGCTATTATTAAAAGTACTTGTAAAACTTGTCACTTCTCCACATCTCTTCAATTTTTAAAAAAATACAAGTAAATTTAGCCCCATAAGTTCTAAGAGAAAACATGTATTTTTTTTTTAAACTACCTTAGCTGCCAGAAACATACCACACTATTTGTGATAAACACTTCAGTCTCTTGGAAGAGGCCAAATCCAATCATAGGGAAATGAGAGATTAGGGAGGGAGAAGCTGAGGCTTCAGTGGGGAAAAGGCTAGCAAAAGAAACACTTGTCATACCACGCCGCCTACCATCAGCCACCAGAAACACAATCATATGTCTAGGAGCCTTGCTGCTTTTAAAGAGTTTCATCAAGAAGTATTCATAAATCCCTGGTAAATTTGTGACTGGGCATATAAAAAGAATGAAAGAAATATAAATTTAAACCACTACACACCAAGCTCAAAAGATCCCAGAAGACCTAACAAAGTTATGATTTGTCTATTCACCTTTCAGTTAATTCAGCCTGAAATGAGGCTTACAACCATTCCAACAAGATAAAAAAACAAATCAAATAACAGTTTACCTACAAATCAATCATAAGAAGTCCCAAGACAGATGCAGGCAGCAGGGGTTAATGGTAGCTAATAATGACTGTGTTTTTGAAGGAGACTGGAGGGTGAGGAGGCCAATGAGTTATGACTGTTACCACAAAGACAAAACATTGTCAATCAGCTTTTCAGAAAGTTGGCATGTGTCTCCCCTCTAGGAGATACTCATTCTCGGTATTGTGTTTGTGCCTAACGTTCAAATGTATTGCTGCCAGGACCCATTAGTGATTATCAAATGCATTTTTATTGTATGGTTTTGTTTTCTAAACAGCAGACGAAAGACCAGTAGGTGACAAGTGTTGTTTATGATGGTCTCCCCCAAAGTCCTGCCTGACATTTTAGTTTCAATCCTTTGGCCACATTTTGAAATAAAGCATAGAGTTAAATGATATATTTGCTCTCTATCCCAGACTGGATGCAATTGATTTTAACTGACTAAATTATCTGATCTCTGCCAAGAATTTTATTTCATTAAGAAAATGATATTATAGAGCATCTGAGATCATAGAGCAGACTAAACATAATGCCAAAGGAGTTCTGAGAATGCTCCACAGTGAAGGTTTGATTATTTGCAGATGGAATATGAAAAAAGAAAAAGAATCAGATCCCAGGCATTAGCCTAACCAATCCTGGTATCACTGCTGCCTACACCATAGGACAAAGCCAAGAAAATAACTCATCTTCCAAGCCACAACACCTTTTCTTAAGGTACTAATCACTTTTCTTCCTAGAAAGTAATATTTAACTGCCACTACCCAAAACAAAGGGAAAAGGGGAAGTGTTGGTACCACAATAGGCGCTAGCATGTCAACTGTCACTGCTGACAAGATTTGGCTAGTAGTCAAGCATTCACCAAGGAACTAATTTAAATCAATCTCCTTTGGGAAGCCAATTGTTTGGTATGCGCAACAATTGGTGTAGGATCAATCAGTGGACATGAGATCAATTAAAACCAGCTTAAGCCTGTGAAGAGAGACAATTCACACAACCTGAGTTAGATCTCTATTCATTTCAAAACTCTCACAATGCAATCCTTAAGCTTCCTTGCAAAGCAGAAAAGCTACTATCACCCTACACTGTCTAGCCAGCCCTTTAAGTAGTTCCACTTTTAATTAAAAACACAGTACACCCTTTGTTGGCATAGATAGTGTGGTCACTTTTAAGGACCGCAGTTATTTTAGCCAGAAACTTGGGATTTGGGAAGAGACATCTTTTAAGAAAGAAAAACACATACACATACATTTTGATAGCAATTTTTTTTTCTCTTTACAACCTTGCTGATTTACATGTACTTTCAGCATGGGAATTTTATTAACTGAAAAGTTGGTCTGGCAAAAGTTACTAATGCACACTTTAAAACTGGATTTCTAAATGTCAGCACTTGGATGTGTGGGGGTAACTCCCATGAAATTTTGCTAAAGCAGCTTCGAAACAGGTTTTGCATCAGATACCTAAGGAGGCAGAGGCAGAACTTTGGAGATGGTACTGGAAAGAAAAGCATGCAGTATCGCTTCTGGCCGCAGGAGTGCTATAATGTCGTTCTCCAACAGATAGCATCTCCGCATTAAATTCTACTAAAACAATATGCTTGATTCTTCCTCGCTGAACGACAATGGGCCAGACTGTGTGGATCAGAAAGACATTGCTGAATTAGCAATTCATCTAATAAACAAGAACTTGGCAAGGATTTTAGATATTTCTGTATTTTTGAACACATTAAGTAAGCACTTTGGTCTTTTCAACCAAATAGACTGCAACTTATAAGAGGTGGGGGGGAAGCCTCTCCAAACACTTTGACCACAGTGTAATCAAAAATTGCCAGCTCTACCAAGTGATACCTAGAAAGAAAACACTAGGGTGGAGAAAGGAGGTGGGGGGTTGGGGGGTGAAGGAAAATAGAAAAGGGCTTTTCCAAGACTTTATCAAACTTCCATGGCCTTTGGGAAGAAGCTTCTCCCTAGTACTTTTATTCAGAAAAACTTCTGAAAATTAACATTTTCCAAATGTCAGAAAGGAGAGAGAAAGGGAGAGAAATAGGGGTGAGAGAAAGGGGTATCCTTCTTACAAACCACAGATGCACAATGTCAGTTGGAGAACAGAAGCAGCGGACACCACCATTTATCTCGAGCTCTGCCCTCCGCAGGCTAACCTTCAACCCTGAGGGTAGGTAAGAACAGCGAAATAACGTCCTAAAAAGCTGTGAAAAGTTAGGGCGCAAAAAGCTCTCTCCAAAATCTGGATGCAAGACTGGAGATTCCATAAAACGAGTTATAAACAAACCACATCACAGGTCTAGTGAGATGTTTATATCCCAGAAAAATCAAAATCTGTTAACCCAAGGCAAATTCTAACTGCGCAAAAGACCAAACTGTTAGACCAAGACAGATAAACTCTAACGTGCTGCTGTGCACCTTCCAGGAGCTGTAATGCAAGATGAGTGTGTGTGTCTGGGCGGGGAGGTGAAGGGGTTGTGGTTTGCGTTTAAATCCTTTAGAAGACTTAATTGTGTTTAGCAGCCCTCCCCCTAAAATGCAGTTGGATTAGCTGCACCGCAGCAGGACTTAGAGTCAGAAATAAGGGCTCACTAAATCTTGAGGAAATCTAGCTCTCTGAAACCTTTCTGGAGGCTTCCATTCGCCTCCCCGCAGCGCACACAGGTGATGGAGAGGAGAGGGGCGGCTAAAAAGCCGCAAGTGAGTTTCACTGAGTACAGAAACCTCAGAAATAGTTGCTTTTGAGGGAAGTAAACGGAAAGGGCAGAGTCGGGCCTGTCCCCAAAACACCACTCTGCAAGAGAGCGTTCCCCAAAAAAACCTGCGCACGAGTTGGGGCTCAATGCAGAAAGTTCAGCGGATCATCCCATCTAGTTTTAGGGTCCAGAAAAAGAAATCAGTGTTGCCCCTTTCCTGGAATGCAGGCCCTCCCCATCGACTTGATAGCCCTCCCCAGCTCTCGCGCTCGCAGGCAGACACACACACACCGCACAGTACTAGGGCCTATCCAAAGCGATATGGGGTCGGGGTTTGGGGCGCACGTGGGTGGCCAAGGAAGACACAGATGAGGTGCAAGGGAGATAGTTGAGAGGACTAAAATGAGAACGATGAAAAGAACAAGAAACAATGAATGCCAGATAAAACGAAAGAGAGGAGTTCAGAATTAGAAGCCCGGCAGTTAACGTGGGTATGGACCGTACCACTTAGCCCTGAGCGCCCGCAGGACGCTCGGCTCACCCGGCTCGCCGCGCCTTCAGGGGAGAAAAAAGAGATTTCGGCGGACGGAGCTCCGGGGCTGGGAAAGTGGGGAGCGGTGGCGCGCACAGGCGGGGTTGGAAGGCAAGGTCCTGCCCACCTGAGCCCCGGAGCGAGTGCCGCCACGCGCCCGGGCAGAGTAGAACCCACCTCGCTTACTGCGTCTCCATCGATTGCCTTGGCAGTGGCTGTAATCCATACAGTTCAGGATGATGAGGGCAAAGGAGAAGAGACGAAACTGCATCTGGGCGGCCGGGCGGGGGAGAGACGCCTCTCAAAAGTCAGGGAACTAGAGGGCTCATCCGAGGAGCCAGCGCCGACTGCGCTGCGGTGCAAGACTCAGAGGCAGAGTATCCTCTAGCTTCAGGGCCCGCACTGGTCAGTTCGGCGCAATCAGCATCTCTCCGCCTTGAACCTGAGAGGCGAGGAGGAGAAGCCCTGTGGAGAAAGGTCCGCGGAGGCAGCAGCCTCTTTACGAGTCCCAATTTAAGCAGGGGAGGGAGGGGAAAAGCAAACCCACTGCCTGGCACGAGCAGCTTAACCCCGAACTCACAGCTGCCGGCAACTTGGAGGGGAAGGTGATTACAATTAGTGAATTAACAACCTCTGCGGACCCATAGGCTCCGACCCGGGGGAAGGACGTTGTGCGGGTGCTCCAGGAAAAGGAGTTTCTCAGTCCCCGAGAGTGCAAGGTTAAGGGCGCGCTCTCCGGTTTTTTTGGCCCCACAGCGGGGTGCCCGAGCGCAGTGGCCGTGGTGGCAGGGTGAGGGTCGCCTTCCGTGAGCACTTACGTCTCAGGCGGTGCGGCGTGCCTAGGCGCCGCGCTCCATCCCGAGCTCGGGAAGCGAGGCGCCTCGCTAGCACGTGGGCTGGGGAAAAGTTTGCGGAGACCGGCCGGGAGCGCGTGGCAGCTCCGGGATTCCGGTGGCTGCAGTGGTTTCGAAGTGCGCGGAGGATCTTCTGGACTAACAGCGCCTAGCTGGAGCGCAGTGGAGCGGGCGGGTCCGCAGCTTTAGGATGCTGCGTCCCCACCGGTGAGTGCGATCCTCCGGCGAGGGGCGCGCCCTCTCTCACTCTCTGGGTCCCTATCCAATTCTGCGCTTTCCCGAACTCTCCCCAGAGCCGCTTCACAGCTAAGGTTTCTCCGTTTCTAAGAACGCTCCAGGGAGGCCGAAGGGACAGCGAGAGCACTTTCCAGGGGAGATGCTGCCCGGCCGAAGCTCGGGATGCTTCTATAAGTAGGTGGTGCTGTGGTCCAAGGCAACTAAGTCAGGGCTGCCTCGGAGTTCCTGGGTCCTAAAGCCAGAATATCTCCGGTTTCCCTGAGGTCCTAAAGAGCGCTGACAGCCTCCCCGAGCCCAACCCTAGGCGAATCCCCTCCGGGCTTTCCGGGGGCGGGTGTGAGGGGGCTAAATTGAGGAGTAGCTGAGGTGGAGGCGCCTCCTGACTGTGCTGGGCACAATAGCTCAGCTGTCTTCACCGCCAAGGCGTCCGTCCTCTCTGGCGCTACGGGGTCGGTTCCAACCACAGCGCAGACTTTCGACTTTTGTGCAGGAAGATCTGACCGACTGATGGTTTCTCCTAGACCTTCCTTCCCAACCTCCAGGCTCTGACTGCTGCCTCTGAAGCGGAGTTTAAACTTGAGCCATATCGCAAAAGATGCCACACCTCTGCCACTTCTAAATTTATAAAGAAGTTATTTATAAGAAGATTGTTAACTCGGCTAAAATTAAAATGCGCCCTCGGTTTGGGGGTGAAAAGAGTATTCTAATCCTTTGCTTATCCTCAGAAATGGTATTTCTTGACTTTGTCTCCTCCAGAAAAACTTAGAAAACCTCTGACCCTTGTTTGCAGTACTCTAGAAATTGGAGCCTTGCCTCTTCAAAGAAAAGTACAGTTTATTTCTCATCCATAATCTTTCTCCCTCCCCCACCCTCAGAGTCTCCTGAATTGAGGAGACCTGACTTCTAGTTGCCTTGAGTTTGAGGAATATCCTGTTTAACAAAGTGTTACATTAAATACACTTGATGCTCTCTGACTTCATTCTGGGAAAATCATCTGTCCTGAATTCATTACTGTAGGAATGAATGTATTTACTCCCTAAGCAAAAGAATTTATTTTGCTAACCATGGCAGTATGAATGTTTGCAAGTATGACCACAGGTACCATATTATTATGCTAGCATTTTGTACCATTTAAATTTCCTTCTCTATGTCTTCAGTTTCAGAAGACGTTCACAAGTTTGGAGATTTGAGACAATCATAGAGAAACAATAAGAATATTAGAATAGTCATGTTTATTAATTGCTCCTTTAATGCCTATCCATAACTCTTTATAGACATCACTATTACACTGCAATATTTATGTACTAAGAATTTTAGTGCTATTCATTTTATGTATGCCTGAGAATACCCAAGTAAATCTGAGTTGAGGTCCTTGGCCCCATTTCCCAAATAAGAAAATTCAGCCCCTGAGGTTGGCCCACAGGGCACAGATATAGAGTTGACAAAGCACATAACAGAATCGAATCGTGAGTCAGTTTCTCAGCTTTTGGAGTCTGATTTTTGTCACAGAATACGTAAGTGATTGGAAGCATTTCAGTTTAGGGAATGGCCCAGCATTAGACATGATAATCTGATATTCCAGTGACTATCCCCCAGTCATCATAAGTACCGTTTCTCCCATAGGCTCACACATGCGTACACCAACACCAAATTTATCACACTTCTAAAGGAGTTAAATCCGTGAGAGAATAAAGTCTTCTTCTGTAAATGAGCCCTCTGCCTCTCTGTACAGTCTTGAGACTTCTTCAGGATGAGTGGTCATCAGTGTCTTCTAAAATATTTAAAGACAAAAATAAGCACAAGACTAAATAAGCTCTAGCTCTAACATTAACCACCCAGGTCACTTTGGGCAAGTCTCTGGATCTGTTTCCTTGTTGATAGTTTTAGGAAATTAGAATAAGATCTCTTTCACTCCTACCATGTTCTAATTTACAGTCAATTTCCTATGAAGAAGTTTAGGTATGGAGTCTAATCAGTGTGAGGACAAACTCATCATTGATAAGTTTTCAATGTAGAAGAGAGTAAACCACTGACATCTTTAAATTTAGGGACCATTTTCAATCTTCCATCTTCAAAGATTACTTTCCAACATTGTAATCATTTGGGTTGCACTGATGGTGTTTTTCAACCAGAGATACTTTTCAGTTTAGTGAATGCCTAGATCCATCTCACCAAAAAAAAAAAATTAATAGCACCACTTCTGCTGAAGATTGGGTAATATTCCTTTTTTTTTTTTTTTTTTTTTAGGGCCTCACCTATGGCACATGGAGGTTCCCAAGCTAGAGGGCCAATCAGAGCTACAGCTGCCAGCCTATGCCACAGCAACACCAGATCCAAGCCGCATCTGTGACCTACACCACAGCTCACAGCAACGCCAGATCTGTAACCCGCTGAGCGAGGCCGGGGATCGAACCCACAACCTCGTGGTTCCTGGTGGGATTCATTTCTGCTGTGCCATGAAGGGAACACCTCCAGTTAATATTCTTAATAAGGCAAGAATGGGCTCTGGGAGTAACAAACAGTCCTAATTCCTTTCTTCTTATGCTCTCTCTTGGTCTGTCTCTGCTTTTTAAAGGATACCACGAAACTTCAAAAATCTGTCACACTTAGTTCTTGGGGTCTTAAAATCTCACAGTCTCTTTGGGCTAGTTTGTTGATAAAGCAGGCTATTTTTTTCCTTTTTTTGCCATTCATTGAATATTTTTCCTGATTTCAAGAACCCAGGAATGTTCTTGCTACTAAAAAATACAACCCTAGCAGATTCTAAACTATCATTAACTTTAATCCCATATTTCTGCATCCTTTCATTTCTGAACTGTGAAAGTGTTGTTGTTGAGGTTCAATGCTCACAGTTTCTCCATCTTGGAGACTCAATGGACTTTTTCTTCAAACTGAGTTTAGATGGTGGTTTTATTAAACTCACTTTATAAATAGATGTGTTCTGGGGTCTGTTTACAGAGAAGCATATTGATGAGGTTAACTTCATGGCACTCTCTGGTGATAGAAGGTTAACTGGGTGCAGGGGTAGGGAAAGATGGTATAGAGGAGGGAAGAAACCTTTACTTTTTTGACTTGTAATTCATTCATACAGCTAAATTTCAATTGTTAATGAAGGGCATACAGTGAGAAGGCTGTCTGCCAGCTAGCCAGCTCTCCTCATAAACAACCAGCTATTCATGTATTACCCTCTAGGTTTTGAGTATACATGCAGAAATATGCTGTACGTAAGAAAATCTGTGTGTAAACACAGACAGCCTTCCCCCATCTTTCATTCAACTAGTAGCATGCCGTATTCACTCATCTGCACCTTACTTTTTTTCATTGTCTTAGAGTTCCTTCGGTATCAGCTTATAGAGAACTTCCCTGTTCTTTTTATACAATCACATATCATTTAATTGTGTTATTGTATTTAGCCAGGTCCCTACTGATAAATATTTAGATTGTCTTTATTTTTTTTTCTGTAATAAGCAAAGCTTCAATTAACTTTTCCATGGGTCATTTTACCTCTGTTTTATAAATCCTTAGAAGTAGAAAAGTGGGATCAAACAGTTGGCTATACCTCTGTGTGCGTGTATATGTGTGTGTGTGGTTATGTGTATGTATTCCTAAAATTGCCTTCCACAAAGGTTCTATCCAATTACAGTGTATGAAAGTGCCCATCTCTGTATACACCAGCCAATATGTTTTGATTTTTGATACTTCTAGGCAAAAAGTGGTATCTCAGTCATTTTAATTTTTGTTTATTTTCTTTTAGATGAAATTATGCACCTTTAATATATTTAAGAAATTTATATTTCCTTTTCCATAAATTCTCCAAAGATGTCATTTACCTGTTTTTATACTCTTGCTCACTTAATTCTGCTTCGTAGAATATACATATATATATAATCTTTTGTTATTTGAGTTTGAAATATTTTTCCAAGTATATTATTTGTCTCTTTGCTTTTGATGTGTATTACTATGCTAAAATTAAAAAAAAAATAATTTTATGTAGTTAAATTTGTTAGTCTTATCTTTATAGCTTCTGTGTTTGTGTCACACTTGTAAAAGCGCTTCCCTATGCCATTTTATTTGGGAGCTTTCTAAGATACCTTTTTTAATATTAAAGACCTTAAGATGTTACTGACTTTACGACTGTATGATATGACTGAATTAGAATAGAGTTTAGGGAGTTCCCATTGTGACTCAGTGGGTTAAGAATCTGACTAGTATCCATGAGGATGTGGGTTTGATCCCGACCCCACTCAGTGAGTTAAGGATCCAGCGATGCTGTGAACTGTGGTGTAGGTCACAATTATGACTCGGATCTGGCATTGTTATGGCTGTGGTGTAGGCTGGCAGCTGCAGCTCCTTCAATCCCTAGCCTGGGAACTTCCACATGCTACAGGTATGGAGCAAAAAAAAAAGAAAAGAGTTTAAATTTTCTGAATCTTTCATAAGTATATATGTTCATAGATTTGACTGATTTTTGGCTCTGACTCCCATTTTCATTAGCTAATTGATTTAGAGTTCTCTTATCTTTCATGTTATTAGATAGTCATATTCTCAGATTTAAAGTTTCCCACAATCTTCTTATTCACTGTTGAAATCTGTTGGTGTACTTTTCCAGTCTAGAATTTATCTGTCAATTATTTTGGAACAAATTATGGCATTTTTGCCATTTGTCAATAATGATAGCCTATTTTTTCTATTAAATATAAGCTGCATATCCATTTTGCATATGCATATGATAGCCACTGTTCATTTGTAAGATTTTCTATGAAATAATTAAGTGAGTTAATACGAAAGATCTTCAACAAGGTCACTGACCAGTCCTTATCCAGGCTAATTTGTTGTTTTTAAAAGCCACACCATAATCACTTATTTAATATTTGAAAAATGTGTAAATATTTGACTCCTCCAAATGTTAATGCTGCGTCCTGCCACTTGAGAACTCTTGTGTAGACTGATGTGATAAGGCCTATTTCTCATTTTGTTCTCCATCCTCATGGAAGAGATCCAGGAGGCTCACTTCAAAGTAAGCCAATTCACACCAGCTCATAAGGAAAAAACTCAAGATTTGACCTGAAGTTTTTAAATGATTCCCTTTATTTAATCTTGTGCACTCTGAACTCTTTGTGAACTAAAGTAATGTGTGTCGCTTCTATTCTTTTTTGTGCGACCCAAACGTGGTTGCTGGAAGGAAGTGTTACTACACCCTGTTAATCACAAGAGATAAAGATTCTCAGCTATTTTAAGAATGAGACACAGTTTTCATTAATATAAAGAGAAGGTCCCTTTTCACTGTTTGTGGACACTCATTAGTTAAGCTAATTGAGATGAACAATAGAGCAAGGAATCCCTAAGAGCAGGAAATACCCTCCCTAGAACTTTTTTCAGTACTGATATCCAAAATAGATATGCCTCTCCTGAGCATTGGTTTGTCTCTAACTTAACAGTTATAATGAATTGTGTCACTGGTCAAGAACAAATTTGTGGTTTACCATCAGCAAGTATACAAGAGAGTCAGGCACTTTATGTGCTAGTCTCATTTCCTGTTCCATTTTTGGTTTCTACTCTTATTTTCTCATTCCTTTATTTTTCTCATCTATTTGTAATGTTATGCTTGACCATATTATATGCATCTATATAAGCCATTTTTAATTTTGGAAAAATATGGAAAATTTAAAGATAGTAATACACCTCTTATACCCATGATAATACAAAAATATATACATTTTTTATATATGGATCAGAGAATCAACATAGGGGTTCTTTTAGTTGCTGAGTACATCTACTCTAACTCTTCGTTCCAGAACTGAGGGATAATTATGGTATAAATTTGGGGATCCACTCGGCCTATTGGGAGATGAACCCAAGTCTAAATTCTATTAATTACCAGTCTTCATAAGCCCCTTCTCTTGATAGTGTGGTATCAATAAATTAATAGTAGTCCCCCAAAGTCTGGTTATTTCCTCTTCCCCAAATCACAGCCATCTGAGTAAACGGCTCCAGGTCCTATTGGGGAAGATCAGGAGAAATATTTATTATGAGGGTCCTTGCTCAAGAGACCTGACCTCATTCAAGGAGCTCTGGGGTGCGAACTGGCTCAAGTCTGGGTTGGTTAAGGGTCTGCGATTATTGTGGTGACTCAGGTTACACCTCTGTAAGCCAGACCTGACATTTTCTGTTATACAAATCAAGTAAGACTTTAGTAGGCTGTCTGTCTACTTTAGTCCTAGGGAAAGTAAGTTATAATTGCAATCCTATGACTAGCTGCAAACACACCATAGTAACAAGTATTCTTCCTTGATTTGATATAAATATCAAATATCCACATTTTGTCACCTCCTATTCCTCTACTATTTAACATAAATGCATAAATTGTAGTTAACCTTATATCTCAGTGTTTAAACTACAGAATATGAACTAGTGAGTGTAGCTCAGCTAAAAGAATGACTATCACCCCAAGATGAATAAACAGACTGAGACTTTTGGGAAGCAGATCAATATGTTCTGTGTGGATAGCAGTGCCATGTTCTAGGGAAGCATAAATTTGAATTTATTTTTATTTGGAAATTAATTGCGGTTTTAAAAAATGTGTGTATTGGATGCCAGATTGTCAAGAGATGGATTTTGTAGTTTGTACTGTCACTTGGGTTAAGCTGGGGACTATATTTCCCAAATCCCCTGCCATGTAATGATTCTGAGTTGGAGCTGGCTAAAAGAAGAAATATGTGGAATTTGAAGGGCAGAAATAAAATGGTGCTCAAGACTTTCTGGAGGTCTGTTTTCAGTAAGATGCTGTGATAGACAGAAACTGAGGTACATAGCAGGTTCCAGCTTAAAACTCACTCAGCTTTACATCCCACTCTTCTGAATGCTGGCCTTACTTACCCAGAGACCCCAGACCTACACTAGATGACCGTCTGCAGAGGCAACAGATTTCCAGAGACCTCTCCACAAATTCCCCCTCTGCCATAGCACTGTGGTGGCTGGGCGTGCTTGGCTTCTTGGACACATTAGTGACTGCTCTTGTCCTCTAGTTCCCCTTCCAGACCCTCCGGCCCTCAGCTCCTCTCACCGTCATGTAAGGTCTAATTCCTTATAATTCCATGGGTAACACCCAGTGACTCTGCTCTCTTGACTGAACCATGGCTGATACAAGTATTATCTCTTGATTTTTCCACTATTAAAAATGAAAACTAGAGTTTCCTGGGGGGCTAGTGGTTAAGGACTCAGCATTGTCATTGCTGTGGCTCAGGTTCCATCCCTGGCCAAAGAACTTCTGCATGCCGCAGGCACAGCCAAAACAAACAAACAAATAACAACAACAACAAACAAAACAGAAAAAAGAGAACTTACTCCCTTTTCTTCCTGCTTCTTCCCTACATACCATCCCCCCCCCACCAACCCCATCCCTCAGATATGGCTAGATCAATATTAAGTAGCTGTATCACTGTCCTAATATGTTATTCAAAGTTGAATCATGTAGTAATCCAAACTACTGTTACTTTCCAGTGCAATTTTTTGTTTTCTCTGGAATTACCATTACCTTGTTTTCTCCTCTGCAGAGTTTGTCATGACTTGCCAAAAACTGAACCCAAACATTCTTCTGGTCATCTGAAGCACCTCTTAATATGTTCCTTCATACCAAGCAGACTATCAATTTTATCTTCTTAAAGTTCCTCTTGAAGGCTCTGGTATACTTCCACTGGACTGGTTACCCTTTATGCCTGATACAGAGTTGTCATTCTGTGTATTTGTGTCCCTTCACCCTCTTCCTGGGGATTCCCTTTTTCTGTCACCTCTGGTAGATTTTCTGTTTCACCTGTTCCAGGTCTTCCTCTTGCCTAGTTCATCTTTTAGGAACATTCTCCAGGAGCTTCTCAAAAATTTTTGTATAGAGGTAAAATATTTTTAGACTTTTGTATGTCAAAAATGTCCCTATTCTACCCTCACAAGTGACTATTTGGATAAGTATAAAATTTTGTATTGAAATAATTTTTCTTTAGCATTTCAAAGACATGACTCCATTGCTTTTTACTTTGCAATATTGCTTTTGAGAAATACAAAACCATTCTAATTACTGATTCATTCTCATGTTCCTGTCTGCAGCCTACTCCCAGAAGATTGAAGGGCTGAAATTTCACTGAAAGTCCTTTGTCATGGATGTTTTTTCATTGATTTTGTTAGAGATTTGATGGCCCTTTTAATTGAAAATTCATGTTTTCAGTTCTATAAATGTCTTTTAGTTATTTGGTATATGATTTTTCCCTCTCCCCCTCACATACATACACATTTTTCTCTCCTGCTTTTTTGTAATACCTGTTGTTCAAATATCCTAGCATGCTCCTATAATTTTCCCATATTTTCTCTATTTTTCATCTCTTTGTATTTTTTTCTCTACTCTCTGGAATATTCCCCCAACTTCATCTTCCAAGTCTTCTAATGAGTTTTCCATTGCTCTTCTCACTTTTTTTTAAATTCCAAGAGCTCTCTTTTCTCACTTAAAGTTTTTCCTTACTGTACATAGTCTTGTTTATTACAAGTTGCTTTCTTCTATATTTGTTTTGGTCTTTATTTTTCATCTTTGAGGCTTTCCTTGATATTTTATAACTCTTGGCTATTTGCTTATATTAAAAAATGAGAGATTAACAAGCTGATTTTTTAAAAATTCTTGGGTGATGCTTGCCAAATATATGGTAAAAACGGACTGTAAGTAAATTTGCTGAGGCACTTATTGGAAGGAATCAAAATAATTTATTATTTTCACTAGGATTGGTCAGATTTCCCAAAGAAAAGTTTTCCAATATTCTGCAAAGAGGGAGGGTTGAGGGGAAGCAGTTACTGTCTTGGCTTTAATTCTTCCTTTCCTTGTGGATTCTCTCCCCTTTTGGAAAAAACTGTCTTATTTAGGGCTTTAGGAGATAGAAAAATTAGAGGCATGGGAATCCATTCTACTGTTACTTGTCTTCATATGTTTTTCCTTTATATACTCAGTAAATAATGATTGAAGTCCTATAACCTAAGGCGATTATAAGACCAAGAACAAGTAAAAAGGCTAGTAAATGTTCCTCAAGCAGGACAGGAAGTAAGGGAAATATTCTGTATGCAAACATGTATGTAACACAGTTCTAAACATGCAACATTATTCGTATGTCTGGTAGCCCTTGCCTATGTCACACTCTAATTTCTACCATGCCTTCAGATGGTAGAAATGATTAAGATTGGAAAGGTAGATGTCCCAGAAATACACCAGAGTCCAAATGGACCAAGATAATAGTTTTTTGAGAAATCAGAAGCACTTCATACCATCAATTTCATGACAGAGAAAGAACAATATGCACCAAAGATCATGAGAAGCTGATCCATGATGTCAAGAAATATAGGTTTGTCTGTCTCATTGCAGTAAGGCCTATCCACAAGAAAAGTACAATGTGAAAGAATAGGGGCAGGCAGAAAACTGGGAGAGCAGACAGTAGAACGAAAAGATCAGGAATGATGACATATTGACCAGGGGTTTTCAGAAAGAAGATTTCCAGTTCCTAGGAATAGCAGCCCAGATTATTTGAACCAACCCTCCTGCTGAAAACTACTAAAAATGATGAATATAATACACATCTTTCTAGCAGCCACAAAGAGTTAAGAAGATGGTAAGAAATAACAAGCCAAATAAGATCCCAGGCTGGTAAGTGAACACTAAAGCCATTTTCATCCTGAGGCTATTTTCCCAACATAAAAATCTGAATTTTCATTTCCTCAGTAAGGGGAAGGTATCTTGTGAGAAACGAAATATAAATTCAAAGGCAAAGTACATTTTAGTTGAGGAATTAAATAAGAGACATTCCTCACAATGAGCTGGTACCCCAGCTATACCCTTACAACCAGGGTGGCTCAGTGGCAAACCAGTCGTCACCACATTTTGCATCCTGGATTTACATTACCTGAGTGATCTACAGACCCTCAGCATTCAAGTTGAATCAAGATGATCATGGACTGACAGTGCCTGCAGGTGTTGGCACAAACAAATTCAAAACCTGCCCAGGGAATAAAATGCATTCATCCTCAATTCACATTATTTCCAGAAATAATTTTTCAAATATAACAATCAGATAATCACACACACACAAGTCACTGTGAACATGAAACAGACAACAGACCCAAAAGATGACAAATATTGGTATAATCAAGGAAATCATAATAAAACAACTGTGCTTTAATGTATTTAAAGAAATACTTATAAACAAGCTTGACAATACTTGCAGGGAATAGAACTGACCATGAATGAGACAGGAAGACAAGGCTGAGGACACTATAAAGTTTTGAAGAGAAAACTTGAAGGTTTCTGTTTGCATACATACATGCCTATATAATAAATAATACCAATAGCAATACCATAATTTTCATCAAATTGCTTTATTGAGCCCCTATGATGTAACAGATATCTGTTGTTTTGCCTGTCTATTTTTCATCCAGTTCCTTCCCCTCAAATAGGAATCCTTTATTTTCTTAATAAGGAAACATACACTTTGTCCATTTACAAGGAAGGCTTACCCCCCTCTAGGCTCCAAGAGTAGTAACAAACCCCAGATTGACCAATTGAACAATTCCATTCACCTGGTTAATATAATTGATTCAGAAATGGGACCATTTTCCAAGCCAGACCAGTGAAAGCAGAACTTTTGCTAGAACTCCTGAGGCTATAAGTCTAATGGCTATCTTGGAACCCTGGGGAGAGAGCCAGCCTGCAAAAAGAACCAACACCAAGGAAAGAAAAGCCAAGGAAGAGAAACAGATTCTTGATGTCATCCTTTAAATACCTAGATTCTATTCTTATAGGCCAGATATATTTCCATTTTATGAGGTAGTACATTCCTTTTTTTAGTTTGAGGTGTTTCTGTAACTTGCAAATAAGAGTCCTGATATGTAAGAATAGTATTCAGAGCCCTGGGCCGGATAAACTATCTGAAAGAAGGGAGAGTCAGTCAATGGTGGAAAATGGAAATTTTAAAAGAGAGAATAATGCAAAAATTTAGGTAATGAGACACATCTATTGCCAACCCACCCTAAAAATAATGTCCTACTACTGATTTTCACAGCACTTCATCAATTACCCTATTCTGGCACTTAAAATATTTTACTTTGTACTGTAGCAAACACTATATCTTTATCTCTCCTACAAATCTGCATACCCTGGAGAGGAAATAATCATAGAATTTCAGAGTCAGAAAGTACCTTGGGCAGATTTAGAAGGACTTTTTATTTGGTAAATCGATGTATGGACTATGTCTGTTTTATCTTAGTATCCTAGATGCATTTGGGTAGTAATATTAACTAATTGAAGGAATGAGTTAATGAAATGAAAAGAGAAAAAGAAATAGAAGGGAAATTAAGAAAAAGAGACATAACAAATAAAATGTATGTATTTTGGAAAAGGGAGAAGAAGAGGTTGAAAGACACAGAAGGAAAGAGAAAAAGAATGAGAAAGTAGAAGGAGTTAGACATAGTAAGCAAAATTTCTGTGCATCTTCAGTTGTGAGCTACATTTTGATGCTTTTCTTTTAGAATTTTGATCCTTTTAAGTTTTCTCTGCTTATGCAAACCACAAAATTTATTTCCTAATATCCCAAGTGCCTATTAAACAAAGGCACAGGAGGAAGGAGCTCTGGATGTGTTCCTCACGGCAGGGGGAGTCCTAATTTAAATCATGTAAGTAGGATGGAAACTAGAAGCACCCTGGACTGACTGATGATAGGTTTATGGAAGTTTCTCTTGATTATCCTGTTAGATTACACTGTGGTTTTCAGTTATGTGTTTCCCCTTTCCTTTAGGGTAATTATTTATCTACCCATTGCCATGGAGTCTGGATATGACTCCTTGTGGAAGAAACACACTTCCCTGCCCCTGGGACATCAGTCCTGGCCATACGATCTGCTTTGGTCAACAGCATGTGTGACCCATACCACATCCAAGCAGAAGCTTTAAGAGCCATGGTAAGTTTGTCTTGCTCTTTTTCTTTGGGCGGGAAAATGACATGTTTTAAATAAGAGCTGCTCCTTTATCCTGGATCCTGGAATAAGAGGACACATGCCTCAGAGCCACAGCTGATCCTCAGACACCTTCACTGTTCACATTACTGAGATTGAGGGATTATTTGTTGCCAAAGCAGAGCTGACTTATACATCATTAAATTGTCTTTGATGTGCAAACACCAAAGTTTTTTTTAACTCCTGAGTTACTTTGTTTCCAGTACTGTATGTAATGAGATAAAACCAATTTAGGAAAAAAAAAATGCAATTTGAGATATAAATTTGCCTATGTTTATAAACTTTTTTTATTTTTCAATACATGAGTTGTACATAAAAGAGGAATGTAAAAAATTGATCCATAATTTGTAAAATTCACAGATCCACAATATCTGAGAATGCAATAAGAGAGTATCACCATAAATTCTACCAGCAGAAACTTAGATTGCTTTGTTCTCATTGCAGGAAAATAGGCTACTATTAAATGTTAAAAAGAAAAAATTATAAGGCAGTCTGTGTGCATAGGGAAGACCACCCCTTTCTTCACCACTACCACCATAAAAAATATTTACGGACTATAAATATCTTGGTTTCAGGACCCAACTGGTCATCTGATAGTTCAGTAATAGTCTCAGTGCAGAAAGAAAAATATGTTCCTTGGTTTTAGAGGAAGGAAAAGGAAAACAACTCCAATAGTTGTATTTTTTAATTCTAAGCTGCAATGGAAATGTTTTCTTTCATGAAAAATCAATGAAGCAAGACTCCTCTGAATCTTTATATAAAGCTCAAAAAAAGGCAATGAACTATAAAGTAAGACTACTTCAGAAAAGTTGAGTTTTTATTTTAAAAGGTGATAATAATGAACAAGAGTACTACCAGGAATATAGTTGTGAGTATGGATAGATTTAGCCAACCTGCTATACAGTCATCCTCCTCAAAAAATCAAAATTACTTTTTCCTTTAAATCTAAAACAGAATAAATTTCATTTCCCCTTTCTTTCAAGTCACAGGAAAAAAGAAAGTAACAATTAGAGAAAAAATAAAAGAATGGCTCTTTATAAGTCATTTGAGTTTCAGTTTCAGGGACATTTTTCTATTTTTTTCCAAAAAGTTAGATACACATTAAAAAATAATAAGAAAAATATGCTATTCACTGCATCCTGAATCCTCATCTTTCAAACTGGACCTATTTGCAAGTGTCAGCTAGAGCCTGCCAACTGTAGGATCTATATTCCTGGTGGAAAGTCCTAGCATGAGAATATTATATTTCTTCTGGAGGGGACCCATTGCAATTTGCTAATATTCTTAAGGTGATAGGGCAAATTTAGTTTGCCAGCTGTACCCACCAAGTGGGTTTTGGAAGATGTTGACCATTGGGTGTTCAGAAAGAGACATTTTAGATTCCAAATGTTTTATTTTATTTATTTATTTATTTTTTGAGAAATACTTATCCATCAAATGAGGGGGTTAGATTTCCTTTCCTATTTGGAAAAGAATCTTTTTCTCCCTATTTGATGGCAATTTATTATTTTTCTAAGATAAATCACTGGCCATTAATATCATGTGTCTAAAGTATTTGGCCCACTCTTTGCTGCATCACTGAAAAAATATTAGCAAATCTAATATAACAGATTGTGTCATCCAATGTATGTGTTTTTGAAAGTGCAAGCCAAATGTAAGTACATTGAATTGGCTGACTTCTAAGAACCAGAGTTGTATGTGGTAGTTTAGACTGAGTACAATCTCAGCCCACCTCCATTCTGCTCTTCACCCTTTAGAAACCAAGTTCTTTAACTGTAACCCCCCGTCTGCTGAAAGACTGCAGCAAGACCATTTTGCAGCTGAATAAAATGGAACCTGGAATGTTTCATTTCTTTCCCCTCCATTTCTCAGTGCACAAACAGCTGTATCAGCTTCGCCCCCAATGCAGCTGTTCTGCAAGTGTTCCTCCCTCCAACCACAACCCATAACAGCTCCTCATCAGGTACAATCAGATTTCTCACAGTATTTGGGGGAAGAGAATAAGGTATCCCCTTCTTCCTTGAATGCCCTTCTTTGTTTAACCAGATCATCATCTGATGCAGAGATCACAAATTCAACTAGCTATTCTGCATAAAGTTAGGAGTAAAGTGCACAGGTGGCCTATCATGAATTACAGAGTATGTTTCCCATCCAGAGAGGGCAGTTACTGCTTAGTTCTGGCCAATTTTTTTTCACATAATCATTTGACCTACTAAAATCAGCTTTCCTTTTTTCAAGAGAAATGGTTTATCAGTCAAGAGCCAATGAAGAAAACCATACAATTCCAAATTTGTATCATATATTATATTCCTATTTCCACCTATACCCAAATAACTTAAATTTTTAAAATATATACACACATACATGCATTGTTTATCAAAGTAAGTTTGTAGACCTCTAGTTTGTGATAGTGAGTGACAATATTTCTCTCGACACATAAATGGACAGAGTTGGCCTCAAAATATTTTAGTAAAATTACAGGCTTAGCTTTTCAAGATTGCAGAACACATTCAGTTCAGTAATCTCAGGCTATTTAATTTGTGATTATTCACCTACTTATTCATTTATCCATCAAATATTTGTGATTATTCACTTATTTATTCATTTATCCATCAAATATTTATCCCCTATGCTAGGGGATGGATATACAAAGAGAAATAAGACATAGTACCTGCCTTACAAACTACCTAGGGAGTCATATATAAACTAAATTAATATGGGTATTAACAGCCTATTACAAAAATTTGTTGAATGCAAAGAGACCCAGTGCTAATTTTTTTTTTTAATCAGTTCTCAAAATTACAGAGCCGCCCAATCATCCCCCAATTTTCCATGCCCTGCTCCTCGCAACTGAGGCATATAGACTTCCCAGGCTCAGGGCTGAATCAGAGCTACAGCTGCCAGTCTGCACCACAGCCACAACAAAGAGGGGTCCAAGCCTTGTCTGTGACCTACACCACAGCTCACAGCAACAACAGATCCTTAACCCACTAAGCGAGGCCAGGGATCAAACCCATATTCTCATGGATCCTAGTCAGAATCCTTAACCACTGAGCCACAAAGAGAACTCCCCATTCACTCTTCTGTCACAGGTACTAACTGTGGCATATGCTGAAAGGACTTGGGTGTGTTTGCTGGCTGCTTCACGCTCACTAAACTCTGTAACACTGCCAAATTTTCCATGTCAAAAAGCCAGTTACACAGGCCACTCTCTTAGACACTCTGCATATGCGAACTAGCAAATATAACTTAAGATGGAGAAAAACAGTGTTTCTTGTTGCTCCCACTTTTCTCCTCTGGATTTCTCCCTATTCTCTACATACCCTAATCCCGTTACCTTAATATTCATTTCTCATATAAAGATAGAACATAGTGAAATGCCTGGTAAAGCTTTCAGCCACTAGAAAATAATGTAATAACATTTGCTCTCTCTTTATTAAAAATGTGTGTCATCTGCCCTTTGAGATATCACACCTTAAACCCTAAAATGTAAACAGGTATCCAAATACACTAGGACTGAAGAACGGCATTAGAATAGAAAGGTTTTCAGATATTTTGGAATGATTCTCTGCGCAATTTACACCTGGCTTTGAGGGTCTCTACATAGTTGAAAACCAATAAGTCAAAAGGTTTTACTCAAAGGAGACAGAACCTATCGACATTCTCTGGAATAAATTGTAAGCTATATATTTAAGGGATAGTTGGTGTTTACTGAGCATCTTTTAGGCTTCCGGCACTATGTGAGAGGATTTTTGCTAAATTAATAATTTAATTCTTATAATTACTTGTTAGTGTCACCACATTTCCAGGTGAGGAAACAGACTTAAGAAAATTGAATAACCTGTGAAAAATCACACATTAGTCAGTGGCAAAGACAGAGTGTAAATGCAGGTATGTGTGGCCCCAGGTCAGCAGAGCCTTTGCTCCTCCCACTAAACCACATTGTACTTTAAAGCAGACACTGACTAGATCTTTTCTCACTTAGTCATGATTTTACCTGTAGAGATCACTTAGCTGCTACCTGATCTTTAAGCTAAATAATAGCCAGGGAACAGTTAACAATTTCAAATACAACAGTTATATCTGACTAATTCATGATAATAAGACTACAGTCTGATTTCATCTATGGTTGTGGCAAGGACATAGGGTAAAAAGCCTACAAATTGCTTTCCCTGGTAATAAATAGGATTTGGTAATAATCACATGCATAAGGCAATACTGGTTATTACCTTGTAACTACAGGAATAAACTGGCATTTCTAAGACAGGAGGTAGATGAATTAACCTATATCCATTTTCTAATACAAAGAGACAAATTGTCATTGATTGTCATCAACATCAACCATTGACACGCTAGTGTAGTTCAGCCTCTCCACAATCCCCCTTGGCCCTACTGCCTATCTGCTCTCACCTACTGAACATATCACATGGTTGAAGCAGCGCACATACTGAAGTAGTTATGTGTCTACTGTATGCTTTACACCCATTAAGCTTTATTACTCTATCAAATTGTGCACACGAAGAAGCCAATCACAGACCACCTTCTCAAGTTCTCAGATCTACATTGAAAAGCATAGATTCTACAGTCAACCAGAAGGTTGAAAAGGGTCTGTTGTGGACCAGGTTCCCTCTCCCACACTTCCCAGTTCCGTAAGTCCATCCTCAAGAACTCTAACTCGATAGGACCTAGACATTCCTAATGCAAGCATAGGAAGAAGTTGCAAAGTAAAGATTAAGCATTAATTTTTACTGTGGATAGGATCAAGAGGAAAAAATTCAGGGCAAGATCAGATCTTTGCCCTTTCCCTATGATTCTGAGCCAATCTCCAACTCAAGCTTTTTTTTCCAGGTCCAAAACCCCTTTGATTCAAAGTGTAAATTCCTCCCATGGATATTTGTCCACTGAGTTGCCCTATTTGGAAGAACTTTAGCCACATGATGAGCCCTTGTCTAGTCTTCTTCCTGAAGGAGCTCACAGGGATGGGAGCATCAGATTCCTGCCTAGTGTACACACGTTTGCCATTGAATATGCTGCTTCCAGACTCTGTGGTGGTACAAGAGTCTGAATGAAATAGTCCCCTGACCCATTCCAGAGCCCCCCGACCCTTTGCTTCCAGCCCTAGCCCCTCAGAATTAGAGGATGGCCTTTTTCCAGGATATCTGTCCATTTGCTTTGTGAAAGTACTCTACTTTCGTAAATGGGAGAGTTGTCAACCCTTGATAGCTTCCTTTAATTTTGATTTCTGACACAGTCGGTGAAAGAATATTTCTTTCTAATTTGCATTAGGAATGCAAGAATGTCTTCATAGTATTATATCATCATCCCATAATAAGTACTACATTAAGATATAGTATAAGTAGGTTTTATAAGTTTGCCTGATTCTATCTGTCATCTATCTAATTATTCTATTTTTAAAACTGGCTGCTGAAATTACAAGCATTCCTTTAATAGTGAAATATAAGGAAATTAAATACTGAAATATAACTATCTAATGTATTAAGACTCTTAATGACCATTTTTAAGCAAGTACATTAAAAACCCATATGCAAAGATCTGATTTATAGTGTCATAATAAAAGTACTCCAAAATGCAAATTCCCCCAGCTTGCATAATCTCGATTATGCTGGATGCATAGTTTATATTATTTATATAGTTACTGGCTGATGATGCAAGAGCATTGCATGTCAGTTGCATATATTTACTAGATACCTCCAACAGTGTCTAAAAATAGTAATAAAATATTGATAAAGATACATAAGTCCATATCCCTTCACATGGAGGTAATTATCTAATTGGAGAGAGAAAATTAGCAAAGATGACTGATTTATAGTATGACATTGACTCTAAGTACACAGGGGTACTACATATGTTTCAGTAAACTGTACATATCATCTGCTAACCAACTGTGAATTATCCAAAGAGGGTATTATTTTCTTATGCAAGAAAAAAATATACATATAGCTATAGACAGGCAGGGCTGATGCAGTACTTTCATGAAGTTACCAACATCCTAGTCTACTTCTCTTTCTCTCTCTCTCTCTTTTTTTTTTTCTTGCTTTTTAAGCTTATGGAAGTTCCCAGGCTAAGGGTTGCATCAGAGCTACAGCTACTGACCTACACTACAGCCACTGCATTTTGGGATCCAAGCCACGTCTGCAACCTATACCACAGCTCACAGCAACAGTGGATCCTTAACCCACTGAGCTAGGCCAGGGATCAAACCAGTATCCTCATGGATAGTAGGTGGGTTCTTTAACTACTGAGCCATGAAGGGAACGCCCTAATATTTCTCTCTTTAAGCTCTGCCACCTTTAGCATTTTTTATTCCTTTGGTCATTTCATAAGCACACTTCACATGTAACTTATAGTCCAGAGTCTAAAAAGAAGATGAAAGAGATAAAAATCATACAATTTTATCAGTGTATGCAGAAAAAGCATTTGATAAAATCCAACATTCTTTCATAAGAATTCTCAACATCTTGGTATAAAAAGAATGTAATAAAGGCCATCTATGACAAGCACAGCTAACATCATAATCAGTATTGAAAGGCTGAAAGCTTTTTCCCTAAGATCAGAAACAAGACAAAGGTGCCATCTCTCATCACTGCTATTCAACAAAGTATGGGAAGTTCCAGTCAAAGCAAGCAGGCAAGAAAAATAAAAGGAAACCAAATTGGAGAGAAAGAAGTAAAATTTTCCCTTTTTGCAGATCACATAATTATACATGCAGAAAGTCCTAAAAAATTAAAAAAAAAAAAAAAAAACTATCAGAGAGACTAGAAAAGTGCTAGCCAGGGTTGGGACATAAGGAAAATAGGGAAGGGTTGGTAAAATGCTATGAATTTCAGCTACAGAAAAAATAAGGTCTGAAGATCTAATGTATATAATGACTACAGTTGATAACAGTGTTATAGTTGATAACACTGTATTATATAATTGAAATTTGTTTAGGGAGTAGAACTTAAATATTCTCACCAAAATAATAATAATAATATTAAAATGTGAGGTAATTGTGTGTTAACTAGATTGGAGAAATCCTTTCACAATGTATACATATATCAAATCATCATGACGTACACTGTAAATATCTTACAATTTTATTTGTCAGTTATTCTTCAGTAAAGCTGAAAAAACTGTTAGAACTAATAAATTTAGTAAAGCTGCAGGATACAAAATCAATATACCAAAAATCAATTTTGTTTCTATACAATGACATTGAACTATTTGAGAAAGAAATTTTTAAAATCCCATTTATAATAGCATTAAAAAAAAATAAAATACTTAGAAATAAATTTAACCAAGGAAGTGAAAAGATCTGTATACTGAAAACTGTAAAACACTGATGAAAGAAATTGAAGACACAAATAATATGGAAAAACTTTTCTTGTTTGTGGATCAAAGAATATTGTTAAAATGCCCATGCTACCCAAACCATCTATAGACACAATACAATCCCTATAAAAATTCCAACAGTAGTTTTCACAGAAAAAAAAATCCTAAAATTTGTGTGGAACTACAAAAGACCCTGAGTAGCAACAGCAATCTTGAGAGAAAAGAACAATGCTGTGGACATCACACTTCCTGATTTCAAACTGTACTACAAAGCTATAGTAACAAAAATAGCATGGTACTGGAATAAAAACAGATACATAGATCAATGAAACAGAATGAAGAGCCCCAAAATAAAGCCATGGATATATAGTCAACAAATATTTGACAAAGGAGTCAAGGATGTTCAATGGGGGAAGAATAGTCTCTTCAATAAATGTTGCTAAGAAATTGAATATTCACATGCAAAATAATGAAACTGGACTCCTATCTTACACCATTCACAGAAATTAACTCAAAATAGATTAAAGACTTAAACATAAGATGTAAAACCACAAAACTCCTAGAAGAAAATATAGGGAAAACTACCTTGACATTGGTCTTGGTAATGATTTTTTTGATATGACACCAAAAGCACAAGCAACAAAAGCAAAAATTAAAAAGCGGGACTACGTCAAACAAAAAGGTTCTGCACAGCAAAAGAAACAATCAACAAAATGAAAAGGCAGTCTATGGAATGAAAGAAAATATCACAAACCATATAGCTAAGGGGTTAATATCCAAAACACAGAAGGAACACATACAACTCAATACCAAAAAAAAAAAAAAAGGAAGAATAATTTGATTAAAAAGTGGGCAAAGGATGTGAATAGACATTTTTTCCAAAGAAGATATACAAATGGCTAACAGGTACCTAGAAAGGTGCTCAACATCACCAATCATTAGGGAAGTGCAAATCACCTCACACTTGTCAGAGTGGTTAGTATCAAAAGACAAGAGATAACAAGTGCTGGCAAGGATGTGGAGAAAAATGTACTCTGTGTACTTTTGGTAGAAATGTAAATTGGTACAGCCACTATGGAAAACAGTAGAAAGTCTCCTCAAACAATTAAAAATAGAGCTACCATATGGTATAGCAATCCCACACCTAAGCATAAGCTAAAGAAAATGAAATATCTACCTGGAAGAGATACTGCACTCCCATGTACATTGCAGCATTATTCACAATAGCCAAAACATGAAAACAACCTAAGTGTCCGTCAACAGATGAAAGGAGAAAGAAAATGCAGTGTATATATACAATGGACTATTAATCAGCCATGAGATAGAAGGAAGTCTTGCCATGGGCAACAACATAGATGATACTGAGGGAATTATGCTAAGTAAAATAAGTCACAGAAAGATACATACTGGTATCACATATATGGAATCTAAAGAAGCCAAACTCATAAAAACAGAGTAGATTGGGGGTTGCCAGGGCCTAGAGAGTTGAGGAAAGAGATGTTGGCCAAAGAAACAAACTTCCAACTATAAAATGATTCAGTTATGGAGTTTTAATGTATAGCATCATGATTATAGTTGATGATATTATATTTGAAAGTTGCTAAGAGAATAGATCTTAATTGTTCTCACCACGAAAAAAATAACTATGTGAGATGATTGACATGCTAAGTAACCTTATGGTGGCAATCATATTGTTGAGCTTTCTTACAAAATGTTACATGTTAATTATAGCTCAGTAAAGGTGAGAGGGGGAAAAAAAAAGGAAAGAAGCACTAGGAGGAAAAGATGATGTCATGTCTATATTGGGAAAGCAATTTCTAGAAATTCATTTCTGTTTAATTGGTCAGAATATTACCATTCCTTGCTCCAAAACAGCTGCTGAGAACAATATTAGGATTCTACAAAGAAAAAGAAAAGGAGGGTCCATGCAAGTAGATGACCATTTGTTTCTACAATATTGAGAGTTGAAAGAAGGGAGAAAATTCTTGGAAACAGTTACATGGAGAAGTGAAGTAGGAACTTGATCTTAAATGATGGCACTAGATGGATATCCAAAAGAAGACAGGAGGAGTTTACTCCAGTGCCATGAACAGCATGACCAGAAGTGGAAGGGAGATCTGAATGATTAGCCTGACATATACAGAGAAGAGATTAAGGTGAAGCCTATGCCTGGAAACAAGGAGAGAACACCAAATGGGCAGAGTGAGTTCAAGTTGTGGAGATCTTTGATAGCAAGGCTTTGTGCTTGACATGGACATGTTAAGGATCTACTGAAAGTTCAAAGCAAGAGGAAGAATGTATTTAACTAATAGTTTAAGAAAGCTTTCTGTGGTACAGATTAAAATGGAAAGAGACTGAATCTATTTGCTTATGAAGTTACTGAATAACACTCAAGTGCTTTCACTGAAACGATTACGGTTGTTGCCCAACTGAAGTTCTTAGAGTTACCTTAACACAAGTATTTCCTGCCTAATGGTTCACAACTGGCAATCATCCATGACATGTTCTCTAATCCTCAAGAAGATGTGCTATTCATTCTTGAGACTTCACTAACAGTCATTATCAGAACAATATCGTCAGTATATTTTTCAACATGAGACATTCTCTACCTTTGAAATGCGGCAAAGGAGCTTTGAGAAAAAATATATATATTGGAGTTCCCGTCGTGGCACAGTGGTTAACGAATCTGACTAGGAACCATGAGGTTGCGGGTTCGGTCCCTGCCCTTGCTCAGTGGGTTAACGATCCGGCGTTGCCGTGAGCTGTGGTGTAGGTTGCAGACGCGGCTCGGATCCCGCGTTGCTGTGGCTTTGGCGGAGGCCGGTGGCTACAGCTCCGATTCGACCCCTAGCCTGGGAACCTCCATATGCCGCGGGAGCGGCCCAAGAAATAGCAAAAAGACAAAAATATATATATATAGATAGATAGATATCTAGATATATATGGTGATTTTTTAAAAGAAGGCCATTTTTATTGTGGTCAACATGTTTAAAGTTAAGTGTCGACAGTATCCATATGCAGAGAAGTGTGTAAAGACTAATTTTTTTTTATGTGTGTTCTTTTCAAACACTGTGCATTGACCTCCCCACTCTCCATCGCTCCCCCATCCATTTACTCTCCATCCTTTGGGCAACTCACATTTCTACAGGAGACTGGAACGTAGCCCCACTCCCAGGTTGAGGACCAAATTTCCTCCCTCTTTTTAGAGGGCAAATTCTGGAACCATAATCACGTAGTTCATTGACTCAGCAACCTAGCATGAAGTCAGCCTTGCTTCTGGACATGGTTAACCTTTGAATCCCTTTCTGGCAATTAGGTCCCCATTGTGTTTTTCCTTGTTAAACACCCTGTTGTGATTGCCTGACTTGATGCACATTCCTCCAGAGCTGAGGTCCTATCTGGTCCCCTTCATCCTCCTGAAGGCCCATGCCCCAACCCTGAGTCCCAGCACCCTCCACCCTCTGCCAAATCGCCCTGATGCTTCTTCTCTTCTTGTTGACATTTCTAGCTATTGCTTGTTACCAAATTGCTGGTAGTTAACCTGCCAGTACATATTTCCTCCTATTTCCTATATTTTAGGGTCAAGCTTATTGAACAGCTGACTACAACCCTGATCCAGATTTGTCCTTTATTTTATTTATTTATTTTTTTAGGGCCGCACCTGTGGCATATGGAGGTTCCCAGGTTAGAGGTCTAATCTGAGGTGTAGCCACTGGCTTATGTCACAGACATAGCAACGCAGGATCTGAGCCTCATCTGTGACCTAAACTACAGCTCACAGCAACTCCAGAACCTTAGCCCACTGAGAGAGGCCAGGGATCGAATCTACAATCTAACAGCTACTAGTCAGATTCATTTCCGCAGTGCCACAATGGGAATTCCTGTCCTTTATTTTTACAAAGATTCACATCTCAGACCCATTCTTTCAGCCTGTTGTTTGTAGATTTTTCCCTACAGTATTAATACATTTTTATTCTTTATAGTTTCCCCTTCCCCTATCATTATAAACAAGTAGCCAGACCCTCAGTATTTCCTTGATGCAAAGAATTTTGCCGAGAAGAAAGAAGACACTTGAAAAAGATGGCTTTTTTTTTTTTTTTTTTTTGTCTTTTGGAAAAATTTACTGAAGAACTTATTTTAAATATCCTGAGTGGGCAAAACAGAGAAATGTATATTCTATGGAAATAAGAGGAGGAAGGATCCAGGCCCATCTCAGAGGAGTACCCCTGGGAGTTGACAAGGACTCAGAGCTTTGCATGAAGTACTGAGAACCTAGGCCTAGGAACCCCCAGTGCCTAAGTGTTCTCCCCTCCAAGTGTGGTATGGATGGGGCACAGCTGCAGAAAATAAAAGGACCATTCCAACTTGGATTAAGGTGTCTCAGTTGTAAGCAGTGATGGGAAGGGAGGCAAAAAGAATGAGACTGATCACCCCTCCAGCCAGTTGTGATAGGGGTTCAAAAAGGGATTCAACTTGGTTCATTAAGAAATCCTAGATAACGTAACTATAAGACACAAACACTGCCTTCAAGGAATTTCAAGATAAATATGGAAAATAAGACAAGATCATTATATATGTATGTATATATCATGGTATAATACACAGTATTATATATATCATAATATATATATAATATAACATAAACACATAACACAATATTTGTGCCATTACAGATGTAACAACAATTACCTCTGACTGGAAGATTCAGAAACATCCTTCATAAAACTAAAGAGGTTGGTAAAATTTATATAAGTTAAACCTTTCAAGTTGGAAAAGAACAAAGAAGTTAAAGCAACATTCACTGGGAAGTCCATTTGGCTGAAATTTATAATGCCTAAAGTGTCACAGGAGGAGATAAAGATGAAACAAGACATGGTGACACTCTGTTCTGCTGACAGAGAGAAGAGAATATGCAAAGTGATCAGAAGAATGGTGTTAACAACACAGTAGAGCCACCTTGCACTACATCAAGAATTAGATGGGGCATAAACACAAACTAGTGATCTTTCATCTCATTTATAACAAATGGGAGAACCAATCCACATAAAATAAGACTGGCAACAGCTCAGTTGTGAAGTCTTCAATCTGACCTGGGACAGTTAGAATTAGTGAAAACAGGGATCAAAAGAAAATTCAAAAATTATAAGTAGAATAAGCTATAATCGGTATACTCTATTTGGACAAAAAACTAACCCAGGAATCAAATTTCATTGCAAAGTTCTCACAGGAAAAAGAGTCTCAGTAAAATAAATTAATTTACTCTTTATTATTATTATTATTATTATAACAATGAAAATAGAAATACTAGAAATGTTTAACATTTGCATCCTATAGAAAATTGGCCAAGTAATCAAACTGATTTAGTGCAATTCACTCTGGAAAAATAGTTTCTCAATAAAAATAAATATTGCCTGTAGAATGATTCTGAAGAAATTCTCAATACCAGTACCATTTTGAGAGAATGGAAGCATCATAGGAGTAGAGACTTTGTTTTATTCACTGCTGAATCATCAGCACTTAACCCAATAAGTTTTCGGGTTTCCACTCCATTTTATTTCATTTACCTACTTAGGAATTATTTATTGAGTACTTACTGGCTAACAAGTCTTCATTAGGTGTCCTAGATAGAACTATGAACATGAAAAACATTGCCCTTGATCTCAGAGCTCTTACAGGGTCTCGGGATCTCACCAGGAAATACTTCAGGCATGCTTTGCCATCCAGAGAGTTCACCAGAATTCTGAGTCCACTTTATGTTCCTCTAGGTCTCAAAGTATTAAAGCATAAGCCGTCTTCTCTCAAGTATCACGACAAGCAATGTAGAGCAAGCTCTCACAACTGATTTTGTCTTTTCCAGATCCTTCTCTTTTTTGACATATAGTTGATGTACAATATTATATGTTACAAGTGTATAATATAGTGATTAGCCATTTTTAAAGGTTATACTCCATTTACAGTTATTATAAAATATCAGCTATATTCCTTGTGTTGTACAATATTTGTAGCTTATTTTATACATAATAGTTTGTTCCTCTTAATCTTTTATCCCTTTATCACCCCTCCCTCTTCCCTCTCCCCACTGTAACCACTAGTTGATTCTCTACATCTGAGTCTGTTTCTTTTTTGTGATATTAATTAGTTTGTTGTATTCTTTAGATTCCAAGTATAAGTGATATCATACAGTAAACTGGCAGTATTTTAATCTCTTTTTTCCTCTCTATGAGGGTATTTAGGTACAACTGTGTATCAAATTTTTCTGAACCCCAACTTAGTAAAATGTTGAAAGATGCCTCTACCACAAGTGAATTAGAATTCAGGGGTTAAGTCCAACCCCACCAAGAATGTATATAATTATCTCACACATGCACAAACATCTTATAACTGTATCCCAATATCTTATAACTGTATTTTGTCACTTAAAAGTGATAGTTTTCATAATTAAAATCAAGGTAATCTTTGTTTCATTTTCCCGGGTATTTATCAAAATCCTCTATGTCTACCAAAACAGTTTCTGGACTTAAGAAACGATTTTAAAAAGACTAAAAACAAACAAGCAAAAAATGCCTTTCTCTTCAAACCCTTTGGGGCCGTTACAAGAAGAAGCCCATCCTGGGGCCATTGCTGACAAGTGCTTAACTACATGATTGTCTCACAAAAGAGAAAATGTCCTTGGGTGTGGGTTGCTCTGTGAAGTCAAAGTAAAAACACATTTAAGTTCTACTAAAAATGCTCCCAACCATTTTTGCACAGAGAAAAGTCTGCCTCTGTGTGAACGTACTGAGCACATTTGGATTTCTCAAGCCAGGATTGTAAGGGATTCTTGGTGATGGAGAAAGCAAAGGAGGTTAGGAGATAGCTTTGTCTTCCCAGTATGCACCACATTCTTCCTCACTCTCTGCCAGCCTGTTGCCCCATTTCCACCATCACTCACCCCTTCCTACGACCTAGCTCACCAATGTGACACACATTCACAGAGCACCTATATCACTAAGGATACTTAGATCGAAGGCAAAACACACTTATTCCTTTACTGAGCCCCTTGTCAAGGGCATCTCGCCATTGTGTGTGTGAGGGAATGAGGAGGTGAATACATGCTACAGAGTTCTGGGGAGGACCTGCGACACACCTCAAGACTCTGAGTTTGCCCATCATGTGGTAGTATTTAGAGTTCCACAAAACAGCAAAGCAATTTAACAAATCATCCTTTCTCTGTTCTCCTTAATGAGTTGCCACATCGCAGTGCCTGAAAGACCAGAATATGTTCTTTGTTAATCCCATTACCAAGACTCAATCCCTTTAGAGCAAGATCTAAATCCCCTCCCAGTTCTGACACAATAGAATTCTCAGAAGCAAAAACTTCACAGGGAAAGAGCAATAAATCAGGACACAGCTCCTCCCGGATTCTTCTTCAGCAAATGTATTTTCCAGGCAAATAGGTACAAGTAGCAAAAAACAAGTGAGCTCAGGTTTCCCCGTGATGTGATTACTAGCTTGGGGGAGGTGGAGGGAGGGAGGATGGGGAGAAAACCTGACCCTACCTTGAATTAAAAAAAAAAAAAAAAAGCTGGCATTCTGGCAGTCCCTCTACAAGTGCTTTCAGAATGCCAAGTGCATAGTAGAACGCAGCCAGAAAGAGACCTCTGGTGCCTTGTGATAAGCCACTGTTTCACTCGCTCCACTTTTCAATAGTGTCAGGTGAACAGAGCCTTGCGCTGCAACCTTAGAACGGGGAGAACAGTGGCTGCAAGGCAACCAAACACCCTGCTCCACCACAGTGCCGAAGTGCCAGGCTGGGGGAGGAGGAGGCCCTGCTTTCTTCTCTTTAAAGAAAGAGCTTGCTACCTTGACCTTGTTCATAACCTTTCCTTCTCTGCTGTGTGCTCCAGGCAGGTTTATCAGTCAGTGGGCTGAGTTGGACCAGCTCACACCACACCTTTTCCTGGGCACCTGTACCCTCAGGGGTTTCCAAGAGTGAAGAGCTTGACTTTTAGTGCATCCGTCCTCCCTTTATACTGGTGTCAGGAGCACCAGCTTGAAAGTCTAACAGACCTGACTTGGACTTTGGCTGGATATTCTTGGGCACCATACTTCACCTCTCTGAACATCAGTCTCCTGATCTGTAAAATGAGAATTATACTTGCCCTCAATGACAAGGGTTAGAAATTAATGACAATACACAAAATACTTGCAATCCAGTCTAGCACAGACAAATTGAACAGCAGGAATTGAAGGCAGGTATGCACAAAACAGGTGTGAAAAAACATGGATTTTATTTTACTTGGAAAGTTCCTTAAGTGTCCCTTTGTTGATCAGTTCCTCCCACTCATCTGTCAGAATTCAACTCAAACTTTCCTGCCTCTAGAAAAGTCCTGCCAAAACTCTGGAGAGTCCAGCGCTTTTGGCTCCATATTTCCAAAGCAAACTGTTTGAGCATCTACACTGCAGCAATTCCTGCACCCTTGAACATAACCATTTCCTTGTCTCTCAGCCTGTACTGCCATGTTCTGAACACGTGGAAGGCAAAAATGAGATTGTTCAATAGGAAGGTTACAAGCATAGCCTCTGCCTGACACCAAGCCCCTTTCTCTCTTTGCCAGTTAACTGTGTGCCTCAGCCTTCTCCCTGAGTGGCAATAACAGTACCTACCTCCCAAGGTTCTTAAAATAGTGCCCAGCATTATAGAAGTTTTAGCTTTTGTTATATTCTCCCCTGCATGTCCAGAGTCTGGGTGCAGAGGGGCTGGAGAAACCACTGAAATTTATACGAAAGTGATCCATGCATTTCACTCAGGAGCAACACATCATACAGTGGTTCAAGAATGGCTAAATTGGTACCCAAGAAGAGAATTGGAAACAAGATCTCGAAGAGATATTTGCTTACTCATGTCCACTGTAGTACTATCCACAAATCCAAATTTAGATCCACCATCCAAAATGTAGAGGTAAGCTAAATGTCCACTGATGTATGAATGAAGGAAGAAAACGTGGTAAACAAGGAAAAAATAAAAATTAAAACATTTAAATTAAAAAAAATTAAAAAAGAAAATATGGTGTGTATATACCCAATGAAATATTGTTCAGTCTTTACAAAGGAGGAAATCCTGTGATATGCTACAACACAATGCAAAGTGAAATAAGCCAGTCATAAAAGGACAAATACTAGATGATTCCACTTAAATGAGGTATCTAACATAATCAAACTCACAGAAACAGAAAGTAGAATGGTGGTTGCCAGGGAACGTGGGGAGGAAGAGTTGCTGTTCGAAAAATATAGAGTTTTAGTGGTAGAACATGTAAAAAATTACAGAGTTCTGCTGTACAATAACATGCATATTGTTAACAATACTGTACTGTACACTTAAAAATTAAGAGGATAATTTATGTTATGTGTTTCTTACCACAATTTTTAAAATGCAGACTTAAAGCCAAAAGAAGAAGAAGAAATAAATTGGATGTGTCAAGTTCAGTATACCAGCCTATTTCTGCTCAACTCATCTCTGAGGTAAGTGGCTGGTGTTCACGGAACAGTCAAACCTGTAACTCAGACATGGTTCCTTCTTTATGATGCGTACATGTCGCTACATCTGCACAAAGCTGTTTATTTTTGCTGAGCACCACTAATATCATTTGAGAATCCTGAGGCATTCACATGGGACAGCTGTACAGAAGGAATGATGCCTGAAGTGTTAATGTTTTACTTTCTCTTCATTCAAGTTTAGTTTGCTTTCTAAACAAGTCTTCTGCTAGATAGCCTGCTTTGTTTTTCCTCATTGCACTTATCTCCACCAGCCTTATATAATATCATCACTGGGTTATTGGTCAGTTGTCTGCTAGTAGAATATAATTTAATGAGAACATAAACTTAGTTTTGTTCAATACTGTATCCCCCCAGAATATGGAAGAGTTCCTATCGCACAGCAAATGTTCAACAACCATTTGTTGAGTGAGTGAATGAATGAATAAGTCCCTAGTTAGGGGAGGGACAAGAAAAAAGTGGATTGTCCTTAGCCACTAAAGATAAGGTGTTTAAGTTGAATATGAAGTTGTCTTTGGAAGGATAGAATCACTATATTTCATTGCAATGCATTGTCTTATCCCTTCTAGTCTGGGGACGCAGACCTCGGTTCCACTCTACAACATAGTAAACATGAATTCAGTTATGAATCTTTAACTAGCTATGTCTGAGACACATTAAACTTCACAGACTTTTGTCAGCTAAATAATGTCAGAAATTGAACTTGTAGATAGGAATTCCCTACGCATAGAGAATGGGAAAGAGCAAATCTCTCAGGTAGGGTCAAGAAGACAAGGGAGTTCCCTGGTGGCTCAGTGGGTTAAGGACCTGGCATTTTCACTGCTGTGGCTCTGGTTACTGCAGTGGTCTGAGTTTGCTTCCTGGCCCAGAACTTCTGCATGCCCCAGGTGTGGCCAAAAAATAAATAAGATATATAATTATATCCTGAGCCATTTCAATAAACTCTCAGATAACATCACTTGAAACTTGGTTTAGGAGCAAAGAAAGGGAAGTATCTGAAACACACTGACTCAGAGTATTACCCAAATATATTCATTTAATCAGCCTTCATGTACTGAGTCTTCATGCTGAGTTAAAACTCTCCCACTACATCTTTCCAAAGCTAACCAAATTCTCAACCAAAGACATCTCCTAGATTTTTAAGGCTTAGAATCCTGGGATTTGTAGAGTCATTCTTTAAGCATCCTGATGCCCTCTTTACATGCCAATTAAGAGGATGAACTGTCTTTTCCCCATTCTGACCTGTGGGGAGATCCTGTGTCTACAACGGTCAAAAAGGGTCCTGTTCATTCTAAAACTCAGTTCCTTTGAGCCAGCATTTCCATCTGTAGCATCTAATGCCATCTCTCCTGTGGCCCACAAAAAAATTATTTTCACATGCTTCATTTAGATTTTTCTTATGAAATACTGGATCAGAATCATTTCCAAAATGATAACTGGAGAGACACCCAAAGCTTTGGAGAGAGAAGATATCAATGGCATTTTTTCTTTATTTTTCTGTTAAACAATCCCAAGGAGCTGGTTTGGAGAAACCTTGGTTGGGCTTATGATCCCCTTGCATCAACAAACAGCAATCCAGACTGTCAGTAGCTAACTTTGCACAGCAGTTTGAAAACCAGAAACCAAAATAACTCCCAATAAGAACGTACTGACAGCAAGATTTTTCCCTGTTGTGTAACCCAGCCTCCCTTCCACCTTCCCTCCCAGAGATCATTCCATGGGGAGGGATCATTTCCCTTTTCCTGCCCCATAGCAAATGCTCCATGAATGCATCTGTAGTTTATAAGACTCCTCAGTCAGATTGGATGTGGCAGGAAAAGACTTTAGAGGGATCAGAACAGGAGATGAGATCCGAGACTTGAGTTTCCTCCCAACCTCACTCTTGATCCTGATGGCTCAAGGAGAGCTCAGAGTCCCAGGACTATCTCAAAGAGTGAACACAAATATCCAAGTAAAATCCAGATTAAAGTAACATCAGTTGCAGTATTCAAATAGGAAATGGAGCAATGAAATATCATCAGGAAGCTGCCAATAAATGTGAGTGAAAAAGGAAAAAGATTTTGTCTCAGGGGTGGTAGGGGGCAAAGCCATTGAAGAGTAGTTCATATGTGACTTTAGTGTTAATGAAAATAATGATAGAATAACAACAGCTACTATTTATTAAGCACCTGTGATGCCGCGCTGTGGCAAATTCTTTCCATACATTAACTAATTCGGGCACAATGATTAATGTGTGCAACCGCCTTTAACTCTGCCTCCCAGATGCGGGTCCTATGGCTTAGAGAAATTAATAAACTTGAGCATGGTCATTCAGTTGCAGAGAAGAGCTAGGATTTCAGCTCAGGTCCATCTGACTTCCCTGTAGCTCTCCTAGCCCCTGGGCAGGGCTGTTGTCCTGGGAGCTTTGAAATAAACTCTGTTGGAATATTCAAGTTCTGACTCATGCCCTCCTTCTTCCAGCTTCCTGACAATCCAGTATGCAAGGGGAGGAAAGGGGGAATCAGGGAGGTGAATCCCACTTTATTCCTCTCCTAGGGGTGGCTCTCTGCTCAAATTCCTAGAGATGGGGTAGATTGACCCCTGAGATGGAATGACAGGGAATAATGAGAAGTCTGCAGGGGGTCATTTTGCTGTCCCCACACAATATATCAGCCTGTGGGGTACCCATCTGGACTTGGTCTTGGTTGCTTCTTTATTTTCCCATCTGAAAGCTCAATTGGTTGGTTATTCTTGTTTCTGATAACACTTTAGCCCGGTTCGGCTCTTGCTTGGCTCTTGCTGACTCCTCACGGTCCTTCCCGTGAACATTGCTCCTTCAGCTGCCAGCAGCGGAATAGGAATGCTACAGGAAAGCCAGGGAGCCCCAGGGCAACGCTGCCTTGGCAGCTGGCTCTTTGATTTGGCAAAGACAGGCAAGAGTACCAAAGAACACAAATATTCCCATATTTCTTTTGGGAAGAATTAATGGATAAGTGCTTTAACAAAGACAGTAATACGATGAAAAGAGGCTGAGAAGAAAGAGGTAAGGCGAAGAGACTTTTGACTCCATAAGAAGCCGGCACTGGAACTCATCTCCTCGGCTGGGAGGATGACTTGTCTACTTTACACTCACTCAGACAAGAGTCTTATCGCCTATGTTCTTATCTGTTGCTTCTGCACTGTCAGAGCTTCACACATTTTGGTTTTCTGGGGTGGGAACAAAAAACATTCTTTTCCCCAAAGCTAACTATGACAATAGTGAGGATGATCATGATGGTGATGCATATCATGCATATAAGACACCATGCTAACCATTTTAGAGGATAGTGATGATTAATGATAATGAAGACTCACAATTTCATAGTTTATTATTACTAGGCAAATGTTCTAGCTGATATACATATATTTATAAGCTCATCTCATAGGCTGGGTGAATGAATATATATGTTACATATATATAACATATATATTCAAATAATAGTACATTAGTTAATGGATGTATTAATATTAATGTTTACAGCAAAAGTATGAGATAGGTACTATTATTATCCCACTTTACAGATGAAGAAACTGAAGAACAAAGGGTTTAACTGACTTGCTCAAGGTCATGACTCTGAAAGGTAGGTAATTTATCCCCCAGGAAACTAAGGTTCAGAGGGAGTTAGTAACCTGTTCAAGGTCACACACAGTGAGAAAGTGGTGAAACTGAGTTTCAAACCAAATCTAGGCTCCAAAGCATATGCTATTAGCCACCATGCTTAACTCTCTAATTCTCTCTATAGATATAGATATATGTACAGACACATACATATACATACACACATAGGTATGCAAACAAACATACACATCCGTACAACCTAGAAAACCAGAGGTTTGATGGAGTCAAATGGCCATCCTGCGTTTTTCTCCAAGCAATTGGGACTTTTAGGTTCTAAGATAGCATTTCTTAGTGCCTCTGAAAATGTCATGTCTTACTATATACAATGAAAAGGACTATATTTGAAAGTGACCTGAGATACATGGAAAAGGAAACTTGAGGCCCTTCTAGGCCTTGTCCTTCCACCTGTGAGTTGAAAGGATCAATATTTTGGAACCTGAAACCCACCTTATTTAAGAAGTTCTGCCTGAGAGAAATGTTCCAGGCGTGTAAGTAAGAAGTAAACTGAGAACCTACCCCATCTTCTCTCCTCCTTATCTCTTCTGTTTCTCTATTCCTGTACTTGCTCTGAATTTCAGTGTCTCCAGCAATAAAAATATATATGCTAAAAACTTAGGTTTACCACTGCAAACAAATAAATAGGCCCTATCATCTGAAAGATCCCAGTTACAGCTTTCCTTTCTCTTTCTTCTTCCTCCAGGATAAGAGAACAATAGTAATTAAAATGGAAGCATTAGGAAACCCACAGCATACTGTGAACACCACTTGCCTAGGAGATTGCCCAGCTGCAGATTCCACTTTTTCTCCCAAATGAACAGCAACTCCTGTCTTGCAATGCCAAGGCCATAATCAAAACCTACCTGCTGGATGAGCAGCACAGGACTGTGAGGGTGCTGGGTCCCCTCTGAGCCAAAGCTGTGGGAGCTACACCACTTGGGCCTTTTTTTTTTTTTTTTTTTTTTTTTGCCAGGACAGAATAAACACTGGCACCCATAGCATTAGGGGCAGGCTTGCCCTAGCAGAAGGGCACAATTGTGACTGGAAGCCAGGCCCCTGTGGCTTTTAGTTTTATGTATCTCAAATTCTAATTGATTTGCAACCGCATCAGGAAGGGTTCTGCTGCATGTCTCTGCTACATCAGGCTGGACGGCCCTATAGCACTAGAGCTGTGGAGTTCTCTGGAGCTTGGGCTTGGAATGACTGAGTCCATTCCCAAAGGTGACTCCATGCATGAGTCAGAGAGAAAAGAAGACGGTAACTGTGAGCCTTCATTTCTTTTCTGCATTTTCCCTTGGAAGCCACACAGCGATAGATGCTGGGTAAACCCTGTTGCTATCAATGCCAGATGCAAAGTACATGTGTTGTCAAACTAGGATTAATTTGTTATTTTGCCTTTAAGTAGGTTAAGCTTTTTTAAGCAGGGTAATTAAGATTATGACTAGACAACAAATGAAAGAAATCACAGTGCTTAATGAGGGTATGGTAGTTACCCTTGCATAGAAAGGATAACAAGTTTGTTTTTATTGGTAGGATAAAAGATTAAAAAAAAAAAGGAAAGACTACGATAAAAGATACATAGGTACACAGCTCCATCCTCAATCTTCTGGTAGAAATGGGAGCACGTCTGACCACTAAAGTAACTGGACTGTCCCTTTTGGAACTCCTTTTAAAGAAAGGTTTCCCCCTTCTCCCATTGCTTGTTGGTTCCTTAGATTATCTGGGGTTACTGACTTCAAAATACTAAAATCATAGTCCTTTACCTTAAAAAATAAAGGAGGTGATGTTGGCACAAATACTTTCTGATCCAGGTACCAGATAAAAACTGAAAAGAACTTGGTGAGAAATAGAAAGGCCTAAAGGAAGAAAGAGGAGCCATCAGAAAGGGGGTGGAAACTCTCTCTCTGTCAATAAACTGTTTCTCAGTCTGTCCTCCACTCCCAGGACTCCTTGCCAGTGGCTGTCCATAGCTCCCACTGTCTCTCCCAAATAAATTCAGGAGACTGTTGACCAAGTCTCCTTGGTTCTAATTGCCCCTCCCACCACTCCATCCTCCACACCACAGACAGACTGATGGCTCTAAGAGGCTAGCTTGTTCATACCACATCCCCATTTAAATTTTGTCCTAGAACATAGAAATTCCACCTTGAGGAGTGTCTCCTATAAGTAATACTTGCATGTCTTTAAAGATAAGAATATTCAAATCAGCATTGTGTATCAACTGGCAACCTATTTAATGTCTATCATTAGTGGATTGCTTAAATAAACCATGGTTCAACCACATAATGGGAAATCACGGAGCTGTGGAAAAGAATGAAATAGATCTAAATGTGCCAGATGTGTTGATATAAAACAATCTCAAGATTCACAGCAAGGTTGGCATTCCCGTCGTGGCGCAGTGGTTGATGAATCCGACTAGGGGCCATGAGGTTGCTCAGTGGGTTGACAATCCGGCATTGCCATAAGCTGTGGTGTGGGTTGCAGACGCGGCTCGGATCCCACATTGCTGTGGCTCTGGCGTAGGCTGGCAGCTGCAGCTCCGATTGGACCCCTAGCCTGGGAACCTCCATGTACCGCGGGAGCGGCCCAAGAAATGGCAAAAAGACAAAAAAAAAAAAAAAAAAAAAAAAAAAAAAAGAGAAAAGAGATGTTTATACATAAACTATTCCTACAAAAAATACACAAGAAGTTAGTGATCACTGTTGCTTCCCAAGAGGGAGGCTGTGGAACTGAGGCTCTAGGGTGCCAAAGATTCTTTTCATTGTATTTGCTCTTTGTAGATTTTAAAATAACATGTAGATATCACATTTGTAATTAGAAACACTAATTTAAAAAGCAAAAACAAAACCCTCCATATAATGAAAGCACTTCATCAGCATCTAACAAAGCACTTCATTACCAGGCCCCAGCCTACCTTTGAATCCTCTTCTATTGGCTCAGGTCACACCATGCCATTTGCCAGTACCTGACCTGTTCCTCCTAGCCAAGGCTGGGTCTCCTCATCTACATATGGAAGATAATAATAGTGTCCATTATACAGAGTTTTTTGAGAATTAAATGAGATAAAACATAAGTACTCAGAACAGGGTCCAGCAAATAATTTCTCCATAAATGTTAGTTGCTATTATTTTGTTTTATTCCAAGGCCATTCTCTTCTGAGGAAAGGCCCTTGCTCCATTCTCTGCCTGATGAAAGGCTGCTTGCACTCCATGATCTAGCTCAAAGGTCATCCTCTCCATGTTCTTTATAACCTCTGAGCTCTGAGCACTTTGTTAATACCCTTGGTACAGTGCTCTTCATATTCTATCATTATTAATAATGTATAGGTCTTCTTTTCTCCTTATCTTATGGGTATATAGAACAAAAAACAGTGACGTAGATAATTTTATAAAATCTAATTTAAGTTTTCCATAATTATTTAGAGAAATTAATATAATGAAAGCAGTACAAATCCCCAGAAGATGCAGCATGTATGAATCATGGCAATCAAAATCCTCTCGCAGTGTGTCTGCTAATGGTTTCCCCACTGTGTGACACTAGAGGAACCTTCTGGGAAATAGAGATTAGCATTAGTGCCAAGATTCCCCCCAAGGTGATCCAAGCACTTCACACCATTTTTGTTGTCAGGTCTCACTGTTCACAGTTCATCTTTCTTGCCAGAACACGGGGCCAGCTTTTAGTACTTAGTAATATAGATTGTGAGCTAACGCTTGGCTGATGTCTAATTTAAAAGATTGACTGTGCATTAAAAGCCTTACAAGACCAAAAAAAAAAAAATGACTTGAATAAATCATTACAAGAGCATTCTTTTGGCTGATTATCATTTTGGATTTGAGTCTCTAATATTAACACAATAGCATATTCATTTGTCCTCCATGCTCATGTGAAAAATAATATATTATTCAGAGACACAAAGCACAATTCCAGACTTTAAATATCTAAGAGAAGGAAAAGTTTTTCTAGAGTGATATATCTCTGTGGATAATGTGTTATCAGAATCATCTGGAGGTACTTGTTTAAGACTCAGGTTCTCAAGCTCACCCAAGGCCAACTAAATTAGAATCTCAGGCAATAAGGACCCCGGAATCTGCTTTTTCACAAGGATGCTTTGGTGATTCTTGTACATGAAAACTTGAGAGCCACTGATTTATGATAACATTCAGGAAATTCAGCTTGAATAAGAAGGTAAAGCAAATGTAAAGACCTCATGAAACATCAAGTTCACCAAATCACCAAATAACTAATGTGTGTCACTCTCCTCTTTTGTGCTCTTTGGGCACAGGCTTTTGGTTTTGCTAAGCACCTCGCTCCATGTCATGTTTGCAGAAATGCCAAGGATATAGCAAACTTTGGACAAATGTGGAGAACCGAAACATGGTCAGCTAGTGATTAATTCTCTTTCTCTTAGGCTGTGCAGTAAGTTCCCCAGTTCTAATTAGAACTATTTTCCTGTGTATCTCAGGCCTGATCAGGAATAATGGTCACAGGAAGGAAAAGGGAAAGCAACATAGTTTGTCTTGAAGCTCAAGTAATAAGGAACCCAAATAATAGACTGGATCAAAACTGTCCTTTATCCTTCACGCCCATTTGTTTTGCATTTTTAAATGCTTTTCTTTTGAGTAGGTCCAGTTGCCTTTCCAGTACTTCTTTATACAACTCTGTAAGCACATGGCATAAAGGTAATAATCAAGAGCAACACACTCGACTCTTCTTCCTCACCCACAGGAGACAAGTCAGGTCAGTATGATTTGGGAGTCATTGTGCCTTATGAATGAATCTATATATCAACAGAGATTTACTGAAAAGCCATGGTCTCTAGTGAAAAGAGCATTTGTTTTCAAGTCAATATCTATGTTTAAGACCCACCTAACTTTTCTTAGATAGAAAATCTTAATGAAGCATTTCACATCTCCTTTCTGAACCATAGTTTTATCTGCAAGATAATAAGAATTCCCACTTTCAGATTGTTATCATAAGGATAAAAGAAATAATATTGGAAAATCACTACAATATTGTCTTGGAGGGATTTAATAACATGCCATCAATTCAATCATCAAATAACAAAGCATCTATGATTTCCTACTATGTTGTAGCAATAGCTGTGTTGCTCTGAGAAATACTAATAGTAGTACAATTATCCTTAAGCTACTGTGGTGCTTATCAAGAGGAAAACTGAAACAGCTTTTCTCTAACAGTATCGTGTAGACATTATTTAAGTAATAGTATAAAATGCGTCATAAGGCAGTAGATGAAAAAGTGCTAGAGTAAGGGTTTAACTAAAAAATGAAATAGGGAGTTCCCATTGTGGCTCAGTGGTAACAAACAGGACTAGTATCCATGAGGATTTGGGTTCGATCCCTGGCCTTGTACAGTGGGTTAAAGACCTGTCGTTGCCATGAGCTGCAGTGTAGGTCACAGATGTGGCTCAGATCTGGCACTGCTGTGGCTGTGGCCTAGGTCAGCAGCTGCAACTCTGATTAGACCCTCTAGGCAGAGAACTTCCATGTGGTGGAGGTGCGGCCCTAAAAGGACAAAAAAGACAGAAAGACAGAAAGAAAGACAGAAAGAAAGAAAGAAAGAAAGAAAGAAAGAAAGAAAGAAAGAAAGAAAGAAAGAAAGAAAGAAAGAAAGAAAGAAAGAAAGAAAGGACAAAGGAGCTTAAGCTGTAGGAGATGGGAAATAAACTAAAAATACAGTCTTAAAAGAGGACTTTAAAGAGATTATCAAAAGGAGAAATGATGAAAAAAATGTAACAAGCTGGTAGACAAAATAGGAAAAGATGATAAAGAAGAAATGAATTAGAGTCAGGGTGAGAAATAGGGAATTCAGAAAGAGATTATTATTTGGAGAATAAAGTATAAAGATCTAGAACCTGGAGCCCACACACTTGAATTTGAATCCCCCATCTACCACTTACTATCCACGAGTTTTTAGAAATGAGAATACATATATGTATGTGTGACTGGGTCACCTTGCTATGTAGTAGAAAATGGACAGAACACTGTAAACCAGCTGTAATGGAAAAAAATAAAAATCATTTTAAAAAAAGAAACGTTACTTAACATCACTAGCCAGTTTTCTCATTTGTAAAATAATAATAATATGTCTATCACAGGATTGTGAAAGTCAAATGAGAAAATACATAAATTTTCTGACACATAGTAGGTCCTCTAAAAGATGTTTTTTATGTTACATCCCCCACTGAATTTAAACTTTATTCATCCCCTTTTAATAATGAGAAACCTCTAAATACTATTATTTAGAAACAAGGTTTCTCTATGAAAACTATTGTAGTGAATCAACAACTACAGTTTACTTTTGTTAATTACTATATTCTTCAATAATTCAAGGAGAGTTCTCAAAACTGGCCTAGCTTTATGGCAATTCAAGAGGAGATTTCTAGGCAAACTCTGTGGCATGGTCAGATCATTTTAAGGGGAGTCTCTGTGCCAAGCCCTATTTACCAGATGGTTCAGTCTTGGATCCACTGAAATTGTGAATGTTAGCAGGCACATTGTGGGGTGATTTTGATTGTCTGGGACACTGTATAAGGGGAGGCGTGCTTTAAGGTAATCAAAGCATAAACTCTATAGGGCTTTATGGATTAAGGTCACAGCTCCTCGATGAATACATAATGCCCTAACGATGATTCCCATTTGCTCATCCAAAGGAGAAATGGAACAACAGAAGGGAGGTGGCTTTTATTTCCATTATGCTGTACTAAATGACTCCAGGACTCACGGCAATTTCCTATCAGGGCCTCTCCCTTTTACTACAGTTTCTTATTCACGCAGTATGTAGGAAAATTGAACAGTTTTATAAAAATTAAGATGAACTTCATTAAAGAGTTAAAGATGAAATGTTGAGTCAGAGTCCCCAAGAATAAGATAAAGCTCAAGGCTTGGTCTTTCACATTGTTAGAAGTATTATTTTATTAAATACTGGACACAAGGCCAAATCAAATACAATTGATACAATATTGGTGTGACATGCAAAAGAGAATTTGGGTTGGGCATGGTGGAGAAGGGGAGAGAAAAGCACATATGAAGATTAAATCTCACAAGTTAGGAATGAAACAGGAAAGTACTTCCAAGTCAATCAAGCATTTTTTCATCTTCTTCCAAAGACACCAATGCTCATTTGAAAATATTGGCCATTGAATTATCTTAGATACACCACATAAAAACATGTTATCTATCACTTGCTTAGTTGCTTTATGATGTTGGGTAAAGCTATATCTTCTGATTCAGAAATCCCAACTAAAATGTCCTGTGGCCCAAACAAAAGGGAGAATTTTGATAACAGATGTGCTGGCCTCTCAGAGCTGATTATGTCAGATCTTACAAATGACCAAACTTTCTGTAGTATAAGTGATAAATTGAATCATGGCAGGAAAAAGAAAAAGACTCCCCCTGGCTCTTAGGTATTTTGATTTGAAAAATGGAGTTTCAATCATCCTTTTCATTTCTATGAAAATTTTAATCAAACTACAGAAAAACAAAAGGTTGTTGATATCTTGTTAAAATGGAAGTAGACTTTGCTCATCTATCTGTATATTCAGAAGACATACAATACAAATGTAAATTTTGGAAACTTCCGATCTAGAAACTTCTTGTCAAAGTAAATAAAAAGATCTTACATGCCATATTCAACACACCTGTATGCAACGTTACTGACAAAAAAAAAAAAAAGAGTGTGATTTGTTTGCCTATAATACTAAGGTTTTCATAATAAAAACATAGGTCACTTTTTAATTTCTTTAAAATGTGCAGAAACACTTAATAACATTATTAACTGTATAGAAGTGGAAAGATGTTGCCTCCTTAGACATGCACTCACAAGAGTGCATTGTTGCTGGCCACAGAAAAGATGTTAAATCATATTTTCAAAGTGTGGGACAATAAGAATGTCCTTCTCTAATATGAAAATATATTTAGAGTGAGGGTGGAAAAAAGATTACAGTAAAACAGAAACGTACACATTGTTTTTCTGAAACTGTTCAATGATCATTGAAGAGGCCATAAGGAACCTAGAAAAGCATGATGGACTGGCTGCATGTGAATTGTTCAATGTTATTTGTAGGTTTCAACAAAACTCATACAGTGGGAAAAAATGACTCTTTTTTGGAGAAGTAAGTCTGTTTTAAAACATAAAATAGCGGCCAAGTTAAATAGGACTTTCTCTTTTCTTTACTAAAACTGTAGCTTACTTGGAATTCAACTTCAATTTCACAAGTTCAGATTACCTTTATGCTTTAAAACCATTTTCTCTGAGAAAGAGCGTTTAATTTATGATGACATCCAATGTACTTAAGATGTTTAAAAACGATGAACAGATTAGGTATGGATAACCTACATGACTGACTTCTACGTGCAAAGGATCCGAATGTTAAGCAGCTGGTCTACCAAAACAAGCGTGTAGATACAAAATGAATGGACATTTTGGGAGACCTAAAAACTAATACCTGCAAGTCTAAAAAGCTGCTGTTATTACCCATTAAAATCCCAAGTATTCAATGCCCAGATTGTTGAGAAGATATTTGAATCAATGAAAGAACCAATCTCATTGTTATTTTTTTGTTCTTAGATACAAGTACTATCTGTTTAATTAGTATGGATCTTAAAAATACTATAGCCTGAAATTATTTAAAATCCAATCAAGAGATATTATCTTATTTAAAATAACAATCAAGACATGAATTAAATCATTGCATTAGAGGAAAGAAATATTATCAAAATACTATTAAATCTTCCTCACACATGTAATTAATTTGTCCTACTATTAATTACTATTAATTACCACCATTAACTAGTATTATTGCTTTGGTTTAAACAATAGCATTTATATAACAGAAAAGTGAATAATATAGAACTTACTATAGAGACATCCATTTTTCATCTTTATGTTAAACTATTAATAACACAGAAAGTATTTTTTATATACTATAGATAGGTATCTCCCAGGTGGGAGCATTAATAAGGTTTTCACTCTAATTCTCTCCCAGACCAATCCTGCTCCCTCACCCACCTGATGCTCCCCAAAGCACTCTTCAGTAATCTTCACATAACTCTCAGTCAGCGAGTCTGATTCTGGGGAACCCAGTAACAATGACCAGCACAGAAATGGCTCCTTCCTTCATGAACTTATAATCTAGCAGGAAAGAAAAACATCAAACATGTAACCCTCCCCTCCTCAAAAAAAAGTATGTGGCAAGGAAGGCTAGGGAATCTACAGGGGATGAGGGATGAGAGAAGGTCAAACTGGAAGAGCTAACCTGGCCAGGGAAGGCTGCCCCAAGGAAGAGATAGCTAGTTAATTTTCTGGAGGCTAGAAACGACACCATCTGCAAGCCCAGGTTTGCAGCATTGGAATAAATCCAGGGCTGCAAGCTAGTTGCCTAGACAGCAGATTCAGGATGACAGCAGACTTTGGCCATTATAATGTTCTATAAAAACTCAGGTCCAATGTAATCCTTTTTTTTTTTTTTTGTCTTTTTGCCATTTCTAGGGCCGCTTCTGTGGCATATTGGAGGTTCCCAGGCTAGGGGTCTAATCCCAGCTGTAGCTGCTGGCCTATGCCAGAGCCACATCAACGCGAGATCTGAGCCGCGTCTGCAACCTACACCACAGCTCAGGGCAAAGCCAGATCTTAACCCACTGAGCTAGGCCAGGGATCGAACCGCAACCTCATGGTTCCTAGCTGAATTCATTAACCACTGAGCCATGACAGGAACTCCTGTAATCCTATTTTTTAAATCAGTAATTTTTTTTCTTTTTTTTTTTTGGCTTTCTTCTTTTTAGGGCAGCACCCACGGCATATGGAGGTTCCCAGGCTAGGGGTTGAATCGGAGCTGTAGCCACCGGCCTACATTGTAGCCACAGCCATAGCAATGCCAGATCCAAGCCGTGTCTGCGACCTACACATTACTTCAAAGGCGAAGTAAAGGCAAAATAGAAGCATAATTGATGATTTAACTGACTATGTTCAAATGTACTTTCCTAATCTGGGGGTCTGCCTAGAACTTTTCCCCAGTCTTTTCAATCACTCTATCTCATCTTTTTCCTTAGGAAGCTGCTGCTGCCTTGTGCTCGCTAGTGAACAGCCTCACCTTCCAGTCTTTCATTAGTTTAAAGACTTCCCCTAGATAGTCTTTCTGGGAATGATCTTCCCACAATATGACCAGCTCTGATAAGACGCCTTTTAAAATCTCCTCCCGCTTTTTAAGAAACAAGTGATTACCTAATTCCCACTTCTGCTTTGTGATCAGAGAGAACTGAGTTGGCAGCCTAGCTTCACTATACATTCTTGGTCAGGTTATTTAATCCCGCAGAGCCTCAGTTTTCTTATCTAGAAAAAAAAATCACAATTTTGCAAGGTTGTTGAGGGATTATGTAATGTGTCTACAACCTTATGTACAACAACAATAAGATAATACAGCAGATTTATCTGCTATGGTATTCTAGTATTCTCAATTAGTCTTGGACATTACCTTGTTCTCAGAATAATTTCTGAAAGACAGAGACAGAGAGATTTTAATTGAATCCAAATAACACAGAAATATTTCCAAAGAGCCAGCTATCTAGCTCTTAGCTGGATGGCCATTAAAAAAAATAATGAGCTCAGAATAAAACTTTTCCTTACTGGCTAAATTCTAGAAACATTCAAAAGAATGTAAACTTATTGATTTTAGCTCCCATCTGCTCGACTTGCATCTCATTTCCTCAACAGTAGGATTAAAAGAGAAAAAGCAATGAGTAATGGAATGTCTGGGGCAGATTTCGGACACATGAGATAAACTCCAAGTGTCTAAACTTGCACATATATCAGCTTATATCTCTTTCTGATCTTCCTTGTAGAAGTACATTCCTTTGGTTTATCCTCACTTGATCTCTTCCATTTTCCCACTGAGGACTGACCAGAATCTGCTTTAACCATACCCTCAGTAGCAGAATGAATTCCACCATCTCTTTTGGTGGGGTGTCATTTGTCAATGAGAATAAGGGCCTCAACTGTGATGAGGAAGCCCTGAATATCCATAGCCAACTGCCGGCTATTGTGCCTCCCTCCTGCCTTATGCCTGATACCCCAGCCCAACTAGCTAGGTGTCAGAGGTAACATTCCTCTCTGAGGTTTCAATATTCCCATCATGACTCTGCTTGATGACTTCCATTATTTGTTTTTATATATTGAGGAAGATGAGATTTTTAAGTTACAGGCGGATAAAAGCAACCAATCAGATGCCACTTACCACTTAAAAAGAAATGGATTGAATATCACCTTATTTGTTTTAATTCCTGGCCCTCTACAACATACCATAACCTCTGGTTAAAACTGCTAACTTCCTAGATCCCAGTCACTCTTACTTTTAAGTGATTTTACTTTTTATTATGAAATACATCATATATGGAGTTCCTGTCGTGGCACAGAGGAAATGAATCTTACTAGGAACCATGAGGTTGTGGTTCGATTCCTGGCCTCACTCAGTGGGTTAAGGATCTGGCATTGCCATGAGCTGTGATATAGGTCACAGATGTGCTTGGATCCTGCGTTGCTGTGGCTGTGGTGTAGGCCAGCGGCTACAGCTCTGTTTCAACCCCTAGCCTGGAACCTCCACATGCCGTGGGTGTGGCCCTGAAAAGACAAAAAGCCAAAGAAAAAAAAAAAAAAAGAAAAGAAAAAAAGAAAGAAGGAAATATGTCATGTATGAAAAGGAATATATAAAGCATAAGTGTAGATTAAAAAGCAATTGCAAAGCAAACAGTTTCTCTCATTTACATCCATTAAGAAATGATAGAGTATTAATACTTCAGAGAGTTTCTCTTCCTTTCCGTAGCTGTAACCACTATTCTAACTTTTGCGATAATCATTGTTAATAGTTTTATCACTTACATATGTTATCCTATAACAATGTAATTGATTTTTGCCCATCTTAGAATTTTATATAAACAGAAAAGTACTAGCTTTTATTTTGTGGCTTGCTTATTTCACTCCATGATCTGTTTCTGAGGTTCATTCATACTGATGTATAGATATAATTAGTTAAGTTTTTCTGCTCTATATTAATTCGCTAAATTACTTTCCTATATTCCAGTTTCTTATATCCATTCCACTACTGGTGGACATTTGTTTCTCCATATGCATTTTACTCCACTTATACTTTCATGCTGTTGTCCCAGACTAAGAGACTCCTTTTTTTCTCCTCATGTACTCAGTTCTCACAAAATATAAATAATGTGTTTCCTGACTCTTCCTCATCAGTTCACTGTCTGTTCTCTGGATTATAAATGCATATCTTCATTAATTAATTAAATACTGTGAGTACTTAGTGCTAGGAACTTAGATTCAATACTACACAGTTTAATATTCAGTAGAGCTCACAAATCTTTTACCAACACTGTTGGACTCGTAATAGTGCTCAATTAGTACATGTTAATCCTTGGTTGAGAATAATAACAATAACAACAGTAATAATAATAGTGGTAGTAACAGTAATAGCTAACATTTATTGTATTCTTATCATGTGCAAGATCGCTATTCTCAGAGCATTACAAGTAATAACGTATTTAGTCCTTACAACAATAGTATGAAATAGGTACTACATGACTATTATAATTTTATATATTAGAAAACTAAGACCAGAGAAATTACATCATGTGCCCAAAGTCATACAGCTAGTGAGTGTTAGAAGGAATAGAAACTTAAATATAATCAATTTAGTTATTTCATGCTGATTTACAAAGGTATAATCATAACATTAATAGTAACAATTATTACTTGTTGAATATCATCACTGTACTAAATACTAAATTCAGACCCCTCACATAATCTCAGTAATTCTCACAATAATTCATTATGATGGGTACTACATTTCCAACTTAAAGCAAGGAAACTGAGGTACATAAAGGTTAAGTAACTTGCTTAAATAGGTAGTAAGTGGCAGCTGAGATTTGAACCTAAATATTTCTGAACTCAACATTTTTGCCCTGGCCTACCTTCCTGGAGATTTTACCAGCTCTTTGGCATTGATGTTTTTCCTTATTAAATCCTAATTTCTTTTCCCTCCCCCTCCCCCATCTTTGTGTGCATGTGCGTGTGTGTGTGTGTGTGTGTGTGTGTGTGTTTTAGGACCACACCCACAGCACATGGAGGTTCCCAGGCTAGGGGTCAAATCAGAGCTGTAGCCACTGGCCTACATCTCAGCCATAGCAACTCCAGATCCCAGCCATATCTGCGACCTACACCCCAGCTCATGGCATCACCAGATCCTTAACCCAATGAGTGAGGCCAGGGATCGAACCTGCATCCTCATGGTTACTAGTCACATTCATTTCCACTGAGCCACAACAGGAATTACTCCGCCATCTTTTTTACCGCCTTTCATTACAGGATGTGATGGGAAATAAAACCTATCAAATCAACCTTCCAATGTGCAATGATGTTGAGGGTAGAGAGGTCATCACTGGTTGGAGTAATAGTACTAGACACTCCAAAAACCTTTTTTTACCAATGCTATTCCATGTTTGTACCATAAAGGATTGGGTATACTACAGAAAGAAAAAGTGATCCAGGGTGACCATCAACTGCTCACCTGGTTGACTCTAGTGACTAATATTGCTAAGACTAATATCAAAGATTATACTGCCATGTTTTTTCTGGGAATTTTATGGTTTCAAGTCATAGCAATTAAGTCTTTAATCCATTCCGAGTTTATTTTTGCATATGCTATGGGGAATTCATCCAGTTTGATTCTTTTGAATGTAGCTTTGCAATGTTCCCAATTGTATATTCTTACCTAATTTGTCATAGATTAATTGACCATATAAGTGTGGGTTTATTTCTGAACAATCCACTCTGTTCCATTGATCTGTGTGTGTCTGTTTTTGTGCCAGTACCATATAATTTTAATTACTGTAGCTTTGTATTATAGTTTGAAATCTGGGAGTGCGATACCTCCAGCTCTGTTCTCCTTTCTCAAGATTGTTTTGGCTACTCAGGGTCTTTTGTTTTTCCATAAAGTTTAGAAATATTTGTTCTAGTTTTGTAAAAAATTCCATTGGTAATTCAATAGGGATTGCATTGAATCTGTAGATTTTTGTGGTACTATGGTCATTTTAACAATATTAGTTTCTTTTTTTTTTTTTTTGCACTTTAGGGCCATACCCATGGCATATGGAGGTTCCCAGGCTAGGGGTCTAATTGGAGCTACATTTGCCAGCATATGCCACAGCCACAGCAATACAGGATCCAGGCTTCATCTTCGACCCACACAACAATTCATGGCAAGATCCTTAACCCAGAGATTGAACCCGCAACCTCATGGTTCCTAGTTGGATTGGTTTCTGCTGCACCACAATGAGAACTCCCCTAACAACATTAATTATTGCAATTCATTAACACAATGTATCTTTTCACTTGTTTGTGTCACCTGCAATTTCTTTCATCAGTGCCTTACCGTTTTTGAGTATAAGTCTTTTCCCTCTTTGGTTAGATATATTTCTAAATATGTTATTCTTTTGGATGCAATTATAAATATGATTTTCTAACTTCTCTTCTTGATAGTTCATTGTTAGTATATAAAAATGAACAGATTTCTGTATCCTACAATTTTATCAAATTTCTTTATTAGTCTAATAGGTTTTTTGGTGGCATCTTTAGGATTTTCTATATATAGCATCATGTCATCTACCAACAGTAATGGTTTTACTCTTCCTTTCCAATTTGGATTCCTTTTATTTTTTTTTTTCTTGTATGATTATTGTGGATAGGATTTCTAATACCATGTTGAATAAAAATGGTAAGAGTGGGCATTCTTTTCTTGTGCCTAATCTTAGATTAAATGCTTTCAGTTTTTCACCACTAAATATGATTTTTAAAAATTTTTTATTATGGTTGATTTACAATGTTGTCAATTTCTGCTGAACAGAAATATGATATTGATTGCAAGTCTCTCATACATAACCTTTGTTATGTGAGTTATGTTCCCTCCATACTTCTTTTGTTGAGAGTTTTTAATCACAAATGGATGTTGAATTTTGTCAAAAGGTTTTTCTGCATCTGTTGAGATGATATGTGATTTTTATTATTCAGTATTTAATGTGGTATTTGAGATTTTTCTTGTTTTCTGTGGTCGGCTTTTATCACTATAAACTTCTCTCTTAGAAATGCTTTTACTGAGTCCCATAGATTTTGGACCATCGTGTCCATTTTCATTTGTCTCTAGATATTTTTTTTTATTTTCTTTTTGACTTTTTCAGTGACCCGTTGATTGTTTAGCAGCATATTGTTTAGTATCCATATGTTTGTGGTTTTTGCAGTATTTTTTCTTGTAGTTGATTTCAACTCTCATAATGTTGTGCTCAGAAAAGATGCCTGATATGATTACAATCTTAAATTTACTGAGATTTTTGGGGGCCTAGGACATGCTCTATGCTGGAGAATATTCTGTCTACACTTGAAAATAATATGTATTCTGCTGCTTTTGGATGGAATGTTCTATATACATCCATTAAGTTCATCTGGTTTAATATGTCATTTAAGGCCAGTTTTTCCCTACCAATTCTCTGTCCGTTGATGTAAGTAGGGTGTTAAAATCCCCTACTATTATTGTGTTACTATTCATTTGTCCCTTTATGTCTGTTAATATTTGCTTTATGTACTTAAGTGATCCAATGTTGGGTGAATATTTTTTTAAAATTGTTATATCTCGTTGGATCAATCGCTTTACCATTATGTAACATCCTTGTTTCTTGCTACAGTCATTGTTTTAAAGTTTATTTTGTCTGATACAAGTACTGCTACTTGAGGTTTTTTTTTTTTTTTTTGACTTCCATTTGCATGACATATTTTTTTCCATCCCCTCACTTTTAGTCTGTCTTGAAATCTGAAGTGAGTTTCTTGTAGGTGGCATATACACGGGTCTTATTTTTCAACCCAGTTGGCCACTCTTAATCTTTTGATTGGAGCATTTAGTATATTTACATTTAAAATAATTAGTGATAGGTATGTACTTGTTGAAATTCTGTTGTTTTCTGCTTGTTTTTGTAGTTCTTTTTTAGTCTCTTTTTTCCCTTTTGCTCTGTTCCCTTGAGTTGATGACTATCTTTAGTGTTATTTCTGGATTCCTTTCTCTTTTGTGTATGTATCTCTTATAGGTTTTTGGCTTGTGGTTACCATGAGGTTTATATGTAGCTGTCTGTCTCTATCTATCTATCTATCTATCTATCATCTGATTATTTTAAGTTGCTGAATTCTTAATGTCAAATGCATTTGAGCAACACTGCACTTTTATTACCCTCCCCCCATGATTACTATTTTTAACATATTTTACATTTTTTGTTTGGTGTATTCTTTAACTACTTATTGTGGTTATAGATGACTTTACTACTTTTGTCTTTTAACTATCCTACTAGCTTTATAAGTGATTGATTTTATAAATTTTGCTGTATGTTTGCCTTTACCAATGAGATTTTTTTCTTTCATAATTTTCATACTTCTAGTTGTGGTCTTTTCTTTGAATATATCATGCCACTCCCTTCTGGCCTGAAAATTTCTGCTGAAAAATCAGCTGACAGCCTTATTGGGATTCCCTTTTTTCTCTTGCTGCCTTTATTATTATTATTTTGTCTTTTAGGGCCATACCCACAGCATATGTAGGTTCCCAGGCTAGGGGTCCAATCAGAACTGCAGCTGCTGGCCTATGCCAGAGCCATAGCAACTTGGGATCCAAGCTACGTCTGTAACTTACACCGCAGCTCATGGCAATGCCAGATCCTTAACCCACTGAGCAAGGCCAGGGATCAAACCCACATCCTCATGGATCCTAGTCAGGTTCGCTAACTGCTGAGCCATGTTGGGAACTCCTCTTGCTGCCTTTAAAATTCTTTGTTTTTGACTTTTGCCATTTTAATTATGGTGCGCCTTAGTGTGGATCTCTTTGAATTCATTTTCTTTGGGACTCTCTGTGATTCCTGGACCTGGCTCTTATTTCTTTTTCCACATTTGGGAAGTTTTTGACTCTTATTTATTCAAATAATTTCTCTTACACTTTCTCTCTCTCTCTTTTCTCCTACTGGGACCCCTGTAAGGACAATGTTAGTATGCTTGATGTTGTCCTAGAGGTCTCTTAAACCAAACTCATTACTTAAATTTTTTCTTTTTCTTTCTTTTTTTTTTTTTTTTTTTTGTTCAGCTTGGTAATTTCCACTACTCTTTCAGCTCACTGATCCAGTCCTCTGTGTCATCTAATTGACCATTGATTCCTTCTAGTGTATTTTGAATTTCAGTTATTGTATGCTCCAGCTCTATTTGGTTCTCCATTTTATCTTCTCTTTGTTAAACTTCTCATTGTGTTGATCAATTATTTTCCTAAGTTCATCGAGCATCTTTATAATCTTTACATTGAACTCTTTATCAGGATATTGCTTAGCTCTACTTCATTTTGTTCTTGTAGGGTTTTGTTTTGTTCTTTTGTTAGGAACATATTCCTCTGTCTCCTCATTTTGCTTAATTCTCTGTGTTTGTTTCCATGTACAAGGAAGGTCAGTTATGTCTCCCAATCCTGGAGAAGTAGCCTTATATAGGAGATATCCTATGGATCCCAGAAGCACACTCACTCTGGTCACCTGTGTTAATACTCTAAAGTGCCCTCTTTGTGAGCTACATGGGCCCTTCTGTTTTGGTGGGACTAACTACTGTGGGTATGTTAGAAGGCAGTGCTGGTTTCTGGCCTAGTTGGCTGCCAGGTCCTAATTTGTGTAGTAGCTGCTGATGGGGGCGTTGAGTCCCAGCACAGCTAGCTACATGGCCTCAGGTGACTCAGGGCTAGTGCCAGCTTGCTGGTGGTTGGGGACATGTACCAGGGCAGCCCATGGCTTGTGCCACTCTATGGCTGGTGCCATCAGCTAGTGGTAGTGGCTGGATTTCAGGGTGGCTATCTAGATAGTCCATGAAGGCTGGTGCTGGTCCACTCATGAAAGGGGTCAGATTCTGCAGTGGCTAGCTGCAGGGCTAGAGATGCCCAGGGTTAATCGGTTAGAGGGAGGGCTCCAAAATGGTGCTTCCCAACACTAGTGTCCTTGTGGTAGAAAGAACTCCCCAAAATGACTACTGCTGGCAACTATGGCCCAGGAGGATCCCAGATGTTTCCTTTCTATGAGGTGCTACAAGATCAGTAAGTAGGCAAAATAAGCCTCTTTTCAAATCATTTTCTCTATGCTGGGACTTGAAGCATGACTTTTTGCACATGTTCTTTTAGGGAAAAATCTTTGCTCCCTGTAGCTCTCTAGCTCTCCCATGTCATATTTGGAGGGGGGCAGGTGCTCATCTTTACGGTACAGGACCCCTGAACTGGGGAGCCTGATGTGGCATGCAGAACCCTTGCTCCTTGGGGAGAACCTCTGCAATTGTGATTATCCTCTTGGTGGATCACCTACCTAGGAGTGTAGGTCTTGACTATATGTCTCCTTCCTCCTACCCATTTGCTGTGGTTCCTTCTTTACACCTTTAGTGTGGAAAATATTTTCTGCTAGTTCACATCATTCTCATCAATAGTTTCTCTGTAAATAGTTGTGCTTTTGCTCCGCCCATGGGAAGAGGTAAGTTTCCTATTTTATCATCTTAGCCACACCTTCTGGCATATAGTCATTTGAATCTAGCTTCTTCCACTCAGCATAATGCACTTGAGATTAATCCATGTTGTCGCATGTATCAATAGTTTCTTCCTTTTTATTGATGAGTAATATTCCATTGTATGTTTGAGGGACATTTGGATTATTTATAGGTTTTGGCAATTAGAAATAAAGTTGTTATAACATTCACATACAGGTTTTTTTGTTATATTTTGTTTTGTTTTTGTCTTTTGTCTTTTTAGGGCCTCACCCGTGGCACATGGAGGTTCCCAAGCTGGGGGTCTAATCAGAGCTGTAGTCACCGGCCTATGCCAGAGCCACCACAACACCAGATCCGAACTGCATCTGCGATCTACATCACAGCTCACAACAACACCTGATTCTTAACCCACTGAGTGAGTCCAGGGATCGAACCTGCAACCTCATGGTTCCTATTTGGATTCGTTTCCACTGCACCACGACGTAAACTCCCACATGTAGGTTTTAATGTAACAGGTTTTATTTCATTTAGTAAATGTCTGTGAGTGGAATTGCAGGGTTGTATTTTAACTCTATACATATGTGTTGAACTGACCTTATATTTATGGGATAAACTCCACTTTATTGTGATATATTAATCTTTCATATGTTGCTGATTTGATATCACACACTCTTGAGGATTTTGTCATTGTGTTTATGAGGTTTAGTGGTCTGTCGTGTTCTTTTCTTGTAATGTCTTTGTTTAGTTTGGGGATTGGAATAATGCTGACCTGTTATAAAGAGTAGGGGAATGTTTCTTCCTCTTCTATCTTCTGAAATAGTTTATGTAGAATTCATATTACTTCTTTCTTAAGTGTTTTGTGTAAGTTTCTAGTGGGACCAGTTTTCTTTGTGGGAAGGCATGTAACATATAAGTTCAATTTCTTTAATAGATATAGAACAATTCAGGTTATCCGTTTCTGACTGAATTTTGGTAATTTGTGTGTCCTTTGAGGAATTTGCCAATTTAATTTGTTATGGAATTTATAAGCATAGAGATGGTCATAGTATTTTTATCCTCTTAATTTCTTTAGGGTCTGTAGAAATATCCCCTTTCTCATACCTGATACTATTAAATTGAGTTTTGTCTCCATTTTTCCTTAGTCAGGCTTCCTAAAGATTGCTCAATCAGAATGATGCTTTCTAACTGCGTGCATTTTTAAACAAGAATCCTCAAAGCTTCTGATACTAATGGTTCTAGATGGGTCTTTAGGAGACCCCAATCTATGACATACAAGGTACTCACTATTAGTAAGAAGAAGCGAATCCAAAATAAGATTTATGTTCAAATAGATCTCTTATGATTTAGCTAACTCTAACCTGTCTCATCACCTATGGCATCATTTTACTATGTTAATTTAAAAGTCGCTTAATTATTAGAACCAACTTTATCTAGGAAACTCACCAGCCACTTCAAATGAGTAAATGATGGGTTTTCATCTTCCTAAAACACATATTCCTAAATCTCTACTTATATTTCAGAGAGTTACTGCCATTTTTCAGAGTAATATATTAAATATCTTAATGACTATTTTTTTCTTAGTCAAAAGAAGTTACAATGGTTTGTGTAACCCTGAATTAAAAATAAAATTATGGGAATTGTAGGAGGTGATATCAAATGCTTTTCAGATGTCCTTTAAAATAGATGATTGCTTCATATATTCTTGCTGACTTGAGAAAAACAAAACAGCTCAAGAAATGATTCAAGCATCTAAGCTATTAAAATTCGGATGCTTTTTGACCCTACATGCTAAATGCCAAGAGAAATGAGTTGGAAAATGCCCAATGCCCATCTTATTTCTGAAGGTTCCAAAATTTATGACTAAGTTTTTTTCTAGAACCAATCACTGCTGTTTCCATAATGCTTAAAGCAATTTGGTACTGGATTCAAAAGGATTAATCATATTTTAAGCTATGGTTGTAATTTTCAAAATATGTCTTAATAAAATTTAAATGTTGGAATAAAAGAGGGCCTAAGAAATATTTATCAAATTTCTGCTTCTTATTTTAATGAAGTTTTTTTTTCACAGAAGAAATTTACCTTTAAATCCTCTGAAATCAGATTCATTTTTCTATCCTCTTAGCACATTTGGAAACTCCTCAAAGCATCTGTCTGCCACCCTGTAAAACCTTTTCTCTAATATACTACATAAAGTTAGGGGAATTATTATTATTATTATTATTATTATTATTTTGCTTTTTGGGGCTATACCCATGGCAGATGGAGGTTCCCAGACTAAGGATTGAATTGGAACTGCAGCTGCCAGCCTATGCCACAGCCACAGCAAGGCCAGATCCGAACCATGTCTGCGACCTACACCACAACTCATGGGGACGCCAGATCCTTAACCCACCAAACGAGGCCAGGGATCAAACCCGCAACCTCATGGTTCCTAGTCGGATTCATTTCCGCTGTGCCACGATGGGAACTCCCAAGTTAGGCGAATTATATACTACACTTAGATGATAAATTATAATGTCACTCTACCTAAAATGAGTTTTAGTCAAACCTATCAATATACAATCAGACATTCATTAGAGTAAATACTAACTGACCAATACTAAATGTATAGCAATTGAGAGAAAAAGAATTAATGCCTCTGCTTTTAAAGAAATAACATTATCAAAGCTGGTGTATACAAACCCTACTTATCAATTAACAAAACAGTTTTTAAAATGCTTAAAAGAGTATAACTTATTTATATGCTTAAAAGAGTATGACTGAAAGAAGAAAGCTGAATATAAAGTAAACTGGTAGCAGCATAAGAGCAAAAGTGTGTCTGTTACAGTCCCTACCCTACTCTTGGCACCTAGCACAGTACCTAGAATAATATGAGTACTCAATAAATATTTGTCTGCTGACTGGAATTCTTGTTAAGTACATGGGCTTAGAAGTCAAATAGACTGGGTTTAAAATCCTGCCTTATACAGGTATCTATATATTAAGACTTTCTATGAAGGATTTATTCTTCCTTCTAATTCATAAGAATTTGAAAGATTTCCATTTCAAAAAAATAAAATTTATCCTCAAAAATTAAGATTATCACAGGAAAATCATGAAAAAAACTTGTGTGATAAGCTTTGAGGGCAAGCCATAAAGAGGACTTTCAGTATTTGTAGCACATTATATAAGAACTTATCTAGGCAGAATGTCCATTTTAAGAGGAATGATACTTTGAGATATATAAGCTCTAGTATATTTGCTTTAGTTCAGTCTCAGTTATTGATAGGAAAAGAATAAATTTATTTTAATAAGGAACTAGATATTAAAACCCTTATTATAAGGGTTTGTGCATTTTGACTCATTCAACTTCTGAGAATCTATCCTAAATCAAAATATAGAGTTCATTAAAACAGTACTTGAAACAATTAGAAAAACAAAAGGAACAACCAAACACACAATAATAGAAAAATTATGGAAAAATTACAGTACCCTAACATCATTCACTGTAATTAGGAGAAGATTCTTGACGAGGAAAACTATTTTATCACACTGTAAAATCAGAAATATAAAATAAAAATTACATATACAATATGCATTCAACTACATAAAAACATACATAGAACTACTAGCACTGGAACTGCCTCAACTTAAAGACTATCAGAGTAGATAAAAATAAAAGGCAAATTCTTTAGTCAAAAGATTCCACTAAAAAATAACAGACCAATTTAAAATTAACAGATACCTTAAAATATATTAGGAAAACACAAATAAAATAGGTGTCAAAAGATTATTTTCATAAAAAGGAGAATTCAACGAAGAAAATATTAAGTGGGAAAAAAGCAAACATATATGTATAATAATACATTATAAAAATCAGTTACAATTATATAAAAGTCTGTATATCAAGTTATACAACACTAAAATGTAAAAAGAATCACTAAAATATGTGAAATATTTAGAAATATACTTTGAATACAAAATTTCAACATGCCACTATAAATTGTCATATCAGAAAAAAAGAACACAGAGATTTGAAAAATTAATTAAAAATCAAATTAATGATTCACTCTAAAAACACTTTACATAATATTTATTTATTTATTTATTTATTTTCGTCTTTCTTCTGCCATTTCTAGGGCCTCTCCTGTGGCACATGGAGGTTCCCAGGCTAGGGGTCAAATCAAGCTGCAGCCACTGACATACGCCAGAGCCTCAGCAACACAGGATCTGAGCCGCGTCTGCAACCTACACCACAGCTCACAGCAACGGCGGATCCCCAAACCACTGAGCAAGGCCAGGGATTGAACCCTCAACGTCATGGTTCCCAGTCGGACCCATCAACCACAGAGCCACGACAGGAACTCCCACTTTACATAATATTTAAAGCATCTAAGTAAAATTAACATAGTAATCTCCACTAGACCAAAAAGAAAATATAAATAAGCTCTGCAAAATTAAATTATAGCAGCTCATAAATTGCAAAGTAATAAAATTATAAATAATGGAAGTTTCAACAAAAAAAACAAACTCCCTCAAAATTAGACATGTTCCTCCTACTTGATCACATGTTATGGAATATAGTCAAAGTTGTCCAAAGGTAAAAAATTATAATCACTGTTTTTTAAAAAATAACAAATTAAAGTAAATAAATTAACATTTAATAATTTATAAAAATGGTATGCTTTTTTCCTCTACCTTTTAAATGTTGGAGTTTCCCAGGGCTAGATTTTCTTCTCCTTCTGTTGTGAGGCAACTTCAATTTCATCCATTCCACAGTCCCACAGTTTCAGCTGTCATTTATATGGCAAGTGAAATAAAATTAAAAAAAAAAAACACAGAAGACTGGAAATTACCTCCCCCCAAAAGAGACAAAACAAAGAGAAGTAGAAATTTTTAAAAGAAAAAAAAAGTTATAAAGAACTTGTTCAGATGGAAAGATAAGAAAATTACTGTAGTTATGAAACTACAGTATGCTAGAAAGTATGATAAATATTTTAAAATAGAAAACAGCATAGAATAAAAATTTCAAATGGAAGTTCAAAAGACAAAATCAGCACTTCCAGTTCCTGCTGACATAAAAAGAGTTTGCAAGTCATCTCTTCTATCTTCATAATGAGAAAAAACCTGAACAAATATGACTGTCATAACATGAGGACTCACCAGCAGCCTTGTGGAGTAATCCAGGCAGAGAAAAAATAAGACCCCTATTTGCCACCTTGGAAATTCTCCACCAGGAACACTTAAGCCTTCAGACAACTTCAGCCTCAGCCAACATAGGGGTGTAATTGTATGAGTGACCCCAATAAGAACTAATTGACTGAGCATACCCTGAATGTAACCACCTGAAACTATGAGATAATAAATTATTATTGTTGTTTTAGGCTAACTTATTATAAAGCATAGGTTACTAATGCACTATTTTGATAGGCATGTGAAAGAGATGTAGGAACACTTAGAAAAAAATCACATTATCATTATCAACAATGATATTGACAGAGAATTTTTCCAGAACTGATGAAAGCCATCTTTGATCACCTTCTACTGACACAAATAGTTCCATGAATTCTAAGTAAAATTTAAAAAACAAAACCAAAAAAGCCCTTGGACTTCCCTGGATTGTCACTTCTGGAATCTGGGATTCTCAGGTCCCAGATCTAGGATTGTCATTTCTGTGGCTCAGGCTGCAGCTGTGGTGCCGGTTTGATCCCTGGCCTGGGAACTTCTGCATGCCACAGGCACAACCAAAAAAAAAAAAAAAAAAAAACCAAAACAAAGCAAAACAAAAATACCTAGATATCATACTGAAACTATATAACTTTAAAGTCAGAGAGAACTTCAAGGAAACCCAAAAGGAAAAGGTAAATGATTTTCAAAGAATCAAAATTTAGACTGACAGCAGATTTTCAATAGCAGCAATGGAACCCAGAGGTCTATTGAAATGATGTGCTTGAATTTTGCTAAAAGAAAGAATTGTATACCCAGAAAGACTATAACCAGAAAGTCATTAAACTAAAGGTGAAATGAAAATGTCTTCAGAAAAAGATAGTGAGTTTACTATCAATAAAATGTTACTAAAGAAAATTCCAAAGTATGTGTTTCAGACACATAGGATCTGTAATGAAAAGTTTAAAGTTCTAGAAGGAAAGGATTATGTGGATAAATTCAGTCAAATACTAATGGTATATAGCAACAATACCAATGTCTTTCTGGATTGAAACAAAAACAAGAATAAGTTAGAATTAAAATACATGACAACGATAGGACTCTTAAATCTGGAAGTTTCATGGCCCTGCTCTTATCAGCATTGGAACTGATTACTGGAACACCTGCTTCTTTGAGATAGTAATTTCAAAATGAAACTACTCACATGAGAAAAAAAATGGGAATAGTATTTTCAAGTCAGAATAGTGATTAGCTTTGTAGGAATTTTGACTAGGGTGTTGGAAATTATATATCTGAATTTAGGTGGTGGTTATGGAAATGTGTATCTGTGTGTGTGTGTGTCTAAAATTCCATTAGGCTGTATGCACTTTACCATATGTATGTTTTACCTCAATAAAAAGCTTATTTTTAAAAACTACCACAAAAACGTTTGGCACCAGTTTTACTGGCAAGGTCTTTCATATCTTCAAAGACTACATATTCTCAGGCTATACAAACTGCCACAGAGTTTATAAGTAAAGCTTTAGAATTTTAGGAAATTAAGATAACTCTGAAACTGAGTGGTTTAGAATGCTGAACTGAGCCACTTTCACTTAGAAATGCAGATTAAAAAAATAAATTATTAGCAACACATTTCAATAGTACATTAAAAAATAAATCTTTCACCGGGACAATGCAGGATTTATTCTAGGAATGCAGATAGTTCACTTAAGAAGTTTATTAATGTATCCTACCACATATATCAGTAGATGTCAAATAGCATTCCACACAGATTCCTGATTTTAGTAATGAACAAACAAGTAAAAATAGAAGTAGCTCTTCAAAGTTTGTAAAATATCTGGTAAAATCAGGAAACTGAATGGATACCAACAATCATCATTATTGGCTAACACTGTACCAATTAGAAACTTCAGGACAATGAGACACAATAAAAAGTTAGGATTAAATGTTATTGCTTGTAGATAATACAATTACATGCTTAGAAAACTAGTGAAAATCAACTTTACAAAGCTCTAAAATGGGTTTTCAGCAAAGTAGCAAAATAGAAGTATGCTAAAAGCAATATCCTTCTTTTCAATTAACTTTAAAAAAATTAGAAAGAATGATTCTATTTGTTTCAGAAAAAGAAATATAAAATGATTCTAATAGAAATTATGTAGTGTTCATATGACATTTACCTTAAATAAAATTAGATTTAAATGTAGAAACGTGCCTAGTCCTGAATTGACAGGCTAATTTTGCAAAGATGTTTCTTCCCAAGTTAACTTAATAAAACTAGGAAAGATGTAGGTGTGGTGTGGCTTTGTAATGTGTCAAATCTCCTTTCTATTACTCTCTTTCTCATAAGAGTGAACAAGAGATATTTTTATGGGAGAGTTGGATAGTGGGAGTGACAAAGCAGCCGTTTTGTAGCTTGTACACAAAGATCGTGGTTTCATTTCTTAGTGTGATGTAGCAGGCAAGGCCTGCAATCCTCTGCCTTCTCCTAGATCCTCTTTCAGTGCTGTGACTCCTGGGCCAGGTGTGTGTTTGGACTCATGACCAAAGACAGACATCTACACCATAACACCATGGGCAGATGCAACAACAGGCACTGGTGTCACTCTGTTACTACAGGGCCCAGCTCATGTTTGTGGTTCTACCTTGCCCATGCTCTTCCCACTCTACCTCCATCTTTCCTTCCTAACCTCTTGCCTTTTGAACTTCAAGCTACAGCATCAGATGCAAAGACACACAGTCTTGCAGACACAGGTTAACCAGCTCCTATAATTGCATAAGCTCAAACCTGTGTGTATACATATGTGCGTGTGTGTGTCTGTCTGTCTCCTGGAGGTTCCGTTTCTCTGATTTAACTGTGAATGATACAAAGTGTCTAATTAAGGAAAGACTGAGGTAAAGGACTTTTTAAAGAATAATAGTAATGGAAGAAATCACAAAAACTGAGAAGTATGATTACATACAACTTAAAACTTCTGAGTGTTAAAAATATATAAATACATTTAAGGTAAAACAAAAACCATGATAGATAAAGGTTTAGGTTTGTGATATATATAAAGCATTCCTATGAATAAACTCTATTTTTTTTTTTTTTTGGCCATACTTGTAACATATGGATGTTCCTGGGCCAAGGATCAAACCTGCACCATAGCAGCAACCCAAGCCACTGCAGTGACAACGTTGGATCTTTAACCCACTGAGTCACAAGGAAACTCCCAAATAAATTCTTAAAATACTAATAATACAGCTAAAAAATGGGGGGAAATATAAATAGGTATTTTATTATTATATTTTTCTTTTAGGGCTGCACCCACAGCATATGGAGGTTCCAGGCTAGGGGTTGAATCAGAGCTGTAGCTGGCCTACACCATAGCAATGCCAGATTCTGCTGTCCTTCCTTTTTCTTAAAGTGTGAGCTAAAAAATGAATAGAAGTAGTTAAACTGTGATTGGTAAAGGTCTTACCACTATATTTCCGAATGGGATTTTCAATGGTGCAAAAGCTAATTGTTAGAAAGCTCTCATCTAATTGCACCCAACAAACAGTGATAATTCTATTCTCTTGGGCCACACAGAGTATATCTAATCCTTCCTTCACATGCAAACTCTTCAAATATTTGAAGTTTTCATTCCCCCCTGGGTCTTCTTGAGGCTAAATATCTATAGAGTCTTCAACTATTTCTCATAGGTCATGATTTTGTCTCTTCAAACTCAGACGCCATCCTTCAGACAAATTCCCTTTTTTTCAGACAATTACTGTTAAATGAGAAAACCTATTGACTAGCCATGTAAGACAAAAGGTTTATTTTCAGATTTATTTTTCAGCACTATTTATTAGAAAAAAATGGTTTTCCTTTTTAAAGTTAATTTCCAGGAAGTGTTGTTCATTACAACTCATGGACTTAGAAAATACTTGGTTAAGGATGTACTTTATTACTTAATTGCATCTGGAAGCAGGGGGGCAGTATAGACTAGTACTTTGGAGCACAGGCTCAAATCAGAGCATCCGGGTTCAAATCCTCTCTACTATTTACAGCTGTATGAACTTTAGCATGACTCTCTTGTTTATTTCCTTCTCTATAAAATGGATGGCAATAATATGAAACATCTCATGGGTTACTGAGAATTAAATAGGCTACTGTACGTAAAGCACGTACTTAAGTCACAGTGGTTGGCACATGGTAAAGTCCTTTTAAGCAAAAGTTTATATACATTCTCAAAGTCATTTAAAAATCTTCAGAATAAGTCTACATGAAGACACCAGTTATATGGAGCATCTACATGAAGATATGATCAGAAAGCAAGAACATGACAGTTGTTAACAGTGGTTTCTGCAACATTTCATTTTGTAATCCTAAATGTGTAATTTTATTTAAAAACTGAGTGTGAGAAACTCAAGTCAATGGATACAAAATTTTATTGTGAAGGACACAGATAAATAGGGCATATGAGCCAATTAACTAAATTCAGTGTTCCAGGAGGGAAATGATGAGAGCTTGATTCCTAGAGAGGGGGCAGTTTCATAACAGTGAAAACTACCATTTTATTGAGTGGTTACCTTGTACCAAACACTCACTCAGACTGGAGGAGGAGAAAGATCAGGGAGAGGAAGAGAAAGGCAAATGGGCAGAGCAGGCGAGGGAGGCAAGGAGGGAACAACAGAGAGGGAAATAGTGCTCACTAACACGTATTATTGAGAGTAGACACTGTGTTAATTGCTGCACAAGAATTGCTTCATTTAATCCCATAAACTGACAAAATAGGTATTGGAAAAAGTCTTTAGAGAGGTAAAGTAACTTGCCCAGGGCCAAGTTATAACAATTTATAATTGGCAAAGAAGAATTCAAACCTAGTTCTCAACCACTAAGTTATTACAAGGGGAAAAGCTGTTAGATAGGGAAAGCAAAAGGACCTGGAAGAAAGGATGAAGATTTGATGTCTAAACGACAGGATCAGTAGTGATAAGAAGTGTGGATCTGGAGTTCCCGTCGTGGCGCAGTGGTTGACGAATCCGACTAGGAACCATGAGGTTGCGGGTTCGGTCCCTGCCCTTGCTCAGTGGGTTGACGATCCGGCGTTGCCATGAGCTGTGGTGTAGGTTGCAGACGCGGCTCGGATCCTGCGTTGCTGTGGCTCTGGCTTAGGCCGGTGGCTACATCTCCGATTGGACCCCTAGCCTGGGAACCGCCATATGCCGTGGGAGCGGCCCAAAGAAATAGCAAAAAGACAAAAAAAAAAGAAGTGTGGATCTGAGTAGAGTGGGAGGTGGAATAAAAAGAATAATTCTTTGGTTCTTGCATTTCTGAAGGCATAGTCCAAGACACTAAAAGTAAAAAATAATTGGGATATTTAGATTACACTAAATCAATTTTGCACTACAAAGAAATTGAATACTGAAAGTCAACAATATTTAAAAGACGAGTAACAATTCTCAATCCTTTCTTTTATCTAAATCTAATTTCTGGAAAAGTAAATGAAATATGGAAGACAACAAAACACTTTCCTTTTTTTTTTTTTCCCCAATCAAGGTGATTTTTAAATTTGGTAACTTTAGAAAGATCCAATGTTTCCCTCAATTTGATAAACAAAAGCTCAACAATGGGAAATAGCTTTAACCAATATTTTCTTAAGTTCATTCACCAAAGGAAATCTTTCAGGACCCAGCAGCCTGTTTCAGTCATTCTATGTTCACTTCCAGAGAGATGCAGAGTCTGATGGGTTGATATTGCCATGCCAATGCTTTCTTCTCGATACACACCTGATTAAAGGCTACATACAGATCAAAGAGCAAACCACTTACAGCAAAGTGCTGCCGACCCAAAAGCTCATCTGTGAATGGAATCACTTAAAGTTACTTTAAAGGGTCATCACAAAGAGGGTGCTTATTTTTAGAAATGAGTTTTCCTTTGATACAAAGAAAAATGTTGGCCATTTCCCTTATGTTTATAACAACATTCCAATTTAATCTTCAGTTTAAAAATTCTTTAATTATTGCACAACAGTGTTTTGTTGATTGCACAACACCCACATCTCTGTTTTACAAGTGTGTGTGTGTGTGTGTGTGTGTTGCATGTGTGTGTGTGTTGCGTGTGTACAGATTCCTTTTCTTTATGGTAGTAACATATGTCCAACTAAGATTTACAATTTTAATTCTGCTCTCTGGGGAAAGCTTTAAACATGAATGATAAGGAGAAAAAGTCTGAGAGAAAAAAAGCCTGTTATGAAAACATTATATTTTTACTACTTTATTACTTACCCAAATCTTTTCCTGTAACAGCAGTGCAGCTGGAAAGGAGCATGGTATTGTGTATGTGTCTGTTCCAAAAAGTTATCCACATCCCTATCTTCACCACTTAAAGTCATTGACTTTATGTCATGTATATATACTGAAGGCCTTCAAGTAAAAGTAACCAGTAGGTGTTAGAATTATTCTTAGGGTGATGATTAGAATCTTGTACACAAAGAGGCCTTCCAATCTAAATTTCCTCTGTTGGTTATCATGACTATCACTGAAAAATCTGGAAGAACATTTGCCAAAACACACATCCGCATGTTTTTTTGTTCAGTTGTACATAAGAACCCAATATAATTATTCTTGAATTAAAATCAAGTTTATGAGTTATGTTCTTTTAAATACTAAGACTCCATCTAGTAGTATTCAACTGATAAATTCAGTGAACTATATTTACTTCACTTTTGTTTACAGTGAAATTAAAAGTTGAAAGACAAAAAGATGTCTTACCAATATAAATAAATTTTGTGGAAAAAAACACTGCACCACTTTATACATTTAATGTCTGGCACTTCTATGTTCGGCAAATATATTATTCTAACATAGTACAACTTTTTGACTTTCCTTTCTTTTATATTGTTTTATAAAATTTGAGTGAACTTTTAAAAACAAGCAAACAAACAAAAAACAAAAGAAGTTTGTCTGCTCCTAGAAGACAGAACCAAAAAAACATTGGGTAAATTTAAAAACACACACACACATTAGTTTTGCTTCTCTACAATTTAGTCATTATAGTAGAATATAAGTTTCAAACACACAAAACCTCGAGTCTCCTGGTGCATCTTGTGTTACCATCTCTTATTCCACTGGCATTCCTATGTTGGAGCAGAGTGTTCTTAGGATAATTTAGCTGAAAAAAAAAAAAAAAAAAAAGAGCTACAATTCTTCCTTGTCTATTATAAATATCCAGAGATGCCAAAGGGAATTCTCTCACTTTTTTCTTAGATGCTCTAGAAGGGAGCACAAGGTTTCAGTATTTTTCAAAACTTTGATAGAGATGAATCTAAATATTTATTCTGTTTACTAGTAAGAGAATGTGGTATCTTATAAAAGAAATGATTTTGTCAGTATGGGGCTTTTTTTTTCTTTTAAAGTATGTAGTCAATTATGCTTCCCAGAGTTCCTTAGGTCATTAATGCTCAGATAAGGAAATGTGGCCAGATGATCAAATGGTAAACCTGAAGAATAATGTCCAACTTACAAGGCTGTTAAATCTTTTAAAATGATGGAATGTTAACTAAAAGTGAAAATGAATCAAATAAGAGGCACTACTATTAAATGTCAGTGAACCTCATTTGAGTCCTAAAGATCTTCAAAAAAACAAGGCCTCGAGTCCCTAGACAAGGGAGTTACAAGGCTAGACAACTAAGAATATTCTCTAATTATGTCATCTATTAAACATCTATTAAAACATAGAACTCTGGATGATTTCTGAATCAATGAGACTATTCACATTCTGCCTAGTATTTCTTAGGATTGGTTATACTAACTCACTAGCATAAATTTAAATTTTTAAGTAAAAATGATAATAAAAGTCCCAATGCTTGTTTGTCACAGTTAAGTTTTGTCCCTGTCAGAGTAGTGTTTACACTGACAGCTGCACATATGGCACCAAAGTACTGACCTTTGAATATACAAAGATAAAGCTTCCAACCTGCCATTGTGGGATGCATATTTTAGGTTTTGTTTTTAAAAGTTATAATGATTTTAAGTGGATCTACATGCACTCTTTCCAGGTCTCCCTCGCATCCAATGGTATGCACTTAGGAAACAGCTGGCAAAGGTTCAGGGTGCAAATCTGTGGCTAGAGTGAAGAAACATTAACTGGCTTATGCACAGATGGACCAACAGCACCATCCTAATTAGCCAAGTGAACAAAGACACAACTAATCAGTGCTTCTTCTCTATGCAGACCATTTGTCTTTAAAATAAAATGAAAAGCTGTATACTCCCTAAACTGAGGAAACCAGAGGGAATCACAGAAATGAACTCTTTGCTAGACTGCTATTTTAATATCTACCAATCAACTGCGTACCTACATAAATAAATAGGCAGTGGAGTAACTATCTACCAGTTACCTATTATTAGGATGGGGAGTGTAAAAGATGAAAAAAATCATGGTTACCGTACTTATTAAAGAGCATGTAGAAGTAAAAAAAAAAAAAAAAATGTCCACAAATAAATGCAATCCAATACTATTTTATTCCTTTAGGAAAGTGCCAGATTTCAAGTCCCGATTAAATAAGAGTGTCTGTGATCCAATTGTTTTTTTCCATGCCATTAGCATACAAGCTGTGCCTCCTGTCCTCAAACCACCACTGTCTAGGACTGTTCCATATGGAATCTTAAGATGCCTACTATTTAAGCCATCAGACTTATATACATGTTAAGTATACTTTGTTTATTTACCTGGAATTTTGCCTAAGTATCCAAGCTGTTTTCCAGTTCAAAATGTGAACCTCTCAACTGTCTTCACAATACTTAAAAACAAAATTAATCAATCTGGCATTATTCTTCCCATCTCATTAGACTAAATGGAAGTCAGCACAAGAGTCACAGTTTTAGAACCAAAATAGGAGATGCCTTAGATTAATGTTATTTCTTGCAGATTCTAACAGTCAAACAGTTTATTAAAGACATGGGACGAAAAATTAACAAAACTTAACAGTGTTTGTGCTACCTCTCCAGTAAGTTAACACTTTTCCAGAGGAGTGGCTTGATCTCTGAGTGAACACATGGGAGTAAATTATGCATGGAAAACACATAAAACAACTTAACAGCAGACTATTTTCTAAGGATCTAATTAAAGACTCATTGGATGTTTTAAACATTTCACTCTAGCAGATAGTTTGGCCCTGACCTTGGTTACTTCTTACTGATGATCTTTATTGCTCAGTATTTTACTAGTGACTTTTACTGCCAAGGCAAATCTGATTTAGGGTCTCAACTGCTCATGTGTTAGCAGTGGCACTAGACCCAAAAGTGTTTACTTCCCAAATGACTTCTGCAGGATGCTTGAGCATAAATGAGGATACCCATACCTCTTCCCTGTCCACACATCCAACAGCTGGAAAACAAAACAGTGGCCAGATGTGGGTATCAACAGAGGTCTGACAAATAGAATTCTGAGTTCACAATGTTGTAATTTTGGAAGTCAATAGTTTAATGCTGTTCGACTGTTCTCCTTACCACTGGGAAGTACAGAGGATGGAAAACATCCGAAATCATTAGAATATATATATGCCTCTATTTTTACTTTTACCATTAGCAAGAAAGAGCTAAGACAAAGGGAAAAAAATGTTTTGAAATCTTTCATAAATTGTACATTGTGTTGATTTTAACATGTTTTCAACTAGCCCTAACCATAAAAAAAGTATCCTATAACAACACTTCATAAGTCTAAGTGTCTTCACATACACTAATACTTAACAAATTATATTGTTGTGTTTGTGTCTTAGACATCAACTATGAACTTATGGAGAAGGGCTGTGGAAGACTTAATTTCGAAACAGGTTCTTTTATTAAACTTTCTCCTTCCAAGTGCACAATTTTTTATACTGTACCATTCTGAAAAAGATTCATTCATTTGTTCACTAATTTATCAAGGGCCTAATATAAGCCAGGCATTACATTCAGCAATGAACAAGATAGATACAGCCATTAAAAAAAAATGAAAATGGCAGTCTAGAGTGGATATTAACCAACTAATTATGAAATTAGTGTAACTAGAAGTGGGATAAATAATACAAGAGACTAAGAGAAGAATCTAGCCTAGTCTGAGACTCATGGAAACTTTCCTTGAAAAAGAAAACGTACTTTGATATATGAGTTGAGTTCTGGAGGAAAAATAAACACTGAAGTACATGTGTGCTTCTGGCACATAATGATAAAAAAGACTGCTGCTCTTTAGAGGAGTATTTTTCAAATATGAATTGATACCAACTAGATGTATGAAACAAAAAAAAAGAATAGAAAAAAATAGATTACATATTGAAAGGGTATACAGTTTTATAAAATATTTGCATCATATATTTACTCTTTATAGTATTAGGTCATGATGTAAAATGTTTTTCTTAGTCTGCAGCAGTCAAAATAGCTTGAAGCTACTTTTTAAAGGACTGAGAGGCCAGTGGGGCTTGAGGCTGGGATATAATGGGGCTGATGCAGCAAGCAGATAATGAAGGCCAGGTAAAGGATTCTGTCTCTAGGCTAAGAACAATGGGGAGCCACTGTAGAATTACAATCAGGGACGGAAAACAATCCGATTTAAATTGAAAATGGTTACTCTAAAATATAGAAAACAGGTGAGACTGAAAGGGGGTCTACATCAGTTACAGGGAAAGTGATTCAGAAGCTACTGTTTTGATTTAAGTGATGGATATTGGACAAGAATAGTGGCAGAGAAGTAGGTAGATTCAAAACACAAAATATGAAATAAATTTAAAGAATACAAGTGGGCATTGAAAGTATAAGACACTACCAAAGATGAAGAAAATCATTGAAAAAAGAAACTGAATGTATTTAACAGCAAATTAGACACAGTTGGAGAGATCATTAATGAGTTACAAGACAGAGCTGAAGAAATTATCCAAACCCCAATGCAGCACAGATGATAGAGATAAAAAATATGAAAGGGAAGGAGGTTTTTCTGGAGTGAGAACTCAAAAACTTAAGGAATCAAGAAAAAAATATCCAAAGAGATAATTTTCACACAAGACAAAAGGCATTTTCAGAATCAGGAGGTCCAATGAGTAACTACCAGTAAATAAAATTCACACTGAGACACATCACTGCAAAACTATAGTACACCAATGAAAAGGAGATCCTAAAAGCAACTTACAAAAAAAGTCTAATTACAAAGAGAATAAACAAGAGAAAGGGTATTATTGTCTAAAATAATATCTAATTTATAAAAGTAAAAGATTATATTAGGAAAGATGATGAACACAACTGAGAAAGATAACTACAGTAAAAGCTTTCTTCATATTGTTGGCAGGGGCCAAAGATACTAATTTTAAGGCATTAAGTTCCAAAATACATGTTTTTTTGTTTTGCTTTTTAGGGCCACACGTGCAGCATATGGAAGTTCCCAGGCTAGGGGGTTGAACTGGAGTTACAGCAGCCAGCCACAGCCATACAGGATCCAAGCCAGGTCTGCAAACTACACCGGATCCTTACCCCACTGAGCCAGGCCAGGGATTGAACCCCGCGTCCTTATGGATACTAGTTGGGTTCGTTACCGCTCAGTCATAACTGGAATGCCCTAAAATACACAGGGCTAAAGTTTCTAGGGTGACCACTATAAAAAGAGAACGTTCAGTTGCTCAACTAGTAGAAGAAAGGAAAAAAAAACCCAAAAAACAGAAGGCAAAAAATAGGGTGGAAAAGAGCCAAAGCGGTACATACAGAAAGCTCATAAGATGTAGAAATAAGTCCATATACATTCGTAATCACAATAAAAGGAAATGAATTTAACCTTCCAGTTAGGCAACACATGATCGTCAGGCTGGTTCCAAAAACACCAGATAACAAGCTGGAAAACACCTTGTGTTTATCAATGCTTGAATGAAATACGTACGTTCAGAAAATGGGATACTAGAAAGCAGTTAAAAACGAATAGACTAGAGCTGAATATACCAACAAGAATAAATCAATATGGGTAAATTTCAGTATTGACAAAGCAAGCCACAGAATACAAAGTATTATCAATTAACTACACATGTTGAAATACATAAAACCAGACATTTTTGATAGGAATGTGTTAATATCCTTACTTTTCTTAATGGTGTGTGTTCCTTACCAAGAAATTTAAGGAAATACATATATATATATATATATATATATATATATATATATATATATAATCATATACCATAAAAATCATGGTAATGGTAATGGTTACTTCTCAGGGGCAAAGAGGAAAATACAATCAGAGAGGGCCCCATGAGCTCTTCAGAGTTACTTGGAACATTCAATTTCTTAAGCTGAGGAGATTTTGTTAAGTAGGTATGTTTAAAATCTTTACACAGGAGTTTTATATATTATAAAACTAATATATGTATATGTATATATATATATACATACACACACACACACACACACACACATATATGAAAACACCCTTTCCTCTCATTTGAAGATAATGGTGCCAAGGGACTTGAATAGTTTTCTGGATCAAGATCCTCATTTATAATCTACTAAACATATATTTTTTAAACCCTTTGTAAATTTAGTCTGGATTGATTTATAAGGCAATAATGATCTAAGGAGACATGGTGTAACTGAAAAGGCCTGTTTTCAATTCCTTGCTTTAACATTTACTAGGTATGACCCTGAGTAACCACCTGTGCGTTTCCTAATCAATATACAAATATCAGCACAAAAATTACAGTGGCACTCAAATGTTGCATTCCTTTTCTTTTCCTTAGGGTTGTTCAGATATATAGATGTATTTGGAGTGGATAAGCAATGACATCCTGCTGTAAGGCACAGGGAACTATATCTAGTCACCTGTGATGGAACATGATGGAGGATAATATGAGAAAAAGAATGTCTATATCTATGCATGACTGGGTCACCTTGCTGTACAGCAGAAATTGACAAAACATTGTAAATCAACTATAAAAGAAAAAATAAAAATAATAAAAAAATTAAAAAGTGATGTAAAAATGCCTGACACATAGTAAATGCTTAGAATTAGCATCCTATCTTTTTTTCCCTGCAGATTTTACTCATCCTCTAAGACACTTCTAGTAACTGCCAGACTTGCTTTTAACTACTGGTGATATAATCACCTAGAAATCTTTGCTATTAACATGGCTTGGTTGAGCAAAAGTCTTAAGATAAAAAGTGACTATTAATGATGACTTTAAGAACATTTTGCCCTTGGGTCATTGGTAGACAGAAACATTGGCATTTTAACATTCTTCCCACTTTAACACAGCCTGAGTAATACATACAATTTTATACAGTTTTATGTAACTATTGCTCCATTTCTTATAGATCTGTACTTTTGACCCAGGGAATTAGCTCCTACAATGAGGTGAAGCGTCTGTTTTATGCTTGCTTCGGCAGCACATATACTAAAATTGGAATGATACAGACAAGATTAGCATGGACCCTGAGCAAGAATGACACGAAATTCATGAAATTTTCCTTATTTAAAAAAAAAAAGAAGTGTATGTTTCTATCTATGCCACATTTTGGTACATTTTCTCTATGAATCTTGATCATTTTGTAATACAAGTCATCCTCTAGATTTGGCATTTTCATAACACTAGTTATAGATGAATCAAAAATTAGCATTTGGCATACCTTGATCAGCAGTCTCCCCCCTAGCTTCAGCATCTTTGTGTTATAGTTTGGAAGAACCAATACTACAGACTAGAGGTCTGAAACCTCAGCACAAAGCCCAAATTTGGCCTGCCTTCTTCAAACTTAACTGTATATTGAGGGTGGCCTGATCAGGTACAATATGCAAGTATCTTTTTATCTTTGTACCATTCCTTGAGAGCAGAAACAGAAAATTCTCTTATGTGACTGAGTTTTAGTTTAACAATTGAAGTGAAAATCAAATCACTTCTAAGTAAAGCAGAGCCAACCAGGGCTTTATGTACTTCTTAAATATCACAGGTGGCCAGTTAACTGTGTGTGTGTGTGTGTGTGTGTGTATGATATTCAAGGAGAGGTATTTCTAAAATTCAACTTATAATCCTATTTAAGTCTCTGTAGCTGTCTAGAGAGTGACTGCAGAAGCCACTTCAACTAACAGCACTTTATCAGCAGGCTTATTTGTTATTAGCTCCAATCTGCAAACAACCAAAATTTCCCAAAATAGGTACATGGATTTAAACAATGTGTTACATCAATACCATGGAATACAACTTAGCAATAAAAAGGAACAAACTATTGATACATATACAACTTGAATAGTTATATAACTTGATATATATATAACTTGAATACATATATATCTAACTTGAACAGATCTCAAGGGTATCATGAGCAGAAAAAACTAATCTCAAAGAAGTTACATGTTGTATGGTTCCATTGCTATTAACATCTACATAATGACAAAATTATTGAGACAGAAAACAGACTGATGGTTGCCAGAGGTTAGAGCTGGAGGGAGTGGATGTGACTCCAAAGGGGTAGTAGCATAAGGGAGACCTTTATGAGGACGATACCTCTATATCTTGACTGCAGTGATGGTTACACAAAAAAATGCTCAAATGGCACAGAGCTATTCACACCACTGTACCAATGTCAGTATCCTAGTTTTGACATTAAAAACGAACTAGGTTTAGGTTGCATAGGACCTCTCTGTACTATTTTTGTAACTTCCTGTGAATCTATAATTATTCCAAAATGAAAAGGTAAAAAAAGCACACACTGAGGAGTTCCCTAGTGGGCTAGTGGTTAGGATTCTGTACTTTCACCACTGTGGCTGGGGTTTAATCCATATCAAGCTGCTGCATGCAGGACCAAAAAAATTAAAAAAATTAAAAATAAAAAGCAAACACTTACATACACAAGGAAATAAAATGAAACACAGCCAATTTTATTCAAAATCTCCAAAATTTATAATCAGTATGTTGTTTCTAAAATGTTTCACCTTTATATAATGGCTTTATTATTTCATCTTTCTTTTACAGTTTTTTTTCATTTTTCTTTACAGATCTTCAATAAAAGCCAGAGTCCTGAGTTGCCCAGTTAGGAGCCTAAAATACAAAGAGAAACAGAGTGAAAAATATTTTCTGAAAAGCTACCTTAGAAAAAAGTGACACTAGCATTTTTTCAGCATTACTTCTACAACATTCTTTAAGATTTTAACAAACCCTGGAATTACTAAATGTGAGGTGTCTCACTTAGAGCAAAACAAACACATCAAAATACCATCTGATTAGGTATATAACAGAATATTATTCACCCATAAAAAAGAATGAAATAATGCTATGTGAAGCAACATGGGTGGACCTAGAGATTATCATACCAAGTAAGTCAGAAAGAGAAAGACAAATACCACATGATATCTCTTATGTGTGGAATCTAAAATATGACACAAACGAACTTATCTACGAAACAAAAAGAGACTCACAGACATAGAGAACAGACTTGTGGTTGCCAAGGGCAGAGGAGTGGGGAGGAATAGATTAGGAGTTTGGAATTAGCAGATGCAAATTATTACATATAGAATAAACATAAGGGCCTATTGTATAGCAAAGGGGACTATATTCAATATACTGTAACAAACCATAATGGAAAAGAATATGGAAAAGAATATGTATGTACATATACACATACATACACATGTATATCCATAAAGAACTGAATTACTCTGTTGTACATCAGAAACTAACACAAGATTGTAAATCAACTATATTTCAATAAAATAAATTAAAAAAAACCCTGGAACAGTTTTTGACCAATTATAAAGTATAACAATGACAGTATCATCAATACCATAACGAAAATCAATATAGACTGATCCATAAGCATGTAGGAAAAAAACCCATCGTATAAAAGTTATTTTTCAGGTTCAATCATTCTAGACTTGGTTGTAATAGGCAAGGACAATTTCTTAATTCTTCTGTCTTTTTAACAAGGCCATTCAAATTCCTTTAATATCTAATATGCAAAATCTCTATCAAAAAGGGGGATATATTTTTCTGACAGTTAAATATGAATATCAGATAAAAATCAAATTCTATAAGATCAATGTTAACAGATAAAATAAGGTCAACACTTCCAAAGAAGTTCTTTAGATTTAAAAGGACCACAAATTTCAAGTACTTGAAAGAGATCAACACATGTAAATTACCATTTGCCAGTATCAAAACAATGTGCTGAAAACACCGAGGAAATGAGTTAATGAAGGCACACAAGTAAAGGAAAAAAATATAATAAACTACGAACACTTTTTTTACCTTCCTCGATTAATGCATAATATATCTAAGAGAAATTCTTTTCAGTTTATAATTTCTTTTTTTTTTTTTTTTTGTCTTTTTGCTATTTCTTTGGGCTGCTCCCGCAGCATATGGAGGTTCCCAGGCTAGGGGTTGAATCAGAGCTGTAGCCACTGGCCTAAGCCAGAGCCACAGCAACGCGGGATCCAAGCCACGTCTGCAACCTACACCACAGCTCAGGGCAACGCAGGATCCTTAACCCACTGAGCAAGGGCAGGGACCGAACCTGCAACCTCATGGTTCCTAGTCGGATTCGTTAACCACTGCGCCACGACGGGAACTTTTTTTTTTTTTTTGTCTTTTCAGTTTAGTAATTTCTTAAACAAAATGTTTATACCCCCAATAAACAAATACAAAATCAGATACAACCAATATTAATTTGTTTCCAAGTGAAGCCCCTTTGACAATTATGTTACATTACTGCTAAATCCCAGACAGAATAGGTGTGGTTCTTACCTCTGACCTACTATTTTGATTCAGTTTCTTCTCAATATTCATGGCCAACATCTGGCTTCTAAATGAAAGGCTTTTGGTCTTTTCAATCACTTGCTGATAGGGTGAGACTGCATTGTTACCCATAACCACATGACCCTAAAATGAGACAGAGGGAAATTGATCCTGTAATGTTAACAACTGAGTTTCCCACATAAGTCATGAGTATGACACCATAACACTACCTGCCTGCTGCACATATTTTTCTGAACTGTAGAGAGATGACAATATTCATCCAATAACACAAAACAGGAGGTAGCTGTTGCCTTCAAGGAACTACTATACATGAATAAATTCTTAATAGAGAAGAATAGATTTCCTAATGAAAGCCCCCCTCCAAAATATAAAATAATCTCTCTAGTATGTAGCAAAGCTATCATAATACTCACTAATTTAGAATCAATCTTGGCATCCAGTCTTGCGTTTCTAATCAAATTTACAATCCACCTTTCAGCTTCTTCTGGAGTCATATTCAGTTTATCTGCCAACATGCTAATTAAAAAACAAAAAAGACATTAACTGAGTCTAAAAGCTTTATTTTATATACATAGTCTTTGACCTATACTATGTATAGAAACTTTTAGGTATTTAAGAGCCACTTTATCTTAAATATTATGACTTTTAAAACTACTGTTCATATGTTTGTGCTATTACTATCTTGTACTGTTCACAGTCCATCTCATTTCACCAATCAGATTGTAAGATCTTTAAGGGAAGTGTCCCATATTCTGCATTTACAGAAATTCTTTTAGCTTCCAGAAAAGTATCTTACACTTACCAGGTGCTTAACCAGTAATGATCTAAAGAAGAAAAATATCTTCTGATGTAGAGTATCAGTTTAATATTTAATATTAAATATTTGAGTATACAAATTAAACCAATTACAGGGAGCATCAGTAACAATTATAATACAATGAAAAGCATAACTAAAACTCAGGGCCGCTATGTATGTTTGTGTTATAAATTTTGAAGACACTCCCTAGAATTGTATAGTATATAACCTAACGGCCACTGAATTTAAGGGAAAAGAGACAGACAAACATACAAAGAAAACATGAGAAAAGGAAAGGGGAGGAAAAAAGATGAGACACACCAAGACCCAAATCTATGAACTAATGTCTTTGATGTCATCTGCATTTTCTAATTTATGATCAGGCAGAAAAAGAGGCTGCTGCAGGGCTTAACTTATCAGGACTAACACAGGCACAAGCCTAGTAGGTCAGTCAGTCAGCTAATTAAAGAGTATCTATGTAAGCATGTATAGTATTTACGAAGCTAATATATATATGTATATGCATATACAAATGTTTAAACAGAAACATTAACTGTCCCCTTTTGCTTGTCTTCGTTAGGTTTACAAACTTGCCAGGCTTTCTAATGCTAATACTAGTTTAATGAAAAGAGCCAGAATACCAATAACAAAATAATTCCTTAGAATATTACGAGCTAAAATTTCCTAATCTGATAGCATTCCCAATTTTAAAATATAAATATTCAAGACACTGCAATCATATAATTATGTAATTCCAGAACAACCAACACAAAAATAACCAATTAAGTTAATAAAAATACCTTTATGGGAATAATATATATAGACCTTTGCCATCCTTATTTTATGTATTTATTGACAAAGAGGTAGGAGAATTTCATTCAAAATGTAAAAAATTAGTTAATGCTAACAATAAAATTATTACAAACTAAATCTATGAAGACATAATCATTTCAATTTTATCTCTAAAATATGCCTGAAGTTAAAAACATGATGATGAGTATGAGCCAACTCAACCATAAGACTCCCTGGATTTACATGTCAAATTTTGTTCTTTGGATTCTTACGATCAATTTTGCTGTAAGTACACAGTCTTAGCAAACATAAAGAAAAATGAGTCCCTGACTATGCAATTTCTGAACTGATTTCACTTTATTCTCTTTATCACTGTTCTCTAACCAAATCTCACTTCACTTTAACAACTAAAAGTAGGGAAATATTAAGTCATTTTACTTAAACAATCAGGAATTTTTTTGATTAGTAAAAAATTCTTGCAGCTGGTGTTTCCTATGGCTCCTCAATAAACTCCTTATGTTTCCTGCTGGTGCATGACTTATTTTAGAGATGTGTATGTTTCCTTCTCTTCTGTGATGCTAACCCTCCAAGAGCAGCAGAACAGGAAGATAATTTTGATCTCAGAACATTAAAACAAATGTTAATGCTGAAGTGCATGACCTTCTTAAGGGAGAAAAGGATCTCAAAGGAGCTGGCATCAGGTTTTCAAGAGCCTGAAACCTGCTCCATAATTATCTCTGCTCACATACCCTTCCAACATGGGCTTGATGCAGCCCCCATATCCTCCCCAATTCCCTCAACACCAGAAGATCTGGGAAAATATGATGCTGCAGAATGACACTGCCGAACAATTTCAATAAGGCAGAAGTGGTGGAGGGATAAAAAGTGTGGACAGAAGGTGGAATTCTCCTGGCCAGAGCTGTTCAACCAGAAAAGCATGTTCCTCAGATTTCCTGAACCCTAGCAACAGCCTACATTAGGACCTGCAAAGCCCTTAGAATGATTCTCCATCCCGAGCTTCCCTGTGGGCTTGAGAGACCATAAGAAAAACAGTGTGGAAGACAAAAGCGGTCCTAGACATTGGAAGAAACAACATTTAAGCCACTGCAGCAACCTTGGTTTTAGGAAAAGCCTAAAGGACTGAGGTGAAATTAAAATAAGAAGGGAAAGGAGAAGGAAAAGAAAAAAACAAAGTTGGCACCACTGGACAAGGAGCAGGTCTAAAGCATACAGCCACTGTAAGTTCTCAGGATTTGAGGACAGCATTCCAAGTTGTAGGATGTGCCCTTCAAGTAGCAGATAAGTGACAATTATTACCACTAAAAAATTTTTTTAACAAAATAAAGTGGGGCCAAGACCATTTTACTCTGAAAAGATAAATGAAAAAATTTGTACTAAATATATTAAAACTTCAACCTTCAATATCTCTATATACTTTTAAAAAACAGAAACATTATTCCTAGTGGCTACTGTGTATAGCTGGTTTTATGAAGATTTTTAAAAATTACAACATAAAACTTACTTATGGAGGTTGTTTACATAATTAAAATTATAATGAAATACTTAGTCTTAAGCCTAAGTTATCAGACTCCTCTTCTTGATAACTATATCCAACTATTAAGTCCTATAATTATCTCTTTAACTAGATCTGAGATCCAAGCTACTCTCCTCTTGAAAGACTCTCCTCTGGCCAGACTGAACCTCTACAATCACTAAACATGCCAGGTTTTGAAGCACCTCAGGGCCTTGGCACATGCTGTGCCTTCTGCTTAAAAGGTTCATCCACCTTTCTCTTCACTTAGCTATGTGTTACATGGGTCTCATATAAAACAGCACCCTCATCAGTCTTCCAAGATACCTCTCTCAACCATGACACATCTGATGCTTTCACAGCCTGCTATTTTTTCAGAGCATTCATAAAGCTGTAGTTGTTTTGTTAAATATCTGCTTTCATGATGGACTGTATATGTAACCCAACAGCACGCACCATAGCTTCCTTGTTCATGGCTATATATCCAGAATTAGCACAATGCCCAGGACACAGGAAGTAATTAATAAATACTGTCTGATTCCTACCCTAGTCACTACCCTAGTTCAGGTTCCATTACTGTCTCCTAGTTTTCTAATTAACCTGCCTCTTGAGTCTCTTCTTAAATCAATTTTACATAGCTGCCAGCTTAATCCTAAAACCCAACTATCAGTTTATTCCTAAATTTCATTCAAAACTATAATAGAGGAGTTCCCATCATGGCTCAGTGGAAATGAAATCTGACTAGCATCCATGAGGATGCAGTTTCAATCCCTGGCCTTCTCAGTGGGTTAAGGATCCAGCATTGCCATGAGCTGTGGTGTAGGTCAGCAGCTACAGCTCAGATTCAACTCCTAGCCTGAGAACCTCCATATGCCATGGGTGTGGCCCTAAAAAGACAAAAAAACCCACAGAAATTTTTAAAAAATTTTAATAGAGCCGTTCTACCAAAATAATAAATTCAAATTGTGAAGTTTATCTTTCATAGTTCTCTACAATTGAGCTACAATCTAACTTTCTAGCCTCCTCCTAGTCCTCCTCATGAATACCAAACACTAACCAAACCAAATCAATTCTCTTTCTTCCTTGTCATTCATTCAACAAAATACGAACTGTGTAGATGCCAGTGAAAACATATAATCTATTTCCCACTTTACAAACTTTAGAGCTGGGGGTTGAGGAGTAGGGGACAATTACCTAATCCCCCAAATACATAAGCTATGTTAAGTGTAATGATGGAAAAAATGGAAGGAGCTATGTGAATGCAAAAGGGTTTAACCTGCTCTAATCTGGAGGTTTGGAGACAGTTTATCTTAGGAAATATTTAAAGTCAAATTTTAAGATTAAAAAAAAAAAAAGAAAAGGAAATTGTATATAATTCCAACTAGAATTCTCCATCCCTCTTCTTTCTTTACATCCATATTCTAAGCCTCATATTCCAACATGGCTGGAATAATGTGGTAACAATGCATCAAGAACCATAAATAAATGTCTGCATGCTGACCCATAACCCCACTTTGGGGATTTATTGTTTTGCACTATGATTGTTGATCCTTTACTTACTAAATCAAGTCAAAGAAAAACTTGAAATAGGGTCCAAGAAATATTAGTAAATTACTGATGGCATCTCAGGTTACCTAGGCTACGAATCACTCCAAGAATAATTTAGAGAATATGGCAATAATCCAGTTTCTTTTAAGTAACAGGAAAATATACACAGCAAAAGAAATTAAATGATTAACAGAAACCCTCAAACTCCACAATTATCTTACATTTTGCTGATTTTATAAAAAATTAGATTTCAAAATAAAATTTAATATCCTTAATATTAAAGCTTAAATAAATAAGATGCGGGCTTAAGCTATCCTACATCATGCTTATTTTATTTAAAATAATTCAGTCTATCAATAAACTAACAAAAACATAAAAATGTATCAAAATGCAGAATTTCTGAGAAAAAAACCTTAATCAATCTAGACTTTAAACTCAAAAATAATTTCTAGATAATTTAGATTACAATAACAATCTCAATCCTATCAGTAGGCCACTTAAAGAAGACATTTTAAATATTCTGTGTAAATCCCTTATACACATCTTTTAGTTAATGAGTGCTCCTGATAAGTGATACTGAATTATCTTCAATAAGAAATACATAAACCCCCAAATAATCAAAACAAGGCTAGAGGCATCACATTCCTTATTTCAAACTATATCACAAGGCTACAGTAACAAAAACAGTATGCTGTCGGCATAAAAATAGACATATAGAGACATAGAGAACAGAATCCACAAATAAACCCAATCATATATGGTCAATTAATTTATGACAAAGGAGCCAAGCATACACAACAGGGAAAGAAAAGTCTCAACAAACAGTGGTGGGAAAACTGGACAGCTAAATGCAAAAAAAATGAAACTGGACTATTATCTTACACCATATATACAAATTAACTCAAAATGAATTAAAGACTTGATCATTAAGACCTGAAGCCATAAAACTCCTTAAAAAAACAAAAAACAAAAAACAAAAAAAAACAAAAACAGTTGGTAAATTCCTTAATATTAGTCTTTGTGATTTTTTTTGGATCAAAAATAAAAGCAACAAAAGCAGAAATAAACAAGTGGGACTACATCAAACTAAAAAAGCTCCTGCACAGCAAAGGAAACCATCAACAAGATGAAAGGCAACCTATCAAATGGGAGAGATTGCAAACCATATCTTAAGGGGTTAGTGACTAAAATACAGAAGTAACGTATATCTCAATATCAAAAAACCACATAATTTGATTAAAATTGGGCAGAAGATCTGAGTAAGCATTTTTCCAAAGATGCCATACAGATGGCCAAGAGGTACATGAATAGGTGCTCAACATCACTACTCATCAAAGAAATGCAAATCAAAAATACAATGAGTGAAGTTAAGCTTATGGCTCAATGGGTTAAGAACCCAACAAAGCATCCATGAGGATGTGGGTTTGATCCCTGGCCTTGCTCAGTGGGAGCGAATCCAAACGTCACCACAAGCTGCAGAGTGGGTCACAAATGCAGCTCAGTTTCCATGTTGCTGTGGCTGTGGCACTGGCCGGCAGCCATAGCTCTGATTTGACCCCTAGCCCAGGAATTTCCGTATGTCACAGGTGTGGCCATTAAAAAAAAAAAAAAAAAAAAAAAAAAAACAATGAAATAGCACCTGTTAGAATGGCTGTTATCAAAAAGACAAAAAAAAAAAAAAAAAAAAAAAAAAAATCAGCATTAGCAAGAATGTGGAGAAAAGTGAACCCCTGCCTTATCGATGATGAGGTAAACTGGTATAGTCACTATGGAAAACAGTATGGAGGTTCCTCAAACAATTAAAAATAGAACTACTGGGAGTTCCCTTCATGGCTCAGTGGTTAACGAACCTGACTAAGATCCACTAGGATACAGGCTCGATCCCTGGCCTTGCTCATTAAGAATCCGGCGTTGCTGTGAGCTGTGGTATATAGGTCACAAACATGGCTCAGATCCCATGTTGCTGTGGCATAGGCCGGCAGCTGTAGTTCCAATCGGACTCCTAGCCTGGGAACTTCCATATGCAGCAAGTGCGGCCCTAAAAAGCAAAAAACAAAAAAACAAACAAAAAAAAACTATCACATGACTCAGCAATTCCACTTATCCAAAAGAAATGAAAATACTAACTTGAAAAGATATATGAAAACCCATGTTTACTGCAGCATTATTTACAATAGCCAAGACACAGAAGCAACCTAAGTGTTCACCAATGAATGAATGAAGAAATGAGACAGAGAGATGAACACACATGAATATTATTCAACCATTAAAAGAATGAAATCATGCCATTTGCAGCAACATGGAAAGACCCTGAAGGCATTAAGCCAAGTGAATTAAGTCAGACAGAAAAAGACAAAATACCATATGTCCCTTATAATGTGGAATCTAAAACAAATAAAAAGAGCACTAAGCTCAGCAGATACAGAGAACAGACGGTGTTTGAGGGGCGAGTGTGTGTTGGGAGAAGGGTCAAAATATCCAAAGTTCCAGTTACAAAATAAATTAAGTCTCAGGAGTTCCCCTGTGGCTTAATGGGTTAAGGATCCCACAGTGTCACTACAGCAGCTCAGGCAGATGCTGAGGCTCAAGTTATCCCTGGCCTGGGAACTTCTGCATGCTACAGGTAATGCCCCCCAGAAAAGGAAAGAAAGAAAATAAGTAAGTCTAGGGATATAATGTATAGCATGATGACTACAGTTGTAATACTATATTGTATATTTGAGAGTTGCCAAAAGATTAAATCTTATCACAAGAAAAAAAAAATACAACTATGTGCGGTGATGAATGTTAAATAACTACTTATTATGACAATCATTCCACCTTATAAACAAATATCAAATTATGTTATGCACTTGAAACTAATGTTTTGCTATGTTAATTATGTCATTAAAAAAAAAGAAACCTAAAACAAAAACTATCATTAATATCCTTAGTAAAATTAAAAACCATTGTGGTATTCTTTCACAAAATAAGAACAGAATGCTATAAAGAAAAAACATTCAAAGAAAAAAGAGTGATAGAGGGCTCACGGAAATTAAATAATAGAGATTTGTTTTTCCGCTACAAAAGATCTGAAAGATACTGAGAAAATCAGAGTATTGAAAACAAAGAGACGGAAAATTTGAGGAAATGATAAGAAAATTGGAAGCCTGGTCCATGAAGTCTAATATCTAAACAATGGAAGTTTCAGAAGGGACAAACAGTGAACATAAGAAATTGTTGAACTCCTTTTTTATTTTTTATTGAGGCAAAAATATGGAACACTTCACAAATTCACATGTCATCCTTGTGTAGGGGCCATGCTAATCTCTGTATTGTTCTAATTTTAGTATATTTGCTGCCTAAGACAGCATCAAATAGACAATTTTAGATGTGAAAAAATTTACCTCCAAAGTCCCCTTTCTTATAAAACTATTGAAGAATATGCTTTACCAAATACGACAGTAAGCCAAGAAAAAGAAAAGCATCCTGTCCAAGGAACTGGAGCTCTATCATAGGCTAAGGGAACCACTAGGACAAGTGACAGAAAGAGACATATATGCACCTGGCACAAGGAGCAACCAGTCTAGATTTTTTGAGAAAGATAAAACTGATAAAATAATCAATTTTGACAAGAGATTTCTAAATTGGCATTGAGTCTGAAGTAGAACTAATGAAAAAGACATTAAGTAGAAGAAGCAAGTAAATGGGAGGAAAATGGCAATTAGTTCCTGGGAAAATAAATACTGAATACTAAAACATAATACAAATTTAACTTTTTTGAAAGAAATCAGTGCTAGTTTGAAAATCAACACTCAATTATATATATTTATATATATAAAAGAGTTCAGACAGAGTCCCACATACAAATGAGAATTTAAAATGTGGTGTAGGAGTTCCCGTCATGGCTCAAAGGTAAAGAACACAACTAGTATCCATGAGGATGGGAGTTTAATCCCTGGCCTCACTCAGTGGGTTAAAGATCCAGGGTTGCTGTGAACTGTGGTTAAGGTCACAGATGCGGCTTGGATCCCGTGTTGCTGTGGCTCTGGCGTAGGATGGCAGCTATAGCTTCCATCCTTAGCCTGAGAACTTCCACCTGCCGTGGGTAGAGCCCTAAAAAGACAAAAAAAAAAAAGTGGTGTGGGGGCCTTTAAATCAGTAGGGGCATATTGTTTTGCTAGCTACTTTCTATTCCCCAGTAAATCCTAGATGAATTCAAGAAGAAATAAAGCCATAAAAATCCTAGAAGAAAACAGATAAATCATATATAAACCTATTATGAGAAAGAACTTTTAAATAAAATATAAAATCCAGTACCATAAAGGAAAAGCTTATTAACTTTGACTAAATAAAAATGTAAATCACTCCTTCGGAGGGGAAAAATACAGAGTCCTGTTATTTCAAGGAAGAGTAAAAGTATTTCATCCTCTATTCAATTTCATTAATTAAACATGCTCATGACAGCACAAAATCAGATACTTTTCTTGTTTCTGTAATTAAGATCAGTGGTCCCACTTAAGAACATAAGATATATAAATCTAAATCTGGAGAACCAATTCTGCTTTCATCAACTACAGGCTGACTGTCTATCAGGTTTTCAATGACTAATCTGTAGATAGTCTCTCCTTTCCAAATCCTGCTATGGCCCTTGCCCTAATGCATCTTATATCTTAACAAATAAGGATTTGGGGTCCAGCATTTCACAGGCTTATTAATTACCTGTTTAAATAACCTGGCTTTCCAAATTTAATTTGATAAGCACAATATACTTCAAATGGTATTGACTTAAGCACTAAACTATGGAAACCTTTAGCTTGCTTTTCACTGAAGACCGTGGCTAACTTTTCAGCATACCCAAAGAACTCCAGTCTTTCACAAGGATATGCTATGGCAACTAATTAAATAAGCGTTAAGTATAAACTGTATTAACTGTCAGGAGGAAATAGGAGAAACAGAAAAAAGAAAACAGAAGAAAATCGAGAAATGCTAAATGCTGTGTGCGACAAGTGAAAATTCTCATTGAATTTTCCATCTCATTAGTATATTACTTGATGGTTAACAGAGAAATACAAAGATAATGGCTGCTGAAACTATTTTGTCTCCATCTGGAAATGCACTTTTTATTTCTCTCTAATATCAGGAAGTATAATTAAGAAAATAAATTGCTATGTGGTAATAAAAACTTAAAGAAAAATATTAAGATCTAAAATGTTACTTAATAGAATAAGCAAAACAGAATGACTTCGTAACTTAAATGCAAGAGCAGCTGGCAAATACATACTTTTGTTAAAAGCCAAAACTAACCCCCATAGGGAAATTATATTAATGTATGCTCCAATATGTTTATCACACACAGTCAAAATATTACTTCCATACTTTGTTTCTTTCTACAATTGAAAGCTGGTCCAAAAGTTATCCTAGAACAGCTTTTAAGTTTCAGACACACACACCATATCTGATAAACTATTCAGCTATACTAAATTAAATCCCACCACAGTAATCTTTTTTGACAGATGTTACAAACTTTATGGTAAGCAAATTTGTAACTTTTCCTACAAATCTATAGGGTTGTATATAAACTGATAAAACATTCTTAATATGCATTTTTAGAAAGATAAGACTATCACATGTGCTTACAGCCATTTAATGAAGAATCCTATCAATGGATGATGTTCCAAATCACAAATGCAAAGAGTTATTTAATAAAGAACCATGGTTTTGTAATATCGAATAGCATTTAAAATGTGCCCACTAGGCAAAGAGACATATCCTTTCCCTCCACCCTCCAAAAAAGATCAACTATCAAATAACTAAATAAACTGGAAGCAGAGATGGGCCAGCATAAACTAGTGAATGGGATAATTTGTCATAATTAGTATACAGTGGAAAAGAGTCTATTAAAGATATTTCATTTAGAGTTATCAGGTTCATTGAACCTTCAATCCAAATTATTTTCTGGTTTCTTAATACACAAATTATCTCCATGACATTCTACCTTCTCTGTATTTTTCTTCAAAATGCTTACGATAATTTGTAATTTTCTCTTTACTTAATGTTTGTTTCTTCCTTTGGATTTTAAGTTCTGAGGCCGTGCTCCCTACTTTGTACCGAATGCCTGGCCAGAAGAGACACTCATTCCCATTTGTAGTATTTTCTTTAGACAACTGTATTAGTTATACTGTTCATAACTATATCATAATGTATATCATATGTATTTATTCTCTTTAGAAAATTAAACACTACCTTTTATAAGTTTTGCACATTCTTGAAATGACAAAATTATAGAAATGGAGAATAGATGAGTGGCTTCCAGGGGTTAATGCAAGGTGGGAGGGAAATGAATATGGCTATAAAAGCAATTTGAGGAATCTTTGTGGTGAGAAAAATGTTCTATATCTGAATATATCAACATCAATATGATGGTTGTGATATTCTACTGTGGTTTGTAAGATGTTACCATTGAGGGAAACAAATATTTTATTACTTCTTACAAGTGACGGTTAATCTATTATCATCTCAGTAAGTGTAAGTTTAAAAAAGAGGCTGTGCATCATTAATTACTTAGAGGAGCTTCCCTAAGATCCCCCCAACCCTGAGAATGTTTTAGTTTTTTAGGAGCTGGGCTCAGTCATCCATTATTTTTCTTTCTTTTGAACGCTTCCCACTTGATTCTAATGTAGAGTTAGGACTACAAATCACTAATTTAGAGCAATAATTCCCTAAGGCTGAATGCAAAAGAAACACCTGGCAAGTTTTAAGCCAGATTCTCAAGCCTTGATCCCAAAGATTTTATTCAGCAAGTCTGGGGTAAAGCCAGAAAATTCTATTCTTCTTAAGTTTAAGTTGGTTTTTTTAAGTTCTCCAGATGATTGTGATGTAAAACTATGTTTTAAAACCTCTAGATTAGAGTACAATAATTTTTTCTATGTACTGTCTGAAGGTAAATATTAGCTATTGTTGATCATTACTGTGGATTCCAAGTCCTTGGGATCTGAATTAAGACATCTGCTGTATCTATAAAAGCCCAACTTGGATGCTTAATATTGTTTTCAGCCATATTCCTAAACCATTAAAGCAGCTTTAAATACATGAAGAAGCCTACCCCCATGGACTGGGTCCTACAGACACTCCCCACTATCACCCCCCTAAACTTTACAACCTGAGAGCTCACTGCTGTTCTCAGAATCATTTCTTTACTTCATGCCCTACCTTAATTCATTTTATACTAAAACTATTAAAGCACTGATTTTTCACTCCATTACTCTAGCAAGCTATAATTATGTGCCTAAAAAAACTGGCAACCTGATACATTGGTTCTCAATCCTGGATATGTTTTGGAATTATCATCCTAAATGGAATAGCATAGTAGCCCTATTTATTACAAAGCACAGCACAGAACAGCATAGCATAGCATAGAGAGAAAACCTGATTCAGGAAGTTTAGGGTGGTTTCAGGGAATCTGTATTTGTAAAATAAAAAACAAAACTGTACAAATTCTGGACACAGAATTAAACACTGACTTATAGTTTCCATCTTGATCCTCTGGCTCAAGTGATAACACCAACAACACATCAGTTTAAATCTGCTATTTCTAAAAATATCAATTATTCACAATGAAAAAGAATGACTTTTAATGAGGGACAGTACATGAATGTCAGAGACCTATTAGCTCAGGTTCTTTCATTAAATAGGACCTAAGCAGCCTAATGTCTCTAAGCCTTCAGTTTCTCAGTTATAGATGGGTAGCTACAAAACAAAGGAGTTGTACTGCGTCAATGTCTTGTAAAACTGGGTTTCCAGAAGTCAGAGTCATGTGGTTCAAAGAGTTAAGAGAGAAACTAAAGAGAGGTACAGGCTAAACAAGATGAAGGGGCTCTGACTTGATGTGTTTATATGCACACACATTCATCTTCATAATACTGTAAGTCCTACACACAAAATTTAAAAACCATGGTTCTAGAACCTGAAACCTGAGCCACATTTAAAGTGCTCAAAAAACCTATGGTTATTGGATACTATACTGAGAAATGTACACACTTCCATCACTACAGAAAGTTCTATTGAGAAGTCCTACTGTCAATGATTCCATAGCTGTGTCTTGTTGGATTAAAAACACACTAAAATTTCTTCCAGCTCTAAAATTCTTCCCCAGCATCTGAAGGAAATTCATTAATTAATGTATTCAAAAATCACCTAATTAAGTAAAACATTCCACAGGTAGCCGAAAACATTTAAACAACCTAAGTGATAAGGCAACACTATTAATAGAAGAGAGAAAAGATATCTGGACTTTAAAAAGCCACTAAATGCTTTAGACTTTATCTAAAACCGCACACACAAACTCACAAATACAGGAATCAAAGAACTACAGCAATCAAAGAAAAAAAGTCATACACTACACTGAGATGTCTAAGAAATTCCTTAGAGAATGATAATGTCACATGAAAATTTACAGACGCAGTCCCACTCTATTACCTTCCTTGAGCTGTACATCACTCTTGAGTGTACATCTTATTAGAGAAACATTTTATATATTTTACTGTTAAAAATATTAAGCTGGATCTCCAAAGGCAAAATAATGAATACAAGGTCCCAGAGTTAATAAAGGATAACTGGAACAAACCTTCCTATTCATGGTAGCTCTGAAGCAAACATCAAAGTAAAAAAAACATTGTCATAAAAACCAACAAAAACCATACAAACAAAAAAAGCATTATCACAGACAAAAATAATGGACAGATGCCTTAATACAAAGGAAAAACACTTATTTAACAAGTATTTATTGAGCATCTATACAAAGTTAGTAAGCCAGGTGCTAAAGATGTTTTTAAAATCTGCCCTCAAAAGGCTCACAGCAAGGACAGTTAAATGAGTTATGAACAAAAAGGCCACTCAAGTGATCAGTTTCTCATGAGAAATGGGGAAAAGTCTAAAAGGGAAACCAAAATATTAACATCCTTCCTCCTTAAGCCTGAAAAATAAATCTTAAAAAAAATAAAAAAGCAATGTAAAAATTCAGTTACCTATTGTCCCAACCAATGGCGTATTAGGACTATTTCCATGTATTCTTTAAGAGAATCGAATTTTTTAAAATTATATGTCTGTTAGCTATAGTAAAGTACTAATAAAATAGAAGTCATGGCTTCAACTCCCATAGGAAAAGCCCCACAATTACAATATTTCTAACTCTGAATAACCACTTCAATGACAACCCACTACAATGAGGGAAGAAAGTATGGACGCCTTAGCAAAAACAAATGGCACTCAAGTAAAACTTTGGTCTACATATAATTCCTAAGAGGTAAGCATTTAAGTAGTAAGTCCTTAAACATTTATGGATCATTTACTGTTTGACTTCATCCGTGGCCAAAAGCCACTGTTATTTTTCAAATTCTAATATGTAAAACTAGTTTCTCATAAGTTTCACAATTTTTTCACAGTAATTTTCTCAAACAACAAAGAAACTTTCAGCTGAAATTCGCCATAATTTTTTCATGTTTCAACACTTTAGGATGTTACAGTTTACTATAAGAGAATTCAAATATACAATTAAATAACAAATTAACTAAAATGATTACCAAATGTGGTCTTTTCAACAGTATTTCTGATTTACTAGAGGACTAACTCCTTACTTGAACTCATGTCGAAGACCATTCTAAAACTGGTTGCTGTCCTTTTCTCCCTAAGTAATGGTATAATAGTACTCTTTTAAAAGGTAACTTTTTTTTTTTTTTTGTGCCACCTGTGGCATATGGCCTTCCTGAGCCAAGGATCAGATCTTAGCCTCAGTTGTGACCTACAGTGCAGCAGCTGCAGCAATGCTAGATCCTTAACCTTCTGTGTCAGGCCAGGGATTCAACCAGTGTTCCAGGGCTCCAGAGACACTGTTGATTCTTTGGTACCACAATAGGAACTCCTAAAGGGTACCCCTTTAAAATGGTCACTGACTATTATAATACTACCTTGAAGTTATCATATTCAAAAATCATGCTGTCCCCTTTAACACATGGAAACTAAAGAAGTAGGATCTGCACCATTCCAGAATTCAAACAGAAGTTAAGATTTTAATAAATCACTATAAGATTATTTCTTTTTTCTTCTAAAGCAAAGAGAGATAAAATAAAAATCCAATTAACTGGAATCCTATTAAGTCTAACTTTATAATAAATGAAAGTTTCCAGAAATCTGAAAGTAGAAAATACAAATCAAATCAGGGTGTTCTTACTTAATGCTGATACACTGATGGATGCGACAAAAAGTCTCAAATATGAAAAGACGAGCATTTTCAATGAAATCCTCAAGACAAGCCACCAAAAAGAAATCATTCACTAGCACCTATGTGTATAAAATATAAAAGAAAAAAATTAATGGTGTTGACAAGCAATTTTTAAAAATTAGTCTCAAATATTTTATGCTTTACTCATTACTCCATTCACAATTCTCTCATCTAACAACACAAGTTCTACACTATAGCACTATCTAGAACATTATGTTCAAGTCTTCAGTAATTTAAACAAGTAAATGAAAGCTACAAGAATAAGAACTAAGAACTGCAATGTTCTCCTTGTTTCACTGACAACTTAAGCAATCTTGTAACAAAGCTTTGTCCTGTCATTATCCTACATAAATGCTCTTAGATAACATATCTTTTCCATCTATTTAAAATAGTTATGAGTGGACTCAATATAAGCATATTTCTGTGATAGTAAGCAGACTTAAAAATCTAAAAGAGAAAAATTCAAGGGGTGGCACCTATTCCACAGATAATATCATAATTAAAAGAATATTTCAACTTTGAAAATAGCAACCAAGTGCCCCACTGCCTTGGCAAGACCTAGATACTCAGCATTACAAATATATATCAATATTTAATAACATGACATTTGACTTCATATACACAAATGGATTCTAATTTTGTCCAGTGTTTGAAAATCACCTCTAAAGGTATACTTACATAATTTCCTTTTCTTAGACAAATTAAGATCTTAGTCCTTCAAAAAATTCTTCCCATTTCTGTGTGCTAACATTTGGGTTCAGAAATGAAACTGACAGCTAGTAATTTGTTAGGTAAATGCATTCAACAGGTAAAAATTCTTAGTTTCTCAAAAGTTGCAAACCAACTTATTCAAAAAGAAACCATAAATCTAACGCTTTCAGTTGTTCTCAAAGTATTTTAGTTTCTACCAACCAACATAAGACACTGTAGTTAAATTCAGTCTCAGCTTGACTGATTTATATCGAATGTTAAATATGATCATGTGAAAAATTGTAAAGAAAGGCCTGGTTCTGTAACAAAGTGGAAACACAGTTGTGATCTAAAAGTCCATATGACTTTTCCTATATATATAAAATATATCACATACTTACTCATTCAGGATAAGATATGAAATTGTATGTGAATTTCATAATGCCCCTGATATTTTAACAACTGTGCTAACAAAAGGGATACACATATAGCAATAACATTAAAAATTTCTTCACCCCAGCACATTTTAAAACAATCTGCCTGCCTTTTTTTTTTTTTGCATTTCTAGGGCCACATGCGCAGCACATGGAGACTCCCAGGCTAGGGGTCTAATTGGAGCTGTAGCTGCCAGGCTACACCACAGCCACAGCAACACAGGATCCGAATTGCATCTGCAACCTACACCACAGCTCGCGGCAATGCCGGATCCTTAACCCACTGAGCAAGGCCAAGGATCAAACCTGTGTCCTCATGGATGCTAGTCAGACTCCTTACCTGCTGAGCCACAAGAGGAACTCCAAAACAATCTGCCATTTTAAGATTATGAACATATCCAATATAATTACTTTAATAGAACTACAAAGTTAATTCTTACATCTCCGCATTTAAGAATGTTATAAGTAAAAATTTATACTTACTGATTCACATTCCCTCAGCTTTTTCTGAGCCCCATCAAAGTCAAAATTAACATACAAGCATTCAACAAACTCTGTAATTGGGTCTTTATATGTGTAAGACTCCTGTAAAATTAAATCAAAGGTCATGTTGGATCTGATTCAACATTGTTTAGTACATTGCCCCAAGAATAGCTCCATTTTATTTTCTCCTGCCTTACCATTAATTTCTAACAAATTTATAACAAAGTACTATCTTCTAAAAGCAATTGCTCACATACTAATTCCACACCACACCTTGGCCTTCCAGACTAAGTTCTCGAAATTCTCATCCTAGAACCATTCCAAAAGCTTTCAAATTCCTCTACTGCCAAGTTTCCCTTAGTCAATAAACAGTGATGAACTTGTCCAAGTAAAAGGGTACCCATATCTTGCAGAATAAAATTGTCTTTTTGTACTTAAATTATTCTTAGATCAAATAAATATTTAAGTGTGTGTGTGTGTGTTTTTTTAAGTTATTGCTGAGAAATTTACTAAAAATCAGCCAGTAGGGCTATAGCTTTTGTACAACTTGGGGACTATTAAAATTACACTCCATGTAAAAGTCACTACTCTGGAATTATGTAGGTGGTGGCCTTCCAAAAGACTTCCAGGCTCCAGATCTCTCTGACTCTTTGCAGTAAGACCAACACTAGTAACAATGTGTATTAGGTATCCAACTAGCAGAGGGCAGTATTCATTCATACCACATCTACCATAAGTATATCTTGAACTTAAAGATCTCTTCATGTATACTTTAGGTAGCCTTTCCTTAAGAACAAATACTTTAGAAAAAGAGGTTAGACTGAAAAGTATAGGTATATTTTAATTATCAGTGAAGACTTTAGTTTTTACCTGTTGAATAACTTTGACCAGATCTTTTAGTACCTGCCGGCGTTTTCGAACATCTTTGTTTGTTATGACTGCTGTGGTCAAATAGCGGAGTATGTGTGGACACATCGTCTGAATTGCATTCAGATACCTGTGGTAAAAATAAAAAAGTTACTTAAGTTACCCAGTTTTTCTAGATCTATAATCTCTGTGATTTAAAGAAAGCACTTGAGCAGCCCACTAAACTGCACTGTCCTAGGATGTAAAAACTTAAGAATAAATGTTATAAGGGACATCTCCAAGAAAAAGTCTACATGATGAGAACACTAGCTGGTATTTTCCAATTTGGAGTGAGATGAGAGACTCACTTAAGAGGTAAATAATCCTATTACCATTGGTGAGTAAAAGGATTTTAGAAGACCCTTATACATGCTGTTAGTCTGTTTCAAAAGATTGCATTTACCTACAAATCAAAACTACCATGAGATACCACCTCACACCAGTCAGAATGGCCACCATTACTAAGTCCACAAATAACAAGTGCTGGAGGGGCTGTGGAGAAAAGGGAACCCTCCTGCACTGCTGGTGGGAATGTAAACTGGTACAACCTCTATGGAGAACAATTTGGAGATACCTTAGAAGTCTATCCATAGAATTTTCACAAGACCCTGCAATCCCACTCTTGGGCATATATCCAGACAAAACTCTACTTAAAAGAGACACATGCACCCACATGTTCATTGCAGCACTATTCACAATAGCCAAGACATGGAAACAACCGATATGTCCATCAACAGATGATTGGATCAGGAAGATGTGGTATACATACAACAATGGAATACTATTCAGCCATAAAAAATAACGACATTTACAGCAACATGGATGAAACTAGAGACTCTCATACTGAGTAAAATAAGTCAGAAAGACAAAGACAAATACCATATATCACTTATAACTGGAATCTAATACACTGCACAAATGAACATTTCCACAAAAAAGAAAATCCTGGACTTGGAGAATAGACTTGTGGCTGCCTGGGGGGAAAGGGAGGGAGTGGGAGAGATCAGGAGCTTGGGGTTATCGGATACAACTTAGAATGGATTTACAATGAGATCCTGCTGAGTAGCATTGAGAACTATGTCTAGATACTTACACTGCAACAGAACAAAGAGTGGAAAAAAAATGTATACATGTAAATGTAACTTGGCCCCCATGCTGTACAGCGGGGGGGGGGGGGGGGAAGATTGCATTTACCTATCAGAACAATGTATAAAAGACTATGTGCAAAACACTCTTCGTATTTAGAAAATAAGGCACTTAAAGCATTCAATTCAGGGTATGAAAGATTGCAAATTATTCTGATGATCCGCATCTGGCCATCCTCTGTCATTCTGTGTTTATCTTGTATTTCTCCTGCTCAAAGTTCTTATATAGGGCCCCAATTTTTATCTCTGAGCACCAAACACTATATGCCAAGTCTGGAAATACCTGTCAATAAAGTCCATTTCTCTTAATCAAATTTCCAAGCCTCAAAGTACTCATCTACCTCCATCTCCCACCACACCACCACTGACTGCCTCCTGCTTTCCTCTTTTTTTTTTTTTTGGTAACACCCACAGCAAGCAGAAGTTCCCAGACCAGGGATCAAACCCCAGCCATAGCAATGTGAACGCAGATCTTTAACCTGGTGGGCCAGATACTTTATCTTCCAAGTTCTCTCAGACTATGTTAATAAAATAAATCTTTATACTGTGTCACACTGTAGATTCCCCATAAGTCTTCTCTGAACTCTTTAGAGGACCCTAGAATCTGATAATAATCTAACACTTAATAAAATCTAGTCCCACTTAGCCCTCCTTAAATTCTCTCTAAACAAGGCAGAGTATAAAAAGAATCAATATTCACTCAAGAAAAAAACAATTTCTAGGAAAAGATAACTAAACAAATCATCTTAAAGTTTCATCATCTGAAAAACTAAACCTGAGTTTCGGGCAGTTTTTTTTTTTTTTTTTTTTAAGGCCACACCCATGACATGTGGAAGTTTCCAGTCTAGGGGTTGAATTGGATCTAAGGCTGCCAGCCTACACCACAGCCATAGCAACACAAGATCAGAGTCACATCCTCAACCAACAACACAGCTCAAGGCAATGCAAGATCCCCGATCCACTGAGCAACGCCAGGGATTGAACCAGCATCCTCATGGATACCAGTCAGATTTGTTTCTGCTGTGCCACGACAGGAACTCCCCAGGCAAAAAATTTTAAATGAAATATTTGCTAGGCAAAAGTGATTGCCTTGGTACTCTCTTATCAGAAATATATACAAGCACTGGAGAGCATGATTGTTTCTTAATCACTTTTGAAGTAGGTAATTTTAGCAGGCATTTTATGAACCTCATTCATGAATTTATCATAAAAGATAAATAACTATAAGCTTATTTTGTATGATGTTAAACATATTTATTTTTACTTATCCTTTCTTTATATCATTGCACCATGAACAATTTCATTGCTTTTACTGAAGAATAACTTCCTCAGGCAATTATCTCTTGTGTGAGTACATTGCAAGTATCAGCAAAATTTTTGTAGAGGGCCAGATAATGAATATTTTAGGTTTTGTAGGTTGTGAGGTGAGACTGAGACTATTAATCAGGGACTTAAATAAAAAGAAATTCTGAAAACATTTTATTGACAGGACCAAAATGTAATAGTTGAGTACAATTTTTTATCATTTGAATCCACTAATGAGAAGTCTAGAATTCCTTTAATAGGGTAACTTTGCTTAAGTGGGTTCAAAGCTTGAGATCACTGTCACTAAAATTTACTGCAAATATTTATCTGTTAATGCTGACCAATGATGAGATTTTACAGACTTAACCTATGAAAATGATTTTCTACATGTATAGGTACTACCGAATACTGATATCAATCAACAGGCATAAGATTTTAATTTAGCATATTTTCACTTAGAAGTCTTTAATAAAATTCTATTAAATTCTTTTTTTTCATTTAGGGCCTCATCTGTGGCATATGGAAGCTCCCAGGCTAGGGATCAAATTAGAGCTGCCACTGCCAACTTACATCACAGCCACAGCAACACCAGATTCGAGCCACATCTACAACCTAGCATCTGTAACCTATACCACAGCTTGTGGCAATGCCAGATCCTTTAACCCGCCGAGTGATGCCAAGGACGAACCGCACCCTCACAGACACTATGCTGTGTTCCTAACCCACTGAGCCACAACAGGAACTCCAAAATTCTTCTTTTGACATCACATTTTAGCATATCATCACACTGCAGATAAATCACTTTCATTTCAATTGCGGTGAAATTTATTTTTAAATATAAAAATTTCCTCTGTACTTGTATTGAGGTCTAAAACTTTCTGAAGTTACAATTTGAATTAAAAAATGTATCTGCTGGAGTTCCCGTTGTGGCGCAGTGGTTAACGAATCCGACTAGGAACCATGAGGTTGCGGGTTCGGTCCCTGCCCCTGCTCAGTGGGTTAAGGATCCTGCGTTGCCCTGAGCTGTGGTGTAGGTTGCAGATGCAGCTCGGATCCCACGTTACTGTGGCTCTGGCGTAGGCCAGTGGCTACAGCTCCAATTCAACCCCTAGCCTGGGAACCTCCATATGCCGCAAGAGCGGCCCAAGAAATAGCAAAAAGACAAAAAAAAAAAAAAAAAAAAAAAAGTATCTGCTAAAAATCTGTATTGAAATGAAGGTGTAATTCACCACCACCCCCTTTTTTTTTTGCTTTTCAGGACCGCACCTGCGGCATATGGAAGTTCTGAGGCTAGAGGCTGAATCGCAGCTGTAGCTGCTAGCCTACACCACAGCCACGGCAACACAGGATCTGAGCCCTGTCTGAAACCTACATCACAGCTCATGGCAATGCCAGATCCTTAACCCACTGAGCGAGGCCAGGGATTCAACTCATATCCTCAGATAACTAGTCGAGTTTGTAACCCACTGAGCCAGAAAGGGAACTCCTCATTTCTTCCTTTAACTTTCAAAAGAATGTAAAATGTATAAAGCAGCTGCATATTTCATTATATGTTAACTGTCATCAAAATGATTATTGGAATATAAGTTTTGCATATAAGTCCTGTTTTGATTTGTAATTTTAAGTCGAATTAATTAAGAAACATTATCGAGTCTAGAGCCATTCAGGGCTTTGTGACAGTGGTTAAGGGCAAATTTTTTTGTTGAAAATTTCAATCTTGCCTAAGCTCAAAAAAGTCACAGTAAAACTTTTGTCACTGCTAAGCCATCTCACCAGCGTACCAGTAGGTAAAGTCAAGATACTCTATTTGTCTGACAAAAATGCATGGATTGACAACAGTTAAGTCCACGATAGCAAATGAGGTTCACTGCTGACAATAACGGTTCAATAATACACCACACATTCAAGTATTTTCCACAAAGTATCTGGAAATGAGTAATGCCATCAATAATTATAAGGCCTTGAATATCTCACATTTTCACAAGCCTTGTAAATTTGTCCAAATGAGCATTTTTCTCCTCCACAATATATTTGCCACCAGAAGTTTTAAAACATCTCAACAGATTCTACTTCAGGTTATACTAAATTAGTGTCTTCTCAACTTTAGAGACTTTTTCACCTGTAGTTGTTCCACATAGACTTTTCATAAGGCATGTTCTTCAGTCATTTCAAATCTAGCACCAACCAACAACTAGCCATACTGGTAAACATCTGTCGACTCATCAAAAGTCAAGGAAAACCACTAAAAATCATATGCTTTACTCCATATGCCATGAGTGCGGCCCTAAAAAGCAAAAAAAAAAAAAAAAAAAAGCTTTTTTTTTAAATTGATTACTAATGTTGCACTCAATATCTTCAATTCTGAGTAATTATTCTCACCAAAAGGCAAATAGTTTTAAACAAATTCATTTTTCTGGACGTATTTCTTTGGCTGCTGCAACTGAACATAATTTAACAGAATCACCACTGATAAATGGCTTTCCTTACTTGGCTAACAAAAGAGCTGCTCAGGAACTTACTTTGTTTGAAGCCCCATTTCATTATTTTTGCAAGGAAAATTCTGCTGTGGTGTGATGTTCTGTTTTAAATTTCCTCATTTTTCTGATAGTTGCTTTACAATCTGTTGGAGCTACTGTAATGAGTGATTACATTCTGATAATGTGGATGTGCACTATATTCTTTCAACATATCTACAGTTCAGTACTTTGCTTTCTAATTTGAAACAAAATTAATTTCTACTCCACACTCCACTGTGCCTTAAAATTTAAGACAGCTGAAGTCCACTTTTCTCTTCTTGTTTTGAAATAATAAGTATACATTGGTAATAAAGGTTGCAGTACAGTGACACCCATGGCACTTAAAACTTCATCTACTTACCACCTGCAGCATCACTGGGATTCATCCACTAAGTAGCACAGTGAGGCAAGAAGAGTTCATAACATACAATCTCTGCCACAACAATTCAACTCTTGCCATTATAGTTCAAAAGCAGCCAAAGACAATCAATAGATCAATGACTGTGTGTTTCAGTGAAAATTTATGGACACTAAAATTGCAACTTCATGTAATTTTTATAACACAAAATATTATTCTTTTCATTTTTTTTTCAACCACTTAAAATGTAAAAGCCATTCTTAGATTACAGGCCATATAAAAAAAAAGGCAGTGGGCCACAAGATTAGCCCATTTTTTTTTAATAATTTTTTTTTTTCTTTTTTGGCCACCACTGCAGCATGTCTGAAGCCAGGGACTGAGCCTGAGCCACAAAAGTAAAACTCCAGATCCTTAACCACGAGGCCACCATGAACTCCTATTAGCTCATAATTTTAGTCCCTAGTTTGCAGATCCTGGTATACAGCATTATTGTAGCTGACTTCTAAACATAGCAGGGAATCACTACCTGCTAGGGTGGAAGTGATCTTTTCTATGTAGTATGTATGTAGGTATGTATGTATATATGCATGGATGTTATACTGATCCATACATAAAGGAAGAAAGTGGGGATTAAGGGTGATTCTGGAGAAGTTATCTTAGTTCACACGCTTGTATGATCAGTAATTATATATTTAGTTCAAATATAAACAAAACCATAGATTTGGTTAACAGCCTATATCCACAACTATTGTGCTCTTTTGTTCTACTACTTTTTTATATCATCTTTCTTTTTTAAATCAAAATTTAAAGGTCAAATCAATTTTCATCTTCACTGGACTATTCTAACTTTTTAAGGTCTCAATGATAGCTGTTATATATTTACACTGTGTTTAGCATGCACAATATATCTGCATATAATTATGTTCTTAAGACACTTCTTTTGAATTATACACTATGTAAGAAAGGCTATACCTCCTTAAATTATTTTTAAGTTATTATTAAAATTATTTTTCCTTTAAATAAGAGCTTCAGTATTTACTGAGCTCTGAAGTATAATTTTATTTTGTGATTTTTATTTTTTCCATTATAGTTGATTTACAGTGTTCTGTCAACTTCTAATATACAGCAAAGTGACCCTGTCATACATATATATAAATTTTTCTTTTTTCTCACATTATTCTCCATCATTTTCCATCACAAGTGACTAGATATAGTTACCACTGCTACAGAGCAGGATCTCGCTGCTTATCTGAAGTAATTTTATTTTATTTTTTTGTCTTTTTGCCATTTCTTGGGCCACTCCCGTGGCACATGGAGGTTCCCAGGCCAGGGGTTGAATGGGAGCTGTAGCCATGGGCCTACGCCAGAGCCACAGCAACGCGGGATCCAAGCCACATCTGCAACCTACACCACAGCTCACAGCAACGCCAGATCCTTAACTGAGTAAGGCCAGGGATCGAACCCGTAACCTCATGGTTCCTAGTTAGATTCGCTAACCACTGAGCCATGACGGGAACTCCTGAAGTAATTTTATGATGGTTAAGTAAAAATGTTTATTTTCTCCCTAGTACAACACTGTTCCAATTGCACTTTCATGAAAGTTTTTTTACAGTATTTTCTAATTATAAGCCAGAACATTTAGCAATCAAAGGATAAGGTAGAATATGCCACTAAATTAAAAAAATATTTAAATATCTATTACATGGGGGATGCTACAAAGACATGAAGAATAAAAATTTTGCTCTTACATATACATATAATCTAGTTGGGGAATAAAGCATTATTAAGTTTCTTAAAAAGAGACATTAAATAATTTAAAAAGACATTTTATAATTAAATTCCAAATATAAGGTGGGCACAATGGTCAGCATCTCACGAAGGAAGTAAACCTGAGCTGTAGTTTGAAAAACAGGCAGGCTTTGAATTCATACAAGAAAGAAAGGTACTTCCAGAAAGACAGAGTGAAAAAATTTTTAAAAGCATGACTTAGTAGAACTTTAAAGGATGGATTTTTAAATGGGGAATTTAGAGATCATCCTGAGCTAATGCAGGTAAAATATCTACATGAAAAAGTTTTCTTATCGGGAAGAATAAAGGCAGAAGGGTAAATCAGGACAAACTCTGGACACCATCTAGTTGACTATGAATAGTAAAAAATTAAATTTCTTAGGACATTTATGTTACTTTTATTTAGAAAACAAATATTCGTTAGCTAACTGAACTTTGAATTTTTTTTTTTTTTTTTTTTTTTACAACTGGAGAGTAACTAGGGCATTGTATTACAAATGCATTCTTTTCCCTAATAGCATCTACATTTGGTGGCAAAGCCTCATCTCTAATAGCCTACAAACACTGTTCTAGCTTATACCTGATACCATATCTTATATATTTTGTTACATTTAAAAGTTCAACATTTTTCAAATGTGTAAATCATCTCCATTTTAGATTCAGAATAAATTATAGCAGAAATGGCAATATATACGATGTAAGAGACTTTAACCTGCACCGTCATCTAGACTCTCACTTCAAGGACAAAAGTATAAATTATCTCCAAAGTACTTTCTTATTTTAAAAAAGTCTGAAATCACAATCCATACAAACTATCAATTTAACATACGCAATAAACCACATTAAACTGTACTCCTATGCTATTAGAAATAAAAAAACAGAAAAATGTGATACATTCTCTATTATTACCTACTACCCACCAGAGAAAACTGAAAACCATACTAACTGTAGACATACAAACGACATACTACTTCCTGGAAGATATTCTACTTAATATGCAATCTAGGAAAATGGCTAAAACAATGATCTGTCAAGTCAACTGAGTGTATTCTAAAGTTAGACTCAAACAAACATCAAAATAAGTCACAAGACATTACTAATAAGGAAGAAAACATGATGGTAATCTGATCCTATAGCAAGTGAAAAAGATGAGCATAGTACTTTACTGAGAACCGAAAATTGTAAATTGTAATAATACTAAACGGTTTTCTTCTTCTTCTTCTTTTTTTTTTTTTTTTTGTCTTTTGTCTTTTTAGGGCTGCACCCACAGCATATGAAGGTTCCCAGGCTATGTGTCTTATCGGAGCTACAGCTGTGGGCCTATGTCACAGCCACACCAACACCAGATTTGAGCCATATCTGCGAACTACACCACAGCTCACGGCAACGCTGGATCCATAACCCACTGAGCAAGGCCAGGGATTGAACCCACAACCTCATGGATCCTAGTCGGATTTGTTTCTGCTGCACCACGACAGGAACTCCTGAACAGTTTTTTCTTTTTAACATTTTGCTAACAGGCTATTTCTGTTAAAAAAAAAAAAAAAAAAAAAAAAAGAAGTCCAAATGGCATTGCAGGTTCTTACTGGGAGGATGAAAATGTTAAAAAACCAATTTATGGTAATGGCTGCACCACCTGGTAAAGATGCTAAAAATCAATGAATTGTAAACGAAAAATGAAATCGTCTGCTACCTAAGAACAAATCACAGTAGTAGCATCACACTATACTAGTCACTGTTATGTTTTAACAACCACATTCTTGCAGTTAAAAAAAAAGTTCTCCTTAGAAATCTATACATAGAACTTCCATATGACCCCGCAATCCCACTCTTGGGCATCTATCCGGACAAAACTCTACTTAAAAGAGACACGTGCACCCGCATGTTCATTGCAGCACTATTCACAATAGCCAGGACATGGAAACAACCCAAATGTCCATCGACAGATAATTGGATTCGGAAGATGTGGTATATATACACAATGGAATACTACTCAGCCATAAAAAAGAATGATGACATAACGCCATTTGCAGCAACATGGATGGAACTAGAGAATCTCATACTGAGTGAAATGAGCCAGAAAGACAAAGACAAATGCCATATGATATCACTTATAACTGGAATCTAATATCCAGCACAAATGAACATCTCAGAAAAGAAAATCATGGACTTGGAGAAGAGACTTGTAGCTGCCTGATGGGAGGGGGAGGGAGTGGGAGGGATCGGGAGCTTGGGCTTTTCAGATACAACTTAGAATAGATTTACAAGGAGATCCTGCTGAATAGCATTGAGAACTTTGTCTAGATACTCATGTTGCAACAGAAGAAAGGGTGGGGGGAAAACTGTAATTATAATGTATACATGTAAGGATAACCTGACCCCCTTGCTGTACAGTGGGAAAAAAAAAAAAAAATGTAATAAAAAAAAAAAAAAAAGTTCTCTTTTGGCTCATTGGGTTAAGGATCTTGCACTGTCACTGCAGCGGCTTAGGTTGCGGCTGTGGAGAAGGTTTGATTTGTCCTAAGAACTTCCAAATGCTACAGGTGTAGTCAAAAGAGAGAAAAAAGAAGCTAACTTCGATTATGTCCTTGATAAGGTAGTAAAATTCTTAATTTTCAAAAATTTCAACCCTTGAGTACTAATCTTTTTAATATTCTATATGACTAAAATGGGAAGTGTGTAGAAGATCTTCTGCTGAACACTTCAGTGTTATGGTTGTCTTAAGAAAAAGTACTTGTATGACTGAGCTGCAAGGTGAACCAGCAGCTCAGTCTTACAAAAAAGCTGCTTTATTCACAGAACTATTTATACGTGAAAGAACGACAGTCAAAGGAGTTCCCTGGTGGTTCAGCAGGTTAAGGATCAGCATTGTCACCACTGTGGTTTGGGCCACTGCTGTGATGTGGGTTTGATCCCTGGCCTAGGAACTTCCACATGTCACAGACATGGCCACAACAAACAAGCAAACAAATAAAAACAACAACCACAAAGAAGACAGTCAAACCAAAGCTATTCTTGGGTACTGGGCAGATTATTTTCCAGAAAATGAAGTATAGCCTATTCTTCAATAAAAACAAATGATAAAATTAGCACTTTCAAAAAAAAAGGTAATATTTTGGAAAATATGTTAACTGTCATCAAGAGTTTGATGACTTCCCAATACTTTAAGACTGTTCTAATGGGTTTAGTAGTGAAATTAAAAACGTGATTTGTTTGGTATTATATTTAAGTCCCTGAACCTATACTTTCCAAACAACAAATACATAGTATTAAAAAAATCATGCATGGGGCAGTTTCCTGGTGAGCTAGCAGTTAAGGATTTGGTACAGTCACTGATGTGGGTGGGGTCTGATCCCTGGCCCAGGAACTTCTGCAAGCTGCAGGTGCGGGCAAAAAAAAAAAAAAAAAAAATCATGCATAGGTAAAAGATCCATTTAAAGTGCAAGATCAACCAATATAGTTTAAGAATTCTAGTGTGATTTGGAATCCAAAAAAATCAAATGCTACAGCTTCAAATCCTACATTACGATAACTTTTAAGAAATTACTACTTGTCGAATTCTGGTGTATTATCAAAAAAAAAAAGGTAATTCACAACTATCTGAAAAGGCTATTAAAACACCTCTCTTTCCCAACTACATGCATCTGTGAGGCTAGATTTTCTTTATATCCTTCAAACAAAATAACATATCTCAAGAGACTAATGGAAAATCAGGTATGAAAGTGGACATGAAAATCTAGCTGTCAATTAAGCCAGAAATGTAAGGGTCTGCAAAAATGTAAAACAATGCCACTCTTACCACTAAACTGATTTTTTAAAAGTTACTTTTCATAAAAATACATGTCAACTATAACAAATTTACTATTTGTCAATTAATATATTTTAAAATTTCTCGGTCTTAATTTCTAATACAGTATAAACAGATTTAGCCAACACAAATAAAATTATACTCAACAATTCTTAATAGTGTAAAAGGGTTTCAAGACCAAGAAGTTTAAGAACTGTTCACCAGTAACAACAAGGTTTCCCAAAGGTAATTCTGATGTATCTTTTTCTTCTAAACATCCGAATTTTTTTTTCTCTGCAGTGTGTATACCTAATTTGGGTCCTGGAAGGGGTAAGAGGCTCTTACTGGATATTAGGGTTGGTCCTATTTGCTTACAAAGAGAGTAACTCCCCATGTATACCTAGTTCATTTAATCTTCCAAAATTAGTAATTGCAACATTTACTAATATACTGCAAGTTTTATTTTCAGTGCCTTTGTTCTGTTTTTCAGTACTTTTAATCAAGGTTTTAAAAGTCAAACGAATACTCAAAGCTAGGAATTAATTTCTGAGTGCTACCTTGGCAGATATTTCACAATTGTTAACATCTAATTTCTTCTCTGATGCAGTTATTTATAAAACTTTTAATAATTTCTAGTTTTACTGTTCTGTCCAGAAATCAAAATACGTAAAATTTCTACTTTTTAAAATTTTACCAAGAGATTTTTAACAGCATACGGTACTGTCTTTTTTGGTATATGAACTACTGAAATACGAATGAAGGTATTAAGCAGATTTGTAGAATACAGCTTGATAATTAACTGTCTTAACTCTAAGTAGTTATTTTAATTTCTATGATCATGAATCTTTATCTTAAATTTTTTTTAAAAAAATCTACCTTTTTGCATTGTTTCCCTTTATAAAAGTTTGATTTTTTTCTTTAACAAAACTTGCTTCAATCTCAATTCAACTACTCTTTTATTTCTATTATCTATATAATAAATGGTTCTTAAATATATTGTTTTAATTTTATAAAAGCAAGGTTGTCAGGAATAAATCCACACCATTTCCCCCTCATTTGTAGATAATTTTCACAGTAGGTTTGAACATTTTACTTTTCTTGTTTTACACTTCCTTTCATTACTTACAAATATTTTTTAAAAAGCTGAATTTAATGTTCCTTTCTATGTACATACGTAACTGCAAAAACTACAGGAGGGTGGATCTACCTGTAAGTAGTTGCAAGGAAAGCCAATTCCTAGTGATTACTTTGGCTGAATTCAAGAAGAGTTGTCCTTATCCTTAACCCATCTACTAGATGTTAAGATTAGAGCTAGTTACTATAGGATCCAAAGTTTGGGTCAAATCTGCCTATTTACGGAAGGGTCATATCCCACCTGTGATTTCAGGGATAGCAATCAACTCATAAGACAATCTTAGAGGTTTTACTATTTAGGAGGGAGGCAAAATAGTACATGATAATGTTACTTTTAACCTCTTCACATTTGAATGCATGGTTAATCTCCATAAATAATGAGAAATATATCCTTAATTCTTGAGTTTGAAATTCTTTTGTTTTTTGGGTTTTTTGTCTTGTCTTTTTAGGGCCATACCAATGGCATATGAAGGTTCCTAGGCTAGGGGTCTAATCCAACCGTAGCTGCTGGCCTATGCCACAGCCATAGCCATGTGGGATTTGAGCCATGTCTGAGACCTACACCACAGCTAATGGCAACACTGAATCCTTAACCCACTGAGCAAGGCCAGGGATTGAACCTGCATCCTCATGGGTACTAGTTGGGTTAATTAACCACTGAGCCACAACGAGAACTCTAAGTTTAAAATTCTTATAAAATATTTTAGTAAGATGCATAGATAGTTTAGCATTAAAAATAAATATGCAACTATTTTATACTCACCAACAATCCCAAAGTTCTCACAACAATTTACCAATCATTTTCTAGATACTCCAGATTCATCCAATAATGGCATGTCTCAACTACTGCATGAAATTGCAACTGCCAATATCACAAATAAAAAAGCCTCTTCTAAAATGTAACAGCTGCCCAAAGGGTGCAGGAAAAAGTATCTCTCAAGAATCAGAGTATAACATGGAGTTCCCACTGTGGTGCAACACAAATGAATTCGACTAGTATCCACGAGGATGTGGGTTTTGATCCCTGGCCTAGCTCAGTGGGTCAGGGATCCAGTGCTGCTGTGAGCTGTCATGTGGGCCCCAGATGTAGCTTGGATCCGGCATTGCTGTGGCTGTGGTGTAGGCTGGCAGCTATAGCTCGGATTTGACCCCTAGAGTGGGAACTTCCATATATCATGGGTGTGGCCCTAAAAAGAAACCTTAAAAAAAATAATAATAGAGTATAACAAAAATAAGACTGTACTCAGAGGATTAAGTAAACAATGCACCAGAGCAGAGATTCATCAGTTTGGTAATACAAAGCTACCAGATCAGGAAGACTTAAGAACATGATAAAAGACAGTAACATTTAAATCAATACAGAAGGACAAGGGAGGAAGACGAGATGGGAGAAAGAGTAGAGTGAGAGGTACTGATCTGAAAGGGAGCCATAAAAAGAGAAGTAAAAAGCAAATCTTGGAAATGCCCATCCAATGTTTAGGGTGACCTGCATGCCAAAAACGTTCATGAGCTGGTCCTAGTGGTAAGAATATTCCTATTGTGAAAAATGTACATGTTAACATGATGCTTAACTGGATGGTGCCACTGAACATTCTAGTCACGTAAGTTAATTTTCTATTCTGACTCCAGGAAATCACAAAGGGATCTTCTGTATTCTACAGCTTCCTATGTATTAAACCTGTAAGGTCAGAATCTGGTCAATGTTTCAAGTACTTAGTCCTCGGAGCACTTCTCAAGGCAAATAATGACAGCATTTTTGTTTTATGTATCAGTCTTTTAGAGGTTAATTCAGCTTTGTTCTTTGCAAACCTACCCTTAGGATACTGCCAAAGTTGTGAGTTTGCTAAACCAAAGTCCAGAACAAAATAATACCATCTTTGTAGGATCTTACTTTAGTACACAGTGGTTTTTCTTTCTTTTTTTTATGGCCACATCAGAGGCATATGGAGTTCCTGAGCCAGGGATTGAATCTGAGCCTCAACTGTGACCTATGCTACAGCTGGCAACTCTGGATCCTTTAACCCACAGCCCAGGCAGGGGATTGAACCAGAGCCTCTGCAGTCAGATTCTTAACCCACTGTGCAACAGCAGCAACTTTTTGGCTTTTCTTTTTTTAACCCTTTCCAAAAGCTTTTTACTTAATATAACAATATGGACTATAACTTATCTAACTTTCCAGATTACAAATAACTTATCACAGCAAAAGTAAAATATGTATATAACTTTAAAAAGTGTAAATTCCCCACAAGTAGAATTTCTTTAAGAACAAACAAGAGCTTAGACAGAATAAAGCATAATTATGTCCACATTTGTGAATAATTTGAATCTATAAGGGATATTTGAATGCTAAAAAGTATCTCTAATTAAAAAAAGAAATTACTATAATGCTACATAAATTATAAAATTTTCTCTTGTAATTTACAATTAAAATTTACTGCTGGAATGCAGGCAAATATCACACACTGTCTTCTTTCCCAGTAATACAGTGGACATTTTGCTTCTCTTTTTTCAAGGAAAAACAAAAATAATTTTCTGTTACAAAAACTTCTTTGCCCATGTTCAGTTTTTTGTTTTGGGGGACAGGGGGCACATCCACAGCACGTGGAAATTCCCTGGCTAGGAGCCAGACCTATGCTGCAGCTGTGACTTGCGCCACAGGTGGGGCAATGCTGGATACCTTATCCTGCTGTGCCACAAGGGAACTTCCTGCTCATGCTCAGTTTTAACAAACTGGACCAGTATGCCATGCAAATACTGACTAAATACATTAGTACTAAACTTCAGTTATAATGTTATTTCAAAAATAAACTTCTAATGAAAGTGCTTCTATTTGCCAGACTGAGGAGAACATTTAGCATTTAGTGCAGAGAACACAATTTACACCATTTAAGAATAAGAATGGCTCCCTGTTTCTACATTAAAGAATTACTGGCACTTCTTGGTTGGCAAGTAGTTTTCCTTTGTATCATCACCAATAACTTAATTTCTCTTAAATTCAAAGTCTTCATGGTTATGCTAACAACTTACCTGAACAGGTCAAATATTTCAGTCTTAAAAATCTTACTAAAATGAGCACTTAAAGAACATGCTTATTAAAGTGACTTGGTTTAAATGATTATATTTCATCAACTTATGTAAAAATATTGCTAAAGTATTATTACCTTATTTTCAAGACATAAAAAATTACTAAAAAATTTAAAAATAAGCTATTCTGTCTATTCCTAAACTTTACTTTTGTAAATATATATGCATTTTAGGAAAAAAATGTTAAAATCAAATCTTAATTTGACAAATAGCAATAAACAAAATCAAGTGAAATGTAATAGGATCTCTGTCTTCATTTGGGTTAAAAAGAGCAAAAATATGGCTCTAAGTGTTCATGTGAAATTTAGTCAACGATATATTCAATAAGTCCTATTAAGAACCAATTTTTAAACTATGTTACTGCAAGCCTGGGCTATATAATGTAAGTGTATGTACTGGACATAGGAGCAAAAATCCTAGAAGAAGCTTTCAATTTTAAAGATCCAGATTTTAAGAAGGCTGTGGGTAAAGTGGTGTGGCAATTATCTAGAACAGCAGCCAAAATATTAAAGAATTTGAAAAACTACATTACTATACAATTTGATAAAACCAGAGATATTTAGCCTGAAGGAAAGAAAGATAAGTAAAATTATCCTCACATATCTCAATTATTTTCATAGAGCAGTCTTGTTTTCCATTGTTGCAACCAAAGAAATAAGAAATAATGGGCAGAAGATTCAGAGGCACTGACCTTCCTCAGCTGAAAGAATACATTTTTAAAAATGATTTCTAGTTAACAGAACAGTCTAGTTCATAAAGCAGTGAATTTCTTATCAACAAAAGCTGAATGATGGAGTAAAGATGATATAAAGGGGATTCTTTTGGAATGTAAATCTTCCTTTCAAATAATATGCCATAGAGTCTTAATTCTAAAGCTTTAATGTATATGAGTTACCTGGGTTCTTGTTACATTACAGATTCTGATTTAGTTTCTCTAATATAAGGCCTGAGATTCTGCATGATACCGATGCTGCTGGCCCATGGACAATACTTAAATAGCACTTTCAAGGGCTTAGAGTATACTTTTGTCAAGTAATTTACTTAAGAGTTACATGTAAGCTTTTTCAATTAACAAGCAAATCTACCACATGAAGAGGGGAAAAAAATGTGACAATAAATTCAAATGCTGGACAAAAGTTTATCTTAAAAGTTTTTAAAAAATGCATTTGATTTCATATAATTAAAGCCAAAATTATACAATGAAATAACTTACTGTGGCTGGTAAAGGAAGAGATCGATAATGTTATCACGTCCTTTGGGGTGATTGAAGAAAACAAACAGAGACCAGTGAATGAGCCATGTTCGCTGCTGAAGAGACTGAAGTGGAGAACTCACAGACTAAAGGGTTAAAAATATATATACACAGGAAATATTATTATATGAGAAAGAGGAAAGGGAATAAACATTGCTGACCTCAGAATTTCAGTTAAAATGAGAACCTTCTAAGGTTATGATTGAATTCCAATCCCTTAGACCATTCTACTTTCTGCATGACCCTTGACATTCAAAATTTCTCTGCCCCTCAAACACGAGATTCAATAATGTCCACTAAGCCATTTTTTATTTATTTTTTGCCCCCCCCCCCCTTTTTAGGGCCACATCTGCAGCATATGGAGGTTCCCAGGCTAAGGGTCTAATTGGAGCTACAGCTGCTGGCCTACGCCACAACCACAGCAATGCCAGATCTGAGCCACATCTGCAACCTACACCACAGCTCATGGCAATGCAGGATCCTTAACCCACTGAGTGATGCCAGGGATTGAACCCAAAACCTCATGGTTCCTAGTCAGATTTGCTTCTGCTGCACCACAACTGGAACTCTCTCCCGCATGGTATTTTCACTAACGAGTGACACTAACCAGTACTGTCTCATCTTCACTGGCACAAGTTAAAAAAAAGGCACTATAGCTCTAACAAAAAAGGAAACTGAAGTTACTTTTTCTAAGAGCCAAAAGAAGTTTGACAGCTTCCTTCAAGGAGATTCAGTGAAACTTATCAACTCACTAACCTATGACGATTTTTACGTCAGGTCAACATTTTTAGTTTAGTCTCTCTCCCTTCCTTTTTAAAGTACACAGTGTTTTCCTTAAAAAAAAAAAAAAAAAAAAATGAAGGATACAAAGAAATTTCAGAAAACTACCCCGAAAATGTGTAACTCACATTATTATCTATGGTCTCCTTTAGTCGGGTAAGGTCTTCCATGGCTGCATCCCAATTTTGCATTAAGATTTCAGAGGCCAGTTTTCCCCAGAGTGAACTCAAAGCATTTCTATCCGTTGCTGGAACCTGTGTAAGCAATCATAATTAGTTATATTCTGAATACTCTGGAGAAAAAAAGACAATGCATATTTTATACCCTACCTATTCATCTAGCCCACTGTAAGACCTGTAGTTCTCTTCCTCAAACTCAATATATAAGTCCTTATCTGGATCATCCTGATGAAATGGATTCAAACAGCTTTCATTTAACTTAATGTACTAAAAATTCTCAGGTCTTTGATATTCAGTCTAGATAAGAAAATAAGGAGTAACTTAAAAGGATACAGCACCAGTGTTTCAGTGTAACCCATTTCAGATAATCTATATATACAACTAATCAAATTTTAGGAACCCAAAACAAACAAAGTTAGATTCAGAGGAGATTTTTTACTAAAAATTCCTGGAGTGAAGATGAAGAAATCAAGTCTTGTGGGTCTCAATTACAATTCAGAAAAATTAGTTATTTCCAGAACAAAAAAATTTCTAAATTATGACAAAAATGGAGGAGTTCATGGAAAGAAAGAAAAAAAGGGCAGGTCTAACAATTAATTATCAAAGGTATATGTACTGAGCAAGAGAAATTCATTTTCTCATATAATCCTAAAAACCTGAAAGATAAATAATAATTTTTATCCCCATTTTAAAGAGGGGGAATTGATGCATAGAGAGAAATAATAATTTTTATCCCCATTTTAAAGAGGGGGAATTGATGCATAGAGAGTGTAATTTGCCCAAAATTATACTTCTAATCATGAAAGCTATTTCATACTAAAGTCTTAAACTATGAAAAAGGAAGAATAAGGGCCACCCTATCTCTTCTGGCCACTGGTGGGAGAATGTTATAAACCCAAATACCTACAAGAACTGGGTTAATAACAAAACTGAGAGAAGCAGAACTTACGAAACAAGGCAAAAAAAAAAAAAAATGTGGACATAATAATTGAACTGTGCTAAAGCCGCAGAAGCAAGTGAGGGTACTGCAGAGAGAATACATTTCTGCACTCAAGTTAAAATTTTGAATTTGATTTTTCACTGAAGCGCTTACATGGTGATACAGCTGTAAAGCCCTATTAGTACATATTGTAATTATAAGTTAAATAAAATTGTACAGGCAAGACTGAAAATACAACCACCAAAAATTCTGGTTCTACCACTTAAAAATAGCTAAACTATCTGTGCTTTAGCTCCCTCATCTATAAAATGGGGAAAGTAAGAGAATCTACCTCAGTTATACAATTTAAATGACATAAAACATGTAAAAAGATTACAAAATCAACTGATACATAATGAAAACTTAGGAAATGTGACAAAATGATAATGAGAATAGAAATGATAATATCAGAATACTGCAGGCTGCCTAAACTATGAGGACCAAAACCATACCTAATTCAGACTCTGCCTATATGGAGATTCTTCCTTTGATGGCAGTAATTAACTCAAATGTACTAAAAAAACATTTAGGAAACTCAGAACAAGCAAATGGCAGAGACTAAATTTGCAAATTAAAATCTGAAACATAATCATGAAACTACTGGTTCTTATTATATGTTGACAAAAACTTGTACATGAATACTCACAACTTTATTTGAAATAGACAAACCCAGAAGTAATCTAAATGTTCATCAATAGATGAATATATAAACAAACTGTAGTATATTCATAGAATGGAATACTAGTCAGTAATGGAAAGAATCAAAATTCTGGTACATATAATAACACAAATCAATCTCAAAACCTGCTAGTCAACATAAGCCAGGCCCAAGCTTACACTTATCATTCCACTTATGTAAAATTCTAGAACAGACAAAACTACTCTACAAGGATGGAAAGTAGATCAATGGATGAACCAGGAATAAAGTACAACTGCAAAGAGGAACAAGGGGTCTTTCTGGGGTAACAGAAATATTCCCCTTTTTAAAAAAATTTAATGGCCGCACCTATGGCACATGGAAGTTCCTAGGTTAGGGGTCAAATTGGAGCTGCACCTGCCAGCCTATGCCACAGTCACAGCAATGTGGGAGCCAAGCTGCATCTGTGACCCACAGCTTGCGGCGACGCTGAATCCTTAAACCACTGAGCAAGGTCAGGAATCAAACCTGCCTACTAATGGAGACTAGCTAGTCAGGTTCCTAACCCACTAAGCCACAATGAGAAATCCCAGAAATATTCTTTATCTTGATTTGGTGGTAGCTGCACCAGCATATGTATATATCAAAACTCACCGAAATTAAAAACTTGATATAAAAATCCACACACTATTGTTCAAATTACAAAGGATAAAATATTTGATTGTTACAAAGAAATTTGAGCATGAATATCTCATTGAATCTTAGACACCATCAATCTTAAGATATATTATTTTGAGTTCCCAAAGCTAAAACCACAACCAATTCAGGACATACCCCAATTCTGGATGTTAAAATGGAACAAACTATCCTAAGAATCAATACAAAACATTTTTTACAGTGACATTATCAAACCATACATCAGATCCAAATCTTCAGTTAAGATCTAAAACTTCCTCAAATCATCCTTACTCAAGCTTTCTTGAGTCCAGAAAAAGTAACTTTAAATTGAATGACAAGTATTTACAGCAGATAAACTAAACTGAGTGAAACACATGCACGTGCACACACACACACACACACACACACACACACACAAATATGACCACCAACAATCCTGGCATTTTTTTTTTTTTCGCCACCCCCATAACATAGCACTAATAACTTTTAAAATAAAAATGTACAAAACCTCCTACCAAATCTGCCCCACCATTTCAATTCAAATTAATGCAGTTCTTTTTTATTTTTTGGCCACACCCACCACATATAGAAGTTCCTGGGCCAGAGACCAAACCCATGCCACAGCTGTAAACAGAGCCATAGCAGTGACAATATCAGATCCCCAACCCACTGAGCCATGAGGGAACTCCTTAATGCATTCTTAGAGCATAATCCAAAGAAGTTTCACAAACAAATAGGGTGCATTTAAGCACTCCTCATTGTATTCTAAAAGCCACCAAGTCTTTTTAAAATAAAGGTAGATTCTAGGGTCACATAGCTTTAATTTATACAACACTGACCTACAATAGGTCACTCAGAGAGTCAAATTCTAATCTCAGATCATAGGTACAATGGTTCTTTCATAGCTTATGTTTCCCTAAGCATAGATTTAAAAGAATAATCAACCACAAGAAAAGAATTTAGACATGAAAAATGGCCATGGCAAAAAAATAAAATTAAAATCACTAATAAGCAAAAGCACTGACATTGTTTATCCCAAATCCAAAACAGGATTTTTATCTTTGCTCTTAACAAGATTTCAAACACATAGATTTTTGTAGCAGTGCCTATCTAAATCAAAAGAAAAAGTAAAACAATCCATTTTCAAACTTGGCTTGGTTAGCCTTTATCAATATGCCAACATGAAGTAACCAATTCCCATATATAAACTCAAATGTTCTGTGCCACGAGATGGGACAAAAACTTTAAAATGAATTAAACCTAATTTCTGAAGCCCTATCCAATCACTATATTTTAACTGCTCTTAATGTAAAACATTAATTTTGTACCCAGACCATTGTATTCAATCACTTAAATGTCATTTTGAGATCTCAAGATTTGCTAGGCAATGCAAAAGCTTAAAATCAACTCAGAATTTCTTTTAAGCTAGAAAACTAATTAGATCTTCATATTTTAGAAAAGTAAATATAAAAACTTTAGCATATACTTACACATGCAGAAATTTCCAGACTAATTATAAAACCATACTACAGAAACAGAGTAATACTTTTAAAACTAGAATATGTTAAATGCCTTAGGATAAAAGCTTTTACAGCAGGATAACAAGTTTTTTTAATTCCCAGAAGGTTCATGCCTACTACTCTGGCTCAAGTCCATGTCATTACAGTTGGCTCTTCATACCAACTTGCTTTCAAGGGTGGATATGCTAGAAGAGTTTCAATATCTGGATTTCCAGCAGTTACCTTAAGTTTCCATGTCTTAGCAAAATGGCACATTCACTCGCTGACCAGCAACAATAAATTTACTGTGCCAGAACTCTAACATGACACTAAATCTTCATTCTCAAAATTCACTAGCAGCACTAACAAATGATATGAATAACCAACTCTTTTCATGTACCTGTAATCATATCAGGCTTCTGATTTTACAATCCTGGTTTAAACTGTTTACATTTCCAAAGTAATCAACTTTTGCTCTCCTAAATCCTTCATAATATTCAAAATAAAACTGATGGAATTTTCTGATAAGCCACTACAAATTTAGCATCACCCATTACCTTCAATATACTTGCAAACTAACCACAGCTAAACTATAAGAATTCATTTACAAATAGGAGTAAAGGAAAATAATTTTTAAAATCAAACTTGGAAATAAACAAATTTTTATTTCTTTGAAGGAAGAACAATACTTTTAAAAAACAAAGCTGTCTGACACTAAATTAACTATACTTCAATAAAAAAATTGTTTTACTTAAAAATAAAGTTGTCTGAATACTTTCTTTAGTGTAGGATTAGTAGATTTAATAATACCAAACTCTTCCTTTTCTTGAAAAAAAGGGAAAATTTAATTTCCTAGAAAACAATGAAAGATAGCAGCCACGAGTTTTTTCTTTGTGACATATGAGGCTAAAAGAAGAAAGGCAGAAAATAAAGACAGAAAAAACAGACTCTTCCAAGGTTTGAAGACAAACAGTCTCTGTCTTAAGAGGTCATTTCCAACTTCTAGATTTAACTAGAGATATCAGAGACTTAGGTACTTACTTGATAACCCAAAGTAACAAATTATAATTTCACATATAAGAGGCTAGATAAAACAAGAGCATTTCAGTAACTTTAGAGGGGATTTATCAATATGATTACCTAAACAGAAGGCAGAATGAGAAAGAAATCCGTCAATGCGAAAGCCTGAGTTTTCCTTTAGCTTCATACAACTCTCTTTCCCTGACAAAAGCAATGAATCTAGGAACTTGTCAAACAAATTAAAACAAAAGTGTACTTGTTGTTAGGGATTTGCTTCCCCAGCAGTACCACTGAAACTCATCTACTCCCTAAATTAAAAAAAAAACAAAAAAACAAAAAAAAACCCACTAAGCTTTATATTCTAATACCTGACAACAGAAGTAAATAGAAAAAAGCTACTATTAAGACATAAAATCTTTTCAAATATCATTAGAATTTCACAGCTTTTAGAACAAGTTCAAGGAATATATACAGCATAAAAACACTGAACTAAAATTAGGAATACTGGGAGTTCCTGCTGTGGCTCAGTGGGTTAAGAATCCAACTGCAGTGCGTTGGGTCTCTGAAGAGGCTTGGGGGTTCAATCCCCAGCCTGGGAATTTCCGTTTGCTGTGAGTGCAGCTGTTTAAGCAAAACAAACAAAAAAAATGGGTTTCTTCAATAAATATTTATTAAGTATCTGTAATGTGCCACTCACTGTGCTGTACAGTAATATAATAAATTACAGGACAGAATTCTACTAAAATCATACAATTATACATAAAATGACTAATTAGTGGTTCCTACTTTTGGATTCCAAGGATAAGTTAAATCTCCCTCCAGATTTTAAGGCCCTGATATTAAGCTTCCTCTTCCTATTTGGGTTTTGTTGAAAATTCCCTTATTTTTTTCCTCCTTTTGCCAATGCTTGTTGAAAACTTAATGGACAGAACCAAATCTATAGTCATGTTTTGAGGAATCAAGGTAATCCTACAAGACAGGGGAAAAAAAAAATTACTTACCAATACTCTAAAGAAGTAAAGATATTCTGCTGCTCCAGAGTAATTTCCACATTCATACTGGAATTTTGCATACCTATAGAGTGTATCTAAATATTCCTGCCTAAACTAAAAGAAAAAAAAAAGGGAAAAAGGCTTAAGTTCTATTTCTTAATCTTGAGTTTTAAAATTCAAACCATTTACTCTTTCAGGTTGTTCTTTCAAAAGTTATACTCCCCTGACAAAAATCAGAAACCCACACGACTGTTAAAATATATATTAGGAATTACTGGATTTAACATTCATAATTCTGGCCTCAAAGAGTTACAACTTGTAACAACACCTACCTTTTTGTGATACAAATTAAACTGTATCTGAAGGTCTGACGTATGAGTCCCTTAGCTGGTGAATGAGCTTAGACCACTGTCAAGCATATGCTGTAAGATTGTGTTATTCTATACAAATAATGTATATAGTAAACTTCAGTTCTCTGCAAAAACTGGCTCCCAAATTATACCAACTTTTCAAGTTAATGATGCAAGCAAAGTGAAAGAGAAGAAATCTAAGAGAAGGGGTCTGAACTAGAACATTAACAAATACATCAAACTTTCTAAATGGAAACCAGAAAGAGTAATTCCCCACAGTGGTCAGCATGCCTCTTGCTAAAATAACTGCTATATGAGAGCTAAAACTTGAATGCAAGTTAAAGAATTATATACAAAGCCTCAAAATGAGTTAGCATAAGCAGAGGGAGACTGGGAGAGGACTACGAAAGCCTATAACAACATTTTTGGGGATTTATGAAGGTCTTGATAATATCAAGGACTAGTGTACTACACAGGGCAGCTAACACATTACTTAACTCTACTGCTCAAGGCATTCTAATTCAAATTCAGTTCTGTCTTTACCTACTTGTTAATCTATCAGAAGTATATTTTATGATCATTCTGGAAAAAATGTTTTGAGACTTCTGTTATCTAAAGGGAGGATATTATTTTTTTTTAAGTTTATTTTTTTATTTTAAAGGGAGGATATTATTTTCCATCAAGACCCATTTTTAAAAACTAAAGTTTCAAAAATGTACCAGATATTATGTCTAACAAATCTAGAAATTATATTTTTGATATAATAGAGCCATGAATCTATCTATACAGCACTATTTCGTAATTAGCCTTATTACATGACAACTAAACAATTTTTTAAAAGACTAATACTTACACCATGCTTGTCTGCCAGATAATCAAACAGCATCCGACCATCCCTTAGTAATAAAAAACAAAAATTACTGTTATTTTATAGGTCACAGAAAGCAAAATAAGCATAACCAACTTCTATCTTATTACTCACATAAAGCCATTAATTACCTGAATACTTAAAACACTAAAAAGAAGATTCCAGAATGAAATAAACAGAACATGTTTTGGACATAAGGAACAGGAACTAAAGGAGAACCGTAAACTTTAAAATTTCGCTTTCAGATTTCTTTAGCCCTAACTGAAAATCGTGTGTCCTGATCCACATGATCTAAATTTTTTAGATAATAAAACCAGAACTTCTGACCACTACTTTTTTGTTGAGGGCCAGGCCTGTGGCATGTTTAATTTCCTGGGCCAGAGGATCAAACCCATGCCACAGCAATGATTGTAACCACAGCTGTGACAATGCTGAGTGATAATGCCCTTAACCCACTGAATCACCAGTGAATCCCTATTCTGAGTACTCTTACCGTGAGGTCATAGTCTACTTAGGTGAAAACCTACTGAGAATGGTATTTGCTCTACTGAAAATACATTCCTAATGGATAAATACATTCTTAAAATATAACAGAGATTGATATAAATGTACTATACAAGCAGGAATTAATCCTATATATAAATTTTGTCCTCCTCCACAATGTTAATATTTTGCATAAGGACAATGACTTGGCAATTTACAAGATTAATAAAGCACGCCTAACTTACATGCTATCTATGTTACGCAACCTATATAATTATTATCTACCAAAGTGTCAATTTAACTTTTCTAAAACTAGCTTGAGATGTGGGCAGGCTGGTAAAAGACAAACTGATGACAAAGACACCAAGGAAAAAGTGAAAGGTCACAGAGCTGTCCACCTTCTGGACATTTTCAAAAACAAAATCATTCTCTCTCATGCTTACTGCAAGAAGGAACATTATGGTGTGTCTTCTGGGAACATAATTTCACCGGGGAGGTGATGTGTTATTACTAAAATTAACAAGAGCACATTACAATACTGAATAGAAACCCATGAAATTTTAACATAAAAAGGTTTCAGGAGTTCCCATTGTGGCTCAGTAGTAACGAACCGGACTAGTATCCATGAGGATGTATGTGGGTTTGATTCCTGGCCTTGCTCAGCGGGTAAAGGATCTAGTGTTGCCGTGAGTTATGGTGTCGGTCACAGATGCAGCTTGGATCCCAAGTTGCTGTGGCTGTGGCACAGGCCAGCAGGTGCAGCTCCAATTCAATCCCTAGCCAGGGAACTTCAATATTCAGCAAGTGCAGCCCTAAAAAGCAAACAATCAAACAAACAAACAAAAAAGATCTTGCTGTAGATCATGATGAATAACTTTGTTTGGCATCTCTTATATAGCTCAGGTATATAATCATTGTCCTCTGGCTGACTGAGTATTTCTGGGAAAGCATGAGGACAACACTATATATTCAATGAAATTTTATTTTATTTTATTTTGCTTCTTAGGGCCACGCCCACAGCATATGGAAGCTCCCAGGCTAGGGGTCAAAGAGGAGCTACAGCTGCTGACCTACACCACAGCCACAGCAATGTGGGATCTGAGCCACATCTGCGACCTACACCACAGCTCACGGCAATGCTGGATCCTTAACCCATTGAGCGAGGCCAGGGATTGAACCTGCATCCTCATGGATCCTAGTCGGGTTCGTTAACCACTGAGCCACAAAGGGAACTCCTATTCAATGAAATTTTAAAATGGGGAATCGGCAGGGAGAGGTTACTATTTCAAAAAATGATCAGTTTATAAATTAAATTAGATTACAACTTTTTAACCCGCAATCTACCCTTTCATTTATCTCCAACTCAGTACCTATTAAGCTACAAGGAGTTCTAATATTTGGTGAACAAACCTACATTCATCTTATTCATACCCTAATCCTATTACTTCCTAGTGTGTTAGTAACTAAACTTAAAATTTAAACCCTAAATTTTCTGCTGTACCCTAACATCTAGATTATTTCAGCTGTCCCTTTGTGGGCACTTACATGTGACTTAAAGGCCTATAATTACTCATTATATTCTAAGTGTATACAAGCATACGTAGACACACAAGAGATAACTATATACAAGCTATATACATATATATGAAAATATATATAATAGCTTTGTAAGATATAGCTATCTCTGTATATATATGTAGTATATTATATATAGTATAGAAAAAGTACACTTATTTGCTACTTTTCTAAAAAATATCTATTAACACTTTCCCAAATCACGAATGAAAACTTAAGAGTCAATCACTCTAAAAATATGATTCAGGAGTTCTCTTGTGGTATAGCAGGTTAAGGATCCGGTGTCATCACTGCAGCTGCTTGGGTTGCTGCTGTGGTGTGGGTTTGATCCCTGGCCAGAGGAATTCCACGTGCTGTGGTCACAGCCATAAACAAATAAATAGGTAGATAGATAGATGGGTAGATAGACAGATAGGTAGGTAGGTAGGTAGATAGGGAGGTAGCTAGAGAAAGAAAGAAATTTTAAAAATTTGGTTCAATGACTTATCAAGGTGCAATATGGTAAATCTGAACAATTCCTCAAGTGACAATACTGACAGATAAGATTTACTACAATGGCAACATTAAATTTTAGTAGACGATTTTATTTTCCTTTATTTATTTGTCTTTTTAGGGCCACACCTGCAGCAAATGGAGGTTCCCAGGCTAAGGGTCGAATTGGAGCTGTAGCCGCTGGCCTATACCACAGCCATAGCAATGCCAGATCCGAGCCACATCTGCAATCTACACCACAGTTCACGGCAACACCAGATCCTTAACCTATTAAGCGAGGCCAGGGATAGAACCTGTGTCCTCATGGTTACCAGTCAGATTCATTTCCATTAAGCCACAATGGGAACTCCTGATTTTATTTCAATTTTATTTTTAAACATTTTTAAACAACCCAAAGGGCTTCAATTAGTGATATATATTTCCACAGTAAGGTAACACGCTTTCTTTAGAAACCAAACAGTAAGTGTATTTCCAGTTAAGAAGAAGTCAAGAATAAAATACAACCGTATCTATATGTATGGTAGCTCTATACTACCCTCCTTGGGCTAGTATAGAGAACATAGCATAGTGATAAAGTGAGTTCAGGTTTCTCTTACAGTGAACAACCCATGTGCTTAGGGCAATACACTCAAATATAGCATTTTTCAACCTCAGCACTACCGCTATTCTGGGTTGGGTCATTCTTTTGGGGGAGGTGGGGTACAGGCAGATGAACTCTAGGATGTACAGCAGTATCCCTGGACTCTCCTGGTTGGATACCAGTAGCACCTCTCCAGTTGTGACAACTAAAAATGTCTCCAGACACTGGCAAATGGCCCCTGGGAAGGAGGAAGGAGGGTGGAGCTGTTCAACATAATCCAGTTTGTATTAACTGGTAAAGAAGTTATAAAGAATAGTACCAAACATTTATAATTAGGAACTTCCTGGTCCCTACACAATAAGGATAAATGAAAATAAAAGATAAAGCCATTCTTTAAAGCTTGAACTTTTAGGCCACAATAACATAGCACTAATGAATTAACATTTGTATTAATCCAGAAAAAAGAATTTTTAGAATTCAAATAAAGGAGACATTACCTGGTTGATTGCATTTGCCTGGTAGTTTCTGGATCTTCGAACATCTTCACAATTGGTTCTGTTTCTGCCTGTAGCTGTTTCAGTTGTGCAACAACAGTGGTCCTTTTTTCTCTCAAAGCTAATTAGAAACACAAATGAGTACTACAGTGTTAAACCATACTGCTCACTGTGAGGGTACCGCTGGAAATTTTTCAACCTATCTAAATTGTGCATATATTTATTCATTTCTCCCCAACATATTTACAGGCCAGGAATCACCCACTCAGTAACTATCCCAAATCCAATTTCCTCTACCTAACACTACAAAGGCACATAAAGGAAAAGAGAATCCTTTTTTCTTTTTTTTTTTAATTCTTTAAGTGAGGAATATGCACTGGGGGAAGAAACTGTCATAGGAACAATTATTTAACTCTACATTTCAGAGACTTCATTCTTAAGTGTTTTTAAATTCACTGTCACTGAATTCTCTCACTGAATTTGTTGTCACTGAATATTATCCTAGAATATTTTTTTTTTTTTTGGTCACACCCACAGCATAGAAGTTTCTGGGCCAGGGACTGAACCCTACAACTGGAACACCTGAGCCACAGCGGTGACAAGGCCAGATGAGCTTTAAGGGAACTCCCGTAATTCTCTAATTTGAGTGCTAGTTTTCAGCCAACAGTTTTTGATTAAGGAGACCTGGGATATGGCCTTAGAATCTGCATTCCTAACAAGCTCTCCCAGGTGAGCAGGTAATGCTGGTTCTGGGGCCACACGTTTTAGAATCAGGACTAATACCAATGCCCTTTTTTTTCTTCTCCTTTTTTGGCCACACCCAAGGCATATGGAAGTTCCTGAGCCAGGGATCAAATCCGAATCACAGCTGCAACCTAGGCCACAGCAATATCAAATCCTTAACTTTTATACCCAGATGCTTTAAGACAAAATAAAAGAGGGATCTCTAAGGCATACAAGATACTAACTAAGAGTTAGCAAGCCAAACACCTGCAACATTCTCAGATAATTCTAAGGAAACAATTTGATCCATAAGCACAACTTCGATGATGCATACTATGAACTGAAGGCATTTGATGACCATGTTTCAAAGTAGTTTCACACCTTTTATGGTGAGAAAATAATACTTTCAAAGACCTGTAATCTTCATATTACCTTTCATCCAAAGAACCTTTAAATCATTCAAATAATTACTAAGACTTTTGGCTAAAACACTTAGAAATCACAAAACTTTTTTTTGGCCTCCGTCCCCTGTGTCATGCTCAAGTTCTTGGGTCAGGGATCAAACCTGTGCCACAGCAGCAACAACATCAGATTCTTACCCCACTGGGCTAACAGGGAACTTCCATAAATCACAAAACTTTTAATACACATGCCCTCAGTTCACAAGCCAAGCTTCAATTGTAATGACAAAACTTACCATGAGGAATATCATCAGAATAAAGGTTTTTGTATACATCCATAGCAAAATCCACCATGTTGGTATCACTAAGAAGATCCAATTTCCCTTGTAATAATTCTTTTTCATTATATATCTGCAAGAAAAAATTACTTTCTAATGAGTAAGTTGAAATTCCCCCAAATAAACTGGTTAATACTAAACTAGTATCAGTGTATCTGGCAACATGTCCTAAACTACATTTTTTAAATAAAATATTATATACTATTAATTCACTCTCCTGTAAGAATAAAGGTGAGGGACCAAACTTCAGAGACATAAAATATCTTGTTTACCTAGTAACTTTAAAATAAAGGCTACACTGCAAAGCCATTCCCACCAACTTCTGACTTACACTGATTTTTTTTATGTGTCCTGATTGATGTCATCTTTTATAGAACAAGGCTCTGTATAAACAAACAACCACACCAACTGCATTGATAGTTGACTCCTCTCCACATTCAGGTAATTTGGAATCAATTCTTAAATGTTCTTACTGTCTCAGTTATCTCTCACATCCACATGATGCTTACCCATTTCTCCTTGAGGTGGCCTCTCTTTAAGCCCCACATTATTTTTTTCACTAAATAGTAAAAATTATTTATATGCTTCCCCATCCACACCCTGGAACAAAACTAGCATCCATTCTATAAGTCAACTTTGTCTTGCTGGTTTTGGCTTTTGCAAAGAGTTAAAAAAAAAACAATTTAACCCACTGTACAACAACCGAATTAGATACATATGCAAACCCAAATAAATAAACATGAAGTATATTAAGCAATATACAAGGATTCTATACAACAGCATTCAGGGAGATAGAAGGTGAATTCAAAAAATGTCTTAATCAAATAGTTTAGTCAAGACAAGGTTTCCAGATTTTCGTACTAAATTTAAATTTGAAGGAAAGAAAAGTGCAAGAAGATTCTACAACATTTTACAGCCCATGAAAAGATTAAAGTGGTCAAAGGGTAGAGCCACAAAACCAAACCTGAACCTTCCAAACTACATAAAGAACTCCTACAAAATAGTAAGAAAAAGATGGCACTCCATAAGAGTATAACGAAATGGCCAACAAGCACCAGAAAAGGTCCTCAACCTCTCTAATTATAAAGGAAATGTAAATTAAAACCACACTGAAAACTAAAAAACTGACAATACCAGTGTTGGTAAAGATGTATAGAGTAAATGAACACTTACTCTGCTGGCAAAACTATAACCAATTTGGAAAGTTGTTTTTACCTTCTAAAGCTAAAATACCCTTTAACCCAGCAACTCTACTCTTAGGTATTCAAGAGAAAAGGGTGCATATATTCAAAGGACCTTTCCAAGAATGTTCCTTCCTAGCAGCACTATTTTTAACGGCCGGGTCTATAAACATTAAAACGGTTAAACTATAGCATAACTTATACAATGGATTAACATTCCATTTCAAAAATGAATAAACCCCTGCCATTCAAACAACTTAGATGAATCTCCCAATGAAAGAAGTCATACAAAGCAGTACAAGGTGGTGAATGCTTAATTCCATTTATATAAAATCTTTTAAAGGCCAATATATCATCAAACTAGTCTTTGGGAAGTGTGAGTAATGACTAGGAGAGGTCAGAAGAAAGGTTTTTAAGATGTCTGCAATGATTTATCTACTGATTTGGATGGTGGTCACACATAAATGTGCTTCCTTAAAAAAAAATTTATTATATTTGCATACTTTTCTGTATTCATGCATGTTATACTTGATAAAAAAGTTCACTTGACAAAAAATAAAGTTTCCTTTCAATTTGCCCTATGGAAACTCTAATCTTAGGTGGAAACATCCTTTTCCTGGCATTCCACCTCTCCTTACCACTGCATTAATAACTTTTAATTTGTAATTATTTCTGCCAACAGTAAATCCAAAGCATTTCTGCTCTACCATCAGAACTCACTGGACTCTTCTTGTACATCGCATTATATCAGCCTCTCTAAATTTTATCTCATAGGCACACTTACTCTGTAAAGGGAAGATGGTAAATATTTTAGATCCTGTGAGTCAAAAAGCAAAAGTCAATGATTCGATCAATACTTAAGTACCACAAGAAGGAAACAAATTCCCACAATTTCTTTTTGAAATAAAAAATGTAATAACATGGAATAAAATTTTTTGTAATACAGTTCTACTAATGAGAAAAATGGAGTTCACTTTTGGCAGGAAATATTTCACTTAATTGGTGCAGTTAGCGCTCTATAATTGAAATGGCTGTACAAGTTCATCCGTTAAAAAAAATTTTTTTTTAGGGAGTTCCCATCGTGGGGCAGTGGTTAACGAATCCGACTAGGAACCATGAGGTTGCGGGTTCGGTCCCTGCACTTGCTTAGTGGGTTAACGATCCGACGTTGCCGTGAGCTGTGGTGTAGGTTGCAGACGTGGCTCGGATCCTGCGTTGATGTAGCTCTGGCGTAGGCCGGTGGCTACAGCTCCGATTTGACCCCTAGCCTGGGAAGCTCCATATGCCGCTGGAGCGGCCCAAGAAATGGCAAACAGACAAAAAAAAAAAAAAAAAAAATTTTAAGCTCAGACCACACAACACAGGCAGAAAGAACAGTGCTCGGTTCACAGGCTACAGTTTGCTAACTCAGTCTATCAACCTCTTGAAAACAGCTCCTACTTTTCAGTAGATTAAAAATCTTCTTTTGACATCTCTTTCTGCTGTACTCCTCCACAAATCCAATATCTACATACTGATGATTCTTTAGAAACTAAAACCTTAAAGTTCCTTTATCCCACAAATTATAACAACTTTCATCCAGTACCTCACCTCAAAGACCTCTAACTTAAATTCATGACCTCTACCACTATTACCTCTAAAATGCTTCACCATCCTAAACATACCCTTTGCTCTAATTTTTCTATCATCCTATTTGGCTATCACTTTAGGCATTACTTTGGATATTGTTTTTAGCTATTGCAAAGATTCTCCTCTTTAGCAATTATCATTTATTCCATTCATTTTCTCCAACCAAATACAATTCAATGTCAATCTCTAGCTCTGAAAAAAAAGTCAACTCTTTTCTATGTTCTGGCTAAGATTGACAATAAAATATTTCCAAACTAGGCAATAATGGAGTTCCCATTGTGGCTCAGTGGAAACAAATCTGAGGACACAGGTTTGATTCCTGGCCTTATTCAGTGGGTTAAGGATCTGGTGTTGCTGTGAGCTGGGGTGTAGGTCGCAGATGTGGCTTGGATTTGGCATTGCTGTGGCCATGGCGTAGGCTAGTGGCTGTAGCCCCAATTCGACCCCTAGCCTGGGAACTGCGATATGCCGTGGGTGCCCTAAAAAACAAACAAAACTAGGCAATAATGTTATTCAGTCATATCTGTGCCTTTCTCTTATCAGTAATCCTTTTCATCAATCTCTAAATGGCATTCATCCACCAGCCTACCTCCACTCATTTCTATACTACTCCAGTAACTTTCTTTTTTTTTTTTTTTTTTTTTTTTTTTTCCTTTTGTCTTTTTGTTGTTGTTGCTATTTCTTGGGCCGCTCCCGCGGCATATGGAGGTTCCCAGGCTAGGGGTCCAATCGGAGCTGTAGCCACCGGCCTACGCCAGAGCCACAGCAACGCGGGATCCGAGCCGCGTCTGCAACCTACACCACAGCTCACGGCAACGCCGGATCGTTAACCCACTGAGCAAGGGCAGGGACCGAACCCGCGACCTCATGGTTCCTAGTCGGATTCGTTAACCACTGCGCCACGACGGGAACTCCCCTACTCCAGTAACTTTCTACTGCTTCTCACTTCAAGAATGACCAGTCTGTGGGCCCTCCAAGCACTTACCAATCTTTGCCCTGTCTTGGACAGTTTCTTCAGTCCCCCTTCCAGTATTTACTTCACTTTCAAAACCCTGAGTCTTCCCCTCTCATATATGATGGCCTAGCCTCCTAACTGAAAACATTTAGGAGTACCTACTCTATCCCAGAAAAACTCAAAGTCCTTTTTGCCCACTGAATAGCATCTCTTCAATTTTGATAGCACTCTGCCAGAATTTCTCTGACATTTATTACACTGTATTATAACTGCAGATCTCTATTCCCTCCAAAGGATAAGATATTTTTTAGTGATGAACTGTATGGATTTTATCTTCAATTTCTCACCATTCCACGGCAGTCCTATACTTAGTAACTGATAAATACTCTAGCATCTGTCTTCCCCTTGGTGTATTACAGCCATCTTACCAACATTCTCTCCAAGGAAACAGGTAAGGGGCATTTACATCCCACGGATTCTCAGCTGTTCATAGTTTTGGTCTTACCCTAAGAAAAACCAATTTACACTTACATAGTCCTCCCTTTCCTCTGTCTGCTCTGAAAATCAAGTATAAAGACACTATGAAAATGCCAAGTTTGGCTAATTTAGAAGCATTTTTACAAGGAGCTGGTAAAGGATTTCAGAGGAGGATTTTTTCTTATTCCTTGATCTTTGGTGAATTATCCTTTATTATCCAAAAAAGGAAACAAGGCAGATTGGGCTGTTTTATCTAAACTCCATAATATAGATGTAAGTATGTCCTATAAAAGAAACATCAAGACAAAAATATATCCTTTCAAGATAAAGCTTTATATTGCAAGACATTCTTATACATTTATTGAAAATAAACTTGGCGGTTCCCTAATATCAACAACTTTATAGAGTTGTCTGTATTCCGAAAAGGTTCCTATAAATTTGAGGATCATGCCTGTCCAATGATACATAACCATCAGGAAGATTTGCAAAGTTATCTGAACAATTTAATGTTTATTTGTAGGGCTTTTCTGTTTTATTGCTCTTGAGACACACAAAATCTATTCCCCAAATCCAGTAGACTTAGGTTTTAATCTGCTTCCAGAAACAGAATGCACTTACTTTTTATCCAATATTTTAACTGCTTCATCACAATATTACTTTATTATAACTATTACAATGGACCAATTTCCAAAAAAAAAAAAAAAAAAAAACCCTAAGATGTTACTAAACCTCACATTTCAAAACTTTTAGGACTGAGACATTTTAAAATGAGTTACCAGAACCACATACTTTTTCAAGATACCTTGAGTAGCCAAGTGAAGGTTAACGACCAATTTAAATCATTCGAAGTCTGTACATCTATACACCGAAGAACAACTTGATTTAAAAATTATCAGGTTGTTATTTTTGAGCTCACCTCCCCATCTGACGAAATATAAGCTTCTAGATGTGACTGGCTACCGAAACTCAATGCAAAGAACTCAGAACTTTGCGGAAACTAGGCGTCTACATATCTAAGGTTAAGAAAATCATTCCAAACCGTCTTCCAAGCAAAACCACAAAGTGAAGGCCACCCTTTCTACAGAGCCCAAAGGGAAAATTAAAATCTCTAACAGTCCAATTTGCTTTTAGAAAACGGCCTGAATTTAAATTAAGCTCAGGCATTACTACAGCGAAGCCAGCCAATCGTCAACTTCCGAGAATGACGCGGAAGTCCTGAGGCAATGGCACCTCCAGAAGTGAAGTAGAAACCCCTCCCTTTCTCCCCTGAGCTTCAAACTGTCACCACACCCCTACTCACGGACGAACTCCGCAGTGCTAATCAACGGGGACGACGCTAAACTACCAGTAAGGCAGGGTCCTTACTGCTCCACTCGGGACCAACTCGGGGCCGCCTCACACGTGTGTCAGGCCTAGGGCTACCGCCACCGCCTGTCGGCCTTACTCCGCATCTCACGGGCTCCCAAGACTTCCCCGCTCTCAAGGCCCACTTACCTCCTTTACGGAGAGAAACTCAAGCAACGGAAAGACTAGATGCCGATCCAAAAAGTGCGCGATACGAGTAGTCAAGTCGTACTCGGCCATCTTGGCAAGAAAAAAGAAAGTGTGCCCTCGCTAAAACTTTATTGATAGCGCCGACAAACGAACAGACAAGCCCCGAACTGCGCAAATGCACTGGTTAACCTATCCACGGGAAAGGGGCGGGATTCAGAGAGGCCTGGTACCACGCATGTGCTTTGGTTAAAGCAGCCAAAGGAAAGGGGCGGGGTTCAACCGCCGGCGCTCAGAGAACATTGCGCATGCGCGAGGTCTTAGCTTCCCTCCCGCCTTGCCCTCCTCCCTCTGCGCAGTTCCGGACGGATCAGAGCGCGAAAAGATTGCTTCTTGAAAGTTTGTCAAACTCCTGCAATCTGTTCAGCTAACCGGTACTGAAGACTTAGAATTGACTGCTGAGGCAATGTCTTTGTATTGGAGATGTGGCACGGGATAAGATCATGAGGTCTCTGCTCTTCTGAAAGTTACATACAGGGAGGAATAGCTGAACTTGTATTTGGCATATAGTTACGGTTTTGTGTGTTAAATTAAAGCGGGACGGGTTTCTGGACAAAAAGCAAATGAAGTAATTACAGATTATAGTAAGATCCATAACTTGTCGTAGGTGGAGGATGCTGGTTGGGACTTTTTTATTAGGAAATTTAGAATGTAAAATAAAATTCACTGATAAAAAATTCACAAGATAAAAATTTAAACATTAAAAAGTTATCTGACCTTTGGCCTTCTTTCTCCTGCTACTGTGCATTGTATGCCTGTATTATGCATCAACTAAACCGCTCCCATCGGCAGGATACCAGCCCAAGCATAAAAAACAATATTTTCCTAGCATCAATAGGACAATTCCTTAAAAGATAACATTCCTTCTCAATTTTGTAAGGGGTCACATGACCCACGAGAATGATGCTTAGATCTGGATTATATAAACTGTCAATAATACATCATTTGATGTTACAGCACTGTCTCAAAAAATTTACATAACTGTGCCTTGATTTCTAACCAGTGAAACAGTTCTCAGAGCTTTCTGAGATGCTCCTCCTGGGTTATAATCCCCAAATTTGGCTCGGATAAAGTTTTCCACTTCTTTCTTAGGTCAACTGATTAATTTTCAACAAGAGAAAATTGAGGTATATAATTTAGCTGCGAGTTGTGGTAAGAGAAGCAGGTGACCAAAATTAGAGCCTGGAAAACATGCCTGGTGAAAGCCACAGCAAAGACAAAGGCCATAAGACAGAAAAGGACTTGGTGTGTTTCAAAAACTGAGTATCCTACTGGACTGAAGAGTGGGTTAAAGACATTGAGATAGGTCAGGTCATAATAAGGTAAGGTTTACAGGTTTTATTCTGAGTACTCATCTCCTTTGCTAGTTCCTTGTCATCTCTCAGGCCTCTTCATTTTGGACTGCCTTGGGATCTTGGACCTCTTTGCTATCTAGGCAAATGTCCCAAGTGACCTCATTCAACCTAATGGCTTTAGGTGCAGTCTTCACATTGACAACACCCAAACACAGACTATTGGTCAATAGCAGGTGCCCATATATGCAACATCCTAAACATTAACATGTCCAAATAATGCTCCTTTTTGCACTCTTCTCCACCTCAGTGAATGTCACCTCCATCCATCTGGTTGTTCAGACCCAAAATCTTCAAATCATCTTTGGTTTTTCTCTTTCTCATACTTTACATTGACTCTACCAGCAAATCATCTGGTTCTACCTTTGAAGCAAATCGATGATCCGGCGTTGCCATATGCCATGGTGTAGGTCGCAGACACGGTTTGGATTTGATGTTGCTCTGACTGTGGTTGTGGCCAGAAGCTACAGCTCTGGTTCAACCCCTAGCCTGGGAACCTCCATATGCTGCAGGCGTGGCCCTAAAAAGACAAAAAAAAAAAAAAAAAAAAGCAAATCCAGAGCCAATCAATTCATACCACCCACAAAGTTAATTCTTATGCCAAACCACCATTATCTCTTGCTTTGATTTTTGGGATAGCCTCTCCACTAATCACCTTGTTTCCCCTCTTTTCCTCCTGTGGTTTATTCTCCATGCAACAGCCAGACTGTCTTATAAAAGCCAAATTATGCTCAAAACCGTCCACACCTTGTTATCTCAGGGCAAATTGTATAGGTTTTAAAATAGTCTAAAAAGTCCTAGGTCATCTGGACGCATAATCTCTCATACCTCATCTTCTCCATCTTCTCTTTCTCATTCTACCACAGCCCTAAGCAACCACTAATCTACTTTATGCCTCGGTCAATTTTCCTATTCAGGACTTTCATATGAATGGAATAAGAAAATATATGGCCTTTTGTGTCTGAATTTTTTCACTTTACATAATGTTTTCAAGGTCGATCCAAGTTGTAGCATGTATCAGGATGTCATTCATTCTTATGTTTGAATAATATTCTGTTATAAGGATATAGAATATATGACTTATGCATCCATCCACTGATGGACATTTGGATTGTTTCCACTTGTTGGCTGCTATAAATAATGCTGTTAATAAACATTAATGTACTCATTTTTATGTAAAAATATATTTTCAGTTCTCTTGCATCTATATTCAGAGGTAGAAGTGCTGAGTTATATGGTAACTGTGTTTAATCATTTGAGGAACTCCCAGAGTATGCTATAATTTTGCAAGATGTTACCACTGGAGGAAACTGAATAAAGTTACCTTTACTCAGATACATGGGATCTTCCTGTACTATTTCTTACAACAGCAAGTGAACCTATTAATCTCAGAATAAAACTGTAATTTAAAAAATGATTCTTAGACTTTTGAGCTTAACAAAATTGGTTACCTACTGGTGACTAGTAAAAGGGGTGTGTGTGTGAGAGAATGGCAAAGGAATATTTATGAGTCCTAAAATCAGAAATTCTGCTTCAGAAAGAATAAGATCCATATTACATATCTAAGTGATGCTATCTGGTATGCAAATGGAGATACTATTCTGGATCAGTTGATAATATTACTAAAAACTTTTTGTGTGTGTAACCTTGTACCAGCTTTTTTTAAGGATTTGGGAGTATGATCTCCGCCATACTGCCATTACAGTATTATTAGGAAAGCAAAGCTGAATTTCCATGAAGCAGAGAATAAATGTAGTATAAGCTGCTATATTGTAGGGGATAGTCTTCGTACCTTCTGAGAGTTGAGAAATAATAGTTGTAATATGAAGTTTCCTGGAATCCCAGAGACTAAAGTTGTAATAGAATATAGACAGGAAAAGAGGATCTTAGAGAAACAGCAGGCACTGAGGCTTCCAGCAGAAATAAGCTGCAGCAAAGGAAGGAAGCAGCTGGAAGTATGGAAACATGCCAAAAAGGAACAGAGAGCATCTTTGATAAACAGAAATAAGATGAAGTTCAATTTGATTAACATTTGAACTTTTACCATATGTAAGGTACTAAGCTAAGTGTTAATGGAGTATGTAATCTCTTGAGAGCTAATCTCAGGCCACAGGAGTTTCACTCTAATATGTAGCAATTATTCCTTCATTCATTCAATATAAATTGAATACTTACAAAGTGCTGGGCACTGTTCTAGGTCCTAGGAATACAGCAGAGAAGAAAACACAGTGGCTTCTCTAAAGCAGCTTATACTGGAGTTCCCTCATGGCTCAGTGGGTTGAGTATACAGCATTGTCACTACTGTGGCTCAGGCCACTGCTATGGTGTGGGTTCAGCCCCTGGCCCAGGAACTTCCACATGCCATGGGCGTAAAGAAGAAGAAGCTTATATTCAAGCGGTGGGGAGAGACAGATAAAAACATATTAACAAATACATAATTTATCCAGTGGTGATAAGTGCTATGAAGAACAAAACACAAGGTAGAAGTTAGAGAATGATGGTGAAAAGTTGCTAATTTATATAAGGTGGTCAGGAAAGGCCTCTCTGATACAGTAGAATTTGGAAAGAGATCTGAAGAAAGCGAAGATGCCTGTGGCTGGCTGCCTAGAGGAGAAAAACTGCAGGTGAATCCTAAGTATAAAGGTACAGAAGCAAAAGTGTGTTTGAATAGCAAGGAGGCCTGAAATTCGGTAGTTGGTTGAACAAGAGGAAGTGTGGCAGAAGATGAATTCAGAGCGGGATGAGGGGGACAGAGAGGCCACAGTAAAGACTTTGGGTTCTATTCTGAAAGCGGTGGGAATCTATTGGAGGGCTTTGAGCACATAAAGCATATAGTTAGAGTTCGGCTTTTATTTTTTTATTTTATTTTATTTTATTTTATTTTATTTTATTTTATTTTATTTTATTTTATTTTATTTTATTGTCTTTCTGTCTTTTTAGGGCCACACCCATGGCATGTAGAGGTTCCCAGGCTAGGGGTCTAATCAAAGCTGTAGCCACCAGCCTACACCACAGCCACAGCAATGCCGGATCCTTAACCCACTGAGCAAGGCCAGGAATCGAACCCACAACCTCATGGTTCCTAGTCAGTTCATTTCCGCTGTGCCACGGTGGGAACTCCCCTAGAGTTAGGCTTTTAAAAGGTCACTTTGAGGAAGGGGGTGGGGGAACATGCATATACACAGACCAGTTAAGGGACTATTGAAATAATTCAAACAAAAGATAATGATGTCTTAGACCAGAGTGGTAGCATTGAAAAAGTTTGGAAATGTATTCCAAATATAGAGCTAGCAATTTTTCTTTTCTGTCTTTTTAGGGCCACACCCACAGCATATGGAAGTTCCCAGGCTAGGGGATGAATTGGAGCTGTCACTCCCATCCTACACCACAGCTCACAGCAATGCCAGATCCTTAACCCACTGAGCAAGGCCAGTGATTGAACCTGAATCCTCGTGGATGCTAGTCAGATTCATTTCTGCTGAGCCACAATGGGAACTCCCATAGATTTTAATATATTCTGAATACAGAGCTAGCAAAATTTTCTAATGGATTAGATGAGAAGGAAAAGGGTCAAAGATGATTCTAATGTCTAGAACTGAGAGGTAACTGAGAGACCATTTACTAAGATGAGGAAGGGTGTGATATATCCGTGCTTCACAGGAGAGAAATCAAGAGTTAAGTTTTGGACATATTATGTTTGGGATGCCTATTAGACATACATCTAAGTTAATATACTGTTTAGACAGTGGTGCATATAAATTTGATAGGTAAGACCTGGAGATAGAAAACTAGATCTTATCAACCTCTGGATGAAATTTAGAACCATGAGACTGGATGAGATCAGAGTATGAGTATATTTGGAAAAAAGAGGAGGAAGGCTAAATCTTAGGCACTTCAACTTGTAGAAGTTGGGACAATTCAAACCAAGTAAAGAAGCCAGAGAATGGCTGGCCAGGAGGTGGAAAAGAGATGAAGAGGAACCAAGGAAGTGGTGCTCCAGGCACCAAAGGAGGAGATTGGTCCAAGAAGCAAGGAGGAATGAACTAGGTCAAATGATGCAATTAGTTCAAGATGAGAACTGAATATTGCTATTTGGCTTTTTAAAATATGCAGGTTATTGTTGACTTTGATAAGAGCAATCTCAGTGAGCAATATATTAAAAACCTGTTTGGTGTGAGCACAAAAGAAAGGAGGCAAGAAAGTGAAACAAGTGAAATATATAAACAGATATTTTGAGGAATTTTACTCAAAAGGGAAGCAGTGAAAATGGAATGATAGATACGGGGTCTAGGAGAGTGTTTTAAAAGATGTGTGTATGCTGATAGACATGATACAATATTTATGTTAATAATGGAAGGTTAGAGTATTATGACAAGATGTAAGGGATGAGAAGAGCATGGGCTTCCAGTTAACTGGCTCTAAACAGAGATTGACTCTCCATGGGGGTAGAGAAAATGGAGAAAGCTTGGTGGATTGGATGTCTTTTGTATTAAAATTGATGACTTTTACAACAGATGCGGGAGACAGCATTACAGGTGGTTCAGGAGCAATTTGAACACTATAGAGACACAAAAATAGAAGAATATAAGAAATATTTGGGAACAACAACTTGGGAAGTTAACCGAAGACTGAAGACCATAGGAGAGATATGCCAGAAAAGAAAAGACCAGAGCCAAATATTAGAAGTCTTATATGAGGAATTTGAAATCTATCTGAGGTCATAAGGAGCCTTAAAGTATTTCTGAGTGTGAGAGTGAATAATCCTATCTGTGTTTCAGAAAGGTAACTCTGACAGTTGTGTGGACAGCGGATTGGATAGGTGAAAAACAGCCAGGCTGTGGAAGATCTTTAAAACCAGACTGGGAAACTTGGATTTGATCAGATAGGCAATGGGAGCCACTCATTAAGTTCTTAAATAGAAAAAGACACGAAGACAGTGGTGTGGCGTTTAGTCCTTTAAAATTAAACTGGAAGTGATTTACAAGATGGATTAAAGTGGTGACAGATTGGAAACTCTGCTGATTTGCCTGGCTTTTCCCCTGGAATTTTCCTTGCTGGTTTGTGAAAATATCTTGTTTCTTTTTATATGAGAGATTTAGCCCCAAAAATGGAAAATCTGACTTTCTTGCTTTAGTGTCTTCCTAGTGTTTTAGTTAAAAGAGATAATATAGGAGTTCCCCTTGTGGCACAGCAGGTTCAGAACCCAACATAGTGTCCATGAGGAAGCAGGTTCCATCCCCGTCCTCCGCTCAGTGGGTTAAGGATCTGGTATTACTGCAAGCTGTGGCATAGTTCGGAGATGTGGCTCGGATCTGGTGCTGCTTTGGCTGTGGTATAGGCTGTCAGCTGCAGCTCCAATTTGAGCCCTAGCCTGGGAACTTCCATCTGCTGCAGGTGTGGCCATAAAAAGAAAAAATGAATAAAAATAAATGATATATAAAAAGAGATATTACAGAGGAAGGGCAGGCAAGAGCTCACCTGGTAGGATCTAGGTGGTATCAGGTAAAGACTTTGATTCTCATAGATTCATCAGCTATTCAACATTTTCCATTTGCTGATCACCATGTCAGACTCTGGGGAACCAAAGGAAACCAATCCCAGCCCAAAAAGAGTTTACAGTTTAGTGAAGATGGCAAGCAAGTAAAATGTAAAATAATCATAGTGCCATGTGACAAAGTCTACACACAGAATGTCTAGGGGAGGAAGTGATGCACTGCCAGAGAAAGCTGGAGTTTCATGGGGAAGGTAACATTGGATTACCTCTACCTGAATAAATGTTTAACTGGCTAAGAAAAGGGAAAGGAATGTTTCAAGCAGAGGGAAGAGCAGGCAGGATTGGCCTTGAGAAAAAACATACTGATTGGAGAGTTTGAGAAGGTCTTTAAACCTAGTACATGAGTGGGGCAGGACATGAGTCTGCATTGAGGGGTCAGAGCCTAATTGTCAAGGGCTATGTAAACTATGCTGAGGACTTTGCATTCTATCCTGCTGGACCTTTTTCCTGATAACTCTTTTAGAATCTCTCTTTGACACACCTTCTAGTTCAGGCTCTGATTATTCCTCACACAGACTATTGCAATAGTTTTCCAAAGGGTCTCCCTGTCCCTAGTCCTGCTCCCATCCATCTGGCCTGTCCACCCTGCTGTCTGGGTGACCTAAATGTGTACCTAACATTGTTATGAAAGAATTGTGCCCCTCTCCTGAAATTCATATGTTGAAGTCCCTGTCTGCAGTACCTTAGAATGTAACTGCATTTAGAGATAGGGTCTTTAAAGAGGTACTATGTTAATATGAGCTCATTAGGGTCATCCCTAATCCAATATAACTATATCCTAAAAGAAGGAGAGATTAGGACACAACCATGGACAGAGGAAAGATCATGTGAAGATATAGGGAAAAGATGGCCATTTACAAGCCAAGGAGAGAGGACTCAGAAGAAACAATTCTGTCAACACAGTGATCTTAGATGTCTAGGCTCCAGAACTGTGAGATAATAAATTTCTCTTGTTTAAGCCACCCAGTCTGTGTTACTTTATTTTGGCAGCCCTAGCAAACTAATACACTCTGCACCTCCTATTTCATATATAGTATAAGGTAAAAACTTCTTAGGGTGCTATATAAAGTTCTTTAGAACCTTTTTGCTCCAGAGATCTACATTCCTTCCATGCTAAGCTCTCCTCAAATTAGACAGCAAGTTTATTGATTTTCTCCATTAAGAAGCAAGGAAGATCCCAGCAAATAACCTAACTCTACACCTTAACAAACAAACACAAAAGAACAAACTGAGCCCCAAATTAGCAGAAGAAAGGAAAAATAAAGATTTAAAGCAGAAACAAATGAAATAGAGAACAGGAAAACAATAAAAAAGGTTAACCAAAGTAAGAGTTGGTTCTTTGAAAAGATAAATAAAATTGACCAAACTTTAGTTAGACTAACCAAGGGAAAAAGAGAGGACTCATATCAACAAAATTATAAGGAAAAAAGAGATATTACAACTGATATCACAGAAATACAAAGGATTATAAGAAGCTATTATGAGTAACTATATTGCCAACAAACTGGACACCTAGAAGAAATGGAAAAATTCTCAGAAATGTACAACTTACCAAGACTAAATCAGGAAAAATAGAAAATCTTAATAGACCAATTATTAGTAAGGAGATTAAAATAATAATCAAAAATCTCCCAACAAAAGCTCAGGACTATATGGTTTCACTGGTGAATTTCAGCAAACATTTTAAAAAGAATCAACATCAAACCTTCTCAAACTCTCCCAAAAAATGAAGAGGAGGGAATTCTCCGAAACTTATTTTATGAGGCCAGCCTTATCCTGATGCCAAAACTGAAAAAGACACTACTAGAACATAAAACTATAGGTCAATATCCCTGATGAATGTAGATGCAAAAATTCTCAATAAAGTACTAGCAAACCAAACACAGCCACACATTAAAAGGATCATATACCATGATCAAGTGGGATTTATCCATGGGATACAAGGATGGTTCAGTATATGTAACTAAATCAACATGATACATTACATTCGTAGAATTAAAGAAAAGAATCATATGATCATATCAACAGATGAAGAAAAAGCATTTTACAAAATCCAACATCCATGCATGATAAAAACTTACCAAAGTGGGTACAGGGTGAACATACCTTAACATAATAAAAGTCATTTATGACAAATACACAGTCAATAGAATACTCAACAAAGAAAAGCTGAAAGCCTTCCCACTAAAATCTGGAATGAGACAATGATGTCCATTCACCACTTTTATTCAACATAGTATTGGAAGCCCTAGCAAAGGCAATCCAACAAACAAAAGAAATAAAAGGTATCCAAATAGGAAAAGAAGAGGTGAAATTGTCACTCTATGCAGATGACAAGATATTATATATAGAAAACCCTAAGGACTCAACACAAAAACTACTTGAACTGATCAATGAATTCAGCAAAGTAGCAGGATACAAGATTAACATTTAGAAATCTGTCACATTTCTGTACACTAACAATGAAATATTAGAAAAATAATACAAAAATACAATACCTTTTAAAATCATACCCCCCAAAATTAAATACCTAGGAATAAACCTGACCAAGGATGAAGAAGATTTATATGCTGAGAACTATAAAACATTAACCAAGGAAATTAAAGAAGATTCAAAGAAATGGAAAGATATTCCATGCTCCTGGGTTGGAAAAATTAATACTGTAAAAATGGCCATACTACCCAAAGCAATCTACAGATTCAATGCAATCCCTATCAAATTACCCACGACATTTTTCACAGAACTAGAACAAACAATATTTTGGAACCATAAAAAACCTAGGATTGCCAAAGCAATACTGAGGGGAAAAAAACAAGAGGCATAGCAAAGCTCTCCCAGATTTCAGACAATATTACAAAGAGACAATAATCAGTGTGGTACTGGTACAAAAACAGACTTACAGACCAATGGAACAGAATAGAGAACCCAGAAATAAACCCAGACACCTATGGTCAATTAATCTTTGACAAAGGAGGCAAGAATATAAAATGGGAAAAAGACAGTCTCTTTAGCAAGCAATGCTGGCAAAACTCAACAGTTGCATGTAAATCAATGAAACTGGAATACACCCTCACACCATGCACAAAAATAAACTCAAAATGGCTTGTAGACTTAATCATAAGATAAGACACAAAACTCCTAGAAGAGAACATAGGCAAAACATTCTCTGTCATCAACCAAATATTTTCTTAGTTCAATCTCCCAAGGCAACAGAAATAAAAACAAAAATAAACCAATGGAACCTAATCAAACTTACAAGCTTTTGCATAGCAAAAGAAACAAAACAAAAACAAAACTCAAAAAGACAACCTACAGAAAGGGAGAAAATAGTTTCAAACAATGCAGCCCATAAGAGCTTAACCTCCAAAATACACAAACAACTCTTATAACTCAACAGCAAAAAAACAAACAACCCAATTGAAAAATGGGCAGAAGACCTGAGTAGACATTTCTCCAAAGAAGACAAATGGATGGTCAACAGGCACATTAAAAAAAAATGCTCAACATCAATAATAATTAGAAAAATGCAAATCAAAACTACAATGAGGTTCCACCTCACACCAGTCAAATGGCCATTGTTAGTAAATCTATAAATAAATGCTGGAGAGTGTGTGGAGAAAAGGGAACCCTCCTATCCTGTTGGTGGGAATGTAAACTGGTACAACCACTATGAAAAACAGTATGGATGTACCTCAGAAAACTAAATACAGGACTATCATATTATTCAGAAATCCTGCTCATGGACATGTATCCAGACAAAACTATAATTCAAAAAGTTACACATACCCCTATGTTCACTGCAGCACTATTCACAATAGCCAAGATATGGAAACAACCTAAATGTCCATTGACAGATGAATGGATTAAGAAGATGTGACACATATACACAATGGAATACTATTCAGCCATGAAAAAGAACAAAATAATGCCATCTGTGGCAACATGGATGCAACTAAAGATTCTCATACTGAGTGAAGTAAGTCAAAAAGAGAAAGACAAATACTATATGATATCACTTATATCTGGAATCTAATATATGGCACCTATCTACAGAAAAGGACCTATCTACAGAAAAGAAACAAACTCATGGACTTGGAGAACAGACTTGTGGTTGCCAAGGTAGAGGGGGAGGGATGGGTGGACTGGGAGTTTGGGCTTAGTAGATGCAAACAATTGCATTTGGAGTGGATAAGCAATTAGATCCTGCTGTATAGTACAGTGAACTATATCCACTCACTTGTGATGAAACATGAGGGAGAATAATATGAGAGAAAAAAAAGTATGTATATATGTAACTTAGTCACTTTGCTATACAGCAGAAATTGACAGAACATTGTAAATTAAGTATAATAAACAATTTTTTAAAAATAAATAAAATAAAAAACCAAAGTTTGTCCAATGACACAGAAGCAAAAAAAAAAATCTCCCAACAAAGAAAAGCTCAGGACTATCTGGCTTCACTGGTGAATTTCAGCAAATATTTTAAAAAGAATTAATATCAGAGTTCCCACTGTGGCATAGCAGAAACGAATCTGACTAGTAACCATGAGGTTGTGGGTTTGATCCCTGGCCTCACTCAGTGGGTTAAGGATTTGGCGTTGCTGTGAGCTGTGGTGTAGGTCACAGGTGTGGCTTGGATCCTGCATTGCTGTGGCTCTGGCGTAGGCTGGCAGCTGTAGCTCCAATTCAACCCCTAGTCTGGGAACTTCCATATGCCATGGACGCAACCCTACAAAGCCAAAAATAAATAAGTTTAAAAAAAAATTAACTTCAAACCTTCTCAAACTCTCCCAAAAAATGAAGAGGAGGGAATTCTCTGAAACTTATTTTATGAGGCCAGCCTTATCCTGATACCAAAACTGAAAAAGACACTACTAGAAAATAAAACTATAGGTCAATATCCCTGATGAATGTAATTGTAAAAATTCTCAATAAAGTACTAGCAAACCAAACACAGCTACACATTAAAAGGATCATATACCATGATCAAGTGGGTTTTTATCCATGGGATGCAAGGATGGTTTAGTACATGCAACTAAATCAACTGGATACATTACATTTATAGAATTAAAGAATCATATGATCATATCAACAGATGAAGAAAAAGCATTTGACAAAATCCAACATCCATTCATGATAAATACTCTTAACAAACTGGGAATGGAAGGAACATACCCCAGCATAATAAAGGCCATATTTAGTAAGTCCACAGCTAACACCACACTCAATTGTGAAAGGTTGAAAGCTTTTCCTCTAAGATCAGGAACAAGACAAGGGTGCCCACTCTCACCACTCCTATACAACACAGTACTGGTTAAGTCCTAGCTAGAGCGATTAGGCAAGAAAAAGAAGTAAGGAGTTCCCTTTGTTACTCAGTGGTTGACGAACTGAACTAAGACCCATGAGGCTGCGGGTTTTATCTCTGGCCTCGCTCAGTGGGTTAAGGACCTGGCATTGCCATGAGCTGTGGTGTAGGTCGCAGATACCACTCAGATCTGGCATTGCTGTGGCTGTGGCATAGGCTGGCAGCTATAGCTCTGATTCAACCTCTAGCCTGGGAACTTCCATATGCCGTGGGTGCAAGCCTAAAAAGCAAAAAAAGAAAGAAAAGAAAAGAAGAAAAGAAAAGAACAGAAAAAAGAAATAAAATGTATTGGAATTGGAAAGGAAGAAGTAAAATTATCTCTAATACCAGATGACAGTGATTTTCTTATATAGAAAATCAAACAAAAGACAGATTTAATCAATTCTTTCAGTCAGTGCATGAAGTTTCAGGATACAAAATTAACACACAAAAATCATTGGTGTTTGAATACACTAACAGTGAAATTTCTGAAAAATAAAGAAATTTATCACATTTACCACAGCATCAAAAATAATAAAATACTTAGGAATAAATTTTACTAATTTATGAGTGATCTCTACTCTGAAAACTACAAGACATTGATGAAGGAAATTGAAGAAGACACAAATAGATAGAAAAGTATCCTCTGTTCATGGACTGTACTGCTAAAATACTACCAAAAGCCATCTATGGATTCAGTGTGATCCTTATGAAGATTCCAATGCCATTTTTTACAGAAGTAGAAAAAAAGCACTTGTGAAATTTATACAGAATCACAAATTTACAGTTTGTTCACTTGCTCTATAGCAGCTCCTTCAGACTAAAATGCCCTCTGCCCCCTCCCACCCTGTTAACCAGATTAAACATGATTTTCCCTAGTCTGTGTTTCTTGTTAGCAGAGCATATCTGTAATAATACCCCAGCCCCTCAATGCTAGCAACAAACTTTTATTCCAGAGCCTGTAACATTTTAGCCCACTTAAAGAAAAAATTGTTTCCCCCTATTAGGCTGTAAACATCTTGACTGTAAAGACTATGAATACTTGTCTTTGTAGTTCCAATTCCTGTTTTAATATCTAGCATACAATAAGTACTCAACAAATGCTATAGAAATGAATAAATGTGCATGGAGTCTAGATATCCAGACCTAAATAGTCTTGAAGAAACTTTATATTTTGGAATAGTCTAATGACTACCTGTCAGTACTGTAGTGGACACATTTTCAGAATGCTCATATCTTCTAAATCAATAGCTCCCTTAGATATTTCTAAATAACACCGAGGTCCCATTGCGGCTCAGAGAGTGAAGAATATGACTCGTATCCAAGAGGATGTGGATTTGACCCCTGACCTTGCTCAGCAGATTAAGGATTTGGCATTGCTGTGGCTGTGGTGTATGCCTCAGGTGTGGACCTAAAAATAAATAAATCCAATTACTGTTTTTATATACTGCTTGTTGGTGCCTATTATATTTTAAAATGTCTGCCTTCTTTAGTTATACTTCTAGCTCTTTTACTCAGCACACATTTATTCAGTCCCTATTCTGGCCAGATAGTACTGGATTCTGAGGGCAAGAAAATGACAAAAATGCTCTTCTTACATAAAGGAACTCATAGTTAGGCAGAAAGGACAGGTACATAAACCAACAATTACATTTCAGCATGGTAAATTTCAATAATGACGGAGGTGTGCACGAGGTATTAATATAGTGATTTAATTGAAAGCACCTGAGTAGATTGAAAGCACAGACACATTTTACATATGCGTTTTCTAAGTCTTTTTTTTTTTTTTACACAAAATAAGTGTTGCTTCTTGGACTATGTATCTTCAGAAGCTGACTTTTTCCTGACCTTATTCCTTTGCTCTGGGGAACTCCTTATGTATTGATTCCATCTAATGCCTGTGTGAGAATTTCCAGAAGCCTCTAGTCCTGCTGTCATCCTCATTAAAGAATCACACAGAGAGGAGTTGCCTTCAGAGAACTTAAATCCTCTTCTTTCTTCACTTACCACCTCATATAAAGCTAGGATTGACAGCTAAATCTGCCTTATTCAGAGACCTTGTAATATGTGAAGTGAAGGAAATTGGGCAAAGGAAACCATCACTGCTCTTTCTCATCTGTCCCCAGTGCTAGGACCTGGAATGTGACTACCCTATTCTTTGAGGGAAGTAGCAATTTCCAGTAGTTGGAAGTATCTCAGAGCAATCTGAAAGAGTTGTGATGAAACTAAGAGTTGACAAGGTAATTTAAACCACTAGCCAGTTCAGAACTTAATTAAAATACCTATGTATCTGTTCAAACACTTCTAACTGTGTGTCCTTTGTAGAATATTCTGTGCCTGTGTTATCTGTCTTTAAAAATTCTTGCAGAGCAAATAAACATTCACTGCCTGGTTACCAGACTAACATGGTTACTGACAGAAATTTGGTGATACTGAAATGCAGTACAGATGTCTAATCATGACAATTATCACTTGAACACATTCTCTTTTGTTATAATTGCCAGCTTCAGTTATTTGGCTGGAAATCTTATCTAGCATTTATTTGAAAAATTCAATATGAAAAAAATATGGGCTCTTAAAAAAAAGTAATTTATAAAGAATTTTCCATGTTACTTTATATATCTTGTGCCAATGCTAGTATCTACTGCCTATAAGAGGATTACACTAGTAGTGCATGCAAGTCAAGTTACTCCTGTATAGCCAAAAACTTAAAATATTAAGATCATGTGGGGAGCCAGGCAGAATTTTCATCCTGCAGCCCAAAGAGGAAAACAGGGTTTTCCAGGGATTCCAGAAGCCCAGGGCAGAAGAGCTACCTCAGAAGAACAGTAATCTTGTTCATGCATGTGGTATACCATATGCCATGTTTACTTACCCATTTACATGGCTGTCCCTTCTATTAAACGGAGTTCTCAACGTCAGCAATGAGGCATATTCATGTCTATACCGTGTACCTTTCGGAGGAAATGAAGTAATGGGAAAGAAGGCCTGCAGGTAGCCCCAAAGGAGAATAATAACTGGGATTCATGGGAAATCATTTAAATATTATCCAACTAACCAGATAATTTGAGACTATAGATGTGGTTAGAGAGGTCTTCCTCAACTTTCCTATTTAGAATAGCTTCCCCTAACATTATCTCACCTTGTTAATTTACCTCCCAGTACTTATCACAACCTATAATGACCTTGTTTATTTGGTTACTGATTTACATCCTTCTCAGCTCAAAGGAATTCCATGAAGGCAGGAACCTAATCTGTGGTCTTGTTCATTACTACCCAATAACTATTTGCTGCTTAATAACTACTTGCTGAATGAAGTTTCAAATTAATCAGCATACATGATTTAGGCAAATGAATATGTTTGTTTTCCTGAAAATTTCTTGCATATAGGAAAAGCTTACTTACATTCCAGGATGCAATGGGAGTAAGAAGTAAAACTGTTGGAAAGAACATGACAAATGCCTTGATTCCTGGTATTTGATCTCTGAAAGGGAAGTCTCCTCTTTTTCTTTTTCCTTTTCATTTTTCCCCTCCCTTTTTTATACTAAGTACAATAGGAAACTAACTCAGTGCCATGGAGGAAGGGAGCTTGGTTTGAAGGCTCTTCTGCGTCCTAGAGACTGGGAATAAGGGAGTTGTCACAGTATTTAAGCACTATTAATTAATTTATTAATTAAGGCCATGTCCACGGCATGTGGAAGTTCCCAGGGCCAGGGATCAAACCTGTGCCACAGCAGCAACCCAGGCTGCTGCAGTGACGATACCAGATCCTTAACCCGCTGTGCCACAAGAGAACTTCTATAGGACCACCACTTATTTAACAAAGGTATTCTGTTCTTGCCTTGTGACAAGAGCTGAGCCATAAGATACAAAGATGCCTAGGAGGAATACCATAAAGAAGCAACAGGTAAAAAGGTGAACTCCCATTCTGTAGCTGTTAGAAAAGATCTGTGTACCAGATTCAGTTTTTAATCTTTCTTCATTTCTTTTAGATTTTTAAAATGATTCATTTTTTAAAATTGAATACTTTTTCACTTTCTATTTCTTTTAAGGCATTCATTAACTAAATTAATTCTTTTTATAAATCAATTAATCAAATTCTGCTGTTTAATTACTATTAAATTATTATTTTAAATTAATAAACAATTAATTGAATTCTCTGAGTTTTATCACCTCAATGCTGAGTTTTGTTTTGTTTTGTTTTGTTTTCCTGTCTTTTTGTCTTTTAGGGCTGCAGCCACGGCATATGGAGGTTCTCAGACTAGGGGTTCAATCAGGACTGTAGCCTCCGACCTGCACCAGAGCCATAGCAAGGCGGGCTGAGAGGCCAGAGCCAGGATAGGAATTCTGAGCTTTTTAAATTCTGATTCAGGATGTTCTTTCACATCTTGAACCACTGTCATAATGTCTTTTAGGTTTGCTCTGAAATGGTAGGTTACAGTTTTGGAGCTGTTTCGTGCACACATCTTCCTGGCCTGCTTTCTTTGTCTGTAAGGATGTTAGTTTGCTCCTTTTTCTTTTCTCTTACAATAATTTTGTATGGGAGTTTCCCTTGATATTCTCCTCCTGCTCATTTCTATGGGAAATAGGAAAGGGGGCGGGGAGCCTCCCCTGAACTTTCACCGTGAGGTTGGAGAAAAGCTTTTCTGACTCGAGCATGCTCCCTCTTCTGTTGTTTTTGTGTGGTGGTCTAAACCTTGGTGGCTTGCTCTCTAGAATTCCCTGGCCCTGTTCCCTGTCCCATGGAATTTCCTTTACTTTGTCCCACTTGTCCAGGTGCTGTTGAGATTTATTCTACTCTCAGCGGCTTCTCCTTGCTCAATGTAGGGCCGTTTCTCAGATCGGAACACCTTGAGTCATAGGTTTTGGAGTCACAGGGTGACTCTGACGCTCAGTCCCCTGCACTCCTGTGGGCGGAGCGCACAAAGCGCTTGCTTCCAAGTGAGATGCGCATTGCCTGCTGCTGAGTGCGGAGCCCGGCGCACCTGCCCGCCAGTACCTGACAGCACCTGAACTTTGTTGCTTTGCAGTTATCGCCCGCTAGCTTCCTCCCACACAGACCCAGAGAATCTGTGATTGTTGGGAGTTTAGCCCCACCAGCTTGTATTTTGGGGTCACCCATCTTTGTGGTAAATGATGCCCAAGTGTTTTGGCTTCGCTATGTAGTTACTCTGTTTAGGTAGTGGTTGTTTGCTTGTTTTACCTTTCTGTTTTGTAGAAATTCAGAGATTTAAAACCTAGGTTTCTACCGTTTCCACCAAATAACCTGTCAACAGCATTTAAAGCTGGTAAACGTGGGACTAGGCAGATAGATTTAACATAGACTCTTTGAATTAAAGAGGAATCTTAAATATTTGTCAAATGTGTTGCCCCCTTTATCATCACTTTCCATACATGTAGCAGCTTATTTCTTTCCTAGCTAGTTTTGCTATGTTTGGCTTTGCTCTAAGTTTCCATACTTGGTTTTCCATGTTGATAATCTACCTATTATACAAACATACACTCCTCTTTCCTACCTAATAAATCCTAAACTGTCTGTTTCCTCCACTTCACAGTAGACTAGGGAAGAGGATCTTACTTACCTTAGTGATCCTATATGTGTAGTGCCTTGCACATAGGTAATATTAACATTTTCACTGTTTATTCCTGCTATATGTCCTCACTCATTTATCTGCTCTTGGTACTTCAGCTATACACTATATCATTTACTACCATGGTACATTGAAAGAAAAAACATCAAATTTCTTTCTCTAGCTCAGTGTATCTTCTGAGCTCCAGACCATTTATTTAACTGTTTGGGTAACATCTGCACTTGGATGTCTCCCAGGAATCCAAAATCAAGATTCAGCTCCCACTTTCTTTTTCTTTTTCTTTCTTTCTCTTTTTTTTTTTTTTTTTTTTGGAGGTGGGGGCACGTCTGCAGCATGTGGAAGTTCCTGGGCCTCAGACTGAATTTGCACCATGGCATGATGATGCCAAATCCTTAACCACTAGGCTACCAGGGAACTCCTAGTGTTCCCTTTCCTGATCAATGGCACCTTGCTGATTATGCAAGAAAATAGGAATCACCGTAACTTATTCTGTTTTCTAAATTCCCTATTCATCAAGTCTTCTGTTTTTTAATTTAATCTTATTGGAGTATTGTTGACTTACAATGTTGTATTAGTTTCAGGTCTATAGCAAAGTGGATCAGTCATTCGTATAAGTATATCCAATCTTTTTTCCCCATATAGAATATTTTACAAAGTATTGAGTAGATTTTCCTATGCTATACAGTAGGTTCTTGTTAATCATCTGTATTATACAGTAGTGTGTATATGTTATTCCCATCCTCCCAATTCCTCCCTATCCACGACAGTTTCACTGATGGTTTCTATAAGATTGGTTTTGAAATCTGTGAATTTGTTTCTATTTCATAAATAATTCTCTTGTATCATTTTTTATTAGATTCCACATATAAGTGATATGATATTTGTATTTCTCTGTCTTACTTCACTAGGTTTGATAATCTCTAGGTCCATCCATGTTGCTGCAAATGGCATTATTTCATTCTTTTTTTAAGGCTGAATAATATTCCATTGTATATATGTACCACATCTTCTTTATGCATTCCTCCATTGATGGACATTTAGTTTGCATGTCTGGACTATTGTAAATAGTGCTGCAATGAACACTGGGGTGCATGTATCTTTTCAGATTATGGTTTTCTCCAGATAGATACTTAGGTGTGGGATTGCTGGATCATATGGTAGTTCTATATTTAGTTTTTTTAAGGAGCCTCCATACTGTCCTCCATCATGGCTGCACCAATTTACATTCCCACCAACAGTGTAGGAGGGTTCCTTTTTCTTCACACCCTCTCCAGCATTTATTATTTGTAGACTCTTTCTTTTTTCTTTTTTTCCTTTTTTTTTTGGGGGGGGGGGGAGGTTGCTTTTTAAAGGGCTACAGTGTGGTATATGGCAGTTCCCATGCTAGGAGTTGAATCAGAGCTGCAGCTGCCAGCCTATGCCACAGCCACAGCAACTCAGGATCCAAGCCATGTCTGTGACCTACACTACAGGTCACGGCAATGCTGGATACTTAACCCACTGAGAGAGGCCAGGGATTGAACCTGCATCCTCATGGATACCAGTTGGATTTGTTACCACTGAGCCATGACAGGAACACCTGTCTGTAGATTTTTGAGGATGGCCAATCTGATAGGTATGAGATGATACCTCATTGTAGTTTTGACTTGCTTTTCTCTAATAATTACTGATGTTGAGCATCTTTTTAATCTGTTTTTTGGCCATCTGTCTGTCTTCTTTGGAGAAAGGTCTACTTAGATCTTCTGCCCATTTTTGGATTGGGTTTTTTGATATAAAGCTCCATGAGATGTTTGTATATTTTGGAGATTTAGCCCTTGTCGGTTGCTTTGTTTACAAAGATTTTCTTCCTTTCTATGGGTTGTTTTTTCATTTGGTTTTATCATTTTCCTTTGCTGTGAAAAAGCTTTTAAATTTATTTAGGTCCCATTGGTTTATTTTGGTTTTTATTTTCATTATTCTAGGAGATGGATCAAATAAGATATTGCTGTGATTTATGCCAAAGGGTGATCTGCCTATGTTTTTCTCTAGGAGTTTTATAGTATCCGGTCTTACATTTATTTAGTCTTAGTTTTAGTTTTTTGGCTTTTAGGGCTGCACTCGCAGCATATAGAAGTTCCCAAGCTAGGGGTCCAATCAGAGCTATAGCTGCTGGCCTGCACCATAGCTCCTTAACCCACTGAGCAAGGCTAGGGACTGAACCTGCAAGCTCATGGTTCCTAGTCAGATTTGTTTCTGTTGTTCCATGACAGACACTCCTGGCCTTACATTTAGATCTTTAATCCACTTCAAGTTTATTTTTGTGTATGGTGTTAGAGAATGCTTTGATTTTATTCTTTTACATGGAGCTGTCTAGTTTTCTTAGCACCACTTATTAAAGAGACTGTTTTTCTTCCACAGTATGTTCTTGCCTTTGTCATGGATTAGTTGATCACAAGTGAATGGGTTTATTTCTGGGCTTTCTATGCTGTCCCACTGATCTGCATTTCTGTTTTTATGCCCGTACCATACTGTTTTGATGATTGTAGCTTTGCAGTATAGACTTAAGTCTGAATTCCTCCAGTTCCATTTTTCTTTTTCAAGATTGCTTTGGCTATTGGAGGTCTTTTGTGTTTCCATAAAAATTTTAAAATTTTGTGTTCTAGTTCTGTGAAGAATATCATGGTAACTACATAGAGATTGCATTGAATCTGTAGATTGCCTTGGGTAGTATAGTCGTTTTGACAATAGCGGTTCTTCCAATCCAAGAGCACGGTACATATCTTTCCATCTATTTATGTCATCTTTGATTTCTTTCATTAGTGTCTTATAGTTTTCAGAGTATAATTCTTTCATCTCTTTATGTAGTTTTATTCCTAGGTATTTTATTCTTTTTGATGCAATGGTAAATGGGATTGTTTCCCTAATTTCTCTTTCTGATCTTTCATTGTTAGTATGCAGAAATGCAATAGATTTCTGTGTATTAATTTTGTATTCTACAACTTTACCAAGTTCATTGATGAGCTCTAACAGTCTTCTGGTAGTGCCTTTTAGATCTTCTATGTCATCTGCAAACAGTGATAGTTTTACTTCTTCTTTTCCAATTTGGCTTCCTTTTATTTCTTTTTCTTCTCTGATTGCCATGGCTAGGAATTCCAAAACTACGTTGAATAACAGTGGTGAAAGTGGACATCATTGTCTTGTTCCTGATCTTAGCAGAAATTTTTTCTGTTTTTCACCATTGAGAATGATGTTAGAGTTCCCATTGTGGTTCAGTGGGTTAAGAAACTGACTAGTATCCATGAAGATGCGAGTTTGATCCCTGGCCTCGCTCAGTGGGTTAAGGATCTGGCATTGCCACAAGCTGTGGTATAGGTCAAAGATGAGGCTTGGATCTGGTGCTGCTATTCCTGTGGTATGGACTACAGCTCCAATATGACCCCTAGCCTGGGAACTTCCATTTGCTACAGGTGCAGCCCTAAAAAGAAAGAAAGAGAGAGAGAGAGAGAGAGGGAGAGAGAAGGTTTATTTTTAAAAAAGAAGAGAATGATGTTAGCTGTGGGTTTGTCATGTATGGCTTTTGTTATGTTAAGGTAGGTTACCTCTATACTCACTTTCTGGAGAGTTTTTTTTTAATCAGAAATGGGTGTTGGATTTTGTCAAAAGCATTTTCTGCTTCTACTGAGATCCTAATCATCAAATTTTACTGATTCCACCACCTTCCAAGGCCATCTCAGGTCCCTCCTTTTCTTTTTCTTTCTTTTTTTTAAAGACTCTCTTCTCCCCCATTGGAGGCGGGTGGGTGGGAAGTGAGGGTGCACACCAGAAGCACGTGGAAGTTCCCAGGCCGGGGATCCAGTCTGCACCACAGCTGAACCCTGTAACCAATGCCAGATCCTTGCTAGGAAGTAACAGATTCCTTCTGTTTTTTATCCACTCTCACTGTTCCTCTTGAAACTTGAAGCCCTGTTATCTCCAACCTGAAGCCTCTTTTTTTTTTTTTTTTTGTCTTTTTGCCTTTTCTAGGCTCACTCCCATGGCATATGGAGGTTCCCAGGCTAGGGATCTAATCGGAGTTGTAGCTGCCGGTCTACGCCAGAGCCACAGCATAGGCTCTGAGCGTAGGATTTGAGCCGCATCTGCGACCTACACCACAGCTCACGGCAATGCCGGATCCTTAACCCACTGAGCAAGACCAGGGATCGAACCTGCAACCTCACGGTTGCTAGTCAGATTCATTAACCACTGTGCCACAATGGGAACTCCCCAACCTGAAACCATTTTTAAAAGAGATTCCTAAATATATTCCTGTACTCAGACTTGACTTTGTCTAGTCTGTTTTACATATGACAGACAAAATTACTTTTCAAATGAAAATATGATCATGTTGCTCAAAACCAATCAGTGGCTTTTCACTGCTCTTAGCCTGAAGTTGGAAAATCCTTACTCTGGCCTCTAAGTTCCTTTCCTTCCTTCTGCTGACTGGCTTCCTTTTAATTCCTCAAATTTAGTCAACTCCTTTCTATCACCCAGGTATTCTTTCTTCTCTGCCTGGATGTTTCTCTCCATCCTCCTTCCCCCTTACCAGTCCAAACTCATACTTTGGCTTTAACATAGGGAACATTTCTCTACTCTTCTTTATAGTTCAGCAAATATCCCTAAATAACATAGTTTACTTGTTGAACTTTACGTCAATGAAAGCAAATTCTATGTCATTTTATGACGTGTTTTATATGCAACATTACATTTAAAGGATTCATCTATATTGCTGAGTGTATTGTTCTTTCATTTTCATTGCCCTATAAGATTCCACATTTTCTTAAAATCTGTTCTAGAGTCAATGAATTGTTTTCAGTTTGGGGCTAAAATGAGCTGTGAATGATGATGCTCTGAACCTTATCATACATATATCCTAGTCCCTTCCTGTGCACCTATTTCATCAGGGTATATACCGATGCCCTTTGGCAATTAACACTAAATTGTTTTGTAAATTGAGCATCAAGATTACACCCACATCAGGAGTATATGCGAGTTATTGTTGCTGCACATTCTTGCTGACACTTTTTAACTTGTGCCAATCTGATGGAAGTATATTTTGTACATAGTTTTTACAATAAATTGATGCTTTATAAAATAATAAAATGGTAATATGTGGTCATTTGCTTTCAAAGATAGCCACAGAAATACCTCCAACCCCACATGCCCTTCTGCAATGTGACTCTGTAGCTCTTTTATTAAAAAGTGGAGTCTATTTCTCTTCCCCCTAAATCTGGACTCGCCCATGATTTGCTTTGGCTTCTAGGCCTAGGTCTTAAGAGGCCTGGGAGTTTCTATTTTTACTTTCATGGGATCCACCTAAATAAGCTTAGGCTAGACTACTGAATGACCAGAAACTATGTAGAAAGAGGTCAAGCTAGCCCCCAGCTATTCTGACTATCCCAACTAAGGTCCCAGACACATGAGTAGAGCCAAGTTAGACAGTCCAGCCTCAGTCAAGCTTTCAGCTGAATGTAGCTGCATAAGTGACCTCAGCCAATACTATGTATCAAAATAATAAATGGTTATTTTAAGCCTAGACTAAATTGTGGATATTTTGTTATACAGCAATAGATAACTGAATCACAATATATAACACAAGGCTTAAAAATGCTTATGCCATCCATATCAATTTCTTTTAACAATCTATCTTAAAGAAATATTTTAAAAAGAAGTTTTAAATTGTGTACAAAAATGTTCATTATAGTGTTCTTTACATTTTTTTAAAGTGGAAACAACCTCTACGTTTAAAATTTTAAGTATAGAGTAATAAAATAAATTATGATGCTTTCATAAGATAGATTACAGACAAAACTACATTGAAAGGATTTTTAATGACATTGGAAAATGAAGAAAAACCAAGTGGTAATGTCAGGATCAATATATATATATATATATATATATATATATTCTTGTTTTAAAAAAACCATAAATAGGAAAATACTGCAAAAATAATTCAGTATATTGACAATGGTTTGAGGGTCTTGATTTCAGTTTTCCTATTCTTTGAAAGTTTTCTACAGAAAAGATATCTTACTAGGATATATTCACTAGGGACTTAAAATTTTTCATTTTGCCATGGACTGTTAGAAACTTCATTTGGGAGACTCTGCCTCAAAAAAAGAAAAAATAACACTAAAACTTAAAATTACACAAGGACATCAAATGTCCAGTATAAGCTCTTCCTGGGTAGAAAATCACCTAAGTTTCCAATAAAATTATCTTTAAATTTGAGAGTAATGGAACTTATAGAGTCAAAAGTTAAGTCAGGCCTCCTTTGAGGGCAGAGTTTCTCCAAGTGGAGGTGTTTATTTAATATTCAGTCTCAGGGACCCTATCCCAGATATACTGATATTGAGAATGTGCCCTGGAATCTACATTTTAAACTTCATCCTCAGGGAGAGACTTATACACCTAAAATTGAAGGAAAGGTGATCTTTTAATTGTTCTCTGTCTTGACCTGGTAGGTGGATCATGGCTATAGCATATATAAAATTTCATCAAAATGTACACTTAACTGTTAAACTTCATGTAAGTTACATCTCAATAAAAAGTTAAAAAAAAAAAACATCCAAATACTAGTAACTACATATTGCTTTGGCAAAATAAGTAAATCTAATATTTAGTCAACTTTACTTAACACTAGTAGTCATAATTTATATATTTCCATTGTTCTGAGGCAGATTATGTTGCATTTTTGTTAGAAGGATAAAGCACTGGTCATTTTAGAAACAATTTTTCCCATAATTTTGATTAAAATATTAATTTATTTATTTTGAGAAAATAGTTCTATTTTTCATGGAAAAATCATTCTAGTTTATAGCCAAATCTGTTTGAAAAACATGCCATCACTTTGTTTTCTCTGATGCAGATAAAACTCATTTAGATTTTAAAAATTCTGTATTTCTTTAAAAATTGCTATTTCAAGTTAATGCTACATTTAAACCCCTGTAGTTTTTGTTTTCTAAACATGAAGAAATGAAAATTTCTGTAAGATTGAAGGGAATAAGGAAGGAAGGGAGGAAAAGAAGGGAAAGAAAGAAGGAAAAAAACCAGTGCTCTACAGACAAACTATTTCTGCTCATCCTCTCAAAATAAATTGCCTCAAAGAGCTTAAGAATGTCATGTATTTTGATTGTTAGTTAAATCTCTATTTATTCTCTGATTCCCATCTAGAACAGCCTTCTTAATGGCATAAGTTACTGTAACAATTTATTTTAATGTATTTTATAATTGCTTCTACTGATGTGTACTTGCAAGCTTTATTATTATTTTTTAAAATATATGACTGTTTCTGTGTTGGAAAGAGAGGAGCAAGGACTCACTATAAGGGGCAAAGCACCTTTAAGCATTTGTGGCCTCTCATTTTGATGCCTGATTTATTACACACCTTCACAATTTTACTAGTGTCAAAAGGAGGCCTGTTTTCTCTTGGAATGCTACATTCTTTGGGGATGAAGTGTTCAGAGTCTTTAACACTGTATTGGAGTGTCTCTTGAGTATTTAGCATCTGGATAGGGCCGTCATCACAGTAATGAGAGATAGAGCAGGCCAGAATTGACTCTGTCCAGGGGAAAAGCAGGATCAAAACCAAATCTACCACGGCTTTTCCCAGTGCTGCAAACCTTATGGGTCAGTGAGGCGTCTGTATGAAATACTTCTACAGTCTTATGTTTAATTTGTGTTATTGTCACCCAGCCTGTAGTTAGGAGATTACTCTAATAGTTAATAATATAAAATTTTAGAGGATTATAGACCATAATTTTCATAACAACAGTTACAGGCTGTTATTGTAGACTCTTTTTCTCATACACATATAATAATATCTTTCTCCTTTTTTCAATAATAGCGTTAAAAATATTAGAAGGGTTTTTGAAATATAATAAATAACCCAGTAATTATTTCCTTAGTATTACCAAGAGAGACAAACTTCTAAACTAGATGGAGGTTCTCAGGCTAGGGGTTGAATCGGAGCTGTAGCCGCTGGCCTACGCCACAGCCACAGCAACACAGAATTTGAGCTGCATCTGCAACTTACACCACAGCACATTGCAATGTGGGATCCTTAACCCACTGAGTGAGGCCAGGGATTGAACCTGAGTCCTCATAGATGGATGCTAGTCAGATTCATTTCCACTGAGCCACTATGGGAACTCCTGACTTATTTTGTATTTACTAAAAAAAAAAAAAAAAACCTTTTATTGCTTTTGCTATAAAAATAATACATATGTAATAAAGATTTAAAAGTTCAGATAAGCTGAGAAGAAAAGGATTAAAACCTCTGATAGAACAACTTAGAAATAATCTCTGTTAATATTTGTACACAGAGATACATGAGGAGTGAGATTAATAAAGTCACCACATTTATTTAGCACAATGTACTAGACCATGCTTTATGAATCTTAGCTAATCTAATTTAAAAAACAATTCTATAAGGTGGTACTATTATAAACTCTATTTTTCAGAGAAAGCTGAGGAACAGAGTTATTAAATGACTTGCTCCAGATCATACCACTGGTAGATGGCAGAGCTGGGATTTGAGACCAACTAGTCTGACTTTGGAGTCTGTATTCTTGGCCACTTGCTAAAATGACTTGCCAATATAAATAAACAGCTTTATTTATACTTTCAATAAACTGTAACTATTCAAAGTATACCATTTGATTTAACCATCTTAACTATTTCTAAGTATACAGTTCAGTAGTGTTCAGTGTATTCACAATGTTGTGTGACCGATCTCCAGAACTTTTTTATCTTACAAAACCAAAACTCTATAGCCATTAAACATCATCTCCCCATTTCCCCTACTCCTCAGCCTTTGGCAACCATCATTCTACTTTCTGTTTCCATGAATTTGACTACCTTAGGTGCTTTAATTGAATGGAATCATACAGCATTTGCTTTTCTGCAGCCAGGCCTAATGTTCTCAAGGTTTATCCATGTTACAGCACATGGCAAGTACTCCTTCCTTCCCTTCCTTTTTCAGCCTAAATAATATTCCATTGTGTGCGTGAACAAAATTTTGTTTATCTACTCATCTGTCAATGACATATGCCCTTCTTTTACCTCTTAGCTGTTGTGAATAATACTGTTAAGAACATGGCTATGCAAATATCTCTGAGATCCTACTTCCAGGTCTACTTCTGTGTTTAGATTACTGGATTATATGGTAACTATATTTTTAATTTCTTGAGAAACTGTCATACTGTTTTCCATGGCGGCTGAATCATTTTATATTCCCATCAATAGTTCACAATTGCTAACATTTCTCCATGTCCTTGCTAACATTTGTTATTTTCTTTTGTCTTTTTTTTTTTTGTCTTTTTAGGGCCTTACCTGTAGCATATGGAAGTTCCCAGGCTAGGGGTCTAATCAGAGCTGTAGCTGCTGGTCTATGCCACAGCCACACAAACACTGGATCTGAGCTGCGTCTGTGACAACTCAGTGCAATGCAAGATTCTTAACCCACTGAGTGAGGCCACGGATCAAACCCACGTCCTCATGGATACTAGTTGGATTCGTTACTCCCGATTTTCTGTTGTTTTTTGATAGGAGACATTCTAATGGGTGTGGGGTGATATCTCATTGTGGTTTTGATTTGCATTTCTCTAACGATTAGTGATGTTGAGTATCTTTTCACATGTTTTTTTGGTGTAACATCTTTAGGAAAATAACTAGTCGAGAACTTTGTCCGTTTTAAAATCAAGCTTTTTGAGGTTTTTCGCTGTTGACTTGAAGGAGTTTTTAATACAGAGTACTGATACTCAATATATATTTTTAAATAACCATGGAATAATACTTATTATTATAATTATATTAATATAATTATACTAATAATTGCAGGCTGTTTTGTAAAGTGTTTTTTTAATTTATATACTTTGAATATATGATTTAGTATTATTTTGCTATAAGATTTATATTTGGTCATATGTCCATAGTATAATTTTTAATGATCCCTCTATTGTAGACATCTTGTGCTATTTCCATTTTTTGTTATTATATATATTAAACTACACTGACCATATTTATTTATTTTATGATTGTTTCTTTATTAGTTTCTGGAGTTCACTGTAACAAATTACCTCAGACTGGTGGGTATAAACAACGGAAATTATTCTCTCATAGATCTAGGGGCTAAAAATCAGAAATCTGGCAGGGTCACACTGATCCTAGGCTTCTAAGGGAGATAATGTTCCTTGTATTTTCTGGCTTCTGGTGGCTATTGGGATTGCTTGACTGTTACTGTATCATAACAGTACCTGCCTCTGCACTCACTTTGCCTCCTGCTTATCTGTCTTTGTAACCTACCTCTGCCTTTATTTTACAAGGATACTTGTCACTGGATTTAGGGCCTACTTAAATAATGCGGAATTTTTATCATAACAGGATCCTTAACTAGGTTATAACTGCAAAGATCCTTTTTACTTATAAAGTAATATCAACAAGTTCTGGGCATTAGGACATAGACATATCTTCATATTTTTGGGGGGAGGCCACAATTCATGAAATCCACTACATTTTCATTAAGATAAATTCCTAAAATTAGAATTATTAATCAGTGCAGGCTACGTAAAATTTAAATGTTTTTAGATAGGGAGTGCCATGTGGCTAAGATGTCACTGTAGTGGCCCCAGTCATGCTGTATTGCAGGTTCAATCCCTGGCCTGGGAACTTCCACATGCCACAGGTGCAGCCCCCCTCAAAAAAAAAGAAGGAAAGAAAGAAAGAAAGAAAGAAAGAAAGAAAGAAAAAAAGAAAGAAAGAAAGAAAGTTTTTAGATAGGTATTTCCAAATTGTGCACCAGAGTGTCTTGGAATTGCGTTTTTAATGTGAAGAAATATACATATGCTACACGTGTGTCTGTATACACACCTTGCAAAAATATATGTGTACTTCATAAAAATTAAAAAAAGAAAGAGAAAATTGGAGGTGGGAGAATATAGAAAAAGAATCGTGGATTCTCTCAGCTGTAATCTTTTATAATTTAAATTTGTCCATAGTTATATAAATAAAACATACCTTATTTGTCAGCTTAGAGATATGGCCAAACATATGTGGTTTTGATTTATTCATTTGATTATCCCTGTTTTTCTATTTTCCATCTAGAAATATGTTTTGTTTTTAAATCTTTGCATTTTAGGTAAAACAATCTTCAATTGTGATAAGTTTTCCTTTTGAGAGAAGCACTTTTTCTATTATCTTCCATTGTCACATAATCTTTACAATATAGAGTATAAATTTTGGGAGTTGCTTTTTTTTTTTTTTTTTTTTTAGCCGTGCCCACAGCATGTGGATGTTCCCGGGCCAGGGACAGAACACAAGCCACGGCAGTTACCCAAGCCACAGCAGTGACAATGCCAAGTCCTACCACTAGACCACCAGGCAACTCCTGGACTTTTAAAATCATTTGATGAATAAGCTAAGAAAAGCTTTGTATGTATATATGTATGTATGTGTTCTGTTGGGAGGTGGAAAATCATCAAGATTGGGTATTTCCTTTCTTTTTACTTTCTAATATATTTTTTCCATTTTTATAGTTTTATTGAAATGTTGATTTACAATGTTGTGATGATTTCTGCTGTATAACAAAGTGATTCAGTTATACATAAACACGTATCCATTCTTTTTCAGATTCTTTTCCGAGGTAGGTTATCACAGAATGTTGGATAGCATTCCCTGTGCTATACAACAGGTCCCTTTTGACCATCCATTCCCTATACAATAGTGTGCATATGCAAATCCCAAATTCCCAACCCATCCCTCCCCCTCACCTGTCCCCTTTGGTAACACATGGATACATCTTTTCCTAAATATAGTTGAAAAGTTCACCAAAAAGGAACTATGGCTCAGAATAAAAGAGCATTTGGGTAATAAATCATGTGGAATTGTATTTTCAATACTTTATCATGAACAGCAATAAATCACTAACTTCTTGATAGAGGGTGACTTTTTTTGTAACCAGCTGGCAGAACTTAACATACCCCATTGAGAGTGAGCCCCTCAAAATTGGAGGCAATACACTTATTTCAGGATGCAACTGTTGCTCAAAACTGGGTTTTAAACTTCTCTTATAACTGCTTTAAACTAGTGGCTTAAGACTCTCAAAAAAAAAAAAAATCAGTTTCATTTATTTGACAAAACAATCTCATATTTTCTTTAAAATTTCCATATATTTTTAAGTTTTACCATCCATTGGTCTTGGCTCTGAATAACTTTTGGTCAGATTCCAAAAATCAAATCCACTTTCATGGAAAAATAATTTGCTACCAGAGAGGATACTCAGTATGTTGCTATATTCTTCAAAAATGATTTAAGCAACAGTATTACCATTATGATAAGTATATGGCCTCTTGAGAAGCCTATTTTGAGAGAGAGAGAGAATGCTTAGAAATGTTATTTGCGGCATTTTTTTTTTATTAGTAGTCTGACACCTTGCTACAGAGAAACAAACAGAGTTATAGGGTATCAGATTTAAGAGGAAGAAGGCACTCTTAGGGTCTTCTAGTCTAACCTATTAACTTTATAATTAAGGAAAGTTGAGATTCAGGCAAATTTCTCTAAAGCTGGCTACATCCTTAGTTGGCAATGGAGTTTACATAGATCCAAGTTTTAAAATCTGATTTCAGGGCTTTTTTTTTTTTTTTTTTCTTTTTTTGAAACCATAATATGGTATAGCTGAAGTTGTGAATTGGCAAGTGGCTAGCAAATTTCAACCAGCTGATATGTTTGCACTGGCTAGAAATTTTTAAATAACTTTAGGTGGGGGAGTAATGCTCCACTTGAATTTAACAAGTTTTGTAGTAAATGAAACATCCTTTGGGTAAGGTTACAAGATTTAACAATTAAAATTCAAATTTCAGGTTAAAAACGGTTAATTCTTTTGTTATAAGTATGTCACAAACATTGCATGGCATATACTCATACTCAAAAATATTCTAAAAAGTTTTTTTTTTTGATGGCACCTGCATGGCACATGGAAGGTCCTGGGTCAGGGTTTGAATCTACACCACAGCAGTGACCCAAGCCACTGCAGTCACAATGCCAGACCCTTAACCCACTGTGTCACAAGAGAACTACAAAAACAGTCAAATTTAACTGAAATTCAAATTTCAATTTTTTTATTAAAGTGTATTTGATTTACAATGTTGAGCCAATTTCCAATTTAACAGTTCAAATTTAACTGTGTGTTTTGTACTTTATGAAATTTAACTTGGTGTCTTGTATTTTATCTTAGAAATCTAGCTTTGGGGAATATAAAGCATATATACCATCATTTTGAATCTGGCCTACCAGCCAGGTATGGCAGATATAGCCTTACGTTCCCGCACATTTTACAGAATACTTTAAGTTAGATAGAGCTACATGAGTAGTTCTGGCCCATGTGCTGTTAGAAATGATGTGTGTCAACTGATTGATATACTTAAAGCCAACATGCAACCAACTCCCCAGGTCACTTTTTCCCTGCAGCAGTGAATTAGAACCCATGTGTTCAAAATGGTATAGATGTAACACAGTAATCTTGTTTTCTTGAAGAAAAGTTGAAAAGTATCCAGGAGAACCACTGGACCCACAGCATGTGTTGCATGTGTAACAATAAAACTTCATCTCTTAATCCATTGAAATATGAGGGTTGGTTTGTTACCGCAGCTTGGTATAGCCTATCCTAATAAATATGCTGTGTATTATTACACAAATTAAATAAAATCTGTGAGTCTAAGTTTGCTGTTTTTGTGCGTGTGTGTGCATCTTTTTAGGGCTACCCCTATGTCACATGGAAGCTCCCAGGCTAGAGGTTGAATTGGAGGTGTAGCCACAGGCCAACACCACAGCCACAGCAACACCAGATCCAAGCCAGCATCTGCAACCTACACCACAGATCACAGCAATGCCAGATCCTTAACTCACTGAGCAAGGTCAGGGATTGAACCTGCGTCCTCATGGTTACTAGTCAGATTTATTTCTGCTGAGCTATGATGGGAACTCCCTGCTGTTGTTTTTCAATGTTCATGGAGTTGCCATCAACTTTGTAGATTTGTTTGGAAGATAGCATGAAAATTACATGTGAAAGGCTTTAGCATTCCATCTGCTACATGGTAGGCTGCAACAAATGAGAATGATATTTAATAAAATATTATGCCCATTATGATTATTGTTTTGATTCTTATAAGAATCTTATAAAATTAGCGTTATTTTTATTTCCACTTTATAACTAAGGGAAATGAGATTTGGAGTGGGTAAGCAATTTCCTCAAGGTTATTTCTCAAAGCTATGATTAAATATAGAGCTAGGTCTCCAAGACAGTCTGGCTCCAAAATCTCTATTTTCAAATCTATATTGCAGAAACATTTGCCTGTGACATAGAGAAACCTATATCTATTCCAGTCATTCATTTAAAAAACATTTATTATTATTGCCTATCATATCAGATACCCTACGCTAGTATTAGAATACAAAGATGATGAAAGACCAGACAAATCTTGTCCTTAAGGAAGTCTCAGTCTTGCTCAGGCAAGTAAATACATATTTACAGATTGGTACAGTAAATTATGTGATGGAGGTAAGCACAGACTTCTGAAAGAACACATGTTTGGAATAGGGGTGGAGTAGAGGAGCCTTCAAGGAGGTGGTGAAACTGAGTCTTGGAGGATGAATCTAAGTTGGCTTGACAGGGAGGCAGGGAGAATGTGTACTAAGCATGCCCAGACCCTTTGGTACATTCAGGAATTGTGGTTAGTTTATGCTTACTTACAATCACATAGTGAGTTCAGGATACTGGAGACAACTGGGTTTCCCCAGAAGTAGACCTTGAGATGGAGATTAGTGTGAGATGCTTACTGGGGAGTGCTTTCAGGATCAACACTGGAGGAAGAGAAGAAGATGAAGTAGGATGTGGCAGAGGTAGAAGCTGAGAATCCAGGCAGCCCTTCAGAGCTGTCTCGAGTTGGAGTACTGGATTCAGATCTTCATACTCCCATGCTGATGGGTCACTGGAGACCAACTTTCTCAGAAAGGAGTCATGACCTGGGGCAAAGCAGTTTTCCTCAGCTGAGGAAATCCATCTGGAAGGCTGATAGCTGAGAAGCATCTTCCAGAAGCTGGGGGAATAAGTCGCAATGTCTACCATGATCCACACCTTGTGTCCCTCAATCTTTGCGGTTTTCAGAAGCAGCTCCCCAGGAGCCTTTCTTCCTGAAGGACATTTGCAAAAGGAGGGTTAGTGAGACCAGCTCGAGTTCTCACTGCTGCAGCTGGTCAATGAGGCCACAACAAACACTGTCTGTCTCTTCTTCTACTGTGCATTCTAGATTTCTTCACCCTCAGCTAACAACTCAGCTAGTCTCCATGGTTAACCTGACCCAAAGACCCTTTCCTCTGAGGTATCTGAGCCCAGCTCACCATGCCCTTTACTGACTGGAGTTATCACAATTGGTAAATTCAATTTACCATAAGAATTGGTTGAGGGAGTACCAAGGGTCGCCCAAGTGTATCACCTGGGCTCTATACATATTCCAACTGGCCCTGCCTTCTCTTGATGATCAGGGTCATTTTCCCCTGCAAAAATGGTGACTCCTTAAATTGCTGATTGGACCCTGGCAACTAGGAACTAGAAGTGCCCAAACAGCAGCCATAGTCTGTAGTTCAATTGGACTCTTGCTATGTCACCTGTTTGAAATGTGCTCCCTTTGGGAACCAGTATCTCTATACTCATAGAGCCCAGAGCTCTATGCAAGCAGTAACAAAGAAACCTTACCATCTTAGTGAATATCAGCTTTGGGGCTCTTAAAAATTTAGAGGCCAGGAAGGGTAATAAAAGCTAGAAAAAAAGACTAGTTGCATGGAAGGGAAAACAGGTATATGATATCTCTGAAGCCAAAATTTGTTCAAAAAGTAGGTTTGATAAATTATTGTGAAATGCTGCTCTAGGAAAAGTGCAATAAGATAAAGACTGAAGATAGACCACTGGATTCAGAAAGAATTAGTGACCTTGAAGAGTGTGTTTTCAATGGAGTGTAGGAATGAAAGCCTGACTAGAGGGGACTAAAAATAGGACTAGGAGGAGAGAAAGTGAAGATGGTGAGTATAGATGCTTTTAAGGTGTTTTTAGGGAAGTAGAGGAAAAGAACATAGCTTGAGGGAAAAAGCACAAATGATGTTTTTTAAGGAGACAGAAATTAGAGCATATTGATGAAAATGACCCAATAGAGAGAGAACGATTGAAAAGGCCTATTACTATTTGTCACAGATGCCTAAAAAGAAATGCTTAGTAAGTGCTAGCTACTTTGATTATTTTGTATTCCTTTTAAAATCAGCCCTTGATAATAATAAAATAATCTGCCTACTTTCCTGAATTTTTAACTGAATTTTTGATGTCTAGGAAGTTTCTTGGTAATGTCATCATTATACCCAAAATGAATGGTGCTGTGAAAAATAATAAACAAGAAGTTTGCTGTTTCTAATGACCATGTGAAAATTAAATCACATACATTTTTGGAGAGGGAAAGGTTTATGTAGGCTGGTCTATGCATCTTGAATGTAAACCTGTCATTTCCACAAAACAATTTACATTTATGATAGGGTTTATTATTTGAGAAAATTTTTGTCAGTAATCAATAACAGAGTGCCCTATGGATGTGTAGGGTCTCAAGAACAAAGAAATAAAAGCAACAAACACTAACACAGAGAGCAAAGAATAAGGTCGATGAATAGTTCAAAGCATGAAGCACATTCTGAGTGAGTGTTCAGATTAAAACTCTCCCTTTTTAAAAGTAACTATGGTGACTGCATAACTAACTTATCAGGGTGTCTGGGATTAGACCTAATGCTTTAGTGAATCTAGGACAGAGATAAAGGATATTATGATGTATAGTTTAGTTTCTGTTATTTTGAACAAAAGAAAAAAGTGAAATTTTTTTACTTGTGGAATTGTTCAATTTGTGTGTGAGGAAAAGCCATGACATTAACCAACCAGAGCCTTTGTCCAAGTAAAAGATTACAGAGAATTATTGTCAGATGCTGGGTTTTTCCTTCCAGAGGAAAAACAACCCTATACCTTGAAAATTTCAAGAGCAGTCTTCCAAAACCCCTATAAAATATTAAACTAATATACTTGCAATTTTAGTATAAATCAGGAAATGCAGAAATTACGGTACTCATAGTTATATTAACTAGGTTCACAGGGCACACATGTAGGGCTTTTTATTCCAAAGCAGCCCAGTTTGATGAGTTAATATTTCTTTAGGGACTAAATACTTGTATTTTCCATCTTCTCTGAATTAAGATTAGAAAATGAAAATAAGTGTTTGCATACCTCATTTAAAGTATAATTTCTTAGCATTGCCAAGATGTCTGGCTGACCTCTGATTTTGTATCAATATTTGAGGTAAGGTATTAAATGGGAAATCATTTTGAGTCATATTCAAAGACCATTTCATGTACTAGGATTTTTGTACTTTTTGTATTTATAATGCAGAAATTGGTGGGTTTTTTTTTGTTTTTTGTTTTTTTTTTGGTCTTTTCTAGGGCCGCACCTGCAGTATATGGAGGTTCCCAGGCTAGAGGTCGAATCAGAGCTATAGCTGCTGGCCTACACCACAGCCACAGCAACGCTGGATCCGAGCCGCATCTGTGACCCACACTAAGCTCACAGCAATGCAGGATCCTTAACCCACTGAGCGAGGCCAGGGATCGAACCCACAACCTCGTGGTTCCTAGTCGGGTTTGTTAACCAGTGTGCCACGACAGGAACTCCCCAGAAATTGTATTTTGTTACTAGTTTCCAAAACATGTTTCCATGATTTACAAAGAGAAAAATAATATATTTCTAAGGGCAAATCTCCCATTTTTCACTTTTTTATGCTGAAATGTAGAACAGAGAGAATCACAAAATTTAACATTTGATTTACTTACATTTCTCATTAAAAATTTTCTCATGCTGTGCTTATTTTTTAATTGTCCAAATATTTTAATTGGTTTAAATATGCTAGAAAATATAAATATTGATTTGGGAGCTGACAAAATACTTCCTAAAGTCATGATTGCATATCTACTTGCCAATGTAAAGATGTGCATAACTAAAATATTCCTAAATCTTATATTTGTCAATTGAGGGGGAAAAAACATTCCTTTTTAAGAAACATGGCAAATAAACCTATGTGATCTTATCATATGGGAATAATCTGAGGAGCTGTGTGGAACATACCTTGGAATTATCCACCCAAGGGGTGGAAGGGGGATTATTTCTCTACCAGTTCTTGTTCTGCATTGTGTTAATTCCTTTACACTTCTAGGTTTGTGTGTGAGTAAAAATTTAGCTGAGGAGTTCCCACAAATGCTACAGCAATAATTTCCTGATGCAGAAAGCAAGAAATTGCAGTGGAGGTAAGGTGCTGTCATAGTTGTGCACAGCTGGTTGTTATAATAACACCTGGGCTAGCAGTACTTTAAAAGACTGTGAAGTGGGTGTCTAAGCACCCTCTTGTGATAAATTTTGGGTAAATAACATGGCATAATCACCAATATATGTGGTTACTTGCAAATGCATGGTTAAGGTGATATAGGAATACCCAAGATTTATCAAAGTAACTATAAGTAGGAATGCCTCAGACCAAATAATTATATTGTGTTTAAGTAAAGAAAAGATAGGCTACAGTCGGGGAATTATGTCCCATGTTTTCAAGTCTGCATGGGACCTATTAAGAGGAAGGCAAAAAATACTATGAAGCTTTGCATGTCTTCAATATAGTTACAAATCTTTGTCTCCTGTGAATTGGTCAAGTATCTAGTTCATTTAGTGGCATGGTCTTCAGCGAAGAGGGGCGTCAGGCAATCATAGCTTAAAGACATTAACTAGGAATATCATCTAACTTTATCTGCTCTGCTTCCACATTCAATAAACAGCCTCTAATTTTACCAAGGCTTCCTTATACATTGGTCTACAAGAGTAAAAAGGACTCAATTCCAACACAAGTAACTGTATTTTCTTTGAAGTCACATTTATCATTATATTTTTAAAAATTGAGCCATGGTTTATATATCAGTCCTTTGTGAATTTGGGTAGTGTGAGATAAAAAGACTGAGCATGGAGGGGATATTGTTCAAAAATATATCAAGCATAAATATGACAAGGAAACCAAGATGATATAACAATAAGATGGTTGATCATATTAAGTTCTAGTAAGAAAGCAGTTGCTGGAGTTCCCTGGTGGCCTCCTAGCAGGTTATGGAGCTGGCATTGTCACTGCTGTGGCTTGGGTTACTGCTGTGACGTGAGTTTGATCCCTGGCCAAGGAACTTTCATATACCTGCAGGCACGGTCAAAAAATTTAAAAAAAAAATTAAAAAAAGAAAAGAAAAGCAGTTGAGTAAAAGTTTCTAGTGGAAATAAATAGTGCAAAGAGTGTGCTAACTCTTCTTTCTGGCTCTGTGGGTAAAGTGAACGGTGTTTGGGATACAATACAGTTTTCAATGAATGAAAGATAGTGTATTTGAGAAAAGGTTTGAGACTATAGTTTCGCTATTTTTAAGTAGTAGGGGCTTTGCAAAATATCATAGACCAAATTATCCTAAATTTTCCATTGATGTGTGGTACAATGATGCCTTCTATCTCAGCAAAATCATTTCTCCATGGTTTGATTTGATCCATTATCAAAAGTCTTTGGATATGGGAAATAAAGATGATTGCAAGGCACTTAGTAAACATAAATTAATATAAAACTCAACATTAGTAACTTTCCAGAAAATGTCTCTGAACTATATGGTGCATTTTGTGTAAAATTTCATAGAGTGGTTTTTTTTGATTCAGTAAAATGTTTTTCTCTTGTTAGTGATGCTTTCATGCTTGACTCACTTGATATCGATGATCTACACTATAATAAAATTTAAGCAGAGAAACTTAATACAGTCTGAATTAGGAACCACAGCTTCATTGGGACTTAATGTATCATGTTGCAGCATAACATCCTAATATACATAATTTCCTAAATCATGCATTGACTTCAGGGAGTACTTAAACATTCAGCTCAATTCTCTCTTGAGTCTCCAGAATATAGTTAACAATATAATGTCTTTCATGCAGAAGGTATAGAGGTGCTTCCCCACCACCCCATACCAGATTCACCAGCAGAACCAGAAAATGAGTCAACAGCTATATGAAAAATCTCCCATGCAGGGTTATTTCCAGCACATTTTGCTAGGACACAAAGGGAACAAGAATCAGCATTTCTTGAATGCCTACTAGTATTCTGGCACATTTTGTCCTCAAAACAAATCTGCCAGTATATTTATTCATCATTCTCATTTCACTTTAAAGGAAACAAAGTTTGGAGATACTGCTGAAGTTAACACAGCTGCGGTGGAACTAAAATTGGAATGCAACCCTGTCTTCTGTTCATACACTTGACCAAGGATCTATGTCCAAATTCATGAATGCAAATGACTTCTGCTTGATTTAGCATTATTCCTTTTCAGACAATCATTTCAGTGCTGTCCAAGTAGGCATGCATTTCAGAAAAGAAAATCTCCACTGCTTAAAAATCTCCTTAAACAAGAAAGGGGTTATTAGACTAGTCTTTGCTTTCTTAGTGACAATAGGTATGGTTTCAGAAACCAAGCTCTGACATGTTCACCAGCTGTAAGTTCCTAAATGTCAGAGGTCATGACCTTGACTTCCAATTTCCAATTTATACCTGGCTTAAAAGAATCTTGCCAAGAGTCAGGCCATGGTAACAGTAGGTTATGTTTTAGTTGCTGAATTCTTGCTTCCTCTAAACATTGAAGAGTCAAACTCTGATTATTTCAAATATTTACAAAATGAACAAATGCTCACATTAATATAGTTCTTTATTTATTACATATAAGTAAACAAAGAAAACATTTGGCAAATTCTCATTTTCTCAGTGAATTAGGTTTGGCCTGTTGATTGGGTGATGAAGGATTTGGATAGGAATATTTTCAGTTGGCAGTAAGGAGGACAAAGAATTCTGTTTGCTTCTTGACATTGTGAGTTTAAGGAGTGTTTTGTGCTGGTATCCTGACAGACTTACAAATCAAAATAAGCAAGAAATAGTAACTTACAGCTTTCAGTGGAAGACAATACTGGAGGAAAAGAATATGTTTTCTGCTTTCATTCTCAAAAAGGTAAATAAAATCTGTCAGCAGGGGGAAGGGGGACTCTTATTTTTGAGGCTACCATATAAAATGTTAGCTTCATTTAGATTCATAGGCAAACAGAGTAGAATTTGCTTTAATTTCATGAGGAAGTTAATAAACACATGAGAAAACTAAAGTAGCTACTTCAAATAAAGAATGAATAAGTCACCTTATAAAGAGGTGACTCTAGGAATTCCCTTGTGTCATAGTAGGTTAAGTATCCATTGCAGTGACCTGGGAACTTCCGCATGCTCCAGAGTGGAAGAAAAAAAAAAAAAAAAAAAAAAGGTGACTTTATAAAACAACCTCTTATGGTCTTTGCATCTTGGTATTCACATTTTTGTGTAATCCTCTCCCATTGAGTATTGGCTAGACTTAGTGACTTACTTTTAATGAACAGAGTAAGGTGGAACTAACATTATATGTCATAAGATGCAATATTTCTCTCTATTTCTTTCTCTCTCCCCTGCTCCCACCTTAGATCATTCACTCTGGGGGAATCTAGCTGCACTATATGAGCTACCAGAACCTGAGGTCGCTTGCCAGCACTCACTCCTATAAGTGAGCTGGAAAGTGAATCCTCTGGCTCCATTATAGCCTTTCGAAGATAACAGCCCCAGCTGACAGTTTGATTTCAGTTTCATGAGAAACTGAATCAGAAACACTCAGCTAAGCTAGTCCCAGATTCCTGATCCTGAGAAACGGTGTAAGATAATAAATGTTCATTGTTTTAAGCTATTAAATGTTGGAGATAATTCAGAAGAAGTTACAACATACATTCTACCCTGAAAAGGACAGGCCAGGACTTCATTTTAGCAGGAGGACTAAACAGAAATACATGACTTTTAAGCAGGTTAGTTCAGAGAAACAAATATATGCCACAGGTCTTAACCATCACCATGTCAAGGCTGGAGGATTGGAGCACCAGCAAAATTGGCACATTTTGGAAAAGTTGGCACCCAAGAGTCTAAACCCAAACATTAGTAGAGGATACAGGTGAATGGCCTAAAGGAGTCAGTTACAGAGAAGCTAGAATTACCTCATAGACTAGGAGACTCTGTAATACAGATATTTGCTGTGAAAGTTGTCCTAGTTATCAGAGTTATCAATATACCCTCATACATTGCTCATAAAAATGTAAAATGAAACAGCTCCTTTGGAAAACAATTTGGCATTTCCTTAAATAGTTAAATATAGCATTAACATTTGATGTAATTACTCCTAAATATTTACTCAAGAAAAATTAAAAGATACATTCCCATAAAAAGTTGTATACAAATGTTCAAAGCATCATTACTTTTTAAAAATTATGTATGTATGTATGTATATATATATTTATGTATGTATGTATGTATATATATATTTATTTATTTATTTTGGCTATACATACAGCATGTGAAAATTCCCAGGCCAGGGATTAAACATGAGCCACAGCAGTGACCCAAACCACTACAGTGACAATGCTGGATCCTTAACCTGCTGTACCACCAAGGAACTCCTAGGAACTTATAATTTTTAAATGGACAAATTGACATGGGCAACCATATAAAAGGGTGTAACACTAAATTCCAAATGCCCATTCTTCTTCCTCCTCCTTATTCTCTCTGCCTCTGTCAGAGTTCAGGCTCTCAGCACCTCATGCCTAGCACTTAATTGCTACCAGGTTGTTTCTTGTTCTTGAGCCTTGTCTCTTCAGCTAGACTGCAGGCTGCTTAAGGAAAAGATCATGTCTCATTCAATAATCCTGCTTTAACCACAAGTTCTTCTCATTTGAAATGTGAGTATATGTGGACTTATTTCTGTATACCTTCTCTGAAACCACAAGAATTTTGGATCGCCATGCATGAATGATTTCAAGTTGCCACTATTTTATCTCTAAAGATTCAAAGCCCTTGGGTTATTTGTTTCTACCCTCTTCTGCCTCTATATTCTGTTGATTATATTCTCTTCAATTTATATGAAGGTGTAATCTTATTTTCTTTATATCATGGGCATTATGATGTGGTATAAGAAATGGTGCTAGGTTTGGGGAGGACATGCTGCTATAGATAAGATAGACATGGACCCTGTCTTCCTGTTATTTGCTACTTAGGTAGTCTGTATAGTATCAGGACAAAAGTAACTGAACAAAAATACAAATAAACTGCAGCAGCTCCTGGGAATGTCTGAAGGCAATACTCACGATATGTCATGGTATTCTCCCATGGAGGGATCTATTTTTTGATCTTACATTATGCCTGAAGTTATATTTCTTACCAAGTTTTATTATAGGGGAAAAAAAACAATGATTCAGTCTTCATAAGATCTTTCCCCCCACCCCCCAGGATATTTCAACACAGAGCATTTTTCAAGACAGAAAGATGCACCCACATAATAGGATACAGACAAAACACAAATGTTGGAGAGACAGAAAAATGAAGAATCTAAAAAGATGGCAGGTAGCAACTGTCAGAACATATTAAAGGGAGGTAAGTTCTTAGAAAATAACTTAATCCTTGGCATCTAAAACTTTTTATTTGAGCAAGTGGATATAAAGTGTATTTTTAAAAATCCTTAACATATATATTAAATTATTCACTACAATTCTATAAAATGACCAACCCCTTCTAATCCATTAGGTGTCCATTTAAAGTTGTTTCTTCCAAGAATCCATCTATGTAGTTCAACAGTTCCTTGTTCTATACTTAGTATAATTTAGAGCAATTTAATATTTAATTGTGCCTTTCCATCCAATATAGAATGGGCTTTCAATGAGGTTAGGGATCTGTCTTTCTTGATTAATTCTGTGCTGCCAGCCCCTAGCACAGTGCCTCAAACATGAAAAGTGTTCTCAGAAAATTTGTGTAGTGACAAAAGGAATGCAGAAATAGAGGTAAAAGAGAGTTTAAAAAAAAAAAAAAAAAAGAGAGAGAGAGAGAGACCAGGAGTTCCTGGGTAGCACAGTGGGCTAAGGATCCGGCATTGCCAAAGTTGTGGCTGAGGTCACTGCTGTGGTGCAGGTTCAATTCCTGGCCTGGGAACCTACACATGCTATGGGCATAGCTGAAAAAAAAAAAAAGACCAATTACCATATTTATATTTTCTTCAAAAAAATAGAAAAAACATCAGAAAGACATGAAATCAACATGTGGCACTGTTCAAACATGTTTGTATGATAAATATTCAGGGAGCACAAGCATTTATTCATTTTTCACTTATTTCTTCATTTATTTAATATCTTACTCCTTGATACTTTACAGTGCCAGATTTTGCCTCTCTCGTTTGGCTTCTGGAGGCTTCCTGGGATTTCTTCCTAACTTTGGCCCTGGCAGAGATTTGACATTCTCAGAACTCACTCTCTTTCCTATCTTTTGCTTTGAAGGGTCTGATATTGAACAACTCCAGTTTGTTCATTCCTAATAGGCTGAAATATTTGAACTTAATTCTGTTGGCAAAGGCAAGCATTCAAGGTGTACCAGCAAAGAAACAACACTGCCAAGTATGGTTCAGGAAGATTCTTCTGTTAATATTGTTTAGAATTGTTTTTTCTCTAGAAAGTCTGATGTTGTTGAAAAGCCAGTTTTTAAGGAAAGGAGGTCCATGCAATGTTAAGGCATGAGGAGCAATGCAATGTTTTGTACTTGGTTTCAAATGGGTACTCTGGTATGAATTCAATGAAGGAGGAAATGAGGTGAGATGGCAGGGTCAGGAGACCCTCAGTGATGAAAGGGAACATAAGTTAGCTTTGAAGGGTAGAAATGATTTAGACACATAATAATGTGTATGACTTATTCACAGGAAAACATAGAAAATAGCTTGGTTGTAGTAATGGTTCTCAATCTCAACTTCAAATTCACTTGAGAAGCTCAATAAAATAAGGATTCATGTGGTCTGTCCATGCCCTCCACCAAATACCACCAGGAACACACCTAGAGTTGAAGGAGATTGGGTTTAATGATTTATTGAAAGGAGGGAAAGGACACTTCATGGAGGGACATGGGGGTATCTCAGTAAAAGGGTTTAAAAAAGGACTTATTTGGGTTTGTGCAAGTGATTTTGAGAAAGGTCCAAAAAAGCAGGTCCAAAAAAGTTTGTGGGGGATGGGGGGATGCCCTGGGGTTGTGGGATGGAAATCCTATAAAACTGGATTGTGATGATCATTGTACAACTATAAATGTAATAAATTCATTGAATAATAAACAAACAAACGACAAAAAAGCAGGGTTTTGCTCTGGATTAGATCCTGTCAAGAAGAAGGAGTAATTCTTGAGTATTTTAATAATTCTTACCTAGAAGATGGAAAGAACCAAGAAATGATATCATACCATTCAGGATAGTGGATATTTGGCCATTTTTTGTGGTTTAGACAAAACGTTCCTGTTTTTGTCTGTGCAGATACTTGATTGCAGGTTGGTTGTCATGGTCACTGAGTGACCTTGTCTGATGTTGGCATTCTATGAGAATGCTATGTTCAACAAAAGAGCACAGTGGCCAGCTGTCCTGACTGCAGTCAGTGACTGCTTCTCAATTTTTTAGATGCAGCACAAGAAACTGATTCACTGGTAATAAGAAATCTATATTTCTTTTTTTTCCCCCTTTTTAGGGCCGCACCTGTGGCATATGGAAGTTCCCAGGCTAGGGGTTGAATCAGAGCTGCGGTTGCCAGCCTACTCCACGGCCACAGCAACACCAGATCCATCTTAACCCACTGAGCAAGGCCAGGGATTGAACTTGCATCCTCTTGGATTACTAGCTGGATTCTTAACCCACTGAGCCACAGTGGGAACTCCAGAAATCTCTTTTTCTGATAAGATGCCTATTTGGTTATGATTGAGAGAATCTGAGGACCAAACTTTCCAAAACACTCCTTTGGTAGGAAATAAGATTGAAAAAGAGAAGCAGATTGTAGACATCCTTGAAAATCAGTTTAATGTGTTTGAACATACTTCTGTCAGCAATAGAAACCATTAAAGTCGTAGAGGCAAAGAAGCAACATTGCAAAGCAGGGTTCAGGAAGATTTTTCCCTTGGTAATGAATAGAATGGTTCAATGGAGGGATGGGGGCTCAGAGTGGGGATGAGCAGGGAGAATAAAAGCAGACAGACTACCAGCTAGGAAACTCATGCAAAGGTCTGATCCTGACAAGACTATAAATTGGATTAAAATAGTGGCAGTGGGAATGGAAAGAAAGTATTGAATGTGAAAGACGTTAAGTAAGAATCCATTCACTGTGAGCCTAGAGGGCAGAGACTTATCTTGATATTCTTAGCTCCTAGGCCTGTGCCTGGGGACACAATGTACATCCAGGACCTATTCAAACACTGAATCAATCAACCAACTAACAGGATTATGTGGCTGATAGAATACAGGGTAAGAAGAAGGAAAAATCAAAATCAGGAGTGATTTATTTGGGCACTGTTTGGAAAGGAAAGTTATTTCATAAAAAGAGGCATTCGGTTTGATCCTGTTGAGTCTCTGCGATGGTGGAACATCCAAGAAGATATAAGCAGAGAGGCTAGGCATTTTGTGTGATCTAAACCTGGTTTCAAGGCTTACCCTTGGGCAGGTCTCAGTAATTAATGATCTTAAGGGAAGTGAGAGGATGCAAGACACATAGGAGGAGCAGTTAAGAAACAATAGTGCAGCCTTGGGGTAGGGTCCTGTTTCCCCAGGAGATACACATAATAATATAACTTTGAGTTCTGCAGGAACTAAAGCCCCTTAAGCCCTGTGGAGAATGGGATGATGATGTTGTTCCCCCCCCCCATGAATATGCATATACCCTTAGATTAAAACTTCCTGATTTTGCTCTTTGGGAGACATTGCTTTTGGAAAGATCCTCATGTTCTCCTTACTGCTGCAAGTAATAAATCCTTCTTTCTCCCAATCTTTGGCTTGGTTGTGTTTGTTGGCTCTTATTCTACCAAGATGAAAACCCATTTTTGGGGTAACAAGGGAACACCTAACCAAAAGTCAGCAATGTGGGTTTGGAATTTAAATTCAAGAGAGAGGTCAAGGTAGGATGTGCAGGATGAATACATGAGAGAATTGAGGTCACTGAAGTACACTGAATTTCTAAGGGTGGGTATATGGCAAAAATGAATGAGAGAACCTGTCTCCCCCTGACTTGGTGCAGCCATTCTTGCTTTCTACCCTAGAAGATGAATTGCCATTAAGGGGAAAAATATGTATTTATTAAGCATTTCATGGATATAGTGATGCTACTATGAGAATGTTTATGAAATCAGTAGTCAAGGTTTCCAGGTCTGTCCCAATCAAGCTGTGACTTTTCATGTAATTGACTTCTCTAAGTTAAATTTTCATGATCTATAAAGGAGATGATAAAAGTGGTGCCAAATTCTTAAAAATGTGTCGAGAAAGAAAACTATAATACAAATCTCATGGGAATCAATGAGTGATGACATGTAGTAAGTACAGTGAAGCTTAAGTTTGCTATTAAAGATTTCAGCTTTATCAAAACATGACTTCTTTTAAGTTGGAGTGATCATCTTCAGTGAGTACGACCTTCCATACTATAGAACAAAGATTAACAATTTAAACTTAATTGCTGCCAAAAGAGTGGCATTTTCCAGAGCATTCTCCTAAATAAGTAGAAGTAAGAGGGAAGTTTGTAAGATCATACTATATGCAACAGTTACCAAAAACTGGGTTCACCTCTTGGTGGTGTCAAGGCAAAAGACAACCAAGCCAAAGACTGGAAGAACACAGGGGATCTTTTTCAAAGCAGTGTGTCCCTAAATAGCAAAATTGGGGAAGTTTTAAGCTAAAAAAAATATATGCATATTCATGAAGGGGTTTGGACAGTCAGCAGAGCCCAAACTTTAGTTGACCGAAGTCACTGAGAGTCAGAAAAAGTCAATCTTACTATCCCTTAGGTTCCATTTGATCTGGTGGTTGAGCCCTTCAGGCTAATCTTTACCATTAAAACAGAACTAGGAGTCTTTACAATTGATATATGATCTTTGCTATTGTTACCTCTCTTGCCTGATAACAGTCCCTTGTTTCTGTGTTCTTTGTTCCCTTAAGCTCACTAATTACTGAGACCTGTTTGAGGGCAAGCACAGTGGCCAGGCTTAGATCACAAAATGGCTTAGGCCAAAAATGGCTTCATTTTTGTCAAGAAAGCCACGCCTGGTTTTCTTTCTCTGGGGAACTCCCTAACCTATCTGCTTATACAACCACTAATGGAATTGTTAAATAAAAATAAATATATATTGCTTTTTAGGGCCGTACCCCTGGTATATGGAAATTCCCAGGCTAGGGGTCGAATCCCAGCTGCAGCTGCCAGCCTACACCACAGGCATAGCAACACAGGATCTGAGATGCATCTGTGGCCTACAACACAGCTCATGGCAATGCTGGATCCCCAACCCACTGAGCGGGGCCAGGCACTGAACCCATGTCCTAATGGATGCTAGTTAGGTTCACTTCTGCTGAGCAATAATGGGCACTGCAAATAAAAGTAAATATGTTTGTGATAGCTCTTGCTTAGACCATTCTGAGTTTTATAAAAATGTATTTCCAGATGGCTCGCTTAAAACACATGCCTTTTTCATTAATATCTCACCAAAAGATGGAGATATTCTATACAAATAATTACCAATCCCTTAACTATTACCTGTACAACTTGTAAAATAAAATATCTTAACAGGACACATTATATGAATTATTAAGAATCAGAAAAAAACACGAGGCTGCATTGAAAAAATTTGAGATTTACAAGAAAACATCTTTAAAATAAAGGGAAAAGATAACACAATGTATTCGAGTACTTGTGTTTCCACAAAGATTCCTATGATGTACCTGATGGAGAGAAGGAAACCTGCAGCATCATTTCCATAATTGATTAATAAGTAGTCTTCTTCTTGCTTATCATACTGTCTATCTGAACACTAAAATTGACTAAGGTTCTGTTTTCTTTAGACAAATCTTACTCTTCAGATTTTTTCTCAGGGTGGTCCTCCAGCTTATTGCAGGAGTTTGTGTAATCTACGGGAAAAGAGCACTAGCCAGCATTTTAAGATATCCAGGTTTTAATTCAAGCTCTATCCTAAAGATAAAAATGGAAGGAATAAGCATTAATTGAGTATCTACCATTCTCTCAAGCCAAGATATACATAATCTTGCTTAAATGGTAAAGGAGACTCAATAAGGTAAATATCATTTACTTTATATATAAGGAAAATGGAGGTTAAGAGAAGTTAAATAACCTATCCAAGAGCATTGAGTAGCAACTAGGATGTAAACATTTAAACCAATTTTGAAGGCCCCAGTTTTTTCCATTATATCAACTCCTATGACTAGATGCTATTCATATTTCTTGGTTGTTATTTGATACTTTAGTTATGGAAAAGTTACAAGTTAAGAACTTTTTTTGGGATATTGGAATATTTTTGTAGAGATAATTTTAGCAGTTCACAGCATGAGTTGGATGTGAAGGATAGAGAACTGGAAGTGTGTTTTTAGTGAGAGTACTTTAATAATATTAGAATTATTAGCTATGTTGTGACAATGTTCTATTTTATACTTGAAGCTTACTGTGGGGAAAAAAGACTGAATTACAGCATATGATCACTCTCCATACCTTATTTTTATTGATTAGCCTCCATTATTTTTCCTAGGGGCTGCATTTTCTAGTGCTTTTTAAAAATTTTTAGACCCCCTAAGGTTTGTGTTTTTACAGCCTAAGTCTTTGACAGTCTCAGTCAAAATTCAACTGATATCGTGGGCTGACTTTCTTCCCCTATTTTTTTTTTTTAAATTGTTGTTGTTGTTGAAACAGTCTATTTCTGTGGAATATTTTAAGGCTGTACTTGCCATTTCCTGCTGGGTGGGACTTTTTTTTTTGGGCTATGCTGTTTGCTTAAACTATGAAGCCATTTCTGGTTGACATGTTTTATCATCCTTTTTTCCTCTTAAGGGAACCTCCCTATAATTTAAGGTTGATAATAACCTCACCAAAGTGACATTTTAATATTTACTTATTTCTCTCATTGGAAACACAGAATGAAGGATAGTGAGTTTTTTTAGCAGTAGTTCTAAACTTACCAAAAAACATAGTGAATTGTTGGTAATGTATCCTTTCAATGAAGTTGTATGACATAAAAGGGAGTTATTTTAAACATAATAGAAATAAATCTAATAATTAAAAATACATGAAAGAAATAGCTTATATTAAATAAAGTTAATGTCTTAAAATATAGCTTATCCATTGGGGATTAAAACATATTTCCTGAAGTTACTTTTGGAGAGCACAAAGGTTTAAAAGGGTTTAAATTACTTGAATGAGTACTTAGGTATGCGTATTATTATCTTCCACATCATCATTATTATCACTTTATTCACAACTAGAATGTGGCACATGTACTCATTTATGCTGATCATTTAATTAAAGCAAGTAACATGCTTTTTGGGAATTCAGCAATGAAGTGGAACAACCATGACAGGAACTATATTATTAAACCAACAAATACATTGGGTTGTTGAAGGCAGAGAAAAGAATGGATATCCTTTTTCTATCATGGATGAAAACTGGATATTGTCTTATAAAATTATTCCAATTTTTTTTTTCTTCATTGGGGGGAATTTCTCCTTTTGAAATTCCTAGGGGGGACTGGAGCTCAACTTCTCTCCTAAAAACAACAAAATTCACAACTAAAGACTGAGCAATCTCCACCCAAATGGACTGGAAACCCATACCCTACTCCAGAAGAAAAAGAGGAGGCCACATCCACAGGTAGGAGGGGTGATTTTGTGATATAAACAACCCCATACCTTCTGGGTGGGAAGCTCCACAGACTGAAAACTAACTGGCTCACAGAGACTCACCTACAGGAGTGAGAGTTCTGAGCCCCACATCAAACCCTCACATGCTGGGATCGGTCACTGGGAGAAAGAGCCCCTGGAGCATCTGGCATTGAAGGCCAGTGGGGCTTGTGTGAAGGAGCTCCACAGGACTGGGGGAAATGGAGACCCCATTCTTAAAAGGCACACACAGACTTTCACGTGCACTAGGTCCCAGGGCAGAGCGAGGTCTCCAAGGGAATCTGGGTCAAACCTGACTGCAGTTCTTGGAGGACACCCTGGGAAAACAGGGGTGAATGTGGCTTGTTGTGAGGGAAGGACATTGAAGGCAAAGCTCTCATGAATATTCAGCAACTGCCTTTCTCTGGAGGTGGCCATTTTGGGAAAATCTGGCCCCACCTGTCAGTCAGTGCTGAGAAGCCCCAGGGCAAACAACAATCCAGGTGGGATCACAGCCCCACCCCCCCTCAGTAAACAGGCTACCTAAAGAGCCTCAGGCACACAGCAGCCCCTAATCCCATCCAGAGACTAAGCCCCAACCACCAGAGGGATTAGAATCAGCTCCACCTACCATTGGGCAGGCATCAGCCCCTCCCATCAGGAAGCCTACAGCAAGCCCCCCATACCGACTTCAGCCACAAGGGGGGCAGACACCAGAAGTAAGAGAGGCTACAGCTCTATTATCTGTAAAAAGGTCACCACACCAAAAACCTATAAAAATGAAAAGACAGAGAACTATAACTCAGATGAGGGAGAAAGGAAAAACCCCAGAAAATCAGCTAAGCAATGAGGAGGTTCTCAGCCTCCAGGAAAAAGACTTTAGACTGTCGATGCTGAAGATGATGCAAGACATTGGAAATAAACTGGAGGCAAAGATGGATACCTTACAAGAAACACTAACCAAAGAGATACAAGATATAAAACTTAAACAAGAAGAGATGCAAAATACAATAACGGAAATAAAAAATTCACTAGAAGCAGCTAACAGCAGAATACAGGAGGCAGAAGAATGAATAAGCGAGGTGGAGGACAGATTAGAAGAAATTACGGATGCAGAACAGAAAAAAGAAAAACGATTGAAAACAAACGAAGAGAGTCTCAGGGAACTCTGGGACAATGTTAAATGCACCAACATCTGTATTATAGGGGTGCCAGAAGGAGAAGAGAGAGAGAAGGGGACAGAAAAAATATTCCAAGAGATAATAGCTGAAAATTTCCCTCACATGGGAAAGGAACCACTCACTCAAATCCAGGAGGCACAACAGTACCATATAAAATAAACCCAAGGAGGAACACACAGAGACACATAATAATCAAATTGACCAAAATTAAAGACAAAGAGAAAATCTTGAAAGCAGCTAGGGAAAAGAAACAAGTAACATACAAGGGAACCCCAATAAGGTTATTGGCAGATTTTTCAGCAGAAACTCTGCAGTCCAGAAGGGAGTGGCATGATATACTTAACGTGATGAAAGGAAAAAACCTCCAACCAAGATTATTCTACCCAGCAAGGCTCTCATTCAGCTTTGAAGGAGAAATCAAAACCTTCTCAGATAAGCAAAAGCTGAGAGAATTCAGCAACACTAAACCAGCCTTACAACAAATACTAAAGGAACTTCTCTAGGCAGGAAAGAAAAGATCAGCAACAGGAAACAAAAATTCCGCAAATGACAAGGCTCACCAGTAGAGGTATATATACAGTAAAGATACGAAATCATCCATGCACAATTATACCACCAAAATCAGAAATCATGAGAAGAGGTGGGTACAAATGCAGGACACTGCAGATGCACTTGCAATTAAGAGACCAACAACTTAAAACAATCTCATATACATATAGACTCTTACATCAAAACTTCAGAATAACTGCAAACCAAAAATCTACAATTGATACACAAACAAGGAATCTCTGGAGAAGAAATATATCTCATAGTAAATAAGTGCATAATCCACCATGAAGGGGGTCATTTGACATCATTCTTGGAATGCTGAAGTCTTCTTAGATCTCATTCTGATTTCCTCTCCATCAAAGAACTTATGATAATTATAATTAAATAATGCCACTGTACAATTAAATAATACAGTTCTACAACTGTATTATTAATAACCATTTCTCTCCATGGTACCATGTAAAGTCTATAATGTCTTGTTTATCACATCACCTAGAATGGTGTAATGCCTTTATTGAAGAATCAATGAGATGGAACAAATTGTGAGGACATATTTATATAGTTACACTGTTTTTTAACCAACTTATGCATTTTATATTTTACTTATTTTCAGAGGGTGTATTATTTTTGTTATGCTTACCAGTTGTTATTCTTTTTATTATGCTATATAAAATATTTAATGGTATATAAGGCTTTCTTCTTTATAAATTTTAGTTGCATAATATAACAATTTAATATAATGCTAATTTTTAAAGAAAAATTGAAATGTAATAGATAAAACTAAATAGTAAAGATGAAAGCCATAAAATTGGGATAAAGTATAGAATAAATTTCCTATTTGTCTCAGCATATTTTCCATTCCACTTCTCCAGTGGGAGTCACTTAATCTGTTTCTTAACATCCATGTTATAATAATCTGTGTGAATGTAATTGTGTGTAAATGTATGTATTTTATTCTGTAAAAAAAAAAAAGAAAGAAAGAAATTCCTAGGGAAGGCTATCTTGACTTATTTTTAGTAGGTTACCATTAGCTGCATCTTAGCATGATGCTACTGAAAGCAGAATAAACCTTCCATACTTCACTATCTATCTAGCCAGCTGTCTTAATGTGTTCCAACATTCTAGATTCACTGCATCAAAGGGTGGGAGAGTTGGGCACCCTTGAAAAACAACTCACAGTGCATGTTACACTGATGTGAAAAAATATGTTCTCTCAAACCATGTAACATATAATAATCTATTTGCAAAAGTTACAGGGAAAGTAGTGAACTGATAGTCATAAACTAAGGTTCTAGTTTTAACTTTATTTCTCACTTATGAGGTGATACTTGGAAGTCACTTAGCCTCCCTTGGTCTCTGTTTCTCAACCATTAAAATGAAAGACTTTAAGGGTATATTGTCTCTTAAGTTGTCCTCCAGATTTAAGACTTTAACAAGGCCCACAAAAATCTGTATTTAGTGCTGGAATCTAATTGGAATAAATAAAATTTACTAAGTAATACTGAACACCACAAGGAGTCTCCACTCATCTGGCGAGTAATGTTTTGAAACTCTCTAAACCAAGTGACCTTTTCTAAAAATCAGAGCATCATGCATTTTCCTTTATCCTATTATCACAGAAGCCTCAAGAATGAGTAATGGAACTCAGGAATGGAGTTCCTGTCGTGGTGCAGTGGTTAATGAATCCAACTAGGAACCATGAGGTTGTGAGTTCGATCCCTGGCTTTGCTCAGTGGGTTAAGGATCTGGCGTTGCCGTGAGCTGTGGTGTAGGTTGCAGACGTGGCTCAGGTCCCACGTTGCTGTGGCTTTAGCATAGGCTGGCAGCTACAGCTCCGATTGGACCCCTAGCCTGGGAACCTCCATATGCCGCAGGAGCAGCCCAAGAAATGGAAAAAAAAAAAAAAGAATGAGTAAAAGCACTAGTTGCAAAACCACTTACAATTTTTTGGAAATTGACTTTACAAGACATGTTAAAGGGTCTTCTTTAAGTTGAAAAGAAAAGGTGCTATTTAGTAACAAAAACACACATGAAAGGATAAATTGTGTTGGAAGGTAAATATAAAGTCAGCGGATTAAGCCCTTATACAGCTCATATGAAGGTCAAGAGACAAAAGTAGTAAAAATAACTATGATATTAATAATTAGTTAAGTGATGCTCAAGATAAAAAGAAGTAAGATGTGACACCAAAAACATAAAACATAGTGGGGTAGAGTAACAATGTTGAACTTTACAATGGGATCTAACTTAATATCTTATAAACCTAAAATAGATTCTTATAATATAAGCTGTTATATGTAAGCCTCATGGTAACCACAAAGGAAAAAAATCTAAACTAAATACACAAAAGACAAGGGACTATATCTAGAGAAAGTCATATCACTAGAGAAAGTCATCAAACCACAAAGGAAGAGAGCAAGAGAAGAAGAAAGTAATAGAGAAAAATTACAAAGAAAATCTAGAAAACAATTAACAAAATTGCAATAAGAAAACACCTATCAATTATTACTTTAAATATAAATGGACTAAATTTTCCAGTCAAAAGACAGAGTGCCTGAGTGGATTGAAAAAAAAAAATAAGATCCATCTATATGTTGCCTGAAAGAGAGTGTCATTTTATTTTATTTTATTTTATTTTATTTTATTTTATTTTATTTTATTTTATTTTATTTTATTTTTTGTTTTTTGGGGCCACACTTTTGGTATATGGGAATTCCCAGGCTAGGGGTCGAATCAGAGCTGTAGTTTCCAGCCTCCACCACAGACACAGCAACACAGGATCTGAACTGCATCTGTGACCTACAACACAGCTCATGACAATGCTTGATCCACAATCCACTTAGCAAGGCCAGGGACATCCTCATGGATTCTAGTTGGGTTTGTTAATGCTGTGCCACAATGGGAACTCCAAGAGTCTCTTTAAATGTTAGGACACAGACAGACAGAAAGTGAAAGTATGGGAAAAGACATTCCATGCAAGTGAAAACCAAAAGAAAACAGAGTACTTATATCAGGCAAAATAGACTTAATGAAGACTATAATAAGAGACAAAGAAAGGTATTACAGATAAAGGGGTCAAACCAACAATACATAACATTTGTAAGTAGTTATGCACCCAACACAGGAGCATATGACATATAATGCAAATATTAACACAGCTAAGTGGAGAAATAGACAGCAATACAGTAATAATAGGGGACTTTAATACCTCACCCACATCAATGAATTGATCATTCAAAAAGAAAATAAATAAGGAAACACTGGCCTTAAATGACACATTATACCAGAAAAATTCAACAGATATTTAGAGAACATTCCATGCAAAAGCAATAGAATACACATCCTTCTTGCATGCACATGGAACATTTTTGAAGACAGATCATATGTTAGGCTACAAAACAAGGCTTAGTAAGTTTAAGAGGATTTAAATCATATCAAGCAACTTTTCTGACCACAATGATATGAAACTAGAAACTAATTAAAAGACGAAAACTGGGAAACTCACAAATATATGGAGATTAAGCAACATGCTACTGAAAAACCCATGGTCAAAGAAGAAATCAAAAGCACAATCAGGAGTTCCCGTAGTGGCTCAGTGGTTAACGAATCTGATTAGAAACCATGAGGTTGTGGGTTCAATCCCTGGCCTTGCTCAGTGGGTTAAGGATCTGGCATTGCCATGAGCTGTGGTGTAGGTCACAGATGTGGCTCGGATTCTGCATTGCTGTGGCTCTGGCGTAGGCCAGCAGCAACAGCTCTGATTAGACCCTTAGCCTGGGAAACTCCATATGCTGTGGGAGTGGCCCAAGAAATGCCAAAAGACAACAACAACAAAAAAAGCACAATCAAAAAAATACTTTGAGACAAATGAAAATGGAAATGTAACATCAAAATTTATGAGATGCAGCAAAAACAATTTTAAGAGGGAATTTCATAGTGATAAACACCTACCTCAAGAGATTTTTTAAAAAGACTCAAATAACCTAGCTTTACTTATTAAGGAACTAGAAAATGAACAAACAAAGCTCAAAGTTGGAAGAAAATAAAGATTAGAACATAAACAAGTGATATAGAAACTAAAGAGAAAATAGAAAATTTCAATGAAACTAGGTGATTCTTCAAAAAGATAAACAAAATTGAGAAGCCATGAGCTAGACTCACAAGAGAGAGAGACAGAGAGAGGACACACACACACAAAAATCAGAAATGAAAGAGGAGCTATTACAACTGATACCACAGAATACAAAAGGTCATAAGAGACTACTATGAACAATTATATGTCAACAAATTGCACAACATAGAAAAAATGAATAAATTGCTGGAACATACAACCTACCAAGACTGAAGCATACTGAACTAGAAAATATGAATGGATTATTACTAGTAAGGAGATTGAATCAGTAATCAAAAACCTCTGAACAAACAAAAGTCTAAGACCAGATGGTTTCATTAGTGAATTCTATCAGACATTCAAAGAAGAATTAAAATGAATTCTTCTCAAAGTCTTCTAAAAACAGAAGAGGAGGAAACTCTTCCAAATTCATTTCACAAACATTACCCTGATGCCAAAACCAGACAAAGATGTCATAAGAAAAGAAAATTACAGGCCACTATTCCTGACAATCAGATGAAAAAAATCCTCAAAAAATTTAACAAACCAAGTTCAACAATACATTAAAAGAATCGTACACTATGATCAAGTGGGATTTATTCCAGGGATGCAAGGATGGTTCAACAACTAGAAATCAGTCAACAAGATTAACAATTTTAACAAAATAAATAATAAAAATCATATGATCATCTAAATATATGCAGAATGAAGTATTTAACAAAATTCAACAACCATTTATAACAAAAATTCTCAACAAAGTGGTTTTAGAGGCAATATACTTCAACATAGTAATGGGTATGTATGACAACCCCGTAGCTAACATCAAACTCAATGGTAAAAAGCAGAAAGCTTTTTCTCTAAGAGTAGGGACAAGACAGCTATGCCCATTCTCACTCCTTTCAATCAATACAGTATTAGAAGTCTTAGCCAGAACAAATAGGCAAGGAAAAGCAATAAAAAGTGAAAAGAAAGAAGTAAAACTGTCACTATTTGCAGATGACCTGATATTATACATAGAAAACCCTAAGGCCTCCAAGAAAAATCTATTAGAACTAATAAAGAAATCCATTAAAGTTGCAGGATACAAAATCAATACATAAAAATCTATAGTGTTTTTGTACACTTATAATGAACTATCAGAAAGAGAATTTAAGAAAACAATTCCATTTACAATTGCATCAAAAAGAATAAAATACCTAGGAATAAATTTAACCAAGGAGGGGAAAGACTTGTATATTGGAGACTGTAAGACATTAAAGAATTCATTACAGAATGAAATTGAAGAAGACACAAATAAATGGAAAGATATTCTGTGTTCATTGTTTGGAAGAATATTGGTAAAATGTCCATACTATCCAAAGTGATCTATAGGTTCAATGTACTCCTTATCAAAATTTCAAGGGCTTTTTTTACAGAATAGAATAAACAATTCTAAAATATGTATGGAACCATAAAAGACCCCAAATAGCCAAAGCAATCTTGAGCAAGAACAAAGCTGGAGGCATAATGCCCCTTGGTTTCACACTATATTACAAAGATATAGTAATTAGAACAGTATGGAATTGGCATAAAAACAGAAACATTGATCAATGACACAGAATAAAGAGCCCAGAAATAAATCCATGCATAGATGATCAATTAATTTACAACAATGTAGGCAAGGATATACAGTGGGGAAAGGGTAGTCTCTTCAATAAATTGTGTTGGGAAAACAGGACAGCCAAATGCAAAAGAATGAAAGTGGACGTTTATCTTTATACCATACATAAAACTTAACTCGAAATGGATTAAAATTTTGAAAGTAAGTCTTTTTTTTTTTTTTTTGTCTTTTTGTCTTTTTGCCATTTCTTGGTCTGCTCCCACGGCATATGGAGGTTCCCAGGCTAGGGGTCCAATCGGAGCTGCAGACACCAGCCTACACCAGAGCCACAGCAACGTGAGATCTGAGCCGCATCTGCAACCTACACCACAGCTCACGGCAGGATCCTTAACCCACCGAGCAAGACCAGGGATCAAACCCGCAACCTCATGGTTCCTAGTCAGATTCGTTAACCACTGAGCCATGACGGGAACTCCAAAAGTAAGTCTTGAAACCATAAGACTCCTAGAAGAAAACATAGGTGGTAATCTCCTTGACAAAGGTTTTAGCAGTCATTTTTTAAAATCTAACACCAAAAGCAAAAGCAATGAAAGCAAAAATAAACAAGTAGGGCTACATGAAACTAAAAAGCTTCAGCATAGCAAGGAAACTAACAACAGAATGAAAAGATAAGCTACAAAATGGGAGAAAATATTTGCAAATCATATATCTGTTAAGGGGTTAATATCCAAAATACATTAAAAAAAAAAAAACCTCATAGAATTCAACAGCAAAAACCCAAACAGTTCCATTAAAAAACAACAGGCAGAATATCTGAATTGACATTTTTCTAAAGAAGACACAGATATGGCCAAGAGTTACATGAAAAGGTGCTCAACATCACTAATCATCAGGTAAATGCAAATCAAAACTATGAGATATCATCTTACAATGTTAGAATGGCTATTAACAAAAATACAAGAAATAGCAAGTATTAGCAAGGATGTGGAGAAAAGGGAACACTTGTGTGCTGTCACTGGGACTATAAATTGGTGCAGCCACTATACAAAAAAGTATGGAGATTCCTCAAAAAATTAAAAATAGAACTATGATTTGATCCAGGAATTCCACTTTTAGGTATTTATTCAAAGAAAGCTAAAACTAACATCAAAAAATATACACACCCATGTTCATTACAGCATTACTTGTTATAATATCCAAGATATGAAAAAATCTAAGTGTTTATTGATGGATGAATGGATAAAGAAACTATGGTATATAGATACAGTAGAATATTATTCAGCCATAAAAAGAAAGAAATCTTGCTGTTTACCACAACACAGACAGACCTTGAGGACATTATGCTAAGTGAAATAATCAAAGAAAAATGCTGTATGATCTCCCTCTTTTTTTAAATTGAAGTTTGGTTGATTTATAATGTTGTGTTAGTTTCAGGTGTACAGCAAAGTGATTCAGCTTTATCCATATTTGTGTATATATATATATTTTTTCAGATTTTTTGCCACTTGTAAATTATTACAAAATATTAAGTATAGTTCCCTGTGCTGTAGAGTAGGTCCTTCTGCTGACCAGCAAAGTTATACATATATATTCTTTTTTTCATATTCTTTTCCATTATGATATGTCACAGGGTATTGAATATAGTTTCCTGTGCTATATGGTAGGACCCTGTTGTTTATCCATCCTATATGTAGTAGTTTGTCTCTGCCAATCCCAATCTTTCTCTCCCCAACCCCATCTATTTTCTACACAGTAGTATGTTTATGGGAATAGGAGTTAATCCTAAACTCTTAATTTATCCCTTCTCCTCCCATTCCCCTTTGGTAACCATAGTTTAGTGTTTATGTCTGTGAGTCTTTCTGTTCTGAAAATAAGTTCATTTGTATCTTTTTTTTAGATTCCTCGTGTAAGCAATATCATGTGATATTTGCCATTTTCTGTCTGATTCACTTCACTTAGGTCCATCCATGTGCTGCCAATGGCATTATTTCATTCTTTTTATGGCTGGGTGATATTTCATTGTAATATATATATATATACACACACCATCTATCATATATTCTTTATCCATTCATCTGTTGATGGACATTTAGGTTTCTTCCATGTCTTGGCTTCTATAATGAACATTGGGGTGCATATATATTTTCAAGTTACAGTTTTCTACAGATATATGCCCAGGAGTGGAATCACTGGGTCATAGAGTAATTCTATTTTTAGCTTTTTAAGGAAGCTCTTTACTCTTCTGCATAGTCGCTCCACCATTTTTCATTCCCACCAACAGTGTAGGAGTGTTCCTTTTTTCCACAACCTCTCTAGCATTTTTTGTTTGTACGTTTCTCATATGTGGAAGAAAGGAAGAAAGGAAGAAAGAAGGAAAGAAAGAAGGAAGGAAGGAAAGAAAGAAAGAGGAAGAAAGAAAGAAAGAGAAAAAAGAGAAAGAAAGAAGAAAGAAAAAGAAAGAGAAAGAGAGAAAGAAAGAGAAAGAGAAAGAAAGAAAGAAAGAAAGAAAGAAAGAAAGAAAGAAAGAAAGAAAGAAAAAGAAAGAAAGAAAGAAAGAAGGAAAGGAAGAAAGAAAGAAAGAAGGAAAGGAAGAAAGAAAGGAAGAAAGGAAGAAAGAAAGGAAGAAAGGAAGAAAGGAAAGAAAAAGAAAGGAAGGAAGGGAGAAAGGAAAGAAAAAGAAAGGAAAGAAAAAGAAAGGAAGGAAGGGAGAAAGGAAGAGGGAGGGAGGAGGAAAGAAGAAAGAAGGGAGGAAGGGAGGAAGGAAGAGGAATGGAAGGGAAGGGAAGCAAAAGGAAAGAAGGGAGAAAGAGAGTGGAAGGAGGGAGAGAGAAAGGGAGGGAGGAAAGAAGGGAAGGAAAAAGAAAACAAGGAAAGGAATAAATAGCAATCAATCATTCCAAGCTCATAGATACCAAGGATAAACTGGGTGCCAGAAGGCAGAAGGCTAGCAAGGGGAGGTAGGAGGAATAGATAAACTGTTTGTTGTTCGTTTTTTGGCCACTCCCATGGCATGCGGAAGTTCCCAGTTCAGGGACAGAACCCATGCCACAGCAGTGACAAAACTGGATCCTTAACCCACTGAGCCACCAGGGAACTCCTGTTGGTTTGTTTTTATTTAAATAAATTGAATTGCTCTTTGAAAAAATATTTAGAAATCATCTTCAGTAAACACGAAGATATCTTTTTCATGTATATTTTATTTTATTTTTCTTTTTTAAATTATTTTTAAATTGTTATTTCTCCAATACAATTTTTTTTCCTACTGTACAGCATGGTGACCCAGTTACACATACATGTATACATTTTTTTTAATTAACATAATCTTAAAACAACAGAAATATAGTATAAAGAGCTTTTTTACCTAAAGTATTTGGGAGTAAATATTGACATTACCCATTCTCCCTGAATACTAGTATAATTTCTCTAATCAAGGATATTCTCCTGCATAATCACAGTCAGTGACAAAACTAGGAAATGAATGTTGATATATTATGACCATGTAATCGCTAGACTTCATTTAAATTTTGCCCAGTGTGCCACTACCAAATGTTCTTTATGTTAAACAAATCCAGTTCAGAATCATATTAAGTTGTATGTTTCATTGGTCTCCTTTAGTCTAAGAGAGCGCCTTGGTCATTTCTTGACTTTCATGACCTTTGATGGCTTACAGTATTTTAGGTCAGTTATTGTATAGAATGTCTGTCCATTTGAGTTTTCTGATAGTCCTCATGATAAGATTCAGATTGTGGATCTTGGTAAGAGTATCACTGAGGTATGTACTCATTTCAGTGAAGACTATCAGGAAGGACACAGTTTCTATCTACTGGTGATATTAACCTTGATCACTTTATTAAGGCATCTTAGGTTACAAGTTTTCCCAGGCTTCCTCACGGCAAAGTTCTTTTTTTTTTTTTTTTTTTTTTTATTGTAACTAAAAAGTTTTTTGTGGAAAAGTATTTTTAAACTGTCTTTGTTCAGGCTGTTTTAACAAAAAACTACAGACCAGGTGGATTATAAACAACAGAAATTTATTTCTCACAGTTCTGAAGGCTAGAAGTCTGCTCTCAGAGTGCCAGACTGGTGGGGTGAGGACCCTCTTCTGGTTTGCAGACTGCTTCTTGTATCTTCCAACAGTGGAAGGGGCGCAGGAGCTCTCTCAGGCCTCTTTCATAAGGGCACTAATCTCATTCATAACGGCCCTGTCCTCCTGGCCTAATCATCTCCCAAATACCCAACTCATTTCCTAATGTCATCACATTGAGCATTAGGACTTCAACATATGAATTCTGGAGGGACACAAATATTCAGACTACAGCACAAACCATGTAAATATCTTGTTCTTCATTTAACTTTCAATTTATTTATCTATATCACATCATATCATTGATTTTTTTCTTGATCTGTTTCCTCACCTCTTTTATTTATTTAATTTTATTTTTTTATTACTCAATGAATTTATTACATTTGTAGTTGTACAATGATCATTACAATCCAATTTTATTTATTTATTTATTTATTTATTTATTTATTTATTTATTTTTGTCTTTTCTAGGGCTGCTCCCTCAGCATATGGAGGTTCCCAGGCTAGGGGTCTAATCGGAGCTATAGCTGCTGGCCTACGCCAGAGCCACAGCAACGGGGGGATCCAAGCTGCATCTGTGACATACACCACAGCTCACAGTAATGCTGGATTCTTAACCCACTAAGTGAGGCCAGGGATCAAACTGGCTACCTCATGGTTCCTAGTCGGATTCATTAACCACTGAGCCACCATGGGAACTCCCACAATCCAATTTTATAGGATTTCCATCCTACAACCCCAGTGCATTCCCCCACCCCACACACTGTCGCCTTTGGAGACCATAAATTTTTCAAAGTCTGTGAGTCAGTGTCTGTTCTGCAAAGAAGTTCAGTCTGTCCTTTGTTCAGGTTCCACATGTCAATGAAAACATTTGATGTTGGTGTCTCATTGTATGGCTACTTCACTTAGCATGATAATTTCTAGGTCCATCCATGTTGCTAAAAATGCCAGTATTTCATTCCTTTTAATGGCTGAGTAATATTCCATTGCGTATATGGACCACATCTTCTTGATCCACTCCTCTGTCAATGGACATTTAGGTTGTTTCCATGTCTTGGCTATTGAAAAGAGTGCTGCAATGAACATCAGAGTACATGTGTCTTTTTGAGTCATGGTTTTCTCTGGATAGATGCCCAGGAGTGAGATTGCTGGATCAAATGGTACTTCTATTTTTAGTATTCTGAGGCATCTCCATACAGTTTTCCACAGTGGTTGCACCAATTTATAATCCCACCAACAGTGTAATAAGGTTCCTTTTTCTCTACACCCTCTCTAGCACTTATTGTTTGTAGACTTTTTGATGATGGCCATTCTGGCTGGTGAAAGGTGGTACGTCATAGTGGTTTTGATTTACGTTTCTCTAATAATGAGTGATGATGAACATCTTTTCATGTGTTTTTTGGCCATCTGTATGTCTTCTTTGGAGAACTGTCTGTTGAGATCTTCTGCCCATTTTTTGATGGGGCTGTTTGTTATTTTGGTATGGAGCTGCAGAAGGTGTTTATAAATTTTGGAGATTAATCCCTTGTCAGTTGATTCACTTGCAAAGATTTTCTCCCATTCTGTGGGATGTCTTTTCATTTTGTTTAGGGTTTCCTTTGCTGTGCAGAAACTTTTAAGTTTGATTAGGTCCCTTTTGTTTATTTTTGTTTTTACTGTCATTACTCTAAGAGGTGGATCTGAGAAGATGTTGCTGTGGTTTATGTCAGAAAGTGTTTGGCCTATGTTTTCTTCTGAGTGTTTTATAGTGTCTGGTCTTATATCTAGGTCTTTAATCCATTTTGAGTTTATTTTTGTATATGGTGTTAGGGAGTGTTCTAATTTCTTTCTTTTACATGTGGTTGTCTGGTTTTCCCAGCACCACTTATTGAACAAGCTGTCTTTTCTGAAGATATCTCTTAGAATGGCTAAATATGTATTCAAAACAAATATGCTAAGACAGTTATTACTTTGAAGGAAATAAAAATCAAGTGAAAAACCTTTTTTTTCTTTTAGAGCAGTGCCAAATGTTTCTTTCATCTATTTAAAAAATTAAGAACAGGAAATATTGCCTTATAGTCAATAAATATAACAACCAAGTAGGAGAGGCAGAGATTACAGAGGAAACAAAAGGTGAAAATGGAGAAAGAAAGGTGAGAAAAAGAAAAAAATAGATAAAGATATTAACAGAGATAGAGAGGGAGTTCCTATTGTGGCTTAGATGGTTAAGAACCCAATTAGTATCCATGAAGATGCAGGTTCAATCCCTGGCCTTGCTCAGTGGGTTAAAGGATCCCACATTGCTGTGGCTGTAATTGTGGTACAGGCCAGCAGTTGCAGCACTGATTGGACCCCCAGCCTGGGAACTTCATGTGCCACAGGTGCGGCTTTGGGAAAAAAAAAAAAAAAAGCCAGATATAGAGAAATCACCAGACACGTCTAGAACAGACAAGGAAATATATCAGGAAGACTCTCATGGAAGTTAAATGGAAAGGCAGAGACAATAGACAAATGGAACATGAGTCATTCTAAGAGAAAGGTTTTCATGGAGAAATAGTGTAATCAATAGCATTAATGAAACATATTTCATAAATATATTAGTGTTAAGCAATGATGGGTGTGTGGGAGTAATAACTTCTTGATATTTACCTCTGGGCCAACAGAAGGAAAATTGAAAACTAAATCAGAGATAACTCAACATTACTTCAGTTAATTAAAATTAAATTCTTCAATGGGCATTTCCTATACTATTGTAAAACGATAGGAAATAACTACATGTTGATGTCTTCTCTAGAAAAAGAATTAGAAAATTTTAGGACAAAATCAAAAGCGATTTTTAAAAAGTAATTTATCCTCCACAGGAACAGTGAATCATTTACATTTTTTATGGAACTGATTTATTTGCAAGCCTTTAAAATAATGTACAATTGCTAACATCAATCTCTTTTCATATTATTTAATTTAAAATAGAATATTTCTGATATTAACAAATTAATTGTTCATTTTTATATTATATAACAGCATAATTGTTATATTTTTAGAAATCCTTATCAGTTGGAGATGTAGAGGATATATATGAGTGAAAGGACATGATTTACTTTAATATAATTTATCACAAGAAGTGTGTGTGGGCTTATAGATAAAACACATGTCCAAATATTGATAAAACTGAATCTGAGAGGTGGGTACATAAAATGTCATTGTATTTTTGATTTTTGTGTATGTTTGAAATTTTCTTTAACAAAAACCAGCATCTTTCCTTTAATTGAGTTGACTAGGTATGAAACATTTGTTCAAAAGAAGTAGCTCAGATGAATTCACAATCTCAGTTTCAGGGTATCATGAAAGACTTAAGGAACTATTGTTAGAGAGATTTCTTTGGTTTCTACTTTTTTTTGCAAGTGACTTCTGCTATTTTATTTTTCATAATCATTTAACTTTTATTTTCAGAACATCTGAAATGTATTTTTATAAATTTCCACTTCAGAAACACAGGAAGTCTTAAGAAATGGATGAGAACCAGGTACTTAGTGTACAGTTTTCCACAGTGTTTTATTTAACCTAAGTCCCAAATTCTAAAAGCAGGAGTGGAAGTATCTTAATGCCTTGTGTAAAGATGTCTCAATTGTTCCATGAGAAACCTGGACCAAGGGTTGAGTTTGGAAGCTTTTCTTTGGCTATCGCCTGAGTCTGGTATCCTAGAAGTGCAGTGTACTCAGTCTCCTGGAGGAGAAGAATGCTTGCCTCTTACTCACACACTGCTTTATTTGCAAGTTAAAGTCTCAGAGGAGTCCGCCTGTCTACCCAGCTGCAGAATGTGTATGCAATGATTGCATCTGTTGCCATAGAAACTGAAATATAACCGATAAACTATATATCCCAAACAGATTAAAACTGATTTAGAAAAATTATGGAGGGTTATTACAAAATGTATGTAAAACATTGCTATACTTTCCTTTTTAAAATGATAGCTTATGAAGTTGAATTTTCATAGAAGTTCTAGAAATTCTTCTTAACAGAGTTTGTGGTGGTAGCAAGATTACTGCTGAATAATCCTTAAAGTGGTAAACAAACAAACAAAAACTATATGACAGCAGATGGCTGAGTGGTTTAATTATGTATATGCTAAGCATATATGTATAAGGGAGCTATGAAAAACCATGAGTCCTAGAAATCCAGGCCTGAATGTGTTTGAACGTGATAGAAATATAATTGATTTTAACATTATTTAGTATTTCGAAGGCATGTATTTACTATCTTGCTGTTGAATTTATAAAACCTGAACTTAAAAATAGCTACCACATACTCAGCATTTATTCATAATGATAAAAAATCATAGATGTGGAGAAGTAGTAATCAACGCTCTTGTAGAGCATTAGTTGTTTGAAATGGAGATATACTTTTTTTTTTCTTGAATGTGAATATCATACCTAGGGAGCTAAAATTAGTCATTTGGGAAAACAAAAATTATGGAATGATAATTGGTGGTATGTATTTAATAAAACCTTATTGAGGGGTCAATGGTCAGTTAAAGTCATTTGATAGCAACAATTTAAAAAAATTTTTCCTAGCGAAAATAATCAATGGTAGTGTATATACTAAGAGAAAAGAGCAAAATTAGGATTATACTTAAACATTTTTGGATTTACACTACATAATGAATTTGGTTTGCATTAGAGATTTTTAAAAACAACCTTCCAAGTTACATAGAGCAAGAGGACACACCCCACAGAAATTCTGAACAGATTAGTTTGCTATCTTTGATTTTCTTTTGCTTTTGTCTTTTTAGGGCTGCACCATGGCATATGAACGTTCCAAGGCTAGGGATCCAATCTGAGCTGTAGCTGCCAGCCTATGTACGCCACAGCTACAGCAACGCTAAATCGAAGCTGCGTCTGCAACCTACACTGCATCTCACTGCAACTCGGGCTCTTTAACCCAGGACTGAACCCACGTGCTCATGGATCCTAGTTGGGTTCGTTACCACTGAGCCATGACAAAAACTCCTATTTTGCCATCCTTTAAACCAAAGGAAGATTGGAAGGTCTGCTTTCGTATTTGCTTCTCTGAAGCTTTGCAAGAAAGGTAAGGTTCTTTCGGAGACAGCTAAAACAAAATTCCAACATCCTAAATTCTATCTTTGGAAATAACTCATAGCTTTTTAAAGAAGGACCTTCTGGTGGTCCGTATGCAGATATATGTAATGCTTGGTGGCTTAGGAATGGTGATAGTTGGATCTTAGTCTAGTCTTAGTCTCTTTTCTGCCATTACCTGGCTATTGATCCCAGATATTTCTGGGCCAAGATTTTTCTTGGCTGTCAGATCCTGGGAGAGGGTGCCAAAAAATCTGTAATATTCCTTTCAAGTCTAATTAGAATAAAAACTTATGGCACAGTTTCTGGCTGGCTCGACCCCTATCCATAATTCCCTTTTCCTAATCATCTTTGACTATTGGTCCAGACATAACCATGTGTCCAATTCTAACCAATGTACAGTTATTGGCTAAGATTCCAGGAAACATTTTTAAAAGGATAGATTGAGTTGGAATGTTCCTTTGGGTCTTTTGAACCTATCCCCTTCTTGCCGGAAAAATTATGCAATGCCTAGAGGTGTAGCGGCTATCTTACGATCATGAGGTGACATACAAAGATGGCAGAAGTAGAGCGATGGAAAAAGAATGTGTCCCTAACTGCTTCCTGGAGAAGCTGCACCAACCTTGGACTGCCCATATCAGGATTTATTGCTATATGAGAAAAATAAATCCATGGTTCAAGCCATTATGGTATGGTTTACCATTATTTGCAGTAGAATTAATGCCTAAATAAAACAGCTTAACACAACAAATAAAACTAACATGCTCTAACTGAAGAAAGTTTCTTGGGAGGAATACAAAAATAAATACTATGATTGATTCTCTCAAGGAGCTTCTAAGTAAGTAGAAGGTCAAAGGTAAGCACTGAAATAGCCATAACTCCAGACAGAATGCATTAAGAAGTATAGTAGCAGCGACACTTTAAGCAGAATGAAATTATACTTGAGTTAAGGGAACACTGTGGGGAAATCAGAAATAGAGCCTTAAAAATATATAGTTTTTAATATTCTTGGAATTTATGCTGCCTCCTAATAATCACATTATTAATAGCTATTTATTAATACAGAACTAATAATTTGACATTAAGCTATGATCACTTGCTTAATTATGCTGATCTAGAGATTATGTTATATTGTTTTAGTTTGACTTTCAAACTAAAATTTTATCAAAATATTGTTTTATAAGATATCCTTTCAAAAGAATTCCATATTTTTGGAATGAAAATGACTATAGTAAGCCTTTTCCTTCTGCTTGATCAGCTACCAGCTTCTGCAACCACTTCCAGTGCCCTAATAATTTGCTGTACGAAAAAATGAGCTGAACTCAATGCCTGCCCCCCCCACCTTTTTGTCTTTTTAGGATCACATCTGAGGCATATGGAAGTTCCCAGGCTTGGGGGCGAACTGAAACTGCAGCTGCTGGCCTACACCACCAGTCATAGCAATGCCAGATCTGAGCTGCGTCTGCCACCTACAACATACCTCATTGAGCAAGGCCAGGGATCAAACCTGCTTCCCCATACATACTAGTCAGATTTGTTTCTGCTGAGCCACGACAGGAACTCCTCCTCTCTCTTTTTATGTACTTTCCTTTACTGTTTCTGATCCTACCCTGACCCTACCTCCTGTCCAAATCTTTTCCCAAACTGTGTAATCTATTAAATGATTTGATATAGATGAGTTAACAAATGAAAATGGCTTAAGGTGCTACAGTTCTTTTTTTTTTTTTTTGGCATTTATTTATTTATTTATTTATTTATTTTTAGGGCTGAACTCATGGCATATGGAAGTTCCCAGGCTAGGGGTGGAATGGGAGCTGCAGCTGCCAGCCTACACCATAGCCACAGCAATGCAAGATCCAAGCCATGTCTGCGACCTACATCACAGCTTACAGCAACATGAGATCCTTAACCCACTGAGGGAGGCCAGGGATCGAACCTACATCCTCATGGATCTAGTCGGGTTCATTAACCGCTGAGCCATGAAGGGAACTCCAAGGTGCTACCAGTTCTTTCTGAGTGTTTGTATTATCTGTGATAATTCCAGATTACATTTTATCATCAGGGAAGCTTTAAAAAATACAAATGTACGTGCAGTGCATTAGTCTGCAGTGGGACAAAGGCATTGGTAGATTTAAAAGCATCTCAGGTGTTTCTAATGTGCATCCAAGGTTAAGAACCAGAGTCTAACTCACACTGGACATATATTTAACAGGTGCCTGAAACTGCATGTTACTTGGAAAAACTACTCTCAGCCTTGTGGGATTAGGTGACTAATGCACAACTCATTTTGCCCTTAAGTGAAAAAGGAGTTTATGGAAAGAATGCTGGATTTTCCTCAGCCATAGGCAATGGTATCTCAATAGGGACTATACCCAATCTGGAAAGCTGACAGGAACCAGGCAGTCTCCAGTCTCTTTCTCTTCCCCTCTCTTTTTTCTCTCTCATAAACTGTTGTTTTTCTATAGATTTTGTGTTCTCCAGCTCTTTCTGCCTCTCCAACTATGAAGAAAAATACTATGGTTACCGAAGATCTCTCCATATATTTGTGCCCTGCACCTGAAGCTACATCTACCTAGAGGGCTGCCCTTTTCTTAGGTGAACAAAATGGTCCCTGTGGAGGGACACAGGCTTACAGGTCCATCACTGCTGGTGATGGTTCACAGCTGTCTAATTCCCAGATCCTCCATTTAGGAGACAGATCCAGGCTAAGAGGTTTTATTTTATTTTATTTTAAAAAATTTATTTTATTTTTTTTGGCAGTACCCCTGTATGCAGGAGTTTGCCGGCATGGGATCAAACCCATACCACAGCAGTAACCTGAGCTACAGTAGTGACAATGATGGATCCTTAACCCGCTAGGCCACCAAGGAAATCCAAGGATTCTTTTTTTTTTTTTTTTTCAGTCTTTTTGTCTTTTCAAGGCTGCACCTGTGGCATATGGAGGTTCCCAGGCTAGGGGTCCAATCGGAGCTGTAGCTGCCAGCCTACGCCATAGCCACAGCAATGCAGGATCCAAGCCATGTCTGCGACCTACACCACAGCTGACGGCAATGCCGGATCCTTAACCCACTAAGCAAGGCCAGGGATCAAACCCACTTTCTCATGGATGCTAGTCAGGTTTGCTAACTGCTGAGCCACGATGGGAACTTCAAGGATTTTTTTTTTTTTAATGTAAGATTTTTAAGTAGGGGAAATACATAATCATTGTAGTATTTTAGGAAAATTGCTCTCTCCCATGATGTCTAGTAAAAATTAAAGAGGAGAAGATCTGAAAGTAGATGAGGCGATTAAATAAGAGGCAAGACAGGGTCTAATCTAGGTTGACGGTAATAAGAATAAAAAATAAAGATAGGGTATTTTTGAGAACCATGGGGATTTAAGGCATCATGCCAGGAGCAAGGAGGGAGGTATTTAGTTTAGGAAACATATTCCCAGAGCTCTTGCCATGTGCAGTATGGTAAAGACAGTATGGTAAAAAATAAACGAGTTTTTTTTTTTAAAGCACCCTATTGTATTTATTTCACTTTATTCATTCCATCATTCACTCACTCAACAAATATTTATTGAGCACCTGATTTGATCAGACGCTATAGGAAGAGGTGGTTCAAATAAGATGAGTAAGACTGATCTCTTCAAATGAGAATATAGATATGAAAACAATGAATGAGAAGACACTGTGAAAAGTGCCACATTACCTCATAGGGCTGCTGGGAAGATTAAATGAGATCACGTCTGTAAAATGCTTAGTTAGGCACAGTGCCTGGTACCTAGTAAGCACTCAATAAATAGAAACTATTCTTCCATGTAAAATCCTGTGAGAGCAAAAAGGAGTGATGAGCTGTCTCAAGATACTGAGGACAGCTTCAGAGAGGAAGTGAGATCATTAACCAGGCAAAGACCAAGATGGGTGCTCTAGATTAAAGGGCCCATATGAGAAAAAGCATGGTATGTTCCGAAAAGATGAAGTGGCCCATATGGATGGCGAGATGCATACTCAGGGGTGGCAAGTGTTGGGCCTAGATTTTAGATAGTTTTGAGTGGCCAGTAAAGTTTAGACTTCATATTTTAGGCAAACAGAAGCAATGATTTGATTTCAAATAGAGGAGTTCCTGTTGTGGCTCCATGGTAACGAACTCGACCAGTATCCGTGAGGACACGAGTTTGAACCCTGGCCTTGCTTAGTGGGTTAAGGATCTGCAATTGCTGTGAGCTGTGGTGTAGGTTGCAGACGCAGCTCAGATCTGGCATTACTGTGGCTGTGGTGTAGGCTGGCAGCTACAGCTCTGATTCTTCCATTCAACCTCTAGCCTGGGAACTTCCATGTGTCATGGGTATGGCTAAAAAGATTAAGTAAAAAAAAGAGAGTGAGAGAGAGTGTAGGTGAGCAGGTTGCTTATTAAGAAAGATCACTCTGGGGACAGTCTGGAAGATGGACTAGGGTGGGAGCTGAGAAACAGGCCACAGCAAAGAAATCACTACAGATCTTGACTTTTGATGAGACTACATCCCAATAAACATATTGTAAGTTGAAAATATTGTAATTGAAAATGTGTTTAATACATCTAACCTACTGAATGTCATAGTTTAGGCTGGCCTACCATGAACTTATTCGGAAAACTTCCATTAGCCTACATTTGGGCAAAATCATCTAACACAAAAACCTATTTTTAAAGTATTGAATAACACATGTAATTTGTTGAATAATGAACTGAAAGTGAACAACAGAATGGTTTTATGGTAAGTGGGTCTGTGGTTTACCTCTGTGACTGCCTAACTGACTGGGAGCTGTGGCTCCTCTACTGCTGCCCAAGATCAGGAGAGAGCACCATACTACATATTGCTACTGTGGGGAAAAAAATAAAAATTCAAAATCAATGCCAAAATTTGAAGTATAATTTCTTTTTCCTTTTTTTTTTCCCCCTTTTGCCCATACCTGCAGCATGCTGAAGTTCCTGGGCCCGGGGCTGAACCCACCCCACAGCAGGGACCCAGGCCACTGTAGTGATAATGCCAGATACTTAACCTGCTGCACCACAAGGGAATTCCTAAAGTATGGTTTCTACTGAATGTGCATCACTTTCACACCACTGTCAAGTCAAAAAATCATTAAGTTTGACCATTGCAAGCTGGTGACCAACTGTAGTTTGCTTAAATTGTTTAGGCAGGTCATGTGGGGTGAGTGCATGAATCAGGTGGTTCCAGTGGGATAAAGGGGCAGAAAAAAAATGATGCACTGAGAAAACTCAGTTTTTTCCCTCCAATGTTGGAAAAACTCAGTTCTCTACTGTGTTTCTTTCCTGTGTTTCCCTTTTAATACTCACACAGGGAGTTTGTTGGAGTGCATCGGGTTAAGGATCCAGCATGTCACTGCAGTGGCTCAGGTCACTGCTGTAGTATGGATTCGATCCCTGGCCCGGGAACTTCCACGTGCAGTAGATGTGGACTCTCCACACAGCACACTTCACTTCTGGTCACCAAATGTGTGGAGATTCACAAAGGTGTGGAGTAATTCTCTATGACACAGATGGGTGTCCTATAGCTTCACTTAATTCTAACACTATCTTCCTGGAGATAGTGTCAAATCCCACAGGTTAAGGGTTCAGTCCCAAAAAACTGTTCCCACCCCACTCCAAATGCCAACCTTAAATAATAGGTGTCCAATTTACCCATAACTTCTGTCTAATTTGGTTACTATTTGGAGGTTCCCATGATTCCATCCTCAGGTTAGATAATTTGTTAGAGCAGCTCAAAAGCCTCAGGGAAACACTTGCTTAAGTTTACCAGTTTATTAAAGGATGTGATAAAGAATACAGATGAATGGCCGGATGAAGAGATACATAAGAGATACATCGGGCAAGGTCTGGGAGAGTCCCAAACCACTTGGGAATTTATGAGGGTTTTAGGAGCCCTATGTCAGGGACTATAAAAGACAAAGATAAGAACAAGAGATGATCCTAATGCTCTTATTGCTAAGGAATTAAAAGAGCTTCAGGAGCTCTGTGCTAGGAACCTGGGGTAGAGATCAATACATATTTTCTATTCACAGATGGTGACGGTTTATTCTTACTTTTATACCTTTATTTTGATAAAGCATTTTATGAAACATTTCCAGTAGTCTATATGCTTCTAAAACCCTGAAAGTTTATGACATTGTATTTGAAAAATTATCTAATTCAAAGTGAACTGCACTTTACGAGCTCACTGTTTAACGTGAGTTTCTTCTAAAACATAGAAAAGATCATACCTCAGGGGAAAAACAAAACAAACTTTCACAAATATAACATCCATTATAAGATCTCAGGTTAGGTTACTTTTGTATATACTGTAAAAAAAAATCTCATGCATAGTTTAATATTGTATTCCAGTTGTGTATATTCTTGACAATCTTGCTTATACATTTAAAGATTGTGAAATAGATACTTATAAGCAAAAGTATAAGTATTCTAGTACGCTGATGAAGAACATTGTTTTCTTACTGCATTACAGGAGAAACAGTCAGATGATCAAGACATAGTTTATGCATGGAGGCACCAGCAGATTTCCAGGTTGACAAATTGCTATGTCTCACCTTTGCGACTCTTGGAAGAGGTTACTGCATAATCTCCAGAACTATCCGAGGTCTTTTTTTATAGTGTGTACGGTTAATGATTATTCATTGAAAATTTACTTAACTAGAAATTTCAAATAATGAGTTTTCTAAATAGTCCTTATATGTTATAAGTAATCTTTACAATGAAAACTACCAAGAACTGTGAAATCCTATATTTAATTTAAAAACAAATCAGAAAAAAAATCCATTATCACTTGCTACTATTTAGTGCTTTTAAATTAAAATTTTATTCTGAGATAAATGCAGATTCATGTGCATGTGTAAGAATTAATACAGAGAAATCCCTTGTACCCTTTCCCAGTCGTCCCCAGTGGTGACATCTTATAAAACTACAGTTACATGTAATAACCGGGTATTGACATTGATAAAATGCAGGTCTATTTCTGGGTTCTCTGTTCTGTTCCATTGATCTATCCATCTTTTCTTCCATCAATGCCAGACTGTTTTGACCACTATAGTTATATATATAATGGGCCCTAATACTGGGAAGAGTGATTCCTCACACTTTATTCCTCTATTCAAGACTGTTTTCACTTATTCTACAGCCTCATTTTAGTGTCTTTCATAATATATTTTCTTTGAAAAATTAGAAGTCCAGGTATAGTATATATGGCATCCCTATTAACCAGAATATTAAATTAATTATTAACAACTCATTCATCAAAATTCTGAATAAGCGAATGTACTCTACTTTAAATCCTTACTTTAGGGTAAATTACCATAAAATACATTACCAAATCAAGTTATAGAATCTTTTCTGTAAGTATTTAAAAACCATCTATTCCTGTCTGTCCCGATATGTCATAAATATTTCAGGTCTAATAATTCTAAGATATTTATTATTTAAAATAATTTTAAATGCCAGAAGTTTTAGTATGTTAAACCAATAGGATGTTCTATAAAAATGTTCTGTTTTATCGACCTTTATTCATATTTACCTACCTATATAACCTTTATAAAACAATAAATAATGGTAAGCACAGAACATGAACAAATTCCAAAACCAGCTTGTTAAAATGCAACTTCGTCTTTAAAGAATCTGCTGTGCCATTTACCTTTGGAGAAGAAAAATGAAAAAGGGAAACAAAAGCTTCAGCAAATTGATGCTCAGATATTAAATGTATTTAAGTGTGTGGATATATTTTTAGCTCTGAGAATGTATATTCTCACCAGTGGTGCTCTCTTGTAATTGCCTGTTTTAACAAATGGGTCAGAATATATGAGATAAATCTGCAGACTACTGAATAAACTTGCCAATTACTGAATTTCAAAATAATTGGCATGGTAAAATTTTATGCAATCTTGTAATCTATGATACTCCTAATTTTGAGGGAGGAGTTTTTATTTTCTCCCAGACAACTGATTAATATATTTGTGCTGTCTTTGAGCAATGAAAAAGGTTTTCTTGTTGTTGTTTTGTTTTGTTTGTCTTTTCAGGACTGTACCTACATCATATGGAGATTCCCAGGCTAGGGGTCGAATCAGAGCTACAGCTGCCGACCTACGCCACAGCCACAGCAATGCCAGATCCAAGCCGCATCTGCAACCTACATAGTAGCTCACAACTCCTTAATCCACTGAGTGAAGCCAGGGATCGAACCCACATCCTCAAGGATGCTAGTTGGGTTCGCGAACCGCTGAGCCACAATAGGAATCCCCCCCCCCTTTTTTTTTTTTTTTGTGAAACAGGCTTTTAACAAGTTAATATTTTATTACTGAACAATGAAAAGTCTAACCATGTTAGAAATCACTGCAGGAGATCCTGTTGTGGCTCAGTGGATTAAGAACCCAACATAGTGTCTGTGAGGATGCAGGATTCATCCCTGGCTTTGCTCAGTGGATTAAGGATCCGGTGTTGAGACAAGCTGTGCTATGGGTTGCAGATATGGGCTCAGATCCAGTGTTTTTGTGGCTGTGGAGTAAGTCGGCAGTTGCAACTCCAATTGGACCCCTAGCCCAGGAACTTCCATATGCCACAGGTGCAGCTGTAAGAAAAAAAGAAGAAAAAAAAGAAAGAAAGAAAGAAATCATTTCAGCATATAATCATAATAAATAAACATAAAATAAAAATATCAACACTATATGTAATGCTTTTCTATTTAGCTAACAAAGTCTTTTAACAAAAAGAGAAGAGCTTTAAAATTTTTAAAAATTTTAAGTTTTATTGAGATATAATTGATATAAAGCAAACTGCATATATTTGAAGTGTATTAAAACTATGTTTTAATACATAGTTTTAATACACTTCAATACATAGTTTTAATACATAGTTGTGATGGCTTCACAAGCACAACATTGTGAAGCCATCACCACTAGGAAGACAGTAAATATATCTATCACCCTCAAAAGTTTTTGTGTGCCTTTTTAAATTAATCCTTCCTACCTTTTCTTTTTTCTTTTTCTTTTTGTCTTTTTGCTATTTCTTAGGCCGCTCCCGCGGCATATGGAGGTTCCCAGGCTAGGGGTCGAATCGGAGCTGTACGGCAGAGCCACCGCAACGCGGGATCCGAGCCACGTCTGCAACCTAACCACAGCTCACAGCAACGTCGGATCGTTAACCCACTGAGCAAGGGCAGGGACCGAACCCGCAACTTCATGGTTCCTAGTCGGATTTGTTAACCACTGCGCCACGACGGGAACTCCCCTTTTCTGCCCCAGCCTAGTAACCACTGATTTGCTTTCTGCCAGTATATACTAGTTTGCATTTTCTAGAATTTTTATATAAATGGAATCACACAGTATATATTCTATTTTTGTTTGGCTTCTTTTACTCAGCATAATTATTCTAAGATTCATCCATTTTGCTGCCTGAATAATAGTTCATTACTTTTTATTCCTGAAGTATGGATATACCACAATTTGTTCATCCATTCACCCATTGAAGGACATTTGAATTGTTTACAGATTTTGGCTAGTGCAGATAAAAATGCTTTGAATATTTGTATGCAAATCTTCATATGGACCTATGTTTTCATTCCTTTTGGTTACACATGTAGAAGTGGAATGGCTGGGAATTCCTGCTGTGCAGTGGATCTTGACATGTGCTTAATTTTTTTCCCAGTCTTTGCAGTAGTAATATAAAGCCCAAGCCGCTAGTAAGAGAGAGCTTCTACCCAACGCTTTCCTGAGAATAATCCCCAGATGTGCTACATGTACAATGGCCAAGATAACCTGATGACTAGTTTCTGGAACAACACTCTGTTTGCTATAAAATGCATTCCTATGGCATGTAATTTTTTCTCTACACACCTAATTTAGGACATATATGAACCAGCATCACAGCTCTAGTGGGAACACTATAACAGGTTTTGGTATCTAAGTGACAGATGGCTCTGGACATCACCAATAGCTATTGCTCTTCCAGGCCTGTAAACAAGTTACAAGAACTGAGCAAAAATGACACTTCTGCATACATGATGACATAATTATGGGTGTAGACTTAATCTTAGAGAAGAATCCCAGAAGAGCTTATGTCAGTACAAATTGTAAAGACACTGCCATAGGGGTATTTTTAGAACTTCTTTACTTCCCCAGTAATTGGACAGAATTTAATGTTATTTGACAGTAATTCTATTATTGTGAGAACCTTCTGCTTGACGAGTAGGCAACCATTCTTCAGTCTACCTGGCACTTTGAGGCTAAGGACTCTTCAGTCTTTATCAACTGAAACAACAGTGGTTTGTGTTCAGTGTAATATGGTGATGCAAACCAAGAAATTAATAACACTTTGACATTCTGAAAAATGTTTTCCCACCAGATAGCTCCAACACTACCAGATGTTATTTTCCAGTAGGCAATAAATTAGCTCAACAAAGTTGATTTTTTATAATTTGAGATTTTCTGGTTTTCAAAGGGAGAACAGCTTCATTTTTATTTTGTAGTTATAAAAATATTGTTAGCCCTACTGACTGGTGTAATGAAAAGACATCATCTGAAATCTTATACACAGTGATAATCTCTAGGTATGTAGGTTTCCCTCCCTCTTTTTCTATTATTTCTTTCTCTATCTACTTGTCTCAAAACAATGCAATAAATATACATGTATGGAAAATTCAAATATTAGAGAATGGATACAAAATGAAAAGCAAAATTCTTTCCTCCATCTTTTCCTATCCCTAAAGCAGTTTTTCGGAGGTTAAATGTTTAGGTTTTCCTGTTATTTTCTGATTTATCAACTTTGGATGTTCTCTGTTGACTCCCAGGTATAAAGGTAAAGATTTAGTGCACTCATGTCACTTGCTACTTGTCTTTTCTTCCTACTTCACATTATTATTTTGATTTCTAATCATTACTTACTAATTTTAAATATTATACTGAAATTGCTATTGCCTATTCCAACAACTTTTTACTTTTTGTGTTAGTAAGATGATACTTACATTGCTATTCAAACTTGCACCTCTCCAGCCCATTTTTTAAGAGATCTGGGTTAAAATCCTATTTCCATTACATATAAACTGTGTAAAATAATTACACTAGGCCTCAGTAGCAAGTATGTGACTTTTTCATTTCCTTAAGTTATCTTTTTTTTTTTTTTTTTTTTTTTTTTTTTGCTATTGTGTGCAGCAGCTTGTTGTGGGATCTCAGTTCTCAGAACAGGGATTGAACCCGGGACACCTTGGTGAAAGCGCCAAGTTGTAACCACTGGACTACCAGAGAACTCCCCTTAAAGGTATGTTTTGATAAAGTCCAATGTCATTTTTTTTTCTTTTATGGTTATAGCCTTTTACATACCAAGAAATCTTTGCCTATCACATGATTCTTTATGCTTCCTTCTAGAGATGTTACAGGTTTTTATTTTTAGGTTTTTCAGTCCAGCTCAGGTTAATTTTTTAATATATTATGATGTACATGTTAGGATATATAGATACCCAGTTATTTTAGTACCATTTGTTGAAAATATTTTCTTTCCCCGATTGAGTTCCTGGCATTTCTGTCAATTAGTTGAAGATGGGGGGGTATCTATTTCTAAATTTTCTATTCTGTTCAATCTATTTGTCTTTTCTTATGCCAATAATTCACTGTCTTAATTACTATAGTTTTACAGTAAGTCTTAAAATCAGATAATCTAAGTTTTACAACTTGTTTTCTTTTTCAAGATTATTTTAGCCATTCTAGTCCTCTGTATACCCATATAACATTTCATATTACACCATCAATTTCCAACAAAGCATTCTGAGTTGGAGGTACATTGATTCTATAGATCAATTTCAGCTGGAATGGCATTTTTATAACATTGTCTTGTGACAATAATGTATGGTATATTTCTCTATTCATTTAGGTCTTAATTTATTTCTGCAGTTTTATGATTTTCAAAGTAGGGATATTTTATATCTTTCCTTAGGTTTATTCTTAGGCATTTAATGTTTTTTTGACACTATTATTAAAAGTATTTATTTTAAATGTTGTTTTTCAATTATCTATTGAAACAATATAGAAATACTGACTTTATATCTTACAACCTTGTTGAATTCACTTACTAACTCTAATAGATTTTTGGAGAATCATGTAGAATCATGTTGCCTGTGAATAAAGACCATTTCATTTCTACTTTTCCAATATCTAGTCCCCATTCCCCATTTCTTTATATGTTATGTCCATCTTTTCTTGTAGACTTTTAAACATATTTGTCATAGTTATTTTAAAGACTTTTGCTGCCAACTCTAACACCTAGGTCCTTTGTTGGTCTCTTTCTATTGACTATAAGTCACATTTTCCCATTTCTAGTAATTTTTTATTGCTATGCTGTGGATAATCCATTGCAGAATCTCTGGATCTTCCTCTGAAAAGTACTGAGTTTTGTTCTAGCAGATAGTTAAATTACAGACAGTTTGCTCTCAACTTGAGGAGGCTTGATTTTCATCTTGTTAGGGCAAGTCTATGTTTTAGTTTTGGTGATGCAGTCTTCAGTCCTAACTTTATGAAAAGCCCAGGAGTGTGTTTTCTTTTTTCTTTCTTTCTTTTTTTTTTTTTTTTTTTTTTGCCACACCCATGGTATGTGGATATTTTCAGGCCAAGGATCAAACCTGTGCCACAGCAGTAACCAGAGCCATAGCAGTGAAAACATTGGATCTTTCACCCACCGAGCCAGTGGGGAACTCCTACAAAGTGTGTCTTTTAGTAGATATGTGTCTTGTGGTAGATAATAGCTAAAATCTCTGCTGAGTTCTTGGAGTCTTCCCCAGATGTTACCTTCAGCTAAGTTCATTAAATTCTCACTGGCATGTTCACAGTGGAGGCAGTAAACCAACAACTTGAAGGGAGCAATTTTGGGGCTTCTCACTCAGAAGGTCCTTCATTTTGGGGATTTCCCTTTAGATTTTTAGTTGTTTAGGAGGTCCCCAACTCAGTTCCATAAATTCTTAGATCAATAAGATTTTGGCTTTCTTCTAGAGTTCTGTCTTCCCATGCTGCACAGACTGAAGACTAAGAAGAGCTATTTTTATACTCTATTTAGAGCTAAATAATATGTGCAGGAAATCTGACGGGAATATATTTTCAACCTGTACAATGTTTGACCAAACTTTTCCCATTTCCTCAATGAATCTTTTTCTCTTCTAACTCTGATCAAATAATTTGTCTTTTATTTTTCCTTTCTGTTTTTATCACCATAACTAGATCATACTTTCAAAAAACTTTCATTTATATTCGTAATTACCAAAAATTGAATTTGCTTTACCACTGGTGTCATGGAGGTAGAATGGCTTTAAGGACCAGGAGACCAGTGTTTTATAACTGCTTTTCTACCAATCTAATATGACACATACTAGAATTAGGGAACCACTAAACCATTCTGTTGTTTAATTTCCTATTTAAAAAAAGTTAAGTATGAAATAACTAATGTCTAAAGATATTTCCTATCAAATCCTATATACATATATACATACATACATATACAGAGAGAGACAAATTATTTCAGACTCCAAATTTTTTAAAAAACTCTATTAAATTTTTATTTAGGAATATTTTTAATCTTATTAATCAATATATCATGTCACCAGTATAACTAACAGCTATGACAAGAAAATGGCCGGATTATAAGAACTTTTTTGTGTCTTCCCTCTGGATCTTTTTAAGCTAGAGTAGGTGAAATAATCATCCTTTTTAAATGATAAAAGGGAATGGATATGCATGCACACAAAGAGTTAAAGAGTTAAGTAATTCTTTAAAGCAATACTTTTCCCTCTCCCTTACTGCTCCTCTATTTTCTTATTCCCAGAAGCAACTGTTTGACTTGAAAATAATATCACCACTTGAAATTTACCTGAATTGTTCCAAATTACACGCTTTATTGTTACCTCATGTAGATTTTATGTCATGTCATCTCCTTCCAGATGAAGATTTGTTTTTGTTTAAAACCATTCACCCTACTGCCTGCATCTCTGTCTTCCCACCTATATATTAATTCCCTGTACTTTCTTCCTCTGCTATATTACATCATGTTTAGTTAGGTCAGTATTCAATGTCTGCATTCTTATAACGAGGTAAACAACATTCCTGCTGAGTCACATAATATATTAGAATTAAATTTATTCCCCTTTTTTAGAGTTCGCTGTTTTGTTTTTTTCTTTGATACAGGATTTTACATATAAAATACGTTGGTTTATATTTATGTATAATCAAATATCTAACCAATTTGGTAAGTTCTCAGTTGACATAGACAACACATGGAACTACTCTTCTCCTTTCAATCTATATTTATTATCTATAGTTTTCATTTCCCTTACAATATACTTCTTCTTTAGCCTCCGCCATGTATTTTCCTTCAAACCAATCCATCAAAACTCTTTCAGGGGTGAAAACTGATCTCTTAATAAATCCATTTACCTTTCTAGTCCTCTTTCTTTTTGGCTTTGGCTTTCTTAACATTTCTGCAGCGCATGACCATCATGTCCTGAAACCCACTTCAAGTTTGGCTTCTGTGATCTCTGGCACTGAACTTCCTTGATTATCTTCCATGTGTCAGATGGTCCCTTCTCTAGACTCTCCTCTATCATAGGTCAGTTCTTAATCTCTTGACCTTCACTCTCCATCTTCTTTTCTATTTTTTATTGACTCTGTTTTCTGGCTTTAGCTAATAAGTTTATTCCTTTTTTTCTTTTTTAGGGGGAGGGGGGCAGCGCCTATTGCATGTGGAAGGTCCCGGGCAAGGGATCAAACCTATACCACAGCAGCGACCCACACCACAGCTGTGACAATGCCTGGTGCTCAATCTGCTGAGCCACCAGGGGACACCTTAAATTTATTCTTGATGAATCTCATCCTGCATTTTCCAAGAGCATCATGATATAAAGTATGTTAAAGGCTGACCTTTGGAATGTTTTGCCTTAGCAAAATTATATAGGCTTCCATAGAGAAGGATCGTTTTGAGTGTTGATTATTCTAATGTGCATTACAGATATCCAAGAAGGAGCAACCATTGTCAAATTCATTTTGTCTCAAACTCTTTGATTTGGCATCACATAACAATAATGTTTGACAAATGCATTTTGGGAAATACTGCTTAATATTATGATTGATAATTTCTCATGTTAATTCAATTTTGTGCCAGAAACTGGGCAGGGGATATTTGTACTTGAATATTCTACTAACTTAGTAGGTCTAGAACCACATCCTCATCATCTTTCATCCCAACATTGCAATTTTTTTCTATCAGTGTCACCATAGTTTTTTCATTTATCCCAACTCAAAACCTCAGTAGCATCTTTATTTCTTTACCCGTTCAGTTCTCTCTTAATTATTCATTAGATTGTTTCTTAAATTTATTCTTATTACCTCCGTAGTCTAAATTCTCATAACCTCATGTCTGGAAATTATCCTAACTGGCCCTGCTGTGTCAAGTTTTTTCTTAAAGCAATCTATTGTAAAGCAACTACTTTTGTTTAAATACTAATAACTCGTGTTGCTGCCCTGCTCAGAATCTTCTGCCAACTTCCTGTTGCCTCTTGAATAAAGTCTGAGCTATTATCTGAGACATTTAAGGTTAATGTCTCTTTTAACCTTCCCCCATCTTGTTCCTTCCCTAATTTCGCTATTTATTTCAGCTAAGTAGACCTCATTGTTCTAAAAATGTAAACATATTTTCAACTCCGAATCACATATTGACTATCTGCCTTGCATTACTTCAGAGTACCTCTGAAAATTTTATAGACCATGAAATCAATTTTTTTTTGATGTTTGAATTAATTTTTATTGGTGTTTGGTGGAATTTCCTGAGACAGGGATTGAACCTGTACCACAGCAGTAACCAGAGCCATAGCAGTCACAACACCAGATCCTTAACCTGCTGAGCCACTAGGGGACTCCAGAAAATAATTTTTTAATATATATAAGTATCCAGACAATGTTGAAATAGTTCCAATTATCTCATAGAATGTAATTTTTTTATAGTCCATTGTTTTAATTGGGGTCCAGATGACATCTGTACATTATAGCTACAGAGATTTTCCTTAACTTCATATAACTTATACTTGTGTCTTATCCTATGCCAGCAAAACTCAATTCTCAGTGAATGCAACTTATTATTTTGCTTTTCCATACTACATATAGTTTCAGAATAATAATATAAACAGTATAGGTAATGTGATTGCTAAAACAATGTTAAGTCTTTTTTTTTCAGTTTCTTTATTCTAAGGTTATACTACACTAGGGATAATAAAGTCTAATTTATTGTATCTATATTTATACCATTAAACTGGATATAAATTATGTCCATTTGTTCCTTTCATCTCACTTTTTATTTTTCGGAATTGATTCCCAGTCCAACTTTATTTTTGTCTTATAATTGTGTAAATATTTACATAGTTCCAAAGTCATTTCTATATAACAAGACATATTTTAAGAAATTAAGCTTCTATTTTTGTCTCCTGCATCCTACTCTATTTTTACTCTTGTTGGGAACCATTTGTATGGCTTATTCTTTATTGTAAAAGAAATTAAATAGACTTCATTTTTTAGAGATGCTTTAGGTTCACAGAAAAACTGAGCAGAAGGTACCCCCACATATACCCAACCTTCCCCACTAACAAAATCCTGCAGCAGATGGTACATTTATTACAAACAATGAACCTGTATGGACATATCACTGTCACTCGAAGTCTATAGTTTACATTAGGATCCTCTACTGGTATGTTTTATGGATTTTGAAAAATGTATAATGATATCTATCCCTTGTCACAGTATCATACGGAGGGTTTCACTGCCTTTTTCAGCCTTCTCTCCTCTAATGGCTGACAACTGCTGATCCTTTTACTATCTCCATAGTTTTTTTTTTTTTTTTCAGGATGTCATATAGTTGGAATCATACAGTGTGTAGTCTTCTCAGATTAGCTCTTTTCACTTAGGAATATTCACTTAAGTTTCTTCCATGTCTTTTCATGGTTTGATATCTCATTTCTTTCTAATATTGAATAGAATTCCATTGCATGGATGTACCATCGTTTATCCATCTACCTACCATTGTCTTGGTCCACTCAAGCTGCTGTAACAAAATATCACAGACTAGGAGGCTTATAAACAAGGTAAATTTATTTCTTGCAGTTCTGAAGGCTGGAAGTCCAAGATTGAGTGCCAGTATGCCTGGCTTCTGGTGAAGATCCTCTTCTGGGTTGCAGACTGTGGATTTCTCAACTTAATCTCACATGGTGGAAGGAGAAAGGGAGTTTTTGCAGGCCTCTTTGGTAAAGGCAATGATTGCATTCATGAGTCACTTTCCAAAGGTCCCACCTCCCAAAACCATCATCTTGGTGGTTGGGTTTCAACATATAAATTGAGGGAGGACACATTCAGATAATTGCATCTGCTGAAAGACATCTTGGTTGCTTCTAAGTTTTGGTAATCATGAATAAAGCTGCTATAAACATTATCTTGGAGGTTGGTTTTTTTTTTTGTTTTTTTGCTTATTTTTTTCTCTTTTTGTTTTTGTTTTGGCAATGCCTGTGGCATGCAGAAGTTCTTGGGCTAGGGACTAAACCTGAGCCACAGCTGTGATAAGGCCAAATCTTTAACTGCTTGGCCCCCAGGAAACTCCTACATGCATATTTTGGTGTGGATGCACATTTTCAATTTATTTGAGTAAATACCATACCAAAGAGCATGACTGCTGGATCATATGGTAAGAGTACATTTAATTTTGAAAGAAACTACCAAACTATCTTCCAATGTGGCTGTATTATTTTATATTCCCACCAGCAATAAAAAAGTGTCCTTGTTGCTATACATCCTCTCCAGCATTTGTTGTTGTTTCTTTTATTTTTAATATAAGGAAATGTTATTTTCCACTTTTATAGGCAAATGAGAGCATACCATAAACACACCTTTTTAAACTTAAGAGTATGTCATAGAGGTCATGCTATAGTTATATTTATAAATATTATTAACACAGTTGCAAAGTAAGCCATTGTATTGATATAGTATGGTTTTATTTAATTTATCCCCTATTAATGGAGAATTTGGGTTGTTTCCAGTCTTTGTTATTACAAATAGTATTTCAATGAATTCCTTGTAAATCTATTTCTTTTTTTTTTTTTTTTTTTTTTTTTTTGTACTTTTCCCAGTGTATCTTTGTGACTGGTCCATAGAAATGGGGTTGGTAGGTCAAAAGGCAAGTATTTGTATAATTTTGATATATACTGACAAATTCCTCTTTTATAGGAGTTACAACATACTGTATTTCCATAACAATGTATTGGGGTGCCTATTCTTCACAGCCTCATCAACAGAGTATGCTGTCAAACTTTTGGATTTTTTCCAATCTGATAAGAAAGAAATAACAACTCAATGAAATACTAAATTACACTTTCATTGTTAGAAACCATTTTTTGTGTTTAAGACCCTTATGTATTTCTTTTTCCTATAAACTCTATTCATATTTCTAGCCCATTTTACTACATGGTTGTCTTTTTCCTTTAGTTTTAGAGACTTTTATATATATTAGAGCTATTAACCCTTTATCTATACCATACACTTTTCCCCAGTTAATTATTTGGGTTTTTTTAATCTGGTGGTTTTTATCAACATATTTTTAGTTTTCATCTGATCAAATCATTTCTTTATTTCCTCTGGAGTCAGAGTTTTCCTATTACATAATAATTCATTTGTATTTTCCTATTATTACTACAGAATAATTCATTTGTGTTTCCTTTAATACTTTTACAAAAATAAAAGTAATCCAGTTTGGTGCATTGTAACCAGTAATTTTTAAAATGAGATAGAATTAAAAAGAATAGGAAAAATAGTATTCATTGCACAAATAAAATATTAAAAGAGCTTGGAAGTTGTCACTCCCATCTTCATAACAAGAAAAAGTTGAACAAACTGAAAATCAATCAATCTTTCTTTCTTTCTTTCTTTCTTTCTTTCTTTCTTTCTTTCTTTCTTTCTTCTTTCTTTCTTTCTTTCTTTCTTTCTTTCTTTCTTTCTTTCTTTCTTTCTTTCTTTCATCTTTTTGTCTTTTGGGGTTGCACCTGTGGCATATGAAGTTTCCCAGGCTAGGGATCAAATCAGAGCTATAGCTGGCAGCCTACACCACAGTCACAGCAACATGGTATCTAGCTGTGTCTGCGACCTACACCACAGCTCACAGCAACACCGGATCCTTAACCCAATGAGTGAGGCCAGGTATCAAACCTGCATCCAACCATGGATACTAGTCAGGTTTGTTAATCACCAAGCCACGACAGGAACTCAAGAAAGTCATCATTTCTTAGAATCAGAGAACTGAGGCCAAGGACAAATTGTTGCTCCTAAAATCTGAGAGACAGAAAGATACAGAGAATCAGTTTACAAGGAGCAGAAGTCTAAGAGCAGAACCTAGCAGCAGGAGCCAGTATTGGATTCTTTAAACTGTAACTGATGAATTGCTAAATGGCTCAATGTTTGAAAGTTAAAACTTTCAAAACTTGAGAGTTAAAAACTGCAAGGTGTCCAATTTTAAGGGGACTCTCACGCTATTCTGAATTTTACCTCTAGAAGCTCTATTAGGTTCTCACTGTGTAGGCGGGAGACAAAATTCCCTAGTGCTTCCAGCAGGAGGAGGGGGAGAGTAACCATTCTGAAATGAACCCTGAGCTTTCTGTTCTTTTTTTTTTTTTGTCTTTTTGCTATTTCTTGGGCCGCTCCCGTGACATACGGAGGTTCCCAGGCTAGGGGTCGAATTGGAGCTGTACCCACGGGCCTACGCCAGAGCCACAGCAACGCAGGATCTGAGCCATGTCTGCAACCTACACCACAGCTCACGGTAATGCCGGATCATTAACCCACTGAGCAAGGGCAGGGACCAAACCCGCAACCTCATGGTTCCTAGTCAAATTCATTCACCACTGCGCCACAACGGGAACTCCTGAGCTTTCTGTTCTTAACAAAGTCTCTCCTTAAGGGAAACAAACTATCTTATGCTTAACTGACTGGGATTTTACAAAAGACTAACTGACCTGTGGGAAAGGAAATACCCAACCCAGGCTCACTAAAAGACTGAGACCTCTCACACTCACACTCTGCACAAAAATAAACTCAAAATGGCTTAAAGACTTACACATGAGACAAGACACCAGAAAACTCCTAGAAGAGAACATAGGCAAAACATTCTCTGACATCAGCCTTCAAATGCTTTCTCAGGTCAGTCTCCCAAGGCAACAGAAATAAAAACAAACAAACAAAAAAACCCAGTGGGAACTAATCAAGTTGACAAGCTTTTGCACAGCAAAGGAAACCATTAAAACAAAACAAAACAAAACAAAACAAAAAAAAACCCAAAGAGACAACCTATGGAATGGGAGAAAACAATTTCAAACGATGCAACTGACAAGGGCTTAATTTCTAAAATATACAAACAACTTTTACAACTCAACAGCAAAAAACCAACAACCCAATTGAAAAATGAGCAAAAGACATTTCCTTTCTCCAAAGAAAATATACAGATGGCCAATAAGCACATGAAAAAATGCTCAACATCAATAATAATTAGAAAAATTCAAATCAAAAGCACTATGAAGTACCACCTCACACCAGTCAGGATGGCCATCATTAATAAGTCCACACAAAACAAGTGCTGGAGGGGGTGTGGAGAAAAGAGAACATTCCTCCACTGTTGGTGGGAATGTATACTGGTACAACCACTATGGAAAACAGTATGGAGGTACCTCAGAAGACTATATGTACAACTACCATATGACCCAGTAATCCCACCCTTGGGCATATATCCAGACAAAACTTTCCTTGAAAAAGACACATACACCCGCATGCTCATTGCAGCACTATTCACAATAGCCAAGACATGGAAACAACCTAAATGTCCATTGACAGTTGAATAGATTAAGAAGATATGGTATATATACACAATGGAATACTACTCAGCCATAAAAAAGAACAGAAGAATGCCATTTGCAGCAACATGGATGGAACTAGAGACTCTCATACTAAGTGAAGTAAGTCAGAAAGAGAAAGACAAACACCATGTGACATCACTTATATCTGGAATCTAATATATGGCACAGAAAAGAAACTCACGGACTTGGAGAACAGACTTGTGGTTGCCAAGGGGTTGGGGGAGGGAATAGGATGGATGGGGTGCTTGGGGTTAATAGATGCAAACTATTGCCTTTGGAATGGATTAGCAATGAGATCCTGCTGTGTAGCACTGGAAACTATGTCTAGTCACTTATGATGGAGCATGATAATGTGAGAAAAAGAATGTATGTATAAATGAGTGACTGGGTCACCTTACTGTACAGTAGGAAATTGATGAACACTATAAACCAGGTATAATGGAAAAAATAAAAATCGTTTTTTAAAAAAAGGAAACCACACACAAAAAAGAAAAAAAATAGATGAGACCTAATCATAGGACTATAGAATAACTTCCTTCCTCTTACAACTTGCCACAACATTCATAGGGCTCCTTATACTATCAGATTACAGCTAAAAGAACTACAAGCCTCACATCCTATTAAGAAGTCTGTGAAAACCCAAAGACTACAGGGGAGTACAATAGCAATGACACTAAAGGAAATTTATAGTTTCTGATACCATAAGTACAGTAAACAGTAAACATAGTCTGCTGCTACCTAGATGAACATAAAGTATATATTGTCCTATAATAATTTGCATGTTTAATGTACATCAATATAGACAATATGAATGTGTGTATTAGATTGTGATTTAAAATGTATTTCTTACTGTGGATCACACTCAGAAAGGTTGAAATCACTTGGCATAAGTCATCTCTTGACTGCGCTCTCTACAAAACCAAATAATACTGGTACCTATGTACTTACCCATTCAAGTATGGTCAAGAGTTTCTTCCATTCCATGTAGCGATTGCTCAGGGAATATATGGACAATGAATGTTCATGAATGCTATTTTGTTATTTTCATAAATATAATGGGGATCTCACAGACTGATACTCTTCAACAAGAACTAGCTTCAACACTTCTAGTCAGGAAAAGTCCTATGTCCTAGCAATGCTTCTCTCTTAGCAAACTGTGATACTCACTGAACTGGCAAAAGATGCCAAAGAAGCTAGAGGCCCTGAGACCCTGACAGGCATGCTTACCCTCTTCTTACTTGTGCTAGCTATAGTCTCCACTTGCAGCATTATTGTCTGTGAAGCAAACAGAGGTTTTCGAGTATAAATATGGCATATGATATATTTCCTTTAGTATTAAGACTCTCAGTAATTGCCTCCTTAAGATACTACTGTACTTTCTTTACTGCTTCCTATGTGTACATCTTTATTCTTGCTCTTAGAACTCACTTAAACAAATCTCACGCATCTGTAAGATCAAACTCCTCTTAAGTCTAACTCCTCTATGAAGCTGCCCTAGCTTTCCTATTAGTTATCCCAGTCTCTAAGGGTCCAAAGACTGATTTCATGAATCATTCTTTTTAACACAAAAATCATTTAGCACCATGGATTTATTACTTATTTCACACATATGAATATTGACACACCTGTTAAATCGAAAACTCCTATAGTAGATGGTCATTTCTTTTATATTCCATCTCAGCTGTTCAAAAGATTGGCATGTAGCAGATACTCAGTAAATAACTATTTAATGATAATACATGCTGAAGAGGGTGTGAAGAAACGGGAACCCTCCTACACTGTTGGTGGGAATGTAAATAGATGTAGCCACTATGACAAACAGTATGGAGGTTCCATAAAAACTAACAATAGAGTTACAAATGATCCACCTATCCCACTGCTGGGCATATATCTAGAGAAAACTCTAATTCAAAGAGATACATGCACTCAACATTCACAGCAGCACTATTTACAATAGCCAAGACATGGAAGCAACTTAAATGTCCATTGACAGATGAATGGATAGAGAATATATGGTATATATACATAATGGAATACTACTCAGCCTTAAAAGGAATGAAATAATGCCATTTATAGAAACATGGATGCACCTAGAGATTAGTCTACAAAGTGGAATAAGTCAAAGAGAAAGACAAATACCATATTATCATATGGTATCATATTATCACATTTTACTCATATGAGGAATTTAAAATATTATACAAATGAACTTATTTATACACCTGTAACAGACTCAGACAGAGAAAACAAACTTATGGTTACCAAAGGGTAAAGAGGGGGGAGGGATAAATTAGGTGTTTGAGATAAGCAGATACAAACTACCATAAATATGAAATAGATAAATAACAAAGTCCTACTGTAGAGCACAGGGAACTACATTTAATATCTTATAATAAACTATAGTGGAAAAGAATATGAAAACTATACACACACACACATATATATAATAACTGAATCACTTTGCTATACACCAGAAACTAACACAACATTGTGAATCTACACTTCAATAAAAAATTTGAAATGCTTATTCAATGAATGTGATTCATGAATAATTCAATACATTGATTTTCTTCAAGAAGAACAGTTGTGACTGTTAACATATATTTAAAAACTGAGTTTATATTGCACTGATGTTCTGTTCTTATCACTTAAAACACTGCTAAATAAAACCTCTACTCATTCTATTGTTGATTCTACAAATAATTATTTACACCCTCTATGTGTGAAATGTCTTGGTAGGAGCTAGTTGTTCAAAGATTTCAAGACAGGAGTTCTCTTGTGGTGCAGTGGGTTAAGGATCTAAGATTGTCACTGCAGCAGCTTGGAGCACTGCTGTGGCACAGGTTTGATCCTAGACCCGGGAACTTCCATAAGTTCAGAGCGTGGCCAAAAAAACCAAACAAACAAACAAAAACGCCAAAAGTTCGCAAAACTAGCAGTCCATGAGATGGTACCAGTTCTTGCGAAAATGTCTTTCTAGAATTTAAAAATTACACTGATGGTGCTGACTCTCCCAATTGCAAGAATACTTAAAAAGATGAATAAAGGTGGAGTTCTCTTTGTGGCGTAGTGGTTAACAAATCCGACTAGGAACCATGAGGTTGTGGGTTTGATCCCTGGCCTTGCTCAGTGGGTTAAGGATCCGGCGTTGCCGTGAGCTCTGGTGTAGGTTGTAGACTCGGTTTGGATCATAAGTTGCTGTGGCTCTGGGAATCACTAGCCTGGGAACCTCTATATGCCTCTGGAGTGGCCCAAGAAATGGCAAAAAGACAAAAAGACAAAAAAAAAAAAAAAAAAGAAAAGATGAATAAAGGTATTAGTTAGCCCTGTAGTAGTAGATCTTAATACGGGAGTAGATCTTAAAAAGCCTATTTAGATAATTCCTTCTTCATGTGGAGCTTCTAATTAACTTTTCAATTTATAATTCCCTGGGGTTTTGCCACAACATCATCAATTCAGTTATTTTCTCAGTGACCCATAGACCAATGAAAACATATTTCTAAGTAAAACTCCTTTATCTTTCTTAATATCTAAAAAGTACTTTCTACTATAGGATGATGAAAATTCAAGGGACAAACAAGATTATCATTGAGTTACATTCCAGGTACAAAATCTTATTACTCAGGTTGGCATTTACACAACCAATGTTAAACATTAACATTAAACAACTGATGTCTCAAGCATTCAACACTGTCATACCCTTTTGTAAATCTGCCGGATCTTCTCTAAGTATCAACATCCTTGGAAACATTGACTCATTTTCTAGTTACGTACTGAAATTTCTTTTAATTTTTTGTGTCTATACATATGTCTTGATTAGTTTTTTTGAAGATTTCTGAAAAGCCTATCAAAATACCCTGTAAGCCTCTGAATCTAGAGTCACTTTGACCTAAAAACTACTGTCCAAGTAGCCAAATGACCAATAAACTCAAATAGTATCTCTATTAATTCTACCTACAAATAATTCTGATTGAGTTCATTTATTTATGTACATTTAGACCCCTATATGGCTTATATAAACTAAGCATTTTTATAGACAATATAATTCTTCCTTCTTTATTTCTAACAACAAATTCATTCAAATCTTGTGTTAGCCAGTTTTTGATATAACCCGATATCTGTGGGTTATAAAAACAAAAATGTATTACTTGCCCAAATTCATGAGGGTTCAGGCCCTGACAGGTTGAGTTTGGTTGAGTTAGACCTTGACTCCATAGTAAGTATTTTTTCATTCCATAGCCCAGGTTAAAGGAGTAAGCTAGTATCTTTGATATGCTATTCTCATTTTTTGGGAAAAATAAGATTGAGTACCAAGCCATGCACAATATGTAAGCACATTTAAAACTACTTAGACATCCTATTAGCTGAAAAAGTAATAAGACCTAGGCCAAGGTCAGTGGAAAGGGAATTAGGCTGTGCTCTCAGAAAAGCATGACAAGGAGTTCCCGTTGTGGCGCAGTGGTTAACGAATCCGACTAGGAACCATGAGGTTGCGGGTTCGGTCCCTGCCCTTGCTCAGTGGGTTAACGATCCGGTGTTGCCGTGAGCTGTGGTGTAGGTTGCAGACGCGGCTCGGATCCCGCGTTGCTGTGGCTCTTGCGTAGGCCCGTGGGTACAGCTCCGATTCAACCCCTAGCCTGGGAACCTCCATATGCCGCTGGAGCGGCCCAAGAAATAGCAACAACAACAACAACAACAAAGACAAAAGACAAAAAAAAAAAAAAAAGAAAAGCATGGCAAGAAAATGGAGGTTAGGGAAGCAATGACCAAAAACACTTGCCTTGGCCAGGCATGATAATAACCACTTGCATGAATTATCTCACAACAGGAGGTCTCAATAATGAACATAGTGCTACTGCTGAAAACTAACTGGGAGAATTCAGGAGTGGCCAAACGAGGGAGGAAATGCTAGCCCATAATATGTCCTGTCAAATTCCCAAAAGTCCTCACAGTGGAATCCATCTTGACTGAGAGATGTGTGCCACCAGGAAGAGCCTGAGTTGGACCAAATATGTGCACAAACAGGATGGTTGGCTACAGACAACCTGGAAACTAACTCCACCACCATAAAAACTGAGACTGCGAGCCACTTGGTAGAGCAGTTCTCTTGGGTTCCCTTACCCTACTTCTTTCTGCCTCAGTGCCCCTCCCAATAAAGTCTTTTGTTAGTAGGTATGTCTCATCAGACAATTCATTTCCAAGTGCTAGACAGGACTCCACTGTGGGGCCCAGGAAGCACTCCCCCTTCATGCACAGAGGGAATAAATATGTGTAAAATAATGTAAATTTTCACATCCGGCTCTAGTTCACAAATGCTCATTTCCTTCCCATAAACAAAATGTGATCACCCCATCCTAAAGATACTCCAAGTGTGATCTAATCAAAACATCTAGCTTGAAACCCAGGATCTTGAGCTTATATCATGCACAAAAGCAGCTCTACTGAACCAAAGGCCTATGAACCAAAAGAATTGTTATTGTAACCAACTGTGATGAAATATACACCTACACATCCATAATAAAAGTGTGTTAACACAATAAACACTCATTTAGAAAGAGGAAAAAGGGGAGAACCTAGCAATCACTGGTCCACAGCAGTTTTGAAATCCCGTAAGAAACTATTATAAGGTCCACTAACCGGAAGTTTAGGAAACATTGTTTAGTCAGTCTTCTGTTTTGTTTCCTGGAAGTAACTTCATAGGCTATTATTCTTCATAACTCTTGACTTCACCTTCTGGGAAGTCCTTCCTTTTCCAATATCTTCTTTGGAGGAAATTTCCCTCTTTGGCTGCTAAACAGCTTCCTTAGCCTGCCAAAAAAGTTGAGAGCTCAAGAATAGTTTTATTGTTCAAACAATCACAACCTCTTAATTCAGGGTGACAGCAATTTTGACAATACAACTTAAAAAAAAATTGTTAGTTTCTTTGATATCTTTGTTTCCTCTAATGCCTCCTGCCAATAGCCAGATCCATAATTAACAGACATCCCTGTAGGGACAATTACAGCTAATTTTCACTCTTTAGGCTCCAATTAGGTGAATCTATGTTCTTTTAACCCTGGTCCATTTGTAAAAGTGAAATGACTTACTGGAGATCACTTTAACATAATCAGAGCTCTTAACAAGTGATGTAGTGACAATAGTCTTAATGTGGTCTTTGCTCCCAAGCCTGTCTTCATCATTGACATCTTCTTCTTGGTCACACCTGCAGCATATGTAAGTTCCTGGGCCAGGTACTGAACCCTCACCACAGCAGTGACCTGAGCCATAAGAGTGACAATGCTGGATCCTTAACCTGCTAGGCCACCAGTGAACCCCCTCTTATTATTATTACTAATTGGGCATACATTTACTTAATAGAATGAAAATATTACACTTCATACTTACGAAGGATGAAAAAACTCTTTACAGGCACCTAACAATATTAATTTTTAAACACTACTCTTATCTTTTGATCCTTATAATGGGCTTCTAAAAGCTAAGGCAACCTAAACAGTGATTTACAAAGGAATGGATAAAGAAGATGTGGTACATATAGACAATGGAATATTATTCAGCCATAAAAAAGAATGAAATAATGCCGTTTACAGCATGGATGAACCTAGAGATTATCACACTGTTTAAGTAAGCCAGAGAAAGACAAATATCATATGATACACTTATATACATCATCTAGTAAAATGACACAAAAAATTTATTTGTAAAACTGAAACAAACTCACAAAATTCAAAATCAAACTTATGGTCACCAAAGGGGAAACCATGGGGAGAAGGGATAAATTAGGAGAATGGGATTACCATACATGCACTAGTGTATATAAAATAAATAACTAGGAAGGATTTACTGTACAGCACATGGAAATCTATTCAATATTCTGTAATAACCTGTATGGGAAAAAAGAATGTATATATGTATATGTATAACTGATTTACTCTGCTTTATACCTGAAACTAATACAACATTGTAATTCAACTATACTCCAACAAAATTAAAATAAATAATGAATAATATAAATTGCTCCTTCTCCCATTTATCTACTTAAAAGTCTCTTTGAAATTACCCTTAAAATTGCCTACATGTTACTATGGTAATTTCATATTCGCAAGTTGCTAAATTTCTGATGGGCTTTGAATTCACTAAGAATAATTGAAAGTATTCCATGTAATAAAATGTACACACAACTAGAAAAAGACTATCCATGCTCTTGGCTTGGTCTTTGCACTGAGGCTTTGTCTTTATTTGCAAATAGTTTAAAGAGATGAGAAATGTAACATCTTTCAACTCTGGATTTCTGCATACTTCTTTTCCCTTCTATTCTCATTTGAAAAAAAATCCAACTATTTTCTGAATTTAATCTTCCTTATAATGCCTAATAAGCAATTTTGGGTTACCAACATTCTCTCTTGAAAATTCTTTGCAAAGTTTATAGGTATATTTTCTGCCTTTCAAATTATCTGAGGTGATAGTTTTAGCAGAAATTTCACCACTGCCTGGTACAAGTTGTCATTTTCCAGCCTCTTTAACATCAGGGGCTCCTTAAAATGACACAGTGCAAATACTACATATTTTAGTTTATTGTTCTTGTTACAGTAGTGCCTTGTTTCTAGGTACCAATTTCTTTATTAATCAACTTTTGTTGTGGTGACAAACAGTCCCAAACCTCAACAACTTGCAACAACAAACAGTTGTTTGTCATTCATGTCACTGGGTTCTTTGGTGTTCAGCTTGCATCATGCATCTTCTCTCTTTGAATCAAGTCTGAGGAGTAACCATTATCTTTTATTTTTATTTTTATTTTTTGTCTTTTTAGGGCTGCACTCACGGCATATGGAGGTTCCCAGGCTAGGGGTTGAATCAGAGCTGTAGCTGCTGGCCTACACCACAGCCACAGCAACACAGGATCTGAGCCACATCTGTGACCTACACCACAGCTCACAGCAATGCCAGATCCTCAATCCACTGAGTGAGGTCAGGGATCAAACCCACATCCTCATGGACGCTAGTCGGGTTCATTAACCACTGAGCCACAACAGGAACTCCTTTTATTTTTATTTTATTTTTGTTGCCACTATTCAAAAGATGCTTTTTTGACCATGGAAGGCAGGAAGAAGACCATGCAAGTCTACTTAAAGTTTCTGTCCAGATGTGTTAAATGTTATATCTGCTCACATCCCATTGATCATAGCAAACTGCACAATCACCAAACTTAACCAGAGGTAATGGGTGAGAAGAGCAAATGCCAACCATAGGAAAGGAAGGAAAAGAATATTTATGGACAAAAAATACAATGTACTCAACTTTTCAGTAAACAACAAACTGTATTCCTCCCAGTTGCTAAAGACATTCTATAAACAAAACAGTGTCTCTGATCTCAGGAAACTCAGTCTAGTGGAGAATTCATCTAAGAGGCAACTGAAATGTAACATTAGAAGTGTACAGGAATCCAAGCCACTTAACCCGGAATTAAGACATAAAGGAAGGCTTCCAGGAGGAGGTAATAACTGAAGCAATATCTGAATGGTGAACAGGAGTTAGAAGCAGCAGGTGAGGAGCTGTGGACAGGGAGAGACTTCTCAGTATCTCAGCAAGAGCAAGGCCTAAGGGTAAGAGGAAGCACGGAGAACCAGAAATATTTCAGTATGGTTTCAGGACAGACACCAACCCTGACAAATGTACAAAACAATTTTCACATTTAAAAGAGAAATATTGGGTTTAAATCTGTGGAGTCACAAAAAACAGCTTAACATTAATATACTGATATATACTGAAAACAGAAAAAGAAAAAAGAAAAAAAAAGATCTCTGTTCCTTTCAGAGGTAGAATAACCCAGAGAGCATGGGCATTTATACTTAAGCCAAGTCAAGGTGAAATGCAGAAATAATTTTATTTTTTATTTAATTAATTAATTAATTAACTTATTTTTGCTTTTTAGGGCCATACCTGAGGCATATGGAAGTTCCCAGGCTAGGGGTCCAGTCAGAGCTACAGCTGCCAACCTGTGGGATCTGAACCTCGTCTGTGACCTACACCAGAGCTCATGGCAACGCTGGATCCTTAGTCCACTGAGCAAGGCCAGGGATTGAACCTGGGTCCTCATGGATACTAGCCGGGTTCGCTACCATTGAGCCATGACGGGAACTCCAAATGCAGAAATAATTTGATTACACTGTCTTGTAGCCTGGTGCTTTTCTTCAGCATGCTTTGTGAGAAATCCTCAGGGCTGAAATTGTCTGGATGCTGTTAATGTGGTAATTATTTTACTATCAAGGATGACAATTGGCAAGAGAAAAATTGCCTTGAGGTTTATAGTTTGTATCTCTCATCAGAAAATACAGTTGCTTCTGTCAATTAACTACTTTAGCCAGATTCTGGAAAAACAGAAGTTGAAATGAATTTTACTCTATCACTATTCAGGGGTGTGGCTTTGAGTCTGGTCTTAGCGGTGTGAAGGAATCTGAAGAGCATCCCTATTTTGCGTCTTAGCACAGTGACTGCACTGTGGAAGAGTCCAGCAAACTTATAACCTGGGTGGGCCTCACGGTCCTTTTGAAAGGGACAGCTGGGAAATGTTAACATGCTGATGACAAGCATAAAAAAAGAACACTTACGGTTCAGTTTGTACTCAATGTGCATGTATTTTAAAAAGAGGAATCTTGTGTCACCACGAACTGCTTTCAAAACAGGATCTGGATCTGGTAAAATAGTCCAGGATACAGACATTTTAAATATTCACCTTCGTTTAAGTCATTCTTTGCACTTCCCTTAAGCACCTTTGTAGTGCTGCTGCCTATCTCTGTAAGGACCAGCCATAAGAAGAAAAGTTATAGTAAAAACAAAAATTTAGAATTATCAAATTAGAGATCAAATGTTGATGCAAGTTAATGAACTACATGTGATCTTTATATCACCAATACATTGTATATGTGATAATACATTTGCCTCAACTCCATCATTATTGTCACACTGCTTTGAGTCTGCTCCTCTGATCAGATTCAACAACAGGCAAAAGCATTGAAAAGGCAAAGTATGCCTTTGTTGTCTTCCATTCACCCAGGATCTCACTGCTCTTGCTACAAAATTACCTCTTTTTCTCCATCCTAGTATCAATAGCTACTAACATTTACTGGTTGCTTAACTAAGCTCTGGACAATGTACCACTCAAGTATGGACATTATATAACAATAGTAGGTAACCATGTTTCTCTCATCTTACAGATAAGAAAGCTGAGACACCTCAAACATTAAATCATTTTCTCAAGCTCATAAAGCTAGTAAAGTGGTAGAGGCAAGACTCAAACCAGATATTTTTAACTGTAAGAAAATTCATAATTCTGACCATAACACTGCCTTCTACACTTGGACTGATTTTGTACACACTGTAAGGTGTGGCTAAGAGGGGAGCAAACTGTTTAATACTAAGGTGTGAATGACTACAACCCATCCTCCTATCCACCCCCTCCCTAAACCTTTTACCTTTTTATTGTCTTTGAAAAATGAACCTTCTCATTCAAGTGACTCTTTAACTGGATTGATTTAATGCAAGGTGACAAAAGTAAATGAAACAATTTTAGACAAACTGAGGAAGTATTTGGAAATAGGAATGAGAAGCAGGAGCCATTCAGGTACCATTTAGGTCATTCCTTATAGCTGGTAGTGGAATCTCTTTTGGCTGATGCTTTGTTTTGGAGCAGGTCTAACTAATATCACAGACTCACACATTAAGTCAGCCTTGCTTGCCTCCTCTCTTGAAAATATTTAGCATAATTTAAAGCTTTAACTAAAAAGACTGAAGAAAATCAGTGAGGTGTATTAATAATAGACATCTGAATGCAGATTTTTATTTCTGATGGATGATAAATACTTAAATTTCCCTATTTGAGTGCACAGGATACTAGTAATAGAGGATAGCAAATTGATCCAGTTTGCATGAATTTTAAGTCTCTAGTAGTAAGGCAAGATTTCCACTTGTCCTCATTCATGATTTATTTACCAGGCAGCTTCTATTTATTCTTAAGTTTTTAGCTACATCTAACGTAAACTCTTTTTCCATATCTCCTCTACCTTCATTTACTTACAAGGTTAATTTATCTTTTCTTCTTTTTTTTTTTTTTTTTTTTTTTTTTTTGCATTCCCTAAGCACTCATTATCTTTCTCTATATGACAGCTCCTACACAGTACACTGTAATTTTTAACATGTTCTTTACATGTTACATTGTCTTTTTTCACTTTAACAATTTCTGAGGGTCTACACTGTCTTACAGATTTTTAATAAGAGTAGCCAGCAGTTCTGGCACTGATTATTGAATAAATAAGGATATAATTCCTTTGCCTGTATTTTTTGAAAGATGCCAGTCACAGGGTCAGTATAACCTAAAATGAATTTCTGCAAGAGTTTAAAATTTTATCTATATCAAACTGCTTCTTCTAATTCATTCCTCTTTGTTTTATTTGCTTGCTCACTCCTGCTCTCTCTTGTACTTACACTCTCTTTTGCTTTTGCCTTTCTGCTTTTTTACTCTCTCTAACTTCACCTTTCACCATTGTTTGTCTTTGATTAGCTTCATTCTGTAGCAGACTCCTCATTGTGACAGGCAAGATGGCCACTGGTGCCAAGTTCAACATTTCCAAGCTTAGAAACCTTACCAGAAAGAGAACATGTTTATTTAGTGTTTAAATGTTATCACCCTGCTTGATTTACTTTATCTTACTTTTTGCAGGTAATATTCTAATATGAGGGTAGGTCAAGAGGATATACTTCAAATATCTGGAACCTGATCTATTACCTTCTTTGTTATATTAGCTAGGTTTTTTTTTTTTTTTAAACTGCGTTAATGCTGTGTAACAAACAACCCCCCCCCCGCCCCCAAATCTCAGCCACAGTTTCAGGAGGTTCTCCCTTGCTCTAAAATTTCTTCCAGCAACTCTCAGTCTATATGATTTCTTGTTAATGTATTGCATTTGTTCCATTCCCTCAATCTTTGATTTAAAGTCTTAGGCATCACTCTAGTTGCATTAAATTATTAAGTCATGCTACTATTTCTGAACCAATCATGGACCCAGATAATGCTAATTAGTTTAGGCCTGAGCCACATGTGCTGCTCATGGAGATACTTCTCTGAAGTACCTGAGATGCTTAGAGGGGAGGTGTGGTTACCTAAAACACAGTCAGGGTGCTGGAACTGAAACAAGGTGATAAAATCTGCTAGAATCAACAAATTTTCAACACAGAACATCATGCTTACATTTTAGATTTCTTAAGTTCAGTTTTGTGCTTTGGTCTACTTTGATCTTAGGAAGAAGGACCAGGCAAGAGACATGATCTGAACTCTCTATTAGCAGACAACACCTCAAAGACTGAACTAAGAAAATTTCCAGAAAAAAGAAGTAAAAATGAAGAGAAGATAGTTTGAAAAAGGTGATAGTTTTCTTCTGCCACCTGATCTGCTGATAAAAAGCAGCTACTTAAGTTTAAACTTTTCCCTTCCCTGGAAAAAAATATAAGACATTCTGAATTAGAAACATCTGCTGGGATATCAGTCATTGTTCCAGTTCTAGGGGAGAAAAACAGTAAAATACTGGTCATGAGAGTAGAGGAAGAGTTATCCAGAAAATTTTTTCTTGATTAAAAAAAAATGTAAGAAATGGAGAAGGAAAAATGTTAAATGATACAAGAATTCTGGAAAAAAAAAAGCCTATACATCTGAAATTTCTGATACATGTAAGTACTTAGGGATGGTTAAGAATGATTTTAGCAATGCCGAGGACAAGAATAGTGCTGCTTCTGTTTCATACTTATAGAGTGTCTTGGACTCAATGCTTACTCAGAGTACTGCTATGGTATATCAATGACGAGTTTTCCACATAGAATTCACCATGTTTATAAAAGTTGTTCCTCAACTTTTTAAAATATTTGTATGTAAGGTAGTTTTGAATTTCTCTGAAGATTTAGGGTGTTCTTCAAGACACTATTTGAAGCCATTCCTCCGGGGATGGCCCACAATTTTCTGCTTGTTTATATTCTAGAGATGAAATGAAATAATATATGAGATGTGAATGAAATAGTCCTGGATACACGGGAAAGTGCTCAATAAACTGCAAGACAAGTTATCTTTCTTATAGCTGCTGTTATTTTGCCTCACATCATTTGAATCATTCTTCTGTAAGGGCAAATTCCATGTGTGAATTGCTGCTCTAAGGATTTGATGGCAGGAAGGTCCACCCCCAACTTTGCTGATCTCAGAGGATGAATGAAGGAAGCAGCTGGTTTCTAACATCTCTGCTTTGACAGCCCTCAGAGCCACCAGAGCCTCACATGCATTTGGGGCTATTGGTAGCTTCTGGAGTAACATCTTCAGAATGCCAATATTTTTTTCAGGGAATAGTATCCATGTGTCTCAGAGTGAAAATTAAATCCAAACTTCCTTCATCTTCAAACACTTGCTGTTCCTTTTTGAAAACTTGATGAGTCTGGTGCTCATGAAAACATGGGTTAGTGAAGATCAGTGTGAAAGGCCAGGTAACACATGTCTTCTTCCTCTACTTTGGCTCTTCATTTTCACTGTTCTAATAATTCCCCAACAGAAGAAAAGCAAGCAATGAAGCAAACAAGATACAGAAATGATGCTAACAAAGTAAAGAGTCATCTCATTGTTGACAGAAGAAATGATAGTTTAATGCAATACAGCTTGTACTGATAATAAAATACTGATCATTAAATGGTAATTTCAAGTTTGGCTATATTTTTACACTATGACATTTATATAAAAATTTTATGATGTTTTAGCTGCATTATTTATGAAGAGCAAAGGTTATGGCACAAAATAATTAGTAATATTTATTTTGAGGTTTTTATTTTATTTTATTTTTTTGTTTTTTAGGGCCATACCTGCAGCATATTGAAGTTTCCAGGCTAGGGGTCAAATCAGAGCTGCAGCTGCCTGCCTAGGCCATAGCCACAGCAATATGGGATCCAAGCTGCATCAGTGACCTACACCACAGCTCATGGCAACACCAGATCCTTAACCCATTGAGCAAGAGGCCAGGGATCGAACCCACATCCTCATGGATACTAGTGGGGTTCGTTACTGCTGAGCCACAATAGGAACTCCAGTACCTTTAGATGGGTTTAATCAATTTCAGCCTTTTGTCAGTTTTGTTTAGGAGTAGAAAGCATAATGTATTGTGTTAAGATTATAAAATATAACTTCCAAGATGGTAAGCCTAGTGAACAGGTACTGATTCTAAATTTTAAAATATAAAAGTGGGCACATTAATTTAGCAGGAAACTTCTTAGTGATAAAGAACAATTGCCTGAATGAAGAAATTACCAATTAGCCTTGAGGAAAACGCAATCATTTGATTTTCCATAGAAAATATCAGGCTCCTCTGGGCTGTCCTGCATACAAAACAAGACCAGAAGAGGAATCTTGAGGTGCCAAGAACAAATCTGGATTAATCATTAATGGCTGGTCCCTTGACAAGTGTGGTTTCCTGCTTGGGACGTTGTACTCCTGTGTTGAGTTTTGACAACTGCCAGCAGGGCCAGAGACCATCATCACCACATCATCAGGTCCTATGGAAGATCCCATGATGTTCTATTTCTCTAACATCTTCTTCCCAGAGGAAATTACATTAAAAGGAGCATCACCAGAAGCACTCAAGGTGAAATGAAGTAATAACAAAAGGGCAGATTGGTGATTATGGAAAAAGTGTAACTGCCTCACCCTGGTGATAGTGGGGGTTATAAACTGGATCTACAAATAGAACATTCAGAGAGTCTTCATACTTTTAAAATATAAGCAACAGGAGTTGCCTTTTTTTTTTCCCCTATTTCCCAAAATGATACTCTGATAGGCAGTATCTAATCAAGAGAAATATGGAAAGCTATCCCACAGAGAGAATAAAGAAGAGCTGGAATAAAAAACCTAATATTCAAGGTGGCCAGGTAAATGAGTAGAGGCTGACAGAATTGATTTGTATTTTCTTTTTTTGGGGGGGAGGGGGTGAAACAGAAAAAAATAGCTTTATTGCTTTGCCAGACAAAGGAGGTCACAGTAGGCTACTGCCCTCCAAATTGTGTCTGCCCTGGAGCAGATACTGAGGGTCTTATAGGGTCGAAGGAGCAGAGCGTGATCAGCTCATGGACATTCTTCTGATCACGCTAGTAAGGTAACTGGGAGTCAGTATCATCAACTTTCTGCTTTCAACAAGCCTAGGGTCTATGTGCTTGTGGGCAGCATATAGCCAACGTCTTCCACCCAGCATGGGTTCATTTGATTTGTACACTGTCTCTATGCCTATGTGGCAGAACTGGTATGATCAGGCAGGTATCCCAGCTCTTTGAGTGATTCCATCCTCATTATCACTTCTCTTATGAATAGGGCCTTTAATCAGAATTGGCTATTTCATTCAGCTCTTAGTAACGTTTTGCCTGCCCTTCCCATTCTGACTGGATAAGCCCAGCCAGAGAACCTCCAAGGTGAGCCAAGAAAGGATACCAGCCCCTCTTCCTCTCATATACTTCCAACTTGTCAGGATGGGGTAAAATTATCCTTGTGAAAGAATGTTGAAAAGTGAGAAAAATGATATTTTCACTCAACCCTATGTATTGATAATCAGAAAATTTGAGAAGTCTCTAAATTACATCATTCATTCTCTAACTCCGGTTAGCTTTAATTAAGAAACTTCCTTTACCTCTCAGGTTTGTGTGCTTAATTCACATAAGACCTCATACGAATATGCACATTACAAGACTTTATTAGATGCTGAGTCCATTTTGATAACAGGCTCTCCCCTTCTCAAATTAATAATATCTGAAATCAAAAATTCTTTTAATTGAAGTGTAGCTGATTTACAATGTTTCAGGTATAAAGCAAAGTGATTTTGTTTTATACATATATTCTTTTTCAGATTCTTTTCCACTATAAGTTATTACAAGATAATGAATAAAATTCTCTGTGTTATACAGTGTGGGTCCTTGTTTATTTTATATATAGTAGTGTGTATATGTTAATTTATATTCTTTCTTTTTTTATAATCTATGAACCAGCTTTCCTCCATCCATTCCTTGTTGATATTAGTTGCTCCTCTGGTCAGTTATTGTTTGGCATCCTGAAACCTTTCTTCACTACCAGCTGTTTTCAAACTTGACTTTTCTTTTTTTGAAAACTAAATGCCTTTGCAGAAGCATTCTTTCCTTAATGGTAAATTTAGTCCAGAAACATAACATATATTTAGATTCTGGCAATATTAGCCTTTAAAAAAAAAGTAGGCCTTATTTAAAATAAATTTTAAGGCAAACGTGAGAAAAATGAAGAATCAGATCATCTCTCTTTGAAAAAAAAAAAAAAAAAAAAAAAGCTTTAGAAATTCCGATAACCAAGTAGGTTAAGGAGGTCCTTTCTTGTAAATTAACATTCTTGGCTTTTGGTGTCTCGTCAAATGTTAATGTGATATATCTTCACTTTATACATTAAAAATCCTGCTCATTCTATGCATAGAATGATGATTTCCCTTTGACTGTCTTAGATTCTGGTTTATTTCCTCATGTCCAGTCTTTACAATTTTCTACACAGATAAATGACTATATTTTTCTAGCCTCAATTTAAAAACAGGTCATGAGAAAAAAGTTACACCAATGCAAACAATCTTCAGATAGCTAGTGCCAGGAAAGCAACATTCATAATATTGTCCTTATTGGCTTTCCTTTTGGAATTGCAGTGCCAGGTAAAATGATTTACTGCCACCCTGGACTGAGACTTGAGCTTTGTAGAAAAGATTTATTGGCATTAACTTTGCATAAAGCCATAATCATCCCTGAAAAGACATTTGTCACTATAAACTCTTATTTTCAGGTGTCTGATACTTTCCATAAAAAAAAAAAAGAAAAAAAAACCTTCAAGTGGAAAAGTCATTTGAATTTTCAGATCCTTTATTCCAGTATTTCTTGATCATTTAAAAGTCAGTCATTCCTTGAACTTTCTGGACACATTAGGGCAGTGTTTCTGGGACCTGTACTTAGGTTTCCATGAGGCAGGGAGTGATGGGAACCATAAATACATTTTAAATAAGTGCCAGAGGAGATTTTGAGGCAAGTAGACTTTGAGAAACATTTTTCAGAAAAGGGTTTAGAGTCCTGTGTATAAATTCTGGGTCCATACTTTTTATTTGTGTAACTTTAATATGCATGGCCTCTGTCTCATTTGTTTCCTAATATATATATGCCTTATGTATACTTTAATTGGGCAAGTATGTTTTCTGTTAATAAATTGTGACATTTAAAGAAAATAAAAGAAGCACCTTACAGGAAGTACATACAGGAAGCAGATGATGCATTTTAGTTTTATTCTTTTATCTACAATTCATGACAACAAACACATAAAATCACATATGAGTATGCATGCATGTACACTTGGCAGTCAGTCTGGGGTGGAGCAGCTCTAGGACAAGCGAAATGATCTCTTGATCTGAATGGGGAACTTAAAATTCACTTGTAGGTAGTAGCAATTAAGACAAGGCCACAGCCCTATAAACAATCAAGGTTAGGGGATATAAACACAAGGCAAAGTTGATATAAAAGTTGATATGGACAGTCAAAGAGGTCCTGACCTGACTTGGGACACCACCCTCAAGGAAGACCAAGAAGCTGAGACCATTCCTCAAGTACCAATGACAGGCCTTCAAATGTGAACAAAGAGTTCAAAGTGCTTAATGCACTTACTTACGGTAGCCTGAAATCACCAACTATTTACTATATTTATTAACTTGCCAACAAAACTGTGCACAAATTAACCAGTCCATCACTTACTACTATCTGTGCCACAAATCAGAGGAGTTCAAAAGTCAACCTAAAAGCACTTGTGCATTTCAATTGATTCCAAATGTAAGGTCATTACAGCATTTGCTTTCTTACAAAATAATTTATAGCAAGCATCCTTCGTAAGTGGAACTGTAAACTCTGAGATCACTTACTTAAAATGTTTTAAGTTCTGAATTTTATGTGATTTGTTGCAGTCTGCTTCCTCTTTAAAACTCAGTTAAAAACCTCCACTTGGTCAGTTTTGGAGAAAGTATAGCAAATTATGAAATTATCCAAAAGAGAGAAACTACCAAGCACTAGCACATTTTATCATGTTGCAGTTACTTCTACAATTTTCCATTTTGGCATTAGTCCAAGACATACTGGTTTATTGTTTATTTTTTATTTTTAAATGAGATATATATTTGAAAAAGGGTTTTGCCTTCATTACTATTTTATAAATACCCAAAGAATATTTTCTGAGGTATTACTATTATGAGCAAAAATAAAAATCTGGTAAATCTGTGCTCTTAATAACCAAATTTTATTTAATCTAATGGATTTATTACTGAGACAGATATAGATACACTTATTAACCAAAAATAGAAATTTCACATTGACATAAATATCTAGGTCCTTAAAAATAGATTTGTTTAAATGTTTTAATACTGGGCTAACATTATTCTGATTATTTAAAATAGATTATAGATCATTAGAAAAAAATGTAAATATTAGGGATAAAAAGGTCATTGAAAATTTAAAATGCTTATTGATTATAGAAACATAAAACATGACCTTGTATCTTTAAACAATCAATCAGTTAAAAATCTATATTTATTGATTGACTACCTTGGATACACTGGGAAAATACAAAAGAACTCTCGCACAGAGCTCCATGGCTGCCACATGGCTTGGTTCCAGGGAGGCGTTCAGAGTTGCTTTGTGAGGATGGTGCCCTAGAACTAATAGGGCACATCCATCCTGCAGGGCTGGATGCAGTCATGGTTCATGGTTCCTGTCCTAAACCTGTTTACAATCCATCCAAACAAGGGGTGGAAGCAGGCGGGGTTGGAGACAAGATTGAGACACATGAAACAATAGTAGCAAGAAAGTATATGTAACCATATGATGAGAAACAAGGGAGAAAAAATTTAAGATGGCATATGCCAAAGACACAGGATATAGTTAGTTGCTTTCTTTCCCCCTCATTAGGTGATAATGGGGAGATTCTAAAATAACTTGGGAAACCAAGCATATAGTTGAGGACATTTTCTGTATAACAGAGTTACCTGTGGTATTGAGAAGTCTGAAGATTAGTGACTCTAATAGAGCTCCTGGTAAAAAGAAAAAATGATCCAAGAAGAGATCATAACCTTCAGTAATTTGATGAGACTGAGTTTTAGCCATCAGGAAAATTTCCATTTCAATGTGAAATTACTGACTTGATAGGTTACATTTCAGTTCTGTTTTTGAATTACATTGCCAGTTCATAATTCCCTGGTGAAAGTACCTATCTTAAACATGAATTTTCCCAAGAATGCTGCGTATGGGTGGGGGTGTGTGTGTTCTGTTTTGGGCAAAAAATTGTGTGTGCAGCATTATGAATAAAGAAGGGGTTCACCAGGACCAATTCTATGAAAAGCATTCCCTGGACACTTATGAAAGAAGGCTGTTACATATGAAGTTGAGCATGCAACTGAAGAGCGGTACAGACAGTTGAATGCTATAGGTGTTTTACTCATGCTTCAGACCTCATCTTAGGAATCACTGCCTATAGGAAACCTGTCCCAATCTCTCAGGTTAAGTTACATGACCCTCCTGTGGTTTCACAGCACCCTGTGCTCACCTCTATCAATGCATTCATTAACCTCAATTAAAATTGCCTGCTTACTATTATTCCGTCTCCAATAACAAAACAACAAGCATTCGTTAAACATTTTGCTAAATACAGCACTGTTCTTAAAGCTTTAAATAACTGTCTTCTTCAATAACAATAACCACTTAGGTATTATTATTACCCCTTTTCTTAAACGAGGAAATAGAGGTATGAGGAGGTTAAGAAACTGCTAAGGTCAAAGAGCTAGTACACTGCATAATAAGAATTCAAGTCCAGATAATCTGACTATAGAACCAGGCACAGTGTTTTTTACACTTGATGCTGGTAAAATGTTTGGTCACTTAGACCAAATATTCTAATGGATAACTGAATGACATCAGAGGGAGACAGAGGCAGACTGGAGCTACAGAGGAAAACTTGCTAGGGAGAGGGTAGGAACTGAGCTGGGCCTTGAAGAATGGACAATATTTGGATAAATTTATATGAAAGTAAAAAGCATTAGGCCTGGAGTACTTGAACCAAGTAATAAGAATGGGTATGTGGTGTGTTTTGGGTACATTGAGGAGACTGTCTTAATTATAAAGGAAGAAGCAAGTTAGTGGGCATGGAGACAGAGCATGCAGGTTGAAGTCAAATTATAAAAGGCCTTGCAAATAATTGGGTAGGGAGCAGAAAGCCACTTAAAGATTGTATTAGAGTGACATAATAAGAGCAGTTTTTAAGTGAAAGCATTACGCAAAAATGCAACCATCTAGGCACACTTTAAAGAATGTGTATTTTACTGATAAACTAATTTCAAGGAGGGTAGCCTTCATTTTATTATTTTCACTCAGTCAGCTAATGTTTTTTGAGTACCTGTTCTTTGTTATTTATACCCTGTAAAGGATAGTGTAATCTTTTTTTTGGGGGGGGGGTTTGGTCTTTTTGTCTTTTTAGGGCCACACCTGTGGCATATGGAGGTTCCCAGGCTAGGGGTCTAATTGGAGCTGTAGCTGCCAGCCTACACCACTGCTACAGCAATGCCAGATCCGAGCCGCATCTGTGACCTACACCACAGCTCACAGCAATGCTGGATCCTTAACCCACTGAGCAAGGCCAGGGATCAAACCCGCAACCTCATGGTTCCTAGTCAGATTCATTTCCACTGTACCACAATGGGAACTCTGGACACAGTAATTTGTGAAGGCGGTTTAATGTAATTCCTTTTAGATGTGTTAAAATTCAATTTTGAAGTTTCATTTTCTTTCAAAATACTAGATTTTCATCTCACTTAACTACGTAACATACCTTAATGCCTTTAACTGTCTCTAATATATCCTTTATAAAGTTTATTAATATCCTAGCTGGCATTGAAAATAATTACCATATGTAAGATGATTAGGTGTGTCCAAAAATTAGTTATTTAGCTGATCAATTTCTTAATATGTTGTAGCTTTGGCTTGTTACTGCAAAGGACTATAAGGTTCTGTCCTTAAGTCTTTCTTTTTTAAAAATTCATTTTTTGAGGGGATTGATTGTTTGTTTGTTTTGGCTGTGCCTGCAGCATTTGGAAGTACCCAGGCCAGAAATCAAACCTGTGCCATAGCCACTACCCAAGCCACTTCAGTGAAAACACCGGATCCTTAACCTGCTGTGCCGCAAGAGAACTCCTGCCATTAACTCTTTTTTATTTGATGTATGTTTCTATAACTTGGAAAAGGAAAGCTCATCAAATGTATAGATGACACAAATGGGAAAAGAAAACAATCTATCTGATGTCACAATCTAGAAAAGTTGGGGCAAGGGTCATATCTAACAAGATGGAATCACTGGTGAATGTGGAAGTTCCTAGGCCAGGGAATTGAGCTAGTGCCATAGCAGCAACCCAAGCTGTGGCAGTGACTATACCAGATCCTTAGCCTGATGAACCACAAGGAAACTCTTAATTTTTAAAGCAATCTACCTCTCTCTCAATCACCATTAGATACAAAAGAGCCCAACTAATTTCTAAGCTTTTCAAAATATCAAATCCATCACTTTCATTGGTCAAAAATATACCTATCACAATGCGGTACTGCCTTATAGAAGTCAAAGAACTGTATGAGCCCAGGGCCAAATATGATCAGATTCCTTCTGCAAATGCTTCTGTGAACTCTGATAGGGCAACCCTATACACAGACAAAATCTTCTAACAAGGCACAGATTCACCAGAATCATATATAATCATTCTCTCAACACTTCTGAGGCTCATACAGCAACCCCCTCTCCGTGGCCAGACCTAAGAAAGATAAGAAAGAACTACTAATTTATTTTCAAAAATATTCAATCAGTTACCAAAATAGAGGAATCTGTTTTCAGTCTACATTTTCTATTCACCTTTGGGAGGTTATTAATTTCTTAGCCCTGATTTTTCTTCTAAGTTGTCGTATGACCACTAGGCCCAATTTTAATCCCAATTCTCCAGAAGAGTTCTTGAAAGATAATGTTAATTAAATTTACCTAAAAAACTCTAGTGTGCAAACCTTCCAATATTAAACAACAATACACTCATATATTACACAGGTATAAGGTTTGGTTTTTTTTTTCATGTTTTTCTGAATCTCCAGACTTTAATTTCAAACTTACACAAATGCTTCTAGTTTAACAAAATGTACATCAAGAAACATAACTTAAAAACTACTGAATTTAACCGTTATTTTGTTCTTTAATTCGCTTGTTTATTCATCCAATGAATGTTTGAGGCTAATGGAGTAGTCTAGACCCAGACTCCCTATGTCTGAATCCCAGGTATTCCAGGTACAGGTTATAGGACCTTGGATAATTTCCTCATTGCTAAATTGGGGATAGTAAGAGTATTTGTCTTATAGGATTGTTCTTAGGATTGAATTAATTAATACATGTAATACTGAGAGTTAACACCTGACACACGCAAATGGTTTATTTGTGTTTTTGTTATTATTATTGTCTCTATGCTTGATCAATTTAAGTCTTCTTCTAAGGATAAACATTAATTCTTTTGACAAATATATTCACCCATAAAGTTCTCCTACAATGAATTTTAGCTCCAAAATTACAGAGAAGACACCATGCTGTAGTCCTTGTTTCTAAGAAGAACCTTGGTGAAATAAGATGTGAATATCATTAAAATATCGACTTACTGAGAGAATCCTCTCCAGACAAAACACATTCTGCAGTCTACTGGCATGACACAGACAAAATTTATATCACAGGCTGAGTTAAACATTTACTTTTCTGGGTAAAAGTAGGGGGAAAAAAACAAAATGAAAAGTTACAGAGTAAAGTAGAGACTAAAATACAGGGTATTCTAGTGCTAGTTTAATTCTGCTGATCCTGATAGCTTTGGCCCAAAGTGGGCTAGGAAAGGAAGGTGTGTGGGGACAGGGGACACAGATGAGTAACTGCTTTTCACCTCTGACGCAATCTGCTTTTGGACTCTAAGAGAAAAGGGCAATTATCCTACTCTCTTTGGGGTTTGTGTTCTCTTAGTTTTGTTTGTTTGTTTGTTTTCCTAGTTTATCTTTTTCTCTGTTCTTCCTATGATTGTTTTTCCTCATTTTCAACACTCATTTAATTAAGATGACCAAGTTGCTGAACTAATCAGGATTTCTCCAGGGGATCATTCCAGCATTACAACAAGAGAAGCAAGTATTCCTTTGAGCAAAGTTACTTTTATTGCTCTCCTAAAATCACCAATTTTCATAAAAGGAGGAAAATTGAAAGTAGCTTGGTTAATTTCTCAGGCACTGAACAACATGATGTGTTAACTGCAGCTTAAAGTGTCGTGGTGACATTTTATTTCCCAGTTTTAGACAGGATAGCTTCTTTCAGTTTCCTTTATAAACTATCTGTTCAAGTCTGCTGCCTCCACTACAGCAAAGATGTTTAAAGATTAAGGGATGAATTTTTCTTTTTTTTAAATTAATTAATATATTTACTTTGTCTTTTGCGTTTTTAGCGCCGCACCGGCGAAATATAGAGTTTCCCAGGCTAGGGGTCTAATCGGAACTGTAGCTGCCAGCCTACACCACAGCTCACAGCCATGCCAGATCCTTAACCCACTGAGCGAGGCCAGGGATCAAACCTGAACCCTCATGGTTCCTAGTCGGATTCATTTCCACTGTGCCATCATGGGAACTCCAAGAGATGAATTTTTCGGGGTCACTCATGCTACAGTGTAAAAGTAAATGTCACTAGGAGGATGAGGAAAAACCATCACTGTGAAGGCCCATGTGCTGGTGTAGACAAGGGGGTATGTCTGCTCTGATTCACCTATTCTTCTGACTACATTTTGATACCTCCACAGAAACCTAAAAGTACTAATATTCCTTCATATTTGGGGAGGATATTACTTCTACTGTAATTTGGTAAAGTGAGAGTGAAGAAGGGAGAGGTAAGATAGAGGAAGGGAATTAAGAGGTACAAATTCCTATGTATAAAATAAATAAGCTACAAGGATATATTGCACAGCACAGGGAGTATGGCCAATATTTTACAATAACTTAAAATGGAGTATAATCTGTAAAGTTATATTGTAAACCAACCATATATCTCAATAAAAAAATTAAGTAGGGGTATCAAATTGGTCTTAAGAGAATAGGGCAGTAGAATTAAGCAAGAAGTGGGATTAGCACTCGGAATGAATCCCCACCACCTTCCTCTGCATATGCGGAAGTTCCCAGTCTAGGGATCAACTCCTTGCCACAGCAGTGGCCTTGCTGGATCCTTAACCATTACACCACCAGGGGAGTCTACAATGCATTTTAGAAGTAGCGCACATTTCTTGCAGGAGAGGTGTATCTTTTAAAAAATTATTACTTTGGTTTTTCTTTTAGACATCAGGTACGTGGAATTGGATTACTGAACCATACATCTAGTAGAGCTAACAGCACATATTGATAACCAAGTGTGGAGGGAAATGTTCTTATATGTTAAGACAAACAACTTTTTATTTGGGGTTATTTGTTAGAGCAGTATAGATAATTTGGGAACAAAAAACTTCTTTTGTCAATTGATCTTCCCTAGATCTAGTGGGCTTCCAATTAGAATTTCATTTAGGGGTGTCTAAAAAGAAAAGCTTGCCTAAAGCCTGAGGTATACTGTTTACAAAAAGAAACAAAACAAAATAAAAACCCTACAGAGTATGGCTTTTTCTACAGAGTATGGTAGAGCATTTGAAAATCTCTAGGAATTTCATGAAATTATTAGGGAGTAATATAATTTCATTATTTCTTTACTTAAAAAACAATGTAATTTGGTAAAATGAAGTTAAAATTATATGGGGGATCAAATTGGTTCTAAGAAAATAAGATGATGGAATGAATAAGATGAAGGAAGAAGTAGTTAAGTTTAGCACCCAGGATACATTTTAGAAGTCGTGCACATTTCTGCAGAAGACATGCATCTTTTAAAAATTAACTTTGTTTTTTCTTTTAGACATCAGGTACACAGAATTGTATTGCTGAGCAGGCATGATCCACTTCTTGTATATTTGGTGATTTATGTAGTTATTTTTAATAATAGAAGGAGCAGACATTTTCACTGACATGTGGAATCTGAAAAAAGGACAGAATGAACTTCTTTGCAGAACAGATACTGACTCACAGACTTTGAAAAACTTATGGTTTCCAAAGGAGACAGTTCGGGGGGCAGGGGGATGCGCTGGGGTTGTGGGATGGAAATCCTATAAAATTGGACTGTGATGATCATTGCACAACTATAAATGTAATAAAATAAATAAATAAAAAAGTATAATCAGCCTCAAAAAAAAAAAAAAGAAGGAGCAGACATGAGCCCACCACTCACAAGCACTTGACAAAAACAAGGCATCCATTTGATTCCAAGGGTTCCAACAGCCAAAGAAAAGAAAGGGATCAGTAACATGATTTGCAATATTCATAAAATAATATTAAAAGAAGCACTATTCCTCAGTCTGAGACTATGAAGAATATTCTCTTCTTAGTCTCATAATGGGAGTATTGTGAAATGCAAAAAAAACAAAATGTACTCAACAAATTTCATAATTTTATCCACTTTGGCTCTATTTGTTGCACTGAAGCAGGTTAGATTGTTAGTCCATGCCCAAATATAAACATACATGAAGTACACACTTTATGCAGCTTAACCTACAGGACAAAAAATATCTTGAACTGCTATCTCTTAAATTTTTTGAGTGAAAAGAATATGGTATATATTATTAAATATTATGTGTATAGTATTATATATTAAAATGCTGCCATTTCATTTACTGAATTGATATTGAGAGGACCTATTACGTGCTAGGCACTGTTCTAAGTGCTAAGGATATGGTAGAGAACAAAATAGACACAACTTTCTGCCTTGATGGTGTGAGGGAAAAAGCAGTTGAAGGTGAGCTCAGAGAGGCAATATGGGTACAGCTAGGGTAGAGCCCTATAGGAGATATGAGGAACTTTGACTTTCACTGTGAGCAAGACGTGTAGCTATTGGAAAGTGTTTGAGTAGACTTGACATGATCTTGTTTAAAAAGAATCATTTTGGGGCAAGGGCGGAAACTAGGAGACTGGTTTAGAGAAATAATCATAGGATACCGGTTTAGAGAAATAATCATAGGAGACCAGTTTAGTGAAATAATTGTAGGAGACTGGTTTAGTGAAATAATCAAAGACATACTAGAAATCAGAAAGAGGTGATTCTCAGTCTCCTTCTCCTAGATCATGATCCCATACCTTATCCTCTCTACTAAAACTAACACGTCTCACTCTTCTACACTCTCAGTGGATGCTTATTTCCTATTTCACTAAGAAACCATCATCTACGCACTCCTACCACCACTTCTATCCCTCTGCCTACCTTTTGGCCACAACTGATGAAATAACTGCCCATACTCCTTTTACTTGTCATATTGTACAGGATTTTTTTACTTTTTAAAAATTATAGTTAATTTACAATGTTGTGCCAATTTCTGCTATACAGCAAAGTGTCCCATTAATACATTTTATTTCTATTCTTCTAGTAGTTACTCTTAGTAATATACACATAACCTAATAAATTTTTTTTGTTTGTTTTTTGTTTTTTGCCACACCCACGCATGTGGAAGTTCCTAGGCCCAGGATCAAACTCGCACCACAGCAGCAACCCAATGCCAGATCCTTAACCCACTGTGCCACAAGAGAACTCTTTTTTTTCCTTTTTTTATGGCCACATCTGCTGCATATGTAAGTTGCCAGGCCAGAGCTGTAGCTGCTGGCCTACGCCACAGACATGGCAACACCAGATCTTTAACCCGCTGAGCTTAACCTGGGAACCCCTAGATTTGAGTAAATGCCCAAACTGATTTGTCTTTAAATCTTTAAACAACTAGTTTCTACCAAAATGTTTAACACATAGAGGGTATAAATAATTATTTGTAGAATCAATGATAGAATGAGTAGTGGTTTTATTTATCAGTGCTTTAGGTGATATGAACAGAACATAAGGTGCAATATAAACTCAGTTTTCAAGTTACCTCACTTCTGCTCATTAATTAAAATGCTATTTCAGCTCACACACATCTTCCACACTTACTACTTTCAAGAAAGATAAAAAGAGGCAGGCATTATTTTGTTTATGTTAGCTAAGAGTAGTCAAGAATTCAGCTGGTCTCATGGCTAGGGTAATTCGAAACTGTTATACTGATGGAATACCGGGATATTTGAATTTATTTTTGAAAGTCTGGATTAATGTAACATTAGCTTTTGTTCTAAAGATACACAGGATGCTGTGGCTCCCTCCCTCATTCTCAAGATTTGTGCTGGTAAAACTTACAGGTACTTGGTGTTGTTGCAGGGCCACACTCCAGCAAATGGGGACTGTATCTGTTCAATAGCCTCGGCACAAGAAAATCTGCCTTCTTTAGTTTTTAATTTTCTAACATCGAACTATTTTACAGTTAGAGGGAAAAAAAACCCCTACTGCTACTCCATTGGTTCCCAGGACAATTGAATAAGGTAATTTACATTTTTGAAAACAAATCAGTTTGGGCATTTACACAAAACTGGACAAATTCCACATTTTAGAAATAACTAGTTATTATTCAAGCTCCAACTTCCAAGTAGCTTGAATATTAAGAACTGATTTTAAAAAGCAAACCCACAAAGTACTCCAGGAATTGTAAATCATTCTTCAATTGTCAACCACCAAGGCACTTCAATTTAGAAAAGAATCAAGACAGTTTCCAATTATTCAAGTTTAAATGTCCTAACCCCATTTCAGACTGTAGACAAAACTTTCTAAAGACACAAAAAAGGCAATGGCACTCACTTTTTTTCCTTTCTTTCCTTTATTTATTTTTTTATGGAATCCTTCTTATATATTCTCTAAGAAATAGGTATAAAAGCTGAGTTACCAGTCATCACTGATAGAGGTGAGAGGGAAGCTGATGATGTGAACAGAGCTGAAGGAAAGTTGTCTTCATAATCAAAATACCAGACTTCCATTTAGAACCCTGAATAGTTTCCCAAATTTTTCTGAGGTGGTTAAGTCCATCTTCTGCATTATTTCTCAAACACATTAGGATATTGTTACCATGTGTGATTCAGTTTTTGTTACTGTTTTTATAATTTACCCTAATTGAATGAAAAATGAGGGCAAGAAGTAAAGCATGGGGGTTCTTGATTCTTTTTCTTTTTTAGCCCAACAAGTTAAGAATGGACTTTCCCCACGCTGATTCCCATAACTTTGTAGGAGGCCCTGATCTAGCCATCATTCTTTGTGACTTCCAGACAACTCTAGCTGTATTCTTGGATGGGAGAAACAGAGGTGTTTTGGAACTCAAATCAAGAGTTTCAGCTGTATGGAGTTCCTGCTGTGGTGCAGTGAGTTCAGAATCTGACTGTGGCAGTTCACCCTGCTGTGGCAGTGTAGGTTCGATCCTCAGCCCAATGCAGTGGGTTAAAGGATCTGGTGTTGCTGCAGCTGTGACCTATACAGCATGTGCTGGGATTCGACCCCTGGCCTGGGAATTTCCATATGCCATGGGTGCAGCCATTAAAAAAAAAAAAAAAAGTGTTTTAGCTGTATGATATTTTAGTTCTGTCTGACAAAGTCCCTGCCCACAGCAAAAAAATCACCAAATCAGTATTCATCAGGCTGCTAACAGTATTCTCATCATTTTGAATTTTTTTCCCTTTATCTATTTTAAGTTTCCTCTACATATCACTTGAATGATGTGAAAATTATATGATCTTGCTATAAATATCAGCTTTACAAATGACTACTAACTCACTGTGAATAGTACAGGATGTAAATGCAATTTGTGGTAAATTTCAATTTCAACATTCTTATTTGGAAGACTGGCTTATAATATTAGGAATTTTTATTAAATAACTTCAAGCTAATAGCAATTGCTTCTAGACAAGAAAAACTGAGCACTTGAGAAGGATGAAGAAAAACCTAATTCTTTGCTATAAACATATTTGCAGGGCTTGGATTTCTTGCCATATAGATGCAATGTCTATTAAATTTTTTTCTTTTATTAAAATTTTTTTTCAAACTGTATTACAGACACTAAATGCAGAACACTTGCTCTTTTAGAAAATGTAGAAAGAAATAAAAGGCTTATCTAAAGGTTTCAAACATGTCAGAGTTGGAAGAGAATCAAAAGCCAATATTCCTGTGTTTCCCTATCCATTTGCTTCTCTTCGACACCACAAATAGAACTAGTTCCAAATAAATTTCCATTTCTAATATCCATCTCAGAGCTTTCTTTGTATTTTTATTCCTAGATAGCTACCCAATATTTATTTTATTTGAAGCATATTTTAACTGCTCTTGATTATGTTTTTTTCCAAAAATGATTTTCCCTAGTGACAACTGAAACTCAAGTGATGATTACAACAAAAGAGATTTTAAGAGTTTTTCCAGAACCAGGGTCATTGGTGACATTTCCATAAATCACACACAATCTCAACACAGGCCATCTTAGAGAGAAGCCTCACTCTAATAAGCTTAATATACAGAGGTTAAAATAGCCCCGTTGTATTTATATTTCACCGTGCAGCTTACCAAAACCAAATTTCTGTCATCAACAATTATTATTCATCCATATTCCCTGGAGAGAATTTTAATAAAGCATATTATGAACCTAGGGGTGGGGGGATTCAAGAGAGACACAAATGTGATCCAAATTTATAAAAGGAGATGGGGGTCCCTATTACTCCACCACATCTGTTTGCCACATGTTCATAAATCACATCAGTGTTTTGAACATTTCTCCTAGCACCTTCCTGTCACTCTGGTTTTATAGTTCATAATTTTACCCTTCCTCCCCCCAACACACAAAAATTCTCATTATTATATTTCAGACTTGAGAGTGACACTTGACCAAGTATCATGTCAAACAACTGCAGCTAATGGCTATGGCTAGTGCCCAAGTACCCTCCAGATTCTTGAGATTTGGTCACAGCACGCGAGAATGGGAGTAAAATTTCCTTTTATTTTTTATGTTTTTGCCACACCTGTGGCATGCGGATGTTCCTGGGCAGCGACTCAATTTGAGCCATAGCGGTGATCCAAGTCGCTGTAGTGACAACACTGGATCCTTAACCTGCTGTGCCACAAGAGAACTCCCCCAAACTTCTTCTTTTTTTTTTTTTTCTAAAGAAGCAGGGAAATAATATGAAGATACCAATGACCACTGCCAAACCAAAAAGAAAGTTGTATTTTGAGTCTGAATCTATGAAATAAACGTGCCAAAAAGAAAGCTGACCACTTAGAAAAAGATTTTTTTTCCTTGCAAACAGGATCCTCAGAAATACTATGCACAGTACTCTTAAGTTTGTTTTCATTTTCCAGTGATGCTATTGCGTGTCTGCATATAGCGCAGTGCTTAGCCTCCAGGAGTTTGCCATCTCTGACGACCATGGCATGTAGAAACAGAGCAACAGGATATAAGGCTACATTTTCAATACAGATGATGTGACCTGAAAAAAGGTAAGTAAATTGAAGGTAGAAAATCAAATTAGCTATATGGTATCATATAGATGAAACATGTCTCTGGTCATTATGGCTGATTAGCCTCTCCCTTCCCTTTGCTCCAAATATAGTAATGCTGAATAGAATAGAACAACCATAAAACATACATATCTATATCTATATCTATATTTGCAAACAAACAAAAATCACATAGTGCCGGAAGTGAGCAGTCAATCTGAAGCCAGAGCAATGAATGGGAGCCAAAGCCACATGAGCCACGAGGCTACTGGACCTACATACTCTAAGTCACTGAGGTTTTAACCTAAGAGTAGAGAATTGGGGAAAAAAGATAGGAGTTTGCAGGCCTGGGGTCATGGAAAGCCATAGGTGAATTCTCTGCATAAAAACAAGAGCCTAGAAGGGACTAGAAAAGTTTCTTCCCATGGACTAGAAATTTGGCAAGAAAAATGGATTGTCTGTCCTAGTTCATGGCTGAAAATTAATCATCTGGGAGAAATCAAAACTGATACTATATGGGGGAAGGGGGTTGAATTCACATATTATGTTTGGCAAAAGAATCTTAGGTCAAGAAATCATTGTAAAAACTGAGAGACCCATGGGATTGGCGGAGGTAGACATAAAACCACCCACAATAATGACTTCACAACCCAGAATCATGACACATCCTTCAAAAACAATCTGAAGATATATTCAGTCTAAAATTTGAAGTACTCAAGAAAACAGACTTCCCAAGAGGAGGAGACGTCCTAAGAGCCTAGAGTTTCAATAAACAGGAGAATTCACATGTTAAAACTAATAGAAAATAGAACCATGTGAGAATAAATTTGCTTTAAATGTTCAAAGAAATAAATAAGGGAGAAGTAAAAATTACAAAGACAGCATTTCCTAAAAAAGAAGATGCAATTTTGAAAAAGAGTAAAGTGGAAATCCTAGCAATGAAGAAAATTAGAATTGAAAGAAAAAGCTCAGTATATGAACTGTCCAGTATATTAACACAGGTAAAGAGGAAATTAGGAAATCTGAAAACAGATCTAAGATAATTCACTTAAAATGAAGATAAGATATATATATGTGTACATATGTACATACATACATATATATATATGTATATATATAGAAAGACATGGTATTATATTCTTGTATTCTTCAATTAATTATAAACCCATTGGTAAATAAATAAATTTTATTATAAATATAAAAGACATATGGAGGGGAGAATGAGAATTTCCTACATATGTCTTAGAAATCTAATCAATATTCTCTTTAGAATGAGAGACTAGGAGAGAGGCAATACTCTAAAAATGAAAGACACTATAAACTTCATACTCAAGGAGCAGACAGTTCTTAGTGCAGTAAGTTTTAAAAAAATCCCATCTTAGATAACCATGGTGAAACTTAAGAATATCAAAAATAATTTTTTTCATTGGTTGTAGCTTACAAAAGCATGTCAGTAAAAATAAGGTAATATGTGCATTATCAGGAATTATAATTACCATGAAGCCAAAATAATTATACAGAGGATTTTTAAAATTATTAAATGAAGTAATACACTTACAGCAAGATAAACACAGAGGAAGGAACAAAGTGAAATAGCTCAATAAATGATAGACATCATTATTACAATGTTTAAGTGTTAAGAAGTTTAAACTTCAGTAATGGACAGCCTAGGGAATATAGTCAGTAATATTGCAATAATTTTGTATGGTGACAGAGGGTTACTAGACTTACTGTGATCTTTCCATAATGTATAAAAATACTGAATCACTACATTGTACACTTGAAACTAATATAGCATTGTAAGTCAATTATACATCAATAAAAACTAAATAAATACAGAATGGATAAAGCATGATTGACAGTCATGAATATGGCAAATTTTTTTTAAAAAAGAATTTAAACTTCCAAAGTTATCCAGGAAAAGAATCTTGCATCTTGTTTGATGTTAATGACCAATGTGATTGAAAATCAACACTCTAAATTACAAGTAGTTTGGTTATTTTTAGCAGGAGCCAGAGGCTAAATCAACAAAACACCTCTGACATTTATCAGACAGAAATAATAATGGTAAACAGTTCAGTGAGAGAAAAGGATAAACAGACATCTTGTGGTGGAATTTGGCAGGACTGCAGATTTGTTTGAAAGCTTAACCACTTTCTAAAAGGTGGGGGGAAATTCAGGTATGATATTATGCTAGAAAAACAGGGGAAAATTCAGCTATGATATTACGCAGAAAAACATCAAACATTTCCCACATCCAAAAGTAAGCTCTTCATTCCTAGAAATATTACAAAATTATATATAATTTTCATGAAATTTTTAATAGTCTACTTGTTTAATACTTTGTTTAAGAACATGTATTTCTTCTTCTGGATCATAAGAATTTGAAGGACTAAATAATGCCATTCATCACTAGCTTTCTCCACATACCTACCACATACCTGGAAACTCAATGGAATTGGTTTGTAGATGAAAATAATTCTTCTAAAAATAACTGACATTTGTGAAAAGAGCTGCTTAAATTCAGTACACTTTTCCTCCTTGTCACAGTGAAAGACAACCGTTCTCTTTATCCCTCTTCTTACCCCTCACCAAAGAGAAACCAGACAAGAGCTAAGAGTGAGATTTATCAAGGAATGTATGCTTCTTATTTTTTAAGTTAAAAGCCTTCAGATGCTTCAAGAGTAGATCCTTCTGACAGGAACATCAAATATCCTTAGTTTTGAAAGTATTAGACACATAAAGTCACACTGCTCTATTATTTAGGCAGGAAGCTGAATACTTTGTTCTTCATTTAAGACGTATGTTACTTTATGGTAGATACCAGTATCAAGAATTTTAATGGACCCAGTTTCTTTCCAACCACCTACCGTACATAAAAAGGAAAAGGCAATAGATATAGACTATTCGGTGCTATAAATTCTTACTAAGGCCTTCAGTGTTCATTTCCATTTTCTCCCTCCAATCCCCAGACCACTTCTATGTGTGTCTTGTTACCATGCAGCAGAGGACTGCATGACAAATGATTGTCTAAATATTATTATCCATTAAGCCAAAGACAGTTTTATTGTGAAGAGTGGCTTGAACACTGCACCTTACTATGTGTATAGAACTCCTTAAGTGCCAGATGGTTTCATTTCAACATTTAAGTTGCTGATCTTTCCATGACACTTGCCAGAAAAAGTTTGGGACACCTCTTCACATGTTTCTTGAAGTAGCCTCTTGATACTAGGGAAGCCTCTCCAGATGTAACCCAGTAAAGATAATACCTTGCAAATCATAAATAAAATGGCCTCAACTAAGCTCACATCAGGAGACTGTCAGCCTGTAGGAAAGCTTTTTCCCTCCAGCAAAACTCAATAAATAAGATAGCTGGGAACTGAAGGTTCAGGGGTGTCATTTTTACTCTGCTTGTACATTAGAATCATCCCAGATCAACTGAATATGAATTTCTAAAGAAGCAGGTCAAGACAGTGGTATCTTTTTTAAATGCTACTTTTTTTTTTCCTTGTCTTTTTAGGGCCGCACTTGTGGCATATGGAGGTTCCCAGGCTAGGGGTCAAATTGGAGCTGCAGTCGCTGGCCTACACCAGAGGCACAGTGACGATGAATCTGAGCCACGTCTGCAACCTACACCACAGCCCACGGCAACGCCGGATCCTTAACCCACTGAGTGAGACCAGGGATTGAACCTGCAATCTCATGGTTCCTAGCTGGATTCATTTCTGCTGCGCCATGATGAGAAGTCCCTAAAATGCTCCTTTGATGATTCTAATGTTCAGTCAGGCTCAGAACAAGTGCTATGTGGCCCACTGACAGGAGAAATATACTTTCTCTTTAAAACCAAAAAGCTACACGTGCTTATGGTTTTTACAGAGATAGATATATATAAGCAAAAGGAGGAGGAAAAAAATTCATATGCAATTTTGATTTCTAGAGATAGCAATTACTAAAAACCTATTTTCTTCCATTCCTTACTTTGCACGCCTGTGTGAAAATATGTGTGAATATGTAAATCCTGTTTTGTTTCATGCATTTTTCACCTAATATATCAGAAAATATTTAGAATCATGATTTCATTGGGAAAATGGCTGATAATTTTTAAAAAAATGGTCAATGCAATTCAGCCTTTATTTTTGTATTACCTGATTCCAAAAAGTCTAATTCATCATTAGACTGACCTTATCATCAGGAAAGGTCCCTCCCTCCTTACCTCCTTCCTTCCATCTTCCCTCTATCCCTCCTTCCCTCACCTCCTCCTGCCCTTCCTTTTTGTTTTTGAGAAAATTAGTTTATAAAAGAAAGGGAATGTGGAAAAATTGTAGCCATCATACATTGCTCCTGGAAATGTAAAATGATACAGCTACTTTGGAAAACAATCTGGCATTTCCTTAAATAATTAAACACAGTATTATCAATATAATGTAGTTACACCTAAATACTTACCCAAGAAAAAATAAAAGATATGTTCCCAGAAAAATATTTGTATATTTAAATATACAAATATTTAAAGCATCATTACTTTTTTTTGGCTGCTCTGGTGGCATGTGGAAGTTCCTGGGCCGGGGATAAAACTTGTGCCACAGCATCAATGGAGCCACTGCAGTGACAATGCATTAATGGGATCCTTAACCCTCTGAGCCACACAGGAACGCCAAAGCACCATTAGTTTTAATAACCTAAATGTCTATCAACTCATGAAATGATAAATGTGATACTCCATAAAATGCAATATTATTCATAAATAAAATGAAATTAAGTACTGATTCATGCTACAACAAGCTAAGTGATGAAAACCTGTCACAAAAGGTCACACATTGCATGATTCCATTCGTATGAAATGTCCCAAATAGGCAAATTTACAAAGACAGAAAGCAGACTAGTGTTTGTTTAGAACTAGGGGTGGACAGGAAAGGAGAATGGGGACTGACCACTAAAGAGTATAAGATTTCTTTTAGTGAGGATGAAAATATTCTAAAAGTAGAATGTGATGACATATAAACAATGCTGTTAATATGTTAAAAAACACTGAATTATACACTTTATTTTAATTTTTATTTCTTTTTAGGGCCGCACCTGCAGCATATGGAAGTTCCCAGGCTAGGTGTTGAATCAGAGCTGCAGCTGCCTGCCTATGCTACAGCCACAGCACCACCAGATTCCAGCCACATCTGCGACCTACACTGCAGCTTGTGGCAATGCCAGATCCTTAACCCAGTGAGGGAGACCAGGCCTCAAACCTACATCCTCGCATCCTCACGGATATTAGTCAAGTTCTTAACCTGCTAAGCCATAATGGGAACTCCATGAATTATACATTTTAAATGAGTGAATTGTATTGTATGTGAATCATATCTTAATAAAGCCTGTTTTGAAAAACAGAGACCTTATTTTACATCTTAACAATGATCATTCATTACCTCCTTTTAAAGGGACTTATCCCTACTCTTCATTTCCTCCTTCTCCCAAAGGCTTTTTTTTTTTTTTTAATGAATGAGGTGATGGTAAACTCTTTACCATCTTTTTCAGGAAAAAAGAGATAAAGAATTAGGAGTTCCCTTATGGCACAGTGGGTTAAGGATCTGGCATTGCCTTTGCTGTGGTGCAGGTCTGATCCTTGGCTTGGAGACCTCCACTTGCTGCAGGCATGACCAAAAAATAAATAAAATAGGAGTTCCCATTGTGGCTCAGTGGAAACAAATCTGACTAGTATCCATGAGGACACAGGTTTGACCCCTGGCCTCGCTCAGTGGGCTAAGGATCTGGCGTTGCTGTGAGCTGTGGTGTACAGTCCTGTGGCACTGCTGTGGCTATGGTGGAGGCCAGCAGCTACAGCTCTGACTCGACCCCTAGCCTGGGAATCTTCATATGCTGAGTGTGGCCCTAAAAAGACATAAATAAATAAATAAATAAATAAATAAATAAAATATGCTACCACCTGTAGCATATGGAAGTTCCTGTTCCAGAGACTGAATCTGAGCCATAGATGCAACCTACATCACAGTTGTGACAACACTGGATCCTTAACTCACTATGCCACAGCAGAAATTTCAAAAATAAAATATTGTTTAAAAAATAATTATAATACCTGCTTAGTTGTTTACAGGACATTTGATATTATAAATCGCAATGTAACTAGAGGCTTAGCTTCAAACCCATGGTAAAAGGAAGATTTGAGTGGGATCCACATTGCTGAGAGGTGCTGTCGACATTCTTTTTTTTTTTTTTTAATTTATTTTTTTTTTCCGCTGTACAGCATGGGGACCAAGTTACACTTACATATATACATTTTTTTCCCACCCTTTGTTCTGTTGCAATATAAGTATCTAGACATAGTTCTCAATGCTACTCAGCAGGATCTCATTGTAAATACATTCCAAGAGCAATAGTTTGCAGCCGATAACCCCAAGCTCCTGATTCCTCCCACTCCCTCCCTCTCCCCCCTGGGCAGCCACAAGTCTATTCTCCAAGTCCGTGATTTTCTTTTCTGTGGAAATGTTCATTTGTGCTATATATTAGATTCCAGTTATAAGTGATATCATATGATATTTGTCTTTGTCTTTCTGACTTATTTCACTCAGTATGAGAGTCTCTAGTTCCATCCATGTTGCTGTAAATGGCATTATGTCGTTCTTTTTTATGGCCGAGTAGTATTCCATTGTGTATATATAGCACCTCTTCCTAATCCAATCATCTGTCAATGGACATATGGGTTGTTTCCATGTCTTGGCTATTGTGAATAGTACTGCAATGACATTCTTTTGATATTAAAATAACCTTCTTGAAGGCTTGAATTCTTGGAACACAGCATCCACTTAGCTAAATATCTGATTTGTCCTTTTTAGGCTGAAAACACACCTTAAAATAACTCTGTGTTGTTCTGAAAAAAGTTATCATTGAAAAGTTTCATTCTCATTACTTATCCTCCTGAAAATATAGGTACATAATTCATATTGGCAATGGGTTGAGAGGTACAAAAGAGGAAGTTCAGGCTGCTAAGAGAGTTATGGGGAGTTATGAAATTTAGTAGCATTTTGTATTGATAAGGAGGGACATAACAGCAAACACTTACTTCTCCCCTGACTGCATGTTGTGGTTAACTTGATTAAAGACAGGTTTAGAGTCAGCTTGAGCTTCAGGGTTCCACTAAGCTGGTCAAACTCAATTGTTACTTGAAATTTCACTTGGACACTTGGAAATAGCAATTTGAGGAGATTGGGGGATTTTTTCCCTCCCTTTTTGCTTTCAAGTGGTACAAAATAATGTGAAATTTTCTGGCCACTCATAGGCTGATTGAGTATGTATAATGAGGAGTCAACCACCAGCTAATCTCCCAGGGCAGACATCCCAGAACTGGTGGGTACATTCCCTTAGAATTAAAGTACCAGGCGAAAGCCTCATAAGGGGGACAAATGGAGGCATTAATCTTGACAAAAACCCAAAAGCATTTCTCATTATTTTTATATTTGAAGTGATGTAAAAGAAACTGTGGGAAGAAAAGGTAATTTAAAAGAAGTTGTATACCTAGTATTAAAATAGAGGGGTCTATGTCAAAGTTTAATTCATGGTCCATTCACGAAGGGTCTTCTGTCTAGAAAGTGAATGATATAGAAAATAAATAGTATATTATACTATAATAGTCCTGTGGCATAAACTGTTATTGATTCTTGCAGAGGCTTATATCCTTAAGTCAAACTATGTCTGTATTTTTTTTTTTAACAAATGCCCCAGAAATACTGGTCCTTGCCAAAATGTAATTCTAAAGGTTAGTGGTCTTCAAATTTTAATTGAGTTTACTTTTTAGAGCAGTTTTTGGTTTAGAAAAACTTGAGGAAAAAGTAAAAAGAGTTTGCATCTAGCCCCTCTCCCCTGCCCCTATTCTTTAGTTTTCCCTATTATTAACATCTTGCACAACAGGGATACTTTGCTACAAGTTATGAAACAATATTGATACATTATTATTAAAAAGGCCATACTTACATTAGGGTTCATCCTTTGCGTTGTATAGTTCTTTGGGTTTTGAAAAATACATAATGTTAGGTAGCCACCATTGCAGTATTACACGTTGATAGTTTCATTGAAGTAAAAGTTCTCTATTTTCCATCCATGCATCCATTCCTCCTTTTCATCCTCCAAAGCTCTGGCAAACACAGATCTTTTTATAGTCTCTATAGTTTTGCCTTTTCTTGAATGTATTACAGTTGAGCTCATACAATAAGTAATCTATTCAGCTTGGCTTCTCTCATTTAGTAATATGCATTTAAAATGACATCTTTTCATGACTTGATAGCTTATTTGTATTTACTGCTGAATAATACCGCCTTCAGTGTATATATGTACCATGGTTTATTTACCTATTCATTTTTATTTTATTTTATTTTATTTTACTTTATTTTATTTTACTTTTTTATTTTATTCTTTTGTCTTTTTAGGGCCACACCTGCGGCATATGGAGGTTCCCAGGCTAGGGGCCTAATCCAAGCTGTAGCTACTGGCCTACACTACAGCCACAGCAACGCGAGATCCAAGCCACATCTGCAACCTACACCACAGCTCTCAGCAGTACCGGATCCTTAAACTACTGAGTAAGGCCAGGGATCGAACCCGCAACCTCATGGTTCCTGGTTGGATTCGTTTCCACTGGGCCATTATGGGAACTCCTACCCATTCATTTTTAAAGGACATCTTGGAGTTCCTGTCACGGCTCAGTAGAAGCAAATCTGACTAGCATCAATGAGGATGTAGGTTTGATCCCTGGCCTCACTTAGTGGGTTAAGGATCTTGCATTGCTGTGAGCTGTGGTGCAGGCTGGCAGCTACAGCTCTGATTCGATTCCTAGCCTGGGAACCTTCACATGCCATGGGCACGGCCCTAAAAAAAAAAAGGTAAAGGACATATTGATTGCTTTTAGCTTTGTTTAGCTCTGTAACACACCGTCATATTTCCAGAGTGGATATTCCATTTTGCATTTCAACCAGAAATGAATGAGATTTCCTATTGCTGCATATCCTTGACAATATTTGGTATTAGTGTTCTGGATTTAACCATTAATAGTTGTACAGTAGTATCTCATTGTTTTAATTTGCAATTTCTTGATGACATATAAGGTTGAACATCTTCTCATATGCTTATTTGTAAGTATATCATCTTTGGTGAGAGGCTTGTTCAGATCTTTTGCCCACTTCCTAATTGGGTTGTTTGGTTTCTTATTGCTGAGTACTAAGTGTTCTTCACATATTTTTTCTTCTTCTATAGGATACAGAAGATATAGAATATGTGTTTTGCAAAGATTTTCTTCCAGGCAGTGTCTTATCTTTCATTCTCTTTTCATCCTCATTCTACTATATAGCATAATAATAGGCACAAAGTAGAATCAATAAACATTAATTAAATGAACAAATAAGGTAATGAGGGTCCACTTTCCTTTAGGCATTCCTATTGCTAGCCTAAAGTTTCTTCCAACCACAGGAAAATCTAATTGCAGATGAATGGTTATCTTTAAAATCCTTTTTTTCAAATATACAGAGCTTCTTGGAAATCTGAAAAGTGTTTGAGTATTATATTAGCCTCAAATTATCTCAACAGAAAACATATGTCTCCTATTGGGATGTCCAGTAGTGAGGAGATAGTAATAATTTATTTGAGGAAAAGGAAGACTGTGTGTTCACATAGAAAACTTAAAAGAGTTTGGAATAAATGAATTTATCATTATAAAGCAGGTCACTTAAAAAGCACTTTTTTCCCCTGGACTCTTTGTACAAAACCAAGTTTGGCTTCATAATTTTTTTCTCTATAGAATCATCCTCCATAAATCCAGTGTTTTCTAGGGATCAGTTATTCAAATGCACATATGTCAGTTTGAGACTTGCTATAACAGTTTATAAAATGAATATGCAATTAACAATAGGAAGAGGGATTATTCTCCATGAAAATCTGTTACTGCATTTTGAAAAGGCTATAATTGATGTGCTATAAGAGTCAAAGCAGTGTTTTCCAAAGTGTACCACTTGATCTTTAGATGAAAAGGTGACTTCTTTTACAATAGCTTCTCCAGTCTAATTAGCCTTGAAACTTTTTATAAAATAGGTCATTCCTGTTATAGAGATTATAATGAATATATTATAACATTTAATGTCAAAAATTCTGCAATGAAAAAAGCCACCAGATTTTAACCAATTTGGCTGTGGAACCCTTCTCCAATTTATTAGTTTCCTCTGATATCTATTACCATCCCGTTAAATACCCTTTGGGGTAGAATTTCTTAAAATACTTTTTTTTTAATCCAAAGAAACCTATTTTGAATTTTTTTCTGAAAATCAGGGAGGATAGAGCAGAAAACTAATGAAGGTCTCCTGCTTGCTTATTTTTTTGTGCTGCATGACAGATTCTGGGGGAGGGAGGCAAGATAGAGACACAGGCAATAATAATGGGTAACAAAGAAGTCCCAATGATCCTTTTGATGGTGTATTTTAAAGTTTATTTGATGTCTATAATGAAACGAATTTAAAAAGATTAAGAGAATGTCATGGAACTATGGTGGTAAAACATAAGGATGAACAGATACCAATTCCTAGGGTTGGATTTGCATACTGATTCACATTCACCTTTTACATATTTTATGTATATTATCTTATATATATTCTTTTGCTTTTTCTGACCTAAGAATTATAGAGGAAAGGAATTTCATTTCATATTGTATTGCACAGTACATAAAAGTATAGCATATATAATTTGGTGATGACATCAGCCTCCAGTAAAATGTAGTCAGCATGTTATTTAAGCACACTTGTTGCAAATAAAATTCAACCTTAACACTTTGCCATCTGTAAAAGTATTGTATTACATCTTGCTAAAATAAAAACTTCTTTATGTGTTAATGTAACAGTCACTCTGAACCAGTTGTTTTTTAGAATGATGCTTTGAGAGAAGTAATCACAGATTTAACACAAACAGCCAAAAGAAATGGAAGACATGCTTAGCACACCTCATAAAAAACAAGTTACATTTGCAGTGATTTAGGAGACAGACAACAGATTTGAAGATGTTAATAAGCATGGAGCACATCAAAATAAGAAGCCTGCCTTGTGTGAGAAGAAAATTAGAATATGGTATTAAAGAGAATTAAACTGAAATAGATAGATACATTAAATGTATACTGACAGATTTTGAAATACATGAGAAATTTGAAATTATACTATTTATCTTGGGCTACTGTGGCACCCTTACTGTGAATCAGTGTAATCTTCAGAGAAACAATTACATTAGGGAAAAAAAAAAATCTAAAAAAAGCATAGTGGCTGGGCTAACTGAACTCTCAGGTCCCTTAAGACCTTATAATATTAACTGCTATAGTACAATAAAAAGCATATAAATGCTTGAGTTGGATTGTGTTTGAATCTTGGTTCTGGCACTTTCTAGTTCTTTTATGATTGAGCAACTTATTTAATTTCCCTGAGTCTCAGTTTCCTAATCAATAAGATGGGTCTTAAAAATAAAATACTTTTCTTGAAGAGCTATTGAATGACTATGCAGTGCTTAGAAAGATCCAAAAACTTCCAGTAAAACATCAAACAAAAAAGGTCTCATCTAAGGATTAGGATTCAGAATAGCATCAGACTTCTCAGTAGCAACACTGAAAGATAAAAGATGGTAAAACAGGCATCCAAAATCATGAATAAAAATTAATTTCAATCAAGAATTTTGTACCTGGCCAATCTTTCAGTCAGCTATGAGTACATAATAAAGATACCTTCAAAAATGCAAGATATAAAAATTCCAATGAGGGGAGATAGGACTAACATGGTGAAGTAGAAAGGCTGAAGCTCACCTTCTCTCATGAAAGTGGCAAAATTACAACCAACTGTTGAAAAACCTTCAACAAAATAGACTGAAAACTATCAAAAAAGAAATCCTACTCTAAAAGCAAAGAGGAGGCAGATTGAGATGGTGGGAGGGGTGATTATGTGATATAAACAACCCTATACCTACCGGGTGGGCAGCCCACAGACTGGAAAGTAACTATATCACAGACCCTGGCCCATAGGAGTGAGAGTTCTGAGTCCCACATCAGGTTCCCACGTCTGAGGATCTGGCATTGGGAGGAGGAATCCCCAGAGCATTTGGTGTTGAGGGCCAGCAGGGCTTGTGTGTATCAGTCCACAAGCATGATGGAAATGGAGACTCTACTCTTAAAAGGTGTAGACAGGATTTCATGTGCACTGGGTCTCAGCGTAAAGCAGGAGATGCCATAGGAATCTGGGTCAGATCTGCCTGTGGCTCTTGGAGGATCTCTTGGGAAAAGAGAGGGCAAAAGTGGCTCACTGGGGGAAGGACATTGGAGGTAAAGGTCTCGGGAACAATCACCAGTGTGAACTTCTCTAGAGGTGGCTATTTTGGAAAAATCTGGCCCCACCCATCAGGGCTAAGAAGCCCAGGCCAAATAACAAACCAGATGGGAACACAGCACTTCCAATCAGCAAACAGGCTCCCTAAAGACCACCCCCTCCCCAGGCACATAGCTGCCTCTAACCTCAGTCAGAGACAAAGCCCCACCCACCAGAGGGATAAGAATCAGCTCTACCTACCAGTGGGCAGGCACCAGTCCCTCTAATCAGGAAGCCTGCAGCAAACCCCCATACCAACTTCAGCCACAAGAGGGGCAGACATCAGAAGCAACAGAGTCTACAACCCTATTGTCTGCAGAAAGGAGACCACACTAAAAATCTATTCAAAGTGAAAAGGCAGAGAATTACGACTCAGATAAAGGAACAAGAAAAAAATTTCAGAGAAGGAGCAGATTGATCTGGAGATTACCAACCTCCATGAAAAAGACTTTAGAATAATGATAGTAATGATGATTCAAGATCTTGGAAATAGGAGTTCTCATTGTGGTGCAGCGGAAATGAATCTGACTAGGAGCCATCAGGTTGCAGGTTTGATCCCTGGCCTCACTCAGTGGGTTAAGGATCTGGCCTTGCCATAAGCTGTGGTGTAGGTTGCAGATGCAGCTTGGATCCTGCATTGTTGTGGCTATAGTATAGACCAGAAGCTGTAGCTCTGATTCAACTTCTAGCCTAGAAACCTCCATATGCCACGGGTGCAGCCCTAAAAAGCAAAAAAAAAAAAAAAAAAAAAAAAAAAAATCTTGGAAATAAACTGGAAGCAAAGATTGAGAAATTACAAGAAACATTGAACAAAAAAACAGAAGATTTAAAGATTAAGCAAGCAGAGATGCAGAATAAAATAACTGAAATAAAGAATTCATTAGAAGGAGCCAACAACAGAATACAGGAGGCAGAAGAACAAATAAGGGAGGTGGAAATAACTGACATGGAACAGAAAAAAGAAACTCATTCTATGAGGCCACCATCACCCTGATACCAAAACCAGATAAAGATACCACATAAAAAAGAAAACTACAGGCCAATATCATTGGTGAACATAAATGCAAAAATCTTCAAAAAAATACTAGCAAACGAAATCCAGTAATACATTAAAAAGGATCATACACCATTATCAAGTGGGATTTATCCCAGAGATACAAGGATTTTTCAGTATCTGCAAATCAATCAGTGTGATAGACACATTAACAAACTGAAGAATAAAAACCATACGATCCTCTCAATACATGCAGAAAAAGCTTTTGACAAAATCCAACACCCATTTCTGATTAAAACCCTCCAGAAAGTGGGCAGAGAGGGAACCTATCTCAACATAATAAAGGCCATATATGACAAACCCACAACTAACATCATTCTCAATGGTGAAAAGTTGAAGGATTTCCTGCTAAGATCAGGAACAAGACAAGTACATCCACTCCCGCCACTACTATTCAACATAGTTTTGGAAGTACTACCCATGGCAATCAGAGGAGAAAAAGAAATAAAAGGAATCTAAATTGGAAAGGAAGAAGTAAAACTATCACTGTTTGCAGATGATATGATACTATATTTAGAAAATCCTCACGACACTATCAGAAAACTGTTAGAGCTTATAAATGAATTTGGTAAAGCTGCAGCATACAAAATTAATAAACAGAAATTGACTGCATTTCTATATACTAACGATGAAAGATCAGAAAGAGAATTCAGGAAAACAATCCTATTTACCATCGCATAAAGAAGAATAAAATACCTAGGAATAAACCTACCTAAAGAAACAAAAGAAAAAAAAAGGAGTTCTTGTCATGGCTCAGTGGTTAGCAAACCTGACTAGCATCCCTGAGGATGTGGGTTCGACTCCTGGCCTTGCTCAGTGGGTTGGGGATCCGGCATTGCTATGAGCTGTGGTGTAGGTCACAGATGTGGCTCAGATCCCATGTTGCTGTGGCTCTGGTGTAGGCCAGTAGCTACAGCTCTGACTGGACTCCTAGCCTGGGAACCCCCATATGTCGCAGATGTGGCCCTAAAAAGACCAAAAAAAAAAAAAAAAGAGAGAGAGAGAGAGAGACAAAAGACCTGCACTCTGAAAACTATAAGATGCTGATGAAAGAAATTAAAGTCGACACAAACAGATGGACAAATACACCATGCTATGAGATTGGAAGAATCAATATTGTCCCAAAATGACTATACTGCCCAAGGCGATCTACAGATTCAATTTAATCCCTATCAAATTATCAATGGCATTTTTCAAGAACTAGAACAAAATATTTTAAAGTTTGTTTGGGAGTTCCCATCAGGAGTGGCTCAGCAGTAACAAATCTGACTAGTATCCATAGGATGCAGATTCTATCCCTGGCCTTGCTCAGTGGGTTAAGGATTCAGCACTGCCATCAGCTGTGATGTAGGTCACAGATGTGGCTTGCATGTGGCATTGTTGTGGATCTGATTCAACCCTTAGCCTGGGAACCTGCATTTGCCATGGTGTGGCCCTAAAAAGATTAAAAAAAAAAAAAAGTTTGGAAGCACAAAAGACCCAAAATAGCCAAAGCCATCCTGAGAAAGAAAAATGGAACTAGAGGAATCAGGCTCCCTGACTTCATACTCTACAACAAAGCTACAGTCACAAAACAATATGATAGTGGCACAAAAACAGAATTATAGATCAGTGGAACAGGATAGACAAGCCCAGAGTTAAACCCACACACCTACAGCCAACTAATCTATGACCAAGGAGGTAAGAAAATACAACAGAAAAAAGTCCCTTCAAAAAGTGGCGCTGGGAAAACTGGACAGCTCCATGTAAAAGAATGAAATTAGAACATTCCCTAACACCATACACAAAAATAAACTCAAAATGTGATTAAAGACCTAAATATAAGACCAGATTCTACAAAGTTTTCAGAGGAAAACATAGGCTGTACACTCTTACATAAACCACAGCAGTATCTTTCAGATACACCTTCTAGAGCCATGACAATTAAAAGAAAAATAAACAAATGGGACCTAATTAAACACAAAAATTTTTGCACATCAAAGGAAACCCTAAACAAAACAAAACAACAACCCACATAATGGGAGAAAATATTTGCAAATGAAGTGACTGACAAGGGAGTTAATCTCCAAATTACATAATTACAAATATTCAATACCAAAGAAAAACAAACAACCCCATCAAAAAATGGGCAGAAGATATAAACAGACAACTCTCCAAAGAAGACATATGGATGGCCAAAAAACACATTAAAATATGTTCAATATCACTAATAACTAGAGAAATGAAAATCAAAACCACTATGAGGTACCACCTTACACCAGCCAGGATGGTCATCATCCAAAAAAAAAAAAAAAAAAAAAATCTAAAAACGATAAATGCTGGAGAGGGTGTTGAGAAAAGGTAACTCTCTTATACTGTCAATGGGAATGTAAATTGGTGCAACCACTATGGAAAATGGTGTGGAGATTCCTCAAAAAACTAAAAATAGAATTACCATATGATTCAGCAGTCCTACTCCTGGGCATCTATCCAGAGAAAACCATGACTTAAAAAGATACATATAACCCAGTGTTCACTGTAGCACTGTATACAATAGGCAAGACACAGAAGCAATCTAAATGTCCAACAACAGAGGAGTGGATAAAGAAGATGTATACATATATATATAAAATGGAATATTACTCAGCCATAAAAAGGAATGAAATAATGGCATTTTCAGCAACATAGATGGACCTAGAAGCTATCTTGCTATGTTAGTCAGACACTGAGAGGCAAACATCATGTTATCACTTCTATATCGAACCTAAAAAAAGGATACAATGAATTTACTTCCAGAATAGAAAATGACTCACAGACTTTGAAAAGCTTATGGTTACCAAAGGAGACAGGTTGGGAGGAGGGGTGGGCTGGGGGTTTGGGACGGAAATGTTGTAAAATTATGTTGTGACGATTGCTGTACAACTATAAGCATAGTAAAATTTATTGTATTAAAAAAAATTCCGGTGAGAGTTCCTACTGTGGTGCAGCAGGTTAAGAATCTGACTGCAGGAGTTCCCATTGTGGCTCAGTGGTTAACGAATCCGACTATGAACCATGAGGTTGTGGGTTCGATCCCTGGCCTTGCTCAGTGGGTTAAGGATCCAGTGTTGCTGTGATCTGTGGTGTAGGTTGCAGACGGCTCAGATCCCGCCTTGGTGTGGCTGTGGTGTAGGCCGGTGGCTACAGCTCCGATTGGACCCCTAGCCTGGGAACCTCCATGTGCCGCGGGAGCAGCCCTAAAAATGGCAAAAAAAAAAAAAAAAAAAAAAAAAGAATCTGACTGCAGAAAAGTTTAGTCTCAGCAAATCTCCTGCTACCACACTCACAAGAGAATGATGTACAACCCAGAAATCTATTTCATTAATATTTAGTGATAAGCATCATGATCATGTACCCTAGAACACTGTTTATTATCTGGCCATTGTATTCAATCCCTAATGGAAAATCTACATAAGAAAGATAATCATAATAAGAAAGTTGTTTTTTTGTAAATACAAATCCAAGTGAAGGAAGATATTCATGATGGCCAATATACTCATGTCCACTATCAGGATATAATAAAAAGAAAGCCTTTTGGGGGGGGGGAAGAGATAATGTATTCTTATTCAAAGTATTGTTCTGCACTTAATTGTTGCCCTCTCTGTTAAGTCATTCTTTCTATAACTGGATTAAACCTATGGCTTTACCTTTTTGGAGGGTTTTCAAAATGTCCTCAGTCATATACTTACAAGCTATCTTTTTAGAGTGAACTACCTCTATACTTCAATGATTATGTATGATTATTATTCTTTCATTCAAACAAACTGTATTTCTAATGAGGGCATCTCACCATAGCCCTGTGTGTATTGACTACGTATATACCCTGACAAACTGAATACAAGTAATAAGAATTATCCAACAGAATCATCACAAAACAAACCTGCATTTGGGAATATTCAGCGAATATTTTGTAGCAAGAAACAGAAACTAGCAGAAGTAAAGAGCTATTATTATGATAATAGATCTTATAGTATACAAGAAAAAGCTAAGCAAATTTCTGAATGGATAAGATCACTGAGGACCTCAGCAGCAAGAGGTCCTGAATCACTACCATAGGGTTCCACTATTTTGGGAACCCAGTTATACTACATGCTAGGATTTTACCCTTAATATGACTTAGTTACACTTCATATAAGCATTATTTTTCTGTTCCCCAATCTCTTTGGTTTTTGAACATGTACTTTCTAAAGGTGGAGTGTATGTATATATATATATATATATATATATATATCCTTGAGCAGTCACAACCCCTTTTGTAATCATATCACATACACACACACGCTAACCATTTAAATTCATCTGGCAAAAAAAAAAAAGTAGAACAAAATTTGGTATAATTTCAGGAAAGAGTAACTTTTGATAGGGATATTTTTTTTAAAATGTCAGATTAAAAAGCACTGTGTAGAAATACAAGGTCAATCCAATGTCCCTGTGTCGGATTGTTAAATTTGAACTATTCTTTACCAGTGATGCTATAACCACTAATCCCAGTCACCTTGACCCTTTGTATCATTAGTCACAGTGGGGACTGCTGTCGTGTGAATGGATCAATGCAAATCCACCCCATTACTGAAATACTATCCCAAATTGCATGCCCTATAGTAGGTAAGGGTTAACATCTTGATTTATAAGGAGTTAATTATAACCACCATTGAAACTAAAATCAAGAGCCGGAATTAAAACAAGTTTAAAGACAATCTAAAAATGTGGAAAGACTAGAGAATAGAGCAACTTGGAAAAGGGAAAACTAGTGTGAAGGAAAAGGTAGAAAGGAAAGCCACCATCCAGATAGAGGATAAAGGGAACAGGAAAATAGAGAAAAGAGAAATGAAATATTGCAGATGCACTGTACTTTGAAAAGTTGAGCTAACTTCATACAAACTATCACATTTTAAGGCTCTGTTTAAAAAGACAGCGATCTAGAAACCATTTTTGAGGATTCAATTTTCTTCACCACACAAATTGTAAATGTCTCTCTTTAAATAAGGGGGCTATATAGCTACACTGAATGACGTGAAACTTGTTTCAAATGAGGGACTAATATTTTCAAATTTATATATAATAGGCAGAGTTTCTTAATCTGGAATACATGGTCTCTCAAGTGATCCAGAGACAGAATTCTAGAGGATCTGTAAACGTGGATTGGAAATATTATATCTTTATTAACAGTCAACTAAAAATGAGCATTTCCTCCAATTATGAATGTAAATAATAAACCACAGTATTCTTAGGAACTTATTTATTTAATTAATTAATTTATTTGCTTTCTTAGGGCCATGCCTGCAGCATATGGAAGTTCCCAGGCTATGGGTTGAATCAGAGCTGAAGCTGCCAGCCATAGACACAGCCACAGCAACTCAGGATCCAAGCTGCGTCTGCAACCTACACCACAGCTCATGGCAACGCCAGATCCTTAACCCACTGAGCGAGGCCAGGGATCAAACCTGCATCCTCATGGATACATCTTAACCCGCTGAGCCACAACGGGAACTCCCAGGAACTCATATTTATGTCATATTATATAATTGTTGCAGATATAACAAGCTAACATTTAAGCTTATTACTTCTTTGAAATTACATTAGTTATTAGACCTGCTTCTGGATATTGTTATTGTGTCAATAAACAAAACATTTTTATTACTGTATCACAAATTTTTTTTCTTTTTAATATTTTGATAACTGTATTCCAATATAATTGGTTTCCTTTATACTACTATGTATTTTACATTAGGCATCTAAAGACATTATTGTGAGAAATATTTTCATGAGCTTCACTAGACTGCCAGAAATTCTATGGAATGAAATTTCAAGATTCCTGATTAAGGAGGCTCAAAATATCAGATAGTATTTTAAAGAAGAAAAAAAATAGCAAATAGTATCGAAGTATGTAAGTAAAAAGCAGAAGTACCTTGTTATCTTCACAGATTCCTATTACCCAGTTTGCTCTTTGGTGTGTATTCTTCCTCATGTTTTCTAATCATATTAAAAATATTATTAGATATTAAAATACCTATTATAGACATTAAAAATTTCTTATAGAGCCTTAAAAAATGTAAAAACAGAATAAGAATGTACAAAATGTCCTACAACATGGTTTTTAAATTTAACAGTAGATTGTGGATATTTCTCCATATCACTACATGTAAATTTACCTCATTTTATTGGCCACACCCATGGCATGCAGAAGGTCCTGGGCCAGCAACTAAACCTGCGCCACAGCAGTAATCAGAGCCACAGCAGTGATAATGCCAGGTCCTTAACCCGCTAAGCCACCAGAGAACTTGTATGTCATTTTTTAAAAAAATTGTGTCAGTATTTCATGCTATTGTTATACCACAAATTATTTAATTGGTCTTCTATTAATGAGTATTTAGATCTATTCAAACAAATTGCAGTGAACATCCTATTCACAGAAGTGGTACTGAAAATTTTTAATAATCCTTATGTCATGGACAATGACCAATAAAAATAGAACACAATTTTAGTGGTAGATGGAGGTTTCAGTGATCCCATGCAAGACTAGGCATTAATTCTTTATTTCTGGGTCACAAAGAAGTCCATGGCAGAGGGTAAGGTGGCTGAGGCATTGGATGAAGAACTCAACTCAAGGTGCAGCAACCATTTTAACAACCTGCATTGCTATAACATTGCCTTCTGGTTGAATGTAAATTATGATTGCACATATATCAACATTTCTGTCAGTCCATCCATTAATAGCTACAGTGCAGTTGCTAGATCAATGGAAATTTATATTTATATTCAGATAAACAATGCCAAATTGCCTTTCAAAAAGTTCTGTAATTTTTCTAAGAAAATTTCACAAAAAATATCATTTTTCATCTTTGTCTACATTCACAAAGAAACTTTAATACTTAATATTATCAAATTACAATCCTTGCTTAACACCTATTTATAGAAATTTGTATCACTCTCCTTTATTTAACATTTTTAAAAATTGACTGAGATTCACTGTCTTTTCATAGGTTTGTATGATTAGTGTTTCATTTTTCTGAGGCCTGCCACTTTGAGTCCTTTGTGCATTCTGATATTAAGGGTTTTTTTGCTCTTCAAATTGAGTTAAAAAATGTGTATTAAGAAAATTAGTTCTTTTTTCTAACATATTTGTCACATTAATTTTTTCAGTTTATATCTTTTGGCTTTACTGATCTTTTTAAATAGAGAGAAAATTTTCATTTCTCTGTAGTCAAAATTATCAGTCTTTTCCTTCTGAATTCTGTGTCTTGAGTCACTTTTTAAAAGCCTTTCCCATTCCAATTTTATTAAAAACAGTCATTTGAGTTTTTTAAAACTACTTTTATGGCTTTAGTTTAAATTGTTTTGATCCATCTGGAATTTATTTTAGTATAATGAGTGAGGTAGGACTCTAGCTTAATTATTTTCCAAATGGCTAGCCAGTCATCCCAACACTACTTATTGACTAATCAGTCTTACTCCCCAAGATTATATTAAATTCTCAAATGCACTTACATCCATTTTTAGACTTTCTGATCTGTTCCATTGATATTTTTATTCCTTTTCTAGTGTCATACTATTTTAATTACTTTAACTTTATATTTCAGCCTTTACCCGGGATGTCACACTTTGGTACTCTGTCAGATTTATCTCAGTAATTTGATGCATCCAATCATCTGCCATAAAATCTTCTGAATTGCTTTTTTACATTTCAAAAAACTACTTGCTAACTGGAATCAGGGTGAATTCATAAATTAAATTAGAGATAATTGATATTACAATAATAAATTTTTCTGTAAAAGAAAATTTTATGTCTTCCCATATATAGACATCTTCAGGAGAATTTTATTTTTTTTTTTAGAGCTTATTTCTAGTTTTTTGATTGTCAATTCAATTGCAGACTGGATTTTTTCTTTTCTTTTCTTTTTTCCACTTAGGGCCACACCCATAGCATATGGAAGTTCCCAGGCTAGGGGTTAAATCATAGTTGCAGCAGTCAGCCTACACTACAGCCGCAGCAACACCAGATCCAAGCCAAGTCTGCAACCTACACTGCAGCTCACAGCTACACCGGATCCTTAACCCACTGGGCAAGGCCAGGGACTGAATCTGCATCCTCATGGATCCTCAGGTTCTTAACCTGCCGAACCACAATGGGAAATGTGGATCTTTTCTTTCCATATAATCTCAAACTAATTTTTTGGTTGTTGGGAAAGTTAATTAATTAATTAATATTATTATTAAATTATTTATTTATATATAATATATATTTATTTGTGTGTGTGTATATATATATATTTTGTCTATATGCCCATGGCATATGGAAGTTCCCAAGCCAGGGATCAAACCTGTGCCACAGTTGCAGCAACACCAGATCTTTAACCTGCTGAACCACAGGGGAACTTATGTGATTTTATTTATTTATTTATTTATACTTTATTTATTTATTTATTTATTTATTTATTTATTTTTGGCCAAGCTCAAGGCATGTGAAAGTTCCCAGGCCAGGGATCTAAACCAGCAACGACCAGAGACATAGCAGTGACAATGCTAGATCCTTAACCTACTGAACCACCAAGGAAATCCAATGATTTACTTTTTTAAACTAGTATGCTTACTGAGTTCTAATTTTTCCCATTATTTACTTGCTTTTGTTGGGTTTTCTAAACAACCACAATACCACTTGCAAATATTTTCTCTTCTCTTACACTATCTGTAGTTTTTATTTAGTTTTCTCCTCTAATTTCATTTTTAAAACAGGAAAAGCATCCACACAATAGGAAATAGATGGGGAATTTCTCCAGAGACAAAGCTTTGTCAAGATCCTTGGGTAAAATAAAGTCTAAGGATACCTATTCCTGTTCAAGCAAGGTACTTTTGAATATAGTCTTTACTGTGTAAATAATCCTTGGTCATATTTTTAAGTTCAGTGCATACCTCCTGCCCTATAATTGCTCTAATAATTTTAAAATAAAAACCTGATTTCTGTGGACAGTTATAAATAACCAAAATGGAAGTTGTTCACACCATGCTTTCAGAATGCACTTGTTTAGCTTTACTTTGCCAATAACTTAAACCATATGGAAAGTGCAAATTCTCCTCCACAAACACACTCTACAAGTGGCATACACAATAAATGATAGCGTTTGACAAGTTTGTACCAGTTTATTTCTTTTCAGAGACAGAAAAGCCAGTTGTTACAATCAGGGTAAAGTGAAAAAACATGTACCTTACCAAATCCAAGAATTATTATTATTTTTTTGCCTGTGTTAAATCATATTTATACAATAGCAGCTTTGCTAGACAGGTTGCGATATAGCCACTCCTATTCCCTCTGCTCCCATTCCAGAAGCTGAGGGATCAGTGACATAGTGGTGATGAAGTTAATATTAAATATCATTTGGTGATGAGGTTGATAACTTTTAGGAGCATGAAGCTGAAGACACTGATGGACTTCCAGATGTTCTGACCAGTTGTTCTGAAAATCAACTTGAGAAACTAAAGGCTGAGTTTCACTGCACGTTAAAATCAACAACTCAGGCTTGTCAGCTGAGATGCTATAGGTCAGATATAGAGACAAGACATGAAAAGGAGTAATATACAGAAACTAATTTCTCAAACCACTGCCTCCCTCTCCCCTTTCTCTAATAGTGAAGGGAGTGGAAGTAAAAGTACTTAAGGATACTCAGATTTGAACTGTGAACTTTTTTTTTTTTTTTGCATGGGATAAAAGTAACCCCTCTGTTGTTCTTATGTGTACCCTGGTTCTTTTCCCATATATTGAACACTTGGGCCTGTAGCATGAGCACAGAGATAGGTAAGACGTTGAAAGTGATGCATGTTAGAGGTTAAATAAAACCAACTTATGATTGCTTGAAAGTCAAGGAGTTCTCCAGCTAGTTAATTCTACTATCTTTCCAGGTGAACACAAGTGGCTCTTACCTACACTCACTGTGGAATTGTATTTTCCCACTTTGAGGGAAGAGTTAAATTGATGATTTGATAATATTTAATATTTTAAATTTATTTCTCTTGAAGATTTAATTCTCTTTGAGGGTGCTAATCTAAATAACTTATGAAAAATTCTGATTAATTTTGGTGACATTGTCAATGATCACAATCCAGGTTTAGGGGATCTTGAAACCAATGAGAAACAGAAAGCTTTTCATAAGAACCAGGAGCATAAGAAGAGAAAAGAGACAGAGAGGAGAAAGGACAATTTAACAGTCTATACTTTGAGTGTTGAAAAGGTAAAGTTAAAGTAAGATAAGCAATGCTGTAGTCTGAGATGGTGCTGCATAGGCAGTTATGTACACTGTGGCTATTAAGCTACAGTTGAGTGCCAAGTTCTAAAAAAATTGAAACCAGATAGATTCTTCATTACAGTGATGTTCAATTTGTTCAGCTAATCAAGCAGCCATAACGTTTGCTTTTCTGGGTCCTTCTATCCCCAAATAGTTACACATTAACACCATTATATGGCCAGGAACAATTTTATTATCAGAAACCAGGACGGTATTACAGGTGTAAGAGTTTCTAAATCTCAAAAATAATAGTACATAAAATTTAAAATAAAATTATGCATTTGGGAGGATGATTTTATCTACCCCCCTTACCCAATGTAATATAAAGGATGAGTTTTACTACTTGAGTAATAATTCTAAATTTAATTATTTTGTGTCGAATGATTTTGATATTTGCCAAAAGATAAAGGCAGACATCAAAACTTTAAGAAAGTGTTCTAGAAAAACTTAATCTTGAGAAACTTCGTTCACTAAATTACATTCACTGGGATTTGGATAAAGAAAGAAAAGTTGAGATAGAAACAGTCTTTCTTCGTGTGTGTGTGTTTAAAGACATGCCCCGTAACTATTCTTTGTATTTAGGGTGTCCTTTTTTTCCCTAGTAAAATATCGAAGTAGAAATAAAATCCCTCTATAATTTCTTAGGCAATTAAAAATTTTATGTTAGTTATGCTGATGAAAATCACTCCCATTTTGTAAGTACTGAGTTGCCTCTTCAGTGAATTAATAAGGACTTTTTTCAGTAGTAAGAAATGGAATCATAAACTAAATGAGACCAAGGCTCTGGACTGGCAGACTCGGGACAGTAATTGATTACACAGCATCTTATTTTGAAAGCGGGATTCTGAGATGCCTGGTCTTTTCTGCCCATTTGGCTGTGGGAACATTGGAAAGCCAGGCCTTCTCTCCTCCAGGAAGGATGTTGGAGGAGCCTCTTTAGGAGAAATGGCTGTTCTCAAAGACACCTAAATATCTAAAGATTCTGAAGTTGGAAGAAGAGCTCTCCATCAGGTGGCCATGAGCCAGCGAGACTAGACTCAGCACAGAGGACAAGAAACAAACAGGCTTTTGAAAAGACCTTGGCCTTTTCTTCCCCCATCAGGAGTACACAGAGGAGGCTCTGGTGTCAGCCCAGGAGAGAAAGAACAATTTATTGGTCACTAATTCAGAGCCAACAACAGCATCCTGCGAAAGACCATCCCAACTTTATAATGTGTGGACAGAAATGCAAGGGAACATGGGAAATTGAACATAATTGACAGAGACAAGATTCTGGAGTAGAAGGACTCACGATCACCTTCTCTCACAAAAACACCATAATTACAACTAATCATTGAACAACCATCAACAAAATAGACTGGATGCTACCAAAAAAGATATCCTATATCCAAAGACAAAGAACAAGTCTCATCAAGATGGCAGGAGGGGTGCTTTCATGATATAAGTAATCCCATAACTGCCCGGTGGGTGACCCACAGACTGGAAAATAACTACATTGCAGAGGCTCTCCCACAGGAGAGTTTGGAGCTCCATGTTGGGTTCCCACGCCTGGGGGTCTGGCATTGGGAGGAGGGGTCCTGGAGCATTTGGCATTGAAGGCTAGTGAGGCTTAAGTGCAGGAGCTCCACAGGACTAGGGGAGACAGAAACTTCACTCTAGGAGGGCACACAGGGTTTCATGTGCACTGGATCACAGGGCAAAGCAGGGAATCTATAAGAATCTGGATCAAGCCCATCAGGAGGTTTCAGAGGGTCTCCTGGAAGAGCAGAGGTGGCTGTGGCTCACTGTGGGGGCAGGACATTAGAGGTGGAGGTCCCAGGAATAATCATCAGTGTGACCTCCCCTGAGGCTGCCATTTTGGAAAAATTTGGCCCCACCCATCAGGGCTGAGAAGCCCCAGGCCAGACGACAAAATGTGTGCAAACACAGCTCCACACATCAGCAAATAGGCTGCCCCTTATCACACCCTGAGACAAAGCCCCACCCACCAGAGGGGTAAGAATCAGCTCCACCTACCAGTGGGTAGGCACCAGTCCTCCCCATCAGGAAGTCTATAACAAGCCCCTGCATCAATCAACTTCACCCACAAAGAGGCAGACACCAGAAGAAAGAGAGGCTACAACCCTCTAGCCTGCAGAAAGGAGACCACACAAAAAGCTCTACAAAATGAAAAGTCAGAGAAACATGAGTCAGATGAAGGAACAAGACAAAACCCCAGAAGAACAGCTAAGTGAAGTGGAGATAGGAAACCTGTCTGAAAAAAGACTTTAGAGTAATACTGAAATTGGGAGAAAATCAACAAAATGTCCTAGCCAAATGTCTGACAATTATCCTTCATGCTCAGATCTTCACATTAGTGTCTAAGTTCTCTACCCTTCCATCTAAACAGATAATCATGATTACTGGACATTTCGGAAGAGATATTAACATGGAACATAAAAAAGAAAAAGATGTTAAAGCAGCACTTTGGAGGTAACAGAGGTTGTGTAATAAGAAAACTTGACAATCATTAATATCCTCAAAGGATTAAGAAGATAGTGGTACAATGAGACAAGCAAGAGCCCTTGGAAGTTAAAAATATGAAAGCAGAAAAAAAAATATGTGGAAGATACAGTTGAGAAAAGATCCCCAAGAGTGTAGCAAAAACACATTGGTAGGTGGGGAGAAAAAGAATAAACAACAGTCTAGGAGATCAAAAACAATTTTATGACATTTATGATATGCATACAGGCATTCCACATAATTTACTACTCATAAGAACCTATGATGTAGGTCTTTTTTTTTTTATTTCCATTATCCAGGTAGAAAACTGAGACATAAAAAAATTGTCACACTACTACTAAGTACAAAGTCTAGGATTCAATTTCAGACCCCGGGGATTTTATCACTTAGCCTTTCCTAAGTTCGCAAAAGAGAGAACAGGAAAACAGAAAGGAAGAAAACATCTTTCCCAGAAGAAAAGAGCTGTAAGTCACCAAGCACAACAAATGAAGAGACATCCAGACCAAGGCAAACATCAGTGAGATTCAGGAAATGAGGGACAAAAGAAAGATCCAAAAATCTCCAAAGACAAAAAAACAGATCACAAACAAAAGAGCAGGAATCAGAAAGGCTTTGGAATTTTTATATAAATATTGAGAGGTAGACAATGGAGCAATGCTGGCAAAATTCTGAGAGAATATGACTTTAAATGGAGAATTATATTATTATATAAACTACTAACACAGTGAGAATGAAATAAAGATATTTTTAGGCACGCAAGGTCTCAAAAAATATCCTCTCCTGTACCATAAGCTGTTGGAGAAAAGCTTTATGAGAGTGAAGAAAAATGAGGAGATTTGGAAAGAGATGAGGAGAAGGAAGCCAGGTCCAGGGATGTAAATGGTCCAGGTAAGAGTAGGTCAGAGGCTCCAGGAGTCATTTTTTTTTTCAAGGAGATAAAATTAATAGAATATGTGATGTATCTGAACTCAAGGGGAGATTCAGACAACTGGCAGGGAGTTCAAGGTTTGAATTTAAATATGATAAATACATTAAAATTTGTTTAATTTTAAAATGAGACAATAGTAACCTCTAGGAAAAAATGTAAGGATTAGTAGTAAAGACAAAGAAATCACAGTCTTTTCAATGGTATGTGTGTAGCACTTACCAAGTTATGCTAATGTGAATTCTGAACAGCAATCTAGCTAAAATTGTGCTTTAACCAGAATGAAAGGATAAGTGATGGCAGGCAACTGCATATATGATGGGATGGGTAGAGGAAAGAGAGCATCACCTACTGACATTCCCAGTAGGATGTCAGTAGGTGATGCTTAATAACGAAAAAAGCATAAGAAGCATCATAACCATGTGTTTTCAGAGATATGGAAGTAAATAACAAATGTATTCTCTAAAAGTACTGATTTGGGGGAGTTTTTTTGGTCACGCCCACAACATGCAGAAATTCCTGGGCCACGGATTGAACCCTCACCACAGCAGTACCCAGAAGGGCAGCAGTGACAATGCCGGATCCTAAACTGCTGAGCCACCAGGGAACTCCAATACTGTTTTTTATAATAAATATTCCATGGTCTTTGTAGAATAATTTAGCTCTTTAATTATGCACATAAATAACTGATAAAAAGACAAAATTCTTTCCTTTTTTGACTATTAGAATTTTATTGTGACTAAATTTATCTGGAGTGTAAAGTCTTCTTACATCGTTTAATTAAGAGCATTTACATGCAGCAATTCATAAGCAGAATACACACTGCTGTTATACATAAAATATTTAAAAATTTTTCATATTGTAAAATCCCATTAAATCATCTTTAAAGTCCTTTTAAAATCATCTCTTTTAATGCATTCTGTATCCTTATGGAGCTAGATATTTTCTCCAATTAATTTTTTTATCTTTTTAAAAATTTTTATTTTTGGCCACACTCTTGGCATGTAGAAGTTCCAGGGCCAGGGGTCGAACCCATGCCACAGTGGTGACAATGCCAGATCTCTAAGCTGCTAGGCCACCAGGGAACTCCTACCCCAATTTAAAATGAAGTTACAGAGACTAGGAAAAAATTTTTAAAGTGCCCAAGATTCCTTAGGAATTTGGAGAGACTAACAAGATTAGAACATAACATCCTCATCCTCTATCATCATGCCACAAAATCATGTTGAATTTTCCCAAATATTTTAAAAATAATAAACAAAAAATCCAAATAATTTGAGAGTACCAAAAGGAAAAAAAGAAGGAATGATGTTGCCACTGTTGTAAACTAATTGTGCGTATCTGACAAAGACTCATGAATTCCTGTCAGATACAAAGTAGAAAAATCAGTTTCCTCCAAAGCTGTGAGAATCCAGTAGAAAAAGACTATGACGAATAGATACAAATAGCAGAATGAGTGATAAGATTCAGTATATAATATGGGTGAGTATGGTTCATGGCTAATTACAGTACATCTTTGAAATCAATAAAGGGTAGATAAAGCTAAACACCCACACATAAACCAAAATTTCACTCCAATTATTTTCAATTAGTGGGACTGATTGTCTCTGTTTTTGATTGGATGGGACCTCAGCTCACCCTTTTAGATCAAAATAGCATTAAATCTGGTTTACATGAAAACTTTCCTCTTCAACAAAATATTAAAAGAACAGAAATAAGTGAGTAAATATAGATTTGGCTTCAGGTTTCTCTTCTACAGTTGGGATAATAAAAGTACCCCATCTTACAAGGTTGTCGTGAAGGTTAAAGACAATAATACGGGGGTGGGGGGAAGCAATTTGCATAGTGCTCTAAACCATTTTAAAGGTAAACTCTTAATTTCAATGCTTCTGCTTAGTTCTCCATAAAGGTCTTCTATTTAGGAGAATACCTTAATATTTTTAAGTAATGGCAGAGTCCTTAGGCATAATCTGAAAGGAGAAACTTGAAGAAAATTGAAGGATGAAAAAAAGAAGAAAAATTGCTTTGCATAATGTACTAACTGGAATTTTCAATTAGTTTGGCAAGGGGGTACAGGCTGCAGGTTTGGGGGTTCTGGATGGAGAGAAGAGGTCTATAGTAGAAGAGCAAAGACAGAAATACCCTGAGACAGGAGATAGCACAGTTTAAAACAATCGTCTAATGATTAATTTTATCTTTTCTTTTTCTATGTTGGGCATAATTTCTCCTTCCTGAATGTATTGCTTAATAAAAACCTGCTATTCACCCAACAATCTTTTGTTAATGGAGCTTTGGGAAATGAACAGGGAGTTAAGGATACAGACAAAAAAGGCCACAGAGACAAGCCAGTGAGTGGAGACTGGGCCTGGGAGTGAGAGATGACTGTATCCTGCAAGCCTCTCCCATGCCCATAATCTTGTAAGAAACACCTGGGAATCGGGATGGGGCTGGGGGTGTCTCCAGAGTAGGGAGCTGAAAAATTTGTTAAGATTATCCTAGATGGCTGGTGAATTTGGGCTTTTCAGACATCAGCTGTTCTTTTACCTTTAGCTAAAAATAACTTAAAACCCAAATTACTATGACAGATGACAGCTAGCCACAGTGGTTCCCTAAACAATGACACCATGATGAGTAAGTTTTGATGAGGTAGAGGGAATGGATAAAAACGTTTAGAATGTTTAATATTTATAAAATTGTTTTACAACATTAGCTCAAGCAATTATCACAAAAACTCTGAGATGGTAGAACTCTTTTTTTAATGAGAACAGTAGACAGCTATGTTAAGGAACTTGCCCAATGTACCACAGATTTTCCATTACACTACAAAGAAATCCAAACCTTAGCGGGAAAGAGAGAAGACAAATTTTACCTATTTCAAATTTTGCCCAAATCCCTTCTGGATAGATAAAATTCACATTAAAAATTGATTATATGCTTAGTCTTACTGTAGCTGCCATTCTGAGATAGTAATGAGTTGTGGTTTTGGTACTCCAGGATGTTTTTAAATTTTTTCCAAAAATTAATATATATTCTAAAAGAAGTTACTATAAAACAAAGCATGCCATTCACCACCCAATTCTACAAGGATTCAATTATTGGCTATGCAGTTACTGTATTCAGGATGAAGAACAGGATGAGGGAGTTCCCTGGTGGCCTAGTGGTTAGGACCTAGTGCTTTCACCACTGTGGCCCAGGTTCAATCCCCTGAGAACTGAGATCCCACACCAAGCTACAGCATGCTGTGCAAACCCCCCCCCCCAAATCACACAAAAACCCCAGGTTGAGGCACTCTGAGCTTTGGGAAAATAGGCAAAACAGGCCCTCAGATATAAATATATATGTATATGTATATTTAAGGAAAAATTTTATGAACCCAGATTCTTGCTTCTTCTCAGAAAAGCACTAAAATTATTAACTGAGATATCCACTCCTTGTGACTATCACTAACTCTCTACCAAGATGTATGTTGGATTGTATATACTCCTTAGCCAAAAATCACATATATACTGGCTTCCCCTGCACCTGTTCAGAAAAGTTCCTCAGAGCTGATAGGGTGTCTCCTGGGATACGGTCCTAAGACATTGGATAAAACTAAACTCACAGCTCTTTCTTTGTGCATTTTTTCCCAGTCAACATTACCATTGAGCATGATCATTTTATTAATATTTTTATAAGGAGACACATTCCTTTCCATCTTGTTTCTCTCTACCATCTTTTAATAAAAGAAAACAAATTATTTTTATAAGCCCAGTTCATTTAAGCTAAAATGAAATAAAAGCTAGTCTGGAATACATCATCTTATTATCAAAGTACTGATGGAAGTATGGGGTCTAAATACAAGAATGAAGCAGGAAATTAATGCATTTGAAAAGCAAATACTCTGCAGAAAGCCAAAAGAAACTGAACTTAGCAAAGGAATCATTAAAGAGAAGAGACAACTACAGTTTAAAATTTTATGTTCATGATAGAAAAATATTAGCTACTGTATTCAAAAAACTATTCATGAATGAGAGCCCAGTATGTGGCTCTGTATCATGTCTTTAAATTATGGTTTTCTTATAATTACCCATTAGAAGCACATAGAGAATCAGTTTTTGTACTGTATTTCTATTTCCCAAGTATGCAATTACCCCCCTCTCCCCTGCCCCATTGGTGATGGTTGCTATCCACACGCTAGGTGTTGAAAAAGCCAATTTTCCCTTGCTTCCTAGTTTCTAGTCATAAGCAAAATGAAACTCCATTGATTGAACACTGGTGGTGGTAGTTTTAGTGTCTCGCCCTGTTGTCAGTCTTTTCACTAAATTGTATTTGAAATTACATAGGATCATTTGGCGTTAATGGCTTTTTTGCTTACATGGTGAATGTGTGAAAGATTCTCTTTGCTTGTGCTTTACTGTGATTTAGGGCTATTGAATACAAGGCACTATTCTTGGATTCAATGGCACTAAAATCATGTCAATAATTACGTAACAACAGAGCCAAAAATCTGTATAATCACAGCATCGTATTAACAACAATGCAGAACAAAGACTAAGTAACTAGGAATACTTTGTGATTCTTCCATTAGATTTCATTATCTGAGAATATTGTTCTTTGATAGTTTCACCTATAATCATTTCTTTTACCTGAATTAAAATACAAGCAATTTTTTAAAGTCGATCTTTAAAAGTCTCAAAATAGCAATTTCATCAAACAAGACTGCTGGAGTATAAACACCTAATTCTACCACTTGCCACAGATATCTTTAACCTTTTTGTTTAAACTTTTTTTTCATTTTTTAAAGTTTTAGTGTAGTTGACTTACAATGTTTTGATAATTTCTGCTGTATAACAAGGTGATTCAGTTATACATATATGCACATCCATTCTTTTGAAGATTCTTTTCCAATATAGATCATCACAGAATATTGGGTAGAGGTCCCTATGCAGCACAGCAGATCCCCATTGGCCATTCCATATACCATAGTGTGCATATGCCAATACCAAACCTTCAGTCCATTCCTCCCCTGTACCTGTTCCCTTTGGTAACCACAAGTTTTTTTCAAAGTTTGGGAGTCTGGCAGTTCCCATGGTGGCTCACTGGAAATGAACCTGACTAATATCCATGAGGATATGGGTTCAATCCCTGGCCTTGCTCAATGGGTTAAGGATCTGGTGTTGCCGTGAGCTGTGGTGCAGGTTGCAGACATGGCTAGGATCTGGCATTGCTGTGGCTGTGGCACAGGCCAGCAGGTGCAGCTTTAACTGGACCCTTAGCCTGGGAACTTTCATATGCCACAGGCATACCCTAAAAAGCTAAGAAAGAAAGGTCCATGAGTCTGTTTCTGTTCCACAAATAAGTTCATTTGTATCCTTTTTTTTTTTTTTTAAGTATCTCACAATTGATAAATGAAAGTAATGACAGTAAACCTTATAGGATTATTCTGAGTTATAAGGGAGAACTTGAATGGTAAAAATAGGGCTCGACATCCAGTGACTCTATCAACATTTGTTATTTATTATTTCTGGATTTTTTTAGCATGATTATTCACACTGAATGTATTAGTTAAAATATTTTTAGGATTTCTCATTGTGGCACAGTGGGTTAAGAATCCTACTACGATGGCTACCGCAGTGGAATAAAGGAGCGGCATTGCTGCAGCTGCAGTTTGGATTCAGTCCCTAGCCCAGGAATTTCCATATGCCTTGGGTGTGGCCATAAAAAACAAAGAAACAATGTTTTTAGTTTTAAGTTTTAGGCCAAGTTAGAGTGGCCTTACACAGAAGTTTGTTTTCTCATTAAGAAATCTGTAGTTTAGGTAGTTCCCTTAGAGGCTGAACAATGTCAGGGTGGTGTTAGTCAATATTTCTGGAATTTTTTTGGTTTCTATGTGCTAAATCCCTATTCGTGTCTCAAGCTTGTTACATCATTACATATGAGTATTCAGAGCAGGAAGGAATGGGACAGGTAGAAAAGAGATGTTTTTCCCCCCAAGTAGATTCTCTTTATGTCTCATTGTCCTGAAATGGATTGTATGTTCACTTGCAGGCGAATAAAGAATGAGATTCCTATGACTGATAGAAACTAATAAGAAATTATCCCCTGGGCCCAGTGCTGGGCAATTGTTACTCAAAGAAAATTACAGGTTTGTTTGCAGGGCAGAAGAGTGGGAAGGCATTGACAAGACAAGTGATAGGGTGACCAAGTGTTTCATTCCAAGGCTCCTTTGTGATAAAGCTTGACTAACAACATCGAGCTGAATTATTACCAGTCTGTTAGTTCTTTGTCATTTCAATAAAGAGCAAAAGGAGGTCAGGACTTATTGTTCGGTTTTTCTTCTAAACAAGAGAATAAAGAATAGGTCTATACAATTGTATAAGGAAATTTAGGGTGTTGACAGGGTCCTTTTCCTCAGCAGGGGTTTGTTCATTTTTCCCTGAATGATCCAGGTTAACATTTCCATTCCTAACTATGTTCTATATGTTTATCCATAATCTCTCAAAATAGGTACAGACATATTTTTTTGTTTGTTACATCTGTATTTTAAAAAATAGGTTGGCCAACAATCCTTGTCTGGTATGAATTATCCGAGAGAAAAAAAAATTCTAATCATGTAAAATATCTTCCAGCCCTCTCATTTTTTGAAGTTTTATCTACAGCTGATCACCAAAGAATTACTCACCAATGATTGCCAAATGGATCTAAAAATGGTATATAAACCCAAGAATGAGAAAACATACTAATTTGGAAGTAATGCAGTCGGTCAATGAGGACTTAGTTCTTTAAAATTTCAAAGAATTTGATTACTTTTCATTGTTAATAACAGCCAAAAATAAAAATTTCTATTCACAGAGTAAAAATTAGTTGTTAGGTTCATGCTTAGGTTTTATACTTATTTTCCATTAGGCAGGAGTTTTACATCAGTATTCTTCATTTTCTTTTACTCACTGAGGTGCTTGGTATAACACACTCCCAATTTGTTGTGGATGTCCCTTTACACCAATTGTTTCTAAGGTATCATAACAGCTGTCAGTGATACAAATATTCATGAGAACACCATATGATCACTGGTTCATTATTATCCCCATTTGGCTGTTCCAACCCCATGCAGTTAATACTATATTACAGTATGTTACTATATGAATCTGGTCCAAAGACACATGAATACTGCGATAAAGAATTGAAAAATAATCTGTCCACACAGAAACATAATCAAGAATGATTTTCTGATTGGAAAGCTTGTAAATTAAGACGCATGATTTATTCCCATAAAAGGGTTCACAAATGATTTCTATAACGTAAAGACTTTTCAGCACTTTTGAGGTTTTAATACCTGCAATTTTTGTCCAAATGATACAAGGACCTAACTCTTCAATGGACTGCGTAACCTATAAGAAGAAGCAATATCATTCACTCACAGAGAATATGTTGATAAGAAAATATATGGACTAGACATCTAGGCAATGGTTTCCTTTAAAAATATATTGAGTTCAAAACACTCTGCTAAAAATTAAACCAAAAATCTATGGATAAATAACCTTTAATCCAAGGCTTCACTTCTGATGAGGAGAGAATAGAAAAAAAACCATCATGGCCATCAGCCCTGAGAGGTGTGGTGGCTGTATTCAGAGACTGTGATCTGTGGTCTCCTAGCTTTAATTGGCCTCCTGGGGTATGTAAAAGGCTATGTGTTTGTCACACTCATAGAGATCTTGGCACAAACTATTTACAGCTGTTTGGAGCCTTAACATACAATAGAAAGGCCTGCTGGGTCTGGCATTTACTGACACATCCTTGGAATCAATGGAAAAGTCTGGCTTCTCTTTTGAGGTTCTCCCAGTGAAGGATTTGCAGACTGTAAAGTATACAAGAAGCTAAGAATCATCCTCAGCACAGCCAAAGCTCTTCTCTGTAGGGCTCCAGGGAGTCTGGTTAGTACACTTTTTCTGCAGAGCCCTGGAACATTTTCACCTTCTCCACATGAATAATGTCTTCCACAATAAAAGACTTGAAAATATTTTGCCTACATTTGCCACACAAATAGATTATGAAAGAAGATCCCACAGCAGAAGTGGTGGCAGACTAGTAGCCTGTAGGCAGAATCCAACGCACAGGCATTTTTTTCCCCCTTGGTTTGGATCCTCATAGTGTTTCATTTTACTTTGTTTAGTTAATTGGAATTGGTTGCCAACTTTTAAACATCAGGACATTTCACATTTAAAAAAAATTTCAGATTATTCATTTCTCTGGAAAAGTCATATATGGCAACACAAGGTCTGAGTTCTTGCTTGGCAAGTTGGTAGTAGCTGCCCTCTTTGGAGAGGAAATGGGTTTTAAAATACCAGAGCCCCTCCGAAAGGACTCCTTCCTGCATTTACAGGGCCCCACTGGCACTACTAGGTGCTAGAATTAACAGCCACTATACAAAGTATATGCCTTTAAAATACAAATTACAAACATAAAGAACTATTAGGAATAATATGTTGACCAAAAAACATGCACAACCTAAAAATTGAGAATTATGTTTTATTTTGTAGACTTTCTGAGGACATCAAGCCTGGGAGACAGCTTCTCAGATAGCTCTGAGGGACTGCTCTGAAGAGGTAAGACATAAGACAGGATATTTAGGGGGTTTGCAACAAAGACCAGGTAGTGGGGACATCAAATGATTACCATTAATTAAAGAAAATCATATATCTCAAATTAATGAATTGGCACTTTTCTATGTATGGGAAGATGCAAGAGTCTGGGCTCACTAAAATCATTCCTTTGATATGCACCTTATCTCTCTAGGGTAGGTATCCTGTCTTTTTCCATCCTTAGGGTGCACCATTGGGTGTGGTTTCAGTTGCTGAGGAGTTGGTAGCTGGCAGCCTGTTTGACTTCATTGTGAGTTCCTAAGTTCTCTCAGGGCTCACCTTTGGGGGCTGCTGTAGTGGCTTTAGGTCTGCAACATCCTTTGTTTACTGATAAGGATGGCAAAAATTTCCATTAACAAATACTGCACACAACCTAACCATCTCTTTGCCTGCTTAAGCAACATTTTCCTATTTTGATCAAGATTTTTTTTTTTCTTTTTATGGCTGCATCGGTGGCATATGGAAGTTCCGGTCTAGGAGTCAAATTGGAGCTGCAGCTGAGGCCTATGCCACAGCCACAGCAACACAGGATTAGAGCCACATCTGCGACCTACACTGCAGCTTTTGAAAACCAGATCCCTAACCCACTGAACAAGGCCAGGGATAAAACCCATGTCATCATGGACACTATGTCGGGTTCTTAACCCACTGAGCCACAGTGGGAACCCCAAGTTTTTTTTTTTTAAATAAGTAAAACATTACATATAAGTTCAAGCTCCCTGTTTATTCTTTCAAATTTTAATCCTCTTTCTCCAACTGTCTATATAACCACTATTCTGACTTTGGTCTTCATCATTCTCATGCATTCTCATTTACTTTTGCTATATAGTTTTCAATGCATTTTTAAAAATTGTATTTTTTTGCAAATTTTTAGATATATATGTATATAAATATTATATACACACATATGTGTATATTTCTGTACTTTGTGTCATTCACTCAAATTATATCATTGAGACTTGATGAGGCTGAGATATGTAGCCCTGGTTAACTCATTTAAACAAATATATAATCTATTTAAACTTATTTTGCAAATGATCTACATTGTGATGACTATAGCAGTCTCTCAGCATCTTCGAGGGTTTGGTTCCACGACACCCAAGGACACCAAAATTAGAGGATGCTCAATTTCTTTATATAAAATGGCATAGTATTTGCATATAGCCTACCTACATCCTCCTACATACTTTAAATCATGAATAGATTACTTATAATATCTAATGCAATGTGAATACTATGTAAATAGTTGTAAATACAATGTAAATGTCATGTAAATGGTTGCTAGAACACCACAAATTCAAGTTTTGTTTTTTGTAACTTTCTGAAAAATTCTTTTCTAAACATATTCAGTCTGCTGCATAACCTGTGGATACAAAGGGCTGACTGTATATCTCAGTTTATTTATCCATTTTTCTATTGCTAAAACGGATGTCATTTGCAGTTTTTCACTATTTCAATCTTGTGAACATTCCAATGCACACTTTCCTATGCACATATAAAAGAGTTTCTTTATGATATCCCTAACAAGGAATTGCTGAGCCTTGCAGTGTATGTAGACTCAATTTTCTTAGGATAGTGCCAAATTTCTCTCTAATATTATTTTATATAATTTATCCTATTGGCAGTATATGAAAGTTCCTTATACTCCTCTTCCATATTAAAACTTGTTACTTTTTCATTTTTTTGCGAATTGAATGGGAGTAAATAGTATTTTGTTATTAATTTGTATTTTCTTGATTACTAGTGAGAGTAAGCATCTTTTCATAAATTTATCAGCCTTTCAATCTATCTGAGATTTATTTGCTTTTTTCTGCTCATTTTTTTTTGTGTGTGAAAATACTGCATGAAAGCACAGTCTTTATTTTCATGTATATGTCACAAAATTATCTATTAGAAGATGCTAGAATGCTGCTTATGTTATTTAAATGCAAACATTAACAACTATATGTCCTATACCTATTAGTGTGTAGCAAATAACAAGCCATTTATGCTTCCACCAATATAGTTGTTTAACATTTATTAGTTAACTACAAATGTAAGTATATAGAATGGCACTCTCCAATATGGTAGTCAATAGCCACGTGGAACTACAAAGGACTTGAAATATGGCAGTTCTAACTTGAGATATGTTAGTAAGTATAAAATACACACCAGATTTCAAAGACTAAGTACAAAAAAAGAATGTTTAGATTGAGGATATGTGGATTTGATAATACTTTGGACATATTGAGTTAAATAAAATATATATTAAAAACAATTTCACCTGCATTTTTCTACTTTTTGAATGTAACTACTAGAAAATTTTAGATTACATATATAGTTCACACTTGTCTCTGCTTATTCTTTATTGTCTTTTATACTGCTCGTTGATTTGAAAAATTTTCATACATTCCAGATAACACCTTTTGTTAATTATATGCCTTGAAAATACCTTATTATAGGCTTTAGCTTATCTTTCAATTTTGGTGCCTTTTAGTGCATAGCAAATTTCCATTTTAATGTAAAAACTGTCAATTCATTCTCCAGATTTGTGCGTTTTGAGTCCTGCATAAAGACATCTTTATCTAAGCCTGAGTCACAAAATACTCTTATGTATTTTCTTCTAAAAGTCTGGCTTTTCATATTTAGGTCTTTAGTCAACTTGGAATTTATCTTTGAATATAAAAACCTAATCTTATTTTATTTTTCCATAAGAATTTCCACTTGTCTTAGCACAATTTGCTGAACAGTCCATGCTTCCTCCAAGTTTATAATGGTACTGATGAGTATAGAATTTGGGGACAATCTGTTCTGTTCCATTGATCTATTTATTTCTGTGTCAGTATCACATTGTCTTAACTACTATACATTTAAAACAAGTTTTAGGAGTTTCTGCTGTGGCACAAAGGGATGGCTGACATCTCTGGAGCGCTGGGATATAGGTTTGATCCCCAGTCTGGCATAGTGGGTTAAGGATCCAGTGTTGCCACATCTGCACAGTAGGTCGCAACTGTGGCTGGGATCTGATCCCTGGCCTGGGAAGTCTATAAGTCACAGGGTGGCCAAAAAATAAAAATAAAATAAATTTTAATGCTTTGTAGAAGAAGTCTCCCCTTTCTCCTACAACTCCTCCCCTAAAAGTATCTTGACTATTCTTTAGTTTTGCTCTTTTAATTTTCAAAAACAAATAAAACTGTTTGGATCTTGAACAGAACTGCAAAGAATATTCAAGATCTATTTGGAGAGGATGGAAATGTTTACAAAAGAGGGTCTCCTAATTCATGAACATGGCATAGTCTCCATTTGTATAGTTGCCAACTTTTAAACATCAGGACATTTTCACCTTTAAAAATTTTTTTCAAGTTATTCAATTCTCTGGAAAAGTCACATATGGCAACACAAGGTCTGAGATCCCACCTGGCAAGCTGGAGTAAATTATGCTGTGACCTCAACTGTGTAAGCCAGTATGGAAGGAGTAGGAGCAAGCATTGCAGTAGGGGCTGAAACTGCAGAAACTAACTCAATGAGGAGGTCTGAATGCAGGTCCAAAGAACACGATTCCAGTCCATTGTGATCCAGGAAGCCATTGTGTCTGTTGTAACTCTAGATATGGGGAGGGGGCAGTTTCAGGAAACAACCAATATTGGAAGTCAGGCAAATGTTTCTATTAGTCTATTCATGTTGAAATCATTAATTAAGGCTGTGAAGAGAACAGGTAACAAACAGTTGAGGAGCTATCATCTACCATCCACATATAATCATTTCAACAACTGAGCTTTAACCTCTTCCTCTGCCATACTTCCTTCACGTGGGCAGTAAACTCAGACTTATTATTTTAGTTTTTAAGAGGTCCAGAGGCAGGTGATTCCAAAGTTATAAATTTAGCTGCTCAAAGCAATTGTCAAGGACCTGTTTTTTTTTTTTTAAACTTTCCCTTCTGCCATCTTTTATGCTTTGAAAATTTGTCAGGCTTCTTCTTTTTTTTTTTTTCTTTCAAACATGGCTGCAAAATGACTCTAAGCGTCATGTTCTCAGAAATCCACATCAAGCATCAGAAAAGAGATGAATCTCTGCCTCTGTCCACGTTAAAGTTGAGAAAAAAATTTCCCAGAAGTCTCCCAACAAATATCCCATTGCATCTTATTGGCCAGGGTTTCATGTTTAGAAAAGATCTCTGATAGGAGAAAAGAAATAATTATGACTGGTTTACAATAATCAACATTCACCCTGGGGCTGAGGAAGGGCCCATTGGTTATTAGGCTTTCATACCTAAACAAAATCAGAATTCTATTAACAAGGAATAGAAGCAATAATAGCTGTTGAATAAATAGTTCTAGCAGGCACTGCCAGTGTTCCAACCCTAGGTGGTATGCACAGAACTCCCATAGAGTTTCCTCACACACCTGTTTCACTCTGAATATTCAAAATCTATTTGGAGAGAATGGAAATGTTTACAAAAGAGGGTCTTTTTATTCATGAACATGGCATGGTCTCCATTTGTATAGTTGCCAGGTTTTAAATATTAGGATGTTTTCACCTTAAAAAAATCAAATTATTCAATTCTCTGGAAAAGTCATATATGGCAACACTAAATCTCAGTTACCACTTGGCAACTGGAGCAAATTATGCTGTGATCTCAATTATGTAAACCAGTATGGAAGGAGAAGTGTTTTCTGTCTATGAGAGCTTGCACTACCAGGTGGAATCTTCAGCAAATGAAGACAGAACGTGATGGGCAACCAAGCTTCCCCCTGATCAATGAAGCATACTCCACATGATCTCCCAGAGGGTCACCAGTGGGAAGGAGCCTCACCTGCCCTCAGTGGTAATACACTCATTCGTGTACCTCATTGACTTTCCTCCCTTCTCACTTCCTCACAGTGCTTCCTGGGGTCACACCTAAATCACTGTCTCAGGGTCTGCTTTTATAAGAACTCAACTAAATCAGCTGTCAACAATGTCTCCTGTCAGCTCAGTAGTTTCTCTTCTGTGATGTCTTCCCTGGTCCCCAGTAAAAAGTTACTTATCCCTTTGTGTGACCACTATGTTATATAACCCCCTAATATACCACACATTGTTTTAAGTGGATTTCTTTCCTTTTATGTTGTATGTTTTTGATTTAGTCATTACTATATTCCTGTTATTGAACATAGGTGTCTCACATGTGGTGGGTACTAAATGTTGACTACATTAACAGAGCCCAATGTGGTTTCTTACCTGAGGACTACTCTCAAAAACCAAAATAACACAATCCCTTGTGCACCTCAGTCATGCCCCTTCCTTCTCCCTTTTGTTTTCATCACTTGCATTACTCTTTGCTTCAACTGCTGCCTCAGAGATTTAATCTCTCGATTTCTCTAGGCTATCAAGGTATTCACATGGGATAAATATGCCTTCTGAAAGTAAATGTCCCTCAAGACATTTATTTTCTTTACCCATGTTTCGGCATTCCCAAGCTCTGAGACAGATCTTTTAACCTAAACACTGCCTCACAGCTGGCAGATTCTGTCCAGACCCACTGAACTCCAGCTCACTATGAAAGGCTATAATTCACTGGCCTAAAATATGGACAGCAGGGCAGAGGGCTGCCCTTCTGCTGCTACAAGAAAATTTTATTTGAGAAACTCTAATTCTTAGTGACATATTTAGTATATTCCCATTTTCCCCCTTAACTTTATTGCCTCATTAGTAAAACAGAATCTGCCTTCAAGTATTGAAATAAAGTAGCTAGGAAATGGAAGTCACATGGACAGTGTAGTGGTTGTTATGCTCTTCTTAACCTTCCCCTTCAGAAATTCAAATCCTATGAGGGAAAAAAAATAATAGCTCTTTTGTCAATAAAATACATGCCAATTCTGATGGAGAGTGACAGTTAAAGGAGAAAAGCATAAACATGGGATTTGGGGAAAAATTTGAGAAAGGGAGGAAGAATGAGATTTTCAGGCCAATATGAAGCTAGAACAATGCCAACATAACTACCCATATCACTACATTAGTATCAGTGTATTAACAGCTCTCATGGTGAAGTTGGCTTCTAATACTGATATCCAGTTGGCACTTAGTTGACCACAGTAAGCAGAAGCAATGGGAATGGGGAGAAAGGGTGGGGCTGCATCAAGGGTCAGATAGAATAATCTGTGAGATGAGTGTGGCTCAAATATTACACCTTGAAAATTCTGGACATACTCTAAGAAGAAACACATTGCAATCAATATTTCAGTTCCCAGGAGTTCCTGTCATGGCTCAGAGGAAACGAATCTGACTAGTATCCATGAGGATGCAGATTTGATCCCTGGCCTTGCTTAGTGGGTTAAGGATCCAGCGTTGCGGTGAGCTGTGGCATAAGTCGCAGATGCGGCTTGGATCTGGTGTTGCTATGGCTGTGGCATAGGCCAGTGGCTACAGCTCTGATTGGACCACTAGCCTGTGAACTTCCATATGCCATGGATGTGGCCCTAAAAAAAGACAAAAAAAAATCATTTCCCATTAACACAGGTGGATTTATTGCAGAACTTATAGCCTCCCTTCACTTACACAAGTACTTCCTAAGCACCTGTACTAAATTTACAACCATATTTTTTGAAATGTCCCTCCCAAATAAACTCCAAGCTGTAAAACACCTACATCTTCCCCTGCTAGTTAAATTTAATTTTTAAAGAGCTCCCAAAAGATATTAATCAACATTATAATTAAATATCAGTTTAAAAGAGTGTGTGAAGGACTACAATGCTGACAGAAAAACAAATAAGTAAACCATATAATTTGACAGGTATTTATAACCCCTGATCAAGTGGTTTAAGATGTTGCTGTCTCTTTAAAGATATATGTAATTGAGGAATCAAGACATAGGCACATAAAATAACTATTACAATTAAAGTTGAAAAAGTAGTCATTTAACAAATGACTACTTTTAGCAAAGTATTCATTTAACTAATATTTATTAATTATGAATTCTGTGCCAGGCACTGCCCTAAGCACCAGGTGGTCAATAGTTAATAAAATGGACATGATCAGCCTTTATGGACTATAGTCCAGGAGGAAAGAAATCTTTAAGAGGGAAATAAATGAATAAAAGAAATGTTTGAAAGTTGTTAAAAGTTATGGAAAAGGATCTATCAGTTTCCTAAAACAGAAATTAAAGAAGAAATCTCTTTCAGAATGGGTTATCAGTGAAGCTCTGTGTGAGAAGGTGACCCACCTAAAGGAGAGAAGAATAAGCCATGAAAAGAGATGTAAGGAAGTATATTCTGGACAGACATGTGAACACCTGAAATAGGAAATAGCTTGGTCCTACTAGCAACAGAAAGGACGCCAGTGTGGGTAAATGCAGTGTAAGGCCAGAGACATGAGAGGAGGAAAAAGACCCTTGATATATTCTGCTTGCAGGTAGAGACTTTTGAGTATTTGCTATATTACATTTCCTTCTTACCTGGGGAGTGATGGGATTGGAAAAACTGACATTGGTTCTTGGACCATAGTAGTACAAGTAGTATAATATCCAACCACTGCATACTAAGAGATAGTCTATAAAAGTTATTTTACAAAGTTATTATATTCCATTCTCTCTCTAAAAAAGTATATATCCTTGCTGATTTGTGTTTTTATTAAGTTAGAAAATGGTAAAATAAAAACTACCTCTTAGAGTCCCAAATAAAAAACCCTGTAATTGTATATCAATGCTATCACTTGTCCAGGTTGTAAAAGAATGAGTAAGGCTGTCCTCTACCCTACCTTTGGAAGAAGTTCCTCACAGCCCTTAACCACAGGTGGATCTTATTTTATTTTCCCCTCTTAAGATAGGGGAAGAGTGGTATAGGAAGAGAACTGCAACTGTCCAGACTTCTGAAAAAAAGAAAGAAATCCAACCAGCTGAGTTCTGAGGAACTGTATGGGTAAAATCTTATTACTCACTATGAATATGGATAAAAACAATAAATGGACTTTTGGTAAAAAATTTTTTCACTGTCTTCTTTCTCTAAGAGGTTTTTGTTTTTTTGACCTCATCTGCAGCATTCACAAGTTCCTGGATGTTGAAGCTGCACAATATCTATAACCACAGCCACAGCAATGACAATGCTGGATCCTTAACCTGCTGATCCACCAGGCCTCCTGCCTTGGAGTTTTTAATTCCCACTTCACTTCTTGAAGCTATCAATTAGGACTCGACAAAGAGTAGATGGACAGGGGCCTGATTATAGATAGCATTGATGCCAATGACAAGGAGATTGAATTTTGATTTAAATGCTATGTAAAGTATTAAAGTATTAAAAAGTGTTAGTTTGGAAGATCATTCATGTTTTAAGTAGCACAGACAATAAATTCTACACTGGGAGATTAGAGTGTGCTAATTATAGAGAGGAAGATTTCTGAGTGGAGATAAAACCAGGACTTTTATTAAATGATGGGTAAATTAAATAAGCAGCAGAGAGAACAGAGAGGGCATTCATGATAAGTGTAATGAAATAAGAAGAGTCTTTGAGGTAGGCTGGAGTGAGAGAAGATAGGGAGTATGCCCTCCAGACTGAGGTATATTAAGTTCTGATCAAATTATAATGGACTCTGGACATCAGACTAGAAACATTTAGGTAATAAGAGACTCTAAAAATGTCATATGCATGACGTAATGGAAGTAAATCTTCAGAAACACAAATTTGATGGAAATGTGAAGAGAGGATTCATTTGAAAGCAGAGAAGTAAAAAAATATACAGTAAGAAAAATCTGAGTAACAAAATATAGTCTAAAGTAGGATATACATTTTCTATTAAACTTCAGTTAAAACTGAGATAATTCTGGCAATGGTTGTGTTATTCTCTCATTAGCAGGCCAGGGAGAAAGAAAGATTCAAGAACAGGATAAATGCAGTTGGAACTAGGATTAGCTGTAGGAGGAGTCCCAAGGGAAGGTGACAAGAATCAAAATCACACTGAAAATGACTACTTGGGCTTGGGCATAATCTAGTGGTATTCAGGGAGTCTAATATGGAAGGTGGGGTATGGTGGTGGCTGGTGTGATGCATATGTTAATATAATCATTAGTCAGTGTTGTTAGAGCCAGATAAGTGGTCCTAAGTGGGTGGGAATGAAGAGGAGGAATCAGGAAGAAGGAGAACTGGCAGGCTGGGTCATTCATTAAAATCCATGATTGGAAGTTAAGGAATTTAATATACTCAGTCATAATACAAGTATTCAAGTTTGCATTTTGGGTATTCTGACTTTAATTAGGTAAAATGCTAATTAAATATTCTAACCATTGGGGAAAGGAGGCACCTAACACATTGCAAGCCTTAGGTCCAGTGGTTTCAGAGCCTGAAAAAATCAGAGACTGCTTAATGTAGGAAGGAATTGTGACATAATGTAGAAGAGCCTAGGGACCTGGACTCAGAGTCTGAGTTCTCTCTGCCACTTACTAGCTGGATAACAAGTTATGAACCTCTCTGAACCTCACCACCTTTTTCCAAAATATGGGGGTTACATACCTAAATAGCATGGTTCCTAGGACATTTGTAAAAGTGCTTGGTATGGAAAATGATTTTTTAAATGGCAGCTTAAAAAAAGTAACGATGTCATTTTTGGTGAAATAGTTCAGAGCCTCTATCATTTGTTACCCTAAAGGAATACTGTACAACCTGAAATATATTTCCCAAGTGCTCTGAGATAAAGAACTCATAAGGATACGTATGAGTATCATGTGTCTGCCTACATGGCCACAAATGGGGATATACTGATGATAAAAATAAGGAATATCAGACATAATGGTTCAGAATGTAGTGGTTCCTTGGTGACTCTGATTTTTATGTTCACCTCTGGAACACTGCTATCTTATAGCATCCTGGAAAAGGCTGCTCAGAGTCCAAGGAAAAAGTATCAGCCCCTTATGAAGACATGAAAAATGACAGAGCATTGGGTCACTTGGCATTTGGTGTAGAGGAAAATGAATGCAACTGCACACAGAAAAACAACAGTATGCTTATAGGAGAAGGGATTTAAAAGACTGACATGGTATTCTTGGGTATAATGAAAATAAAATTATGTATAAAAGCAAAGTTATTATAGAAAAGAAATGGTGGGTATTTAGCAAATGATATAGTACAGCTACTTAAAGTTCCTAAAAAAGAAAGCAGAATTATACAGAGGAAATGTGATCTCACATAGGAAGGAGAAGAGATTGTTTATGAAGAATTTTCTCCATGTGTTTGCACAGAACCTGTACTTCCACCATTACAGCTTTTATCATCCTAGAATGTAACTGACCATCTGTCTGTTTCCTTCACGAATTCACAAGCTCCAAGAGGAAGTCAGTCTAACTTGTTTACAGTTCTTGTTACAATCCCCAGGGTCTAACACAGCGTTTGGCTCATAGTAGATGCTCAACAAATACTTGATATTAATACATAATTAAGCTAGCATCAAAGAAAATATTGTAGCACTCCACATGCAAGAATAAAAGGAATTCTGTAGGTGAAAAAAAAAAGAAAAAGAGGCAGTGCAGCACAGAGGCAGATATATTTGAAGAAATGTCCCAACGTTTCAGGTCTAAAAGTGGGAAACCAACTTCTCCATCTGACCCTGATGAAAACAAAAAGCAATAAAGGAATTCTTGTTGTAGTTGACTATAAATGGTACTTTAAATTGTGGCCATGGGTGTCTAGAAATCAGATTCAGGGTTAACCTATGGTGAAAATAGTTGTCATTGTATTTAGTTTATGACTTAAAAAGGTAAACATCATTGGTTGCTTTACATTTAGGATCCAGTCTTGGAAAATATTACATGAAAAGGAGAAAGAATCTTCTGGTGTAAAATTAAAATATGATCAGGAACAATAAAAATAACATGATTGTTTTAATTCAGCCCTGAAGAAGACAAGACTCTGAATCCAAAAGCCTCACAAACTAACTTTGATAAATGTGACCCATGGGAGATGTAGGATGACCCAGAGGTGTTGGAATTGGATGTACACATCTATTGCTATATGTAACAGCTAGATGATTTAAGAGACCCTAAAGCTAATGAATATCACAAGGAACCAGAAACTCCCTTGACAGCCATGTACACATGTGTAAAATAACAAAGAATCTTGAATGCAAGTGTTTGTACTTCATCACTCAGTCTGAAATTCTATCCAATTCATTCAAACCCAGAGAAATGTGCAGCTTTAACAAAAATCAATCCCTTTCTTGAAACAAAATATTAATGATACCACTGATGCACCCACATTTCTAGGCATTCTTCATTTCAGATGTTCTTAATAGAACTCTGACACTGCATCCAATAAATCCATATTAAAGGGCTAGCAATAGGATTTGATATTTCTTCTGGAAAATTACACATGCTAATATAAAATCTGGGCATTTGCCACAGAGTTATTTTGTATTAAGTGAAAACTGCTGCTTAAGAAAACAAAAAAATTTTGCCTGAAGAAAATTTGGAACTTTTATCCAGCTTGAGACTGAAATTCAAAAAATGAGACAGGATAAATATATTGGTTTTTCTATGCTGATATTAATGTATCAGATGAAAAAACTTGCTGTTTGTGCCCTTGTGTTTTCTATGAAACAGTTTATACTACATTAGCATTAACTTTAAAACAATAAACTCGTTGAAAGTAATAAAATTTAGCTTGAGGGAAAAACTGTCAGTTAATGTTTTGGTAGACTGGACTAACCGGACAACCAGACATAGTACATACTATCTTTCTAGAAAGACTGAGGTTATAGTGTAGATAGTTTATATATTCTAATATATAAAATATTATTATATAGTACCAAGAACAATTGAACTCTAATTAACTTCAGTCTAATATAATGGATGTCTTTCATGCTAGCATCATCGTATTCAAGTTTTGGACATTTAAAAAGTATTATTATTTTTTTTAGGGTCACACCTGCAGCATATGGAAATTCCCAGGCTAGGGATCAAATTGGAGCTGCAGCTGCCAGCCTACACCACAACCACAGCAACTCAGGATTCAAGTTGCATCTGTGACCTACACTACCGCTTGGATGCAACGTCGGATCCTTAACCCACCGAGCAAGGCCAGGGATGGAACCTGCATCCTTGTGGATGGTAGTAGGGTTCCTTACTACTGAGCCACAGTGGGAACTCCAGTATTAAGTATTTACTGTAGCATCATCTCTTTAATAATTACATTCCTTAAGTTACTGTTGTGGCTCAACGGGTTGAGAACCCAATCAGTATCCATGAGGATATGGGTTCAATCCCTGGCCTTTCTGGGTGAGTTAAGGATCCAGTGTTGCCATGAGCTGCAGCGTAGGTCATGGATGCGGCTCAGATCTGATGTTGCTATGGGTGTGGTGCAGGCCAGCAGCTGCACCTCCAATTTGACTGGTAGCCTGGGAAATTCCATATGCCACAGGTACAGCCCTAAAAAGAAAAAAAAAAAAGGAGGAAAAAAATTTACGTTCCTTAACATATACTGATTTGTTCTGGCCAAAACTTGACTGCTAATATTATTGTTTCAGTCCAATCCACATGTGTTCAGTTGTTTTAAAAGAAAAAAACACAAACTCAAATTCAAATCTCATAGTGGCAAGGTCACTTTTAATAATAATAAACTAGATGAGCAGGAAAGAACAACTTTGACTCCATATTAGATCCATTCCTTTTATTTTAACCTTACTTTAACCTTTGTCCTCTGCTACTTGTGCTTAGTCATCCTGCTTTGTACTTTTCACAAAAGGATGCTGCCTACAGCTTGAAATTCATAGGGTAGCCTAGACCTTTAAGAGTATTACATTTTCATATAAAAACATTTGTTTTGTTGGAGGTTTACAGGAACATTGTGACCTGACCAAGGCAGACAGCTACAAGAATAAAGGATAGAACACTAAGAAATTTGCAAGAACTAACCACGCCCTTCCCACACCTTGCCTTTAAAGGAGCTTTGCTCAAAGCCTTCAGGGAGTTCAGGGCTATTTTGGGGCATTAACCACCCATCTTCTTGCATGGCCTTACAATAAACCTTTCTCTGCTCCAAATTTGATGTATCATTACTGTTTGGCCTCATTGTGCATCAGGCACACGACACATGGACCTGCGTTTGGCAATAGTTATAGGTATCGACACTCCATGCCTTATGACAATTAAGTCTTGGCTGGCCAGAGAGAGTCTGGGTTTTGCCTGGATCTCCCTAGCCTCTCCTTTTCTGCCTAAACTCTTGAGTTCAGATTGCTTCAGAAACTGGTCTGGGATTATCTTCTTTTCTCTGTCTAGGTTCTATCCTAGGTAATCTTGCCCTCGTACAGAGTTCTACAAAACATCCACAGCACAGACCACTCACCCAATCTCCAACTTTCCTTTACATTCCACCTGGATGTTATATATCTGCTTTAGAATATATTCTCCAGAGTTATATTTTTATTTTATTTTATTTTATTTTAGTCTTTCTGCCTTTTCGAAGGCCACTCCCATGGAATATGAAGGTTCCTAGGCTAGGGGTCTAATTGGAGCTGTAGCTGCCAGCCTACGCCAGAGCCACAGCAGGATCTGAGCCACGTCTGCGACCTACACCACAGGGCACGGCAACGCCGGACCCTTAAATCCAATGAGCAAGGCCAGGGATCGAACCCGCAACCTCATGGTTCCTTGTCAGATTCAATAACCACTGAGCCACGAGGGGAACTCCCAGAGTTATATTTTTAAAATGTGAATAAGATCATACTTTTTTTCTGGTTAAGTTTCTTCAGTGGCTTCCATTTCTCTTAGAATAAAATTCCTTACCTTGGTCTAAAAGGCCCTGCTTGATGATTTCTAATTCTTCATGTCCTCTCTATCACTCATAGCTATTCTGGTTTTCTTTCTCTTTCTCGCAGGAACTAAATCTTTGCTCTTTTTAGGCCTTTACACTGGTTCTCCGACTGCTCTGCTTTTCCCGCGGCTGTTCCTCTGTGCCTTTCTTCAACCTTGGGTCAGGGAGTAAAGACCACCCTCTCAGAGGCTTTCCTTGACCACCTTCCTAAAGTCTCTTTTCCCATTCATTCTCCTTCTACTCACCCGGATTTTTTTCATCTTCGTACTAATAACAAGCTGAAACTATCTTGATTTTTTAATATTCTGAATTCTATAAATATGCTTTTGTTCTCATACCCTTCCAAGGTGTTTCCTACTCCCTCTTCAGCTAGAGGCCTCCACCATCTCAGGAAGGATTAGGGTTGTTAGAGTGTGAATGCAAGGAAAAGACAGAATCAGGGTTCTGCCTATTTCAGTGACAGCAGTTAGGAAACACGAAGTCTTTTGACTTTACAAGCTCTTTTTATCTTTCATTTTTATTTTTATGGCTGTACCTGCGGCACATGAAAGTTACCAGGCTAGGGGTTGAAACCGAGCCACATCTGAGACCCACTGCTGCAGCATGCCAGGGATCTGAGCAAAAGCCAGGGATCGCCATATGTTCTGCAATATCTCGAGACCAGGCAGGTTAGAGAATCCATTCTGGATTTGGGCAACCGAAAGAAAAGCCAGAGTGCAGTGGGTAGCTCAGACATCACTTTACTAGCTTCACAAGCAGAGGTCACAATGGGAAGCCCCATCCATCTTATATACCCGTACAAAACAAGGCTGGCAATGTAGGGTTCTTAACCCACTGAACCACAATGGGAACTCCAAATTTATAAGAGCTTTTTAAAAAAGAACAGGGTTTTTCAAAAAACAACCTACTGAATGGGAGAAAATATTTGCAAATGATATGATCAATAAGGGATCAATATCCAACATATATAAACAGCTCAAATAACTCAATATAAAGAGGAAACAGATAACCTGATTAAAAAACAGGCAGAACAACTGAATAGACAGTTTTCCAAAGAGGAAATGCAGATGGGCAACAGGCACATGAAAATATGCTTAAAATTGCTAGTCATTGGGGAAATGCAAATCAAAACCACAATGAGATAGGAGTTCCCACTGTGGTGCAGTGGGTTAAGAATCCAAATGCAGCAGCTCAGGTTACTATGGAGTCAACAGGTTTGATCCCTGGCCTGGTGCGGTGGGTTAAAGGATCTGGCTTTGGCATAGCTGTGGTATAGGTTGCAACTGCCATTGAGATTCAATCCCTGATCCAGAACTTCCATATGCCTCAGTTGCAGCCATAAAAAAACAAAAAAAATTACAATGAGCTATCACCTCACAGCTGTCAGAATGGCTACCATCAAGAAGAACACAAAGAACAAATGTTGGTCAGCATGAGGAGAAAAGAGAACATTACCCACTGTTAGTGAGAATGTAAATGGGTATAAACACTGAGGAAAATGGTTTGAACGTTTCTCAAAAGACTAAAAACAGAACTACTATATGTATGACCCAGCAATTCCACTCCTGGATATGTATCTGAAAAAAACAAAATAAGACAAAACAAAAAAACACCAATTTGAAAAGAAAAATGCACCCCAATGTTCATAGCAGAATTATTTACAATAGCCAAGATATGGAAGCAACTTAAGTGTCCATTAACAGATGAATGGCTAAAGAAGATCTGGTATATATATACAATGAAACACTACTCTGTCAATAAAAAAGAATAAAATGCTGCCATTTGCAGCAACATGGATAGACTTGGAGGACATCAGGCTAAGTAGAATAAGTCACACAGAGAAAGGCAAATACTGAATGATATCATTTATGTGTGGGATCGAATATATACAACAAAGCAGCAAATATAACAAAAAGGAAGCTGACTCACAGATACAAAGATCAAAGTAAAGGTTACTAGTCAGAAGGTGGGTCAAGGGGCAATGTTGGAATGGAGGAGTGGGAGGTACAACCTACTGGGTGTAAGATAGGCTCAAGAATATATTGTACAACATGGGGAATATACTCAATATTTTGCAATGACTTTCGATAGAAAGTAATTGTTAAAAAAGTATAAAGTATTTAAAAATTGAAATAAAAATAATAATAAAAAAGGAAAAGGGTTTTTGAGGAAGGAAAATTTTATTCCTAAAGTTCTGAAGGAGTTTCAGTTTATCCATATATGACAGTTTTAAAAGAAAATAGATTGAAAAGTATTGGTTGTTGTAGAAAATGAGGAATTATGGAAAGTATAAATGAGAGATTAAGTAGCGTAGAGATGAAGAGCTTTTATTAATTTGATTATTCTCCACAGGGTGGTTTAGGGGAAGGAGAGATTGAAAGCCACTCCCCTGCCTCTAATAGAAACACAGAGACTCTGGGATTAACTTTTAGGTTCTCTACTTTAGTTGACAGTCTTTTAGCCAGATGTCTTTTCTGTAAAATGAAGATATTTCCTACCCCATAGACTCTTGAGGATTAAAGTAGCTAATACCTTTAGAGAACTAAGTGTCCAACACACAGTAAGAGCACAGTATTTACTGTTTTTCATTAATACCTACATAACAACCTCTCATTCATTGTTTAAAATTGTTTAGGCCTCATCTCTTCTCTGAAGACTAAGGCTATCCCTTTTCTAATCACCCTTCCCTTTAATACATACACAAGGTATTTGCTCCTTTCTTGGTTGTAACTGCTTGAAATACTCAGTCTCATGAAGAAATTTACTGCCAATCCAAAAGTTGGTTAACTAGATAAAAATGGGTTAAATTTTTCTCAATTACTTCCGATTTCTTTTAAAGTAACAAAGGTTTCTGCAGTGGTAGTTTCTTAGAAATACATTTAAATAAAATTGTATTTGCTAAATTTTATATAGGTAAAATTTGCCTTCCCAAAGGAAATTTATTAGGCACACTAATAACTTAAATTTTAAAAAAGAGCTCAAGAGGAGAATTTATATGCTGTTCTCAAGCATTAACTTTTATAAATTAAAAATTTCTCTAAGTGATTTATTATTGGGAGAAGCAGTATACCCTTTTTATGTTCTGAATCTAATGTTAATGTCCTCATCTTGTACTTACGGCATTATTATTATAAGAACATGAAATCATATTCCAATTTATCTCAATTGCATGTTGCCATGACTTTTCCTCTCTGAGAGAGTGCATGACTTAAAAAGTACATCACATTCACTGTGGGAATTCTAGAAATCACACTAATTAAGTGCACATGGAAAAATCAGTAGGCATTCCAGGGCTGTTTCATAGGCTATACTTAGATAACAGATTAACACAAATGGAGCAAGAACAATAAAATAAACCATAAGTCAAAGAAATGATAAATTTTAAACCTGTGCCCTAAAGGGTAATGTATACCCTCCACCTTACAAGATTACTACTAATTATTTATTGTATAGAGGCTTTTAAAAATACATGTTGAATCAATAATACAATTTCTGGAATCCTTTGTAATTTGTCTAACAAATTGCTATTGATATATGTCAGAAAACAACTTTAGAGGTTAAGTTTCAAATGACCAATGAGAGTGATTCAGCTATAATTTAAGTTTCTAAACAACAAATCTATTTTGTTAAAATGCTGAATTTCACCTTTGGTCCTAAGAGTTAACATATTGGTGATCTAATTTCTTTAATACAATTAGGGTCTTTTGCCTTTCTTTATGAAAAACTTCTTTTTCCTTCCCATCTTGGTGTTTCCTCTTCCATCAAACCTCCCCTAAATTTCACCTTCTTCTCAAAACTTCCCAAAATAAATGTCAACAAAACTATAATGCTTTTCAAATTAAATCTCACAAAGTGGGCCAGTTTATGTAAAAATATCATCTTTTTTTTTAACCAGTCCCCCTCCTTTCCCACCTAATAACCTCCACTTCTATTACAGATGTCTGTCCTTTTTGGAGGGACCATGCTTGCAGCATGTAGATGTCTCCAGGCCAGCGAACAAACCCTAGCCAGACCAGTGACAACAGCAGATCCTTAACCCATTGCACCACCAGGGAACTCCCCAACCTTTACTTGTTTTTCATTCCATTCCTCAAGGCTTTAGAGTGATGATTACATCATTTGAGAAACTAATTTGAGCTAATGTAACATACTGAAGTAGTACTGCCTATGGCCACATGATAGGATGGAAAACAAAGGATCTGAGTGTATGAACTGAGAGGGAGAGATCATCAGTCACCACATATGGGAACTAGAATCAGCTGGTTAGATTCTATCACAGCTAGGAAAAAACTTTGTTTCTGGTTTGTTTTATAGCTTATTGTATATATTTTAAGTTTTGGCACATTGAAGAAAATAAATTTAATAACTAGTGAAATCATTGAACACAATGTTTAAAAAAATCTCATGGAATGAGTACTTATTATTGGAACTAAAATTTAACAAATTTTAACCTGCATATACAGGGATGTTCATTGCAATTTTGTGTATCATATGAAAATAATGGTAATCATCTAAAAGTAAAGAAAGACGAATTAAATATATTTTGACATAGAGCTACAACAAACAATTTTTACATTACAAATGATGAGCAGATTATATATATTAACATGGGAACTATTTAGATGTGTCAATGAAAAAAGTAACATTGTAAATATTATGTACAGTATGACCCATTTATATTTTCAAAATATGATTTATATGTGAACATATACCTCTGTGTACATGTGTATGTATATACTTTCTCATGAATGAAAAAGTCTACATTTACAGAACTATGTATGAATTTTCCATGATGAAGGAAATGTTCTGAATCTCTGCTTTCCGATAACAGTAGTCTCTAGCTACTTGCAGCTGTTGAACACTTGGAGTATGGCTAGTGTGACTAAGAAACTGAATCTTAAATTTTATTTAATTTTAAATATCACACGTGGCAAGTGGCTACTATATTGGGCAGCACAGATCAGGAAGGATATATATTACGATGTTAGAGTGGTTATTATTTACTGTTGTTTATTTTCTTTCTTCTGCCTTTTTAATTTCTAAGGTTTACCAAAGAACATATACTACATATGTGATGAGAAAAGAAAAGGGTTCTCAGAGTTCCTGTTATGGCTGAGAGAGTTAAGACATAGTGTCTGTGAGGATGTAGGTTCAATCCCTGACCTCATTCAGTGGGTTAAGGATCTGGCATTGCAGCAAGCTGTGGTGTAGGCTGCAGATGGGGCTCAGATCCGGTGTTGCTACTATGGCTGTGGCATAGGCCTGCAGCTATGTCTCCTATTCAACCCCTAGAATGGGAAGTTCCGTATGTCACAGGTGTGGCCATAAAAATAAAACAAAAAATATATAGATGTGTGTAATATGTAATATATAATATATACGGATTCTTTTTTGAGAGGACAAGGAGAGAATTCAAGCTTTGGTCTAGGAGACTACTGACTTGGATTTCAGTTTTGCTATTTATTGGCTACATTAATTATTACTTAAAATTTCTAACCTGTGTAATACCTGCAACACCTCTTACATTACTACATTTTCATGTGGCTTTTCTTTTCTTTTTTTTTTTTCTTTTTTTGGCTATGCTTTTTCCATGTAGAAGTTCCCAGGCCAGGGCCTGAACCCAAGCCACAGCAGTGACTCAAGCTTCTGGATCCTTAACATACTGCACCTCAAAGGAACTCCTCACAGAGTTGATTAAGCTACTTAATATCTGTGACCAATGTCTCCACTGAGAAAAAGTTAGGAGTAAAGCATCCTTTTGTTAACTTGGAATTTCTATGTGGAAAATGAAAGAATGGAGAAAAAAAACATAAGAATACTGAAATTGACTATGATCATAATGTTGATGAAATAAAAAATAAAACTAACAGCTTACACTGAGTAAAAGAAGAGTGGCCACATTTAACAAAAGGAAATGAAATTACATGAGACATTTATTAATGTGGATGAAAACTTTGGCATATGTCTTAGAGTTAAATATTAATCATTTTAATAAGGCATAATGAAAACAAAAAATTTGTCTAAGAATATCTCACTGATTAGATGAGTTACGCAAAATATTAATAGAAGCCATGCACCCTCGCTTAATTAAATTTCACTAATTATATTTTAAAATCCACATGACTATGCAATAAAAATGTGAAATTTTGTATGCCTAGTATATAACATGGTAGTCAAAAAGTTATTCTTGGAGTTCCTGCTGAGGTACATTGGGTTAAGGATCCAACGTTGTCTCTGTGGTGGCTTAGGTCACTGCTGAGGTGCAGGCTGAATCCCTGGCCCAGGAACATCTATATGCCACGGGTGCAGCCAAAAGAAAAAAGTAGTTCTTTGTCTCAAGAGATTAGTAAAGCATCTTCTTAAGATTTATACATTTAGGAGAACCCTATTTACAGAGTTCTTATTTCAGCGAAAAGGGTTAATGCTTGAGGAGGTCCACAGAAATGTTCTGATCACAGTACTTAAAAAATATAGCAACACTTTGAAAGCATTTACTTAGAAGTCAGATTAACACAGAATTATGAAATTTATATTCACAAATGAAATCAGGCATAGAGTATAATGGCACTTAGAAGTAAACATTTAAAAGCAACTCAAAAAGCTCTGTCTCTAAGATGTCCTCAGGGAATGATGTTTTTAAAGACTACTGAATGTATATTTACAGGATATTCTTACAGGATTCAAATAAGGCACCAAGAGAAATACACTATAATTACACAAAAAATTAAAAGACAGGAGTTCCCACCATGGCTCAGCAGAAACAAATCTGAGTAGTATCCATGAGGATACAGGTTTGACCCTGGCCTCACTCAGTGGGTTGGGGATCCAGCATTGCCATAGGCTGTGGTGTAGGTTGTAGATGCAGCTCAGATCTGGCAGTGTGTAGGCCAGTGGCTATAGGTCCGATTTGACCCTTAGCCTGGGAACCTCCATATGCCGTGGGTACAGCCCTAAAAAGACAAAAAAAAAAAAAGGACACAGAAAGATGTTTATTAAATATATTAAGAATGAGAATAAAATAAATATCTCAATTATCCTAATGATTAGATTCAAATGATACTATCACTTTTAATCGCTTTCAGAAAAACTCATTTGTAAAATCCTCATTTAAAATCCACATGACTATGCAATAAAAATTGCTGAGGTGCAGGTTCAATTCCTGGCCCAGGAACATCCATATGCCGCGGGTGCAGCCAAAAAAAAAAGAAAGTAGTTCATTTGTGAATATAAACTTCATAATTCTGTGTTAATCTGACTTCTAAGTAAATGCTTTCAAAGTGTTGCTATATTTTTTAAGTACTGTGATCAGAACATTTCTGTGGACCACCTCAAGCATTAACCCTTTTCACTGAAATAAGGCGGCTACAAATACATAAATCTAGGTGTCTACAAATACATAAAAGTCTAAAGACAACATTAAAATATAAGAGAAAATAGATATTTTTCTAAACTGAGAGTTTTCCAATTTATAAATTCCAATTCTTTCTTCTTATGTTTCTCAAGAAATCAGCTGAAGTCATCATAAACCATTTCATAGTAATTACTTCCAAGACCTGGGAGACTGGCCAGATATCAATGAGTACATTATAAGTGCTTATAACTACAAGGATGAAAACTGTGTTAGAAGCTATAGGTTAATAACAGCAACTACAGAAAATATTGACACATATCTCAAAGAAATAGATTTACAGTTATGTAGAACATGGATTAAAAAAAATCCAAAATAAAAAAAATTTTGGCCCTTTTTCTTTCTTTGAATGTTATTAAAAAGGACCACAGCAAATTTCTAGGTTCTTGAATTTGAGCAAGAGATAGTAATATTATAGTGATTTGTAGTTTATAAAATATTCTGAAGGTCATCTTTATATAGTTTTACCATAAAACTATGAGTTAAGATGAGGATTTTACAAATGAGCAAGCTCAGAGAAATTAGTAAATGTTCTAAAATAAGTGGCATTAGGAGTTCCCGTCATGGCGCAGTGGTTAACGAATCCGACTAGGAACCATGAGGTGGCGGGTTCGATCCCTGCCCTTGCTCAGTGGGTTAAGGATCCGGCGTTGCCCTGAGCTGTGGTGTAGGTCGCAGATGTGGCTCGGATCCCGCGTTGCTATGGCTCTGGCGTAGGCTGGCAGCTACAGCTCTGATTAGACCCCTAGCCTGGGAACCGCCATATGCTGCGGGAGCGGCCCAAGAAATGGCAAAAAGACAAAAAATAAATAAATAAATAAAATAAAATTAAATAAAATAAGTGGCATTAGTAGGACTTAAACCTAGGTTTCCTGATTTTAAACCAGGTCTCCTGGCTACTATAATCAACATAAAATGCAAAGCAACAAAATACAAAGAAACTATAAAGGACTAAAAATTGCATGCATGCACAGCTGGAGCAAATTATGGGCAAGAAAATTAAAAAACAAAACAAAACAAAACAAAAAAACAAATCTAAAATCCCAACTGCCCCTTCTGAAGAGCCAAGAGCAAAAGCACTGTGTGAGGAGTAAAAGCAGGGTACTAGGCATGCCCCTGCATACAACATCACCGAAAGGGTGGACAAACTACCTAAGCCGCCCCGTGGCCTGATTCCTAGACCCGTCCCTACCCTCGCCCCATATAATGAACCAGCTCACTATCCCCGACCCAGTGAGTGAGCAAGGAAATCTGCTGTTGGCTCCTGATCCTCTCTGCTACAGCAGAGGCCCCAGTAAAGCCTTGCCTGAATGTTTCTTTCTGGCCTCTTATCAATTCCATTGATTAAGAAGGTCAAGAAGTGGGAAAAGAAACCATTTATAATAGCACAAAAACATAAAACACTTTGGGACATATATTTTTAACATGTAAATTATTTGTATACTGAAAACTACAAAATATTAATTAAAGAAAACCTAAATGATGCCAAATTCATGGAGTCCAAGCACAATATTTTTAAGATGGCAGTTCTCCCAAAATTTCTCTCTAGATTAAACAAAATCCCAACCAAATCCCAAGACTCTTCTTAGAAATTAACAAGCTGATTTTAAAATTTATGTGGAAATGCAAAATGATCCAGAATAGCCAAAATCATTTTTGGAAAAGAACAAAACTAGGGGACTCAAATTACTTTGTTGTGGAAACCGCAAAAACTGTGGCAATGGAAGGAGACAAACAGCACTCGGAGATATGGAAAAGCAAGGTTTATTCAGCACCGGTGCGGGCTCAGAGGAGTCACTTCCAGAGTCTGAGCACCAGATCTTTGTTCTTGGTAAGTTTTATACACTACAAGGTCTTGATTTTCCCATGTAAGCATCCCCAACCTCCCCCCATCCCCAAGCAGACAGTGTTCCTCCCTAAGAAACTGAGCAAGCAAGGTTACAGAAGCAGATCTGATAAGCAATGCTAGGTACATGATTAGCAGGGCTGCTGGCTTGGACAGAGGGCACACAGTTGTTACATTATTGCAAGAAGGGTGGTATAGTGATGAGCACAGCTGGAAAGGCTAGCATAGCTGCCTTCTTAGCCAAGGGGGGTTGTTCTTTAGTTAAAACTCCATTTCAACTTCATTTCAAGATCATAAAGCTATAAAAATACAGTAATCAGTATGCATTGGCTTGAGTATAAACATATAAATAAAGAGAACAGAATAGTCCAGTTTATTTTTGACAAAGTGTCAGGGAAAGCCAATGGGGATATTGAATATTCAACTGTCTTCAGCTACTTCGTAAGACTATTCAGTCTTTTCAAACTACCATATGATCAAGCAATGACTCTCAAAGAGAAATGAAAATATCTGTCCACAAAAGACTGGTTCACAAATATTCATAGCAGTGTTATTAATGATGTTATAAAAACTGTAAAAAAATCACCAATCATTGAAAGAATGAAAAAGTTGTGGTACATCCATGCAAGTTAATACCACTCAGCAGTAAAAAGGAATTAATTACTCCAGTCAGAATGGCCATCAGTAAAAAAATCTATAGGAGTTCCAGAAGTGGTGCAGTGGGTAACGAATCCGACTGGGAACCATGAGGTCGCAGGTCAATCCCTGCCCTTGCTCAGTGGGTTGGGGTTCCGGCGTTGCCATGAGCTGTGGTGTAGGTTGCAGACGCGGCTCAGATCCCATGTTACTGTGGCTCTGGCGTAGGCTGGTGGCTACAGCTCCAACTGGACCCCTAGCCTGGGAACCTCCATATGCTGCAGAAGTGGCCCTAGGAAAAGGCAAAAAGACGACCAAAAAAAAAAAAAATCCACAAATAATAAATAGTGAAGAAGCTGTGGAGAAAAAGGAACCTGCCCACACGCTGGTTGGGAAGGTAAATTGGGTCAGCCACTATAGAAAAAGTTTGGAGGTTCATTAAAAAACTAAATATACAACTATGATATGATCTTGCAGTCCCACTCATGAGCATATATCTGGAGAAAACTCTAGTTCAAAAAGATATATGCACCTCAGTGTTCACAGCAGCACTATTTACAGTAGCCAAGATATGGAATCAACCTAAATGTCCAACGACAGATGAATGGAAAGAGAAAATATCGTACATACATGCAATGGAGTACTACTCATCCATAAAAAGAGAACAGAATAATGCCATTTACAGCAACATAGATGACCTAGAGATTATCATACTAAGTGAGGTAGGTCAGACAGAGAAAGACAAATATATGCTATTTCCTATAGGTGGAATCTAAAAAAAGGATACCAAGGAACTTATTTACAAAACAGAGGAATTCCCCGTGTGGCTCAGTGGTTAACGAACTCACTAGTATCCATGAGGATGCAGGTTTGATCCCTGGCCTTGCTCAGTGGGTTAGATCTGGCATTGCCGTGAGCTGTGGTATAGGTCACAGACACGGCTTGGATCTGGTGTTGCTGTGGCTGCGGTGTGGGCAGGCGGCTACAGCTCTGATTGGACCCTTGGCCTGGGAACCTCCATATGCCGCTGGTACAGTCATAAAAAGATGAAAAGAAAAAAGAAACAAAAAACAGAAACAGACTCACGGACTTCAAAAAAACCCCTTATGGTTACCACAGGGGATAGCAGGAAAGGTGGAGGGGAGATAAATTAGGAGTTTGGGATTAACATATATACACTACTGTATATAAAATAGGTAAACAACAAGGACCTACTGTATAGCACAAGGAACTATACTCAATATCTTATAATAACCTACAATAGAAAAGAATCTGAAAAAAGAATATATATATATATGTGTGTATGTGTTTATGTATGTATACACACATATATATCTGAATTACTTTGCTATATACTAATACAATATTGTAAATTAACTGTACATCAATAAAAATGCATAGTAAAAAAGAAATTAATTATTGATAAATGCAACATCAAGATGAATCTCAAAATGTTATATTAGGTGAAAGAAATCAAATGCAAAATGCTACTTACTGTATGATTTTATGATATTCTGGAAAGGGCAAAATTATAGAAGTAAGAGCAGTGTTTGCCATGGGCTGGGACTAGGGGGAAAGGGAATGATTGCAAAGCAGCAGGAAGAACTTTTCAGAGTTATAAAAAATGTCTTATATCTTAAAAATTTTTTAAATTGAGGTATACTTGATTTATAATACTCTATTAATTTCAGATATATAACACAGTGATTCAACATTTTATAGATTATACTCCATTTAAAATTGTTATAAAATACTGGCTATATTCCCTTTTAGGGCTGCACCTGTGGCATATGGAAGTTCCCAGGCTAGGGGTCAAGTCAGAGCTACAGCTGCCAGCCTATACCACAGCCACAGCAATGCAGAATCCAAGCTGCCTCTGTGACCTACAGTACAGCTTGCAGCAACACAGGATACTTAACCCCCTGTGTGAAGCCAGGGATCAAACCCACATTCTTATGTATACTAGTTGGGTTCGTTTCTGCTGAGCCACAATGGTAACTCCCAGTTTGTACCTCTTAATCCTCTGGCCCTATTTTGCCCCTTCCTCCTTCCCTCTCTCCAGTAGTAACCACTAGATTTTTCTCTATATCTGTGAGTCTATTAGTTTTGGTATATTCATTTGTTTGCTTTATTTTTTAGATTCCATATATAAGTGATATCGTATGGTGTATGTCCTTCTCTGACTTATTTCACTAAACATAATACCCTCTAGGTGCATTGATGGTGCAAATGGTAGTATTTAATTCTTTTTTTTATGGATGAGTACTATTCCATTGTGGTGGTGGTGGTAGTGTATGTGTATACATACCACATATCTTCTTTATCTATTCATCTTTTAATGGATACCGAGGTTGCTTCCATGTCTTTCGTATTAATAATAATACTGCTATGAATGCTGGGGTTTATGCATCTTTTTTGAGTTAGTATTCTTATTTTCTTTGAATATATACCTAGGGGTAGGATTGTTGGATCACACAGAAGTTCTATTTTTAGTTTTTTTGAGGCATCTCCACTCTGTTTTCCATAATGGCTGTACCAATTTACATTCCCACAAAGTGTTCTAGGGTTCCCTTTTCTCTGAGAGTATCCTTACCAACATTTGTTATTTGTGGTCTCTTTGACAACAGTCATTCTGGAAAATATCCTATATCTTGACCATGGAGTGGTTAGACAACCACATATATTAGTCAAGACTAGGAGAACTATAAAAGGGTAAATTTTACTGCAGGTAAATTAAACTGTATGAATCTAGCAAAAAAACTCTAGCAAAAAAAAAAAAATAGTCTCTCAGAAATACTTCAGTAAGAAGCTGGTTTAAACATTTTTTAAAGTTTTCTAAGATTATTTTTAATTGAAAATATTCTGCAACTTCTTTTCTCACCCTATAAGTCTTTATAATACTATACACCATATATGAATCAGTATTTATATCATATTTTAAATGTATTTATATTTTATGTTATATTTATAATTATAAAAATGAAGGAAATTTTCATGAAATTATTTTTGACTACTAGTCATAAAGAGACAAAATAATCCATGTGTTTGAGTACTACTCTCAGAGAAGCAGTATAGAATAGTTCCCAGGAGAAAAGTGTTTCACACTTAAATAATGTCTGCTATTAGATAATACAAGAGCTGTAGAAAATACAAAGTTCAAAGACACATTCTTGCCTATATGTTGCCCAGAAATAAATGTGGGAGATGGACAAGTCAACTGTTATTGAAAATGTGGCATGATAAACAGAATGTTAGAGGTGTTTACATAGTGATAAGGAAGCACTCAAGAGGCTCCTGAATTCTAATTCAGAGAGGGGCAGGCAAGGAATGGCTCAAGAAAGGGTACTTTGCTGATGCTTACACAAGTAGAATTTAGCTGGGCATAATATGTGGGGCAGGGGCAAGGAGGAGCATTGCAGTAGAAGGAAAAATATATGCAAAATATGAGATTACATTATCTTTGAGAGAGTATTCAAGTGGTTCGGTATTGCTGGAATACAACGAGTTTGTGGAGATTTTAATCAGGAGAATGATATCAGACTTGGGTTTTAGAAGGCAATTCTAATTGCAATGCGGAAGTGATTGGAGGGGTGAGGCTAGAACAGAGAAACCAGTTAAAAGGCCCTTGTGGTCTTAGAGGTGGGAAATTACTAGGGTGTAAACTCGGCAGTGGTAATGGACATGAAAAAGACAAGACATATGATAGAAATATTTAGAAGGCAGATTTGATATTATTTAAAGACTGAGTGGGCATTACCAGTGAGGGGGAAGAAGGGATTCTTTCTGGGTTTTGTTAAGAAAACATTTAAGTGTAGCTGAAGATAAGAATTCTTCTCAAATTACTAGCATGACATACAAAATTGATACATATTTATTTCTTACAATTCCCTGTAATAGCAACAGGCAGGGGAGTCTCAAAAACTGCTTATTGGATGAAAACCAAAAGAAAGAACTGGAATAGTAGAGAACTAAATGTTCTTTAAATCTTTTAAAAATGTTTTTTATTTGTATTTTTTTTTTTAGCTGCACCCATGGCAGGTGCAAGTTCCCAGGCCAGGGATCAAACCCATGCCAGAGCAGAAACCCGGGCCGCTGGAGTGACAACACCGGAACCTTAACCCACTGTGCCACAAGGTAACTCTTTATTTGTATTTTTCTTTTTTTTTTTAATTGTGAAAATTTTTTTTCTAAGTGTAACAATTTGTATCCATTTTTTTAATAATGATCATAACAGTGTAATTTCACAGGATTTCCATCCCACAGCCCAAGCACATCCTCCCACCTCCCAAACTGTCTCCTCCGGAGACCATAAGTTTTTCAATGTCTGTGAGTCAGCATCTGTTCTGCAAAGAAGTTCAGTCTGTCGTTTTTTTAGATTCCACATGTCAGTGAAAGCATTGGATGTTGGTGTCTCATTGTATGGCTACTTCACTTAGCATGATAATTTCTAGGTCCATCCATGTTGCTAAAAATGCCAGTATTTCATTCCTTTTAATGGCTGAGTAATATTCCATTGTGTATATGGACCACATCTTCTTGATCCACTCCTCTGTCAATGGACATTTAGGTTGTTTCCATGTCTTGGCTATTGAAAAGAGTGCTGCAATGAACATTGGAGTACATGTGTCTTTTTGAGTCATGGTTTTCTCTGGATAGATGCCCAGGAGTGGGACTGCTAGATTAATGGTATTTCTATTTTTAGTATTCTGAGGCATCTCCCTACAGTTTTCCACAGTGGTTGCCCCAATTTACAATCCCACCAATAGTGTGATAAGGTTCCTTTTTCTCCACACCCTCTCTAGCACTTACTGTTTGTAGACTTTTTGATGATGGCCATTCTGGCTGGTGAAAGGTGATTCCTCATAGCGGTTTTGATCTGCATTTCTCTAATAGTGATGTTGAACATCTTTTCATGTGTTTTTTGGCCATCTGTATGTCTTCTTTGGAGAACTGTCTGTTGAAATCTTCTGCCCATTTTTTGATGGGGCTGTTTGTTATTTTGGTATGGAGCTGCAGAAGGTGTTTATAAATTTTGGAGATTAATCCCTTGTCAGTTGATTCACTTGCAAAGATTTTCCCCCATTCTGTGGGTTATCTTTTCATTTTGTTGAGGGTTTCTTTGCTGTGCAGAAACTTTTAAGTTTGATTAGGTCCCATTTGTTTATTTTTGTTTTTACTGTCATTACTCTAAGAGGTGGATCTGAGAAGACATTGCTGTCGTTTATGTCAGAGAGTGTTTGGCCTATTTTCCTCTAAGATTTCTATAGTATCTGGTCTTTTAGATATCTAAGTCTTTAATCCATTTTGAGTTTATGTTTGTGCATGGTGTTAGGGAGTGTTCTAATTTCATTCTTTTCCATGTGGCTGTCCAGTTTTCCCAGCACCACTTATTGAACAAGCTGTCCTTTCTCCATTGTATATTCTTGCCTCCTTTGTCATAGATTAGTTGGCTGTAGGTGTGTGAGTTTAATTCTGGGCTTTGTCTCCTGTTCCACTGATATATATTACTGTCTTTGTGCCAGTACCATATGATTTTGATGATTGTTGCTTTGTAGTGTAGTCTGAAGTCCAGGAGCCTGATTCCTCCAGCTCCACTTTTCTTTTTCAGGACGTCTTTGGCTATTCTGGGTCTTTTGTGCTTCCAAACAAACTTTAAAGTATTTTGTTCGAGTTCTGTGAAAAATGTCCTTGGTAATTTGATAGGGATTGTGTTGAATCTGTATATTGCCTTGGGTAGTATAGTCATTTTGATAATAGTGACTCTTCCAATCCACGAGCATGGTATGTCTTTCCATCTGTTTGTGTCACCTTTGATTTCTTTCATCAGTGTCTTACAGTTTTCAGAATACAGGTCTTTTGTTTCTTTAGGTAGGTTTACTCCTAGGTATTTTATTCTTTTGGATGTGATGGTAAATGGGATTGTTTCCCTAATTTCTTTTTCTGATCTTTCATTGTTAGTGTATAGAAATGCCATCAATTTCTGTGTATTAATTTGGTATCCTGCGACTTTGCCAAATTCATGGATGAGCTCTAACAGTTTTCTGGTAGAGTCTTTAGGATTCTCTAGGTATAGTATCATGTCATCTGCAAATAGGGATAGTTTTACTTCTTCCTTTCCAATTTGGATTCCTTTTATTTCTTTTACTTCTCTGATTGCCGTGGCTAGGACTTCCAAAACTATGTTGAAGAGCAGTGGCCAGAAAGGACATCCTTGTCTTGTTCCTGATCTCAGCGGGAATTCTTTCAGCTTTTCACCATTGAGAAAGATGTTTGCTGTGGGTTTGTCACATACGGCCTTTTTCATGTTGAGGCAGGTTCCTGCTATGCCCACTTTCTGAAGGGTTTTTATCAGAAATGGGTGTTGGATTTTGTCAAAGGCTTTTTCCACATCTATTGAGAGGACCATATGGTTTTTATTCTTCGGTTTGTCAATGTGGTGTATCACACTCATGGATTTGTCGATATTGAAGAACCCTTGTATCCCTGGGATAAATCCCACTTGATCATGATGTACAATCCTTTTAATGTATTGTTGGATGTGGTTTGCTAGTATTTTGTTGAGGATTTTTGCATCAATGTTCATCAGTGAAATTGGCCTGTAGTTTTCTTTTTGTGAGGTATCTTTGTCTGGTTTTGGTATCAGGGTGATGGTGGCCTCATAAAATGAGTTTGTGAGTATCCCTTCCTCTGCAATGTTTTGAAATAGTTTTAGAAGGATACATGTTAGCTCTTCTCTAAATGTTTCATAGAATTTGCCTGTGAAGCCACCTGGTCCTGGACTTTTGTCTGTTGGAAGTTTTTCAATCACAGTTTCAACTTCAGTTCTTATGATGGGTCCATTCATCTTTTCTATTTCATCTTGGTTCAGTCTTGGAAGGTTGTACTTCTCTAAGAATTTGTCCATTTCTTCTAGGTTTTCCATTTTATTGCCATATAGTTGCATCTAGTAGTCTCTTATGATCCTTGTATTTCTGTGATGTCCGTTGTTACTTCTCCTTTTTCATTTCTAATTTTATTGATTTGAGTCTTCTCTCTTTTTTGCTTGATAAGTCTGGCTAGGGGCTTATCAATTTTGTTGATCTTTTCAAAGATCCAGCTTTTTGTTTCATTGATCTTTTCTATGGTTTTCTTAATTTCTATTTCATTGATTTCTGTGCTGATTTTCATGATTTCTTTCCTTCTACTAACTTTAGGTCTTGTCTGTTCTTCTCTCTGGAGCTGCTTTAGATGTAAAGTTAGCTTGTTTATTTGAGCCTTTTCTTGTTTCCTGGGGTGGGCTTGTATTGCTATAAACTTTCCTCTGAGAACGGCTTTTGCTGCATCCAATAGGTTTTGGAGTGTTGTATCTTCATTGTCATTTGCTGCCAGGTATTTTTTCATTTCCTCTTTGATTTCTTCAGTGATCCATTGGTTGTTTAGTAGCATGTTGTTGAGTCTCCACCTGTTTGTGTTTTTTGCAGTTTTTTTCTTGTTGTTGATTTCTAGTCATATAGCGCTGTGGTTGGAAAACATGCTTGATATGATTTCAATTTTCTTCACATTACCGAAGTTGGATTTGTAGCCCAGGATGTAATCAATCTTAGAGAATGTTCCATGTGCTCTTGAGAAGAATGTGTATTCTGTTGCTTTTGGATGGAATGTCCTTATTATAAATATCTATTAAGTCCATCTGGTTTAATGCTTCATTCAGGGCCTGTGTTTCCTAATTGATTTTCTGTCTGGGTGATCTGTCCATTGCTGTAAGTGGGATGTCAAAGTCCCCCACTATGATTGTGCTATTGTCTATTTTTCCTTTTAAGGTTGTTAGCAGTTGCCATATATATTGTGGTGAACCTATGTTGGGTGCGTAGATATTTAAAATTGTTATACCTTCTTCTTGGATTGATCCTTTGATCATTACGTAATGTCCTTCCTTGTCCCTTAAAATAGTCTTCATTTTAAAGTCTATTTTGTCTGATATGAGTATTGCTACTCCAGCTTTCTTTTGATTCTCATTTGCATGGAAGATTTTCTTCCATCCTCTCACTTTCAATTTGTATGTGTCCCCAGAAGTGACGTGGGTCTCTTGAAGACAGCAAATATATGGGTGTTGTTTTTGTATCCATTCAGTCAGTCTATGTCTTTTGGTTGAGGCGTTTGGTCCATTAACATTTAAGGTAATTCTTGATATGTATGTTCTTATTGCCATTTTATTAATTGCTTTGGATTTGTTTTTGTTGCTCTTTTTTCTTTCCTTTTCTTGTTCTTTTCTGCCTAGAGAAGTTCCTTTAGTGTTTGTTGTAAGGCTGGTTTAGTGTTGCTGAATTCTGTCAACTTTTGCTTTCTGTGAAGGTTTTGATTTCTCCTTCAAATCTGAATGAGAGCCTTGCTGGGTAGAGTAATCTTGGTTGGAGGTTTTTTCCATTCATCTCATCAAGTATATCATGCCACTCCCTTCTGGACTGCAGAGTTTTTGTTGAAAAATATGCCGATAACATTATCGGGGTTCCCCTGTATGTTATTTGTTTCTTTACCCCTGCTGATTTCAAGATTTTCTCTTTGTCTTTAATTTTGGTCAGTTTGATTATTATGTGTCTTGGTGTATTCCTCCTTGGGTTTATTTTATATGGTACTCTTTGTGCTTCCTGGATTTGAGTGAGTGATTCCTTTCCCATGTTAGGAAAGTTTTCGGCTATTATCTCTTGGAATATTTTTTCTGTCCCCTTCTCTCTCTCTTCTCCTTCTGGCACCCCATAATATGGATTTTGGTGCATTTAACATTGTCCCAGAGTTCCCTGAGACTCTCTTCGTTTGTTTTCAATCGTTTTTCTTTTTTCTGTTCTGCATCCGTAATTTCTTCTAATCTGTCCTCCACCTCACTTATTCATTCTTCTGCCTCCTGTATTCTGCTGTTAGCCGCTTCTAGTGAATTTTTTATTTCCGTTATTGTATTTTGCATCTCTTCTTGTTTAAGTTTTATATCTTGTATCTCTTTGCTCAGTGTTTCCTGTTAAGGTATCCATCTTTGCCTCCAGTTTATTTCCAATGTCTTGCATCATCTTCAGCATCGACAGTCTAAAGTCTTTTTCCTGGAGGCTGAGAACCTCCTCATTGCTTAGCTGATTTTCTGGGGTTTTTCCTTTCTCCCTCACCTGAGGTATAGTTCTCTGTCTTTTCATTTTTATAGGTTTTTGGTGTGGTGACCTTTTTACAGATAATAGAGCTGTAGCCTCTCTTACTTCTGGTGTCTGCCCCCCTGTGGGTGAAGTCGGTATGGGGGGCATGCTGTAGGCTTCCTGATGGGAGGGGCTGATGCCTGCCTACTGGTAGGTGGAGCTGATTCTAATCCCTCTGGTGGGTGGCGCTTAGTCTCTGGATGGGATCAGAGGCAGCTGTGTGCCTGAGGGGTCTTTAGGTAGCCTGTTTACTGATGGGTGGGGCTGTGATCCCTCCTGGATTGTTGTTTGCCCTGGGGCTTCTCAGTGCTGATGCGTGGGGCCAGATTTTACCAAAATGGTCATCTCCAGAGGAAGGCATGGCTGCTGAATATTCCTGAGAGCTTTGCTTTCAATGTCCTTCTGTCTCAACAAGCCACATTCACCCCTGTTTTCCCAGGGTGTCCTCCAAGAACTGCAGTCAGGTTTGAACCAGATTCCTATGGAGACTTTGCTTTGCCATGGGACCCAGTGCACGTGAAAGTCTGTGTGCACCTTTTAAGAATGGGGTCTCCATTTCCCCCAGTCCTGTGGTGCTCCTGCACACAAGCCCCGCTGGCCTTCAATGCCAGATGCTCCAGGGGCTCTTTCTCCCAGTGCCAGATCCCCGCACATGAGTGTTTGATGTGGGGCTCAGAACTCTCACTCCTGTAGGTGAGTCTCTTTATGTGAACCAATTAGTTTCCAGTCTGTGGGGCTTCCTACCCAGGAGGTATGGGGTTGTTTATATCACAAAATCACCCCCTCCTACCTCTTGATGTGTCCTCCTCTTTTTCTTCTGGAGTAGGATATCTTTTTTAAGGTTTCCGGTCCATTTGGGTGAAGAATGCTCAGCTTTTAGTTGTGAATTTTGTTGTTCTTAGGACAGAAGTTGAGCTCCAGTCCTTCTATTCCGCCATCTTAATCCCATCCTCTATTTGTATTTTTCTGATAAGGAACTATTGTAATTCCCTATTGCTATTTTAATAGATTTTTCCCTTGAAAAAGTATTTGCATGGCTTATATACATTTAAAAAAAGTAAGTCAATAAATTCTCCACCTTACTGTTCACACTCACTATTTAAAATCTCTTCTATTCTTTCTAAGTGCCCACTCCTATTCTTTTTCCTCTTATAGTCAGTTGAAGAGTGACCTCACCTTCTGGTTTACCCATGAAATAAAAAGATACAGCATGAACTCTCTAAGGTGCCTCTATACCTCCCAAAGTACTGAAAGGAATTTTTTCTTTATGAAAAATGATTTCTAGTGAAAGTGATTGCCTTTTGGGCCTACTGGAGAAAAAACTAAATATAAACTTTCCTAATATCGTGACATATAAATTTAATACTGATTTAAAATATTAGCTAGATTTACAACTTGACTTTGACTTATTCAATCATAGATTTAGAATAAGTCCCAAAGAGGTTCAGAAGCAAGCCTAGACAAGTGATTTTCTTTACTTTAACAGGTCCATCCTAGGAGTTCCCTTTGTGGCTCAGCAGTAACAAACTTGACAGTATCCAAGAAGATGAGGGTTTGATCCCTGGCCTCACTCAGTGAGTTAAAGATCTAGCATTTCTCTGAGCTGTAGTGTAGGTCACAGATGTTGCTTGGACCTAGTGTGGCTGTGGCTGTGGCTGTGGCCAGCAGCTGTAGCTCCAATTTGACCCCTAACTTGGGGGAACTTCCATATGCCAAAGGTGCGGCCCTAAAAAGAAAAAAAAGGGGGGGGCCCTAGTTCTAAAAATGTATTACAAAGAAAATCTAGGAATAGTTTATGGATAATAGAAAAATACAAAATAAATTGACTATAATTCATCAAAATAAAAGTAAAACCGTATTTAAAATCGAACTATGAACAGATAAAAATTAAAGGGTATGTTAGTGTATATTAATTTACTTTAAAAAATGTTAAGGGTCTACCAGGAACTCTTCTAGGCTGTGGGAATACCATCATAAACAAAACAGTCAATAATCTCTCCTATCTGGCTCATATTCTAGTGAAGAGTGACAAAAAATACAAAACTAAATAAGCAAAACTATGCATCATATCAGATGATGATAACTGCTATGAAATAACAGAAAATAGCTAAAAGAGTTGGGTGGAGGAGAGTTCTAGTATTCCAAATAGTGTCATCAGGGAATTTGTCACTGAGGTGACATTTCGGCAAAGACCTGAAGCAGAAGGAACTAACCATATAATGTCTGGGCAGTGGGGGAAAGGGACATTGTAGGAAGGTGGGAGGATGCAGGGAAGTGATGTTTTAGGTAGAATGAAAAGCAAGTGCAAAAGCTTTGAGATGGTACCATTTCTAGCATGTTTCATAGGCAGGAATCCAGAACAAGGAAGCTAATGGGACTGGAGCAGAAGGATGGAGGATTAATAGGCAATAAGAACAGGAAGGTATTATAGCAGGTTGCTATAAGGCCTTATCTTCATAATAAGGTAGAAACTGTTGGAAGATGCTTGAATAAAGAAATGATGTGATATAACTTATCTTTTAAAAGACCCCAAAGAGAATTTTATACTGACTATAAGAGAACAAAGGGTTAAGCAGGAACTAATAAGAAGGCAGCTGCAATAATCCATGTGAGAGATAGAATGTGGTGAGTAGTGGCTAAAGTGTGGATATATTTCAAAGGCAAAGTCAACAGGATGTGCTGACAGGCTGGATGTAGATTATGAAAAAGACTATAAGGTTTTTTGGTCTGAACACCTGAAAGGATGGAGTTGCTATTACTGAGAAAAGGGAGACTATGGGAGATGCTGTCCTGGATGGAAATTGAAGAATGTAATATCATGAGTTCAGTTTTAGTCACATTAAGTACGACATGCTTTTTAGACATCTAATTAAGGATGTCATGTAGGTAGTTATTAGACACATAAGTCTAATAACTAGAGAGATAAGAAAAAGAGATCTGGGTGGAGAGATACAAACTAAAAGTCACCAGCAGATAGTTGGCATCCAAAGCTATGTATTTTATGAGATTATAGAGAACATGTGCAATGTCTCAGCATTGGGGCATTTGAACATTGCTATGTCAAAGAGATATGAAGAATCAAATAAAGGAGTTTGAGAAGAAGTGGCCAGTAGGGCAGGAGAAAAACCAAAGGAATGAATGAGTGTCCTGGAAGTGACAGTTTAAAATGCTGCTTAAGAAAAGTGAGGACCAAAAATGAACAACTGGTTTAGGAAGGTGAAGGTCATTTGCATCCTTGGTAAAAGATATTAACGGAAAGGGGTTTATAAAAGTCTGATGGAAGAATTCGTAACGTTTTGTACTTACAATCCACAAAAAAGGGAAATAATGATGAAGCAGAAAGGAAGGACAAATTTCTGGAATGACAACCTGGGTGTTGAAGAAAGGGAGTGGAAACTAGTGATCAAGTGCCCTTAGATAGGAAGACAAACAACTCACAAATAGAACAAGAGAGAAGTCAGAATATATACCATTTACACAAAGCAGCTTTTGCTCATTTACTCTTACTATTTTCATCAGGTTCATATTTTATATTTGACTTATGAATCTGTTATTTTAAAAGTAAACTAACTCCTTTTTGTTTTATTTTTGTACATATTTTATTGTTATACATATTAAACCATGCTTTCTGGATTCTAGAATACCTTTTAGTCCAAATAATACCATACTTTCTAGATTCTAGAATACATTTTAGTCCAAACAATTAAACCATGCTTTCTAGATTCTAGAATACCTTTTGGTCCAAACAACTAGTACTAATACCTTTTAGTCCAAACAACTTGATTTGCAGCTCAAGCAATTCCAGTATGCTGCAATACTACTCCAAATGGCAGAAATAACTCAGATTCATATAGGATATTCTAAGCCTCTTTACTGTTTTCTTAACCAAGAAAAAAATAATTAGGACACCTTGTAAGGGCATTCTATTAATAGGTATATGCAAGATAACATTCTTTTACTTCATATTATTGTTTTTATTTTAATTTTTTTTAGGGCCCCACATGTGGCATATGGAAGTTCTCAGGCTAGAGGTCTAATCAGAGATACAGCTGCTGGGTTACACCATAGCCACAGCAATGCCGGATCTAAGATGCATCTGCGACCTATACCACAGCTCTCGGCAAGGCTGGATCCTTAACCCACTGAGCGGGGCAAGGGATCAAACCTATGTCCTCATGGATACTAGTTGGGTCCGACCCACTGAGCCACAATGGGAACTCCTACTTCATATCGTTTATATCAAATATCATCTCCCTGTATATTCTTCACCCCAAGATATTACTCTAATAGTCTCCTGGGATAGAGAATACATAGGGAGATTATTTCAATATTCAGAGAGACAATATTTAGCAGTTGTTATATTTAGGCTAAATAAAATACACTTGTCCTCTTTCCTATGATTCATAAATTGGAGCAAGTAAGGTGATACTAGCTATTTATTTAGAAATTACAAATATTTTTATTGACTTAGCAATAAATAATAACCCAGATATTATTAATAATGAATATAACAGAACTACCATACAGTTTCACGAATTCAAGCTGTCTTAAATATAAATGAGAAACCACTTTATTTTTTAAAAACAGTAACTTCTAAGTTCACTTCTCCTGCCTAAACCTTTGTAAACATTCCAAGTCTCTTTACTGTTTTACTTACCAGGAAAAAAATAGTTAGCAAGCTTTATAAGGGCATTCTATGGGATATGCCAAGATAAATATTCTTGTTACTCTTAAAATACACATTTGTAATTTATTACTGTATATGTCTATAAAATCATATAAGTATATATGAAATTATAATTATACATATTCAATATATAATATTAATTATATATGCAAGCCAAGGGAAGGCCTTGCATACTAGCTGTATTTGATCTTTTAGTCCAGTAAATTTATTTGGTAAAATAGAAAAAAAAACAAAGAAAATTCCACATATGTTTTGATGGTGCTACTGAATGCATGATCATATAGCAGTTTTTATTCATGATGTACAAAATAATACCACCTTACCTGTTAGTAAAAATTTAAGCTAAAATAAACACAACTGGGAATAATGTTAAATACAGCATTAAATTAATAAAATTACCAACTTTTTTCTATTTATAGAAAGTAATTTTTTAGAAATTAGTGAAATTTCTAAGAAAGAATATATATTATCCTGGGCCAAGATGTGCCATGGACTTACATTTTTTTTTTTTGCCTTAAACAATATATTTGTTTCCAATACTGATATAATAAAATGTCACAGACTGGGTGGCTTAAACAACAGATATTTTCTCACAATTCCAGATGCTAGAAGCACAAGATCAAGTTGTCTCTGGGGTTGTTTTTTCCGAGGGCTCTCTCCTTGTCTTGAGGGTTGAGGCTCCTCCCTGTCTTCACATGGTCTTCCCTCTGCCTGTGTCCTAATCTCTTCTTGTAAGGACAGCAGTCATACTGGATTAGGGTCTACCCTACCAATTACCTCCTTAAATGTCCTATCTCCAAATATAGTTGTATTCTGAAGTATTGGATTGTGCTTCAAAATATAAATTTGGGGAGGAGGGGAACAATTCAGCACATAACAAACACTATAGTTAGTTAAAGGGAAAATGCATAACTTGGAGAAGGCCTTAAGGTATTTTTTCTATTATGGAATCATAATATCTTAATTAAAAGGTAGGTCCATCATTGAATTCATTCTCTTGAAATTCTTTTTTATCACAATGATTAAAATGTTAATTCCTTATCATTTTATTTATTTATTTGTGTATTGGTTGCACCCATGACATATGGAAGTTCCCAGGCTAGGGACTGAATCTGAGCCACAGGTGCAACCTACACCACAGGTGTGGCAATGCCAGATCCTTAACCCACTGTGCCACACCAGGGATCAAACCCATGCCACCACAAAGATAATGCTGGATCCTTAACCCATGACACTACTACAGAATCAATGTGTTCTTTGAAAAACTAAAAATGGTAGGATAGATTATATAGCTTTCTTTATAATTTACAAGGCACTTTCACATATTTATTCTTAAGCCACACAACTTGGAGAAATTGACTCTCAGAAATTTAGAAAATATGGCTATGTCCACAACTTTCCTTATTCTTTCTTTAATGGCCATTTAACTACACTATTTGGTATCTAGAAAAGAGAATAGCTGATGGAAATTCATGTATGGAGGATTTTAAAGACTCAAAAAGTCAATATAAGTTGCAAGAATTTTTCTAGAAGGATGATTTTAGCTTAAGCCCACAGTTGCACAATGTTTTTTCAAGGACCATAAGAATGGTTGCCTGTATCAATGATATGGTGGCAGAAGCAGGGTGAAATTAAGGACAGGCTTATATGGTTAAATGAACTAAGTAATCTTTCCAATTAATCTGAGTAATTATATTAGCAAGTAATTTACAACCAGACTTTCCTCAGACTCTTATAAAGTAATTTGGAAGCTTTGGCCAATATGTAAAAGTCCAGATGACTCCCAGTGGTGGACAGTGAGTATAGTAAACTGAAATTTTGTACTGTATTTTTAAGGTTGCAATTTAAAGAGCAGAGCCACATTTCCTAAGTGGCAAACACATGGCATTCTCCTGCTCTGGGGATCCCCTAGAGCTTCATCACTCATCTTGATCAAATTAACTGATTCATTGTTCCACTCATTGAGCCAGTGTGTTCACTGCCTAAAAATTCACAACTCTGCCAAGTGTGGCTACCCTTATTATGTTGTGCTTTTTCCTGTTGGTTAATACCATGCTTTTTTGGTGAGGAAAATTATGTGACATTATAATTGAAGTTTCTTTATGTAAATTCAGGAAAATTTTTCATGCTACTTTTTCAGGTTGAAATTCCTAAAGTATTATACCCTGGGGATAAACTCAGGACCTGCTCAGAGCAATGAGCAGAAGCATCTTCTAGAAGGTAATCTGAACTTACACTATAAGAAGTGAGGAGAGAACTTCTGATTGAACATGCCTCATTCTCCTGAAGCACCTTCCCTCCAAAGTAAGTAAATGAATAAAAAGAGAACAAAAACTATAAGAAAAAATGAAGGAAGATAAAGATGATGAGGAATTTAAAAAAGAATTTTTCAGGAGATAAAAAGGAGATGAAGAGTGGTATTCAATAAAAGCTAAAAACTGGGTGCCTAGATAGGAGGTTATCCATGAAAAATATGTTTCTTCTTCCCGTCCATCCTTTCTCTTCTCCCTCCTCCTCTTCTTTTTCTCATCCTTATCCTCCTATTCCTTCTTCTCTTTTTCATCTAATTTGCCCTAAAGAAACCTGGAAATATTCAGGACACAGAGGCACAAGGCATTGGAGGAGGTGGTGGTGAAGCTCAATTCTGAGAACAAGGAGAATGTCTGAAAATGGCTAGATCCTTGGATTTTATCTACTTCCCACACCGGTAAGTTAAGTACTTCCTTCTTTATTTTCTCCTCACCTTCTACCTTCCAAGATACCAATAGTTTAGCTTCTAGATGAATTACTATATCCAAGAGGCTCTGGACACTAGTCAATATGGGAAATGGGACTTAAGCTAAAAGGATTACATCCAAATTTTTGTACTGATTGGTGGGACTCTAGCCTCCCCCCCTTCTCTACCTGCTCCTGTAACACAGGCATTGATAGACCCTCCCAGGTGGGAGAATAAGAGAATACTTCTCTGGAGAAGCAAATGACCCCAAAGAAAACATCTACTGAAACTGATGATTGAGAGATTCCATTTTTTTTTTTTTAAAGCAGGTTCGTTACCAATCACCATACAGTTGAGGCACCCTATTCACAAACACATAGTGCTACCCTATGAGATTACAGGGTATTATGCTTAAATATGAAACAAAAATGAAGAATTATAAGACATTTGAGTAAAGTCTTCAAAATGAAAAACAGACAGCATAAAGAGAAAATAAAACACTTAAAGGAAACAGACACACTAAAAGAAGCAGAACATACTTTAAGGAATATTCTCATGGAAATAACAGATGATTATTGTAAGCATAAAACAAAAACAAGCATGCTGTAAAAACAGAATGAAGAACAAGAAAAACTTTGGAAATAAAAAATAAGATGCTAAAATGAACAATTCGATAGGAGATTTGGAAGTTAATGTTGAAGAAATTTCCCAGATAGTAGAGCAAAAAAGAGATCAGAAACAAGAGATGAAAAGAACTTAGAGGATCCAAAAAAGGGTCCAATTTTCAAACAAGACAATGAAGAAAGGAAATCACCTAAAGAACTACACAAGAGGAGTTCCCGTCGTGGCGCAGTGGTTAATGAATCCGACTAGGAACCATGAGGTTGCGGGTTCGGTCCCTGAGCTTACTCAGTGGGTTGACCATCTGGCGTTGCCCTGAGCTGCGGTGTAGGTCGCAGACGTGGCTGGGATCCCGCGTTGCTGTGGCTCTGGCGTAGGCCAGTGGCTACAGCTCCGACTCGACCCCTAGCCTGGGAACCTCCATATGCCTCGGGAGCAGCCCAAGAAATAGCAAAAAGACAAAATAAAAAAAAAAGAACTACACAAGAAAATTCCCCAGAACTAAAATGTGTGGAGATCAGTCCAGATTTAGGGGGATGTAAGAAAAATAAAAGCAGAGGAAGAAGAAATTATTAATTGAGCACCTGGAGAACAGTACTGAAATACTATAGTAAATACAGACAAATGAAAAAAAAAACTGACAAGTAAAAACTTTATTTTTTTTTTTTTTTTTTTTTTTTTTTTTTTTTTTTTTTTTTCATGAGTGATGAACAGCCACTCATTTTTTTATTTTATTTTATTTTATTTTTTATTTTTTGTCTTTTTTGTCTTTTGTTGTTGTTGTTGCTATTTCTTGGGCCGCTCCCGCGGCACATGGAGGTTCCCAGGCTAGGGGTCCAATCGGAGCTGTAGCCACCGGCCTACGCCAGAGCCACAGCAACGCGGGATCCGAGCCGCGTCTGCGACCTACACCACAGCTCACGGCAACGCCGGATCGTTAACCCACTGAGCAAGGGCAGGGACCGAACCCGCAACCTCATGGTTCCTAGTCGGATTCGTTAACCACTGCGCCACGACGGGAACTCCGTAAAAACTTTAGATAGTTATTAATCATAGGAAAAATTAAAGGGTTGTACAGGAAGGAAAAAGTAGTTACAGTGTCCTACTTATACAAAACATCCTTTCTGTCCTACTTCACCTACAGTGACAAAATATATTTGGGTGGTCAGAATAAAGTAAACCCTATATAGGAAGGATGGTGGAAGGAGAAAGGGAGTGGTGTGGGAAAGTAACATTGCTACACTGAGATAGCAGTAAAATACATTATTTAGAAATATGGAAATATCAGAAAAAACACATTTTTAGAAGAATTCAGTGTTTGGTTTGGAGAAGAGGATTGGCATTATTGTAATTCTTTTAGTAAAATTTGCCTTAATAAAAATCTAACCAAAATTAATAAAAAAGGGAAAAGCAAAAATTACAAAAAAGGTAAAAGAGACTAGAAAATAAACAGTCAAGACTTAAACTTTAAATGTAAACTTTAAATAATATAAAAGAAATTTTATATGTAAATCTGGACCCTATTTGTAATAGTTTTTTAAAAATACAGTCAAATGTATTTCTCTTATTTTCACATTACATTAGTGCCTTCATTTATGAAATTTATGCTTTTGTTTGGCATCTTTAAGTCTATGTAAAACATATACTAACTTTTTTTTTTTTTTTTGGCTTAAGTATCCCAGGCTAGGGATCCAATCAGAATAGGGTCCCAGGCCAGGGGTCTAATGGGAGCTGTAGCTGCCAACCTACACCACAACCTCAGCAATGCTGGATCCCAGCCTAGTCTGCGACCTATACCACAGATCATGGCAACACTGGATCCTTAACCTACTGAGTGAGGCCAGGGATCAAACCTGCATCCACATGGATGCTAGTCAGATTTGTTTCCTCTGAGCAAGGACAGGAACCCCTAAAACATACCCTAACCTTTTAAGAATAAGAACAAAAGATCCAAGGTGTCACACACTTGGCATTCTACCAAGTTAATAAGAGTAACTCTGTAACAATATACTTCTGCAAAACTTTGTTTTTAAAGTGAGGCTAGGGAACAGCTCACCTCCTTCCTTAGGTATTGGCTATAGGAACAGAGACTCACTCAAACTAGCTAAGTAATGAGGAGGAATTTACTTAAACAATAAAGCACAATTAAAAAAAAAAACACCTCAAGGGCAGGTTTTATGAAAGAATGGAACAAGGAAACAGAATGCCATCAAGATCCAAGGCTGCTGGCTAACTTCATTCTATTCTCTCTCTCCAGGGCCACAGGGACTTTTATTTCTTCATCTTTCTATGCACCTGAATTACTTTCTTTCTCTATGGAGCACAACTCCATATTTCTCCTATACAAGCCCAAGTATGGCCACTCCACAGTCAGCTTTAGGTGATCTCTCTAGGTGTTCCAAAGTTGTGACAAGAGTTTCTAAATTCCAATTCCAAATGCATGGAAGATGAATCTGATTGGCCTAGCTTGAGTCAGGTACCTACAACTGAGCCAAACAACAGTGGGCTGTGTTTATCTGATGGGGTATGATATTCTGCCGGGTATGAGTGTGTGTGTGTGTGTGTGTGTGTATTATGAGCTGTCATGTGACTATATGCTCACTTAGCAGGGATTTGGGGAAGAAAGAAGAGATGACAAACTGGCAAACTAACAGGTCTGCTTTACCTTTTCAGCTCTCTTGATAAAACTCAAAAGGTTTCTTTCCATCCCTAGTCCAGTTCCTCCAAACAAAACAGACACTCAGTAAGTTGGAGAGATTGACAGGTATCCCAAATGATGTTGTGAAATGTGAGAAAAGAAATGTATGTCTCTCTTCTCATTCTTGATTTTTTTTCACATGTATACATTAAAATTCTAAATCAGAGGAGTTATAGGAAACTTTCCTAGTTCTCCCTCTAAGATACAGTCTCACAATTGACTAGTATTTTAGGTCAACGTGATTATCTTGTGATGTGAGTTTTTACTTGAAGATTTTCATTGTGTCTGTTAGTGATATCACAGGAAGAGTTCTCCAGAAATTATTGTTCCAGCTATTGTTGCATTGTTTGTTATTAAAGTATTAAAAATTACATTTATATTTTCAAGTATGTGAAACCAATTCTTATATCCCCAACTATTTTATAGCCTATGTAGTTGAGTAATAGGGAACAGGGTTAGGATGATGAGTGATGGGTTGGAAGAAAAACATTAGATTTTAAAACACAAGCTATTTGATCTAGCATTATATTAGCCTCCATAAAAAATGTCCCATATGTTCATTTCTTAATAATTGCTCTCATTTGCCTTTAAAGCTGAAAAAAAAAACAAAATTAAAATTGTGTTAAATGATAGTCATTTCTTGGTGTTTTTCCCTTAAGGACATCAAGGAGAAACTCCAATGAGTGGAGAGAAAGGAAAAACACTGTATGTTAGCAGGTTTTATCAGCAGTATTTTTATAGGTTAAAGAGGTGCAGTTTTAGGTTATGTGTAAGAAAAGATGAGACAGGTGTGATTACAATCCCATTTCATTCCACATCCTTACAGATAAATTGGTTTTGAGCAGGTAGTTGCTAATTTTATAAATTTAAGAAACCATCTGGGCTTCATGGAGATCTTGATCAAAATTTATGACAATTGCCTGAAGATTTTAAAAATTTAAAGTAGACGGATTAGTAAAATGTGGATAAAAATGTAACAAATAGAAATTACCCTTGTTTCTTCTAAGACATTATTTTCAAATCTACATCAGGCTTCTATTTAACTGTCACTAAGGAAATATTATACAGTTTTCTAGATCATTCTGCACTAGAACTGAATGATGAATGGAAAAGAAAGTAGAACTAGCCCACGAAATGACTTCATTAGAGTGATTATTTTTAAGCACTTAGAATTTATGTTATTCATGTGTTAGGTATTGTGCTAAGCTTTCAGAGCAATTTTCACATTTAATTTTCTTAATAACCTCTGAGGTAGGTATTATTATCTTCTATCAAATGAGATATCAGGGACTAACACAAAGGCATATTATTAACAATTGGCAAAGCTAGAAACCAAGCCAAAGTTTTAGTATATGTGTAACTGGGTCATTCTGCCAGGTACAGCAGAGACTGACAGAATATTGTAAATCAACCATAATAAAATTTTTTTTTAAAAAGTTTTAGGATTCCAAGGAACATCACTGTTTCAGTACATGGATTGCCATTGAAAAAAACAACAATTTCTTTTTAAGGGCAGCAGTAACTGTGAGAAATAGCATGTCCTTGTATTTGTGTCATATATTCATCCCAATCATTATTTGCATGGTTACAATTTCACTCAGTGATAATTTCTTCAAAAATCTATGTCTCTTCATAGGTTTGGCCACTGGTAATTTAGATACATTTCAGGAGCTCAGCTACCTAAGTCTTTCAGCAAAAAGAATTTTGATATTTTATTAAGTAATGAATATATTTCTTCCTTAAATTAAAAAATTCTTTATCTTTTCTAATTAGAAACAAGTTGTTTTTCTAAGTTAACATTTATGTAACTGCTCTTATATGACTGCAATTTTGAAACTCTGGAAAAGAACTCACAAAATCAGACCAGTGTACTCTGGTTGAACTTTTGTTTTCAAGTTAATTGTGCTTAGCATGCATCTCAGGTTGATAAGCTTGTCTGTGTTGACACTAAAGTATCTACTCATTGATATTATGCTGCCAGTTACAACTATTTTCATAAGTGATAAACCAAATTTAGCTCTTGATAGTTTAAAATATTTAACTGTTATCACTAACACTTCTCAAGAATATCAACATCATTTTATTTTGTTTTTCATTTCCCAGCATTTTTAGAATGTGAACACTTCTGTTCAAAATCAATGGTTAAAGGTTTTGCTAGCTATTTATGAACTAAATGAAGACCTGCAAGACTAGTTTCCATTGTTTTAAATATATAGTGTAAATCTGACCTCTTATGTCCTATACTCATATTAAATCAGTCTAGATTAAGTATAATAATCATAAATACCATTTCTGGCTACTAAATTAATTATTCCTTAAATTATTATATTAGACTGTAATAACTGGGAAAACTGATATATTAAAATAGATTAGTTTTCACAAGTTTGATTTAACATGTTATATATTTCAAACTAGACTTAAACATAGCAGATTCTTATTTTCAAAGAATTCTGGAGGCAAAAACAAACAAACAAACAAACAAACAAAAAACAAAACACCACTATGTAAAACAAAAAGCCATAATTCCTCTTGAGAGTTTTCAGTGCACAGAAATCTGTAATTCAAGAGATTACTTATTTTTATTCCTGCATAGGGATTTTGTCTGATCTATTATTTTATGGAGAGGCTGGACTTTAGCTGCGAAATTTACCTACAAAATTATTTTATAATAGAAAATAACATGCTTTTGCTTTCAGTATTACTATGTAAGAAAAAAAAAATGGACTAAAACTAGACTATTAAGGTTACCTTTCTTTTTCTCCCTAAGGACAGCAAGGAAGTTACAATACAAAGTAAAATAAAAATAAAGAAAAAGCACAGATTTGTAGAGGCGCAATTCAGATTCTGAAATTTTTCCTGGCCTGAAGTGTTACAACAGACACAGCATGCAGGAGGGATCTTTAAGGGAGTCTCCTGTGTCATCAAGGGTCTGGATTACATCATAGTTGAATTTCATCTTTTCCATCTCCTAATTTTTATGGTTCTACTCTCCCAAAGGCTGTTGTAATCTATCCCATGGGTTCTCAAAATAAGCAAAATTTAAAATAGAAATATCGCTTCTGTGGTGTCTTTATTATTTTTGTCTTTTGTTTATACCACATCTTTTTGTAGAGCTAACAGTATCTTCTACTCCAGTTCCAGTGAAAATGCTCTTTATATACTCACTGTTTTTTTCAATGAGAGAAGAATCTTAATATTTGAAAATAAAACTCAAAATGGATTGAAGACCTAAATGTGAGGCTAGATACTATAAAGTTCTTAGAGGAAAACCTAGGCAGAACTCTCTTTGATATAAACTACAGAAACATCTTTTGGATTCATCTCCTAGACTAATGAAAATAAAAACAAACAAAAAACAAATGGGACCTAATTAAACTTAAAAACTTCTTCACAGCAAAGGAAATCATTTAAAAAATGAAACAACAACCCACAGAATGGTAGAAAATCTTTGCAAATGAAGCAAATGACAAGGGATTAATCTCTAAAATATACAAACATCTCATACAGATTTATATCAAAAAACCACCCATTTAAAAAACGGTCAGAAGATCTAAATAGACATTTCTCCAATGAAGACAGAAAGATGGTCAAAAAGTCTATGAAAAGATGCTCAACATCACTAATAATTGGAGAAATGTAAATCAAAACTACAATGAGGCACAATCTCACACCAGCTAGCATGGCCACCATCAAAAAGTCTACAAACAGTAAATTCTGGAAAGGGTGTGGAGAAAAGGGAACCCTTCTACAATGCTGATGGGAATGTAAGCTGGTGCAGTTACTATGAAGACTAGTATGGAGGTTCCTTAAAAAACTAAATATAGCACTACCACATGACCCACAAATCTCACTCCTAGGCATTTATCTGGAGAAAACTGTAATTCAAAAGGATGCATGCACCCCAATGTTCACTGCAGCACTATTCACAATAGCCAATACATGGAAGAAACCTAAATGTCCATCAACAAAGGAATGGATAAAGATGTAGTACATACATACAATGGAATATTACTCAGTCACAAAAGAAGGAAATAATGCCATTTGCAGCAATATGGATGGAACTAGAGATTATCATACTAAGTGAAGTAAACTGAAAAGAGAAAGACACATATCATATGAGACCACTAATAAGTGAAATCTAACAAAAAATGGTACAAACGTGTTGTTAATCACAACACAGAAACAAGACTCAAAGATTTCAAAACCAAACTTATGGTTACCAAAGGTGAAACATGGGGGTGGGAGGGATAAATTAGAAGGTTGGTATTAGCATATAAACATTAGTCTATATAAAATAGGTGAGTAATAGGACTTTCTGTATTGCACAAGGAAATGTACTCAATACTGTGTAATGGCCTACATGGGTAAAATAATCTGAAAAGCAATGGATATATGTATAACTGATTCACTTTGCTGTACACTTGAAACATTATAAATTAACTATATTCTAAAAAAATTAACAAAAAAGAAGTTCCTGTCGTGGCACAGTGGTTAACAAATCTGACTAGGAAACATGAGGTTGCGGGTTCGGTCCCTGCCCTTGCTCAGTGGTTTAACGATCCGGCGTTGCCCTGAGCTGTGGTGTAGGTTGCAGACACGGCTCGGATCCCGCGTTGCTGTGGCTCTGGCATAGGCCAGTGGCTACAGCTCCGATTCGACCCCTAGCCTGGGAACCTCCATATGCCGCGGGAGCGGCCCAAAGAAATAGCAAAAACACACACACACAAAAACAAAACAAAACAAACAAAAAAAATTAACAAAAAAGAATTTTGGTGATTTTTGAAATAAGACTCTAATAATACATTTACTCTGCTTTACTGTAAAATGTAATCTAAATGAATTTTGCTCAATTTATGAGACAAGAGCTATATCTGAAATAAATTTTCCAGAAATGTTTTGTGTCATGCAATATTTCAAATAAAATTTTATTTTTCTTCTTAGATCAGACTGGAGTAATCCCTCCCCAAACATATTTTTAAAATAAACAAAATTATAGTAGTTCTTACTTTTTAGTATGTTCACTCCTTCAGAAGAGGGTAATGAGTCCCAGTTGGGAAGCATGTGCCAAGATGCTCAATGACTTTCTTTAAAAACACAGATACTAAGGATAGGAAAGAATTTTCACCAATTAGGGAGTTTTTCTAAAACAACAACAACTAGAAATTGCCATCTTGAAAACAGGTGAATTACCATTCTGAATTGCCTTACCTTATCTGAGAATAGGAAAGGATTTAAGAAGTCAGCGGCAGTACTCAAATATGTCCTCCATATGATGCTAATTCAGGTAGAAGTTGTCCACTGGTCCCTGGTAAAGAAGTTAAATTACTCCTTCTTAGGAACTGTTCTTTAGTGAATCCTTATTATTCTCTTATTGCTAAAATAGCAATTTTAAGGTGAAATGATGTGAAGCTTATTTGTGGTTGTTACTTTTAATATACTCAGCAAAATAAAAAGTTGGCAACCATATATTGGTCTCCTCATCTTTTCCCTTGAAATTTTATTGGTTCATAAATCACACACTGGTGAGCACTAAAGAAGCTTCTGTCTATCTTTTCTTTTTTTTAAATTTTATAGCTGCAACTGCAGCATATGGAAGTTCTCAGGCCAGGGTTTGAATCTGAGTCACCGCTGCCACCTATGCCACAGCTGTGGCAACAGCTAGATCCTTTAACCCACTGGACTGAGCTGGGGATTAAACCCACATCTTCACAGTGACCTGAGCAGCTGCAGGCGGATTCTTAACCCACCGAGCCATAGCAGGAACTTCAAAAGGAGTTTCTGTCTTTCCACAAATACTTCTTGAGTACCTGAGGACAGATCATGAACATGACACACAGGTGTCAAATAGGTCTTGGAGTCTTGTGATAGATATAAATAAGTAATGATTATAATTTAAGTGGAACAAGTGCTTTTAGGGAGACAGAAGTGAAAGGAATATTGGAACATATGAGCAGGGCACCTAATTCTGATCAGGGGAAGTCAGGCAAGGATTTCTCTAGCACATATTGGCTTTGTGAGTAAAGTATCTTCTTTTAGGTAGGTACTTGGAAAAGCAAGCCAAAGGGCTGCTTTATCACCATGGAATTAGAGCAAATGGCTGGATTAGAGCCTGTTGAACTCTGATGAAATAATTGTATCCCAACCAGTACAATAGCTCCTTAGCAGGCGGATATTAATTTCTCTAGAGGCAGGGTAGTGGGATAACATTTTTGAGGTAAGATGTGATATTAATTTTATCTGTCTGTCTCTGTTTTTGTCTCCATCTCTCTGAGAATTAAACTTTCCTCACCCTCCTACAGATCCCAAATCTTTGTCTCAGAGGGAAGGGGTGTCTGAGGGAGAAAACTGAGAGGGCACAAACCTCATCTTTCTGGTTTTGGTTGTCACCAGAGAAAACCTACCAGAGAGGATACACCATAGATGCCTCTGGATAAATCTCAAATAAGACCGTGCCTAGGGAATAAAACACTGGGGGTGTGGGGAAATTCCCCTGAGACTACACTATTGCTCTCACATGGCTGGGGACTAGAGGCAGGAGTGGTAGAGAGGAAGAGGATACTCAAGTGGAGCTAATGAAAGCCTTGGCGGCTCCCAGGGAAAGAAGCTCAAAGCCAGTCAGAGTCTTAAGGATGCGAGAGACCCAGGGGGAAAAAAAAGGCTGGAAGGTATGCCTAGGGAGGGAACTTCAAATTCCCATGTGACCCAAAAGTACTCAGGAGAGCCACGGGACGTGGAGGTGCTTATGGAGAAAAACAAGGGTTCTATTGCTAACTGGAAAACCAGGCAGGCTTCCCAATGCCTTGAGACTATGTACGCATGACTGATACGAAGTGGTATGGCTGTACTGGTTGACCAATTATCAAAGTGCTTTATATTTCTTGATAGCCATTTACCCAGACTCACCTGCCTTCCTCAAGCTAAAGGATTAATGCCTGAGACAGCAGAGGAACCTCCAGGATGCCACATAAGCACTAAACCTAGCATCTGCATCCTTCCTGACTGGTTGGTATACTAGTTATCTCATGTTGTATAATACTTTACTCCAAAAATTGGCAGCTTAAAGCAATAATTACTGTTTGCTATCTCAGAATTTCTGTACATCAGGAATTTGGGAGCAGCATAGCTGGACTATTGCGGTTCACAGTCTATCATGATTCTTCAGTTATGATGTCAGCTGGGCATACCATCTTGACTGGGACTAGGGGATCAATTCTAAGATGTGCCACTGACATGGCTGGCAAGTTGCAGAAGGCCTCAGTTTTTTTACCATGTGGACCTCTCTGTGAAGCTGCTTGAGTATCTTTATGACATGACATGTGCCTTCCCCATGAGTGATCTAAGAGACAGCAAGGCAGAAGCTACGGTGTCTTTTATGACTGTCTTCCTATATCCAATCACTTGCAAAGGATCGGGATGGAGGATAATGTGAGAAAAATAATGTATATATATATATATATATATATATGTAAACTGGGTCACTTTGCTATACAACAGAAATTGGCAGAACATTGTAAGTCAACTATAATAAAAATAAAAAAGAATCAAAGTCACACTCCATCATTTCTGAAATATCCTATTGAAGACATATGTCATCCCTATTTTTCGTGGGAGAGACTGACTACACAGGGTGTACTAATTAGGAGGGAAAATAATTGGAAGCCATCTTGAAGGCTCCCACCACAGTCAGTGACTTTGTCTTATGTACTGTTAAGTATTTAGAATGTCACTTTCACAGGAGTCAGAGTAGCCATGGAAGAGAAGCAGAAGTACAGGGCAAATTCCTATTATAGCAAGGAATCCGTAACTGGTATGTAACACTAAGTAAGAGTAATATTATGCCATATGCTAGATCGTGTATGAGGAATTTTTTTTATTACTTATAATCCTTGTTATAATTATCACATATTGTTATAATCATTCAACATGAGAAAACTAGTATTTGATGAAGTTAAAACAAATTGTTCAAATTACCTATAATTTATATGCCAAAAGTGCTCAACCTTGGACTAAAACTCAGCAAGCTCTGTACAAGAGAGCAATGTACATGTATGTTAGCAGAGAACCCACTGCTGATAGATAGAATATAAAAGAACTCTTCACTCTATGGCACGATACATACAATTATAATTAATAAAACTACTTTGGGGATTCTTTCTTTAAGTCTAAACTCTTAATTTTACCACATATACAACATTAGAATCTATCAATGGTTTCTTAAGGCCAATAATTAGTCTAAAAGCTTAGAAGAGCAATATGTAATGTCACTGCCACTCCCTGATGAGTACTGGTCAGTTATTTTTGTAGACTGACTCTCAGTTTGGGTTTCATTAATGTTTTCTCATGATGAGACTGAGGTTACGTTTAATATTCCATAATCTTGCTATTGCTAGGAAAACTGAATCAACTGAAATCACTCCCACTTTGCCTGCCCCTTTCCCACCACACCCACAGGACAAATGTTCAAGCCCATTTTTAAAAGATGCAAAAGAAATAATAATAGAAACACAACGAGCAGAGGAAATTAAAATATTATGATGTTAAAAGAATTTCTAGCTAGGTGACAACAATTTGAACCAAATGGCAGCTTTTGCAGTATATCTATATTATTCCTTACTTCATAGTGTTAAGATAAAAAATGCTCACAATTTAAAAAATTATGGGAGTTCCCATTGTGGCTCAGCAGGTTAAGAACCTGACATAGCATCCATGAGAATGCAGGTTTGATCCCTGACCTCGTTCAGTGGGTTAAGGATCCAGAGTTGCCACAGCTGTGGTGCAATTTTCAGATGCGGCTTGGATCCTGTGTTGCTGTAGCTGTGGTATACGCTGGCAGCTGAAGCTCCAGTTCGACCCCTAGCCACGGGAAATTTCATATGCCATAGGTGCAGCCATAAAAATAAAAAATAAAAATAAAACATTACGTTACACAAAGTTTAAAAAACGTTGATATTGTGCTGTTTCCTCAGGAATGAGGTGGTACTGGATGGGGTTGGTGAAATGGATTTAGATGGTGGGCAGTTTTCTTAGAGACATTCTGTCAGGAGACCAGTTTCTTTCCTAAATAAACCCATGAGATTGACTAAATAAGCCCTCCTATATGCAAAAAAGAATATAATTTATGATCTGAAAGATAATATGGCCATATTTTCCCCAATGTGGTTACTGGTCCTTCAGCCAAACTTAGCCAAGAATGGTCAGCATGACCTTAGAAATTTGAAAGAATGACCAGTAAAATAAATGACCTTGTGGCCTGGTGGCAAGAGTAAGATTTTTTAGGACTACAGGTCTGAGTAAATAACCTAGCCACTTGTGTCTTAAGTGATGCTACCAAAACACTAAGGAGAAGGACAGTTGAAAAATGAAAATTACATCTGTAACAGAATAATATGTAATTATAAAAATTAAGTTAATATACAGTGGATTTTTGTGTGAGTTTTGTTCACTGTGAATAAATACTCTTTAGAATGTTTTTGAAGTAAAAAATTCAGTTACAGTTCGACTGTAGAAAACGGAGTCTTAGATGGGCTCCAGAGAACAATCAGGTCAGAGTAATGATAAATTTTTATGTGAGGGTTGTAGTGAGACCAATTTACTTCAATAGATAATTTTATGGGTAGTATAAGCTGTGCTACACAATGTGGGATATTTTAACTCACTATGAGTAAAACAGAACAAAGCAGACAGTAGATTCTAAATAAATGATTTGATGATGATGCCAAATATTGCAAAACCAATTAAAATGGTATTATGCTTTGTTCTGTTAAATAATGTCCATTTTATAAACACCATAAGGTTTACTGCATTTAAGAAGTTGCTTTAGGAGTCCCATCGTGGCGCAGTGGTTAACGAATCCGACTAGGAACCATGAGGTTGTGGGTTCGATCCCTGGCCTTGCTCAGTGGGTTAACGATCCAGCGTTGCTGTGAGCTGTGGTGTAGGTTGCAGACGCAGCTGGGATCCTGCGTTGCTGTGGCTCTGGCGTAGGCCGGTGGCTACAGCTCTGATTCGACCCCTGGCCTGGGAACCTACACTGATTGGATCCCTAGCCTGGGATCCTTAAGCCAAAAAAAATAAATACATAAAAGTTAGTGTAGGAGCAGCCCTAGAAAAGGCAAAAAAAAAAAAAAAAGTGTTAAAAAAAAAAGAAGTTGCTTTAGTCCTTCATAATGTCTGAAGATATTAACTGAATTAAGTAAACTATGAAAATAAAAAAGAAGCACTTTAAAGCACTTTGTGGGCCAATTTGGCTTGATAAATAATCAAAGCTTATCCCATCTCAAAGAAAATGTGGGCTTAGTCGAAGTTATTCCTTTCTGACCCTAGTTTATTCTGATGTATTGTTATCCTAACTATTTAAACATGATTTCATAGGAAAAAAATAAAAATCATAAGATAGCTTCACATTTTAAAAAGACAGATAATAGATTACATTCATGTACCTTGTTCATTCTGCTTTTGAGATCATTAAATGAAGTAGTGCTTCCCATGGTGTCAGACATGCATAATCTAATATTTGGCTGCCTGAATCGTTTCCTGATATTTATCACCAATATTTGACAGTTGTTCAATCAGAGAAACTGGATTAAACATTTTTAACATGCATGAATGAAAACTCTTCTTTTTCAAAGGAATAAGATGGTGAGAGCTAAAACTTTGAGAACATTTGTGAATGTGGATTTACGGAAAGTATGCTTGATGTTTATGTTTCCATAGTTATGGTTTTACCTATAAAAGATATTTCTTTTTAAATTTACATGTATAATATCATAAAATGTTAAAGAAGAATTTAGATGTTTTGTCACTGACATGCCAGCTTTCTCCTGAGTGTCTGAGGAAAGCACATTTTATTGGACATCTAAAACGTTATAAAACATGGGAGTTCCCATTGTGCCTCAGTGGTTAGTGACCTGACTAGCATCCGTGAGGACGGGGGTTCCATTCCTGGCCTTGCTCAGTGGGTTAAGGATCTGGTGTTGCAGTGAGCTGTGGTGTAGGTCACAGACATGGCTTGGATGCTATGGCTATGGTGTAGGCCGGCAGCCACAGCTCCAATTATACCCTAGCTTGGAAACCTCATGTGCCACAGGTGTGGCCCTAAAAAGACAAAAGACCAAAACAAAAAAAAAAAAGTTATAAAATATGAACAGATAGTCACTTTTCTCACTTCAGAGAGTACAAACATTTTTCCTATAAATATTTCATATTTCACTTATAAAGAAGGTGACTTTTTTCCTGTAACTATTTCATCTCATCTTTCATCTGTGATCTAAACAACTCATCACCTCCATATGAATTTCCATAGTACGTGTCCATTTTATAAATGCCATAAGGTTTACTGAATTTAAGAAGTTGCTTTGTTATGTACTAGTATCAACAACTTGAGCATATTATTTCATTTAAGGGCCTCAGATTAGGAAACATGTACAATGTCCATCAGTGTTTTTCTTTTTCTTTTGTATTTTCTAGGGCATATGGAAGTTCCCAGGCTAGGGGTCTAATCAGAGCTGTAGCTGCCAGCCTACACCACAGCCACAGCAACGCGGGATCCAAGCCGCATCTGTGACCTACACCACAGCTCACGGCAAAGCCAGATCCTTAACCCACTGAGCGAGACCAGGGATTGAACTTGCAACTTCATGGTTCCTAGTCAGATTTGTTAACCGCTGAGCCATGACGGGAACTCCAGTATTTTTCAAAAATAGGACACTTTACCACCCCTAGTGGGTCACAACTAATATTTTTTATAAAATAAAATGGAATTGACTCAATTAGAATAGAAAATATAAAGAACAAGACACATTAGAAGGCTAGTTTACAAAATTTTGTTTTGGCTTTAAATATATGAATGCATATGATGTGATGTAAAATGTATTCCTTAATGTGAGTTGCAGGCAAAAAAGTTTGACAAATCTTGTTCTAAAAAATCGAACTGCCTTCTAAGTTTAAAATGAAATTATTCTAGTTTCCAGTTCAAAATTTCTGATATTGACCTCTTTTAACTCAATGTTATATGGTTTATTGCCTGATAGACAAGAGTAGCTAGCTACAAAGACATTTAGTTAAAATGATTAGAAAATATTTCCTACCTCAATTAGTTGTAATTGTTAATACCAATTGTAAGTCATTAAAAGACAACCCCTTGGGCTCTTACCCACTCTGGGCAAATGCCAGACCCAAGGCAGAGAGGAGTTTGGCATGTTTTAGAAAAAATATTTGCAGTCTAGTGAAAGAGATAGAAGGGCAGGAAGGAGATGGGGTAAGAAATGTAGGAGGGAGGTGGCCTGAGTAAAGCCCTGCAAACCATGAAAAAGCATTTTAGTGTATATATTTATGCTAGGGAGAGCCATTTGAGAGCTGTAAGCAAAGGACTTTTGTGGGTTGCTGTTGTTGTTTTACAACCAGTAGGACTGCTGCATCGAGAAAGAGATTTTACACAGTAAGAATCAAACTAAGGTGGTTAGGAAGCTATGACAATCATACAGGTGAAAGATGGTTGTGGCCTTGATTAGGCAGTAGCATTGGAGATTAAAAAAAATACGAATTTGGGGAAAAGTTCTGGAAGTATAAAACACAGAATTTGCAGATAGACTGGAAAAGTGGGGTTGGTAAAGAAAAGAATCAATTATACACCCTAGAATTTTAGTTTGTGCCACTAGGTGGATGGCTTGATCAGTTGTGATGGGGAAGAGCAAGCAGGGGACGTGCGGCAGAAATCCATAGTTCTGTTAGAGAGATGTTAACTTTGATATACATATTAGGCATCTAAGTGAGTATGTCAAGAAAGCAGAACTGGGCTTCAGGAGAGAATTAAGGACTGCTGGATTTTATCATCAGCACATAAATAGTATTTATACCCGCAGGACTGTTACCTCCATAAGAACATCACGAAGTGTCTTTTAATCTTGATGAAAACTCAAGGTAGATATTTTCGTTTCATATCTATATAATTAGCTTCTATGGCCCACACCACAGCTCACAGCAACACCGGATCCTTAACCCACTGAGCAGGGCCAGGGATAGAATCCGAGTCCTCATGGATACTACCAGCGTTTGTTAACCACGGAGCCAGGATGGGAACTCCAGAATATGGGAACTTCTAAGTAGAGGGTTTTTAATTTTTTGAATGGAGAGTTTTAAAATTAGTTAATTAATTTATTGGTGGCACCAGCAGCATACATAAGTGCCCAGGCCAGGCATGGAACTCTAGCCATAGCAGTGACAATGCCAAATCCTTAATCACTAGGCCACTAGGAAACTCCACGAAGGGTTTTTTGTTTTGTTTTTATAAACTGTCTAGTCTGGAGAGAATGATGCTTATCCAGAACTTTATCCAAGTTTATAAATTCATGTCTTTTCTACCCTTAGACAACTTCCCTTGGGCAGGTTCCACCACTGGTAGTTCCTTTTTTAAAAAAAACCCTACTTTGGTTTGGGGATATGACTGTTTTCCTTCTTTCTTATATCTTGATTGCCTCTTCTTCACTGACCCTTACCTATACCTGTTACACAGGGATTTTTAGCCTTCTTTCTTCACTTTACATATTCCCCCTCCACAATATGTTCTCATTGCTTCAAATACTAAATACACCCTTAGACTCTCTAATTTTTTACTTCCACCCCAGATATTTCTCCCTAGCTCTAGGAGACAAAGTCCAAAAATTCCAGAAAGCAATTAGCCTGGAGGCTCTCCCGTGAGATTAAAGAGGAGAGACTGTGGGCCTGTGACCATTTCATTCGTACATACATTCAGTCCTTCATTTATTTACAAGCACTTACATACTGGCTGCTTTTATGCAGTTTCAAATTTAGAGTGGCAGGCAGGCAGTGGTCCAGGATGAGCTTTAACTAAGGGTTTAAGTTGGTAGGAAGCCATTCACGTGAACACCGTAAGTCCTCAGGCCACAGAAGCATTATGTAAAAAAGAATCCTGCTGAGTTCCTCATAGAGATTTAACGAACACTCTGTGAAGTGTTATGATTCTAGCCTAACATTAAAGGAAAGAGAAAGTGAATCCCATCACGAAAGAAGAAAAGTTGGGGACAGGCAAGGGATTCACGCAGCACTTTGCATCGCAGGGGGTCATGACGAGAACAAGGTACTGAGTAGGGAGCAGGAAGAGAATGAATACACTTAACGTAGGAAAAAAAATTAAAAACCTGGAGCGGCACACATTAATGACCTAGCATTTGTTAAAGATTCATGGTAAAAACCCACACCTCACCGCAAGCAGTCTACAGCGGCTCAGCCCTGGCGTCATCACAGTCAGAGCGCGCAGCGCACCGCCCATTTAGCCCCTCCCTCCTTTCCAAAGGCCCCTTCGCAGACCCGCGTGCCAATGCGCGGCGGATCCCTCCCCCTTAGCTCTCTCGACCAATGAGAAATGGTGTCGAAATTTGCCACCGCCCGGTCGCAGGTCACGTGACCTCGTCTCCCCGCCCTCTCACTCCGCTGCCTCCAGGTTCTGAGAAGATGGCGAAGGTCTCGGAGCTTTACGATGTCACTTGGGAAGGTAACTGCGGGCGACGCGGGAGCTGAAAGACCGAAAGCCGTGGGAAGCGGTTCGGGAATATCTGTTGTCCTAAGAGACTTGGATTCTCGGGTCTTTTCGGCACTGGACTGGCCGAGCTGAGGTGGTGTCTGAGGTGGAGTGGAGGCTGACCTCTTCCTTGGCCTGGCCACCGGCTGGAGGTTGCGGTGTTCCCACCGCTTGTGGTTACCGTAGACTGACTGACCGTCCCACTTCCGCGCAGGTCCAGGGGCCCAGGGAAGCTTCCATTATTAGGCGGCAGGGACCTCGGGCTGGGGTTGTCACACAATTCCTGTGGCTGCTGGGGGGCGCGGAGGAGGCGGGGTAGTTGCCTGCTGAAGCGTCTTTGCAGCCGCCAAAATAAAGGGCCTGTAGAAGCCTTTTAAGTGCCGTTTAAGGGTTACAACTCTCTGCAGTAAAGGTGTGTTGAAAACGTTTGAACATGGCTGATTCTTCTACATGTTGTTTACATTTCATTCTCTCTTAAAACCTGGGTTTCTGATTTCTCCCCTTTTTAATTATTCCCTGTCCCATTTCTCCTCAAAACACATTTACACACACAACACTACTTCCTTCTTGTTTCTTACTAGTAATTCCTTTTCTGAAGAGGAAAAGAGCTGGTTATTCGGGGCATGTGCTGAAGTATGAAGGACTTTCTTTCCATACTCTAGTTTAATCTGAGATGGAATGTGTTCTTTAAATTTGGAAGCAAACTGGACCAGTTCTCTAAGAGCAGGAATTTTAGTGGGAGGCATGCATGCTTAAGAGAAGAGCCGTGAGTTTCTCTAAGGCATGAAATTTGTGTAATTGAAATGTATATTTCTAAAATTTAACAGTAGACTTTAATAGCTTAATTGTTGGGATATTTAAACAATGACCTGATAACACGTGGACTGATTGTTCAATGGTGAGTAAATCTCTCCAGAGTACAAAGTAGCAAACAATGATGGGAAAAGGAAAAGGTAAAAGTCCTTTACACTGGTACTGAATTCAATGATTTATTATTGGTTTTGTGGCCTCTCCCATACTGTGAACCCACTGTTTCTACCTGTACATTAAAATCATTGTGTTCCGTACTAGATCTTGGGCATATCAATTTAAGTAACACACAGTCCCTGCTTTCAGGGAGTTCACTGTCTAGGAGAAAGACAGACTTGTAAATACGTAGTTTTAAAAGGTGGGTATCAGGATGATAATGTGGTTGATATTTTAATGCTCTTAAAAATGTTTCAAATATTTTATGCTTTTTAGAAAGTGCTATTTTGAAGGTATGTTCAGTATAAGTTTCTTGGATGATAGTATCATGTATAGTCTTAGGCAATGAGTGGATAAATGTGTAACTACCACAGGGTGACCTTACCCTGTGGGAATTCTAAAAATGAGCAACATAATTGAAAGATTTAGATTAATAACTACTTTACAGTTTGTTGAGGAACAAAAGGGAAAACATATGTTAAAGTTCTTTTAAACTAAGTACATATGAAAAGATGATCTGGGGAGTTCCCATTGTGGTGCAACAGAGATGAATCCGACTAGTGTCCATGAGGACGCAGGTTCAATCCCTGGCCTCGCTCGGTGGGTCGGGGTGTAGCGATGCTGTGAGCTGTGGCATAGGTCTGCAGCTGTACCTCTGATTCTACCCCTAGCCTGGGAACTTATATATGTTTTGGTTGTGGCCCTAAAACAAAACAATAAAAATAAAAAGATGATCTGGCTCCTGCCTGTGCCTCCAGCTTTATCTTAAGCTACTCTTCCCCTTACTCTATGAGGTGGTTGTACTGGCCTTTATTGAATTCCCTAAATATGCACTGCTCCTTTTGTCTTAGGATTGGACACAAGTTATTCCTTTTGATAATTTTCTTCCCTCTTTGCTCTACTTTTTTTCCCGTTATACTTTATCATTTCTCAGAATTTCCTGCAAAGGTAACATACTTGAGAGAGCTTTTCTTGACCACCCTACCCCCAGCCATTCCCCATCCTTCCACCAAAATTTAAAAAAAAAAAAAAAAGTAAAGACAAAAATACAACAAAAACAGACAAGCAACAAAACTTAACCCTGGTTCTTTAATTGTGTGTCCATACTATTGAAGTACAGTTGTGTTAAGTTTAAAGATTTTGTTTCTCCTAGAGTGCCATGAGAGACCAGGCCTCTCTTGTTCTAATGTCTGACATATTGGAGAAACTCAGTAATCTGGTGACTGAATGAATTGTTAGTGGGATTAAAAATGAACTGTAATAAGTCTTCACAAAAGACTGTGAGTCATTTTCTCAATGTTGGAATAATTTTTTTTTGTATCTTAGACTTAGGCAACTCAGCAAATAGGATATAGTTTTCTTATTTTGGAATTAATGTTATTAATGAGTAGAATTAAAGTCCTATTTTAGCGGATTTTTTTTTTCTTTTTTTTTTTTTGTCTTTTTAGAGACACACCCGAGGCATATGGAGGTTCCCAGGCTAGGGGTTCAATCAGAGCTGCAGCCGCTGACCTATGCCACAGCCACAGCAATGCCAGATCTGAGTTGCACCCTACACCAAAGCTCATGGCAATGCTGGATCCTTAACCCACTGAGCGAGGCCAGGGATCAAACTTGCATCCTCATGGATGCTAGTCAGATTCATTTCTGCTGAGCCATAATGGGAACTCCTTAGCAGACTTTTAAGAAAAGAGTATTGCAGATTTTTCTTTCAGAGAGGATGATGGGAAGACCCTCAGGAATAGTTTTGTTTTTGTTTGGTTTTTTGTTTTTTTTGGCTGCACCTGTGGCATAGGGAATTTACCAGGCCAGGGATCAAACCTCGACCACAGCTATAACCACAGCTACAGCAGTGACAACACCAGATCCTTAACCCACTGAGTCATGAGGGAACTCTAGGAATAGTTTTTTTGTTTAGATATTTTGGGGAGGGAGTGTCAGTTGGATCTAGGTTCTTTTAAGAATTCCATTGAATGGCGTCATGGAAGGGTGTTCCTGCTGTGGTGCCATGGGTTAACGATCTGGCTTATCTCTGTGGAGGCACTGGTTTGATCCCACATAGTGGGTTAAGGATCCATGTTGCTGTAGCTGTTGGGTAGGTCACAGCTTTGGCTCAAATTGTATCCCTGGCCCAGGAACCTACAGGTGCAGCTGGTGCAGGTGAAAAAAAAGAAAAAAAAAAAAAAAGTCATGGAAATGGTTAGTTCCAAGAGTAGTATGATTCTTATGATAGGAAAATGTATCACATACTTATAAAAAACTTATATACTAAGTCTAACACTCTTAGTTTTTATTGGGCTCTATAAAAAAAGTAGGTATGTAGTTTACTTAGGCAGCTGAAAGTTACTGATGTTTGTTAAATAGAGGAGTTATTAAGAGTTTGGAGGTGGGAAAGAGAGTTGAAGGAGGGTGTAGTCAAGTTTCTTGAGAATATATTATTTGGACAGGATATGGATAGGATGCCTAGCACAATGCCTGGCCTAAAATAGGCATAAAGTGAATATTTGTTGAAAAAAATATTTATTAAAAATGTTTGAGGAGATTTTAGTTGTATATGCTCACTGTCTCTACTTCTCTTTTTGTTCAGGCCTTCAAACAACCACAGTTTGGTTTCCATGCTTATCTCCTTTTCTGTGGAGACCTAATGCTGGGTCTAAAATATTAGTTTTGTATATCTATAGTACATTTGTCATTGTAGAATATTCCTGCTATGAAAAATCCTTTCCTTGGTTTCTTAGCATTAAGGCTCTCATTACTTTTCGCAGCTTGGTTTAGTGCTTTATATCCATTTACTCCTTAATTTTTTTTTTTGTCTTTTTGCTATTTCTTGGGCCGCTCCTGCGGCATATGGAGGTTCCCAGGCTAGGGGTCCAATCAGAGCTGTAGCCGCCAGCCTATGCCAGAGCCACAGCAACGTGGGATCCGAGCCGCACCTGCGAACTACACCGCAGCTCATGGCAACACCGGATCGTTAACCCACTCAGCAAGGGCAGGGATCGAACCGAAACCTCGTGGTTCCTAGTCGGATTCATTAACCACTGCGCCACGACGGGAACTCCCAACTCCTTAATTTTTTATGTCCCTAGTGGTTCTTTCCTTAGCCTTAATCTGTTAATAGTGGTGATTAATCCTGAGATCAACTCCTGATGGATGCAGGCGTAAGTATTATTATGTGGTCTGTGTATTTCCTGAAATAGTATGCAAAATTGAGTGTGTTTTTAAACATGTACGTATTTCCAGGAAAAGTTGGTTCACAGGTCTCATCATCTTCAAAGAGCTCTAAAAAAAGTGGAATGGAAGTTCCCGTCGTGGCTCAGTAGAAACGAATCTGACTAGCATCCATGGGGACACAGGTTTGATCCCTGGCCTCACTCCATGGGTAAAGGATACTGCATTGCTGTGCGCTGTGGTGTAGGTCACAGACAAGGCTTGGATCTGGTGCTGCTGTGGCTGTGGTAGCTACAGTTCCCCTTCAACTCCTAGCCTGGGAACCTCCATATGCCATGGGTGCAGCCCTAAAATAAAAGACAAAAAGAAAAAAAAAGTAAAATCAAACAAGTTGAATGTCTTCTTTGGGTAATCTCATCCATACCTAGCCTTAATTATTAGCTTGTATGCTAAATGACATGTTAACTCAACGTATACTTGAGTACTTTGTGTCAGGCATTGTTCAGTTCTTAAAGATACAGTGCAGAACAAGACAGGCAAGGTTCCAGGTCTCATGGTGTGTACACTGAGATTTTGCTAAAGATCCATATTTATGGATATGGAAATGTTTAGTTAAGGTCATAAGAGTTAGAGAGGTAGGTTGTTACCTTGAATGCTAGCCTAAATAGTTTAGACTTTATTTTGTAGATAATTGGGAGCCATTTTCCTATTAAAAAGCAAAACAAAAACTTGGCTCCTTTTGTTAAAACTTTTAACTATACATGTCAGTATAGGACAGGGCCTTTTCTTTGATAGGAATCCCCTGTTTGAAATTACTTGTAATCTTCCAATAAACCATTTTTAACTTTGCTTTAACATGGAACAAGAATATAAAGACCCTTGTGTCAGTGCACAAATCATAGATTTTTATTATTTTTCACTTTTTTGGGAGTTGGGGGCTGCATCTGAAGCATATGGAAGTTCCTGGGCCAGGGATTGAATCTGAGCCACAGCTGTGGCATCACTGGATCCTTTAACCCACTGCTTCAGGATGGGGATCCATCCTGCACCTCCACGGTAACCCGAGCCTCTGCAGTTTGATTCTTAATGCACTGTACCACAGTAAATAATTCCTCTTATTTTTAAGTCACCTTAATATAACAGCAGTTGTTGAAAGCTCTTTACCTTTATGGAGTCTTTCCAAAGCATCCAACATTGTTTCATAGAAAAAAGTCTATTTTTTGTATTCTGGTTTTCTTCGGTTTATATAATATTTAATTATAGTATATAATTACTGTATATTAATATAGTAAGGGTCAAATCCAAGCCAAAGCTTCAACCTATGCCGCAGCTGCAGCAGTGCTGCATCCTTAACCCACTGCCTGGGCCACAAATCAAACCTATGTCTCTGCCACTGCAAAGGTACCGTTGATGCCATTGTGTCATGGTGGCAACTCCTCATCTCCACTTTTTAGATTAGAATATTGAAGTGAAAATTGTTAACTATCCATTATCACACAGCTAGAAAGTGGCAGAGCTGGAATTTGAACTTAAGCAGTTTGAGTCTTGGGTCTTCACTCTTAACCACTACACACTAGTTTCTTTGGGTAGTTGAAGAGAAAACTGAAGAAAGATAAACACATAAAACTTGTGGAAGTTTTCGAACACAGGAAGAAGGGTTGGATAATGAAAAGAATTGTGAGACAAAATTGAACTGTATCTAACACTTTAAGTATATCTTTGAGAGAGTCATGACAATATACAGATGATACTTTTATACTTTATTTTAAAAATATCTTGAAGTATATATTGTACTCAAATTGATTTCCTTTTAAAAATTAGAACTTGGGTAAGTAGGGAGATATTTGGGTGAAAGGGCCTGCTCTTTTTCCCACTTAGTCTTTAGAAAAAGTGCTTTTGTTCCTGGGTCCGCATTGGTGTTGCTCACTTCATAATAGGCCAGTAAATCAAGAGGTGGGTTGTTGGGCGAAGGATAGTGACTTTATTCAGAAAACCAGTAGACCAAGAAGATGGTGGACTAGTGTCCCAAAGAACCATCTTACCTGAGTTGAATTTAGGCTTCTTTTGTATTAAAAGAGAATGGGGAGTTGTTGGTTGCTAAAACCTTCTTGGTGTTAGTCCTTGTTCTTGCATCTGTCCCCATAGGTCAGGTCATGATGTTCCTGTAAACCTCCAACAAGACAAACTTCTCTGTTCTGCAACTTATTATCTATGTATGAATAGAAGAGTGTTTTAACTCTAAGCATCACCCTTGAGAATGGGTTCTCCTGTATATTTAAGGTTGTAAGGCAGCATTTTTGTAGCAAAAGCAAGAGAATGCAAAGTTTAAGGTAAAACAAAAAAATATATCCAATATGGAGACAGATTTGTTTTTCCCTTTTATACTTTCCTCTCTTAATTTTCCTTCTTCTGGTGGGTGATCTTTCAGGTTTTCTTCTTTAAGGTCTTGGGGATTGGTCTTTGTCAGAGAAACATGTTCCCCCATTTATGTTGTGGGCTACATAAATGAAGAATTAACCTGAGTTCCATTTTGCAGTGGTCTGAAGGAACTGCTTTGCCTTTCTTCTCCCTCTCACCTTAAGTCTAGGTGAGTTAGGCAATTTCCCGGTCCCTTAGCACATGATATACTTTTGTTGTTGTTGTTATTGTTGTTGTTGTTTCCCGGTCCCTTAGCACATGATATACTTTTGTTGTTGTTGTTGTTGTTGTTGTCGTCGTTGTTGTTGTTGTTGCTATTTCTTGGGCCGCTCCCGCGGCATATTGAGGTTCCCAGGCTAGGGGTCGAATTGGAGCTGTAGCCACCAGCCTACGCCAGAGCCACAGCAACTTGGGATCTGAGCCGCGTCTGCAACCTACACTACAGCTCACGGCAACGCCAGATCATTAACCCACTGAGCAAGGGCAGGGACCGAACCGCAACCTCATGGTTCCTAGTCGGATTCGTTAACCACTGCGCCACGACGGGAACTCCATGATATACTTTTATCCCTATACCATGGTTTATTTTATCTATTCCTCTGCCATGGTTTATGCTCTTTGTTGTAACCTCATCTAACAAAATCCTTTTGATCTTTAAGGCTTAATTCATATGTCACAGATGTCTTCTTTAATCCTTTCTCCCTGTCAGGTGGAATTAATCTCTCCCTCACATTGCTTTTTTAGTGCTCTGAACATACCATTATCTTTTATCACAGTATTTTGCAGTTGTTTACAATTTTTCTATTAAGTTGTCAACTTCTTAGGCACACAGGATGATTCTTTTTTCATCCTTGTATTTCTAGCATGTTGTAGAAACAATGTATTCATCAATTTGTGAATGACTAGGCAGAAATCATGGGGGACTTAATAATAGGTGAAAGGGGAATGTTTTAAAAATTAGAGATTTTCCAGCAATATACCTTGATTATGAATAAGGAGGAGATTGATGGAAAATTGAATGAATACTATCGGTAAATGAGAAATTTGACAAAAAAGAAGATGGGACTAGTTTTTCTCTTTTGGTCTGTAGTTTATGGACAGGAATTCTACTCTTTCTTAAAGGGCATTGCAGAGGATTCCCTTTCTAAAGCAAGGAAAGAATTTAATATATTAAAAGGTAATTCTTAAATTGAAATAGCATATTTTATTAATTTGTCTGGGCTAGCATTTTTAAATTTGGGTGTCAGGGTATGGGCAAGGGGTGCAGTTTTTTGGCACAGATCTGTAAAATACTAAATAAATTTATATTCCCAAAGGTTCTTCCTGTTTTAAAATAATCTCCCAGGTTGACAGAATGTAAACTTTAAACAGTGTAAATATGGTATAGGGGTTGTGGTTTGAATGAGTTCTGAGAACCCAAGATGTGAATCTAAAGATAGCATATGTTATATTGTGATATAATAAGGTATATATACATATTTGGTCTTCATTCTCCAGTTCCTGGCACAGAGCTACTAAACCCTTATAATTTCCTGAGCGATGGGGTTGATTGGAACATCTTCGGTTATAGTCAGTCTTGAGTTCCAAACACAGTATCTTCTAAAATTTCTAGTGATGAGTGTCTTTTTATATGCTGCTGAATAAAGTGGCAGATAGCTTCAGCATAGGGACTGGTCACCTTCAAGACCAAGAGTTTGCACTTTCATCCCCACTCTTCGACCACCTGGGAGGGGAAACTGTCTGGAGATTAACTTAATAACCAATGACTAAGGATTTAATCAGCCATGCCTCAGGGAATGAAACGTTATTAAAACCCCCCAAACTGGGGATTTGGAGAATTTCTAGGTTGGTGGACACATCAAAGTGCTGGAATGGTGACTTGCTCAGAGAGGGTGTGGAAGCTTCTCTGCCCTTGCAACCCCTCCCCTCCAATTCATTGCCTTGTGTAATTATTTCCATTTGGCTGTTTCCTGAGTTGAATCCTTTATAATAAACCAGTAATAGTAAGTGAAGTACTTTTCTGAGTTCTGTGAGTCATTCTAGCAAAGTATCAAACCTGAATGAAGGGGTTTTAGAAAGGAAACCTTGACTTTGTAATGAGTTGCTCAGAATTGTGGGTATCCCTGACATGTGTTGGTTTCTGAAGTGGGGGCAGTCTTGTGAAACTGAGCTCTTAACCTCTGGGGTATGTATAACTTATTTTTGTTTGCCTGCTCAGTTCATCTTCACCCTTTAAGGTTCAGTTCAAGTTTCCTTCCTGTGTGGAATGAGAGTCAAGCTGATTTCTACGTTTCAGTAGGAGAAATTAACTATGTTAATATGTAATGATTTTCTAAGGTCATTTTTGCAAATTCATTTAGGGTTTATTTTAATCTTAAGATGATTTTTGTTTTCTTTTGTAGCCTTTGAACTCTAGGGACTCACATATTGCATATAAAAGTAGTAAAAGTCTCATGTGATTCTCTTTATTTTCTGGAAGCTTAGCATATTGTTTATTTAACTCATTGTTCAGCAGCAATTTAATTCAACTGTTTAAATCTATATAACATCTATGACAATAGAAGGAAGAAAGTAGTACTTCAGGTAAGTAAGATTTTCAGAGATAGGAATAAGAAAGCATGTATATAATTGGCAAACAGGACAGTTTTTTCTACCTTAACTATATAAAAAAGAGATCTTTTTACTGGATTAGGTACTTTCCTCCCCTAGTTATTTCTGCTGTTAACAAAGTGGTGCTCTTTAAAACTCCAGAGTTCCCTATTGTATTATAATATGCAAAGTTCTCTCAACTTTGTTGTTTGCTGGTGCTTCTGACCTTGCTTTACATTATTCATTTTATTGTCTACTATGTGTATAATTAAAACATTTTCTTTGTTCTTATTTTTTCTGCTGTTTATTTCCTTGCATAATTTTGTGGACTTATATATTATATGGACTGTTGTAGTAGTTATTGAGGAAGTTTATTCATTTATATGACGAATGTTCCTTCAGTGCTGAAAACCTGATACCCTGATTATGAAAATTTTATATTCTTACGTCAGTGGGTGAACTTTAGGAGCACCTTGAATTTTCTGCGATTTCAATGTATAATTTTATTTATTTTTCTGGATACATAATCCTTAGCTTTTATCAAATTCTTAATATTGTTCATAACCTCTAAACTGCTAAGTTCCATAGTTGTTTAAAGGATTAGAGGATCTTTGTAGCAGACTCATGCCACACAGTATTTTTTTTTTTTTTTTTTTTTTTGGCCATAGTCGCGGAATGTGGAAGTTCCCTCTGCCAGGGATTGAACCAGCACTGCAGTTGTGACCTGTGTCACAGCTGCGAAAACATGGGATCTTTAACCCATTGCACCACATAGAAACTTAAGCCATACACTATTTTTAAAGATAATTGTAATATTGGTTGTAATACATTTTCAGTTTTCAAAAGGATCTACTGCTCTTACTAAAGTGATTTTCTGCTTTATGAAATTTGAGATATCATAGCCTTTTTACGTTACTGTGAGTTTATTAAAGTTTATTTCATCTTGTCAGTTGTTTGACATTAATTAAATATATACATATGTAATTATAAGCTTATTTTTTTCAGAAATGCGAGATAAAATGAGAAAATGGAGAGAAGAAAACTCACGAAATAGTGAGCAAATTGTGGAAGTTGGAGAGGAATTAATTAATGAATATGCTTCTAAGCTTGGAGATGATAGTAAGTTTTTAAATTTATTGTGTCCATGCTTAGCACATGTTTTACAGTTTTTAGCTTTTTTAAAAAAATTCTTTTCGTTTTTTTTCTACTATTCATATCTATCTTTTTAAAAAACCTCTCAGGAGGTCTTAATGATACTTTATTTTGAAAAGGACTAATAATTGCTGTTAGTAGTGAAGCTATCAAATAGGCATTTTTGTTTTAAGCTCATGAGGTTATAGTCCTATTCTCGTCAAAAGCTATTTCATGGGAGTTCCCATTGTGCTCAGTAGGTTAAGAACCCATCTTATATCTATGAGGATACAAGTTTGATCCCTGGCCTCACTTGGTGAGTTAAGGATCCGGTGTTGCTGCAGGCTGCAGAGTAGGTTGCAGATGCTGTTTGGATCTGGCATTGCTGTGGCTGTGTTGTAGGCCGGTGGCTGTGCCTGTTTCGACTCCTACCCTGGGAACTTCCACATGCCATGGATTTGGCCCTAAAAAGAAAAAACAAATGTGTTTCATAATAACTTTTTTTTTTGGCTGTGCCCGAGGCATAAGTTCCCAGGCCTGGGATTGAATCCAAGCCTCAGCTGTGACCAGTGCTGCAGTTGCAACTTCAGATCCTTTAATCCACTGTGCCAGGCTGGGAATGAAACCCACACCTCCACAGCAATCCAAACTGCTGCAGTTGGGTTTTTAACCCACTGTGCCACAGTGAGAACTCCCATAATGAATCTTTTAAAACTATAAAGGTGTTACATAAATGGAGTTTTTTTACTGCTATATTTTTATTGCTAAAAATATATGGATGCTTTATTTCCTTAATTCCAGGTGTAAGTTAGTAATTCAATGCAGTTATAAGTAATGTTTTTTAAAATATCAGAAACAAGAATTCATTATCTAATTTCTGTTATGAAATTTTTGTATTAAATTCAGTTTTTTCCTCTCTGTGTATATCCAGTTTGGATCATATATGAACAGGTGATGATTGCAGCCTTAGACTATGGTCGGGATGACTTGGCATTGGTAGGTATTTAAACTAGTTTAATTTTATTTTATATTTAATTTGCACAATGAATTATGTGTAAACAATTGGTACTTATTATATGGCTTATAGTGAATGATTTCCATATCTGGTTTAATTGCTACTCTTGAGAAGGTGGGACTAACTAGGTACTTTGGGACACAGTACGTTCTTGTATCTTATTAATAATTCTGAGCAGTAGATTGTATCTCAATTTTACCGAAGAGGTTAAATTAGTTGGTGAAATTTATCCACTTAATAGACTAACTATGCTTTATTACCGAGTTAAAAATAAGAAGCCTATAGGTAGTTGTTTTTTTTTTTTTTTTTTTTTTTTTTTCCCCACTTTCAGCTTTGGATTTTTTTGGCTGCACCCAGGCCATGTGGAAGTTTCTAGGCCAGGGATTCAACCCACACCGCAACAATGATAGCACTGGATCCTTAACTTGCTGAGCCACCAGGAAACTCCAAGAAGCATACAGTTTAAAACAAGTTTATCATTTGGCTTGTTAGGTAACTTCCATAGTATATAATGTTAACTATTGTTTTGCAGTATTTTAAATTTATTTCTTAAATTATTAGAAAATCCTAACATGTACAGAACATGACTTAAAATATTAAAACCAGGTATGTAAGTGGGGCCTGACACATTGCAAAATAATTTTTAATTTAATTTTAATTTTAAAATAAAAAAATGAACTATGTTTTTTGTTTGTTTTTTTGTCTTTTTGCCATTTCTTGGGCTGCTTCCACGGCATATGGAGGTTCCCAGGCTAGGGGTCCAATAGGAGCTGTAGCTGCCGGCCTACACCAGAGCCACAGCAACACAGGATCCGAGCCGAGTCTGCGACCTACACCACAGCTCACAGCAACGCCATATCTTTAACCCACTGAGCAAGGCCAGGGATCGAACCTGCAACCTCATGGTTTTTAGCTGGATTCGTTAACCACTGAGCCACGACGGGAACACCAGAATGAACTATGTTTTTGAACACTCGTGTTTGGCACTATGCTAAATGCATTACATCATGCTTTATTTAATCTTTATGATTATTTCTCAATTTGAGTTGTGTTTGATATTATCACTGTATTCATTGTATAAATCAAGAAGTGGTTTTTGTTATTTTGTTCTACAATCCTGGGTTCTTAAGTGCTACTTTGTGCTGTTTCCTCATTTAAGAAATACAAAAAACCCCAGAAAGTAGAAAATCCTGGAGAACACAGGCATGTCTAGTTAGCATTGTCCTTTTCAAGGTAATTGTTATGTTGGCTATACATGTAATTCACTGGAGCTGCCAGTGATAAAAAACATACCACAGAGTGGTGGGATCAGTGGCATCTCTGCAGTGCCAGAATGCAGGTTTGCTGGCCCGCCCAGCACAGTGGGTTAAAGGATCTGGCATTGCCACAGCTGTAGTGTGGTTTGCAATTTTGGCTCAGATCTGATCCATGGCCTGGGAACCCCATATGCCATGGGGTGGCCAAAAACATTTAAAAAAAAAAAAAGCAAACCATAGAAACTTTGGATTACCTTTAGAACCTATAAGACATAGTCTTTTGAATATCCAAAGAGGTGGCAGCTGATACCTTAAGGGAAATTTTGAAATTTTTTTGAGTGTGTGCGTGTAGCCAAATGGCATTTGGTAAAGTAGGCAATCAAGTTAGATAATAACATTTTGGAAACACAGTATTTTTTTTTTTTTAAATGGTTTATAATTTCAGCACAGTTAGCTTGATTGAACAAGTACTGAGAGTTTTGCATGACGTCAAAGAACATCTTCAGTTTGGATTAGCTTGAATATTTTTCTTAGACTGGCAACTTTACAGCCACAGACTTTGAAGCTGTACATCTAGATCATAGTAAAAACTTACTTTAGGAGTTCCCGTTGTGGCTCAGTGGTAATGAACCCGACTAGTATCCATGAGGATGTGGATTTGATCCCTGGCCTTGCTCAGTGGGTTAAGGATCCACCATGGTTATGAGCTGTGGTTTAGGTCGCCGATCCCATGTTGCTGTGGCTGTGGTGTAGGCCGGCAGCTACAGCTCCCATTTGATCCCTAGCCTGAGAACTTCAGTATGCCTCAGGTGCAGCCTTTTAAGAAGACGGAAAAAAAAAAACCTAAAACCAAAACAAAAAAACTTACTGTATTACTGGTAAATCATGCCTTCATTAGTTAAAGGCATTTTTAATCACTTAATGCTTTGGGGCACTGGAATGGACAATTTTTATTATTCTTAATATTTCTATACCTTCCAAGAATCTTATAATTCCTCATATGCTGCTGAGAGCGTAGTAGGTGTTCAATAAGTAGTTGATTATTTATTGATTTGATTGGTGAATAATGTATATCTGCTGAAAAGAGAATAGTAGTCTGTTGATATGAATCTGTATTTTATGACCCCCAAATCAGGATATGTGTACTGACAAGGTAACTGATTAATACATGATTCAACAGGTCAGAATTAAACAAATTGTTAATAGTATTGACTAGGGACTTAAGAATACCACCAAAGAACATATCCACTAGTTAGGAAGAAAAGGTCAGGAAAATGTTATAGTTATTTAAGTGGGGCCCGACAAGTTATGAGGAGTGATAATAGTAGTATATTTGAGGAGTTATTAGTGGACCTCAAAAACTGCTCATTTTCTTAAGAAAGAGCTTAATCAGTTTGTGAGAAGTAATTGTTGCCCTCACTGTAATTTCAGAGTTTTTCTTTCACCCCATTATTCATAACTGATTAATTTCACTTATGTCATTAGATCTCAGTAATGAAATTATTTAAGAAGATACATTGAAGACTATGCAAGCCATTCCTTGTAGCCCATTTAGTATATGAATATATAATTACTACTCTTCAAGTCTTTATCAGTATTTTTTTTTTAGTTTTGTCTTCAGGAATTGAGAAGACAATTCCCTGGCAGTCACAGAGTCAAGAGACTAACTGGCATGAGATTTGAAGCCATGGAGAGGTAACTGAATCTTGTAAATAATGTGACCCTGTTTTAAAATGGCAAACATGGGGCCTATATTCACGTCCTTCTGTACCCATGGCAACATCATTAATTATGGAAGATATTTTTCCTGAGCTTCAGAATAGTGTCAGAGTGCTTCTCTGCATTAAGTCCTGCTAAGTTACTCCCTGTAAATAGGATTTGACATAAAATAATCTATTTACTATCTTTAGCCTGGTGAGATGGGATCATGCTTTGGAGTAAGAACTGGCTTTAAATCTCCTGTGCCTAAGACTAGCTTATTAATGTGGCAAGTTATTAACTTCTTTAAGCTTTATCAGTCTTATTTCTCTGTAAAACAAGAATATTACCTACTTGTCAGGATTGTTTTGGGAATTAGTGATACATATGTAGTGCCCTTATAGTCACTCAAGAAATAGAAGCTATTATTATTATTTTTATTGAAATATAATTCATATATGACATTGTGTTAGTTTTAGGTGTACAATATAACAATTTGATAAATGTGTATATTGTGAAATGATTAACATCTGTCATCACAGATAGTTAGAAATTTCTTTTTTCTTATGTCAAGAATGTGTAAGATTTACTCTGTTAGCAACTTTCAATATAAGACATAGTTAACTTTAGTAAACCGTATTGTACATTATATCCCCAGCACTCAATTTATCTTATAACTGGAAGTTCATACCTTTTGATTGCCTTCACCCTTTTCATCCACTCCCCATCCTCAAGTCTGGCAACTGCTAATCTATTTTATGTATCTTTGAGTTCAGGTTCTTTTTGATTTTATGTGTGAGATCATGCAATATTTATCTTTGTCTGACTTATTACACTTAGCATAATGCCCTCAAGATCCATCCAGGTTGTCATATATGGCAGAATTTCTTTCCTTTTTTTGTGGCTGAATAGTACTACATTGTATACAGTTGACCTTTGAACATATGTTTGAATTGTAGGAGTCCGTTTAATACATGGATTTTTTTTTCAATAGTAAACACTACAATGCTACATGGTTTGCAATTGATTGAATCTGTGGATGTAGAACCTTGGATATGGAAGGGCTGAGTATATGGCCAGCCTGTTTTAAGTTACACATGGATTTTCCACTGCGTGGAGGTTTGCTGCTCCTTAACCCCCTGCTTGTTCAAAGGTCAATTGTATGTACACCAAACTTATTTACCATTTATCTGTTGATGAACACTTAGGTTGTTTCCATGTCTTGGCTATTATAAATAGTGCTGCAATGAACATGGGAATTCAAGTATCTTCTTAAGTTAGTGATTTTATTTCCTTTGGATAAATACCCGGAATTGGAAATGACTGGATCAAATGGTAGTTCTATTTTTAATTTTTTGAGGAACTTTTATTCTGTTTTCCATAGTGCCGGTTACATTCCCATTGACGTTACACAAGTGTTCCTTTTTCTCTACATCCTCAGCAACACTTGCTATGTTTTATCTTTTGGTAATAGCCATTATAACAGGTGTAAGGTGATATCATATTGTGGTTTTGATTTTTCTTTCCTTGATGATTAGTGATGTCAAGCACCTTCTCATGTACATGTTGGCTATTTGTATGTTTCCTTTAGAAAAAATGTATATTCAGTTTATATACATTTTACCCCTTTTACTTGGATTGGTTGATTTTTTTTTTGGTATTGAATTGTGTACGTTCTTATAATATTTTGGTTATTAACCCTTTATCAGATATATGACTTACAAATATTTTTCTCCTCTTCCATATGTTGCCTTTTCATTCTGTTGATGTTTTCCTTTGCTGTGTAGAAGTGATTTAGTTCGATATAGTCCCACTTGTTTATTTTTGCTTTTGTAAGACCTGTTATTGTGTCTGTTTTTATGCTGGTACCATACTGTTTTGATTTCTATAATTTTGTAATATAGTCTGAACTCAGAGAGCCTGATCCATCCAACTTTCTTCTTCTTGCTCAAGATTGCTTTGGCTATTTGGGGTCTTCTATGATTCCATACAAATTCTAGGGTTGTTCTATTTCTGTAGGGAAATGCCATTGGAATTTTAAAGAATTGTATTGAATCTGCTTTGTGTAGTATGGCTGTTTTAGTACAGCTGTTTTTCCAATGTTAGTCCTTCCAGTCCTTGAGCATGGGCTATTGCCCCATTTATTTGTGTCTTGTTATTTTCTTTCATCAGTGTGTAACAGTTTGTAGTATACAGGGCTTTCAGCTCTTTGATTAAATTTATTTCTAGGTATTTTATTCTTTTTGAAGCAGTTATAAATGGAATTGTTTTCTTAATATCTTTGATAGGCTTTTATTAGTGTATTGAAATGGAACAGGTTTTTGTATACTAATTTTGTATCCTGTCACTGTACTGAATTTGTTTATTAGTTGTAACAGTTCTTAAAGGAGTCTTTTGCACCAGTAAGCTGTGATAGTCTGTATTTATCAGTATTGCAGTTCTGGGGACAGTAGTTTGCCCTGAGTTGGTTCGGTTTGTTCAGCTTTTTTCTTGTTTGGGTGGGAGTGATGTAGGTTTATCATATACACACCGTATAGATGTCATAATCTGCTGGTATTGTAACTTTGTAGTAAGTTCTGAAATTGGGAAGTGTGAGTCCTTCAACTTTTTTCTTTTTTTTTTCCCCCAAGATTATTTTGTCTGTTTGAATCTCTTAAATTTATATATTAGGAGTTCCCGTGGTGGTGCGGCACTAACAAACCCGACTGGTATCTAAGAGGATGCGGGTTTGATTCCTGGCCCTGTTCAGTGGGTTAAGTATCCAGTGTTGCCATGAGCTGTGGTGTAGGTCACAGACGTGCCTCAGATCTGGTGTTGCTTTGGCTGTGGCTTAGGCTGGCAGCTGTGTCTCAATTTGACTCCTAGCCTGGGAATTTCCATATGCTGTGGGTGCGTCCCTAAAAAGGCAAAAAAAAAATTTATATATTAACTTTAGAATAAGCTTGTTACTTCTTACCTTTTTATCTTGGTGTTTTTAGGTAGACAGGGTTAACTTGGAATAGCTTTTTTCAAGCAGAATATATTGATATAATTTGTCTTAACCCTTTTATTCCTTGGCTTTTTGCTTATATGTTTATGTATATGTATATTTTTAATATTTTTGGATCTTCTTTATAGTAAGCACATGGCATGGATAAATAAAAATAAAATAATATTATTATAGGTTAGCAGAAGGTAATTTTGAATCAGAGGACAGAATGGAAGAAATTTGCAAAATTCTCAGCCTCCATAACTGCTTTATAATAAATCCATAATAATTTATTCTTCCTGAATCAGTATTCTCCTCTAATAACACTTTTCCTTTTATTTCAAGTGGGATGAATTCCTATGTCATTCTTAAAATATGTACATAGCAAAACACATCCCAGAATCCAAGATGAATGATTGTTCTTTTTTAAAATTTTTATTGCAGTATAGTTGATTTACAAGGTTGTGATAATTTCTGCTGTACAACAGAATGATTCAGTTATATATACATATACACACATTCATTCTCTTTCAGATTCTTTTCCCACATAGACTATCACAGAGATACTGGGTAGAGTTCTCTGTGCTATACAGCAGATTCCCATTCGCTAATCATTCCATATACCTCAGTGTGCATATGCCAATCCCAAACCCCCAGTTCATTCCCTCACCATGAATGATTTTTCAGATTATCTTTTTAACACATTTCAGTAGTTATCATCCCTATACCCTCTTTCCAACTATACAAAAATTGTTACGTTAGAAATAATTTATTTTTAAGTGTTAACTCAGGTTTCTAAGAAATCTGGTGAACTTCAATTTCTTAAGCTTTTTTCTTCTTTAATCGAAACTCATATCATCACTTAGTCAGATTTTACCTTTTTTTTTCCTGACAGAGTAGCTATTATGTGTTGTTGTTATATAGGACCATTAAGCATTGATTCTCATACATGATTGTGTGAATTAGAATTATCTGTGACATTTAAAAATACGTAGTTGTGGAGTTCCTGTCGTGGTTAACAAATCCTACTAGAAACCATGAGGTTGAGGGTTAGATCCCTGGCCTTGCTCAGGGGGTTAAGGATCTTGCATTGCCCTGAGCTGTGGTGTAGGTTGCAGACGCGGTTCAGATCTGGCCTTGCTGTGGCTTTGGCATAGGCCGGTGGATACAGCTCTGATTGGACCCCTAGCCTGGGAACTTCCATATGCCACAGGAGCGGCCCTAGAAAAGGCAAAAAAAAAAAAAGAAATGTAGTTGCTCAGTCTTTACTCTGCTGAGATCAGTCTGTTAGGGGTATAATGCAGGAGAATAGATTTAAGAATGTTGCTGACTAAAGATAAATACTTACGAATCTTCAGTATATTATTATGGATTTATTATAAAGCAGTTATGGAGGCTGAGAAGTCCCAGGATCTGCTGCTGTCTGTGACCTGGAGACCCAAGAAAGCTGGTGCTGTAATTCAGTCTGAGTCCAGGTTTAAAGGCCTGAGAACCAAGAGAGCCAGTGTTATAAATCTCAATCTAAAGTGTGGAAGCTGGAGAAGGTGAGATGAGATGTCCTAGCAATGTGAGGCAGTAAAAAGAGGTGCATTCCTCCTTCCTCTGCCTTTGTTCTATTCAGGCCCTCAAGGGATTGGATGGTGCCCATCCACATTGGGGAAGGCAGTCTGTTTTCTGAGTCCATGGATTCAAATGCTAATTTCATCTGAAAACATCCTCAGACATACCCAGAAATATTTATTCTGGGCACCTCATGGCTAGTCAATGTGACACATAAAATTAATTATCACACCCTGTTTTTATGTAAATTACTTTTAAAAATTATAATGTAACTCAAATATCAAACTAGATATTAATGCCTTATGTGTATAGTTTTCATTCAACTCTATAAACAGTATGTTTCCTGATAGAATACCAAAGAAGATAGAAAAAACTAAAATTAAAATTATCATTGTATTAATGAAATGAATGGCTTCCTATTTTCAGCTGTCATTTAAAATATATTTCCCAGAGGTTATATAGTTGGGAAAAGATTTCCAGGCAATTCTCATGTACTGTGTCTTGTGAAACTCCCTGTCTATAGCATTAATTTTACCCTCGTTTATAGACTTTTGTCTTGTTTTATTATTACTTAATAATTTTATTTTCTGTATAGTTTCAAGTTTTTATGAGGCTAGCATACCTGCGGTAGTATCATGTATGTGATGTCCAGACTAATTTGCTTTTTTTAAATGGTTGATAAGTCTGATTAACTTACTGCGCAAAGATGTTCTTTGGCCTTTGCATGGTATGGACACATTTATGAATTAAACTCACTTTTAGTTTTCTTAGTGGTCTGCTACAGTTAAAATATTCTTACCCTGTTGTCATGATTGTAATCACAAATATAGGCTTGTGTACTAAAGTTGTGAGACAGTTTTCAGTTGAAAGATGTGTCATCATGATGATAGAGAATATTCATGTGTTGAATATCATTAAGAGAAAAACTTAAATTATCATAGAGAAATTAAGAATAGATCACAAGAGTATGCTATCTGTAGTTTTAGAAACACTGCTGTAAAAGTTAACATTGCTTTTTACTTTCTCTAAAGATCTATATATGTAAGTGGAGAAGTTGATTAGAAGGAATTGGGGGGTTGCAGATATAGTTAAGAAGTAATTTCAGAATTGTTGACTCTTTCCTTGTTTCCCAAGTAAGATTACCATATATAGGAGGGAGTATATTGTTAGGTAATTTCTTTATGTGATTTCTGATGTCTCTCTCCCTTTGATTCACCATCATATAATGTTAATTTTGGCTTCTTATCCTGCCGTATTTGATTATTTTTTCATTTGATAAATTTGTTAACTGTTTCCCAGCGAAGGATAAATATTGTGTGTGCATACTTAATAGGTACTTAAGACTTGAACTTCACCAGCTCAACTAAGAAGAACTATGATAAATATTCATTATAGGAGAATTAGTATTTACATAATTTCCTTGTGAATATATTTGTTAAAAGTAAACTTTTAAAAATGCATTATTAGCTATAATTCTAGGTATAACTAGGACCACTAAGGTATCACCTTGTAGAGCTAGAATTTGCCTTTGTGTTTAAGCCAAATTGAATCAGTGTGTTTTCGAAGTAAGCTTTTCTGTAAATACTTTATACTTGATTTTTTTGCTTAGATAATGACCTTATAGTAAACTTACTATAATATGAAGATCAGAAGAGTCTTAGTAGCAATTGTAAATGTGTATAAAACCCTGCTAGTTTAATCTTTTTCTGTATTTACTATTTATTATTAAATTTTAAGGTAGTGATTCTTGATATTTTTTCTTTTTAAATAGATATGATGATGCTATACAGCTGTATGATCGAATTTTACAAGAAGATCCAACAAATACTGTAAGTTAGCTTGTCGTCATGAAGATGTCTAAATTTTGTTTTAAGATGAAATTAATTCATTTTGCAAAGAATGGAAAAATACACTGGCACCAGATTTTAAATTCTTATTTTCAATATTTCATGATGGGCCACTATTTTAAAAAGTAGTTTTAAAACCCATTGTAAGATTTGACTTACAAGATCCCTTAGTAGCGATCTCTTAATAAAATAATAGAAGATAATAAGAGATATTAAGGTAATAGAAGAGATAATAGAAGGTAGTTGAAATTTAGGAAAAAACTTATGTACTTGCAAAAAAATAGCAGAGTTTATTGTTTTTGTAATATTATAAAATTTTATGAAATACTTGTCTTATTTAGGTAGTTACATTTTAATTATCTCAGTGAAAAATGAAAGAAGTAAACTCAGCAACTAGTATATGGAACTAATGAAGGCATTTTGTTTTATCTTTGCTTTTTTGTCTGCCTTATACCTGCATGAGAATGAATATGTGTATATAATATTTTCCATAAAATAACATCTTTAATTTATTCTGATTTTGAACAAATATTTATTTATTTATTGTCTTTTTGTTTTTTTCAGGGCCATACCCATGGCATATTGGAGGTTCCCAGGCTAGGGGTTGAATCAGAGCTACAGCTGCAGGCCTACAGCACAGTCACAGCAATACAGGATCTGAGCAGCATCTGTGACCTACACCACAGTTCAGGGCAACACGGGATCTTAACCCACTGAGTGAGGCCAGGGATCGAACCCTCAACCTCATGGTTCCTAGTCAGATTCGTTTCCGTTGTGCCATGACGGGAACTCCTGAACAAATATTTATATCAGTTTATTGGGCAGAGTATTTGTTTCACACATTCTTATATAGTATTATTTGTTTTAAAAATACCCTGATAAAACATTGGGAACATTTTCGTTTACTATATTGGCATAATGACTTTTCTCAGACTTTTACTGAATGAAGATGAGACTTTATATAACATATTAGGCATTTTGATGTTTCATATTATTATGTCCATGCACACATATGCCTACTAAAATAAAATAAATATTTTTAGAGTTTTTAAATAAAAATCAGTCTGAGTTTTTTCCTTTCATATAAACAGAAATTGTTATATTAATATATAATACAACCACAAGAAAATTTTCTCTTATTTGACAGGTATTTTATTAAAAACACACATTTTTAGGAGTTCCCGTTGTGGTGCAGTGAAAATGAATCCAACTGGGAACCATGAGGTTGAGGGTTCGATCCCTGGCCTCGCTCAGTAGGTTAAGGGTGCTCAGTGGGTTAAGAATCTGGTGTTGCCGTGAACTGTGGTGTAGGTCACAGATGCTGCTTGGATCTGGCGTTGCTGTGGCTGTGGCATAGGCCAGCGGCTGTGGCTCTAGTTCATCCCCTAGTCTGGGAACCTCCATAGGCCATGGGTGCGACCCTAAAAAGCAAAAAAAAAAAAAAAAATGTATATGCATTTTTAAAAGATTATAGAGTATATGATGGTAGTTCTAAGATGCAGAAATGCTTAATTATTGAACATTGGTAACATGATTCATTTAAAATTATTTTGCTGGAGTTCCCGAGGTGACTCAGTGGTTAACGAATCTGACTAGGAACCATGAGGTTGAGGGTTTGATCCCTGGCCTTGCTCAGCGGGTTGAGAATCTGGCATTGACATGAGCTGTGGTGTAGGTTGCAGACTTGCGGATCCGGCTTTGCTGTGGTTCTGACGTAGGCTGGTGGCTACAGCTCCGGTTCAACCCCTAGCCTGGGAACCTCCCTATGCCGTGGGAGTGGCCCAAGAAATGGCAAAAAGACAAAAAAAAAAAAAAAAATGCTTTAAAAAAAAATATTTTGCTACATTTGGAAATTAATATTGAAGGTGAGATTTCTAGATAGCATTTGTCCCAGATACTTATTGGTCATAAATTCCTGATCTTTGTTTGCTCCTTTTGTTATACTCCATAGTAATACGTATTTTTTTGCTTAAAAAAGTTTTTTTCCAACTTTATTGAGATACAGTTGACAAGTAAATTGTGTAAGTTACACAATGTGATTTGATATTGTGAAATGGGTTGGATATTGCTTTTAATATAATCCCACCTCAGGGAAGGTTTTTCTGGAAACTTTCTAGATCTTTTGTTTTGTTTTGTAGATATTTTAATGGTAAGGATTCATCTTATGAGGATTCTCATTATGTAGAAAGTTCAGGGAAAATTGCTAACAGAGCTCTCAGCCTACCTGTTATTTAAAAACAGTTAATTTAGATATCCCAGATGAAAAGAGAGTTAAAATTGAGAAGTTTTGAATAATCTTAAAATCTTATTTATCCCAATAGCTTGCCATCTGTCTTAGTAAAAAATTCTTTTTGAAAAGCACCATTTTTCTTTTCCTGAAGATTTTTTCATGTACTTATTTTAACCATAACACTTCATCAGAGGTATTCATTTTTCACACAGATATATTAAAAATATGAAATCGAATTTCTGAAAATTTATTTCACGTATTTTTCTCATGCCAGGCTAAAAATCAATAGTTTGTAATTTATTTTTTGGAATTAGGAGTCAAACATTTTACTTCTGTGTCAGTATCAGTTGGACATTTTTTATTTTTAATTAAAGTATAGGTGATTTACAATGTTGTTCCAGTTTCTGCTGTATAGTAAAATGACATGGTCACATAGACACACACACACACATATATATATATTCTTATCTTCCATCCAGTCTATCCCAAGAAATTGGGTACAGTTCCCTGTGCTATACAGTTGCACCTCATTGCTTATCCATTCTAAATGTAATAGTTTGCATCTGTTAACACCAGAGTCCCCGTCCATCCCATTCCTTCACCCTCTCCCCTCCTTGGCAACCACAAGTCTGTTCTTTATGTCTGTGAGTCTATTTCTGTTTTGTAGATAGTTTCATTTATTCCCTATTTTAGATTTCACATATGATTTCATATAGTATTTGTCTTTTTCTGAACTACTTCACTTAGTATGATGATCTCTGGTTGCATCCATGTTACCACAAATGGCATTATTTTGTTTTTTTTTATGGTTGAGTAGTATTCCATTGTATGTATGTATGTACCATATCTTCTTAATCTGTTTATTTGTCAGTGAACATACAGGCTGTTTCCATGTTTTGGCTTTTGTGAGTAGTGCTGCAGTGAACATAGTGGTGCATGTATCTTTGAATTATAGTTTTACCTGGATATATGGAAATGGACATATTTTTAATAAATTATTTCACTACTTCAGGGTCTAGGAAAATATGTAACTAAATATTGGTCTGCCTTTGTAGTATTTGCCATGTTTTATGACTTGGATCCCCATATAAATTATGTATGAGGGTGTAGTAACTAAATCATTTGGTTATTAGGTAAACATTTTAGAACAAGGTGACCAAATTCAGCTTTCATCAGATATTATTTTTATCTAATCTCCTCTTAGTCCCTTTGTCCTTCTGTAAATGTTTATTGAGTACCTGTCATGAGCTGCCAAAGTGTTGGTGTTACTAAGAATAAAGACACTGCTTTGTTACTGTTTCCATAGAAAATACTGTGGTAGACGTCAAGGGAGAAATACAAAGCTTTATAAGACCTAGAACTAATAAAGTGTAGTAGGGGAAGACTTTACTTATATTAAACAGCAAAGTTGATGTCTAGAAGATATCACTGTTATATCCATAGTTATAATTGAAGTGTTTATACTCTAGTGCTTTGTGTTGTCTAAAACTGATCATAACAACTCTTTCATTGTGCTTCTTTGTTCTTAGATATCCAGTATAGAAATGAGTTGTTCATTTAAAGAGCTTTCCTTCTCAGTTGAATTCATTATTCTTTTTAAAAAAAATGTTTGCTGCATGCTTGCAGTGTGCTGAGAATAGATGGACAAATACGGCACCATCTTTGACTTGGCTTTTAGAGAGCTAGTGCGATATAATGAACAAATTATAGACTTTGAAGTAGACTTATTAAATCCTGATTCTTTGGTGATTTGCTGCATTTTTTTGAACCTTGTAGGGATGAGAGTGGCTTAAATGAGACAAAGATAATGGGCTGGAGAAAGACATATCCCATGAATGACATGAGTAAACCATTGCATTATAAAATACAAGGCCTACATAGGAAAGAAAGAATAAAGTGATAAGAATGGAAGTTTTCAAATTTTTCTTTTGGGAGTTTGGTAAAATAGGACAGCTCATCAATTGTTAAAAAGCTGTGAGATATTATTTTGCAAAACGTAATAGCATGTTAAAATTGCAAACATACAGAAGAGTATATTGTGAAAAATGTCTTTCCTTTCTCTCTGAACTCAAGTCCTCCTTCACTTAGGTAAACCTTTCTTAATAATTCTTCTAGAAATTTTTTTCTCATGCACAAACAAAAATAGGTGTGTGTGTGTGTGGTGGTATGTGTGCCCCTTTGGACTGGGGGAGTGGTTGGAAATGCAGATAGTGGCATACTCTCCTAGTAGTATCTTTTAAAGATCATGCCAACACATCCTTTACATAACTGCAGAGCATTGTATTTCATGGATGTATAATCCCTGTCTTAATGAAAAACTTCCTTTAACGAAGTCTTGGTATGGCGACTTAGTTAACCCAAAGGCTGTGTTGTAGTGCATGTCATTTGTAGGATAGACTCCTAGAAGTGAAATTTCTGAGTCAAGAGGTCCGTGTATTTTAAAATTTGATAGATGTTACCAAATTTCCCTCCACAAAAACTTTTTAGCTGTCTGAACTCATTAACATGGTATATGAGAGTGCTTCTTTCCATGTTCTTCCACATGGTATATTACCAGCTTTTTGTTTTTAACCTTTGCTAATCTAATTAGTTAAAAATGTTCTCTTGTTTTAATTTGCATCATGAGTGATGGCCTTTTAATATGCTTAAAGGGCCATTTATATTTTTCTTTCTGAACTGCTTCCTTTAACACAGTTTTCACATGAAATTTCATTTCTATTTTGGTTGAAGAGAGGTCATGGTTCTAGTGTTCTGTATAGTTTTAACCTCCCCTTTCTCCCACACTGATTTACTGCTGAGGAAAACTTGGGTTCTCAGGAACAGAATTTTGTACCTTTTAGTTGGTTCAATGCACAGAGTGACTGGAGATACAAGAAGGTATGCATTTGTGAACAACTTCCTATGTTACATTTCAGAATTTTAATTTTTTTTCCTGCATTATCAATATAGTTTTGCTTTTTTTACATTGAAGTAAAGTCAATTTACAATATTCTGTTTCAGATGTACAACATAGTGAATTAGGGTTTTTTTTTTTTGCAGAGTATATTCCATTTTAAGTTACAGTATATTGGATATAATGAATTTTAATGTTTATTCTTAGAAAAGGAGAATGAAGTCAACTTTTGATTACTGAAATTCCACCAGATTTTTTGAGAGATAACTTTTTTCAGTATTATGGGAGATGATGGTTTGAAAGAGATGAAAAGAGGTGAAGTCATTTGGAGGCTGTTCTGTCTTAGGCTAGAAATTATGCAGATTTAAACCTAGGATAAGTGGAATTGGAAAGGATGGGGTTGGATGGAATTATATTTTGTGATAAAAGTACACATTATTACTATTTTTTTTTTTTTTTTTTGTCTTTTATCTTTTAGGGCCATACCTGCAGCATATGAAGGTTCCCAGGCTAGGGGTCAAATTGGAGCTACAGCTGCTGGCCTATGCCACAGTCATAGCAATGTGGGATCCAAGCTGTTTCTGCGACCAACACCACAGCTCAGGGCAATTCTGGATTCTTAGCCCACTGAGCAAGGTCAGGAATTGAACCCACATACTCATGGATGCTAGTTGGCTTCATTAACCACTGAGCCATGACGGTAACTCCAAAGTACACAAGTTATAAAAACTTAGATATGACTTATTTTATTTTTTTAATTAAAAAAATATAGTTGATTTACAATGTTCTGTCAGTTTCTGCTGTATAGCAAAGTGACCCAGTCTGTGTGTGTGTGTGTGTGTATGTATATACATATCTACATTCTTTTTCTCATATTATCTTCCATAATGTTCTATTACAAGTGATTGGTGTAGTTCCCTGTGCTATACTGCAAGACCTCCTTGCTTATCCATTCTAAATGTAAAGGAATGTAAGTTTAGAAGGGTGACTCTCGTGTGAAAATTTTAGTCATCAGCTCATCAAAGTCAAGTATTGAATTAGGCTCACTGTGAGCTTTTTATCCCTTAGATTATCCCAACAGTAGTCAGTTTTTTGTTTGCTTGCTTCTAAAATGAAGGTAGGCTTTTCATCCTTTGAAAGCTTTTTGAGGGGAAAAATTATGTCCATAGCGTGGAAGAATGCCTAGCATATGGTATGCCTTTAATCAGTATTTCCTGGAATGAATGAATGCCTTTCAAAGAAAGTACACTAATTCTTGACTTTTTAGTTGATTCATATTTAAGAAAGATAAGATTTTGCCTCAAACTGTTAACTGCCTATTGGAATATATCGAATATTTAAAGTCGTATTTTGGAAGTAGATGTAATTACCTCTGTGCCAAGGGTGAAGATACTTTTAGAGTACCCCATTTCCTAGGGTCATGGGCATAAGCCTTGGAGGCTGAAGAACCTGGACCTCTGTTTTCTGTTGGCCAACGATCATTTTCTGAGCCATAACATCTGGGATGGGGGAGTTCTAGGTTATATTTTGCTGGTAGACCTTAATCCATTGATCCTCTTCTAGGTTCTCTGCCTACATGGTCTGTTTTTTAAAGATGTCATGTGTCTTTCAGGAAAAATTGCTAGCTGTCTCCTTGTACGTAATGTTAACAGAGGTGTGCAACAAAGTTATGGTCTGAAGAATTTTTTGAAGCTTCATTTTTTATAATTCTGACTCCATTATTCAAATCACTTATAAAATGTGGGATAGTTTTCATTTTTGATGCAAAGTGGCTTTTGCAAAGGTTGGTCTAAACAAGAAATTTAGATAAAATCAGAACACTGGCATATTTTACAAGGAAAAAAGTATAAGAAAAAAATATGAATGGAAATTGGTAGTCAAGACTCTACCCAATGTTTTGGCTAATTAATGCTGTTTTAAAACTATTTTGGCATATGATTGATGTAGAGTAGACTGCATATATTTAATGTGTATTATTTGATAAATTTTGACGCTTGTATACATCTGTGAAACCATCACCACTATCAAGATAGTAAACAAAAACATCATCCTCTAAAGTTTTCTTTACGTCTTTTGATTTTTGCATTCTTACAACTATCCTTTGCGCTTTTCTTTGTGGGATATACTTAAGTTACTTGCAAACAGTTTCATTCTTTTGGGTCATCATTAGCCAGAACCAGAATGGTGATTTTAGTGGAAATAATTTTATCCTTCTGGGTATTCTATCCAATGCCCCAGGAAACTTGGCATTTTCTCGTCCATCTGGTTAGGAAGAGACACTATTCTCAGCCCTGCGTGCACTTTTTCTTCTAAATGTTTCTGGTAGTTTCCTCATACACATGCACTGATCAGTACAAAGCTTAGTACTTGAGGGGAGCCCTTGAGATTCAAGGAGAATTTCTTTAAATCTTTATTTTGTATTTTTCTCTTTTCTCCAGTTTTCTGACCTTTGAACTCGAGCCACTTTGGTCTTGGACTCTAAGCTGCTTCTGAACTTGCAGGATTTGTTGGACTCAACCTGGTTTTTTCTTCTTGCACAGCACCTTTGAAACTCAAAGTAGTAAGCCAGGGAAATAAAAATAGGGTTCACCTTGCTTCTGGCTTTCCTGGATTGACAGTCTTCCTTTGTCTGTTGTCCTGTGCCTTAAAAATGGTTGTTTTATAAATTTAGTACCATTCTTTGGTGGTTTCTGGCAAAACGGTAAATAATGGTCCCTGTTACTCCATCTTGGACCACAGATGAAATCTCTGCATAATGCTCATTTTAAATGATCATGATAAATAAAGTTTGGTTCTTGTGTCAGAATATGGTATTACTTTTCTGTAGGAGATCTTAGGTTTTACAGTGTTAAGCAATGTATTGCTTACATAGTACAGATTAGGTGGGCATGTTTCCCAAATTGATTAATAAAACCTTATATTTAAATCTTTCATTATACTTCACTGAAGTGCTTATTAGGTGGAAAACTTTTTTAAAATAGGCTATTAGAAAGTTAATACTGAATTTCTATTTTATTATAAAATTATTACATTCTAACTATTAAAAATATGTATAAAATCATGGTAACAAATTATTTAACTTGTAATATTTCAGTTTCTTTCATGAACTCTATAATCAGTGAATCTAGGATGGGAATCAGAAATTTGAGATCCTACTTCTCAACAAAGCTCTTTTGATGCATTTAGTTGTTTAAACCTCTGTTTTTTCATTATTTACAGAAGGATTGGTCTTTAAAAAGGCATTTTTAAAAATTAATAATCTTTGAAACACTATAGCAGTGCTTTTATAAACTGTATTCTGCAAAATCCTGCTGACCTAAAAATTTTGGACTATATTCAACAGTAGAGGTATGGTTCTGTTGTCAAATCACTGAGAAAATGAGTTAATATTAGACAGGTGTTTTAAAAAAAGAAACTCGTTTTGCGAATAATGGTGTCTATTACCACATCTCTTACTATGGCTGTAGAGGTATAAGTTGCAATTTGTATTTATACTTTGACTTTTTATCTTTTATTTGTGGCATTTGAATACCAGTATTTTCAACAAGTTTCACTGAGTCTATACAATATCTCATCTCAGCTGATACATATTCTGTAAGGATTGGGGCAAGATATCAATATGAAACTAAGCAAGCCTGTTCCTGTCCTTCAGAGATCTCGTAGGTAAAGCTTTTGGCAAGTCTTAACACCTATATACTAAGCATAGACCAAAGGTAAAAAAGAAGGAAGATAACACTTATTCAATACTGTTACATGCTGTGTATTGTATTAGTTGCTTTACATTGATGATTGGAGTTTGGTGGTATTACTGAGGTTTGGGGAGGTCAGATGTTTTGCTCTTGGTTAGAAAGCTGGTAAATGACAAGAAGTGAGATTCGGTTTCTTTTTTATTTTAAAACTTGGACTGTCTGCTCTAGCATAATTGCCTGTGGAAAGAGTAGTGTTGTGAAAAATGAAAGGAATAAACAAAAATGTTCCCAATGGTGTTAGACTGGTGAAAGTAGATAATGCATGCCTCACATAATTTCTTACTTATGTTAATTTGACCCTCATTTGTTTTCAGAAAGACTTGGGATAAGGCTTATATTTGAAGTCTAATATTCTTCCTTAAAGGCTTTAGGATTAAGTTACTTTTAGAGCTTTTCTTTTATTTACCGTCTGAATTCTTAAGGTTTAAACTTTATATTTATTATGGCTCATTCATTGTTGCCTATAGTGAAATTATTCCAAAAATATTTGAGTTCCTACCGTGTGACAGGCATTGTGGTAGGGCTTTGGCATAAACCAAATCAACAAGGATATATGTTTTCAACAGACCTGTCATTTTTTTCATTACCAACATATTGTTATCACTATTATTATAAATATTGCTCTCGGTCCTATTTATTGGGAGTCTCTTGATTCTCTCTTATTTTTTTGACTTTCAGTTTTTTCTAACAAAACCCACCTTTTATATATATATCCCAGGACGGTAACTTCTTTGGTCTAAAGAGGCCCCATTCATTTTTCTTCCCTTGTCTATATCTTGTGGAGTTGTGTTCTGTAAAACAGTAACAACATGTTCATAATTAATAAGCTTAACCTAGCCTTAGTTATAGTGTGTCTTATTGTTTAGCCTCTTGCATTGAATTAAACAGAGATGGAAAGAATATAAATTTGATAATTCACACAACACCCTCCAGTCTGTGACTCTTCAATGCAGCCTCAAACAAACACAGTCTTGATAACATAAAACATTGCTGTCCCCTGTGCCTTTGCTCCTGTGTTCCTCCTACTATGCAGTGTCCTTCCTCCACATAGTTTCCTCTTCTGCTTTCTTAAGGTCAGTTTGTACTTTCTATTTCATTCCGGTGTCACATCTGGATCCCTCTTTGCTTCCTGGCCTTTCACCTCTTCCCCTCTGCCTCAGGCTATGTTAGGATCCTTCTCCATGTTGCCACATCATCCTAGATAGCTCTATCATTGCATTTTATTTGATGTGTCTTTCACCCATCAGACTGAGTTCCTGCAAGGAATTACCTATTCCTTTTTTTGTCCTGATATTTTTGTTTTCTAGCACAGTACCTGGCAAACAATTAGATGTTTGTTACATATTTGTTGAATTTATAAATAAATGCAGTTTTATGTTTATATTTAAAAAGCTTTAAGATGCAAGTTTTAAATGTTTTATCTGTTATAAAATATTTATTTCAGGACCTATATTATTCTTTTGAAAGACTCTTAGGTAGATTTTTCTCTTAAAATTGTGAAAAAAGTTATTATAAGCCATATTTGTATAATGACATTCAAGTGGCCACAGTGAGATTATTTTCTAATCTCCACTATTCCTCTATCTCTTAAGATACAGATCTTATGAATGAGACAGAGTAAAAGACTTTAGGCTGGATAAAGATTAGGATTCCCTGCTGGTTTGTAATTATCAGAATCTGGATGGTTATTTATTTGAATGAAATGATGCATACATTGTGTACATCAAAAGTAAAGCACATGTGATTGTTAGAGGAATGTTTGAACTTCCCAGTGGGATGTCACGGGGTATGTTTATAAACTCCCACTAAGCAGTAGTTCTACAATGGAATTTCCCTAGCATTGAGATAATAATTTGCACAGTCAAATTACCTTCTTTACAAAAACCCAGGGAATCATGAGGGCCTAATCCTTTATTAATGTCAACCCATAGGCTGCAAGAAAGCGTAAGATTGCCATTCGAAAAGCCCAGGGGAAAAATGTGGAGGCCATTCGGGAACTGAATGAGTATCTGGAACAGTGAGTGTCTTACAAGAGGATTGTGTTTTGTTATTCTGATAAATCTTTTTTAATTAAAATGGAATTTGCATTTGATTTTCCTTTTTGCCTCCATGCTGTTCATTTGCAGAATATCCACACCCTTATTTTTTTTTTCCATTTCCTCTCACTAGATTTGTTGGAGACCAGGAAGCCTGGCATGAACTTGCAGAACTTTATATCAATGAACATGAGTAAGTTGTTAAACACTCATAAAATTTTATTGGAGAGTGCAATTTTCCTCATTATATAAGTTCAGAAGTCACAGTGGTTTCCTAAGGATTGATGAGACTGTTTGAATTATGTGTCTTTTTAAATTAACAAAATAAACTATTAAATGAAAAAAACAACAATTTGTTCACTATAATATATGAATTGCTAAATTATTTTTTTGTTTGTGTTTTGCTAAATTATTTTTGTTAGAGACATAAGTTATATTTCTTTAAAATACTGATAGTATTCTTTGAAATTAGAAAGGCCTGTATATGCTTAGCTAAGGTTATTTTTAGTGAATCAAAATTGTGAATTTTTAGAATTTATATTCTTCTTATGTACAAAGAGTATTATACTCCCTGCTGTTTAAAAATTCTGTCAATTGTATGCATTTATTAGCCTTAGTACTAAGAGAATCAACTCTTCCAAAGCAGAAGCATTCTGTTGCCTGGGTAGAAAACCAAGAATAATCAAGAATGTTGAATGCAGTAGGAACTTGCTTATTGGATATTTAATGTTTTTGTTAGCTTTTTTATTGCTGCAGTGACAGGAGGAAATCACAGTGTGAGAGGATTAGCCCAGTCTTAGTGCAGGTTTTCTAATATCACAGCATTAATGCTAACCACTATCTAGAGGCAGGATTTATTTTTTCTTTTTTTTCTTAGTTCTGAATCTGAGGTATATCACATTGTTTCCTTCTTTCAAGAGAATAGAATCAGATTCTCATGCACATATTCTTACTGTGCACGAATACTTAGAATACTTAACCTCATTCTCATAGTGCAACTAGCTCACATAGGAAATAAAATCTAATAAAGATACTTGTCCCTTGCCTTTGCTCAGGGCTATGTATGTAACATGAAATGGAGAATTAAGGTAGTTATGTGTGTAATTCTAATAGAAGTGGAAGCTAAAATAAAAGTAATAGCTTTCATTTAAAGAATGAATACTGTGTTCTGGGAGCCACTTTTCGGTTCTCTGTTATATGTGCTGGCTATCAGATCTCTTTGTTTTTCTTTAGAAAGTTATTTCCTGAATCATGTTCAGTATATATGTATGTATGCATGTATGATCACATATGTAAACATACTAAGCTTTCTCTTATTTAAGAGTGGTAATGTGTTTGGTTAAATGGTATTATTTTCATTTTTCATAGTTTTTGTCAACATTTATTAAGTATACATATTATTTAAATAACATGGAACTGAATTTTTAGAATACAGTAAAAAAAATAACATTAGTTTTATTTTGTCCCCAAAACAGATGAAAATTATTTAAAATGTTTTTGTGCCTTTTGAAGATCTCATGATTAAAAGCAGTTACAGACATTTCAAATCATCAAGGGAATCTTTTCTTTAAATTAAAGAAGTACCCTAATACAAAAAATTTGGAAAACCAAATAAAAAATAAAGACAAAACTCATGTGTAATCGCATCATCCTAAATTAGCTACAGTTTATATTTGATTTTTTTCCTTTAATACCTCTTGAAACAAAAAGAAACCTAAAATAGAATTATCTTTTGTACCTTAAGCGTTTCACTTAGTTGCATTTTGTCAGAAATGTCTTATCATAAACATTCCACAATATGATTTTAATGGCTTCATCTTTTTAATTTACTTTGGTATTCCTAACCAATTTCCTAATGTAATATAAAGATTGTTTTTCATTTTCCCTATATTTCTATACTGATTTTCTTTGTTTCCTTGGACTAAATTCATAGAAGTAGAATTGCTTGATTAAATATATAATTAATATTTTCAGTGGTTTTGATAAATCATTCCTAGATGGCCACTAGAAAAGTAATATCTATTTACTCTAACACTAGCAGTTTATTAGAGTGTCCCCTCAACAGTGGGGGCTACCATTCTTTTTTAACTTTGCAAAAATTGATAGGTGAAAATTGGTTACATTTTTAAAATTGTAGAGCTATTTATGCAATGCAGTAAATGCAAATGCAAAATATGTCCTCGTTAATTATGTACTTTCAATACTGATTTTTTTAACTTAGAGAAACTATATATTTTTAGGTGGTCAGATATGTCAATTTATATTGCTTTTAAGTTTCCTATCTTTTAAGAACTGTATAAATATATCCCTTCTGTTTTTGCTTCTACTTCTTTATCAATTTTACTTTTTTGCATGTGTTTGTAGTATTTCTGTATTTTATTCTCAAATAAGTTACACTTATTTTTAACCTATTGTTAAAATCTATTATTATTTGCTTTACTTTGTAATGGCCACATTCAGTTTTGCTTTGTTTTGGGGTTCTAAAAAGTTTATTGTGATAGATTTGAATGTACATTTAAGACAAACTGACAAATCCTAAGAAATCAAGAGATACAAACACTGGAGAGCAGCTGATAAATAATTTCTTTGTGTCTTTCTTTTTTCCTTTGCTTCCTTCCTTCCTCCCTCCCTTTTCTCTCTCTCTCTCTCTCTTTCTTTCTCTTTCTCTCCCTTCCTTCCTTCCTCTCTCTTTTTTTTTTTTTTTTCTTTTTTCTTTTTTAAATGGCCGCACTCATGTCATATGGAAGTTTCCAGTCCAGGGACTGAATCTGACCTATGCTGTGCCAATTCTGGATCCTTTAACCTGCTGGGCTCTGGGCTGGGGATCAAATCTAGGCCTCTGCAGTGACCTGAGCTGCTGAGGTCAGATTCTTAACCCACTGTGCCATGGCAAGATTCCTGAAAAATAATTTACTTTCATGGGAAATGATAATTATGTTCTGTCTACTCTTTTATCTTGTATTATAAAACTTTTTGGTCCTAAAGCTCATTATTTAAAAAAAATGATTTATTTTTTCTAATTGAACACTTAGAAGAAATATTCAGATTTAGGCTGTGAAAATAAATCTTTCTTGATTTTTTGAAACTATATGAAAATCAGAATATTCACTTAATTCATCTAACTTGTTTGAGCAAATCATGGTAGTAGGTAGAATATTTTTGGTAGAAGTGATAAGTTATTATGGAATGTGAGTTTAACACAGTTTGGTGACATACTGGCAAAAACAGCAATTTAAGAATTGCTTGGTATATTTAACATTTTGACATTCTTTTCTGCATATGAATAATTATAGTACATCATAGGCAGCATTGCAAATCTAGATCTAGAATATTTTACTCCATATAAATTTCTATAGTACAATATTCCTTTTAAGTCTGTTTAATGTTTGTATAGAGAGAAAGGAAGATATAGAATTCTGCCACATATTTTTTTTTTTTAATTTTTTTTGTCTTTTTGCCATTTCTTGGGCCACTCCCACGGCATATGGAGATTCCCAGGCTAGGGGTCGAATCGGAGCCGCAGCCACTGACCTATGCCAGAGCCACAGCAACGCGGGATCCGAGCCGCGTCTGCAACCTACACCACAGCTCACGGCAACGCCGGATCCTTAACCCACTGAGCAAGGGCAGGGACTGAACCTGCAACCTCATGGTTCCTAGTCGGATTCGTTAACCACTGCGCCACGACGGGAACTCCTGCCACATATTTTTTTTCCTTGTCTTTAAGTTACTTTATTTAAATTTGCTTCTGATTTATAAATTCTAGGTAGTTATTCCAGTGGTGTATGTCAGTTGATCACATTGAGACACTTGTTTTAAATATGAAAAATTATTTATAATTTATACCTTAACCCAACTATACATACATATTGTAAACAAAAATATGTGTTTTAAACAAAGACATGGAATTTTTAAAAGTTCATTTGTAGTTATAACTAGATATATCAGCAAGGAGTACTTATTATAAATTAATTATGATTGTTTTTATAGTAGGTCTAGCCTTACTATAAAATTCTATTACAAATGGAATTATCAAAATCCTGTAAGGAAAAATCATAAGTTGATAAATCTAGGGACAAATACTATAACCTATATACATATTTTGTGAGGAACAGAAGAACTTAAAAAACTATTACTGACTCTAATGTAATAATAGTGGTTATTCTATTTTAAATAGATTGCTATTATTTTTACTTCTCTAAAGCTTAGTCTCATTGAGTCATTGTATATATAATGAATTAACTCTGTATCTGTCTGGAACGGTATTGGCTATGTATCATTCTTGGGAGAATTGAGCAGTCATCACTCTAATCACTTTCATATGGCTTAGTACTCTTGGGTACCCCCATTTCTTGCTCCTTCTACCTCTAAGTTTGTTTGATTCTATACTATATCCACAAAATTAATTTGATTTTTTTTTTTTTTTACTTTGTAAAGTTAGGGGAAGGTATCCCCTTCTTGTGTGTGATGCTTGAATAATTTTTGAGATAACTATCTTGCCATTCATTTTTCAGTAGAAACTCCTTTTTGCCCATTTTATCTTACTTTATGCTGTTTAAGAATGAGAGGCATGGTTTTGCTCAACCCATTTAATTCCTTAAGAATATATATTCTTAGCATTAATGGGAAATTGTGACATTGCTCTAGTTAAAGGAACACATTTAGAAGAGACCTGTCTTTTTGATGAATAAATATCAGGTATGTAGCCATAATACTTTTGTTCTAGACATTTATTCAGTTATTTGTTTAGTTGTTCATCATTTACCTAAGTCAAGAACTATTACAAGATTTGGAGCATAAAAACAGAAAAAGTTAAATAGCTGCCTGATCTTTGAAGAGAAACTATATATAATGTCCTTCATAAATCTAACATTGTGCTTGTAGGGTAATCTGCAGGGTGTTTTTAATTCCTCAGGCTCTTTGGGTTTGATTGCTGTACCTGTTTTTATGTTACTACTGACATCTTCATTACTACCATCACCACCACAATTTTTCAATGTGGTGTGGAGCACATGTAGGCAGTATGCATAGTGGTTAAGAGTGTAGGCTGTCTGCCTACTTAATAGGTTTTGGTGGGATTAAATAATATGTAACACACTGCATGATACATAATGAGCACATAATAAGTTACCTATTATTATTCAGAATTACACATGTGAGACTGCAATATGTATATTTTGAAAAGTAAGTATATCAAACATTAGTGTAAAGATAGGTACCTTTATATATTGGTGACAAATGTCAGAAATGACTGGGTAGCCTTTTTCTGTTATAATGTCATCACCTCCTCCCTGGGAATAAATCTTAGAGCACCACTGTTCTTTAGGGTTTCCTGTAAACAGTAAAGATACTCACATGGCTTAAACATATAAAATGTATTAAGAAGACATATAGTCGTGTGGTGTAAAAGCATTTTTCCAGAGCCCTTTGCAGCAGTTTTCTCCTTAGGTTTTCAAAAATAAAGATTTTGTTTTTCTACCACACATGATTAAATAGTATTAGAGTGAATATCAAAACCACTAATTTGATATATTTTTCATGGGTTTAGAAATTTGTAACTTTGATCATAATTTTGCATTTGACAGTAACCTTAAGTAATGAAAAGCCTTTGTAATGGAATATGTTGGTAAATATGTCTGTAAAGGATTTTTAGTGAGTAGAGAATATTAAGAAAATGCTTATTTCCTTATGACACTTTAGCTATTTGAATATTTTATTAAATGATCAGTGAACTTCTAGAACCTATTTTATCTGTAACCTGATTTAAGATCTTGAACCTATGCTGTTAATAACGTTTGGATGTCATAGTAGTGACCCAGCTTTTAAAATGTGGTATCTCTTGATTGTTCCTAGGCTGCTTTGGATTTAAATTTTGTTTGCTCATTTTGTTAAAAAATGTGATGTTATTTGTATTTATGAACTCAAGATGAAACGTACTTTAATAATAAAGTTATTTAAATTATTTTGGGAATAGTCTAATGTCACTAAAGTTGTTTTCAAATTATTTTAAGGTGTAATTAAGATAAAATTTGTGACTTTTAAAATTAACTCCTTGATGTTTTTCAGCTATGCTAAAGCAGCCTTTTGTTTAGAGGAACTTATGATGACTAATCCACACAATCACTTATATTGTCAGCAGTATGCTGAAGTAAGTGTTTTCAAAAACAATTGTATGTGATTTTATTTTTGTTGGTGTTGGGTAGTATGGAACTAATATGTCCTTAATGTTAGGCAAGTATATACATATTTAAAATATATGATGAAAATTAATTTGTGGGAGTAAAAGTTGTAAATTTTTAATACCGTAGTGGAAATACTGACTTTTCATTTAAGCACACTTATTTAAAATACTGAAATTCTTTATTTTTAAATTGCATACTGTTTTCTTTCCTAATTAGGAATTAATTTTGTCACAGTTATCACCATTTAATGGCTTCTAAGACATTTACAATGACTGATTTTTTACATCCATATTCTAGGAAACTCATATTAAGGTCAATATTTTGGGAAATAGGAAGTATTTATCTTATTTTCTTGACTAATAAGTATAGCAATGCAATCGAATGCTATAAGGTTAAAAGGACTTCATTACCAAGGAATGTTAGTGCAGCTAGAAAAGGACATTTCAGTATCAAGTCTAGATTTATTATGATAGTAATAGAAAACAAAGTTGTGCAGCATGTGCAAGGCAGTTTAAATAGAAATTATACTGGCTATTTTGTATTGGTAGCATTTTTATTTTAAAGATTACTCAGTGATCTTAATGATCATAGAATAGAATGGTTTGGGGGATGGGTTATGCTTTAAAATTTAGATTAGCTTTAACAACTTTAAGATGAATTCTTTTAACATCTTGCATTTGTTTACAGAATATCTGTTTCAATTACTAATGCCTATGGTATGATGAATCATGCTATATTTCAGCATAGTAAAATAAACAGGTTTCAGCACTCTGTAATTTTTAACAGGTTAAATATACTCAAGGTGGACTTGAAAATCTCGAACTTTCAAGAAAGTATTTTGCACAGGCATTGAAACTGAACAACAGAAACATGAGAGCTTTGTTTGGACTTTACATGGTGAGTTGAGGTGCATGTTTAATGTTATTTCACGAAATGTCATTTCAAGTCCATTAACTATACCATTTAGTCACTTCCCTCTTTCATTTTTTTTTTTTTTTTTGTATTTCATTAATAAGCATATGGTTTTTTCCTGTAGTTAATTCTGAGCAATAGTTTGTAAGGCAGTTATATTTTTGAATGTTAATACATCCTAGCTATTTGACATTTCGTTGTGAATTATCTTTAATTATATCAGAATATCAATCTGCCCTTCTAAAATTAAGTAGTAACAGGTATCAAACCGTATTATGTGTTTCTTAATTGTTTTGATATTCTTAGATTTATGTCCAACATTATTGTATATCTTACCTTAAATACTATTCCATGAGATAGTTTTATTAAACTATGCCAATAAAAGACATAGTAGAAATAAAACCTCTAATGCCAAGTTAAAACTTTTTATGATATATAAACGCAGTTTGGAAATTTGTTTGTGGGAAGTATATAATTAAATATTTCCTTTGTTTATGTTTGCCAAATGATGAGCTTAGAAAAAGTCAATTAATAAAAGCTCTGGGAAATAGAGAGTGTGCTGAACTTGAGCATTTATATAAAATATGCTTCTTTCTACAGTCAGAATGACTAGAAAAATAAACTTATTTAATAGGCCAGTTCTTTGGAATTTTAATTTATCCTAGTTTTTTCTTGAACTTTTGGATGAATGTTTTGATGGGGCTCAGTGAAAAAAGAATTGACTGCAGAAATGGAGGCAGGAAGAAACATAAGTGAAATAAATTTCAGCAAAGAAATGGTAGACTATAATTGGAAAGCAGTTCAGAGGAATTTCAAAAAAATTTTTCCTGGATTCTACCAGTGCTCATTTTGGTAGCTTGTACATGCAGTAGCAGTGTCTCTTTTTACCATATAAATTCAATACTAATTGTAAAAATAGGTAACAATTTATTAATAATAGTAAAAATACATAGCGTTTTGTGTCAGATATTCTTATGAGTTCTATTTTTTTATTTTAAATTATTAAATCCTCATATCAGCTATTTGAGAAGGTACTGTTATTACTATTGTTTCACAAAAAGTGAAACTAAGACACAGTTCTTATTAATTTACCCAAGGATGGGCACAGCCACTAAGTGACTGGGCTGGGATTCCCAGGCAGTTGACTCCAGAGTCATTCTGTTAACCACTGCATTTTCTGAAATCCATACCAAAAAGGTAACATTAAGACATAGAAGTTTAAAAATCAGATTTTGGCATTTAAACTCCTTAGTGTTAGACTAGGAGACAGATGGAAAAAGCTAATAACACATGCAAGATATAAAAGAAACCACATGTACAGATGCTCTTAAGAATAAGATATTTTTAAGTATAAGATAAAAATTATATCTTTCTCTTCCCAGAAAAACATAAATTTAAAAATTAACATGATTTTGAGGGTTTACAGATTCTTGCTTGAATCTCAGATTAACAGATCTCAGATTATTTAAATACATTTTTTTTTTTTTAATGAGAGGGTGATTCTAAACTGATGGCACACAGTTTAGAAACTCTTGATATAGTAAAAAAAGAAATAGATTGGAATCGATCTCTTTCTGTTTCCAAGACTTTTATTAGCTTACTTTGGTCAGGTCAGTTTACTCCTATGAAACTTAAGCTTTTTTTTTTTTCCACTTACTAATGTAAGAAGCTGAACTAAATTTTTCAGGTTCCTTATATTAATATTCAGTAATTCTATAATTTTGATATAGGAAAGCTAAATTCAGTAATTAGAAATAATACTAGTAATATCCTACAATATTTAAGTGATAATGGAATTTTCCTCTCAAAAGCTAATAAACTAGATAAATAATACAAATAATTTTAGATATTTAAGATATCCTTTATTTTTGCATTACTTTGGATTGTTCTCTATTTTAAAATGTTTTCATTTGTAAACACTAATAATTTTATTCAAATTTATTTTTTTGATGTTTCTTTTTTGTTTTTAGTCTGCAAGTCATATTGCTTCTAATCCAAAAGCAAGTGCAAAAACAAAAAAGGACAACATGAAATATGCTAGTTGGGCAGCTAGTCAAATAAACAGAGCTTATCAGGTTAGTATTGATAGTTTTATATTATCATATGGATCAGTTAACGTATTTCTTACTTGTATATGTTTCTACAAACTACAGAGCCAGGTGTCTACTATTGGACCTTTGTGCCAATACATCTGAGTCTTTATCAGATGTATTTTAACCATGTAGAATTAACTTATAATTGTAGGATATTTTTTTTTTTTTTTCTCAAAAGGAGTCTTTACTATTATAATCTCATGGTTAGCCTTACCATCTCAATTGTAATTTTGGCAAAAAAAAAAAAAAAAATCCTAAAGATCCAGAAAGGTTAAAACAGAGACAGATTGGGTATGTGAGTGTGTTATTAATCAGAGATTTCTCAAGTAATGAAAAAGGAGGAAGAAAAGCCTAGAAGTAAAGTAACTAATGAAAGCTTATGTACTCTGCTTGCAGTCAGAAACTTCTCCACTCATTTCTTAGTTTTCTGAACCTCATTCGTAGGAGATTCTTCTGGAAGAACTCATGGAGAAACACATCTTAACATATTACTTTTTTAACTTAGCCATCTACAACCTTTATATTTGAAGGACAGTTTGACTGTTTATACATCCTTTGGCTTTTAAATACTTTACCTAAATATTAAACATATTGTTCTATTTTTTTTAGGATAAAATATTGCTGTCAGGAAGTATGATGCCATCCTGATTTCCTTCTCTAATGAGTGACTTTAAACTTTTTGTCTGGTTGCCTCAAGGAATTTGTCTTTAAAATCCAGTTGTTTTGCTGTAATAATGTTTTGTTGATTATTCTTGGGTTGGTTCCCCCAATTACACAAGGGACCTTTTTGATACGTGGTTCAGTCCTTTTTTAATTTGAGGAAAGCTATGGTTAGAATTATGATTTAAAATACTTTTTTACTTGATTGCTTACCTTTTCTTTTTTTAAGTCTCCAATTATAAGCTTATTGGATCTTCTTTCCCATCTCCTACCTCATTCATTTTCTTTCAAATCCTTTTCTATCATTTTCTGTATTTTATTTTCTTCTTTTTCTCCTTAATATTTTTTATGGCGTTAATTCATACTCTTTTTTGTTTGTTTGTTTCCTGTATTTCAATAAGGTAATTTTTCTGGGGCTATTAGAAAGTTCTTTTTATGGTCTAAGTGAAGTTGAAAATAGGTCAGGGTAAGTTTGCTAGATTGAGCTTTATATGTATGCTTCCTCTTTGTTATGGAGAACTTAAATATGACTTCTCTATATATCTAGTCTTTCTTAGAATTAGGTCTGGTTCAAAATGATTTTTTTGGCTCCAACCCTCTGTTCTACCCTATGGGTCTACAAATCTTGAATTTTGAGGTGTTGTTCTCAGTTTTAAATGTTAGATTTTGTTGTGGTGGTTTTTTCTTCTGAGATTTGCTGCCTCTGAACATCACTACTTTCCTCTCCTCATTTCCAGCTCCTACCCTCAGTGTTTCTGCCCTGTTCAATTTGGTTTCAGTTTCTGGTATTTTTTCTTCAGTGTGAGGTTTTCCCCCTCCTGGAAGAGAGTGTCTACTGGAGATTTCACAGATTTGAGGTCTTAATTTATTAGGTTTATTTAATGTCATATTTGCACGCCGTTTTTCACTTATCTTTTTTTTCTTTCTCTCTCTCTCTTTTTTTTTTTTTTTCTTTTTGCCATTTCTTGGGCTGCTCCCGTGGCATATGGAAGTTCCCAGGCTCGGGGTCGAATCGAAGCTGTAGCTGCTGGCCTACACCAGAGCCACATAAACGCGGAATCTGAGCTGTGGTGTAATTTGCAACCTACACCACAGCTCACGGCAACTCTGGATCCTTAACCCACTGAGCAAGGCCAGGGATCGAAGCCGCAACCTCATGGTTCCTAGTCGGATTCGTTAACCACTCAGCCACAACAGGAACTTCTCACACTTATCTTTGATTTGAGTCTTTGAGACTGTCCTGATTTTATAAGCCATTTGTAGATTGATCAGTTCAAACTTTTTCTTTTCTGTTGCTTATAGAGTATTAGGTTGTCCTTTTTTACATCTTCTTGTACCCCCACACAAGAACTTCTGTAGGTTCTGCTGCTGTTAGTGGTATAATAACATTTTCAGGTTTTAAAGGATTTTCTGCAATATAGTTTTTTTTTAAATAAGATACCCTTTTGGACTTGTTATTCTGGTTTTGGTTTTGGCATCGTTTATTTCTTTGTTTTTGTACTCCTGGTTGGGGAGAGTAAAACAATTCAATGCCTTCATGATCACACTATTTAAAGTCACTTTTATACATTTTTATTGTATATAATTGAGAATGTTCATTCTCTTGGTACATTATAAGTCAGAATATTTATAAATATTAGCTAGGCTGTCCCTCTTCAAATGCTGTTTGAGATAGGTCAGATCTGTAATGGGATTCCATCTGGTGTAGGCTTGTGTAGGTGCAAGGGGGGGTAGATTGTTTGCGATTTAAAGATAAGACTTGGATAATATGAAAATAGTGGTATGCAAATTACATCATTGTTTTTAAGATATTTTTGAGAAATAATTAGCTACTTAGTGCTTTTTTTAAACATGGCCTGACTATATTTCTTAAATCAATTTTTATTAACTTATACATAATAGAGAAAATGCAAATCATAAATGTACATTCTAGTGAATTACACAAGTGAACAAATTGAGGTCAATAAATAGAAGCATAACAGCACCCCCAAACTTTCATGGTGCCTTCTTTCAAATTCTATTCCTTCTATCCCCCTCAACAGTACTAATTTTTAATCTCACAGTTTTGGCTTTTTTTTTTTTTTTTTTTTTTTTTTGCTTTTTAGGGCCGTGCCCGCAGTATATGGAAGTTACCAGGCTAGGGGTCAGACTGGAGCTACAGCTGCCAGCATACACCACAGCTCATGGCAATGCTGGATCCTTAACCCACTGAGCGAGGCCAGAGATTGAACCCGCATCGTCATGGTTACTAGTCAGATTGATTTCTGCTGCACCACAACTCCACTTTTGGCTTTTTTTGAGCTTTGTAGAATCATTATAACATTGTCTGGCTTATTTCACTATATATGAGATTTATCCTTGCTAAATCTGTAGTTCATGCATTTTCATTGTAGTTCATGTATATGAATATACTATGATTTATTACTCAGTTGTTGATAGACATTTGGATTATTTCCTGTTTGGGGCAATTATGAATAATACTACACCGAAAGTGCTGTACAAGTTTTTGGTGTATATGTATATGTACTTCTGATGAGTGTATACCTTTGGGTGGAAATACTGAGTCATTAGATGTACGTATATCTAACTGTAGTAGATATACTACAAAAATTGTAGTGGATATAATACAAAAACTAAAGCTAGGTTTCCAAATTACTTGTTTATAATCCAACCAGCAATATTTGAGTTTTCATAGTTCTATGTTTTCACCAACACTTCCTTCAGTTGTAGTTATAGCCATTCTGATATGTGTTATAGTGGTATCTTCATAGTTTTATTTTGCCTCTCCCTTATGACCAATGAAGTTGAATATGTTTTCTCATGTTTGTTGGCCACTTGGCTATCTTTCATGAAGTCTGTGTTTTTCATTGGTTTATGACGTTTTTTTTTTTTTTTCAGTGCTTGGCATATGGGCCTTTTGTTCATTATATATGTAGCAAGACTTTTTAACTCCTTGGTTGCAGTCACTATGATTTTGAAGAACAAAAGTTCTGGAGATTATGTTCAACCTAATCATTTATTTCCTTTATGGTTTGTGCATTTTGTGTTGTTTAGGAAATCATTTGCTACTGATGGTTATGAAGGTAATCTCGTCTCTTTGGAGTTTTGTTTTTTTGTTTTTTTCCTTCTACTTTTCACATTTAAATCCACAGTCCATTTAGACCTTATTTTTATGTATGCTGTGAAATAGGAGTCAATCCTCCACCCCACCATGTAGCTTTCCACTGTTTCTGTCCATCTCTCTTCTGTCATGAAACCCATCCTATGGAAAGTAGTACCTTGTCGTAGTTGAGAGAAGAACATGGGTAATAAATAGATCTGTATCATCTGGCTTCAAAGTTTGCCTCTGACATTTGTTAGTTATATGGCCTTGTAAAAATTACATGCCATCTCTGGGCCTAGCTTTTCATCTGCATGATGAATATAATGAAAGTGGGCTAGCTTTTCATCTGCAAGATGGATATGTTAAAAGTTTTCTGAGAATTAAAGGAGTCGATGCATACTTTTCACTGAAGCACAGTAATACACATTGTATTGTATTTACTAATTACATGATCTAAGTTCTTTTTATTATGTCTGCTATATTTATTGTAATCATAGTAATATTAACAACAATAACAGTTATAATAGCAGACATAGAAAATTTATTATAAGGTTACTTTTGTTGTTTTGCGTGCAAATGAGGAAATTAAGGCATGAAAAAGTAAAATAACTCTTTCTGAGATGACATAATTGGTTAATGACAGAGCTTTTTTCAAATCTAGGCAGGCTGAACACCAAAGTTGATGCTCCTAATGCCCACAATATACTGCCTGTATAAAGACATGTCAAGTATAAATGTATTTAAAACTGTAATTATGGTTTTTAACTCCCTTCTTATTTTCTCATGTGAACAATTGATATTCTGCCCTCACTTGTTTCCTTTCTCCTTTCAGACTCAAAGCTCTCCATAGTAACTAAATTAAGAATTTCATTTTGTTTGGGCCTTTGTTTGCTTTTTAGGGCTGCACTTGCGGCATATGGAGGTTCCCAGGCTAGGGGTTGAATCAGAGCTGCAGCTGCTGGCCTACACCACAGCCACAACAATGCAGGATCCAAGCCTCATGTGCAACCTGCACCACAGCTGACGGCAATGCCAGATCCTTTAACCCAATGAGCAAGGCCAGGGATCAAACCCACAACCTCATGGTTACTAGGCAGATTCGTTTCTGCTGCACCATGATGGGAACTCCTAATTTTTAATTTTTTTATGACCACATCCACAAAAATATGAAAGTTCCCAGGCTAGGGATGGAATCTGAGTCACAGCTACAATCTACACTGTAGCTATGGCAATGCTGGACCCTTTAACTCTCTGCTCTGGCCTGGGGATTGAACCTGCCTCCCCACTGCAACCCAAGCTGCTACAGTCAGATTCTTAACCCACTGTGCCATAGCAGGAACTCCTTGTTTGACCTTTTTTTTTTGTTTTCCCCTGTCTCTTCAGTAATGCAAGACCAGACAAAATAGCCTTCCCTGCCTTATGAGATGCACTGTAGCACCAGATATGAATCCGTCATTTCAGTATTTTAAAACCATTGCCGTAGAGCCAATCTCTATGCTTTAGTAATATTTGCTGTCCTTGCCATTCTTTTTAAAATTTTTTAAAAATTGTATCTTATTAGATCTCTTTTCATAGACTTATTTTATAAAGTCTCAGTGTTCTTTGGAAAGAGCTCTGAGAGTATCATTTGTGCTCTTCAGTCTTGAGTTTTGCACCATAAACTCCGTAGTACCTAGTGATGTTTTACATTTACACATGTTTTCTGAAGGCGTGATTTGCTCTATTTTTTTTTTTTTTTTTGTGACTCTAAGGAAAGGATAGTACAAGGGATTTTTGTCAGTTTCTGTCATTTTGGATACCACCCCAAGAAGATAACACATCTCTCAATTTATAATGTTAGAGTTCTGTATAGCAGCCTGAAATACCCCTCAACTAGGAGTCACCCATCATGCAAAATTTATTTTTGCCTCTGGATACTAGTAACAGGTTTTAAATAAAATATTTTGGTGCTTTTGAAGTTTTCATATCTGTACTTTTTTACAGAGGTTCTTGATTTTCTTACTGTGTCATATTTCATAAATATTTCTATTCATTGCCTTTTGCTAACATAATGGTTTAAAATAATGACTTATTTACTTATGAATCTGTCAGTATCATGTAGGCTTTGGCTCTGCGAGTCTGTACTGGGCTTATTTATGTATATGCCTTATGCTTGTGATTGATGGCCTCACTTAAATATCTGATGGTTGGCTATTGGTCAGCTAGGAGTGCTGGACCTTGTAGTTTCTCATTTGGGCATGCTAACTTGGGCTTATTCACATGGTGGTCTCAAGTTTTCAAGAGCACCAAACAGGCAAACTCCAGTGCAGGAGGGTATTTTTGAGTCTCTGGTGTGTCTCATATTGCTAATATTCCATTGAACAAAACAAGTCACATGATCAACCCAGATTCAGAGGATATAGTATTTTACCTCTCAATGGGAAGGGAAATATGTGGTCATTTGGTAGTTTACTATATCTTTGTATAATTCTATAGTTCCATCCATCTGTTTTTATTTTGACTTTTTCTTGCCACCCCCATGGCATAGGAAAGTTCCCAGGCCAGGCCAGGGCTTGAATCTGAGCCTCAGCTGTGACCTGTGCTGCAGCTATTGCAACACCAGATCCTTTAACCCACTGCTCCAGGCTGGGAATCAAACCCATGCCTCCCCAGAGACTCAGGTCACTGCAGTTGGATTCTTAACCCACTGAGCCACTGCAGGAACTCTGCCTTTTTCTTTTTATCCACTTTATCGAGGTATAATTTACATACAGTAACACAAATACATTTTAACTGTACAGTTGAGTTTTGACAAATGTATACTCCTCTCTCACCACTACCCCATTCAAGATACACAGTTTTCATCAGCCCAGAAAGTTCCCCTCTACCACTTTGCAGTCAGCCTCATTGCACATTGCAGACAAGCGCTGATTGGATTTTCATCACTATAAATTAGTTTTGCCTGTACTAGAACTTTATATATAAATGAGATCATAGGTTATATACTCCTTTGTGCCTGGCTTTTTTCACTCAGCATGTTTCTGAGACTCATTCATCCACTGTTCCATTTTATTTATCTTACTACTTTTCCATCCATATTTTCCACAAAATTATGTAAATTTGTGAATATTAGCCCAACTTATCCTGGCTATCACAATGGATAAGTCATTGACCTTTGAATGTGATAAGCAATTTTTTATTATTTGAATGTCCTTTCTGGTCAGTTTTCTTTAAGATCCAACAGGGAATTATGAAAAAAGAGTTTACTTAAGCAAAATCTAACTATATGAAAATTAAAATGCGTAATTTGTGATTTATGTGGAAAGTTAGAACTTTGAAAGTGACATTTTAGTAATTAGATAAATATCTGGGATCTAATTTAGAACTTTGTGACAGGTCTAGGCATATAAACAAGTGTAAAGTATATAATAAACATTCCTTATTCCTTATTTTATTATTTTTCTAGATATTTAAAAATTAGAGAAAATGAGATTTTTGTAAGAACTGCTTTCTTTGTTTCTACTTAATAATGAAACAGAATATGGCTACTACTTGCTCTTCATTTAGGTAATTGGTTTAGCATGTTCAGTAGAAGCAAGCAAGTTTGATTAATGCTCATGAAAAACTTTAATGTGAACCTACTCACAATAATTTTCCAGATAAATGCTTCTTTGGGACTCTGTTAAATTCGTCTGTGCTAGTGATCCATATGTTATTTATGATTGCAGAAGTGATTCTGTTACTATCCTTTTGGGAAATGGAAAATTAAATCATGATTTGAGGGGAAAAATAGGATTCCGGCTTAATCAGTTAAATTGCCATATAATGTAGAATAGACAAAATAATTGCATGTCAGGTAAAATTCGAAGTGATAGATTTATATATCTAACTTTCTTTTTATTTGTTCTGACACAAATAAGTTAGTTTGGTTTATTTTAAATTGTATTGGTTGTCAGTAGTGTTGATACACAATCTTAGGTGATTTTTAAGAATAAGCTAATTTTAAAAATCACAAATTTATATTTTTTTATTACATTTAAGTAGAAACTAAGAAAAATGATTCATTTAAAAATACTTGCTGTGTCTTCAGCTCTACATAAGTTTTTCATTTTTTACTTTGCTGTTTAAAAAATTATATGTTCTCTTTTGTACCCCCTCCCTGAACCCATCAAAAGATTTTTCTTAGAATTAGACCTTTAAGCATCTGATTAGGAACATTCCTGTTTACTTTTGATAGGCAGTGGTAAAAGAAAAGGCTTTCTGTTCTTGGTAAGACCTTGTGGAAGTAAACTTATCAACTGGGTAATAGGAACAATAATAAGTGCACTCCACATCTTTTACTCACTGTGGGGAATTATAAAAAGGCAAAGTTTTAAATATGGTGTTGCTGTTACCATATTTTGTAATTATGACCTGTATATTCAGCATTTGAATTCTTTACATTCGTAATGTCTTATGAATGGCTAAGTGATCTTGATTCTTATGAGAAGCTTTTCTTTTTCTATGGCATTTCCTTTAGAAATCAAGATTCAGCCACAGAAGCTAATGGTTTAGGAAGTAGGAGACTCAATGTTAAGCTGCTGTCAGAGAGGTCAGAGGCAGGTTACCAATTCCTGAAGCCTATTGCTTCTATGATGTTACCTGTGCGTGATCACTTAATCTTTCACAACAGGTCACAAGAAGTTTGCCAAATTAAGTTAATTACAAAAGAGAAGGAACACATCATAAATCAAGTACTAAGTACTTAAGACAGCATTGGTATTTGAAACAAAGATCAGTCACTTGAAAGTATATTGATTGCTTAGATATTAGCTGGAAAATGCTATATGTTGCTACTACCAAAATGTTAATCAGTACTTTAACCAAGGGAAAAAGAGATAATATAGATATAATAAACCTTCCCCTATCTTTACAAGGAGCACTAGTAAGTCTGTACTGTTAAGTCAAACTGATAAATGATGGGAATTGTCAGTCTAGTTAGAAAACTCATTTTGAAATCAGCATGGGGTATTCAACAGTGTTTCCCCCACGGATTATGCACTGTACTGAATTTAATATGCCATGAATTTGCTTTTAAATATGCAAAGATAGTATTTATGCAGTATATTTTGTTTGTATTATAAAATCCAGTCCTTGTTTGGTGTTATAAATTATGACTTATTAACTAGAAGTGCATATTTTAGAACATGTTTCTATCATTTTCATATGTAGCATAAGCTAGTTCTTTACAGCAGAAACTTAATATTATCTAGTTAACTAATAAATCTGGAAAGTTTTCAAAAATTGCAACCTACTGTAAATAATGTAGAGAAATCTTACAACTTGAAAATGTTAATAAAAGTACTTTAGTAAAAAAAAAGAAAGAAAAAAGAGGAAAAACTCTTTTTACCATTGGAATTGTAAAAATTCGTTTAGAAGTCACACAGGAAGAAATGGTTCATATTCCTACGTAAATATGAGCTAAATTTCATTTCTAAATTATGCTTTTTATTTTATGAAGATTTTCTGGTATGAGTTGGAAGGACAGTTTGAAAATCAAATTAATGTTTTCATAGGTTTTACCACTACTTTAAACATTTAAAGTGGCCAGTTTTGCAGGGAAATTTTTTATATACCTCAATTGAAAATGAAAACAATGAAAATGTTTTTAAAACCCAAGTTTTCTTTTTATTGAAGAAAAAGGATATATTTGATTTCATGCTAGTGACAAAATAATGTTAACGCTCATTAACAATTTGAAGGTAAGATTGTGATTTTGAACTTGCCACTGAAATTGAGCCTAATTGCATTTTTTAAAAAATTAGTTTGCAGGTCGAAGTAAGAAGGAAACCAAATACTCTCTCAAGGCAGTTGAAGATATGTTGGAAACACTGCAGATCACCCAGTCTTAAGGTTTCAAAAACTCTTTCACGTTACATTTCTCCCCTGCAAAATTGAACTCACTGGCTTGTGACTTATTTACTAATGCCAGTGCTATTTATATACTGATTTTTTGTTAAGAAGGCAGTTGTAAAGAGTGTGTTTATATAAGCCTAAAATGCCATTTACTGCTATGCAGGAATATGTGGAAAATCCATGAAAGAGATTTAGCAAGATTCTTACTGATTGTACATCATTCTTGCACGTCACACATAAATAATTGCTTTTAAACCACAGTCTTATATAGAAATAACCTTGTTAAATAAACTGATAATTTATTGAACTTACATGTGAAAATTCTAGATTTTTCTGTTTTACTCAAATAGTGAAAATACTGTTTTTTAACTCAGTTTCTAGTTAACTCTTCTTGTGATAGTAAATAAATAGTGTATATAGCTGAGAAGTAAAACGCCAGCAAATTATTTTCATTGTCTTTATAGTGTCAGGTTTCGCTTTGCATTCCAGTGGACTTTTATTTAATGTTATTCTGATAAATCTCTCTTAAAATAATGTGATTTTCCAAAGATCAGCACTGTCTTTTTACAAAATTTTTGTTTTGCTATAGGACATAATTGAAATTTTTTACCTATAAAATAGTTTAAGGTTCACATATGCTATGATATTCAAACTTAACCCTTATGAAAGTTATGTTTAGCCATCTTTCAACGGTAAATTATGTAAAAAGCTATTTAGAGAGCATAGCGAATTGGGATAAAAGGGGTTTCAGTGGCTTAGTTTTTTTTTTAACTTTAAAGAAAAATAAGAATAAATCTAAACTATCTTTAGAAGCAAAATTTTTAAAATTCTCTTATCTCATTACCTTCTTAGTAATAATTAGAATTTTTTCTTCCCTTTTCTTCTCTTTTCATAATAAACAATCATTAACGCTACCTTTAGTTTACATGTTTAATAGACTAGAAAGAACTTTGAGAATTCTTTTCAGACACAAATCATTTTTTAAAATAGATAATTGTTCATTCAAGGCAAATATAATTAGTATTAGTTTGTAATTTCTATATATATTACATGTATAAATATATATAAATATTAGTTAATTACTAACATTATATAGAAATCTGGCATAGTTATAATTGCTGGATTTGAGCAAATGGGGATCATGAAAGAACTGACAACCTGCAAGTCTTAAGGAGTAAAACTATTGTCAGTATCAGCTTTTTTAACCTTTTGAGTAATTCTCTTAGTAAATTATTCTCCACATCTAGTCTAATTTCTTTAATTTTGCAGTTTTTTTCATTTTATTTCTCCATGAGTAATGAGCAGATGTGAAATAACTCTTCCCAAACTAAAATAATTCCTATCAGCTAATCTTTGTTATCACAAGATACACTATTTTTGCCCATGAATTTAGTAACCATTTTTAACATAGTCAGTCATTTCAGATTTGTTAGCTGTAAGGAAAATTGTGCCACATATTGTTCCACTACCTTTCTTCCCTTTAATCTCCTCCCTTGAGTCATAGAGCAGTGTTTACTTTAGCAGTATTTGTCTTAATAAGTAATTTAGTGTCCCTCATAACTGTCAGCCTTAGTTTCACTTTAGTTTTTCTAATTTTAATATCTCCTTGCTAGGAATTTTTTAAATTTATCACATACTTGTTAATGTATAACAATGTATAATTTATAAACTTCAATTTAAATGTAATGATAATCTCATTGTGGCAGACAGTTGCCTACCTGAATGCTTTATCTCCTTCTTCCTTGTATCGTTTATTATTCAGGAAAAAGCATAGATCCCTGTTCCTTCAGGAGGTTAGATCCTTATCCGTTATCCCAGCCCCAGGGAAAGTATCGTGATTGATCTAAAACTGAAATAGTTTTGTTCCTTGTAGTCTGCGATATGCAAGGCAGAACTTTTTGCATTGAAGGAGATACTCCATGTTTGTGCTAGCTAATATGGTAGCCACTAGTCATATGCGGCTATTGAGCACTTGAAGTGTATCCAAGACAACTGAAAAATCAAATTTTTAATTTAATTTTAATAGCTGCATGTGACTTGTGGCCACCATATTGGAAAGTGCAGATATCCAAAGTGTGGGGCCTGTTACCTAATTAGGGTTGATGAAATGAACAGAAGCCTATTGGGAAGAGCCTTGATTTCAGATGAAAAAGTCATAAAGGTTTATAAGCTGAGGCTTTCTGCCTCTTCTGACCATGAATACCAACAAAAGGCCCGGAGGTATAATAGCCATCTTATACCATGAAATAACAAATATGAAAATGAAAGCTGCATATCAAAGATGGTTCCATAGAAAGATTAGGGGGACTGGGTCCCTGATGGCATTATTGAACACCTGAACCCACAAGAACAATTGCCAGCTTCTGCACTAACTAACTGAAAAGAAAAAAATAAACAAAAAACTCTTGATTGCTAAATTATTGTTTGGATTTTCTGTTACTTTAGTCATATGTGTTTCTGACTAACATGTCCACCATTAAACTTTTTTCTTTTTAACAAATAAAAACTCCTATTTTAGACATGGTTAGAGAAGCTGTTTCAGATTTTGATGATTTAAAGTTAAGTAGATAATTACATATAACCACAGAAGTAATATCTGGTACTAACTCAGCACCTAGTATCTAAGCCAGCAGCAGTAAGAGAAAAGGGATCTTTAGAACTTTTTTCTTTGTCTTTTAAGGGCCACACCCATGGCACATGGAAGTTCCCAGGCTAGGGGTCAAATCAGAGCTGTAGCAGCCAACCTACACCACAGCCGCAGCAACTCAGGATCTGAGCCGCATCTGTGACCTACACCACAGCTCACAGCAATGCTGGATCCTTAACCCACTGAGTGAGGCCAGGGATAGAATTCGCATCCTCATGGATATTAGTTGGGTTTGTTAGCGCTGAGCCATGAAACACTGGGAACTCCCTAGAACATTTTTAATCATAAGAATATATTGACTTGGGAACAGAGGAGGATATAGAAAAAATAGAAATGAAAAATTAGTATTTCAGTATGCTGAAGCATATATATATATTTTTATATATATAATTTTTTTTTTCCTGTTCTTGCAGCATGTGGAAGTTCCCGGGCCAGGGATTGAACCCACACCACAGCAGCAACCCAAGCTGCTGCAGTGACAACACCAGATCTGTAACCTGCTGTGCCACAGTAGAACTCCTGAAGCATGCAAATTTATTAGCAAATATTTCTAAGAATCTTTTTCTTCTAATGCTCTTATCCATTCTCAAAGCAACTTCATTTTACTTAAGTTTATAGAACTATAGGAGTTTAGAAAGGATTTCAGGGCGATCTGATTGTACTTCTTTTTGAAATGAGAAAGTGAGATTCTGAGAAATTAAGCTCTTCTGTGCCACAGGAGTGAATAGGACCAGTATGTCAGGGTTCCCAAGTCATTGTTCTTTCTGTATATTCTAAGACATATGTCTAGTCTGTGATACTTTGTTCCTGTTTTAGTGTGACAAAAATGAGAGCCAGATATATCCAAGGGACATTATTTGTTAGTAGAGCAAGGACTAGAATTCAGATTTTTCTACTTGTAAAACAATGGTTTTTAATTAAATTGAATTTAAACTAAATTATTCATTAACCATGTTACTTCATTTATAGTCAATTTGAGAACAATCTCACACTATTTAGAACTATTTCAAACCTCTTTCGCTTTGAACCTATGATTTATCCTATCTCTTAGCTCATTCTTGGCAAGTAACCTCTTTTATAGACTAAATTGTGCCCCCTAACCTAAATTTCATATTTGAAGTTCTAGCCCTTGGTGCCTTCGAATGTGACTTGACCTGGAGATAGAGTCTTTAAAGTGGTCATTAAGTAAAATTAGGTCATGTTAGTGAGGCCTAATCCAATATGATTGATATCTTTATAAGGAGAGAGTAGGACATACAGAGGAAGGACCACAGGAAGATGAAGAGAAGACGTCCATCTACAAGCCAAGGAGCATTTCCTCAGAAGAAACGAACCCAGCTGACACCTTGACTTCTGGCTTTTAGAACTGTGATGAAATAAATTTCTGTTGTTTTAAGACACCCAGTCCTCCGTGTACTTTATTGAGGCAGCCCTAATTAACTAATATAGCTATCTTAATATTTCACATAGAAAAAGAGAAGTCATCAGGTAAAATACATGCTTTGTATCAGACATTCTTATGCCAACTTCACCTGTTTTCTCTTACAATAAAAGAAAGTTGCTTCTACCCTTTTCTGAGCTATTTCCTACCACTTTCTCTTTTTTTAATGCTTTATGCTCCTTCAGTTTCATGGATTTGCCACACTTTCATATATTGCAGAGCTTCCTGACTTCCCCAAAACTTTATCACTTTTCTTTACACTGTCCTTAAACTGTTTCTTTTCGTTATCTCTTCTCTTTTTTATTTCAACTCCTATTAACACTAAAATATGCTGTTTGCTACCACTTTTAAAAATATCTTTCTTCATTTCCACAATCCCCCTCCAGCTACTGCCCATTTCTATTTTTTATAACCAAATATCTTCCCTTGTCTAAACTCATGTCTGTTTTCCCATTCTTTAAATTGTTCTAATCTGGGCTTCCCCATACCCCCTGCATTGTTCCTTTGAAATAGTTTAGTTCCGTGTCACCAATCTAGTGGACATATTCAGTCTTTTAAATCATGACCATGTTCCATCTATTTGATGCTCTGTTATAATCTCAGATCTGTGCATTTTTCTCCATTTCTATTGCTGCCACCACCCTAGACCAAGCTACCATTATCTGACCTCTGAACTGTAACAATGGCTATATAGTGCCTTTACTTCCCCAGTCCATTTGTTACTACAATTGGAATATGAAAAAAATCATTAATAATGCCTTTTACTTTCCTCTCTTTAAAACTCTTCAGTTTTTCTCATTTGTTGCTTTAAACATTACCCTTTAGGTTCTATGTAGTATCAGAACCAGGAAGGAAGATTTGGATTTTCTTAATTGTGAACTATCTTTCTATGCTCTTCCCCTTTATTTTTAATTTAACTACACTTAAATTCCATGGCCTTCTTATGCTTCTTTTTCTCCACAAAGTTTGTACTCATTATGTTCTTCGTATAAAACAAAGCCTTCCTTGACTCATCTTTCAGAGGTCATACCCCTTTTTTTTCTACTGTTATTTTTTTAAAATATTTCGTTTTTAAAATACCTTAAGACCCACAAGAAATTGCTAGAAGCATGTACCAGCTTCTCCCTGTTATGTAACCTTAGTATATTGTCAGACCAAGGAATTGACATTGTAGCAATACTGTTAACTCAGGTACAGACTTCATTCAGATTTCACAATTTTTACATGCTTTTTTTTTTGTTTATGAAGTGTTAACGTGTAGATTTTTGTTAAAATCACCACAATCAGTATATAGAATATATATCATAAAGGAACTTATTGCTACTCCTTAGTAACCTCCTCACCCAACTGCAGTGCCTCCTGTCCACTGATCTTTATCACTATAATTTTGTCACTGTAAGAATGTCATATCAGTGGAGTCATTCGGTTTGTAACTCTTTGAGACTGGCTTCTTTCACTCAGCATATTGCCCTGTCATATAGCTCTGTCAGTGTTGTATGTGTCAATAGTTTGTTTCTACTAGTATTGCATTGTATGGATGTATCATGGTCTGGTGATCCATTCACCATAAGAAGATATTTCGGTGTTTACACAAGTGCAGTTTATTCCAGTTATTGCAAGGCTCTTGCTTTAGTATTTGAAAATTGGTCAATGTAATTCATCATATTAAGATAATAAGAAAAACCACACGATCATATCAATTGATATAAAAAAGAAGCATTTGACAAAATTCAACACCCATTTATGATGAACAAAATCAAACTCAGCAATGAAAGGAAACCACCTCAAACTGATTAAAAAATATCTACAGAACTTATATCCAGCATGGTACTTGATAAAAGATTAATCACATTCCTCTAAGATGGAAACAAGACAAGGATAGGCACTCACCACATCTATTCAACATATATTTGATGACTTAGCTAGTGCAGTAAGTTTAAAAAAAGAAAAAGGACATAAAAGACATACAGGTTAGAAAGGAAGAAGCAAAAGGTCTTCTCTTTACAGATAACCTGTTGGCCTGCATATAAACTTCCAGGATATCTCCAAGAACATCCTGGAACAAATAAGTGAGTTTAGCAAGATCACAGAATAATTTAACAACAGATCCTACTTTTGTATGCTAGCAATAAAGACGTTACCATTTACAGTTGCTGACAAAATACAATATTAGGTATACATTTAAGGAAACAGGATATGTTTGCTGAAAACTACCATTGCTAATGAAAGAGCTAAATCGAAGAGAACATATTTATAGATTTGGAGGAAACATAGTAAAGATGTCATTTGTCCCCCAGATGATCAATCTAGTTAACACAGTTAATGTCAGAATCTCAGAAGGAGTCTTTGTGGACAAACTTTCTAAAATTCATATAGAAAGGCAGAGGAATCAGAATAGATAACACAATTCTGAAAACGATAGGCTGCAAGATAGCAAGACTTGTGTACCTAAAGTAGTCAGGAAAGTGTAGTATTACTGATTATGTGGCCTTGTTGGAGTGATAGACCAATAAAACAATGGGATAGAATACAGGGTCCAGAACACACTATATTACAAGCATGGCAAATTAATTTTTGAGAAAGGTCTTTAGGCAATTTAGTGGAGGATTTGTGGGGGGACAACTGAATGTTAAATAGTGTGGAGACAGTTGAAAATTTATAGCCAAAAAAACCCTTCAACCTAGACCTCACACCTTAAAAAATATTAATTTGAAATTGGTTGTGTATTTAAATGCGATATGTGAAACAAATTTTTAGGAAGAAGAAAGCGTACGGAGAAATCTCTTTGAGTAAGGGTTAGGCCAGTATTCTTCAAGTTATAACAAGACATAAACCTTATTTTTTAAATGTGAATAAATTGAACTTGGTAAATAAAAACCTTTTTGTTCTGAGAAAGACCCTGTTAAATGAAAAGACAAACCATGGACAGAATGTACTTGCAAATGTATTCAATAAAGGACTTGTGTCCAGAATATGTAAAAATTTTGAAAAATTCAGTAGTAAGAAAACAATCCAATTAGAAAATGGCAAAAGACTTTAACAGACACTTCAAGGAAGATGCTGTAGTGTTGGCACATGAAAAGGTGTTTGACATAGTGGCTATTAATAGGGAAGTGCAAATTACAGTTATTATAATGAGTTACTACTGAAAACATGTTAGAATGAGTAAAATAAAAACCCATAACCCTATGTGCCGATGATTATGCAGAACAACTTGGAATTATCAGATGTTTAGCCTTTCTGGAACACGGTTGTGTCATATACTTTCATAATATCACATTAACAATGTGAACCAAAAATATCACATCAATTTAAAATCGATTTGAAGCTCTCCAGAGCGGTAACTATAGAGTGATTTCAAGAGTTGGCCTCAAATGACAGCTGATTTTGGATCCAGTTTCACTATACTGGTCCATGTGTCATAGTCAGTATGAAGGGAGAACTGGAAACAACACAGCTCCATTGGTTGATAATCCCCCAATGTCCCTCCTTGTCTGAGTTTTTAAAAATATTGGAACAAATATGACTACCATTCTTATGAGGAGAATTGAATTCAAGATAAAAACAATTGAAAAAAATCTATAAAAATTGTCAGGCTAAACAGAGCTTCAAATAACATGATACATATGCTGATTAAAAAAAAAATGCTAATGGCAGTTGAAAATAGACCTGGTGCAAGTGTTTGCATCACAATTGGTTGCATCACAAATGCACCAAAGAATAAACTCTGATGCACAAATGTAGTCTTAATGACTATTAGAATGAGAGGGAGTTATAAGAAACAAGTTGCAAAGGCATATAAAGGGTTGATAATATATTTTTTTCTCATGGGCGAGGGTGGGTGTCCCTGCTAAGTAGTTCGTTTTCCTGCATGTGATTTCTCTAAAGTTTTTCCCACAGGGAAACTTTAGTAGTCTGAAGAGAATCAAAATAGAGTAATTTCTGTTCTTAATTACATCCCTCTTTAGCTTAGTAACTTTAAACTTAATTTTCTATTAGCAAATCTCAAGTGTCATTGAATGAGTTTTTGAATTCACTTTATAGTCATTGATTAGAAACAAAAAAAAGCTTGATTTTAAAAAAAAAAAAACCAAACCCCCTAAAAAACCAAAAAAAGCTTGATTTTTTTTCCTTCTACAAGCTTATGGAAGTACGCCACCTAGAGTAAATTTTATAATTTTTTAAAGTGTAAGAAATGCTGGGCTGGTTTTTTTATTTTAAACTACAAAAAGCAGGCATATTTTAATCAAAATCAAGCTAAATATTATTGTGGAACTTTATATATATATGTATCTCTTTGTTTTGACGTTTGATTTTCTTAGCATTGCTGTATGTAATATAGACTGTTTTTTAAATAGTTTCAGATTAAGCAATGTACACATTGTGCCCCTTGAGATGGTTAACAAATCAAATTCAGGAGTTACAATTTTTTTTTTTTTTGTCTTTTGTCCTAGGCCCACACCCATGGCATATGGAGGTTCTCAGGCTAGGGATCCAGTTGGAGCTGTAGCCACTGGCCAATGCCACAGCCAATGCCAGATCCCAGCCGCATCTGCAACCTATACCACAGCTCACAGCAATGCCGGATCCTTAACCCACTGAGCGAGGCCAGAGATGAACCTGCATCCTCATGAATGCCAGTTGGGTTTGCTAACTGCTGAGCCATGGCAGGAACTCCCGGGAGTTAGAATTTTTTAAACCTGATTCAATTACATTAGGTAATCCTAACATGCTATAACCAACTATGAGAATTATGGAAATATTTGAGAGATGATATAAATAATGAATTTTGGATATATGCATACACACAGTAAGCATTAATCTTGGTGTGTTTTTTGATTGTGGAAGACACAGCCACTGAATAAGCATTAATGCTAGGAATCTAAACATACAATTAGGTAGATTTTTTTCAATAATGATATTGTGTGAATGAAAAGAACCTTTTATTTGACCTGTTAGGGTTTTTCAGATGGACACGAAACATGCTTTTTTGTTGGTGGAAAAAATATGAAACAATATGTTTTAAAATTTATCCATAGATTTAAATATATTGAGAAAGCGCTGTGTAAGAAGTTGAGGCTAATAGGCTTCTTCAACTAGGCAATCTTGAAAACCATTGACATTGCTTTTTTTCTCCCCCTCCCTGCCTCAGCTTTATTGAAATATAATTGACAGCAGAAATTGACAGAACATTGTAAATCAACTGTAATAAAAATTTTTCTAAAAAATCTTAAAAACAAAATAAAGAATAAAAGAAGCAAGGCATATACACACAAAAAATATAATTGACATCTAACATGTAAGTTTAAGGTGTACAATGTAATGATTAGACACACCTATATATTGCACATTGTTTACCACAGTAATGTTAAGTAAAGCATCCTTCACCTCACAAAATTACCATTTTGTTGTTTTATGGTGAGAATATTTGATTTAATCTCATAGCAACATTCAATATGGTATTATTAACTATAATTCATACTCTATGTTAGATCCCCAGAAATTATTCAACTTATGATTAAAAGTTTGTGTCCTTTGTCCAGCAGCTAACCATTTCTTCCAATCCCCAGCCTCTGATAACTGTTAATCTGCTATGTTTCTGTGAGTTTGACATTTTTAGATTCCACATATGTGACATCATATGGTATTTGTCTTTCTCTTTCTGACTTATTTCACTTAGCATAATACCCTCAAGGTCTATCCATGTTGTTGTAAAAGGCAGGATTTCATTCTTTTTTTATAGCCAAATTATATTCCATTGCATATATATACACCACATTTTCTTTATTCACCCATAGATGGACACTTAGGTTGTTTCCATGTCTTGACTGTTATGAATAATGCTGTGCTAAACATGGAGTGCAAATATATTTTCAAGATAGTAATTTCATTTTCTTTGGTTATATATCCAGAAATGGGATTTGGGAATCGTATTGTACTGTTTTTACTTTTGTTTTTAAGGAATATCTACACTCTTTTCCATAGTGGCTATCTCAATTTGCATTCCCACAAACAGTGCACCAAGGTTCCTAATTCTTTGCATCCTCTCCAGCACTTATTATCTCTGGTCTCTGATAGCCATTCTAACAGGTGTGAGGTGATATCTCATTGTGATTTTAATTTGCATTTTCCTGCTGGCTATTGATATTAAACAATTTTTGTATTTGGTGGCCATTGTATGTCTTTGGAAAAATGTCTGTTCAGGTCTTTCACCCATTTTTAAACTGTATTTTTATGTATCTACCTACCTACCTACCTAGTTAACTATTGAGGTATATGAGTCCCTTATGTAATTTGGATAATAACTTCTTTTTAGATATATGGTTTGTGTATATTTTCTCCCATTTTTTAGCTTGCCTTTTCATTTTGTTTGTTTCTTTGGCTGTACAGAAGCTTTTTAGTTTGATGTAGTCTCCCTTATTGATTTTTGCTTCTGTTGCTCGTGCTTTTGATGTCATACCCAAAAACTTACTGCCAAGACTGATGCTAAGGAGCTTTTCTACTATGCTTTCTTCTAGGAGTTTTCTTCGTTTAAGGCTTTAATCCATTTCAAGTTAATTTTTGTGTAAAATAGGGGTCCAGTTTCATTCTTTGCATATCGATATCTAGTTTCCCCAGCATCATTTATTGAAGAGACTTTCCTTTCCCCATTGAATAGTCTTGGTTCCATGTCAAATACTTGCTGACCATATATGTGTAGATTTATTTATTTTGAAAGCTCTCTATTCTGATTTATTGGTCTGTGTGTCTGTTTTTATGACAGTACCATACTATTTTGATTACTACAGCTTTGTGATATAGTTTAGAATCAGGAAAAATTATGCCTCCAACTTTGTTCTTTCTCAAGATTTATTTGGTAAATCAGGATTTTTTTTTTGGTAGTTCTATAGACATTTTATGATTTTTTTTTTCCTGTTTCTTTGAAAAATTCAGAGTTCCTGTCATGGATCAGCAGAAACGAATCTGAGGATGCGGGTTCAATCCCTGGCCTTGCTCAGTGAGTTAAGGATCCTGCATTGCTGTGAGCTGTGGTGTAGGTTACAGATGCAGTTCGGATCTTGTGTTGCTATGGCTTTGGTATAGATTGGCAGCTGCAGCTCAGATGTGACCCCTACCCTGGGAACCTCCATATGCCATGGGTACGGCCCTAAAAAAAGACAAAAAAATTTCCATTAGAATTTTGATAAGGATTATATTAAATCTATAGACAACTTTGAGTAGTATAGACATTTTAACAGTATTAACTCTTCTGATCCATAAACATGGAGTCTCTCTCATTTGTTTGTATCTCCTTTTACTTTTTCACCAGTGTCATAATTTTCGGTATATAGATCTTTCACTTCCTTAGTTAAATTTGTACCTAAGTATTTTATTGCTTTCATGCCATTATAAATGGAGTTGTTATCTTTCTTATTGAAAAAGAAATATTCTTATTGTTAGTATATAGAAATACCACTGATTTTTATGTATAGACTTTACTGAATTTATTTGTTAGTTCAACAAGTTTTCTCTATGTTATCAGCAAAATTCTTTCTTTTCTGTTTTTCTTAACTTTTATTTCTTTTTCTTGCCTATTTGCTCTGACTAGTACTTCCAGTACTATGTTGAATATGCGTGGTCTAATTCCTGATCTTAGTAGGAAAATTTTCAGTCTTTCATTGTTGTGCATAATGTTGGCTGTTTGTTTGTCATATGTGGCCTTTATTCCTTCTATGTCTAATTTGTTGAGGGTTTTATCATGAAGAGATTTTTTAATTTTTTTCATTACTTTTGGTACACTTATTAAGATGATTCTATGATTTGTGTCTTACATTCCGCTAAATGTGGTTTATCACATTGATTTATTTGTGTATATTGAACCATCCTTTCATTCTAGGGGTAAATTCCACTTGATTATGGTGTATGATCCTTTTAATATGCTATCAAGTTTTGTTTGCTAGTATTTTGTTAAGAATTTTTGCTTATATATATATATTCATCAGAGATATTGGCCTGTAGTTTTCTTTTCTTGTATTTAAGAAAGTATTCTTATCTGACTTTGGTATCAGGAAAATGTTTGCCTTGTAAAATAAGTTTGAGAGTATTTTCTCCTCTTCAGTTTTGGAGAAGAATTTGATTAATTAGTTTCCAAATGTTTGGTAGAATTCACCTGTGAAAGTATCTGTTCCTGGACTTTTCTTTGTTAGGAGGTTTTTGATTACTAATTTAGTCTCTTTAGTAGTAATCTATCTGTTTTCTTTCCAATTTAGTTTTGGTAGTTTGTGTGTTTCTAGGAATTTATCCATTTCTTTGAGGTTGTCCACTTGTTGGTGTATGATTGTTCATAATAGTCTCTTATGAGCCTTTGTGTTCCTCTGATATCAATTGTAATATATCCTATTTCATGTATAATTTTACTTATTTAAGTCCACCTGCCTTTTTTTCATGATAAACCTAGCTAAAAGTTTGTGAATTTTATCTTTTTTCAAAACAAACTCTAAGTTCATTGATCTCTTCTATGGTTGTTCTGTTCTCTATTTCATTGTTTTCTGTACTTCATTATCTGCTTACTTCTGCTAACTTTGGGCTTAATTTCTTTTTGTTTTTCTAGTTCTTTGAGGTATATAAAGTTAGGATATTTATTTGAAATCTTTATTTTTGTAATATAAGCATTTGTTGCTATAAACTTTCCTTTTAGCATTGCTTTTTCTGCATTCCACACATTTTGCCATGTGGTGTTTCCAATATAATGTGTTTTGATACATTTTCTAATTTATCTTTGATTTCATCTTTGACCCATTGGTTTTTAAGGAGTATTTTGTTTAGTTTCTATGTATTTGTAAATTTTATAAATTTCTTCCTATTATTGATTTCTAGTTTCATGGCATTATGGTCAGAAAAAAACACTTGTTATGGTTTCAGTGATTTAAATTTGCTGAGATTTGTTCTGTGACCTAACATATAATCTATTCTGGAGAATGTTCCGTATGCCCTTGAGAAGAATGTATATCCTGCTGCTGTTGAATGGAATGTTCTGTATATGTCTATAGATCCTTTTGGCCTAAAGTACGGTTTAAGTTCAATGTTTCCTTATTGATATTCTGTCTCTATGATATAACTATTGTTGAAAATGAGATATTGAAGTCCCCTAATATTATTGTATTGCTGGATATTATCCCTTTCAGATCTGTTAACATTTGCTTAATATATTTACATACTCTAATGTTGGGTTCATATATATTTACAATTGTTACATCCTCTTGGTGAATTGATCTCTGTGTCATTATATAATGACCTTTTTAGTTTCCTATTACAGTTTTTTGACTTAAAGTATATTTTTGTCTGATCTAAATCTAGGTACCCCTGCTCTCTTTTGGGTTTCATTTACACAATATATCTTTTTTCATTCCTTCACTGTGAGTCTGTGTTTGTCCTGGAAGTTGAAGTGTGTCTCTTTTATGTATCTATAGTTGGGTCTTGGTTTATAAAATTAATTTAGCCACTCTGTCCCTTTGGATTGGAGAATTTAATCCATTTACATTTAAAAAATTTATTAATAAGTAGGGACTTACTATTGTCATCTTTTTCATTGTGTTCTGGCTCTTCTTTTTATGTTGTGTGTATCTACTGTAAGTTTTTGTTTTGCATTTATCCTGAAACTTGGATAAAACATTTTAATGGATATAGCAGTCTATTTTAAGCTGAAAACAATCTGACTGTGTACAAAACTCTACCCTCTTACTCTTCTCCCCACATTTTATGTTTTTGATGTCACAATTTATTTTTTTACTTTAGGTATCTATTAGCAAATTATAATAACTATAGCCATATTTAATACTTTTTCCTTTAACCTTTATTGTGAAGTTAAGTAGGTAGCACACCACCATATCATAGTATTAAAGTACTCTGAATCTGTCTACCTATTAAACATGACCAGTATGTTTAAATTTTCATATGCTTGCATATTACTAATTAGCATCCTTCTGTTTCAGCTTGAAGAACTCCCTTCAGCATTTCTCGTAAGACAAGTCTGGTGAAAACCAACTCCTTCAGCTTTCATTTGTTGGGAAAGTGCTTATCTCACCTTCATTTATGATGGACATATTTGCCAGGTAAAGTATTATAGTGGGCAGTTATTGTCTTTCAGCATTTTGATTATAGCAAATCATTCTCTCCCTCCCTACAAGGTTTCTATTGAGAAGTCCCCTAAAAAACCTTATGAGGGTTACCTTTTATGAGAGAAAAAATATTTTTATTCTAGCTATTTTTAAAATTCCCTTTTTGGTTTTGATTTTAGACAGTTTTATTATAGTGCATCTTGGAGAATATTGATTATTTTGGACTGAACTTTTGGGATGACCTATTATTTTTACGAATTTGGATGTCCATATATGTCCCCAGGTTTAGAAAATTCTCAGATATTTTTTCTTTAAATAAGCTTTCTACCCTTTTCTCCTTCTAGGACTTCAATAATATATAGATTGTTTGTCTTAATGGTGTCCCATTAGTCCCATAGGTTTTCTTCATTCTTTTTCATCCTTTCTTTTTCTTTTTGCTTCTCTGACTGGGTAATTTTAAATGATCTGTCTTTGGATTCACTGTTTCTTTTTTCTTCTTGGTTTATTTAGTCTGCTTTTGAAGCTCTTATTGATTTATTCAGTGCAGCCATTGTATTCTCCAGTTCCAAAATTTTCCTTTGATTTTTTTTCATGTTTTCTATCTTTTTGTTGAACTTCTTGTTTTGCTCTGTATTATTCTCCTGATTTCAATAGTTGTTTATCTGTGTTCTCTTGTATTTCTTTGAGACTCTTTATAACAGTTATTTTGAATTCTTTATCAGACAGTTCCTGGCTCTCCTTTTCTTTGGCATCATTTACTTATAAATGTATTATGCTCCTTTGGTAATGTCCTTTTCCCCTGATTCTTCATGATGCCAGTAGCCTTTCATAAGTGTCTGCACATTTGAAGGAGAAGTCACCTCTTCCAGACTTTATGGACTGACTTCAATAAGGAAACACCTTAATTTGTGTGGGGGGGGGGCATGCTGAAGCATGATGTGACCCTGGGTCTAGTGGCTCAGGGCACCAAGTGTGAGTGCATGGGAGTGGTTCTGGGTCTGGAGATGGGTGTGCTATCTCAGTGGCTCAGAGTACGTAACTTAAAAAATGTAGTCTTTGGTGAGCACTGTGGGAGGAATCATCATTGGTTGCAAGGGTTGTTGATTCTTCTGCTGTGCTTCTAGGTCCAGAGGCTAGGGACCAATGCAAGCAGTAGTGGTGATTGGAGTCAAGGGTGTGTGGATCAAGGGCCAGATGCAGTTTCCTGTGTCATGATTGTGGCTGGTTGCAGACACACACAGAGTGGTGGAGGCCAGGGAAAGCAAGAACCAGTGAACTCTGTAGGGGGGACTATTGTGGTTGTTCTGGTTTCCTTAGTAGGAAAAGCTGCTAGGGTCCTCTGTAGAGGAGGTTGCTGGGAACCATTTTCACTCCCTCTGTGTGCCCTTGCCCGTCTTCCTTATTCTTAGCTGTACTATATGTCTCAGCTTTGCTGGTCTCTAGATGGGGTGAAACTGAAGCGAAATCATCATGTAGTGACCTGAAAGGCTGGGGAAGCTGATCACTCACCCTGCTCTCTCTTTCCCAGTGAGGGAAGCTTTTACTAGCTGGGGAGTTCCTGAAGGAACAGTGTTGACCTAGAGGGAGGAAGGAGGCAAATGAGGCAGGTCTTCATTTCCTTTTTGTGTGGTTATTCTCAGGTTTTTTGTTCCACTTTGTTGCTATAGTTTCTTAAGTGGATTCCTGAGTTCTCCCAGAGATGACTGTTCATGGTAGCTGCCTGATTTTGATCTTTGTGGGTAGACGGAGTCTGGGGTCTCCTACTTTGCCATCTTGTTGATGTCACTTCTCAACACTGACATTTATAGTAAGTGTGATAGTGGAAGATTTCATGAAATTGAGTGCAAAATATTTTGGATTTAAAACCTAAGCTGGTTCGGGAGTTCACTCTGCGGCACAGTGGTCTAAGTATACGACTGCAGCAGATCTCTGGCTGGTTCAGTAGGTTAAGGATCCAGCCTTGCCACAGCTGTTGGGTAGGTCACAGCTGTGCCTGGGGTTTGATTCCTGGTCTTGAAACTTCCATATGTCACAGGTGTGGCCATAAATTTAAACAAACAAACAAAACCAAAGTAATTTCAAGAGGTTGTGAGAATCTTTCTTATCTCTGCTTTAAAAGTTCATTTTCTAGTTTTTGTGTCTGTTAATATGTAATACTTGAAATTTTTACTTAGAGGAGTTCAGAATTTGAAGCAGTTTGGGCAAATGATGTTTCTTGTAACATTCCACAAGGAATCAGATTTTCTTTTCTTTTTTTTTTTTTAAGGAATCAGATTTGCTAATGAAATACTGTTTTGATTTATTAGCATCCTTGCATAGGTGATTTTTACACTTTCCTAGAGGAAAAATTCTTTCAGAGTAGAGGTCTTATCTTCAGTTACCTTTTTTCTATGCATCTGAAACATATTGCTTCCTCTGTGGATATTTGTGGATTTTACATTTTATCTCCAAGCTAACTGAGGTTAGGAGAGTCATTCAGTTGTTAAACTTTAACAGTCAAATTAGGTTATCAGATTATGAATTTAATTAGCAAAGTTTGAAAACTCTTTGTTTTGTTTTTTTTTAATTGAATATGGCAAATTTTATTTAACGTATAGCAGGACCTCCTTGATAGTAGTTTTATATATAGCAGGAGTTCAAAATGAAAGATTTATAAAATTTTTCAACCCACTAAAAATATGAACCAGACAGAAAAATTATCTGTTGAATAATAGTAAATGTCAAGGTTAAAAACAAAAACTAACTTATTTTTTAGTTGCAGGGTGTGCATGCATTTTATTTATAATATAGCTTCAAGACTTTAAATATGCTGCCCAGAATATCTTCCAGTTGCCACGGGGAGTTCTGTTATTCGTCAATGTAGGGTTTCCTAGTTGGCAGCATTATGTATTTATGATGGCATCTGTGTTTGCTGGTTGTTGCATTTGCAGTGGAATTTGTATTTCAGCCAGTTGAAGAGGGAGGGAAAAGGAAAGCAAATTAAACTTGACTTCTTGGCAATGAAGCAGTGGCTTCTTGTTACTTGAACCCATATATTCCAAGAACACCAAATGTAACTATAGTCACATGCCATAGTTATTCTACCTATAACTGACTGTATTTGCATTGTGATAAACTTGTATAATAATATTAAAACCAAAACATTAAAAATTAAAATATTATGTTTTGTCAGTTGACATGCACTTTTCAAGTAGAATTTTAATATGGCAAATTAGCTATTAGAATTATGTTTTTTTCCTTGATCAAGGAAAAACTATCATTATCATCATTGTCATTCTGTAATATTTCATTTACTTAAAACAAGTGAAAATCTAAATGAATTAAAAATATTTTTCCTCAACTTTTATGACAGAATCAGAATAGAAGGTAAAAATAAACTTATTAATGCTTAGGACTTATTTTTAAAAACAGACAGTATATTTTAGAGTCCTTGTACAGTTATCTTAAGCCAATATTCCAAACCCATCTACATCTGCCACATAAACCTGTAGTATTTGATGTTCATAAAGATTATCTTCAGATATCCCAAGAATTTCCTTTTTAGTATCGAGAATATAGAAATACCATCTTAGTACTGATTTTTAATATAAAGAACCAAGAATTAACTCCTTAATATTGACATATTAAATTATATTCATTGTAATTTGTAGATTTGTAGATTATGTTCATTTTAATTTTTGTGATTCATTTTGTTTTTGGAACACTGGCAGTCTTTGAGGCCTAGTTTGGTTAAATGTTTACCAAGTTAACTTTTAACTTCTTGTTTACCCCAACTATGTTGCAGAGTTATATTCCCTGGTCTCTGGAAGCTTACGAAATGAATACACTGGTGGTCCCAGTATGCATATAACAGAAGGAAATTTAGGGACAAAAAATCTAACATTCAGTTCTTGCCCTCAATTTAGTTTGAAAGACAGTGAATATGAATGAAAATTCTATTAGTGTTAATAGCAAATAACTGTCCAATAGAAGATTTTGAGAGTAATTCTTATTGCCTGGTGACTTAATATGTTAGTGCTGTATAGCTTCAGATGAAGATATCACTGTAGGTTGGAAGGTTCTGTAAAAACATCAGGGATGGGGAGAGACCTGGTCTTGATACTGAAAAATGGATAGTTTTAGACAGAATGTTGGCATTCTAGGTAGAGGTAACAGTATATGCATCATTGTTAGAGAGGAGAGAACCACCTTCTAGAGGCATGATGAGTAGGCCTTTTTTGCTAGGATGAGATTTTAGAGAGGTGAGTATAGAGAAAGAATGGTCAGAAGTATTGCTATATTGGAACAAATATTTCTCCCGCACTTTATAATTTATAAGGGATTTCTTTGCAATTCTCATTTAATCTTAAATACCGGTGATGCAGTATATTTATTATATTTAAAAAATATAGAACTAAATCAACTGGGAATTATTATTACAGAATGCAAGTGAACAGAATATAAATGTAGGCTTTCATGGTCTAAAGTGAAGAATATAACAAAAATTAGGATAGGGTGAAGATTAGGTACAAGGAAAAATATGATGATTATTTAATCTTTCATTACAAGGAGATGGTTTAAGGACAAAAAGTTTCAAAAGTGACATCAAAGATTTTTATAATTTTTTTCTTATATTTAGGGAGTTTTTTTTAATTTAGTAACCATATTTTCTGTGGAGGTTAAATTTTTATCTGAATTTCAGTATTGCCTTCCATTTATTTAATTTTTTAAATTTTAACATAATCACGTTTATTATACTTTTTTCTGAAATTACTCCTTTTTTTTTTTGCCATTCTGAAGTACTCTTTTGCAAACTGTATGTATTTGTAAGAGTGAATATAAAAGTTGGCAGTAATTATTTTTGGGTGGTGGAGTATTGGTAGATTTTTTTTAGTTTCTTCCTGGCACTTTTAGGTGTACTTTCTGAAACAAGTGTTCATCATTGTTTTTAAAAAACAATAAAGGCATTATTCTTAAAATTAAAGGATTCCATGCAAGTGCTGCTCTGAGGAACACACTTTGGGAACCACTGATGTAGATAATTATTTCCTAACCTTTTTTTTTATCTTTTAAAATTTTATTGAAGTATAGTTGATTTACAATGCTGTGATAATTTCTGCTGTACAACAAACTGACCAAATTATACATGTACACACATCCATTGTCTTTCAGATTCGTTTCCCACATAGATTATTACAGAGTGTTGGGTAAAATTTTCTGTGCTATACATCAGGTCCCCATTGGCCAATCATTCCATATGCCTCAGTATGCATATACCAGTCCCAAACCTCTAGTCCATCACTCTTACTCCTACCTGGGGTGGGGGGGTAACCATAGTTTTTCAAAGGTAACTATAAGTTTTTCAAAGTCTATGACTCTGTTTCTGTTCTGCAGATACATTCATTTGTATCTTTCTTTTTAGATTCCACATATAAGTGATATATCATATGTTTGTCTTTCATTGTCTAACTATTTAGTATGATAATTTCTGGGTCCATCCATGTTGCTGCAAATGGCATTATTTTGTTCTTTTTTATGTCTGAGTACTATTCCATTGCATATATGTACCATACCTTCTTTATCCATTCCTCTGTCGATGGACTTTTAGGTTGCTTCCACGTCTTGGCTATTGTGAATAGTGCTGCAGTGAACACTGATGTGCACATATCTTTTTGAATTATGGTTTTCTCTCTAGATAGATGCCCAGGAGAGGGATTACTGGATCATATAGTAGTTCTATTTTTAGTTTTTTGAGGAACCTCCATGCTGTTTTCCATAATGGTTGCACAAATTTACATTCTCTCCAGGAGCATAGGAGAGTTCCTTTTTCTCCACACTCTCTCCAGCATTTAATCATAGATGTATTAATGATGGCCATTCTGACCAATGTGAGGTGGTGCCTCATTGTTGTCTTGATCTGCATTTCTCTAGTAATTAGTGATGTTGAGCATCTTCTCATGTGCCTACTGGCCATCCATATATCTTCTTTAGAGAAATATCTATTTAGGTCTTCTGCCCATTTTTTTGATTGGGTTGTTTGTTGTTATTGTTAAGTTGTATGAGCTGTTTGTATATTTTGGAGATTAGGCCCTTGTCTGCTGCATTGTTCACAAAGATTTTCTGACATTCTCCGGGTTGTCTTTTCATTTTCCTAATGGTTTCCTTTGCTGTGCAAAAACTTTTGAATTTAATTAGGTGACATTGGTTTATTTTTGTCTTTATTGTCATTATTCTAGGAGGTGGCTCAAACAAGGTGTTGCTGTGATTTATGCCAAATGCCGTTTTGCCTGTGTTTTACTCTATGAGTTTTATAGTATTTGGCCTTACATTTAGATCTTTAATACATTTTGAGTTTATTTTTGTGTATGGTATTAAAGAATGTTTTAATTTCATTCTTTTAAATATAGCTGTACAGTTTTCCAAGCAGCACTCAGTGAAGACACTGTCTTTCCTCCACTCTATGCTCTTGCCTCCTTTGTCATAGATTAGTTGACCATAGGTGCTTTGGTTTATTTCTGGGCTTTCTACCATGTTCCATTTATCTATGTTTCTGGTTTATGCTAGTACCATACTGCTTTTATGACTGTAGCTTTGTAGTATAGTCTGAAGTCAGGGAGCCTGATTCCTCCAGCTCCATTTTTCTTTTTCAGGGTTGTTTTGCTATTGTGGGTCTTTCATGTTTTCATACAAATTTTGAAATCTTTTGTTCTAGTTCTGTGAAAAATGACATTGGCAATTTGATAGGGAATGTGTTGAATCTGTAGATTGCCTTGGGTAGTATAGTCATTTGGACAATATTGGTTATTCCAATCCAAGAGCATGGTATATCTTTCCATCTGTGTGTCATCTTTGATTTCTTCCATTAGCATCTTGTAGTTTTCAGGGCACAGATCTTTTGTCTCTTTAAGTAAGTTTATTCTGAGATATTTTATTCTTTTTGATGCAATGGCAAATAGGATTGTTTCTCTAGTTTCTCTTTCTGATCTTTCATTTTTAGTATACAGAAATGCAGTCAATTTCTGTGTGTTAATTTTGTATCCTGCAACTTTACCAAATTTGTTGATGTGCTCTAACAGTTTTCTGGTAGGATCTGAGGATTTTCTGTATATAGGATAGTATTGCTGTGGCTAGGACTTCCAAAACTATGTTAAATAAAAGTCACAAGGACAGAAATTCTTGTCCTGTTCCTGATCTTAGCAAGAATTCTTTCAGTTTTTTTCACCAATGAGAATAGTGTTAGCTGTGGGTTTGTCAGATATGGCCCTTATTTTCCTAACCTTTTTGTATGAATGATCACTTTCAAAATCATATATAATTGTATACATGCAGGACTTAAAAATTATTTTCTGCCTTTTCTATGGCATGTAACAAAGTGATTTAGCAAAAAATTTTCACTCTTATTTTTATTCTCCTAATGACATAAGAGGAAAGTTTGCTAACTAATAGTATATCTTCACAAATATTTCATAGATTGTAGTGCATTTAATTCCCAGTTAAAATAAAGCCAAATTATATATAATTGTCACTATCATTTATTAGAAGTACTTTTTTCATATTTTTAAAGTTTTCTTGAAGTAAAGTTGATTTACAATGTTGTGATAATTTCTACTGTACAACCAAGTTATTCAGTTATACATATACAAAATCCATTATTTTTCAGAGTCTTTTCATTTATAGATTATCACAAAATATTGGGCACAGTTTCCTGTGCTTTACAGAAGGTCCTTGTTTGCTAGTCATTCCTTTTACCACAGTGTGCATGCATATGCCAATCATTGAACACAAACTTATTGTTACCAAAAGGGACAGTTGCTGGGAGGAGAAATGGACTGAGGGTTTAGAATTAGCAGTGCTTTTTGAGGTATAAGAAATTCTGATGCACTTTTAAGGAATTTTGATCAGACAGATTGAACTAATGTATCCAAAATAATTTTGAGGAAAACTTGCACATTTATCATGAATGTTTGTACTCATTAATATGTGTTTCAGGGTTTTCTTGTATTATCTTTCTTTAACCAATGACTAATTATGGGTATACATTAGGTAATAAGGGACCAAGAATGGATGATTTAAAACTAAGTAATGATTAATATCTTCATGATGCCCAGCAGTTCTCTGCTCTGTTATAAATTGACATTGTCTTTATATGGAGGCCCATCCTCTTATTTCTGATAATCACTGTACATTCTTATAGCACTTGCAGTCCCACGCCTCCAAATTTCATTTTAGATATTTTTAAAAGTTTATTAACATTGTATTTTTTTAAATTTTATTTTTGTCTTTAGGGCTGTGGCATATGGAGGTTCCCAGCCTAGGTGTTGAATCTGAGCCATAGCCAGTGGCCTATGCCACAGCCATGGTAAGGCCAGATCTGAGCCTCATCCACAACCTACACTGCAGCTTGTAGCCATGCCTGATCCTTAAACCACTGAGCAAGACCAGGGACTGAACCTGTATCCTCATGGATATTAATCAGGTTCCTAACACAGTGAGCCACAGTGGAAACTCATTTTGAGATTTTTAAAAAATAGACACTGAAACAGATACCATTGTCAACTTTAACATCATGATTCCATATAAGACCTTTGTGACCCATAAGGATTATTATTTGGGAAACGGCCAAATAGAAACTGATATAGGAATAAATTTCCATGTGATTTTTAAGGAAAAAAGAGAATATAGGATGAATAGAAAGATAGGGACTGAAGTTTAAGGCTTACTAAAATTTTGGGGGTGGAAGAAGAAAAAAATAGTAAAGGGTGGAGAACTAAGGAAATATAACAATTACTGAGGGATAACTGTTGAATGAATGGCATTATCTCATTTCATACTGACAATAATCCTAACCTAACTTAAATGAGAAGATTACAGCTCAGAAAGATAAATATTTTGCCCACAGTCACCCAATAAGTGGTAGAGCAATGATGGTATTTCATCTTTCTAGATCAGAGGTAGCAGAAGAGAATCCAAAGAGGGTAACACAGTAAACATTAAAGAAATAATGTTAACACAAAAGTCCTGTGCATTAGATATGGCAGGGAGATAGGTAAAAAGAGAGCTCAGAAAACATCTCTAGAATTGGCAGAGTCCTTGAAGGAGCAGGTCTAGTAACGAGAAAATGCAAAGCCATATTCCGTGGAGTTGAGGGGACTTGTTTTCTCTCTCAACATATGACTTGTGCTTTATGCAAGGTACCTTACTTATTTTTTTTTCTGGTATCCCTAAGGCTTAGCAGGGAATTTTGCTTACAGTAAGCCCCAGGCTAAAGTCTTACAAGTGCATGACTGATGTGAATAATAGGTCAAAAAGGTCTTGAAATAGTCTAGTGGATATTGAAGATCCAAACGGTGATGGCCCTCTGAGGAGTGATCCATGGAAGGACTGATGATTTGAAGATAGTGGTAAATGAAGATAATGTGGATGTAAAATAGTTAAAAACAAAGATTGGTGGCATATGAATCATCAGGGTCTGCTTCTGGAGTCTGAGGAGAAGATTGTGCCTCTCCATTACTCTGGCTCTTCCTATTGTAGCCACTATGACTTGGTAATGCCACCAAAAGCACAGTTTTAGATGAAGTGGGGCACAGAAATTTTGGTCTCTATTAAATTGATGACAACTTATATTTTTAAAGAATTTGTTATATAAAAATGTACTAACAGTAGTAAATTTTTTTTTTTTTTGTCTTTGTCTTCTTAGGTCCACATCTGTGGCATATGGAGGTTCCCAGGCTAGGTGATTAATCAGAGCTGTAGCTGCTGGCCTATGCTACAGCCACAGCAATGCCGGATCTGAGCTGTGTCTGTGATTTACGCTATAGCTCATGGCTATGCCGTATCTTTAACCCACTGAGAAAGGCCAGGATCAAACCCGCAACCTCATGGTTCCTAGTGGGATTTGTTTCCGCTGCGCCATGATGGGAACTCCAACATTTTTTTTTTTTTTTGGTCTTTTTGTCTTTTTAGGGCTCACCTACAGCATATGGAGGTTCCCAGGCTAGGGGGACAATCGGAGCTGTAGCTGCCGGCCTACACCATAGCCACAGCAATGTGGGATCCCAGCAGCATCTGCGACCTGCACCACAGGTCACAACAATGCTGAATTAACCCACTGAGCAAGGCCAGGGATCAAACCTGAGTCCTCATGGATACTAGTCGAGTTTGTTAACCGCCGGGCCGCAGTGGGAACTCCCTACAGTTTTTGATTTAGACATCTTTCCTCTATGTGGAATTTCATATTAACCATAGAAAATAAAGAAGCTTGTTTCAGATATATAGATACTTTTATATGTAAAATTCTAATATTCAGCTTTTATGGCATATAGAAATGTTCTTTCAGTATGTAAAACATTTTGAAAAATTAACATGAAAATATATACACGAAAATATGATCGATACCTTCAGCTTTGCATTGCCACTTACCCAGGTCTGATGGAAGGGTAATTCTTAGATCTTCTCTTTGTTCACATTCAAATTTGACTTAATTTAGAATATTATCAAGTAGAGGAGACTGAATAAAAGGAGACAACACGAATTTGGGGCACAAATGTAAATGATAACATTATATTACAAGATTAATAAACAGCTTCATTTAATTTTAGATTTGGATACACTTAAAATATTGCTATGACTCGAAATAAGTTGTTGAATCTGGGTAACATGGAAATGAATAAGATTATTAGCATCATAACAAAGCCCTGAAATGAAATGTCATTTAGAAAACAGCAGGTTGGTTATATGCCACAGAGGGAAAAAATTAGAAACACAAATGTTCCATCACCACCTTGCTTTTGAAAATGAATAAAAGAAGTGAAATATGTTATCTTGTATTTACTAGATCTTCATTTCCAAAGAACAAATGACAAAAATAGAATCTGGATTTTTATACAGCGGAAAGAGGAGATATTGCTCCCTTTCCATTTTTAATTTGGAATGTCTTCTCTCAATATTTTAATCTAGGATTGCTTCATTTTTGCATTCAAAGTTCAAGTAGACTAATCTAAACCAAAAATTACATCAAAGGAAATCTGCAACAGACAAATGTTGTAGGACTTGAGTTATTATAGTTCAAAAATACTAATCTTCCATTTTTACATACACCAAAAACTTATATTTTTGTTTCAAAAGTAGCAGAGCCAAAAGTTTTTTAGGTTAGGGCTGACTGCAAAGTAAACAAAGTAAAAAACTCAATTACCGACAACCTTACTTTCCAATAACACAAAAATAAAATGTTGCTTTGTAACAAATTATATTGCGTATAGAAAAAAAATCTGTACCATGAAGCACTATCTTTTAAAATAATTTAAATTCCCAATGAACAAGGATATTTTTAGGAATGGAACTCAACAGAACTAAAATCCTTTGAATCTGAATTAAGAGGTAGAATCCGATTGTACCTATGGTAAAGATGGCCTCCTTAGCTTATCAAGCGTTTTAAGTGTCACTGATTACTTTCCTCTTCATAAATCTCTAAACACGTCTCTGGTTTGCTATGGTGTTAGCTGAATTTTTTGATTATTTAGTTTCACTTTATCATTTGAGGACTTACTACACATAACTTTCTTCTTTGACAATTCAATAGCTAGTTCTTGCATCTTTAAACGTAAAAGTCCTGTTCTATTGTCATTTGCTTGCAGTTTTACGCTCAGTATGATTTAGTTAAAGGGATATTTAATACTGTGGCTGATCTGGGTTGTATAAAGTAGGATAGTCAGCTAGTTAAAGCCAATTCAGGTCACACATACTGTTATTAAAGACTTAAATGCTGAACCTGTGTGGTATATACAGTTGTTTTAGAAGTTGCCAAATAGAAGTTACACACCCTATGTGCAACAGACTGGGTGTGGTGTAAGATGGTTGGAGATTTTCAAATTTCCTGGCTTTTTTCCTCCTTTTGGATTACATCAAAACAATTTTCTTCAGCATTGAAGCATCGGGCCAATTCTTATAATTTCCTTTTTTCTTATGATTAAGGGAGAAAAATTAATCCAGAGGAAAAAAAGCTATGGCTCAACCCAAAGTTTGTGCTAAGGATAGAGTGCAATGGCACTAAAATGCCCAAATCTATATTTGTGTGCTTCTTTGGCAAGCAAAATAACAGGGTATGATTATGTTCAGAAAGTTGAAAAATTAGAATATGCTAAATCTGTCCATCTCTCTAATTTTAAGTAGTTGCTTAGTTCTTCCTTCAGTTGTATTTCTGCTTATTTCTGTGGCATCATGAATTTAATTGTTTGTATAATTCTAGCTTTACTTTAAATATACATGTAAGTAATAAGTTTTCTGTTGTAGAGGAAGAGAAGTACATTCTCTTAATTCTTAGACAGTTAGCTCATATTTCTGTTGATTGAACTTAAAATTTATTCATCCCAAATATACGAGTGATTAGATATATCTACTAGCTAGCTAGGTTAATTAACATTTTTGTGACATAAAAATTGGGGCTAGAAATACAAATTATTGATTTGATTTTGATTTTCTCAATTTGCTGATGATTCTGTCTCAATATAGTGCCTTTACTTAGTGATGCTTAAAATAAATTTTGGAGTTCCCATTGAGGATGTGGGTTAGATCCCTGATCTTGCTCAGCGGGTTAAGGATCCAGCATTGGTGCAAGCTGTGGCATAGGTTGCGAATGCGGCTGGGAATCTGTTTTGCTGTGGCTGTGGCACAGGCTGGTGACCACGGCTCTGGTTCAACCCCTAGACTGGGAACTTCCATATGCCATGGGTGTAGCCCTAAAAAGACAAAAAAAAAAAAAAAGTTATTCTTTATTGGAATACCCCATAGCTAGGAAAATCATCCAACCTTACTAACCACTTATAATCTTTAACCTTTCCTAAATTACAGGAATCAACAATGTGTTTTTTGCCAGAACTTAGTACCTTTAGTGAACTAACAATCATCAGAAACAGTCGCATGTGCACTTACTGATAAAATCATCTATTATGATTAAATCAATACATTTGATTTCAAGTAGATTAGACTTGTTATAACTCTGAGTAGAACTCTAGTTATTGAAATTGCTTCTAATGTAGAGTATTGCTTTTCTTATTCAAAAATTAGCCTTCTGACAATATGAGCATCTGAAAAAACATGGACAGAGGAAATAAATAAAAGCATTGTATACTTCAGTGATTCCTCAACAGTCCTTTTGTTCTACAGTAGATACAGCAACCCTTGGTTTATTAGAGGCCATTTACTGTTTTTGTTTTTTTCTTTGTTTTTGTTTATCTGAAGCTTGAGACAGTGTACTACTGCCAGGTTAGCATTGTAGCTACATGTACTGACTAAATCTATAAGCAGGTCTATAAGCAATAGAACAGGGTTAAAATAGAAGGTATTCTACAATGAGGAAAGCAAGAAAGTTGAGTTAACCACGAAAGAAGGATGAGGACCTGGTTGTATATTTTTGGAGATTAGTTACTCTAAACTACTCTTTGAACAAATTTGTAAAAAATGGATAAAATAAAATTTTATGTATAATATATAATATACATTATATATATGATATATAGAATTTTTTTTTCATTGATGAGTTAGTGAAACAGCCAAACCTAAAATCAGAGTAAAGCTTCGATTTGACCCCTAGCATGGGAACTTCCATATGCCGCAGGTGCAGCCCTAAAAAAGCAAACAAAACAAAACAAAAACACAAACAAACAAACAAACAAAAAAAACAAGTGCCAAACCTAGTTTTGTTCTGAGGATTTCTGCTAAATCCTGAAATACTTGGTGTCCTTTTTTGTTTGTTTGTTTTTTCCCCTTTTTGTTTTTAGGGCTCCATTGTGACATAAGGAAGTTCCTAAGCTAGGGGTTGAGTTGGAGCTAGCAGCTGCAGTCCTATACTATGCCCATAGCAACACTGGATCCAAGCTGCATCTGCGACCTGTGCCTTAGCTTACGGAAACATGCTGGATCTTTAACCCACTGAGCAAGGCCAGGGATCAATCCTGCATCCTCAAGGACACTGTGTCACAATCCTTAATCCACTGAGCCACAACAAGAACTCCTGTGTTTCCATTTTGACAACTTCTTGGGACATAGGGGATACTAGTTAACTGAGGATCCACCTCAGGAAGGAAACCTAGTAAGATTCCCTTGTACAAAGCTGAGATGTGTAAGAGTGAAATAAAGACAGAAAAACCAAAGAAATTCTCTAGGCAAATGAAGAATAAATAAAAATTTCCCTGAGAATATGTGAGTATGAGCTGGCTCCTCAAAGGGTCTGAAAAAGCCTCATGTGGAGAGTTTAGCTTAGAATGTTTCCAGTTATAATGCCCTCAAATGACTAGCAGAAACAAATGAAAATTATTTGTAGGCATTCTAACTTCAATATAGGCTTCAACCATATTCTGCAGATAGAATGCAAAGTAACATGAACCCTCATGGTAAAAAAATCATAAAGCTAGAACCTAAGGAGACAAGACATCATAAATGTGAGTCTACAAAACAACTGAAACAATAGACCTCCTAAAACTATAAACATTGGAATTATCGAACAAAATATAGTCATATTTAATATGATTAAAGAAGGAGAAGCTTGAAAATATAAATAGGTAATAAGTAGATTTGAAAAATAATTAAATGGAAATTCCAAAAATTAGTATAATAATTAAAAGCTCAATGAAAAGATTAACTGTCAGATTAGACACAGCAGCAGAGAGAACTGCTGAAGTAATTTCTGAAGAAACTAAATACAGTCCAGAGAGAAATGAAAAATATAATAGAGAAGTTAATAGCTGTGGGGAATGAAGGGAGAAGTTCTAACATACTTTTTATCAGAGTTCTAGAAGGAGATTATAGAACCAATGGGGAAGAGAGTATTCAAAAAGAATTCCTCAAAATTACTGAAAGATCCTAGTCCTTAAATCAGGAAAACCAAGTAAATACTAAACTTAAACTCAGAATTTCTTTATCAGAAATCACATAAAAGAAGCTACTGTGAGGTGATACTTACAATACATATAACCAACAAGTTACTACTAGTTTTTCTCCAGAATGCATATATAACAAATATTGGATGCAAATTCCATCTTTACCACTTCCTATGTGATTTGCTTGGGAGGGTTTCCTAACTTCACTAAGAATAGTTTCCAGGAGTTCCCATCATGGCTCAGTGGTTAATGAATCCGACTAGGAACCATGAAGTTGTGGATTTGATCCCTGGCCTTGCTCAGAGGGTTAAGGATCCGGCGTTGCTGTGAGCTGTGGTGTGGGTCGCAGCCGCGGCTGGGATCCCGAGTTGCTGTGTCTCTGGCGTAGGCTGGTTCCTATGTCTCCGATTAGACCCCTAGCCTGGGAATCTCCATATGTAATGATAAGAACAATAATAGTTTTAAACTCCTAGAATCTTTGTGAGGGTTAAATTAGCTAAAACTTATTTAAAGTTCTCAGTTTGTGGTGAGTATTCAGTATGTTATTTTTCATTTTTATACCCCTTCATTTAAGCCACCATGCCTATTACCACCTATCTGCTTATGTTTTCTTTTCTCTATCTGTTGGACTTGTTTCAAAGCCCTATTTATTTACTTATTTTCAAATTTTTTTTTTTTTAAATGAGCAATCACTGTTCAAAGCCCTACTTAACTGCCACCTCTTCTGGGAAGATTTGCTTGGCTGAACTGAATTATTCTCTCTTCTGGGAATCACATGGCATATTTATACCAATAATTGAGTTCATAGCACTGTATCATGCCTGTATCTTCAAAGGTAGAGATCATATCCAATTGAGTTTATATCCACGATGCCTAATATAGTGTGGGTTTTTTTGTTTGTTTGTTTTGTGTTTTAGTCCTGCACCCATGGCATATGCAAGTTTCCAGGCTAGGGGTCGAATTGGAGCTACAGCTGTAGGCCTAGCCACAGCCATAGCAAAGCGGGATCACGGCTGCGTCTGCTACCTACACCACAGCTCACAGCAATGCCAGATTCCCGAACCACCGAGCAAGGCCAGGGATTGAACCTGCATTTCTGTTCTGATTTTAAGCTCTATTCCTCTTGAACTAGTTATCTCAAAAGATAGCTATAGATCTTTCCCAAAGGTAATTTTTAAAAATAGTTAGTTGAAAACATTTATTACTAATTCAATGGTACTGTAGAAAATTTGGAAGATAATGTAAAAAGCCACATATAATCATATTGTTGCCATGTGGTTTCTGTTATTCTTTGGGTGTTTTTGCTTCTAATTGTTTTAAAAATAAACATTATTTGCATAGGTGTAATTCTAGTGTACAGTTTTTTGTTCTGCTTGTTTTTTTTAAGCATTATGTTTTAGGTATTTCATATCACAGAACATCTATAACCATTAAAAAACTACTTAATTCTTTAAGTATTTAATTATTTATTATATATTTCTGTCTACCTTCCTCTCCTTTCTTGCTTTTATAAATTATGCTGTAATAGACAATTTTATGATAGTATACTTTTATATACATTGGATTAATTTATTGATATATATTCCCCAAAGTGAAATTAATGCTTTATGATAATTCACTTCAGTTATATATGATGCTAAGATTATAACTGTAGGTTTTTTTTTTTTTTTTTTTTTGTCTTTTTTGCTATTTCTTGGGACGCTCCCACGGCATATGGAGGTTCCCAGGCTAGGGGTCGAATGGGAGCTGTAGCCACCGGCCTACGCCAGAGCCATGGCAACGCGGGATCCGAGCCGCGTCTGCAACCTACACCACAGCTCACAGCAATGCCGGATCGTTAACCCACTGAGCAAGGGCAGGGACCGAACCCGCAACCTCATGGTTCCTAGTCGGATTCGTTAACCACTGCGCCACGACGGGAACTCCGATAACTGTAGTATTTAACCAGGTCCATAGTGGAATTGGAAAATGCTGGGGTGGAGGATTAATGGAGAAGAGGTAAGTGTCTTTTCATTAAAACTATATATTCCTCCGGGAGAATTTTTTGCTATTTCATCATATGAGGAATTTTGTTCATTCGTTAAATATTTATTGATTTCCCTAAGCATGGGCACATATAAAAACAATGCTCGCCCTCAAACACCTTGCAGACATGTAAACAAGCAATTAGAATACACAGAAATAGGATTGTAATGGGTGTAAGTACATCTAGGTATTAAGGAATATACAGAAAGAACAATTAAATACATATTGGAGGTTTAAGAAAATTCATTCAGAAAATTCTGTGCCAGTCACTAGAGATATAATCTTGAAGCTCAGGGAGATTCTGATCTAGTGGGAGAGACTGATATATTTAAAAAATAGTTATAGTAGATTTAAAATTCCAAATGAATTTTTAGATAAATATGAAGGTGTGAAATGAAATATTTAGAAATCTGTTTTATGAATCAAAAAGTATATCAATGAACTGAAACATTGAGATTCATCTAGGTAAACTCAGGAATAACAGCTAGTGAGTTGTGTACAGTATGAGTAAGAACAGGAGAAGAAGCAAGTCATACCCTCTTCTCTACATCGTGTCTGTGGTCAAGCCTATATGGGGAAGATGGCAGAAATTCTTACCTTTGAATGAAGACAAAGATGGGTGAATATATTGTATTGGCTCTTTGTGTGTATGTGTTTTAATTTTTTTATTATAGTTGATTTACAGTGTTCTGTCAATTTCTGCTGTACAGACCCGGTTATACATTTATATACATTCTTCTTTTCACCTTAACCTCCATCCTGTTCCATCACAAGTGATTATATATAATTCCCTGTGCAGTATTGGCTCTTTTAATTTCTAAATCAAGACTGAATTTTTATGACCTAAGTGAGCACAAATGATCTCTTCCAAAAAGACATCAGAAGAAATAAAAATGAAGGAACTACCCACGTTTTTATCCAGATAAGGGCAGTATTACTCCAAACTGAACAAAAAGATAATGAGAGATTCTTTTTCATGTTTACCGTCAAGCTTTCATAGTCAAATTACCAGTCGCGGTGGTTAAACACGTAGTCTTAATCACCTGGATGGGCAAAGTCCTGATATAAGTTATAATCTGGTACTCAGAGCCAGCTAAATACGCCACCTCCACCTCTTCATTCTTTTGGAAAAGACCCCCAGGGCTTTTAGGAGGTTACAAAGCTGCGCATCTAGAGACTGCATTTTCTAGCCTCCCTCACAACTATGTATGTGTGTCCATGTGACTAAATTTTGGCTACCTGGTATATGAGAACAATTTAGGCAACTCTGGGTCACTAATTTTAAAAAGGAAACTGATGGCCTTCATAACTATTCTCTTCCCCTTTGCCACTGGCTGTGATTTGATGAGAATTGGAGCAGCTGCCCTGAACACAGAGGTATGGGAACTATGTGTTATAAACAACAGAGTTATCCTGCCAACCCAATCTCTGGATTGTTACATGAGACAGATATAAATTTATATAATTTTATATATGAGAGAGAGACATTTTGTATATATTATATTTTAATATAATAACATTATTTTATTGGGAGGGCCTCTCGTAGTACATTAGCCTAGTCCCTGCTTAGTTCAGGAAGAATAGTGGTGTAAGTCTTAGATATTCCGGGCAAATGGATAAAAGCATAAAAAAATAAGTGAGTTGAGGTAAGTACAATAAGTTTTAGTATGTCTAGAAGGCAGGACATGGGATAGAAATTGATAAGAGTTGAATTTGGAACAACAGGCAGTGTCCAAATCACAAAGAGTTTTGTATACCAAATTTGAATCTTATCCTGTAAGCCATAGGGAACCATTGAAAGTTGTTGAGCAGGGGGCGGGGTTTAAAGAAGATCACATTGGCAATAGTATAGAGGATAAATGACCTTTGTCCCATCATAGTTTTGGATTGTCTATGTCTTTAATTCCCTTCTCTAAAGTTGGATAAGCAAGGACAATCTGGTTTCTCTTCAATTTCGTTGCGCTCATAGAATCCTAGACTGTAGCATTCAGTATGAAAACAAGGGAGCAGAAACACCTTTTCCAGAATCATCATCCTCAACCTGATCTGTTATGAGTGGGTGGGAAGACTGACCCTATTTGGTGGAGCTATGTGTCTTTCCAGCAGTGCTAGCATTCAGAAAATGCTAGGCAATTTCTCCTTTCACATGCAAGCTAAATTTACATCCAAGCTAAGTTTTTTTTAGAGAATTACTTTTCCATCTGTGTTGCTAACAAATCTTCCTTCCTCTGTAGTCATTTCCTCATACTGTGCAACTTTTTCATCATATGCTTGCTGAATCACAGCAGCTTAGTTCCATGAGTTGGGATCTTCAATCTTATTGTATGTACTTCAAGAAGAGCCAGCTTAAGTGTCCCTGGTTTTGTTGCCTGTTGTTCTTTCAGCATATTATATGTGGGATGGTAACAACAAAGTGACTCATACAGGAACTACACTGAATGTTTAACCTTCGTTAGCCAACAAAATGGTGTAATTTATACACACAAATAGAAACCACTCTTCTGGCTTGTAAATCTTTACATTTTAATGTTAGCAATTAAAGATCAGCAGGTTATTACTAAACCTTCTTGCCATTTGCTTTTGTTTTATTATTCTCAGAAGAGAAAATAGGAAAAAAATTCTGGGAAGTTAAGTCCATTATTTCCAAGGGACTATTCTGCACTATACCAGGAGAAAGGACAGCTAAGATGAGTGATATTTTGGCCTTCCCTAATCATATACATTGGTGATATTTACAGTCTTACTGCTCATTACCTCCTTTGAGTGGTGTATCAAAAGCTTAGGGTATCTAGGAGTTCCCATCGTGGCAAAGTGGTTAGCGAATCTGACTAGGAACCATGAGGTTGCAAGTTCGATCCCTGGCCTTGCTCTGTGGGTTAAGGATCCTGCATTGCCGTGAGCTGTGGTGTAGCTTGCAGACGCAGCTCGGATCCCACGTTGCTGTGGCTGTGGTGTAGGTCGGTGGCTACAGCTCCGATTGGACCCCTAGCCTGGGAACCTCCATATGCTGCAGGAGCAGCCCTAGAAAAGGCAAAAAGACAAAAAACAAAAACAAAATACCAAAAAAAACCCGCAAAAGCTTAGGGTATCTAAACTCTTGCCTATAACAGATTCTCTCAACATGTCTTTGCCTCTTAGGATTTTCAGCAGACATTCAATTCATAAAATGAGGATATAGTAAAATTCTACTTAATTGTTAATAGAAACATTCACCAAAACTCAAACAGATTTTTTTTGGCTGTATTTTTTTATTTTATTTTATTTTATTTTTTTAGAGAGAGAGGCAGAGACAAAGCAAGTATAACTATTAGGAGGGATTTTTTTTTTTTCCAAACATTGTCATCTAAACAAGGTCAGTACTAAGTTGCCTGACTATCCTATCAAGACTGGAATGCTGTCCAATGGAAACTGATTATTATAATGATAATCCTGAAATACTTTAAAAAAAAACCCCACTTTCCAAATCATTAAGGAAACATTGATCCATCAGAAAGTATTTATTGATTATCTACTATGTCCTAACAACCAAGTATACTTAGTATTGTTAGCTTTGTTTTAGAGATGAGAAAATTCAGGCACAGTTTCAAAAACCTGCTAAAGGTCACACATAGAAAGTGTTGAAAGAAGAAGTAGTAGTGAAGCTTTTAACTTTATAAAAATTTTCCTCAAAGAACTGACAATCTGGTTGGGTGGGTAAATGAAAAAAATAGAGTAATTAAACCCAAAACCATATGGTCAAGACTGTAGGTATAGTATTTAGAGGATAGAGAGTTTAATGAAGATTGTAACAATTAGGCTTAAAGCAGAATATTGGAATTGAACTAGGTCTTGAGGATCAACTAGAACTTGAATAGGCAAAATGGAGGGAAAAATGCAATTTAGTCATGGAGGAAAAGTCAGAGCAAACTAATAAAGGGGGAAAAGCAGAGTGTAAGTTCAGAATATTTTCATTGTTGCATATATTTAAATTTATTCTTTGAGTTCAGTAACCTCAGCATACCCCATTCCTCACTAGACTTTTACTGTGAAAATCAATTTTAGACTTTTAGAGTTGGAAGTATTTTTAAAAATATGTCATGAAAATTTGGGTACAATGAGGGTTTGTAATTCATAGAAAATTACTGAATCGCTCTATTGCTAATCTGGAATACAGTGTGTTTTCTTCACCATTACATTGCTCTAGGCAGGTGGGGTATGGAGGTGGGAGGGGAGCAAGCCTACAGTACTGGGTATTCTCAAACTGTCTCCTTTCCAAGTACTAAGCAGACCCAATTCTGCTTAGCTTCCCAGACTTCAGGGCTGTCAGATGGAAAGGAAAAACAAGTACATGAAGTTTCTTTTAAGATGCACATGTGGACTGGTGTTTCCTTTCTTGGCTGTTAGAAGGTGTCTTCATTATGGTACAAAGGAGTTTTCTTGATACTGTGGGGGATTTATTGGCACAAGTTATAATGTGCCACAGAGGCACTTTTTTCTCTCTGCAGAGTTATGTCTGATGGGTGACAAAGAAAATACCCAATAGGCTTAGAGGTATATTTTACAGAACCTGAAAAGAAAGGAGTTTGAAGATTGAAAAGGAAGGAGAAAAAAAGAAATGGAGATAAATTTGCTCTTTTACCTAAACCCTGCTCTTATTACAGAAATCATACCGTTAAACAAACAAATCCATAGTTCATAGACATTACCTTTTGGCTAGGAGATGAGAACTATTCTTTTAGTAGACAGATAAGCCAGAAGTTGTAGAAGGAAAGTGAATTTTTTAAAGAACTGCCTGATTCTAGGAGGATTTTTAGAAAGTTGTTCAGTGGATGTTAAAATATACTTGAGCAGTCTAAAAGTAGGAGTGGAACATTCATATCTTCTTTGGTACTTCTTCATGATTCTGCTTACAAATGGATTTAGAGAGCTAGATTAGGTGACTTCTACCTTGCAAATTTTTGATTACATTCAAGTCATTTAAGCAAAGAAATTGGCTGCTAGATATGTATAAGTATTTAATTGAGACGTGTTGGAAGGTCTAGCTTATCAAAACTTATATTAAGTTATTAATATAGTTTAAAGATTGGGCAGAAATTTCAGAAAGAACTCCTAAAGCTTTTGCTAAATGAGAAAGTCATGTCTAAATAAATCTCATTTCCTTGCAATAGTGAAGGGAGGGGACCTTGAGATATTCTGTACTCACACAACCACATAAAGAAAAATGTCTGTCAAGGAGGGCTGTGTCCTTTACTGTGTCTCTGCCTTGCTTTCATATTTTGGGTCATGCATCCCTAAATAAATGAGCAATGAGCCTTCAGGAAATTGGGTTCTCCTGCCATAATAGATACCCCTGAACGGGGCATTGCATGCTATTGCATTATTTATGGAGACTTTACATTCTGATTATCTCTTGTAAAAGCTCTTCATTAAAGAGTCAAAATTTCAAGCAGAAAAAAGTTGTTGTTCAAAGACTTGTTCCTTCCCATATTGGTCTTTTGGGCTCCATTCGTTAGATAGACTCCTATGAGCCAGACGAAATCAAAAATTTTGGGAGTACAGTGGGAATAGATTGATGTAGTCCTCCTTAAATAGTCATTGTCTGGACTTTCAAACTCCTCAGAGACTATCATACCCAGTAATAATTTTATATAATTAGAAGAAAGTTTCCTTTTTATAAAGCTAGACCGCTGCCAGAATTATTGTAATACTTTGAGAGAGAATGTTATAATTGGAAAGGATTTGTGAAATGTTTCCTTTTGAGTCAAGAATCCATTTTAGAAATCACTGGTAGTTCTAGATAAATCAGATTTTCCAATTTATTCATAATGTGGTAGAATCAAATATACTTTTATAGATCTGCAACAGCAAGATTGGTAAGGGAGATGTAACAAGAAACCAATTTCAGATTTTGTTTCTTATTTCTGAAATGGTTTTCTGTCATAACTCTGGAAAACCAGCACCATGAATTTTTCAAATTATCATTAGGCAGCTCTGGCATAATTTATGTTAAGAGGTTTTGGCCTGTTTATGTACCCTGGAATTTGCCAAAATTAGTAATGTGATATTCCATATTTAGCAAACCTATAGAGCAATAAATAAGGACACATGCCTATTGGGGAGTGCTGTTTGTTTAAATTCTTTTTTTTTTTTTTGTGGCATTCATGAAATGCAAGGGACTTCCAACTCAAATTCTGCAATATTAGGCAGCACGTTGTACTCTGAACCAAACCAGATGGTGATCAGCTCTATTTCTATTATCGACTCAATACAGCGATGGTTACCAGACCTTACTTACAACTCTAACATTTGGAACAGATTAACAGCAGTAAGGCTGAAATGAGAAACCTCCATTTTACTAAAAGGTTCAGAACATATCATGCTGTAAAATCAGAAAGACTAGTAAGAAAAATTATGAGGGAAAGAATTCACTGTCTACCTTGGTTTCTCCTTGTAGGATGTGTTATTTCCCTTTTATGAGTGCCCTTTTCAAGGAATTCTAATGTGGAGTGTTGTGAGGATTAGGCTCTGTTAGCTTATCAGCCTCCTGAGGTGCCCCATTATACAACCTGTTATTGAATTTATCTCCATGTAACCATGGACAATCTAGACCTTAGGCATACAATGAGGATTGTTTGCAGTTTGGGAGGGTTTCCTTTGCAAGTCATACACACACACATCCCACATCCCCACCCACACACACTCCGTACAAGTTCAAAGATTCATCTAGCTGCTGAAATCCATGCAATATTTGGGCTGCCCAGGTTTGACCTATGGGTTTCAATAGCTAAAAGCTTTGACTTGTCTGCCAATGCCATGTGATATCTACTTCTCCAGTAGTGTCAGTCGCTTCTATTAGTCAAAGTGATTACCAGGTCTTTTTAAAAAGTTTTATTGAGGTATGGTTGATTTATAGTTTGTATTAACATCATGTTTACAGCAAAGTGGATCAGTTACACATATACGTATGTCATTCTCCCCCCCATAAGTTATTATAGGATAGAGACTAATTCTCCTGCATTATACAGTAGGTCCTTGTTAGTTATCTGTTTTATACATAGTAGTATGTGTATATTAATCCATCCTCCCCATTTCCTAGGTCTATATAAAACCAGATTAAAGCAGTGAATGTTCTTCATGTCTAATTTTGTATACAGGTTAAACCAAGTTGAGGCTATCAGGACAAAATGTAGAAACAGACTTCTGACTGAGTTCAGCTCCCATTTTGTGGTATAGAAAACTGAGGTATTGAGAAATTAGAGGATTTTCCTAAAGATACACAGTTGGCATGATGGGTAGATGTGATGAGGAGGGATGTGAGTGTTGATAATGTATCAGTGTTCTTTTTTTTTTTTTAGGGCCACACCTGCAGCATATGGGGGTTCCCAGGCTAGGGGTCGAATCAGAACTGTAGCTGCTGGCCTACGCCACAGCCACACCAGACTGAGCTGTGTCTATGACCTACACTGCTGGTCATGGCAAAGTCAGGGACCTGAGCGAGGCCAGGGGTCAAACCTGCATCCTCATGGATACTAGTCAGATTCATTTCTGCTGAGCCATGATGGGAGCTCCTCAATATTCTTCTATGACTGTGATTCAGAGACAAAGACAAAAATGTATATCCTCCACTGTCTATACCCAAATGATGGCAGCCTTGCTCTTATTCTGATAAACTGAACAGCTTGACAGAGAAACCCTCCAAAGAGAGGCCACTGCCTTTGCACATTTTTGTTTGTTCTCTATCCAAGATTTTGCTTCAGGGTTGATAGAAAACCCTTTTGCCTATTTTTTCAATCTGATAGGAAATATGAATTCCTCTTTAGGAATGGGCATTTGAAGCTTCTTACAATGTGTATATTAGGGAGTATGAAAACAGTGCTTAGTTCCAGGAGGATAAGAATACCTCACATGTGTCTGCTTGAACTGAATTTTGGGGGTACAGTTGTTAGGAATGCAGCCAGTGGAGTTAGGAGGGACCTGGAGGAGAGTGGCAAGAGGTGAGAGAGAGAACCAGGCAGGGAACAATCATTGCAAATTGCAAGGAGATTTTTCTTTACTCTAAAAGTGGAAGGAACACTTTTAAGTATTTCTAACTGGGAATAGTATTACAGGATTTGCATTTTGAAACTAGATAGCTGTAGTCTAGAAGTAGAATTATGAGAATGAAAACAGTTACAAGGTTATTGTAGTAGACCAGGTGGATGATAACTTTGACCAGCAAGGTTCTTCTAGTCTTTGTTCTTTTCATATCTTTATCTGCCTATAATCATAGTGATATATGTATATCACTACATATATATATATATGAAAATTGATTATACTATATATACTCTTTAAACTCTGATTTTTTAACTTCACGACTTATTGTGAATATTTTTTAACATTAAATTTTAATGGCCACGTAATGTTCCCTCATGGAAGAATATTGTAGTAGTTTACTGAATCATCCCCTATTGATGGATATTTGAGTTTTCAATCTGTCAGTAGACATGGCTGTTATGACTCTCTGAGTAAATACATCTTTGCTCACATGCATTTTCATATTTCATATCTATTTTTTATGTCCATATTTCATTAGGATAACTTCCTGGGATAACTTCCTAGACACTCTTTGGTACATACAGTATTTAAATGCCTTAAACTTTAGAGGGTATTGCTAAATTGTACATGGCCACAATTCAAGTTCCTTTTGCAGTATAGCTCATACCCAGGAAGCTACATGTGAGTTATATGCAAGATCTCAATACTATATGTGCTTTTCTTCCCAAATTTGTTAGTTGTGATTCTCCCTTATAGTGAAAAGTACCTGGTAAATAATCAAAGTACCAATTACCTCTCTTATTCTGGACACTAGAGTTAAAATTTGGAATTGGAAAGAACTTGTGAAATTTTAATTAAGAATCCAATTTTAAAAATCATTGGTAGATCTAACTGTATCAGTTTTCTAATTTATTCATAATGCAATTGAACAGGTAAAAAATTATCCATATGAGACATAAAAACATAATTCTTGGCCCTCAAGCATTTAAAATTTTTAAAAATAGACTAAATTTTTTAGAGTAGTTTAGGTTTACAGAAAACTTAAGCACTTTTATAACAAAAAGGAAAGAGAAAAGAAAAAGAAAAATTTGAGCTATAATTAGATGGATATTTTTGAAATGAAAGAGAATTACTACTTTTCCTTTTTAATCTTTTAAAAGGTAGTATTATAATTGGTTAACATTTGGAAATGCTTACAAGGATCTGCCATTCCATAGTAGTCACAAACATAAGCCTATTCCCATTTGCTTTTGAAACTTAAATCATGGTGAAGCTAAATGGAGCAAGTGACAGAGTAGAAAAAGATGATGTATTTTTTGATTCTTTCTTTCTTTCCTCTCCCCCTTCCCTGCCTTCCTCTTCCCTCTCCTCTCACTTCCCATCTCCTCTCCTCTCCTGTATTCTTCTTTGCTTGATGGAGAAGATCTTGAACATAATGGCTACGAGGGAGTCCTTACTCCAACAGTGGCATTTATGTTTCTAAGAGGTGAACATTATTGCCAACTTGGAACTCTCTCATTTGTGTTTAATACAATTCCTTGTAACATATTTACATGCCACAAACTTACCTGTCAATTCAGACAATGCTCAATTTCAATTTTTTTTCTTACTTCCAACACTATCTTGATAAATACTAGGTACATAGTAGATGCTCAGTAAATGCTTCACTAACTCATTAACCTGGAAGGTAGCTGTTAATAGGTTAAAGAATCTCATTATGGGCTCTTCCTTACTGTGAAGATTAGTAGCAAAATACTCTTTGTTGGTACCAGGAAAGCATATTTAATATCATCAAAGGGATTGCAGGAGCTTAAAATCTTAATTGATATTTTGGCTTGCAGCAACAACTGTTAACATTTCAGTAACTTTTCACCAGTTACTAAAACTTACATTTTCTTAGCTATTCTGTGTTCTCAAAGAGAAAAGAAAAAAAAAAAAAAAAGTCTGGCAGAGCATGCCAGCAAGAAGGAAAAGATAGCCGAAGTTAGATTCTAGCCAAATCATCACATAGGAGCCATGATTCTTTAGGATCTTACAGGTCCCCTTTTAATAGGCCCTTTCCTCTTTTTCCACTTCTAGAATACTAAGACCACTCTGATGTCTCATTAGACAAGAACATTTTTTCTGTTAAATCTTTGTCAACTAACACTTAAGAGGAAGAATTTAGGGCATTACTATTTTCAGGAGTAATTGCGTTTTATTAGGAGGATCTTTATTTATTTTTTTAATTTTTTTAGTCTTTTTGTCTTTTCTAGGGCCGCACCCATGGCATATGGAGGTTCCCAGACTAGGGATCTAATTGGAGCTGTAGCCACCAGCCTACACCACAGCCATAGCAACGTGGGATCTGAGCCACATCTGCAACCCACACCACAGCCCACGGCAACCCCGGATCCTTAACCCGCTGAGCAAGGCCGGGGATCAAACCCACAACCTCATGGTTCCTAGTTGGATTCATTAACCACTGAGCCACGACGGGGAACAATATATAGGGGAGGGGATTTTGGGTAATGACCTACGGGTGCCATTTGGAAAGGGTATATATTTGGAAAAGTACTTTCTTTCCACAGCATAACACACCAGATAGGCTGATGCCTACTTAACAGAACCTATCTCTCCCCTCTCTGAATCAAGGCTTCCTACTATGATCTGCCTTCTGTCCCAGCTATTTTCTTGAAATTTGTGATGATCCAAGTCAAATTCATTGAGTACTTTTTAGCATCTATCCAATTTGACACCTCCTACCTAATGACTTTCCCTTTTGAAACTGTCTTTCCTTGGTTTCAGCATCATTATTCTCTTGGTTCCCTTTTCACCTTTCCCAGTAGATTTTTTTTTTTCCATTTCACCACATTTTCTCTTCTGTCACAATAATGTTGATACTTCTCATATGTAAATAAACCTCCTTTCTATTAGTTATAGATTTTCTCCTTTTTATTTCTTTCATTATTTTGTCTTTAATCATTATCCCAATGCCTACCACTCCATGAGAGTTAATCTAGAGCTTCAGAAGTCCTTCTGGATATTGCTACTTGGATCTTCTTAAAATGTAAATGAAACAAGCCCAACATCAAGTTCATTATCTTCTACTTGAATCTTCTCTTGAATTTTCTCTCTTGGTTAGTGACATCATTTATTCAACAACCCTCTACTCTTAAACCTGCCAGATAACTCATATTTATCACTGAACTCTTGTTTCCATATTTAGTTGGCCGCCAGATTATTTTTTTGGCTTTTCTAAATTAATTCAACTACTTCTCTCAATCCTCAATATGTATCTTTTAGTTTCAACATTTACCTCCCTAACCTATCTTATTGCAAAGACCTGCTAGATATAAACAAAGTGCTTCAGTTGCTCTCCTTCAACAAAGGTGCTTTTGTCATACTGCTGCCAGATATGATCATTTGCCTCTTAATTTAAAATTATGATAGCTTCCTATGCTTATGAGGCAGATTTTTCATTCATTCAGTTAATGTAATGAATTCCTACCATGAGGCTGACACTGAATAAATATTGTTGAGCAAAGAATAATACTCTATATATTTTTTCTCAACTCAGTGATCTAATTCCAATATAATTGTATGAATTTATTTTTTTCTTCCCAACCCATCCTACATGCCTACACATTCCTTCCCATGACTACATCTCCCACTAGTTCTTTCTTTGAAAGGTACTCTCTACTCCAGCTATTTAGGTATATTTTATGTTCTGCTGAGATATTATGCTCTATCATCCTTGTAACGCTTGCTTGTTGGGAGACAATTCTCCACGGACCACTTACATTTCTGCATTTCTTGTGAGCAGAGGCACTTACTGACTTTGTTCTGGATTATCTTTTCCAGAATGTTTGTATGGCAGGCAGTCTTAGATTTTTGATAGTGTCTTCCTCTGTAGCAAAGCTTGTTATAAGAAGAGTTGGGCTCCATAAGCTCAGGGTGTCTCCCTTGTAATGTAGCCCACTGTATGTGCGAATGTTACCCAGCACTTGTTGGGTCATCCATAGGAACTGATATAAGAAAGTGCTAATAGGAGTTCCTGTTATAGCTCAGCAAGTTAAGGACCCAACATTGTCTCTGTGAGGATGTGGTTTCAATTCCTGGCCTTGCTCAGTAGGTTAAGGATCCGGCAGTGGTCACAGGTATGATTTGGATGGTTGTTGCCATGGCTATGGTGTAGACCACAGCTGTGGCTCCAGTGTGACCCCTCGCCAGGGGAACATCCATATGCCACAGGTGCAGCCCTCAAAAGAAAAAAAAAATGCCAATTACCTTGCTATCTTGATAACTGTAATAAAGATCTTTCTATTTGATTCAAGATTTAATGTTTCCTGCCAAAATATATGAAACTGTTGCAAGATAATTTGTTAGTTTGCTAATAGGGTAAAGATCTCAAAGCTTCACAATTCTTGACAGTATTCATCTTTCAAGATCCTGCTTAAATATTTCCTCTTTGATGAAAATTTCACTGATTCTTCCAGGAAAAGTATTTTTGCAGATCTGTGATTTTCTAGAGCATTGCCCTTTATAGTAATTGACATATTATGTAGTGAATATGCTTTCCAAGTCTGTCTCCTTGCTAGATTAATAGCCCTTCAAAATCAGATACTAAGTGCCAATTACCTGATAGCATTTATGAAATGTACTTAAGATATCCAATAAATACTGAAGAATTAATGAATATAATTTTCTTTCTTTTCCTGACTTCATCCTGGTCAGGCTTATCTTCTTTCTAATATCCGAGGTGTTGATAAACTTCTTTAAAATTTCCTTTCAGAAGTTCTTGCGTGGCTCAGCGGAAATGAATCTGCCTAGTATCCATGAGGATGCAGGTTCAATCCCTGGCCTCCCTCAGTGGGTGGAGAATACGGTGTTGCCATGAGCTGTGGCTTAAGTCTCAGATATGACTCAGATCTGGCATTGCTGTGGCTGTGGTGTAGGCCAGCAGCTACAGCTCTGATTTGGCCCCTAGCTTTAGAACCTCTACATGCTGCAGACGTGGCCCTAAAAAGCCAAAAAAAAAAAAAAAAAAACCCTTTCAAAGAAACATTTTCCTACTGTCATTCTATAATCCCTGGAGAAGACGACTTCTTTTACACCCTCTAGCCTAATTAGAAATTTTCCTACCATAGTAATGTATGCTTGCTTGAATTGCTTACCCATTTATGATATAAGGCCACATTCCTAGGAACACAGAAAATACTTTGCTATTGAAATTCCTTGGTTCCAATATTTTATATAAAAGTAGCTTTATCTTACTGTATATGTCTTGGTACCTGAAATTGTCCTGTTAAAATGTTTGCAATTTTTCCTTTTTTTTTTTTTTGTCTTTTTAGGGATGCACCTGTGGCATATGGAAGTTCCAAGGCTATGGATCAAATTGGAGCTGTAGCTGCTGGCCTACACCACAGCCACAGCAATATCAGATCCAAACCGTGTCTGCGACCTACACCACAGCTCACGGCAACACCAGATCCTCAAACCACCTAGCAAGGCCAGGGGTAGAACCTGTGTTCTCATGGGTGTTAGTCAGATTTGTTTCTACTGCATTTTTCCTTTTAACCCTTAAAATGTTATAAACCACAGTTTGATGTTAACTGAAGGTGTTCTTGATTCTTATTTGTGATCTGAGGCATCCCATTATGATCATACTGCTTAGTTGATACTGTTAGTAACTGCTTTTGAGTTTTCTACCATTCAAGCTTTCTATTTTTCAGGTCATATTTTCTATAGTACCAGTTGTTACTTAATTTTCTTTTGGAATTGATCAAAAATAGGGTAAGAAAGGCAAGTATAGGAGAATTGGTGGACAGGGCAATAGAAAGAAACACGTTTGATTAGTAGTCAAGATAATACAAGCCTGGAGTTCCTATTGTGGCTCAACAGGTTAAGAACCCAACTAGGATCCATGAGGATAGTGAATTCAACCCCTGGCCTTGCTCAGTGGGTTAAGGATCCAGCGTTGCCTCAAGCTGCAGTGTAGGTTGCAAATGCAGCTCAGATCTGGCATTGCAGTGGCTGTGGCATAGGCCTGCAGCTGCAACTCTGATTCGACCCCTAGTTCAGGAACTTCATATGCTGCTGGTGTGGCCCTAAAAAGAAAACAACAACAACAACAGCAAAAGATAGTACAAGCCTATGTTTCATTGCACACAAACAACCAAATATCATTGGCATGACTTACTGGTCCAGGTGACTCTTTAGGAAAACTTATCTTCCATACAGTAACTTGACAATTGCACCTATTTGAATCTTGAGGCTGTCTTTTCTCCTCATCTCAGAAGAATACCTCAGCAGGGGAAGAGTGAATGGAAAGTTCATAATTTCTTTAAATTGTACTGTCCAGAGGTAATCATGTGGCCCCATCAAACTACAAAGGCTGAGAATAGTGATAATCATTTCTAATGAGAACAGAACTAAATTTATCCAAATTTTTGAGAAAGGGTTCAATCATGTGGAAGTACAAGAGGAAATTAATATTACTTAGGTACCTACTATAGAAGTTCCTCAGTTTTTTTGACTTATTACATTCTTACATTTCTAGACCAAAATAAATAACAACTGTATGTTGATTAAATGGTTAAAATATATTTGTATAGTTAACAACCTAGTAGCTTTTTGAGGAAAAATAATACACATAGGTAGAAGACATTTTTTATTTTAGTCTTAACCACAGTAATTTACTAACAAGACGTTTTGGCCTCTTGGGCACTGTGCACATCTCAGACATTGGAATCAGATTGAACACCATGACCTTAATTTCCTGTTACATATTGATTTTCACGCTTATTTGCTTTTTGTCCAGCAACTACCAGAACTCAGCTTCACAAAGATACGCTATCACTGAAAGGAGTGTAATGTGATCCTTTGAAGCTGTGAACTACTTTGAGCTAGTAGTTTACACAGTGGCTGACAGATTTCAAATATTACTGTAGGTCCCTTGAAAATTTAAAATATCCCATGCTGCCCTTATAAATGTGCTATAGTTCCCTGGGGTGCCTCAGTGCATGCTTTGGGAAACATGGGGCTGTATTTTTCTTGGTACTATATATAGATCACTTAGTTTTCACAATAGTTTGGAAGGTAGATGTTATTATTCCCAAGTTGGATGAGAAAACTAAGGTTTGAAAAGGACATGAATTTACCCCAGGCCTCCTACTTAATAATTAGAGCAGAGGCTTGAACCCAAGCCTTCTGGCTCCAAACTCCATTGCATCATGTCATGTGTCATGAGATTTGCAGGATTAAGATTTTCACAGCTTCCTCTCCCCATGACCTTTCCTGGGTTTCAAGAAACATTGAAATGACTATTTTTTTAAACATGTGGAAGTGCTTGAAGCTCATGGAAATGATTTTAAGTCATGTCTACATTTTTAGCTTTAAGGCACACCTGCTAGAAAATAAATTCTCTTGAGCAGAGATTAAAGAACTTTAAAATGGTCTTAAAATGGCCCAAGGAAGATTGTTTAAGCTTTGAAATCAAGACAGTGCATTTCTAATTAACTGGTAATTATTTACCATTAATTTTTAATGTGACATTTAGTGTGGACCACGTATCACATTTTTTTTTTTTAGGCTGTCAGAACAGTCCCTAAACTAAACCTTCTTCACCAGCTGTTGCCTAATTCAATATGGTTCATTTTGGAATTTTTCCAATTCTGCCTGCACATAATTTCTAAGTCTCAACAGACCTATGCAAAAATGAACCGTAACTATAATCTTTCATGTTACTCATAGTTCTATTTAATTATCTGAAATACTACCTGATAAATAGTGCAATCAGAAGAATTCCAGTTTAACAGTAACTACTTCCACATCACTTTTCTGTTCTCATCTAATTTGAAACAGGTTTTAGATTACTACCTCTAAATTATGTAAACTCCTAATCAATGATTAATTTAAGAATCTTTAGACTGCTGCCTATTCTTTCTTTCTTTCTTTCTTTCTTTCTTTCTTTCTTTCTTTCTTTCTTTCTTTCTTTCTTTCTTTTTTCTTTCTCTTCTTTCCTAAGGTGTCAATAAGTCAAATGAAATTTTTTTCTTCCCTAGACTTTTTAGGTCTTTTTTTTTCTGCTAACTTTGTTAAGGGGACAAAAGATAGGTGGTTAGAACCAAAGAGTAAGTCTGCACAATAGAAAGTTGTTTTTAAAGAAAATGTCTCTTAATATAGAATTAAAAATACATTTGTATTAAATGCCCCAACACAGATTATATAGTTCAGAGAATTATCTGAAGCTATATGGAAAAACTCTTCTTCCTTTAAAATTAAATTCATCAATGAATGGAAATAGAAGTGACATTTATTGAGCACTCTGTAAATGCCCGGAATTCTCATTTATTATTTTGTTTGAACCTGAATACAACAATGGGTGATTATTGTTATTACTTTTATTTAGCAGATGAAGAGACTGGAAGCTGAGTTTGAAGAAATCTACTGTTTATGAGTGAATAATTCTTAGAGCTTACATTCAAACTTAGGTGGGTTTGACATCAATATTGCAGAAGTGGCTTTTGCCCACAAAGATGCGCTGCCTTCAGATCAAGGTATGTGGTGATGGGCCTGTGTCTTTTGTGTTTCAGAATGATGATTGCATGTGAAGACATGATAATAATTTTTAATATATCAAATATTTATTGAGTGCTGCAATGTGCTCGTACTTTTCTAGGAGTTAATTGTGCTAATTGTTAATTTTTAAATTTTATTAAGTGTATAACATATGCATTTTCTAAAAGTCTTTTATTTTTAGCCATTTTGTTGTTTGATTAGTGATCTCAAAGAATCCTAGTGAGTTGATGATCATCTACAGTATTGAAAAAATGTTGGATTTGATCCTAAGAGAACTCTGAATCCATGTTTGTCTTTTCTAATTGGTAGCTTGGTGATCAATAGTCAATTTCTCTGTCCTGGCTCTGTTTCTTCAGTTGTGTAATGATAAGAATGAAATGTGTTCTCTGAGGGTCTTCTGAGTACTAAAATTCTAAGCACACTCATATTTTATAGGTTATATCCAATGGTCCATGTGATCAGAACTGAAAGAAATGCCCTTGGATTTAGCTTTGGAAAGTATAAATGAGGTACAGTCAGTGAAACCTTTAAAGCAATGTGCCAGTTGTCTTCGTTTTCTATTGCTGTATAGTAAAGTACAACAGATTTTGTGGCTTGAAATAATATATATTTATTATCCTATGGTTTCTTTGGATTGGGAGTCTCAGCATGTTTTAGCTGGGTCTTCTGCTCAGGGTCTCACAAGACTGCAGTTAAGGCGTCAATGGGTTAATTCATTTCTGGGACTTGTTCTTTTTCCAAGCTCTGGTTGTTGGCAGAATTCCTTTTCTAGTGGTTCTAGAATGAAGGTCCCCATTTTCTTTTTGGCTGTTGTCCAGAAGCCAGCAGCTCTCAGCTTCTAGAGGTTGCTGGCAATTTCTTGCTTTGTGGCTCCCTTCTAAGCCCTTTCAAAACTTTGGAGCTTACTTCTTCAAGCCAACGAAGAATAGTCTCTCCTTCTGGTCTAAGACAAAGTCTTATATAACTATACTAGTTGAATAGTGTCCTCCCAAATTCATGTCTACCTAAAATCTCACAATGTGACTGTATCTAGAAATGGATCTTTGCAGGTGTAATTTTTCAAGTTAAGATGAAGTCATACTGGAATTGAGTAGGCCTTAACATAATGACTGTTGTCCTTATAAGAAAATAGAAGTATATAGACACACAGAGAGAAGATAGCCATGTGACAACAGAGCCAAAGCTGGTAACCACCAGAAGCTAGAAGAAGCAAGGAAGGATTCTTACCCTAGAGCCTTCAGAGAGGCCACTGACTTACAGATACCTTGATTACAGATGTATAACCTCCAAAACTGTGAGAGAATAAATTTCTATTATTTTTGAGCCACTGAACTTCTTGTGGGACTTTATTAGGAAAGGCCTAGAAAACTAATAATGTAATCACAGGAATAACAATACCCCATTACCATTTTATATAATATAACCAAATTGAGGGAGTGACTGATATGCTATCGCTTTTGCCATTTCCATTGGCAAGTCACAAATTACTCTCATACTAAAGGGGAAATGATTATACAAGGTGACTCATTGGAATCACCTTAGGACTTATCTGCCACATCAGTGCAAGGTTATATTATTTTGTCAGAGTGGACCCTTCTATTATATAGAAATTGAATTAAGCAGCCCTAACGCTCTTTACCATTTATAATTATTTTAAAATTACCAGAGTTCCCTGGTGGCTTAGTAGTTAAGGATCTGGCATTGTTACTGTGGTCATGCGGGTTCCATCCCTCACACAGGAACATCAGCATGCCATGAGCATAGATAAAATAAATAAATAAATAAAAATTTAAAAAATAAATGAAATTATCTGCATAGATATTGTGTTAAAACTTCGTTGTGACTGATTTTTTAAAAGTGATGGCTCTTTATTTTTTCGGCCCTGCTGATTTATTTTATTTTTTCATTCTTTTTAAAAATATTATTTTCCATTATGATTTATCATAGGATGTTGAACATAGTTCCCTGTGCTATGCAGTAGAACCTTGTTGTTATTAATTCTCATTTAATAGCTTACATCTTCTAATTCCAACTTCCCACTCCATCCTTCTCCCAATCCCTTCCTCCTTGGAATCCACATGTCTATTCTCTATGTCCATAAATCTGTCTGTTACATAGATAGGTTCTTTTGTGTCATATTTCGATGCCACATATAAGTGATATCATATAGTGTTTGTTTCTCTTTCTGACTTACTTCACTTAGTATGAGAATTTCTAATTGCATCCATGTTGCTGCAAATAGCATTATTTCATTTTTTATGGCCTAGTAATATTCCATTGTATATATGTACCATATCTTCTTAATCATTCCTATGTCAATGGACATTTAGGTTGTTTCTATGTCTTGGCTATTTTGAATAGTGCTTCTATGAGCATGAGAGTGCACATATCTTTTTGAACTATGGTTTTGTCTGGATATATGTCTAGGAGCAGGATTGTTGAATCATATAGTAATTCTATTTTTGGTTTTATGAGGAACCACCATACTGGCTGTACCAACTTACATTCCCACCAGCAGTATAAAAGGGTTTCCTTTTCTCCACACCCTCTCCAGCATTTGTTATTTGTAGACTTTTTAATGATGGCCATTCTAGCTAGTGTAAGGTGGTACTTCATTGTAGTTTTGGTTTGCATTTCTCTAATAATTAGGGATGTTGAGCATCTTTTCATGTGCATATTGGTCACCTGTATTTCTCCTTTGGACAAAAGTCTATTTAGGTCTTCTGCTCATTTTTCAATTGGGTTGTTTGGTTTTTTAATTGTTGCACTATAGTTTGTATATTTTGGGAATTAAGCCCTTTTTAGTTGCTTATCTGCAAATATTTTCTCCCATTCTGTAGGTTGTATTTTTGTTTTATTTATGGTTTTCTTGCTGTGTAAAACTTGTATGTTTGATTAGGTCCTGTTTATTTTTGTTTTTATTTATTGGGAGACTTACCTAAGAAAACATTGGTAAGATTTATGTCAGAGAATGTTTTGTCTATGATCTCTTCTAGGAGTTTTATGGTGTCATGTCTTATGTTTAAGTCTTTAAGATGGGCCTCTTCTTTAAAGTCTACAACTCAACATTTTCTGTGCTCTTGTCTTTTTAAAATGGATTTGCTGATACTTTGGCTATAGGTATTTCTGAAGATAAAAGTCCATCATTTGAAATTATAAAAAAGAGAAGCAGAAGTTTATTAGCTCAACACTGCCCTCTTAAAAGCATCATTAGTGCTCTAAGAGATATTGGTTAATAGATCAATATTCCATTGAGCACCTATCATATACTCAGCATTGTACAAGATTATTAAGTATACTTTAGTACATCCTCACTATTTCAAATGATAAAATGACATGGCTAAAGGCAAGCTGAGACTTGTCAGCCAACAAAAGTCTTTGCTCTAAGATTACTTTATATAGGATATACTACACAAAACATTAGTATACTGAGTCCATTATATTTGTTAGATTTCACAGAACTGAAGTTTAGGGTTAGCAGGAACCAACAAAGCAAAGCTATAACTCTGCTAGCTATAGATATTCTGTGGGTTTGGTTCTTGAATCCAAACTTCCCCAAATAATATGAAATGTAGTCAGATTTGTGAATTGATGCTCCAGACACAACTCGCATATTTTTCTATGGATTTCTTTGCAGGTTGTTGGACAGATGTGTTTTTCTTTGGGTACTGCCATAGAACTCCCTTATGGGATAGATTTCAACTCTTAGCCTTCGAGAAAAATAAATATTTCCTTAAATATGAACTTAGTGCATATCATGTTGCATAGCTATTCTGGGTGCACAGTCCTATACATTTGGAATATTCTCTGGAGTTCAAACTTTCAGAGATAATTTGTTTGAAAACCTGTCAGTTTTGTCAAAGATACAGGCTTATATACTTTCAGATACAGTGATGTCAAAATCAGGCTCTTAAACTGTTCTTGATTCTATAAAGATCACAATTAAAATTCTCTCTTCTTGCCAAATTTCTATCTTTAATACTGCATGAATAATTCTTTAGGATATTGGTATTTAACGCAGCCAGGAAGAAGTATTAAATGTGATAACTCCAAGAAAGATTATTTTGTAATATCAAACATGGAAAAATAAAATACATTTTAGATCTTTAATCTTAGAATTGCCATTGTAATGTAATGAAGTGAAATTGATTCATGTAAAGAAGTTCATATAAGTGAGTTTCTGACTCTGGATTTTAGCAAAATGAAATGTTCAATAGGTCCCTGATGATACTTAGATAAATCGAAGGCATTAGTTCTCCTCTGAGTTTTCTGGATTGAGTCTCTCAGTGAGAGATGTCAGGATCCTATAGATAAAATTTCAGGCTCTAGAGTCAGTTGACCTGAGTTCAGATTTGTGCCCTGGTACTTTTTAGCTACAAAATGAGATAATATACATCACAGGGAATTTGTGGTGATTAATTAAATAATGAATGTAAATTGTATGGCATGAAGCCTAGGAAATGCTTAATATATGTTAGCTAAAATTAATCAGTAAAAATAAAATTTAAACTCAATGCTCATTTCCAAGTGAAGCAAATTTAGGCTATGAAAGAGTTTGCAAATGATCTTGGGATTTGAATATGTTGGACCGAATATGTTGGCACCACTTATCCTTGTATCAAGGAACAAACATTCACTGGCCACCTACTGCACATCAGATAACATGTTAGAATCTTTGCATAGATGGGCTCATCAAAGTCTTTAAAATACCTAGCTAGAAACCAAAAAAAAAAAAAAAAAAAAAAACTTACGAGAGTCTCATTTAAAAATTAGGAACTAAGCTCAAATAATGATAATAAGTTGCAGAGCTGTGATTTAAATCCACATCTGTTCAACTTTCCAGATTCTTCCTGCTCTACCATGCTGCCTCTCAAAAGACAAAGCCCCATGAAATTCAGCAATGTTATATGACTTCTGAGTGCTATGAGAGAGAAAAATAAAAATGGAAAGTAAAGAAGATTATTACCATGCAGAAAATGACATTTCCTGAGAAAAGGCGTAAATGATTTCAAATGGTGGACAAATCTAGAAACTTTAGGAGGCTTTGAAATGTGATTAGGCATACGCAGTCAGACATATTCTCAGACTTGCTTGTGTAGATCTTTCTGTTTTACTTCCACCCACACATACAGGCAGTTACACTTGCTCAGATCAGTTTGTGTCTATTGGCAATCTTGGACTCAGAAGCAATGAGGGTGGCTGGGAAATAACTACATTTGCATTTTGAAAATATCACACTGGCTGCAGTATGGAGAACAAATTAGAGAAAGGTCAGATAAATGTAGGGAGATCAGTTAGGAAGCTGGTTCAGGAGGCCAGGTAAAAGATGGTGATTCTTAGAGTAGACTGGTAGTAATCAGAGAGTGAAAAATCAATGGCTTCGAGTTAGAAATTAAATAAGTGGGACTTTGTGATGGACTGAATGTGAGTAGTTAGGTGAGGAAGGTTCAAGTAGAGCTTGAAAAAAAAATGTTGGGGAAGCAGAAGTAGAGTCATATTTTAGGGGAAAAATCAATGTTCCTTTTTGTATATGCTGATTTTGAATATGCTGTGTTTGAGACTTTCAAATAGAAATGTAGGATAGGAAGTTTAAAATAAGATACAAAATTCAGAGTTCCCTTCGTGGCTCAGTGGTTAACGAACCCAACTAGGAGCCATGAGGATACGGGTTCCATCCCTGGCCTTGCTCTGTGGTTTAAGGATATAGCAATGCGGTGAGTTTTGGTATAGTCTGCAGATGTGGCTCAGATCCCGTATTACTGTGGCTGTGGCACAGGCCAGCAGCTGTACCTCTGGTTTGACCCCTAGCCTGGGAACTTCCATATGCCATGGGTGCCGCCCTAAAAAGCAAAAATAAAATAAAATAAGATAAAATAAAATAAAATAAGATATAAAATTCAGAGATTAGTCCTAGATGAGGGATATAAATATGGAGGGTGATTGTAGTGTATATAGTGATTAAAACTGTGGATCTGATTTTCTCAGAAAATCACAGAAGGTGACACAGAAAGACTTTTGCAAGTCCAGCACATTTGTTGGGTTGATTTATGAAAATGAGCCTACAGAGGAAATAGAGAAGTGATCATAGATAGAGGAGTAAAAGTGGCTGTGGTCACAAAATATTTCAAAATGTTTCTTTTTATCTTTTTAGATTCCACATGTAAGTGGTAGCATTTGATGTTGGTTTGTCATTGTCTGACTGACTTCACTTAGCATGATAGTTTCTACGTCCATCCATATTGCTGCAAATGCTGTTATTTCTTTCCTTTTAATGGCTGAGTAATATTCTATTATGTATATGTACCACATCTTCTTTTTTTTTATTTTTGTCTTTTTGTCTTTTTACCTTTTTCTAGGTCCAATCCCATGGCATATGGAGGTTCCCAGGCTAGGGGTCTAATCGGAGTTGTAGCCACCAGCCTACACCAGAGCCATAGCAACGCAGGATCCGAGCCATGTCTGCAACCTACACCACAGCTCACAGCAACACCAGATCATTAACCCACTGAGCATGGCCAGGGATCGAACCCTCAACCTCATGGTTTCTAGTCGGATTCGTTAACCACTGCGCCACAACAGGAACTCCAGTACCACATCTTCTTTATCCACTCCTCTACTAATGGACATTTAGGTTGTTTCCATGTCTTGACTATTGTTTATAGTGCTGCAATGAACATTGCAGTACGTGTGTCTTTTCAAGTCATGGTTTTCTCTGGATAGATGCCCAGGAGTGGGATTGCTGGATCAAAAGGTTATTTTATTTTTAGTTTTCTAAGGCGTCTCCATACTGTTTTCCACAGTGGTTGCACCAATTTACAATCCCACCAACAGGGTACTAGGGTTCCTTTTTCTCCACACCCTCTCCAGCACTTATTGTTTGTAGGCTTCTTATGATGGCCATTCTGGCCAGTGTAAGGTGGTACCTCAGAGTGGTTTTGATTTGCATCTCTCTAATAATTAATGATGTTGAACATCTTTTCATGTGTTTTTGGGCTATCTGTATCTCTTTGGAGAACTGTCTGTTTAGATCTTTTGCCCATTTTTTGATGGGGTTTGTTTTTTTGATATTGAGCTGCAGAAGGTGTTTATAAATTTTGGAGATTAATCCCTTGTCAGTTGATTCATTTGCAAATATTTTCTCCCATTCTGTGGGTTGTCTTTTCATTTTGTTTTATGCACACTTTAAAACAATGCATGTTCTGCTTTTTTTAGATGTAGTATCCCGTAGATATCAATTAAGTCCAGCTGCTCTATTGTGTCATTTAGGACTTCTATTTCCTTATTGATTTTATGTCTAGAAGATATGTCCATTAATGTCCATGGGTTGTTAAATTCTCCTACTATTTTGTATGGTTGTCAGTTTTTCCCTTTATGTATGTTAGAAATTATATATGTAGGTGCTCTTCTGTTGGTAGGTATATGTGAATGAGTGTAATATCCTTTTCGTGTATTGCTCCTGTTATTGTCATATAATACCCTTATTTTTCTTCATGGCCTTTGTTTTAAGGTCTGATTTTTTCTGATATGAATATTTCTACCCCTACTTTCTTGTTTCCATTTGCATGAAATCTATTTTTCCGTCTCCTCACTTTCAGTCTTTGTGTCTTTTGCCCTGAAGTGTGTCTGTTATAGGCAGCATACTATAGGTTCCTGTTTTCATAACAGATCAGTTACTCTATGTTTTTCTGTGGAGCATTTAGCACATTGATGTTTAAAGTTATTATTGCAAGGTATGCTTGTAAGCATTTCTGGACAAGGATTACAGATTTTATTAAACAATTTATTTTTTAAATTAACATAGAGTAATATTAACTTTATTTTGCTATGAAATTCCATGAATTTTAACACATGTGTAGATTGCATAACTGCTACTGCAATCAGGATATGGAACCATTTAATGACCCTAAGTATCTCCTCTACTTTTCCTGCCTAACCCCTCAAAATCACTGATCTGTTCTCTGCCCCTACAGTTTTACTTTTTTGAGATTGCCGTATAAATGGTGGAGTCACAGAGCATTTGAGTTTTGGAGGCTGTCTTTTACCTGAGCTTAGTGCCTTTGAAGTTCATCCATGTTGTTCCATATATCAGTAATTCATTCCTTTTAATTCTGAGTAATATTCACTATATAAATATACCACAATGTCTTTATTAAGCTTTTGAATGACAACAGTTGTTTCCAATTGTTGGCGGTTATGACTAATGCTGCGTATATATTTATGTGCAAATTTTTGTGTGAACATAAATTTCCTTTCTTTAGTTAGCCATGAATAGGATTTCTGAGCCATACTGTAAATGTGTATTTAACTTTGTGGGACACTGTCAAATTGTTTTCCAGCTGTACCATTTTGCAACCAAAATGAGATACACATGTATTAGGATGGTAAAATTCTAAATGCTGGCAATTTCAAATGCTAATGAGGATGTAGAGAAACTAGAACTCTCATACATTGCTGGTGGGTATGAAAAGTGTTACAGCTGAGTGAAAAATGATGGGGGTGGTATCAGACTCTTTAATAATCTAATCATGGAAGTGACATTTCATCACTTTGCTATATTCTGTTTATTAGAATCAAGTTACTAAGTCTAGCCTACATTTAAGGAGAGAGAATTGTACAAGGCTATGGATATCAGGGAGGTGGGGTTACATTTGGAGTTATTATAAGGCTGGCTAAAACAATAATTTAAAAATATGAGAAGAAAGAGCACCATATTTCCAGAGAAGAATATTGTATTTACAATTTCTAATGCTCTTCTTATATTCCTAATGTTTCAAATTTCCTTCTGCTATCATTTCCCTTCTGTGAAAAAAAAATCCTTTGTCAGTTATTTCAGAGCAGGTCTTTCATTATATATTCTCTTAGTTTTCCTTCATCCAAGTAAGTCTTCATTTCACGTTTTTTATTTCTGAAGTGTATTTTCACTGTGTGTAATGTGCAAGGTTAATAATTCATAGCTCTTTAAAAATATTAATTCAGTTTGCTTCTGGCTTCCATGTTTTCTGATGAATTTGCATTGTTTTTCTGTAACTTGTCATTTACTCTGGTTATTTTCAAAAATTTTCATTGTCTTAATTTTCAGCAGTTTGATTATGATGTTTCTAACCATGGGTTTCCTTGAGTGTCTCCTGTTTGGAGTTCACTGGGCTACTTGAATCTGTAGCTTTATGTATTTTACCTTATCTTGGAAGCCATTATGTCTTGACAGTTTTTGAGTACTAAGCCTTTTCTTCTGGGACTCCAATGAGAAAAATATTAGATATTTTGATGTCTTACTATACATCTTTGAGGATTTGTTATTTATTTATTTATTTAGTTAGGAAGATGTTTATGGATCAATCTTCAAGTATATGTAGTCTTTTCCTTGCTATCTATCTGCTGTTGAGCCTGAACAGTAAGTATTTAATTTTGGTTATTGGTTTTTGCAGTTCTAAAATTTCCGCTTAGTTCTTTATACCTTCAAAGTTTTGCTGAGATTTTGAATATCTTTTCTTTATTTTAAATCTCCTCATTTCTAGTGTGTTTTCCCTTTCTTGTTGAAGCATTTTTGTAATAGCTGACATGAAGTCTCTGTCATATAATTCCAGTATCTGTGTCATTTCCGTGTGCATGATTATTGATTGTCCTTTTCCATGTAAGGTGAGATTTTACTAGGACTTTATCTGCCAAATAATTTTAGATTGTGTCCTGGATGTTTTGAATATTATGAGACTGTTTTTCTTATTTAAATCTTATGAAGAATTTTCTATTTTTGTGTTAGCAGGCAATTGACTCCATTAGGAAAGGTCAGAAGTTCTGTCCAGTCTTCTGTGAGTTGTGGTTTCAATGTCAATTCCATTTTTAAACCCTGTGCCATACTATTCTGATATGTCCTATGTACATACTGTTCAATGTCCAGTTTGGAACTTATCTCTTAGTTCAGTTCTCACAGTCTTTGTTGTGCTATTTAAGATATGATTCATTCATGTGCAACTTGGGGTATGGGCCTAGGAATTCAAAAATAATTTTATGGTGTTACTTTCCCAAGCTCCTTTCTGTCCTCAAAACTTTCTAGTTTTTTTTTTTTTCTTTTTTGCCATGCTCATGGCATGCTGAAGTTCCCAGACCAGAGAGGAACCCAAGGCACAGTAGTAACACTGAGTCCTTAACCATTAGACCACCAGGAAACTCCCTCCCAGGTTCTTATGTTCCCATTGTTGCTTTTCTGGATGGAAAGGTGGAACTTTATTTAATCTGCCTTGATCACTTATCACCACTGTACTTGCATCTGGGGCCTATTGGTTATAGGAGAGATAGAGAAAAGAGGATTGGGGTTTTGTCCTACCCTCCCCAAATGTGACTTTCCTTATTTCCTTACTGTAAAACATATTCTCCCTCTAGCATGATGAAGTTTTAAGGGTTTTTTTTTTTTTTTAAGAGTTTGAAAGAGGAAGTTGTTTTGCTAAAAGCTTGTGCTTTTTTAATTTGAATCAAAGCCTGTACTCTGTCCTGTACCAAGCTTAGGAAGCAAATTGTTGGTACAATAGTTTTGGGTAAATACCATGTACTGGTGGAATAACTTGTAGGATAAGAGAAATTAACTGTAAGATTAGGGTTTAGACAACAGAAAGTGCAGAGAGAAGAGAACGAGGGATAAGTAACTAGTACATCTATCTAATGGGTACTCACTCTGCCATGCTGGTCTAATGTTAAGGTTGAAACTATACCACCAGCCCTCAGCAAAAGTAGGTTCATGTATATTTGAATTCTATTAGGTATTTGGAGGTCTATTAGGTATTTTGAGGTTATGAATTCCATGTTCTGTAATGACTTCCTTTTATAGGCTTTATGTCTATTCAAAACCACAGTTCTACCCACTGTGGTTAATAATTCAGCAATCACATTGTGATGTTCCTAGGAGGTCTGTAAAACTCAAAATAAATGAAAACAAGGACTTTCAGCAATACTCTTAACCACCTTTCCAAGGTAAGGACACGAGGGAATCCTTTACAGGACATATAAATAAAGATCCAGTTTTATAAGAGCAAAACATTTAAAAAATATTGTCCATTTTTTACTCTGAACTGGATACTTAAAACCATGTGATTGGTTCAGAATAAAGATAAAATGATTTTCAAAAATACACAAAACCTTCCAAGTGGTGTATAAAAATGATGTCATTGAAATCTGAAAATTCTTTAACAGTTTATGTTTTTCAGTGATGTCCTGATGATGTCTGATGTAATAATAATAATAATAATAATAATAAAACCTCCTAGAAGAAATTAGCTAGTTGAACCTGGGCTGCCAAATGCATTTAGTAAGTCTTACAATTCTGGCAGAATATCACATCATCTAAATGAAGGATATAAACTTAAGGTGTAAAGGATATGAAATGCAGTTTTCATTCTTGACTCTCCACACAGTAGATTTTAGAAGATGATAAGATAGGTCAAAACTTCTGAGAAAAAAGGTAAATGAATGAAGCTGCCAGTGATATATCCTGGCTGGACTACAATCAAGGCATTTTCATTTGTCAAAGTAACATAGAAGCTATTGACATAGGATTCTTTTATTTTATCTTTTAAAATATAACTTCCATATTGTTGGTTAGTAGATGAAAACTATTGCATTTAGAGTGGATAAGCAATGAGACCCTACTGTATAATACAGGGAACTATATATAGCCACTTGTGATGGAACATGATGGTGGAAAATGTGAATAAAAGAAAAGTCATATATGTATGTATGACTGGGTCACTTTGCTGTATAGCCAAAATTGACAGAATATTGTAAATCAATAATAATAGAAAAAAATCCTAAAACACCCACATTTTTATTATATCAAGAATTTTCCTTTTTGGGGAACTTGAAGTTTGGTACACATTCAAAATGGCTCATTTTTTCAGCAGTGAGGGAAAAAAATAACTTGGGCATAAATAACATGAAAATAAATAATGTTTAGGTAAAAAATGAGGAATTATAAACAAGGTACATCTTAATTCCTCTACTTTATTCTTAATCAGTGTGCATGATAAGAAGTGTATATGAGAGGCAAAGTGCTCTGAACATCTCTGAGAATAAAAAAATTATTTTGTTATGTGAAATGTACCAAAACTGCTTGTAGCTGATCTAGTTATGGATGGATTGTTGGTGTGGTAGGGAATGGGGGAAGACATTGTTCTATTATCTTATAATAATTTATGATAATTATATACTTTGTGCCAAATCTGCTTAATTTTCCCATAGAGATATCTTTAGTGGCAGGATTATGTTACTGACCAAGAGCTTGGGCTCTGCTGTCAGACTCTTAAGGTGCCAATCCTGGCTTCCCTTTTTACTAGCTTTGTGACTTTAGGCCCATTGTTTATCGCCTAAGCTTCATTTGTCCCATCACAAAATGGGATATAATAGTGTGTATTTCTTAGGGTTGCTGTGAGCATTAAATCATCTCATATAAAATACTTAGCATAATATTAGCATAAGCATTTATAAAATACTCCATAAGTGTTAGCTAGTATACCTTTAAATGGAAGACTTAAAAATATTTTTGGAGTTCCTTTGCGGCACAGCAGGTTGGCATTGTCACTTCTGTGGTGCAGGTTTGATCCCTGGCCTGGGATCCTCCACATGCTGTGGGTGCGGCCAAAAGAAAATTCTTTGAATTAACTTTGAATCTTTTGAATTAGCTTTCTATTTGTTCTGTTGAATCTGGCAATCAGCATTTCAACTATATTTTTGTTATGTACATCAAGATGGTGGGGCAGAAAGAGAATTTAAATAAGAGTTCCATGTTTAAATGTGAAAGTCATTGAGAAAGGATTGAACGTTGGCTTGTTCTGACCAACTCCTGGGACAAATGAAAATAGGCTGACTCTTTAGACTTCCACAATTCTTGGTAATAGTGGTCAATACATACTTTCTAAACAACTGAATTCAATTAAGTTTTGCCTGCACTTGCTTTTTTCCCTCTTAACAATAACAAAGACCTTTCCTGTGTCTGTTCTTCAAGGTTCACCTCAGTTCCTATATACTTCCTTGAAAATTTTGCCACAGTGTTGGTCATTTTCTTTAGTATATCTTTGACCTCTTCAACGCAAAGTGTGGGAGGTATCCTTGGTAATGGTTTCACAGATGTTCTTGTCACTCCAACTACGTGAAGGCATACATTGTGTTACTAATTCTTTTTTCCTCTGTCCTTATATGTGAATATGTTGTAGGGTCTCTGTATTTATTTGTTTACTCATCATATTTGAATTCTTCAAATGTGACCTGAAACCTGTGATTCTGCAGATGCTTTGTTAATTGTTTTTGTGAATCAGAGCTGGTGTTTTTGTGAATTTATAGATGAGATACTTAAAAATAAAGATACAACATTTTTACTCCATCAAGTTTATCCATGCTTCCTTAAGTTTGACTCAAGGTTTTGCTGAGATGTAGGGTCTCTGTATCTCCAGCTGTTACTAGGGTATTATTTTCATCTTGGAATGAATAGCAGAAATGCTACTTTACTTCCTTAACTCTGAAACATAGAGGGTTTAGTTTGTGTTTATTTAAAAATGTTTTTGGTGTCAATTGTAAAACCATGAGAGGTTGTCTGGGCTCTGTTTCCATAATTACTTAATTATCTGCTTCCTTCCTCTGTATTCTCTTATGAGAATCACAAACTATTGTTTAAGTCGTTGGAACTCAGTGCAAATTGGAAGAGTTTTCATCTCATAGCAGTCTACAATTCAGTAAATGTAATAATTGGATGATGAGAATTACTTCCTCAAGATGGAATAAGAAAGAGGCATGATTGAGGCCAAGAAGACCACCCTGGTGAGGAAAAAAAAGTTTACCCAAAAGGAGAGTTTTAGCAATGAAGACAGAGTGTCCTGAGGTTTTATTCTTATGCATGAAACCCAGATTTCCTGGAAGAATCCCTCCTAAGATTTTGGCCCTGCACAAACTATAGTGCCCCAGTGCAAATGTATCATGGAAGGAAGCAGGAGCTGGAAGAATCTCTTTGGACCTCATCCAGTGAGTTGTTCTTATTACCTATCCCACAGATTATCTGCTACCTACTGTTTCCTCTCATTTCCAGATCCTACAAACAAACACTGCTCCTGTGTGGATGACTGTAAAAGTATGTAGAAGATGAGGACTTACTGCATAGTAGGACTAGTGACAATGCTTTCACATTTCAGAAAACCCATGAAGCCTTTGATTCCAAAGAGGACCTAGAATAGGGATATTTCCAAAAGTCCTGTTATATACATGTGAACAACTGTTTTGGACCTTTGCTTCTATAAAAATCCCCATTGTTGTTTGCTCTCTGCAAGTACAAAGCAGACTGTTCAGCTTGCTTTGAATATGAAAGGAAAATTATAGTCGGGCTTGCCTGGGAAAGGGTCAGGGTCTGAATTTTGTAGTTTTTTCTTCCCAGATATTGCAACCTACACCCTCTAAAATAATCTCATTTATTTAATTCTGATAAGACGCCGTAAGGTATACCTTTTACCAGTATCATCTATGTTTAAGGCACTTGTTTGATCTTTGTCTAGGGAATTATCACTACAAAAAATATATTCTGAGGCAAAATCCCATGTATTTTCTTTGTGCCAACAAACTCAGTAGGGTTAAAAATCCTCAGGCTGTTTGGAGCCTCATACTTCTTAGAGGTAGAATAACACACTGCTGGGAGTTATCCAGCTATAGTGCATTCAGAGCAGCACTGCCCACAAACTGATTATATCATCTCTGTGTAACCACACACATTTATTAGAAACTTATAGGAGAATGCTAATGAACACACCCCTGCATAGTCTTTCCAAAAACATTGTAATAGATTTCCATTGCCTGTTACTTCTTGGTAACCAAAGGGAGGGTAAAAGGAAAGAATTAAACTGTTACCCACTTGCTAAGACTGAAAGGATTTGCAAAGACTTAAGTAGAATGGGGAAACACCCATGCTTTTTCCTATTTTCCTTTATTAGAATAGCAATGTTGCCTGAGGACATACAAAAAACATTTTGTTTTTTTTTGTTTTTTTATTTTATTTTATTTTATTATTTTATTTTCCCACTGTACAGCAAGGGGATCAAGTTACCCTTACATGTATATATATATATATATATTTTTTTTTTTTTTTTTCTCCACCCTTTGTTCTGTTGCAGCATGAGTGTCTAGGCATAGTTCTCAATGCCCCTCTTCTCATCTCCTCTTGTTTTTCTCTCTATTGCAGTTAACAGTGATAAAAACTCAATTCTAAATCCACAATCATAAAAAAAAAAAAATCCCCTCCCATAGTATGCTTTCTGTAAGAAACAAAGCAGAAACCTCTCCACACAAACTAGAGATATGGAGCTATAAAGGTGAATGTTGAGTCATCAATAATTCATTCCTACATTAACCTACTTCAGATATGTTGCAGTTTGATTCCAGTTTCTTTTGCTTTATCATTATATAGGGAGAATAGGAGCAATGATCCTCTGGAACAGTTACTTTGTAACTGTGAGTACAAAGTACTGTGGGTCACTGTGTGACCCTCTTTGGTCAGCCAGACAGCAATAGGCTAGGAATTATGTCCTGGTTTGTACTCCATGAGTGCAAATTGCTAACTCCTGAGAAATAAGGAATTGGTCTCATCAAGGCCTTCATGGAAAGTTTCAAGATCTGGATGGTTCAATAGGTAGAGTTGATATGGAAGTGAAAACTACTTTCTTTTGCATCTCTCCATTTACCTTATTGTTACCTTATTTTGCTACTTATTGACACACTTTCTACTCTAGTTCTAGAGGACCAGTACCTCTTATTGTTCTCCAGATACATTAAACCTTAGTTATGATGACTTCTGCCTTCTACAATTCCCCCCAAATTATCTCTTCCCCCTACTTTCCTCACAGAGAAATTTCAAGTGGATTTTAAGAGAACAGTCTGCTGGCTTAACTAATTCACACTTAAGTATGAATAATTGATAAACTTCTTATTACTCCTAGAATGTCTACATTTTAAGAAGAGTCTAATTACCCCCAAAGAATCAATAGTTGGAGACATTTCAGAAACCGTTAAGTAAATTAAACCAGGCAATTTGGGGAAGATTTCCTGAGGGGTAGAGGCAGTGGGTAGCTGTTTTATTTGGTCCTGAAACAAGGCAAAGTCTGTGTTGTTTAATAAGCCACCCTGTAAAGGCTATTATTCAGCAGCCACAGTGCATGAGAAGTCTTAATTGAAAATGAAAAGGAGGGTGTCCTTTGGGAAGGGAACACCACAAATTGGGTTAGATCTAGAAAAACTTTAAAACATTTTCTGGGCAACCTTCTCATTTTATTGGTGAACAAAATACTGGTTAAGAAACACTGCTGCCCAAGGAACGCTTGTGTCATTTGGTTGCCCATCAAAAAAGAAGGAATCAGAGATGGTTAACTTGAAATCTGTAATTTCAATTTATTTTTCTGGAGAAGGGATTTGACTTTTCTATTTGCTGCTCCATTGACTCTTTTGAGCATTTTACAATGGAAGAGCACAGCATGGGAAATCAGAAAGAGGGTGGAAGTGCTGGCCCTGGCTCCTTGCTTTCTAATTATCAGCATGACATTTCTTCTCTGAGCTTTGGTTCCTCATATGTATGATGGGATAATAATTGTGACGCATACTATACAGGTTTTTGGAAAGTTTTCAGTCATTATTTCTTTGAGTACTTTTTCATTCTTGTCCTCTCTCTCCTCTCCTTTTGGAACTCTAGTGACATGAATGTTGGATCTTTTGTTACAGTCCCACAGGTCCCTGAGGATTTTCAAGCTTATTTCTTTTTCATTGTTCATATTGGGTAATTTTTATTGCTTGATCATCTAGTTGGCTGATTCTTCTGTCACTTCTATCTGCTGTTAAGCCTATCTATTGAGTTTTTTGAAAAATATGGTCCTTATATTTTTCAGTTCTAAAATTTATAGTTGGTTGTCCTTTATACCTCACATTCTTTGCTGAGAATCTATTTAAATATTTTCAGGTATGTTTATAATTGCTTGTTGAAGCATTTTTGTGGTAGTTACTTTATAATCTTTGTTAAATAATTCAGACGTCTCTTTCATCTCAATGCTGGCACTTACTGATTGCCTTTCATAAGTCAGTTTGAAATCTTCCTAGTTCTTGGTATGCACTTTCAATTGAAATCTGGACATTTGGGGTATTATAAGAACCTGGATCTTATTTAAACCATTCTCTTTTAGCTGATTCCTATGACAGGGGTAGGAGGAGTGCTGCTTTACACTGTTAGGTGGGAGTAGAACTACAGATTCCCCACTTGGCCTCTATTGTCACCTGAGGGGCATTCTTTTTATGAATGCCAGTTGGGGTTTTAGCTTGCCATCAGGCTTCTACTAACACTATGGCAGGGGATTTACCTCTTTATTACTGGGCAGTGGTTAAAATCTTGACTCTCTACTAGGCATCCTCTGATGTTACCCAGATGGGGAGAGAAAGGGGGACTTCGTTAGTACTGAGTGGAAGTGGAAATCCAACTCCCCATGTGGTCTCCACTGACACTGTGAGAAATTGGAAGCCTTATTACCACTTACAGGGATGAAAATTCCAGCTTTCTATTTAGCCATTTCTGACACCACTTTGGTGGTAGAGTTGAGGCACCCCATCACACTCTGTCAAGTGTGAAAGTCTAGACTCCCCATTGGACCTCATTTTTGTGAGTGGGGATGAGATCACAGTATTTTTTCTGTTGTGTTTACTTGAATAGAAGTTATCTTTTAAGAGTTTTCTATCTTGCTAAACTTCCCTTTCTACATCCTTTGGTTAAAGAGTGCAGACTTTTGTTTTTCATTTGTGCTCATTGGTATTTCTGGGTTATCAGCCCAAAAACTTTTCATTCAAAATCTGTGATATATAAGACATAAAGAAAACCCAAGGTACTCACCATTGTATTGATTCTTGTGTCTCTTATTGGTTTGCCATCTTCTCTCTACCTTTTTGAGTCTTCTTGTGTTTGTTTTATATACAATGTCCAATATTTTTATTTGTACTTAGAAAGAAAAATAGCAAATATTATATCAACTCCATCTTCCTGGAAGTGGAAGTCTTTCCAAAGACTTTTTAGCCTGTTATAACAAGACATGGAACATTTCTCATGGGAAGTTCTACATTGATTAATTATGAATGAATACTTCTGTCATGAACTTCAGTGCTCCCTGTAATGTTGAAGAAACTATTTTGCCTCAGAATAATATTGAGAGAAAATATTTTGAAAGATCTTTTTACTAGTGTTGAGAGCATCACATCAATCACTTCCTTTTTCCCATCATGCCCTATTTGAATTCTCTTGCAAATACCACACAGTTCTTTTCTGAGGCATTTTGATTTGAGCTTTGAGAGCCCTTGTCTTCACTGTCATGTTTATTATTCAAACTACAAGATGTAAGGTGTTCTTAGTTTTCATTGTAATGTGTATAACCAGTGTATTGAATTGAATTCTTTTCATTCTTTCTTTTTCTTTTCTTTCTTTATTCTTTTCTTTCTTTCTTTCTTTCTTTCTTTCTTTCTTTCTTTCTTTCTTTCTTTCTTTCTTTCTTTCTTTCTTTCTCTTTCCTTCCTTCCTTCTTTCCTTCCTTCCTTCCTTCCTTCTTTCCTTCCTTCCTTCCTTCTTTTTTCTTTTCTTTTCCTTTTTCTTTTCTTTTCTTTTCTTTTCTTTTTTCTTTTCTTTTCTTTTCTTTTCTCATACTATATTCTATTGTATTCTACCCCAAGAGATTGAATATAGTTTCCTCTGCTGTACAGTAGGACCTCATTGCTTATCCATTCTAAATGTTATGGTTTGCATCTACTAATCCCGAACTACCCATACATCCCACTACCTCCCCCTATCCCCTTGGCAACCACAAGTCTGTTTTCTGTGTCCATGAGTCTGTTTCTATTTTGTATATAGGACCATTGTGCCATATTTTTTGTAATATTTTTGTTTTTTTTCTATTATAGTTGATTTACAGTGTTCTGTCAATTTCTGCTATACAGCAAAGTGACCCAGTCACACACACATACATATATTCTTTTTCTCACATTATCTTCCATCATGTTCCATCACAAGTGACTAGATACAGTGCCATATTTTAGATTCCACATATAAGTGATATCATTTAGTATTTGTCTTTCTCTTTCTGACTTACTTCACTCAATATGAGAATCTCTATTTGCATCCATGTTGCTGCATATGGTACTATTTTCTATGGCTGAGTAATATTCCATTGTATATGTGTGTGTGTGTGTGTGTGTATCACATCTGAATCACAAATGTTCATCTATCAATGACATTTAGCTTGTTTCCATGTTTTGGCTATTGTGAATAGCGTTGCAGTGAACATTAGAGTGCATGTATCTTTTTGAATGAATGTTTTGTCTGGATATAGCCCAGGAGTAGGTTTGCTGGATCATATGGGAGATGTTTTTGAGAAATCTGACACTCTATATGGTGATGGAAAAGTTAGATTTGTATTTTATATCCTGTATAAAGATGATCTATAGGCTTGCTTATGGACCATTTATTGTGCCCCAGTAGTTTTTCTTTTTGAATGTTTTAGATCGGTTCTAATTGCTATGGCTTTCTAATATGTCTCAATACCTGGTAGAATGAGTCATGCCTTTTTGGCGATTTCATTGTTTCATCTAAACGTTAAAATGTTTGTGAAGTTCTACTAAAAAATTCTTCAGACTTTTCTTATTGTTGTCTTATGTTGAATTTAAACACAGTATCTTTATTCAGGTCCTCTTTTATGTTAGTTAAAAGTGCTTAAATCTTTCCTTCATAAATGCCTTGTGCATTCTTATTAAATTACCTTTGCTTTATAGCTTTTAATTTCTGTAACATGATAGTATAATTACAAACTTGAATTATTTTATTAGTTCCAATAATTTGTTTTGTTTTAATGATTATACCATCAGAAATAATTTCTTACACCATCCCTCGCAATTATTATAACCCTTTCTTATCCTTCCTACTGCATTACTTAGGATGTTCAGTATTATTGTGCCAATTAGTAATAGAGGAAATGCAATTTCTTATTTTGTTCCAGTTCTTAAAGGGAATGTACTTAACTATAGGTTTTCAGTGGATAAGCTTTATTAAGTCATAGAAATTCTTTTACTCCTAGTTTTCTTGGATTTTTACCATAAATATGTATTGACCTTTATCAGATACAGTTTTACTTCATTTGCTGAGAAAACCATGCAATTTTTTTCCCCTTTAGTTTGTTGATGTTATAAATTGCATTAATAAATTTTCTGATGTTGAACTATCTTGTTCTTTAATATACCACATGGGATCATGATATATTAATTTTAAGTAAATTGATATTTTCAGTTGTCTGATTATTTAGGGATTTTTGCATATTTAAAATTTTCACAGTTCCATCCATGTTGCTGCAAATGGCATTATTTTGTTCTTTTTTATGGGTGAGTGGTATGTGTGTGTGTGTGTGTGTGTGTATATGCCACATCTTAATCCATTCATCTAGTGATTATCATACTAAGTGAAGTAAGAAAGATAAAGACAAATACCATATGATATCACTTATATCTGGAATCTAATATATGGTACAAACGCACCTTTACACAGAAAAGAAGCTCATGGACTTGGAGAACAGACTTGTGGTTGCCAAGGGACGGGGAAGGGAGTAGGATAGATTGAGAATTTGGGGTTAATAGATGCAAACTATTATATTTGGAATGGATAAGCAATAAGATCCTGCTGTATAGCACTGGGACTATATCTAGTCACTTGTGGTGGAGTGTGATGGGGGATAATGTGAGAAAAAGAATGTATATATGTTCATGTGTGTGTGTGTGTGACTGGGTCACTTTGCTGTACAGTAGAAAATTGACAGAACACTGTAAACCAACTATAATAGAAAAAATAATAATTATTATAAAAAAATAAAAAAGTTCATAAATTAGACATGCCTATACTTTTTTCCTGTCTTTTCCATTTTTTTAATCTTTTTTTTTTTTTAATGGCTGTACCCACAGCATATGTAAATTCCCAGGCTAGGGGTCTAATTGGAGCTACAGCTGCCGGCCTACACCAGAGCCACAGCAATGCCAGATCCGAGCTGTGTCTGTGACCTACACCACAGCTCACAGCAATGCCGGATCCCTAACCCACTGAGTGAGACCAGGGATCAAACCCACAACCTCATGGTTCCTAGTCGGATTCGTTTCCACTGCGTGATGGGAACTCCCCTCTTCTCCATTTTTGAATTCAAGGTTACACTAGCATCATAAAATTAATTGGGCAGCTTTCCCCTTTCTTCTGTTTTTCTGGAAGAGCTTATATGAGAAAAGGATTTTCTGTTCTTGAATGCTTGGTGGCACTCAACTACAAAATCCATGTAGGACCACAGTTTGGCCATTTTTGGAGGGGGAGTTCTTGATTCCCAAATCCATTTATTCAGTGGTGATTCATCTGTTCAAATCTTACATTTCTTCTTGGGTTGATCTTGGCATTTTATATTTTTTCCAGAAATGTAACCATTTAAATTAGTTTTTCACATGTCTTCGTATATTGTTGTTAATAATATTCTATTATTTTAAAAAATCTCTGTTACATCTATAGCTTATTAGCAGTTTTTGTTTTTTTCATTTTAAAAAGCATATTTCTAGGGTCTTTTCTGTTTTATTAATCTATTCAGGGAATTATCACTTAGCTTTCTTAGCCATCTTTATTATAAGTAAGCTCTATGTAATCAGTTTCTGAGCTTATCGTTTTTTTTCTCCTTCATTTCCCTCTGATTTATTACGTTACCATTTTCTAATTTATGGTTGGATGCTTACTTTAGCTATTTTATATCTTTTTTGTTTTTAAATAGATTTATTTAAAGCTCTAAATATTATTCTAAGTGCAACCTAGCCTCTGTCCCAAATATTGACATTTAGTGCTTTCCTTGTCACCGGTTTGAAATATACTGCAGTATTATGGGTGAATAGCCTTTTGTAGACATAACTGATTTCACTCGTATTGTCATTTCTGAATCTTCATGTTACTTAACCTACCAGAAGCATGTGACAAAGTTGAATAATCCCTCCTCCTTGGAATGTTGTCTTCAATTGATTTCCAAGACAATTTTTCTTCCCATTTTCCTCCTACATTCTTAGATACCCCTTCTAAGTCTCCTTTTGCTGCTTCCTATTCATCTTCCTGACTTGTAAATATTGGAGTATCCCAGGGCTGAATTCTTGTAATTCTTCTCTATTTACTTTGCTTCTTATATGTGATTAAGTCCTATGATTTCAAATAGCATCTATATGGTAATAACCTCTGAATTTATTTATTTTTGGTTGAACCATATGAAATTTATGACACTTGACAGTTTCTTTTTCTTTGTTTTTTATATAATGATTTTTATTTTTTTCCATTATAGCTGGCTTACAGTGTTCTGTCAATTTTCTTCTGTACAGCATGGTGACCCAGTTACACATACATATATACATTCTTTTTTCCCACATTATCATGCTCCATCATAAGTGACTAGACATAGATCCATGTGCTACACAGCAGGATCTTATTGCTAATCCATTCCAAAGGCAATAGTCCGCATCTGTTAACCCCAAGCTCCCAATCCATCCCAATTCTTCCCCCTCCCTATTGGCAACCACAAGTCTATTCTCCAGTATACAAACATAGTAATTTTATATGATTCAATGATTCAACCTAAAAATAGTTTTTATTTGTGTTTTTATATATACAACTATATATATACATACATATGTATAGTTGTATATTTTACCTCATAAACATCAAATTAACTACTCTCTTCAATCACAGCAATTTAGCAGAAAATTCTGTCAACTCTACTTGCAAAATACATCCTAAATTCATTTACTACTCACCAGCCTTACCACTTCCCCTTTAGCCTTAAACTGTTGTGATAGTCTCCTTACTGGTCTCCCTGCTACTCTCAACACAGTAGTCAGAGCTATCCTTCTAAAGCATGAGCCAGAACTTTTGTCAAACTCTCTCTTTCAGAGAAAATTCTAAAATCCTGTCCATAGCCGTTGGGCATCACATGTTCTGACCTTCTCTAGCTCTTTTAGTTCATCTCATATCTCTATTTATCTCCCTCTCTTCTGCAGCCGCAGTGGCTGTATTCCTGGAATTCCCCAACGTCCTCCCACCTTGGTGATTTATCTCTCCACTTCCTCTGCATGGAACATACTCCTTCCATGTATTTATGACTCAATCCTTTACCCTTACGCAATTTCAGTTCTGTCTCATCAGAGAAGCCCTCCCTGACACCTCTATGTAAAAGAGCATTCCTCACTGTCATTCGTTGTTTCTTTTGTCCTGTTCTCTTCTTCGTGGTAGTTATCAGAACCTGGTATATTATCTATTCAGGTGTTTATATATTTACTTTCTATTTCTTGCAACTAGAAATAAGCTAAACACACCACAAATTTTTGTTTTTTTTGTGTGTGTGTGTTTTATCTTCAGCATAAAACAGTTCCTGGGACACAGTATACACTCAATATTTGTTGAATGAGTGAATGCATAAATAAATAAATGATCTAGTTATAGAGATGGGTATTTTTTAAAAATATTCAAGTTGTCACTGCTTGTTCACTTTTGGTTCTCTCTGCTGGCTGAACTTTTTCATCATTTTGTATATTTCTATCAGGTATCTTTGAATGCATCTTGTATTTTGATAGCAGAATGCCCCAGGTTTATTGTGATTTTTTTCTGCCCAAATGTGAAAATATATATTCTATGTTCTTTCTAAAAATGAATTATTTCTTAAAGTAATTAAATGCTAGTTTAAAAGACTAAAACACTTGTTTTTGAGATTTTGCCAAAATTTCTTTTATCTCTTTATTTATGAGCACCAGTGTCTTTATTTACTTATAGTGTAGGAAACTTATTATTAGACATCCATTTTATTAATCAATTAAATACAGGTATATGCCTATAATTTTAAAAGTCAAATGAGTATATGAGATAATTTAATGAAAGTAAAAGTAGGAAATGCCAGAGACTTTAAAAACTTAATGCAAGATATTTAAGAGGAAAAATTTTTATAGGTTCATACATTCACAATAGTCTCTGGAGTTCACAAGAGTAAATTTATAAAAAAAAGAAAACCAGTGCATTTAGATCATCACACATTTTAGTTATACCTTTATATTACGTATATGTATATATACGTAATATAAATATTTTGTATACTATATAATTTTATATTTATAAATGTTATATTTAGGTAGTTCACAAATCATATATAAGTAACTCCTTGTCATTTTAGACCTATGTTTAGATTTTTTTTATTCCTATATAATCCAAAACCAGAAAATTTAATGTGATACAATTATAGAAAACCTTAGGGTATATATACAAATTATTGCATGCCTTTAGAATGCCATGTCTTCACCACTGTTTTGGAATGTGAATAATTACCATGTAGATGAAACACAGTTACTTTTTTACTGGGTAACTTGATGGAGAATAACCAATAAAGTCACCAAATGCGGGAAATGCTTTGGCCTACATTCAAATAGATGATCAGATTCTGGGACAACTGACTTAGACTGGTCCAGAGCTAGTAATTCATTCTTAATGGACTGTTCAAGGGATTCCCAGGAATTTAACTTCTTCAAATTTACAATTTTCTAGGGAACAAATAATAGTAGAGATTGCAACTTTGCGTGACTCATTAGTGCTTGCATGTAAGCAGGAGAAACCCAACCTAAGACCATTTTGCTGACAGGTTCATGAAGGGACTACTGGTATTCTGGGACATTTAGAGTTCATACTCAATCTGCTTTGGGGCAAGGCACTCCGCGAATTTCTCACTGAAGCTGACCCCTCCCCTCTCCTTTCTTGGGCTGTGATTTTATCCTGATTACTGGGGAGCACAACTTCTCTCCTAACAAGTCTTTCCTGACTTTTTCCTTCTTTCCTCTCAGGGCCTCCTTCTGGAGACATTCTAGGGAATGCAGCAAAGTGGCAAATACTCCCCTGGGTGGGGCCACAGATTCTGGTCTGGGCTATTTCTAATGTCCTTCTGGATTCCTTAGGCCAAAGGTTGACTAATTAACTTTGATACTTTCCCCCAATTCAGTGGATTTTTCCCAGTGTCAGCACTGTTTATTTAATGTCCTTCTCTCCCAACCACCTTTCACATTTAAAAAAAAAAAAAAAAAGAATGACAACCACCATAAAATCCCTTTTTAGCCTTTTCCTGCCTTTCTATGAAAGGAAGGTATTGATATGGCAGAGCAATTCACCAACTCCACACATCCACCTTTTAGCTCAGAAACAGTGATATTAAGTGTGCGTGCTTGTGTGTGTGAGCACGCGCTTGTGTGCACACACATACAGGTCCCCCTGGCTTTAGCAAGCTTGGGATAAAATTCCAAAATTCCAGATTCCATCAATCAGTTTTCTTCCTATCGGACAGTCATCTTCCCCTAAACATGCGTTATTCAAAGCCCAATCCTGGTAAGGTCTAGTAGTATTAGCATCATGTAGGAACTTATTAGAAATGGAAGATATCATGCCTTATCCTAGACCTACTAAATTCCCTCATTAACTTCTAAGTCTATAATCCTCATTTCCTGGTCATAATCCTATTATTCTCGTAGACATAGTTACTCTGGAGGTTACCTCGAGATGTTCCTGATATTGATGTAGTTGTAATTACTATAAGGCTCCTTTCAAACTTCTCTCCACAGAACTTTGACTTCTTGAAAATGCTATAATGTGCACCTCAGATACCTAATGGGTAGGGCCCTGCTCCTTCCTGAGACACCCTGTGAATCAGAGTAGCTGTTGTAGGTTGATTTGTGCCCTTATGTGAAAAAGTTGGTATGTTGAATGCCTAAACCCTAGTACCTGTGAATATGACTTTATTTGGAGATAGGGTCTGTGCAGGTGCGTTCAAGTTAAAACGAGATCAAACTGATTTAGGGTGGGCCCAAACCCAATTACGGATCCTTACAAGAAGAGGGATTTTTTTTTTTTTTTTTTTTTTTTGTCTTTTTGTCTTTTCTAGGGCTTTTCCCACGGCATATAGAGGTTCCCAGGTTAGGGGTCTAATCGGAGCTGTAGACGCTGGTCTACGCCAGAGCCACAGCAACGCGGGATCCGAGCCATGTCTGCAACCTACACCACAGCTCACGGCAATGCTGGGTCATTAACCTTCTGAGCAAGGCCAGGGATCAAACCTGCAACCTCATGGTTCCTAGTTGAATTCGTTAACCACTGCGCCATGACGGGAACTCTAAGAAGAGGGAAATTTGGTCATACACACAGAGGAGACACATGGGAAGAATACCATGTGAAAATGGAAACAGAGATTGAAGTGATGTATCTACAAACCAAGGATGCCAAGGACTAGTGGCAACTAACAGAAGCTAGGAGAGAAGCATGTAACAGATTCTCAGAGCTCCACCAGGAATAACCTGCTAACACAGATTTTGGAATCCTACATTCTAGAACTTTGAGAGAATAACATTCTGTTTTAAGTTGCACAGTTTGTGGTATTTTGTTATGGTGGTCCTAGAAAACTAATACAGTAACTTTCCTTTGTTCTGTCTTATATCTTCATAACATGCCTCTTGAAGGAAGAATTTGCTCTTGTGAAATGCTTAGAAATACATGACTGTCCTCCACTGGTGGTGATGGTAGGTGAGGGGAAGCAATGGGGCAAAAATTACCCGGTCTCTGAATAAAACTCTATTAGCCTAAAAGTGAGTTCTAAGTATTCTATAGCACTTCAAGTAACATGGTTTTTTCATTTGATAAATCTTAATTACTGTTCCCTCCTCCTCACCCCCCCCCCCATGGCCCATTCTTTGTATGGCAATGAACTATGATTTCAATGATACTGTATTATACTTTACTCAAACTATCCCACCTTTAAAAAAAAAAAGACAAAAAATAAATAAATAAAAGGACTTCCTGCCGTGGTGCAGCAGAAACAAATCCGACTAGGAACCATGAAGTTGTGGGTTTGATCCCTGTCCTCCCTTAGTGGGTTAAGGCTCCATTGTTGCTGTGAGATGTGGTGTTGGTCGCAGATGCAGTTGGATCCAGCATTGCTGTGCCTCTGGTGTAGGCCGGCAGCTACAGCTCCGATTAGACCCCTAGCCTGGGAGCCTCCAGATGCAATGGGTGCAGCCCTAAAAAGACAACAACAAAAAAAAGACCCCCCTCAAAAATAAATAAATAAATAAATAAAACTCTTCGCCTTCCCCAAAACCCTAAATAATGGACCAAGGAAGTGCTTTGACTCTCCTTCCTTTCAAATGATTTATTTTCCAAAGTAGTTCATTGCCTGGGAAGCTAAGCAGGAGCCATTATTATAAGACTGTTCTGGGGCCACTCCTCAATCCCAAGAGGCCCAGCCATGTTTTTTACCATAAGGCCCATAATATTCTCATGGGAATAAAACCAGTAGATTGGTCTACCTTTTCCTCCTGCCCCCTAAAACATGCCTGGAATACTCTTTCATATATTTCTAGAAATTTCTGAAAAAATTGAGATGGTAGGCAAAATATTATTTTGCATAAAATGAATAAAGATCTGTTGTTTCATTTGGGAGGAAATAGTAGACAGCATTATTGTATAAGCTCATTAGGAGTTGTGTATCATTTCAAATCTAGGAAGTCATGGTTTCCTACTGGTACTGGCTAAAAAGCAGTACTTGAATGTATTGGCAGAGCTAATTAGGTCACATAAAATTGTTGTTTTTACTCTTCAATTAAGGGTATGTTTATTTTCAAAGTAATATTTCAACACAGCAATTATAGTTTAAGTAAACAAGTCAAAGTATGCAAACACTTATTCAAAAAAGAAGATCATAATATTGTTTTGTATTTTTAAAATTTATAACTGTGTTCAGTGGATTCCAGTGGGATTTAGTGAGTTTATTTCCTTCTTGGTTTTTATTAAGGAACCTACTGGAATCGTGGATAGCTCTGCTAACTAGAGGAATAGGTATGTTCTATTTGATTATATTGAATGTTAGTGATTTTTTTCTGTAATAAAATTTCAGGGAAGTTATGGTGTTAGTTGAGGTGGTTTTTTTTTTTAAGAACGGTAAAAATGAAACTAAATATTTACTTAAAGACATTTTGAATGTTGCACAAATACGTGCTTATTGAGAAAGTTGAATTTCTGTATGAGAAAACCCTCCAGTTTCTCTGTTTTGACTACATATCAGTTTGAGACCTTGTGAAAGTTAGGCCCTTGTGAAATTCCAAGTAAACAGTGTAAGTATTTAGAAAAGAATTATTTTATTTGTGGTGGTGAGCAAAGGCAAGCCAGAGGGGAAATGTCTTGGAATAGATGAACCATTTCCTAAGATTTTCGGAAAGGGGAAACTTAGCTTCTCTTTGGATTTTTCAGTTAAGTATAAGAATGTATCTGGATCCCGAGTTCCCATTGTGGGACAGCGGGTTATGAACCCAGCTAATATCCATGAGAACGAGGGTCCAATCCCTGGCCTTTCTCAGTGTGCTAAGGATCTAGTGTTGCTATGAGCTGTGGTGTAGGTTGCAGATGTGGTTTGGATCCTGCATTGCTGTAGCTGTGGTATAGGCTGGCAGCTGCGCTCTGACTCGACACTTAGCTTGGGAACTTCCAAATGCTGCAAGTGTGGCCCTAAAAAGCAAAATATATATCTGGTGTATATATATCTGGGTCATTCTGTCAGCTCATCTTCTTCTACCTCCATATTTGAGAACCAAAGAAGCTATCAGCCACATGGACTAAGGGTCTTCAGTGATTGGTGCCCACACCGGTTCCAAGAGAAACTTTGTTACTGCATAGTTCTTTCTCTCTAGTTATATATATATATATATATATATATATATATATATATATACACATATATATGTATACACACACATAAATATGTATATATGTGTGTGTATGTATATATATATATATGACAATACACACACACGCACAAGCTCTCAACTTCTCAGTAGATGACAGATGACATCCCATGTGTTGTCTCCTTCATCCTGAAACCCGCAGTGATTATCTGAAGTGCAATACGTCATGAACTGTCTCTGTTCTATTTGAATCTACTCTTACCAGAGTTGACTGCCAACTTTCTCTACTTATCCCCATCCTGTCCTGACACATAGCCCTTATGCATCTTTTAGACCACAATTCCATTATTAAAAGCTTTCTAAAATATGGACTTTTCCCTTCTCCCTCTTTTCATTTACTTAACCTAAATCTAGAACCATTAGACCCTGGAGTAGTAAGGAATATAACTTCACCCTCTTCTTTTATAGGTGAATATAATGAAGAATATATAATGATATTTTCAAGGCTGAATTGCTATAAAGGAACACAACTAGAAGTTACTTGTACTATATATATCTCTTGCATTTGTTAATATGATTGTTATTATTTATAATTCTTTATATCCTAAATTATTTTTATTAAGACATCATATGATAAGGTAGAAATAAATATGATAGTGATATGACAATATTAATTCATTTATTGAACACATTAAGCATACACTATGTGTCAATAATTATTCTAAAAACTGAGAATTAAGATGTAGAGTAGAAAAAAACCCAACCTTCATGAACTTTGCATTCCTGTAGTGGAAGATAAATTCTAAACTTATACGTGACATATATAATGGTTTGTGATGGTGCTAGAAATTCAAGCAGGAAAGGAGGAGAGGAAGCATAGGAGAGTTGTAGGTTCTATGTGTGGAGAGAGGGAGGTTAGTGTTGGGGGTTGGGATGAAACAAAGGCTTTGGAAGTGAGGAAACTGAACATACTAAAACTGAATCATAGACACATGCACCCACATGTTCATTGCAGCTCTGTTCACAATAGCCAAGAACTGGAAACAACCCAAATGTCCATCAACAGATGATTGGATTAGGAAGACGTGCTATATATACGCAATGGAATACTACTCAGCCATAAAAAAGAAGGACATAATGCCATTTGCAGCAATATGGATGGAACTAGAGATTCTCATACTGAGTGAAATAAGTCAGAAAGAGAAAGATAAATACCATGTGATATCACTTATAACTGAAATCTAATATACAGCACAAATGAACATTTCCACAGAAAAGAAAATCATAGACTTGGAGAATAGACTTGTGGCTGCCCAGGGGTGGGGGTAGGGGAGAGAGGGAGTGGGAGGGATCAGGAGCTTGGAGTTAACGGATGCAAACTATTGCTCTTGGAATGGATTTACAATGAGATCCTGCTGTGTAGCATTGAGAACTATGTCTAGAAACTTACACCACAACACAGCAATGGGAAGAAATAGTATATATACATGTATGTGTAACTTCGTCTCCATGCTGTACAGTGGAAAAAAAAAATTAAAGAAATTAAAAAAAATAAATAATAAAACTGAATCAATAAAGCATATGCCTTTCTTGATGTGATACTTGCTAGTGAAGAAGGATTATTAAATATAATTCTTCCAAAGGTTTTTTTTTTTTTTTTGTACTCCTGATATGAACAGTGTAAAATTATGGCAGAGGATAGTATAAGGAAGGATACTTTGCCCTGGCTGCCACTCTCATTACCAGTAGTTAATTTAAACCTGGCGGTTCCATTTCTTCATTTTCAAGAATTGGTTTCTTACTTGGAGGCAAAATGGTGCTTCATCAAGGCTGTGTATAAGACAATAAATAAAATGCAATAATGACCTATAGCTGCTATGGTCTCAGCTCATGTATCCATGGATTGGACATGCACAGGAGAGGGCAACAGCTTGGAAATCCCTTTGCTTTGGATAATTCAAGAGGGAATTGGTGCTGGTTGACTCAGGAAACAGAGAAATAAGTACTGACCAGTTTTCTCAGCTTTTCCTAATCCAGTGAGTGGGGGAAAAATCCTTCATTTAAGTGGGGGTGATTAAATAAAGGAAATAGTGTTTCTCAATTTTTGTTGTGTTCTTTTATGCATACCATAGTTGAGGAGGAATAATACATATATATTAAATTTCCCTGATGTTCTTCCTTCTTCTTGCAGTTTCTCTTTCCTTTCCCAATTCAGTTCTTCTCCCTGCTCTTAATATTGGCATTGCTTAGAGTTCCATCTTTTCTTCATTGCTCTCCATCCTTCAGCGCCTTTCCTTGAATAATCTTGCCCATTATTAGTTGTCATCTAAATGTGATAACATCCAATCTCTTTCTCCATACTTCATTTCTCTTATCACTGCAGTAGTAATATTTCACTTATACATCATGTGGGCACCTAAATGCCATAGTTATGGAAATAAAACTAAACACCATTGCTCTTCAAGTATGCTCATCCTTTTTCATCTCCATTTCACTATTCATCCCATCTCCCAAGATAGATACTCAAGTCATCTTTGACCAATCCCTTTTTATCATTAATCAAGCCCTAATATTGCCAGTTTTATGTCCCAATAATATTTTAGGTTTTTTCCTCTCCATTTCTATAGCTCTACCCTAACTTGATTCTTATCTCCATTCCTCCCTCAACTCCATCCAACATTTCTGCTGGAGAGATCTTTGAAAATGCACATATGATCATATTAATATCCTGCTTTAATCATTTCTCACAATTGACTTCTTTAGAATCAGACTTTTTCTTACCTCATTTCTAGCTTTAAATTGCTTTATAATATAATCCTCATTGGAAAGACATTCTACAAAAGTATTGAATGGTAGAAATGTTGAATCCCAGAATTGAAAGACTCTTCAGGGATCAATAGTGAGACATTTTTCTCTTCTCTAGAGGTATCCAAGCAGAAGCCATGTGTCATATGAAAGGGAATAAAAATGGAGAGATTTTAAGTGTTGAATGTGACCCAAACTAGATGAATTCTCGGCATCCATCCAAACCAACTCTGTATTGTTTGATTTAGAGAAATCTTACTAATTTTTTAGGCTCAGCTTAATGACATTTCCTTCATGAAATCTTACCTCATCTTTATCTGGAAGAGATTTTTTTTAACTTAGTTTTATCCATGAAGACAGAACCTGTATTTTTACTTTTAACACATGGACTGCACTCAGTAAGTGCTGAATGGATGCAAAACAGCATTGAGTTTTCTAGGTTCTGGTTTATATTGCTATTGTTGGTATAATATCAAGAACTCAAACTTTATCTTCAAGGAGACCTTTAGTTTACTTTTTTTAATTTTTTAATTGTTATTTCCACAATACAATTTTTTTTCTACTGTACAGTATGGTGATCCAGTTACACTTACATGTATTCATTCTTTTTTCTCACATTATCATGCTCCATCATAAGTGACTAGACATAGTTCCCAGTGCTACACAGCAGGATCTCATTGCTAATCCATTCCAAAGGCAATAATCAGCATCTGTTAACCCCAAGTTCCCAATCCATTCCTCTCCCCCTGCCTCCCTCTTGGCAAACCACAGTCTATTCTCCAAGTCCATGATTTTCTTTTCTGTGGAAAGGTTCATTTGTGCCTTATATTAGCTTCCAGATATAAGTGATATCATATGGTATTTGTCTTTCTCTTTCTGACTTACTTCTCTCAGTATGAGAGTCTCTGGTTCCATCCATGTTGCTGCAAATTATTTTGTTCTTTTTTATGGCTGAGTAGTATTCTGCTGTGTATATATACCACATCTTCCTAATCCAATCATCTGTCGCTGGACATTAGGGTTGTTTCCAACTCTTGGCTATTGTGAATAATGCTGCAATGAACATGTGGGTGTATGTGTCTTTTTTAAGGAAAGTTTGCCTGGATATATGCCTAAGAGTGGGATTGCTGGGTCATGTGTTAGTTCTATTTATAGTTTTCTAAGGTACCTCCATACTGTTCTCCATAGTGATTATACCAGCTTACATTCCCACCAGCAGTGCAGGAAGATTCCCTTTTCTCCACGCCCCCTCCAGCATTTGTTATTTGTGCACATATTAATGATGGCCATTCTGACTGGTGTGAGGTGGTACCTTGTGGTAGTTTTGATTTACAATTCTCTAATAATCAGGGATATTGGGCATTTTTTCATGTGCTTGTTCGCCATCTGTATATCTTCCTTGGAGAAATATCTATTCAGGTCTTTTGCCCATTTTTGAGTTGGCTTGTTGGCTTCTTTGCTGCTGAGTTGCATAAGCTGCTTGTATATTTTAGAGATTCAGCCCCTGTCAGTTGCATCATTTGAAACTATTTTCTGCCATTCTTTAAGTTGTCTTTTTGTTTTCTTTTTGGTTTCCTTTGCTGTGCAAAACTTGTCAGTTTGATTAGGTCCCATTGATTCATTTTTGCTTTTATTTCTGTTGCTCTGAGAGACTGACCTTAGAAAATATTTGTAAGGTTGATGAAGGAGACCTTAATTTAAATTCTGATTCTATTTTTTTTTTACTAGTTTTGTCATATTATTAAAAATGTTTGATTGATGGCTATGAAGCTTGGTTTCCTCATCTATAAATTGAAAATAGTAAGTTCTGCTCTTAGGATTTTAGTAAGGATCTTCAAAAAAGTAAACCTGAGAAATATTGAGAAATTCTCATTCCCTTTTTACAAATTCAGTTTTTACTTATTAAGCATTTATTATGTGCCAGCTTTCCACTCTAATAAATCTAATCCTTATAAGCAACCCTATGGCTGGTTCTATTTATAGCCCTATTTTACAGACGAGGATGAGAGGCAGAGAGAGATAAAGTAATGTTCTAATGCCTCACAAATAATAAATAGATCCAGGATTTGAATCTACTAGTCTCGTAGCTTTCTGCAGCCTGCCTGAAGATGCCAGACTCTTGACTTCTGTATTTCTCAGACTCGGAAATTTTTTCTTATTCATCAATCACCTGTCCAAAGAAGATGGCAGCCAGTCACATGGAAATCTGGCATTCTGGTCCAAAGGAACTGTGAACGTTTGGTGGGCCAATTCAGTTCACTTGTCTTTCACTTATAAATCCGCAAATGAGCAAATGGCTCCTTGGAGGAAGAGAGGAGCAACTTCCCAGAGATTTAAAATAAACTATTAATTAATCAGTTATGTTTAGATCTTTAGAATACTTAACTGGGTTAGAAAGACTCATTAACAGTATATTACTTATTGAAACAGACTGAAGTAACCTTTATTTGTCGAGCAAAAACAGTGAGTAGAAATAAAGCCCAAATAACAGCAAACATTATAGACTTAGTTAAGTGCACATTTTTACCTGTCCCTTGCTAAAGTGATTAAGTAAGTGCTTCCAAACAGTTGACGGTTTGGTCATAACCAAATCCCACTAATTAAAGGGTACTAGAGAACTCATTAACTCACCAGGGGGAAAAAAGAGAATTGCATGATCTAATGAGGTTTTCCCCACCAACAATATTTGTGAAACATATTATTTAGTAATACTTCAGAGATACATATGTAATTTGAAGTAAATTAATATTGTAACCAAAAGTGTCTATTTTGGGACTCAAATTCAGTTGCAGTTGGCATGGCATGTTTGTCCTTGTATGCCTGCCTGATTACCAGGAAAAAGTCTTCCCTGGTTACTCTGTTATGCAGGAGACAGTGCTTTGTCTGATTGTGTTAGAAGCTTGCATTACTGAGTGACGGCACCTCTCCGACTCTTCAACTCACATCTTTATTGTCCACTTACTCATTCATACATTGTAAATGTCCAGTAACTTTATTGAATGAATGAAAAAATAATCCCTTAGAAGAGTCAGTCAATCAACTCCACTCTAACCAAGAAGGTTGGGATAGAGAGCAGGAGTGCTGCAATGGAAAACAACTAGACACCTTTTTGATAATATTTTTGAAAGTAATTTGATCAAACTCAGCACTAAAGCTGGTTAGGGGACTGGAATGTGTCCTATATGAGGCAAAAGTAAACTGTTTTTGGATTTTAACCAGATAACTGGGAGCAGAGTTCTAGACATTTGTGATACAGCCCCAAGAATCACTTGTTTGACAACATGGTGTATAAGTGGGGCTTTAATAGGCAGAGGCAAGCCTTTAGTGAAAATCACCATGTACATTCCCAAGTCTTTATAAAAAGTATGTAGCATTTAATAATGAGGTCCCGTCGTGGCGCAGTGGTTAACGAATCCGACTAGGAACCATGAGGTTGCAGGTTCGATCCCTGGCCTTGCTCAGTGGGTTAAGGACCTGGTGTTGCCTTGAGCTGTGGTGTAGGTCGCAGACGTGGCTCAGATCCCGTGTTGCTGTGGCTCTGGCGTAGGCCGGCAGCTACAGCTTTGATTCGACCCCGAGCCTGGGAACCTCCATATGCCGTGGGAGTGGCGCTAGAAAAGGCAAAAAGGCAAATACTACTACTACTACTACTACAAATAATAATAATGATAGGGAAGTACTGGAGAGAATGGAGATTTCACTAACCCAAGATTTTATTAGAGTTTATTGCCCATGAACCAACTACCCGTTAAAGTGTCCAACTGTGTAGGTCTTAGTAGGTTGGCAAAGGTCAGACCTCTGCACTAACTCAAGAGAATGAGGATTAGAAGCTTTCTTAGGACAAGGCATTTTTGTGCCTTTGGTACTATAGGAATATTGTCTAGGGACCATGAGCCTTTCAGGGACCATAAAAATATTTGAGGGCTGGAAAAAAAAAAAAGTATTGGCTTCAAATACTTGACAACAGTGAAGTTGAAATTAATTGTTTAATTCAATATTATAAAGTATAACATCTTTGTCATTCTATTACTTGTTAAATTTCTTATTAAATGTTAATTTTATTTGAAACAGTTTGTAGATTGAATTTTTTTATCTCGCCAAAATTCTCAAGAATGAGTGATGACAACGGAGAATTTTTGTGTACCACATAATTTCTAAAACAAAATTATATAGCTCTTTCCAAAATTTTACAGCAAAATATTATGTTACATTAACAAGGGGCATAGAAGAATTTTAATATATTTGGCACAATAGTATGGTTACCCAAAGAATTAGAGTTTTATGATAGGCAGCAGAAATGATGTCCATATAGACAGCAACCGGAAAGTCCAAGAGAAAGCCTCTGGGGAATCTAATTAATAGGTAGAGTCTAGGGATGGAGACTAGGCAATATGGGCCACTATGGAAGGTTGTCAACAAGTAATCGGCTTCCCTCCCACACCATGAGAGAAGTGGCAAAAGTCAGTCATGGCCCAAGCACTAGAGAACCAAAACTGGGCTTTGAAGTTGGGGATTTTTTTCTGAGGAATAATTCAGATGCTGGATTACTGTAAGATAGCACAAGGTAAAAGCTGGTTTTGGTAGCAAGTTGAACTTGTTTATGAGACTCATGAGTTTTAAGCCAGAATTCATTTTCCCCCTTGATCAAGAGCAGGTTCCAAGAGCCTAGGGAAGGATGTGTACATGGGGATCAAGATAGTCAACATTCATTTACTAAATACCTACTATGTGCCAGGGATGGGGCTAAGAACTGCGAATCTACATCTATAGCAAATAGTCAGATACAAATTCCTCGCTCACAGTGCTTACTGTCTAATGAGAAAGACAGATGTTAAGCCTATAACACATGTGGTAAGTACTACTAAGAAGCATAGGGTGCTAAGAAACTAGCTCTGAGACTGTGGGATCAAGAGGCTGAGACAGGTATTCCAGGAAAATTCAGTGAGGAGCAAGCATGCCCAGAACTAGGGATCTTATTGACAGGAGAATTTTCTTTCAGCAGAGGACATCACAGCAGATATTGCTATAGTGCTGGATGAGACCTTGGTTTGGGGGCATGACTATGGATTTTGTGGGACTACTTATCAGTCAGGATTGAAGAGCCCTTGGTTAGCTCTGTCTGGACAAGATCTTTCCCAGGGCAGTATATGACACTGAGAAATGCTTTCTTGGAATGTTTGAGGAGCTCTAGATTATGGTGCTTACTTTCTCATGAATGAGTTATCAAAATTTTTTCTCTTTTACTAACACTTCCTCTCAGACACTGTGGCTAAGCTCCTTGCAAGTAATCAGTTAGTGTCAGCCTATTGGACTGTCTAGTCAAGAAATCTGTCCTTTTTAATCTTTAATATGTAACTTGGGCCCTTGCAGCCTTAGGCATCCCTAACACATGTATAATTCTCTAGAATTATAAGTAAGTTGTTTTCAACACCAGTTAACATCATCATCAAAAATATTATGCATGGCACACATCTCATGCTAGCAGCAAGCACTGACTGTGCAAAGTGCTCTCAACTGGAACCCACCCAGTTCAAATGACTTCATGCAGAGAAAATAAATAGCAGTGAGCAGGCTGCTTGATCTGAGAGTATAGACTTTTTTGTTTTGTTTTCTTTTTCTCCTTCCATCAACCCTTAGCATAGTGCCTTTATCATGAAATATTTGTTAAAATAAAAAGCATACAGAACTTGGTATATCTTTCCAATGCCATATCTGATTTTGAAAGTCAACCAGTCCAAGTTTAATCACCTAGTAGCATTTTTTGTTTTAGAGATAGTACCCTTGTCCCTTACTTTCCTCCAGAGGGAAGAGATGAAATGTGATAATGCAGTCATTTGTACTGAGCATGTTCCAGCTGAAAGGCCTTTGTGTAGGTGCTTTGAGTATCAGAGAAAGGTAGTCATTGTTCGTCTCTAGTATTTGAAGATAACCTCACCAATAGGGTTGTATCCCCAAGTGACTTAAATGGCTCTGGTCTCAGAGGTGTGTGGGAAGGTTTTTCTTTGGTTTGTGGTGAGAGTCTGTTTGCAGGGCCTGGTATGTGTAGTGCAACCTTTCTTTAGGCTGCTTGTCAAGATGAGTTGGCTCGTGTCTGTTAGCTGCACACTGGGATCTTCTGTTGATGGGTGTTCAATTCCAGAATTCCATAGTTATCGAGGAATGGACTATGTCAACACAAAGTTTTATTGTGTTTTGAGGCACTTTGGGGCCTCTGACATATGCTCTCATTTTTCAGAGAAAGTTTCTACTGAAGGTTTAGCAAAGGTTAATTTTTAAATGGATTCTATGCTGCTATATGTGGCATCTCCCTTGGTATTTGAATCATTCAGCACATAACCTCACTGTTAGGTCATTTTTTTTTTTTCATGAAATTTTTGTTGGTCACCTTTAAAGCTGCATCAATCACTTGGTAATGGAAAAAAAAGTCAATGTAATGATCTGCTTTGAAAATAAACAGTATAACTTGACTTTGGCGTTGAGAGCCTATTATCATGTGGTAACATCATTCTATTCCAATGACATTATCTGCTAAGGATATTATGATGGTGGAAAATATTTCAATTTTGTTATCGGAACAATGAAGCTGTGATATTTAATTACAGAGAAGTATGTTTAATTTGGGGAATCTGGTATGTCAACTGTCACAGTTTTCTCATAAGAAGCTTGAACAGTGGTAATCAAATTTGAAAAGAATATTATTTAGTGATCCACCCATGTTATTGATTCAACACTTTTAATCACTTTCTGAAGTCTTATCCTTTGAAATTTGAGTTCTTCCATCGTTTGCTGATCAACAAATTAATTAATGAGCTCAATTAATAACTGTGGTACTGGGTGGCAGAAGAGAGCTAGGAAATAGGGAATAACTTCTGTCATCTGTTTTTATTCTGTAGGGGTGAAACCTGTGTGGATAAGACAGCAAGGAAAGTATTTCCAAGTTGAAATGTTAACAAATTAGAAAAAGTGCATTCTCTCTGTCCATAAGGACACACACATACATGGTGTGTTGAGGAGATTAAAAATAAAACAGCCCTATGCCTACCATGATTAGACTGTTACATGATGAATAAAGTTAAAATGATAGAGAAGGTGGCAATCAGATTTGAAAGGCAGTTCAGGGTACTTCCTATTCTGTAGTAACTTTCCTGCCAACAATTAGTTGTGCCATTTTAGAATTTATTGAAGTATATTTGGCTTACAGTTTTATATTATTTTTAGGCATACATCATGATTTGATATTTTTAAATATTATACATCATACAAAGTTATTACAGTATTACATGACTGTTTTCTCTGTGCTGTACATTGCATCACCAGGATTTATTTATTTTGTAACTGGTAGTTTGTACTTAAGTCCCTTCACCTATATCACTCATCCTCCTATCCCTCTCACATTTAGCAACCTCTAGTTTGTTCTCTGTATCTGTTTTGTTATATTTGTTCACTTGTTTTATTTTTCAGATTCCGCATAAAAGGGAAAACATACAATATTTGTCTTTCTCTGTTTGAATTATTTCACTAAACAGAATACACTCTAGGTCCATCTATATTGTCAAAAATGGCAAGATTTCATTCTTATGGCTGAGTAGTATTCCACCCTCCTCCCTCCCCCCACACACGCACAATACCTTTTTTATTTTCTTTATCCATCCATCTGTTGATGAACACTTAGATTGTTGCTTCCATGTCTTGGCTATTATAAATAATGCTGCAGTGAATACTGGAGTACATATGTCTCTTCAAATTAGTGTTTCATTTTCTTTGGATAAATGTCCAAAATTGGAATTGCTGGATTATAAGGTAGCACTATTTTTAATTTTTGAGGAACATTCACACTGTTTTCCACAGTGGCTGTATCAATTTATGATCCCAATATTAATCCCTTTTCTCCACATCCTCACCAACCCTTATTATTTCTTATCTTCTTGATAAAAGCCATTCTGACTACTGTTCAGTGATGATCTCAATGTGGTTTTGATTTGCATTTCCCTGGTAATTAGTATTGTTGAGCATCTTCAACAATACTGTAGGCTATCTGTATGTCGTTGCTGGGAAAAAATGTCTGTTCATGTCCTCTGCCCATTTTTAAATTGGATTATTTGTTTTTTGATATTGATTTGTATGATTTCTTTATATATCTTGGATATTAATCCTTTATTGAACATATCATTTGCACACATCTTCTCCATGCAGTAGATTAATGTTTCCTTTTATAGATGGCTTCCTTTGCTGTGCAAAAGCTTCTTAGTTTGATGTTATAACACTTGTTTATTTTTACTTGTGTTGTCCTTGCCTAAGGAGACAGAGCTAAAAAATATTGCTAAGATCAATGTCAAACAGTGTAATGCCTATATATTTTTTTCCAGGAGCTTTACGGTTTGAGGTCTTAAATTAAGTCTTTAATCCATTTCTAGTTTATTTTTGTATATCATGTGAGAAAATGTTCTAGTTTCATTCTTTTACATGTAGCTATCCAGTTTCCCCAGCACCATTCATTGAAGAGGCTGTCTTTCCCCCATTGTATATTCTTGCCTTCTTTATCGTTGATTAATTAACCTTATGTGCTTGACTTTATGTCTAGGCTCTCTTTTCTGTACACATGTCTGTTTTTGTGCCAATAGCATACTATTTAAATTACTGTGTACTATAGTTTGAAGTTAGGGACCATAAAATCTTCAGCTTTGTTGCTCTTTCTCAAGATTGCTTTGGCTATTCAGGTCTTAGTGGTTCCATAAAAATTTTTAGGATTTTGTTTTCTAGTTCTGTGGAAAATGTCTTGGTTATTTATTTTTATTTTTATTTTATTATTATTATTATTATTTTTTGTCTTTTTGCTATTTCTTTGGGCCGCTCCCGCGGCATATGGAGGTTCCCAGGCTAGGGGTCGAATCAGAGCTGTAGCCACCGGCCTACACCAGAGCCACAACAGCACAGGGTCCGAGCTGCGTCTGCAAGCTACACCACAGCTCACGGCAACGCCGGATCGTTAACCCACTGAGCAAGGGCAGGGACCGAACCCTCAACCTCATGGTTCCTAGTCGGATTCGTTAACCACTGTGCCACGACGGGAACTCCTGTCTTGGTTATTTTGATTGGGATTGCATCGAATCTGTAGATTTCTGTGAATAGTATGGACATTTTAACAATATTAATTCTTTGAGTCCATGAGCACAGTATATCTTTCCATGTATTTGTGTCGTCTTTAATTTCTTTTATCAGTGCCTTATGGTTTTGAGAGTACAGTTCTTTTGCTGCTTTGGTTAAATTTATTCTTAGGTATTTTATTCTTTTTGATACAGTTATGAATGGAATAATTAAAAAATTTTTTCTGATAGTATATTATTAGTGTATAGAAAAGCAACAAATTTCTATGTATTTATTTTGTATCATTCAATTTTACTGAATTCATTTATTATGATAGTTTTTGGTGGAATAGTTAGAGTTTTCTATATATAGTGTGTCTACTATAAATAGTGACTGTTTTACTTCCCTTCCCATTTGGTTGCCTTTTATTTATTTTTCTTGTCTGATTGCTATGATTAGAACTCCAATACTATGTTGAATAAAAGTAGCAAGAGTGGGCATCTCTGTCTTATCCATGATCTTGGAGGAAAAGCATTTAGCTTTTCATCATTGAGTATGATGTTAGCTGTGATTCTTTTTATACATGATTCTTTATTGTGTTGAGTTATATCTCCTCTAGTCCAACTTTGTTGAGAGTTTTTGTCATGAATGCATATTGACTTTTGTCTAATGCTTTTCTGCATCTATTGAGGTGGTCATCCTTTGTTTTGTTATTCTGATATATCACATTGATTGATTTGCAGATACTGAACCATCCTATGATCTTTGGAATTAATCTAACTTGATTGTAATGGATGATCCTTATAGTGTATTGTTGAATTTGGCTTGATAATATTTTGTTGAGGATTTTTGCATCTATTAGTAATTTTGATATGTAATTGTCTTTTCTTGTGGCATCTTTTTCTAATTTTGGAATCAGGGTAATGCTAGCCTGGTAGAATGAGTTTGGAAGCATTCTCTTCTCATCACTTTTTTAGAATTGGTTAAGAAGGATATGTATTAACTCTTCTTTAAATGTTTGATAAAATTCCTCTGTGAAGCCATATGATCTTGGACCTTTTGTTTTCAAGGTCAATTAAATTTATAGTGTCATTTATTATTGTGAGAAATACTTTCTTAATTTTAATTTCTCAATTACAGTTTAGTTGATTTACAGTGTTGTGCCAGTTTCTGCTGTATAGTGAAGTGACCCAGTGGTACACACGCACACACACACACACACACACACACACACACACTATAACATGGTACCTCATTGCTGACCCATTCTAAGTGTAATAGTTTACATCTACTAATCCCAAAATCCCAGTCCATCCCAGTCCCTCCCTCCACCTCTTGGCAATGACAAATCTCTTCTCTATGACTGTGAGTCTGTTTCTGTTTTGTAGATAGGTTCATCTCTGCCATATATTAGATTCCAGATATAAGTGATATCATATGGTATTTGTCTTTCTTTTTCTGATTTGCTTCATTTAGTATGAGACTCTCTAGTTGCATCCATGTTGCTACAAATGGCATTATTCCATTCTTTATATTGCTGAGTAGTACTCCATTGTGTATATGTACCACATTAATTCATTTGTCAAAGGACATTTAGGCTGTTTCCATGTCTTGGCTATTGTGAACAGTGCTGCTATGAACATAGGGTGCATGTATCTTTTTGAGTTGTACTTTTGTCCAGATATGCCCAGGAGTGGAATGGTTGGATCGCATGGCAGTTAAATTTTCTTAGGAACCTCCATACTGTTTTCCATAGTGGTTGTACCAATTTACATGCCCACCCACAGTGTAAGAGGGTTCCCTTTTTTTCTCATTTGTTATTTGTAGACTTTTTAATGATAGCCATTCTGACCAATGTGAGGTAGTACCTCATTGTAGTTTTTTTTTTTTCTGCTTTTTGTCTTTTAGGGCTACACCTGTGGCATAGGGAGGTTCCCAGGCTAGGGGTCCAATCGGAACTGTAGCTGCTGGCCTACGCCACAGCCACAGCAATGCAGGATCCGAGCCACATTTGTGACCTACACCATAGCTCATGGATCCCTAACCCACTGAGTGAGGCCATGGATTGAACCTGTGTCCTCATGGATGCTAGTCAGGTTCACTAACCAATGAGCCACGATGTAGTTTTGATTTTCATTCTTCTAATAATTAGTGATTTTTGAGCATCGTTCTATTCTTTTTGACCATCTTCATTGCAGAAATGTCTATTTAGATCTTCTGCCCATTTTTTGATTGGGTTATTTGTTTTTTGTTGTTGAGTTGTATGAGTTGTTTGTATGTTTTGGAGGTTAAGCCCTTGTTAATTACATCAATTGCAACTATTTTTTCCAAATCTGTAGGTCGTCTTTTCTTTTTTTTAATTTATAGTTTCCATTGCTGTTCAAAAAGTTGTATGTTTGATTAGGTCCCATTGCTTTATTTTTGCTTTTATTTCTATTGCCTTGAGATACTGACCTGAGAAAACATTTGTAAGGTTGATGTCAGAGAATGTTTTGCCTATGTTCTCTTCTAGGAATTTTATGGTGACTTGTCTTATGTTTAATTCTTTAAGCCATTTTGAATTTATTTTTGTGCATGGTGTGAAGGTGTGTTCTAGTTTCATCAGTTTACATGCAGCCATCCAGTTTTCCCAACACCACTTGCTGAAGAGACTCTTTCCCATTTTATATCCTTTCCTCCTTTTTTGAAGGGTTTATTTCTGGGCTTTCTATTCTGTGCTATTTATCTATATGTCAGTTTTTGTACCAATACCACACTCTTGTTTACTGTAGCTTTGTAATATTTTCTGAAGTCTGGGAGAGATACGCCTCCTGCTTGGTTTTTGTTTCTCAGGATTGCTTTGGCAATTCTGGGTCTTTTATGGTTCCATATAAATTTTGGGGTTGTTTGTTCTAGTTCTGTGAAAAATATCATGGGTAATTTGATAGGGATCACATTGAAGCTATAGATTGCTTTGGGTTGTATGGACGTTTTATCTATATTAATTCTTCCAATCCAGGATCACGGAATATCTTTCCATTTCTTGAATCTTCTTTAATTTCCTGAGTAACGTTTTGGTAGTTCTCAACATATATGTTTTTGACACTTTAATTATGATATGTTTTATGTGAACCTCTTTGGATTCAACTTCTTTGGGACCCTCTGTGCTTCCTGGACCTGAATATCTCTTTCCTTTCCCAGGTTAAGGAGGTTTTCAGCCATTATTTCATCAAAAGCACTTTTTCTGGCCCTTTCTCTCTTCATCTTCTGGGACTAATACAAATGTTAATACACTTGGTGTTGTTTTAGAGGTTCCCTTAAGCTCTCCTTTTATTTTTGGCTACACTTGCGGCATGTGGGCATTCCCTGGCCAGCGATCAAATCCATACTTCACTTATGACCTTCATTACAGCTGCAGCAATGTTGGATCCTTCACCCATTGTGTCACCAGGAACTTCCAAAGTATCCTCATTTTTTTTTAAATTATTTTTTTGTTTATGCTCTCCTGATTAGGTCATTTCCACTATTTTATCTTCCAGGTCACTTATACATTCTTAAGGATTATCTAATCTGCTATTGACTCCCTCCAGTGTATTTTTTTTCCCTTTTAATTATTATATTCTTTGACTGTGATTGGTTCTTTTCTATATTGTTCTAAGTCTGTTCAAGTTCTCACTGTGTTCTTCTTTTGCTGAGTTTGATGTGCATCTTTATGACCATTACTTTGAAATCTTTATCAGGTAAATTAATTATCTCCAATTCATTAGTAATTTTTGTATATTTTATCTTATTCTCTCATTTGAAACTAATTTCTTTGTCTTCTTATTTTGTTTGATTTTCTGTGTTTGTTTCTGAGTTGGGTAAAACTGTTATCTCTACTGGTCTTGAAGATATGGCCATGTATAATAGTATTCATATACAGACTACATGTGCCTGGTGGCTTTAGTGGCAAGGCTGAGATGAGCACAGGCCAGGGCTTTTGTGGGGCATTCCAGAGACTGCTGTCTTGGTCGGAAGGCTGGAGCTATAGCTAGTCATGGGCTGGGGATATTCTAGTGTATGGCAGGAGCTTCTACCTTAGTGGGTATATTGGAGCCAGAGCCAGGTGTGGGCCAGGGGACTGTGATGCTGTCTTGACAGGCTGGCTAGAGTGCCAGGTACTATTCAGTGTATTGCCTGTGTACTAAAACCTGAAGCAAGTGAGTTTGTGCTTGACTCTTTTAAAAGCAGAGTCTTGGTTTCCTACAGTCCTTTATCTTTTCTGGACTTAGGCCCTACTGGATTTCAAAACCAATTATGGGGGCTCATCTTCCTAGTGCTAGACCCTAAAGGCTGGGGTGCCAATTATGGGGCAAAACCCTTTGCTCCTTTGAGAGGACTTTCAAGTTTGTAACATCCCTTCCTGTTTGTGAGTCACTGTGTTGGGAATGTGAATCCTGTCTGGATCATATCTTTGCCCCTTCTACCCATTCAATGTGGCTTTAAAAAAAATAATCTTAATTGTCAAGGAGCTGTTCTGCTAGTCTTTAGGTCATTCTTAGAGAGAGTTGCTCTAAATATAGTTGTAGTTTTGGTGTATCTATGGAAGGAGATGAGTTCAGGATCTTCCTACTCCATCATCTTGATCCTGTGGGGCTGTTTACCTTATTAAATGATTTTTGGCTATAGCCATTGGCTTGACAAGAAGTAGGTGAGCATCTTTTGTTGAGTACCTACTATGTGTTTGAAATCATGCCTGATCTCAAGGGAATGTAGAAATGGATAGAGTTCACATTGTCCTTAAGGAGCTTTCCATTTTTTGGGAGACAGACACAACAAATAGCTGTGCTTGATGTTTACATGTGATCATGGATCTGAAAGAGGTCATTAGAAGAGGGAAATATTTGGACTATGCCTATCTCATTGGTACCTTAGCAAGGACTGGTTAATTAGAAAGTCAGAAAATCCTGTAATTCCTGAGCTAGAAGAAACACAGAAAGCATAGAGACTTCCGTACTTTGACATATGAAGCTTCCCTACTACGACATATGCTGAACATCTGAGAGTCACAGTGGTTTCCCCAAGGTCACAGAGCAAGATGGTGGCAAAACTAGCAACAGAGCCTAGACTCCTGACCACTGTTCTTTCTACTATACCATACTCTTTCAAAAGTTCTTTTTTCAGCCTGAGGTCAAGGAGATTGGGATTGGGATTCTGCTGTTGAAGGAGGTACAGGGGGAGACTTGGTCTACCTCACAATTTTTTTGGTCACAATTTCTTAATCTTTAAGTTTCCTTTTCATTTACCTGGGGGAAAAAGATAGATTCCAGAGCTTACCTGGTTAATGATAGGCTGTTTCTACAGCTGGGCCAGAGATGCTCAGTGCCCTGATTTGGCTGTTGAAACATTCTGAGTCAGTACTTGGAGTGTTCCCAGATTCACAAAAGCGCCACAGGGAGCATGAAGCAGAACCTTTGTGTATCTGGAGGGTTGGGAAAAATGGAGAGAGTTGTATTGAGGGCTACCACCAAATTCACAGGGGAGTTGTGTTCTTAAACAGAATAGAAGAAGAAAAAAATGCCTTTTGTTTCTGGCAGGGACCCACATTCAGCCTCAAGGCTGGTGACAGTAAATTGTGAAGAAAAGTAGCCCAGGCTACATTTGAGCTGGCACTGAACAATTTGGGCAATTGACAGAAATATGACCTTTTTGGTTTGTACATCTATACTTCAACTCAGTGCCTATTTTAAGCTCTTTTAATATAACAGCAAGCTGAAAGCTCTTCTTTCATAATCTTTTAAGGTAGAATGTATATAAGAAAGAAATCATTCAAGAACTGGTTTTAAATAACCCACATATTTGATTATTAGTGGGTAGTAAGTAAATATTGGTATTGTTACATTTTAAAGGGAAGCTTTACTTTGCTGTTTTATAGCTTTATTTTTAAAACATACAAATTCACAGAATTGTCTCTGACAATTAAATAACCCTCATCCTCAACCAAAACAACCAAAGCTGATCCAAAGCACATACATCATTGTTAATTCTTTATAGGAAACAAAAGGAGGAATAAATATAGGTCTGGTTGCCACATGCTCATCTCATGTCATTACATGGCTTTGTGACACAGAATTCAGCAGATAGGTCAAAAATACTTTGGAAAAATACAAATTCTTTGAATATAGAATATGTAGCTCTTAAGACAGCAACATTTTTATATTAATGCATGACTATGTTATATTTACCTTTATTTAGGAGGCAGAAGTTGAAGGAAAGGCAAGGCATGTGAGTCAGACTCATTAAGATTAGGATCCTTATTCAGGTCTGGGGAAGGTTACTTAGTCTTTTTTGTTCTCAGTTTTCTCATTGGCAAAAGGAGAAATTTTTTCACGTAAAAGTCTTGGCATAGTACTTGTTGCATTATGGGCACTCTGTAAATGTTAGTCCAATTTTCCTTCTTAATCCCTATTAAAATAAACCAGTGGGGACATGGTTTTGGAAGCTCTCATTAACTATCCTTTCTTTTTTCATACCCAGTCAATTACTCTGTTACGGTTGGGTCTCTTGATGGGCATATCTCAAATTTATTATAAAATTCTAACATAGAAGTTTTCAGAGGACCAACTTGGAAGAGAGACTCCAAGAGTGGTTGTAGTTTTCACCTGAGGAAAGGCGAATCAGTCAAGGGCAAGATTTTGGAGAGAGAGAGAAAGAAATGAAGACACACATCAATCTCCTTTGTGATTATCAGTCAGTGTTGCAAAGGCAGGGCCATCCCATCTTTTATTGACATAACTCAGATGTTTTGAATGTGAAAAAGCATGGGGAAAACTGCCATATCTGATGGGATGCTAGGATATCAGACATGTATGTGGAAGACCTCAGCCAGAATCCCCCCTGGGTGGTTAGATATACTATGATCAGTTATTCACTCTCTGTGAGCCTCAACTTATTTATTCATGGAAGGGGGTTAATGAAAGCTATGCCTTAAGGGCTATACTTAAGCATCAAAGAAATACATCTAAAGCACTTGGTACGAGCTGGTGTACAAAAAATAGGGATTGTTATTTTAAGTGTATAAGGCATACAGAAAGCCTTCATGGAAAGGGCCTGAGACTCTAAGTAAATCTTCCAAAGGGAAAGAATCTCCCCTACTCCTGACTTCAGCATTACAAAACTTGGAACATGGGACAGTAGGAGAGAGAAAGAAATTTACCGGCATCTTGCTGTTAATTTTGGACTTTGTTAACCAACTGTATTAAATATTTTTATTTTTGCTGGACATATTATTGTTATATTTTAAATCTAATTAATAACTTGGTAATCTAAAAAAAAAAAAAACAAAACAACAACAACAAAAAACTGTGGCTATATCCGGGATCAAGAGACAGGAGATGTGTTTGGGGCAGGAACTATTGTCCATGTGCGGGTGCTGGCAGTGAATTGGCAGAGGTTAGGAGAGCTCAGCTGTAAAGGTTTGGGATTAATTGCTTCCTCCTCCCTAGGAGGAACAAATGGCCATTTAGGTTCTGGAGACTTCTGTTAAGGAGAGCAGCAATCCATTCCTTTACCCATCTCTCACACCAGTAGGAAGAAAACTCTCCATCTATAGATATAAGCATACACATACATACACAAATACTTACTTTTGATTCATTCTTTAAAACCACTCAGGCAGCCTTTTATGAAAAAGCATTTGTTAAGACGAGTAGGTATCTAAATATCTGCTCGCTATAAACGTCATGTCCTCAGACATCACCCTCCTGAGATGCATTAGTTGTAGAATAACAGGGGGCTTCTGAATATTCTGCCATGCATTCACTTTTGTTGTATATATATTAGCAAAGCAAAGGAGGAGTTTCAAATCTGCAGTGTTTAGAGTTCCCACTGTGGCACAATAGGTTAAAAATCTGTTTGCAGTGGTTTGAGTCACTGCAGAGGTGTGGGTTTGACCCCCAGCCTGGTGCAGTAGGTTAAAGGATCCATCAGTTGCCACAGCTGTGGCATAGGACACAGCTACAGCTTGGATTCAGTCCCTGGGCTGGGAACTTCCATATGCTGTGGGTGCAGCCATAAAATTAAAAGAAAAAAAAATCTGGATTGTTTTCACTGCTTTAGTAGATATAAATTGGACTATGAATAGTTACTAAAATGGGGTTACAATATATTTGTAATTAGAAAGAACCACATAGGTTGGATGAGGTCCTTTGCTCTTTGACTACTCATTGACACCAAACCACTTGAAGAAGAACCAGCTTTTGTGAGAGTGGGTATTTTCTACCTGCCTTTTAAGAAATAGTCTTGTTCTTTCATTATTTTTACTTTAATAAACAACATATTTTTCCTAGGGTTGTTGAGCGTTTTCATTTTAACAACAAATTAATATATATTTATATTTTTGTTGAGCCTTTATGTATTATTTCAGCAAAGAAATGATATATCATTACCAACCTGTATGCATGACCAAAATATAGGTTTTCTGAGCTTTCCGCCCACTCCAAATTTGTCCTTATATGATCATAACGTATCTGAAAAGAGGCCCAGATTTTTGATCGTTACAATGGTAAAGTTAACTTTGAAATCTGAATTGAGCAATAAATTGAGGTCTTTATTTCCCAACAGAACCAATGTTCCATTTGACGTATTTAAATCAATGATAGGTAAGTGCCCCATTCCCATGGGAGGAAGGGAAATAGTCCCAATCCCATGTAAATGCTATCTTGTAATTGACAGGGTTTGGTTTGGCAATTAAGCCTGCCAAGAATAACAGAACCTGGCTATCCTGAGTGGTTTTTTTTTGGCAGTTCTTACTCTGGCATATTTTTTGGAAGTTCTTTTGTAATTCTTGGAGAATACCTTCAGTAATGTGCCTGTGTGATTAAGAGACACATCGTGGCTAGACAATTTAATGCATGTCTGGTAGGACAATCTAGCCTGGCTAGAAGTTGTTGGCAAACTATTGTCTATTACCAGAAAGTAAAAGGAATGAATAAGAAATTTCCCAACTACTTTCTTCCTCTATTTTAATTTTTGAATTAACAAAGTAGAAATGACCTTTTTTTTTTTTTTTTGATGAGCAGTTCTGTAAATCTTAATGTATACATGGATTTGTGTAACCACAATCAGGAAACCTAAGTGTTCCATTGACTCTTTTGTACTATATCCCCCTGTAGTCACTTTCACCCTATCCCTAAATCCTGGCAGCCACTGATTGGTTCTCCATCATTATAATTTTATCTTTTCAAGAAACTCCTGTAAATGGAATCATATAACATGTGATCTTTTCAGATTATCTCCTTTCACTTAGTGTAATGCTTTTGATATTCATCCAAGTCATATGTATCAGTAGTTTCTTTTTATTACTGAGTAGTATTGCATTGTATGGATGTGCCACAGGATGTTTATCTATTGAAGGACATTTAATTTCCTTCCAGTTTTTGGCAATTATTAATTTGCTGTAAATGATAATATCTACGCTTTGTGTGGATATAAATTTCATTTATCTAGGGTAAATAGTGAGGGGTGGTTTGCTGGGTCATGTACTACGTGTGTGTTTAACTTTATAAAGCACTGCCAGACTTTTTCAGAGTGTCTGTACTATTTTACATTCTTATCAGCATTATGGAAGAATTCCATTTATTCTGTATCCTTTTCAGCACTTTCTATATGCATATTTCTGATTTTAGTCATTCTAATAGATGGGTAATGGTATCTTATTTTGATTTTAATTTGTATTTCCTTAATGGCTAATTATGTTGACCACGTTTTTAAATGCTTATTTGCCTTACTTATATTCTGTTTGGTGGAATTTTTGTTCAGATATTTTACACATTTTTCAAATTGAGCTATTTTTCAGTACTTGAGAGTTTTTTATGTTTTCTGTTGCAAGTCATTCATTAAATATATAATTTACAAATATTTAAAATAGTTTCTCCAATCTATAGTTCCTCCTCTTTTCAGCTTAAAAATGTCTTTTTCACCTTAAAAGCAAAAGTTTTTTAATACTGATAAAATATAATTTATTACTTTTTATTGTATGAACTGTGCTTTTGGTGTTAAACCTGAGAACTCTTTGCTTAACCCAAGATCAAAAAAGACTTTCTTGTCTGTTTTTATCTAGGACATTTATAATTTTATGTTTTACATTTAGATGTATGATCCATTTAGAGTTAGTTTTTGTATAATGAGTGAAGTTTAGGGAAAAGTTCATTTTTTATTTCTGCTTATATATTTCCAAATTTCCTAACACACCTTATTGAGATGACAATGTTTACATCTTTGCAAATATTGGTTGATTGTATTTGCAAAAGTATATTTCTGGACTCTACTCTGTACATTGACCTATGTGTCTATCCTATTACCAATACCACACTGTTTTGATTACTATAGTTTAAATTTATTTTATTTTATGTTATGTTATGTTATGTTATGTTATGTTATGTTATGGCCACCCCTGCAGCATATGGAAGGTCTCAGGCCAGGGATTGAATCGATTGAATTTGAGCCACAGCTGCGACCTGTGCCACAGTTGTAGCAATACCTGATGCTTTAACCCACTGTGCTGGGCCAGGGATTCAACCTGAACCTCTATAGCATCCCAAGCCATTGCAGTCAGATTCTTAACCCACTGTGCCATGCCAGGAACACCTAATTACTGTAGTTGTATAGAAATTTTAATATTGAGTGGTGAGATAATTTTTATTTTATTCCTATTCGTCAAAATTATTTTAGCTATTTCAGTTCCTCTTTTCATTATAAATTTTAAAATAAATTTGTCTAATGGCTACAAAAATGACTGGGATTTAGTTAGAATTGCATTAAATCTGTAGATCAATTTGGGAAGAATTAACATCTTGACTGTTGTGAGTCTTGTAATCCTTGAACATGGAATCTTTGTTTATTAGGTCTTCATTTATTTAAACAAATTTTTAAAAATTTCTTTCATCAGTGTTTTTAGTTTTGGAAAACATATTTTTTATATATATACTTAATTATTTCATTTTTTGAGCCATTGTAAATGATCTTGTTATCTTGTGTTTTAATTTTTGTTACCAGTTGTTTAGTGCTTGTATGGTATATAAAAATACCATTTTTTTTTTCTCGTCTTTTTGCCTTTTCTAGGGCCGCTTCTGCGGCATATGGAGGTTCCCAGGCTAGGGGTCCAATCCAGGCTGTAGCTGTCGGCCTATGCCACAGCCACAGCAATGTGAGATCAGAGCATCGTCTGTGACCTAAACCACAGCTCACGGCACTGCCAGATCCTTAACCCACTGAGCAAGGCCAGGGATCGTACCCACAACCTCATGGTTCCTAGTCGGATTCGTTAACTCCTGAGCCACTACAGGAACTTCCTGAAATACCATTGATTTTTGAATGTTGATTTTTTTATGCTTGAAACTTGCTAAACTCATGAGTTCAAGAAGTTTTTATTTTTTTTGTAGATTGGTATTTCTATATAGAGAAACATGCTATCAGTAAATAGGGATGGTTTTATTTATTTTCCAATTGGTATGCCTTTTACATAGTCTTGCCTTATTGTACTAGAAGAACTTCCAGTGCAATGTTGAATAGGAGTGGTGAGAGTTGACATCCTTGTCTATGAGTGGATCTTCCCTATTCTCTCTGAGTGTTAGGGAACCCCTCTTCTGCTCCTTGATATAGAAGTAGAGGGCTTCCTTTCTAATTTTCTCTTTTCACACAATGCTGCTTCTAGGTTTCAAACCACCTAGTATCCAGGCCACCTAATAGATGAAAATGAAATTGTGAACTCACTGATAGCTTAGTGATACTTTGAATTATGGTATTTTTCCCCATACTACCTGCATTCTTTCCAAGGTCTCAATAGTTGTCCCAAGTGTGCTATTTTATAGCTGCATTAGGTGGAAGAGAGAGCATGGATTGTGCTTCCTCCATCTTACCTGGAACCAGAACCTTTTAATGTTTTTTAAAGATAAGAGATTTTTTTGGAGTTCCTGTTGTGGATCAGCAGTAACAAATGTGATTAGGATCCATGAGGACATGGGTTGATCCCTGGCCTCACTCAGTGGATTAAGGATCCAGCATTCCCATGAGCTATTGTGTAGGTCGCAGGCTCAGCTTGAATCTCGAGTTGCCATGACTGTGGCTGGCAGCTACAACTCTGATCCGACCCTAGTCAGGGAACTTCCATTTATGTCAAGTGCTGCCCTAAAAAGTCCCCCCCCCCTCAAATAGAGAGATTTTTGTTTGTTTGTTTTTAGACATGCTTTTTCCCTTCAAATTTTGGGAATAAGTTGTTTTACAAGAATTTTAGGGGAAAATGTTTTAATCCTGAAAATAGAAAAAGTACTTTGGAAATTTTCTTCTTCCTTTTGTATTCCTTTCTCTGTGTGTTTGTTGAAGGGTAGGGCTTTGCATTTAAATATTTGCCAATATTTGGTAATATTTAAGGCAAGTGAGATTATAGGTTGCAGGTGGAAAATAGTTTTCTCTACTTACCACTTAATCCCAAACAGACACACTCAAAGTGACTATTTCTTACCTTCTTCTTCTTTTTTTTTTTTTTAAATGGTTGCACCCTTGGCATATGGAAGTTCCCAGGCTAGGGGTCGAGTCAGAGCTGTAGCCATCAGCCTACACCATAGCCACAGCATCTGCAATTTACACCACAGCTCACTCAAAGCCAGATCCTTAGCCCACTGAATGAAGCCAGGGATCGAATCTGCATCCTCATGGATACTAGTTGGGTTTGTTACTGCTGAGCCAAAATGGAACTCCTTTCCTTGTCTGCAATCAAATCTTGGGCAGGCCTCCCTTGTTGCATAGTTCCTCTCGGATTAAAAAAAAAATAGTGCTCCAGTCATTTTATTATGTCAATTCAAGAATTATTATATACATTCTTGGGGATGTCCCATTGTGGCACAGTGGAAACGAATCCGACTAGGGACTATGAGGTTGCAGGTTCCACCCCTGGCCTCCCTCAGTGGGTTAAAGATCTGGCAATGCCTTGAGCTGTGGTGTAGATCGCAGACATGGCTCTGATCTGGCTTTGCTGCAGCTGTGGCATGGGCCAGCAGCAACAGCTCCGATTAGACCCCTAGCCTTGGAACCTACATGTTCCACAGATGCGGCCCTAAAAAGACAAAAGACAAAAAAAAAAAAAGAATTATTATGTACATTCTTATATAATAACCAAAACCTCAGCTTTACTTTATTTTTAAATTATTTTATTACTCAAATGAATTTATCACATCTGTAGTTGTATAATGATCATAACAATCTGATTTCACAGGATTCCCATCCCATAGCCCAAGCACATCCCCCCACCTCCCAAACTGTCTCATCTGGAGACCATAAGTTTTTCAATGTCTGTGAGTCAGCATCTGTTCTGCAAAGAAGTTCAGTCTGTCCTTTTTTCAAAATTCACCTGTAAGTGATAGCATATGATGTTGGCGTCTCATTGTATGGCTGACTTCACTTAGCATGATGATTTCTAGGTCCATCCATGTTGCTACAAATGCCAGTATTTCATTCTTTTTAATGGCTGAGTAATATTCCATTGTGTATATGTACACATCTTCTTGATCCACTCTTCTGTCGATGGACATTTAGGTTGTTTCCATGTCTTGGCTATTGTAAATAGTGCTGCAATGAACATTGCAATACATGTGGCTTTTCAAGTCATGGTTTTCTCTGGATAGATGGCCAGGAGTAGGATTGCTAGATCAAATGGTAGTTATATTTTTAGTATTCTGAGGCATCTCCATACTGTTTTCCACAGTGGTTGCACCAATTAACAATCCCACCAACAATGTATTAGGGTTCCATTTTCTCCACACCCTCTCCAGCACTTATTGTTTGTAGAATTTTCAATGATGGCCATTCTGGCTGGTGTAAGGTGCTACCTCAGAGTGGTTTTGATCTGCATTTCTCTAATAATGAGTGATGTTGAACATCCTTTCATGTGTTTCTCGGCCATCTGTATGTCTTCTTTGGATAATTATCTGTTTAGATCTTCTGCCCATTTTTTTATGGGGTTGTTTGTTTTTTTGGTATGGAGCTGCAGAAGTTGTTTATAAATTTGGAGATTAATCCCTTGTCAGTTGATTCACTTGCAAAGATTTTTCTCCCATTCTGTGGCCTGTCTTTTTGTTTTGTTTAGGGTTTCCTTTGCTGTGCAGAGACTTTTAAGTTTTATTAGGTCCCTTTTGTTTATTTTTGTTTTTATTGTCAATATTCTAAGAGGTGGATCTGAGAAGACATTGCTGTCGTTTATGTCAGAGAGTGTTTGGCTTATGTTTTCCTCTAAGAGCTTTATAGTGTCTGGTCTTATATCTAGGTCTTTAATCCTTTTGGAGTTTATTTTTGTGTATGGTGTTAGGAAGTGTTCTAATTTCATTCTTTTCCATGTGGCTGTCCAGTTTTCCCAGCACCACTTACTGAACAAGCTGTTCCTTCTCCATTGTATATTCTTGCCTCCTTTGTCATAGGTTAGTTGGCTGTAGGTGTGTGGGTTGAATTCTGGGCTTTCATTCCTGTTCCACTGGTCTATATGTCTTTCTTTGTGCCAGTACCATACGGTTTTGATGACTGTAGCTTTGTAGTATAGCCTGAAGTCAGAGAGCCTGCTTCCTCCACCTCCGTTCTTCTTATTCAGGCTGTCTTTGGCTATTCTGGGTCTTTTGTGCTTCCAAACAAACTTTAAAATATTTTGTTTGAGTTCTGTGAAAAATGTCCTTGGTAATTTGATAGGGATTGCATTGAATCTGTAGATTACCTTGGGTAGTATAGTCATTTTGATAATATTAACTCTTCCAATCCACGAGCATGATATATCTTTCCATCTATTTGTGTCATCTTTGATTTCTTTCATCAGTGTCTTATAGTTTTCAGAGTACAGGTCTTTTGTCTCTTTAGGTAGGTTTACTCCTAGGTATTTTATTCTTTTGGATGCGATGGCAAACGGGGTTGCTTCCCTAATTCCTTTTTCTGATCTTTCATTGTTAGTGTATAGAAATGCCATCAATTTCTGTGTATTAATTTGGTATCCTGCGACTTTGCCAAATTCATGGATGAGCTCTAACAGTTTTCTGGTAGAGTCTTTAGGATTCTCTAGGTATAGTATCATGTCATCTGCAAATAGGGATAGTTTTACTTCTTCCTTTCCAATTTGGATTCCTTTTATTTCTTTTACTTCTCTGATTGCCGTGGCTAGGACTTCCAAAACTATGTTGAAGAGCAGTGGCCAGAAAGGACATCCTTGTCTTGTTCCTGATCTCAGCGGGAATTCTTTCAGCTTTTCACCATTGAGAAAGATGTTTGCTGTGGGTTTGTCACATACGGCCTTTTTCATGTTGAGGCAGGTTCCTGCTATGCCCACTTTCTGAAGGGTTTTTATCAGAAATGGGTGTTGGATTTTGTCAAAGGCTTTTTCCACATCTATTGAGAGGACCATATGGTTTTTATTCTTCAGTTTGTTAATGTGGTGTATCACACTCATGGATTTGTGGATATTGAAGAACCCTTGTATCCCTGGGATAAATCCCACTTGATCATGATGTACAATCCTTTTAATGTATTGTTGGATGTGGTTTGCTAGTATTTTGTTGAGGATTTTTGCATCAATGTTCATCAGTGAAATTGGCCTGTAGTTTTCTTTTTGTGAGGTATCTTTGTCTGGTTTTGGTATCAGGGTGAGGGTGGCCTCATAGAATGAGTTTGGGAGTATCCCTTCCTCAACAACTTTTTGAAATAGTTTCAGAAGGATAGGTGTTAGCTCTACTCTAAATGTTTGATAGAATTTGCCTGTGAAGCCATCTGGTCTTGGACTTTTGTTTGTTGGAAGTTTTTTAATCACAGTTTCAATTTCAGTTCTTGTGATGGGTCCATTCATCTTTTCTATTTCATCTTGGTTTAGTCTTGGAAGATTGTACTTCTCTAAGAATTTGTCCATTTCTTCTAGGTTTTCCATTTTATTGGCATATAGTTGCATATAGTAGTCTCTTATGATCCTTTGTATTTCTGTGATGTCCATTGTTACTTCTCCTTTTTCATTTCTAATTTTATTGATTTGAGTCTTCTCTCTTTTTTGCTTGATAAGTCTGGCTAGGGGCTTATCAATTTTGTTGATCTTTTCAAAGATCCAGCTTTTTGTTTCATTGATCTTTTCTATGGTTTTCTTCATTTCTATTTCATTGATTTCTGCTCTGATCGTTATGATTTCTTTCCTTCTCCTAAGTTTAGGTCCTATCTGTTCTCTCTGGAGCTGCTTTAGATGCCAAGTTAGCTTGTTTATTTGAGCTTTTTCTTGTTTCCAGAGGTGGACTGGTACTGCTATAAACTTTCCTCTGAGAATGGCTTTTGCTGCATCCCATAGGTTTTGGAGTTTCATATCTTTGTTGTCATTTGCTGCCAGGTATTTTTTCATTTCCTCTTTGATTTCTTCAGTGATCCATTGGTTGTTTAGTAGCATGTTGTTGAGTCTCCACCTGTTTGTGTTTTTTGCAGTTTTTTTCTTGTTGTTGATTTCTAGTCATATAGCATTGTGGTCGGAAAAGATGCTTGATATGATTTCAGTTTCTTAACGTTACCAAAGTTGGATTTGTAGCCCAGGATGTATTCAATCTTAGGAATGTTCCATGTGCACTTGAGAAGAATGTGTATTCTGTTGCTTTTGGATGGAATGTCCTATAAATATCTATTAAGTCCATCTGGTTTAATGCATCATTCAGGGCCTGTGTTTCCTAATTGATTTTCTGTCTGGGTGATCTGTCCATTGCTGTAAGTGGGGTGTCAAAGTCCCCCACTATGAGTGTGCTATTGTTGACTTGTACTTTTAAGGTTGTTAGCAGTTGCCTTATATATTGTGGTGAACCTATGTTGGGTGCGTAGATATTTAAAATTGTTTTATCTTCTTCTGGGATTGATTCTTTGATTATTAGGTAGTGACCTTCCTTACCCCTTAAAATAGTCTTCATTTTAAAGTCTATTTTGTCTGATATGAGTATTGCTACTCCAGCTTTCTTTTGATCCCTATTTTCATGAAATATTTTCTTCTATCCTCATGCTCTCACTTTCAATTTGTATGTGTCCCCAGAAGTGACGAGGGTCTCTTGAAGACAGCATATATATGGGTCTTGTTTTTGTATCAATTCAGCCAGTCTATGTCTTTTGGTTGGGGCGTTTAGTCCGTTAACATTTAAGGTAATTCTTAATATGTATGTTCTTATTGCCATTTTATTAATTGCTTTGGATTTGTTTTTGTTGCTCTTTTTTCTTTCCTTTTCTTGTTCTTTTCTGCCTAGAGAAGTTCTTTTAGTGTTTGTTGTAAGGCTGGTTTAGTGTTGCTGAATTCTCTCAGCTTTTGCTTATCTGAGAAGGTTTTGATTTCTCCTTCAAATCTGAATGAGAGCCTTGCTGGGTAGAGTAATCTTGGTTGGAGGTTTTTTCCATTCATCTCGTTAAGTATATCATGCCACTCCCTTCTGGCCTGCAGTTTCTGTTGAAAGATCTGCCGATAACATTATCGGGGTTCCCTTGTATGTTATTTGTTTCTTTTCCCTTGCTGATTTCAGGATTTTCTCTTTGTTTTTAATTTTGGTCAGTGTGATTAATATGCGTCTTGGGGGTGTTCCTCCTTGGGTTTATTTTATATGGTACTCTTTGTGCTTCCTGGATTTGAGTGAGTGATTCCTTTCCCATGTTAGGAAAGTTTTTGGCTATTATCTCTTGGAATATTTTTTCTGTCCCCTTCTCTCTCTCTTCTCCTTCTGGCACCCCATAATATGGATTTTGGTGCATTTAACATTGTCCCAGAGTTCTATGAGGCTCTCTTCATTTCTTTTCAATCTTTTTTCTCCCTTCTCTTCTGCATCTGTAATTTCCACTAATATGTCCTCCACCTCGCTTATTCATTCTTCTGCCTCCTGTATTCTCCTGTATTCTGCTTCTAGTGAATTTTTTATTTCTGTTATTGTATTTTGCATCTCTTCTTGTTTAAGTTTTATATCTTGTATCTCTTTGCTCAGTGTTTCCTGTTAAGGTATCCATCTTTGCCTCCAGTTTATTTCCAATGTCTTGCATCATCTTCAGCATCGACAGTCTAAAGTCTTTTTCCTGGAGGCTGAGAATCTCCTCATGGCTTAGCTGATTTTCTGGGGTTTTTCCTTTCTCCCTCACCTGAGGTATAGTTCTCTGTCTTTTCATTTTTATAGGTTTTTGGTGTGGTGACCTTTTTACAGATAATAGAGCTGTAGCCTCTCTTACTTCTGGTGTCTGCCCCCCTGTGGGTGAAGTCGGTATGGGGGGCATGCTGTAGGCTTCCTGATGGGAGGGGCTGATGCCTGCCTACTGGTAGGTGGAGCTGATTTTAATCCCTCTCGTGGGTGGCGCTTAGTCTCTGGATGGGATCAGAGGCAGCTGTGTGCCTGAGTGGTCTTTAGGTAGCCTGTTTACTGATGGGTGGGGCTGTGATCCCACCTGGATTATTGTTTGCCCTCAGGCTTCTCAGCAGCTGACCGATGTGCATTGCCATATTTTCCCAAAATGGCCACATCCAGAGAAAGGCACACCTGCTGAATATTCCTGAGAGCCTTGCTTTCAATGTCCTTCCCTCACAACAAGCCACGTTCACCCCTGTTTTCCCAGGATATCCTCCAAGAACTGCAGTCAGGTTTGACCCAGATTCCTGTGGAGACTTTGCTTTGCCATGGGACCCAGTGCACATGAAAATCTGTGTGTGCCTTTTAAAAATGAGGTCTCCGTTTCCCCCAGTCCTGTGGAGCTCCTGTGCACAAGCCCCACTGGCCTTCAATGCCAGATGCTCCAGGGGCTCTTTCTCCCAGTGCCAGATCCCCACACATGAGAGTTTGATGTGGGGCTCAGGACTCTCACTCCTGTAGGTGAGTCTCTGTGAATCAGTTCGTTTCCAGTCTGTGGAACTTCCCACCTGGGAGGTATGGGGTTGTTTATATCGTGAAATTACTCCCTCCTAACTCTTGATGTGTCCTCCTCTTTTTCTCTGGAGTAGGATATCTTTTTTAAGGTTTCTAGTCCATTTGGGTGAAGAGTGCTCAGTCTTTAGTTGTGTATTTTGTTGTTTTTAGGAGAGAAGTTGAGCTGCAGTCCTTCTATTCCCCCATCTTAATCCGTTCACCCAAGATTCTTATACTATACAGAAAGCTGTAAAATATTTAAACTGTGGTTAGTAGAAGATATATATATATATATATACTATAAAAATCCTGGAGTAACTACTAAAAACACAACAATGTGTAACTAGCAAAGAAATAAAATGAGATAAATGAAATTACTAAAAGTAAAAAAGTAAGGAAAAGAGGAGCAAGGAACCACTTGTACAGATACAAAACAAATAGCAACATGGTATATTTCTCAACTTTATTTTAAAGTTGAAGCTTTTCCTATTGGGCTGCTTCAGACCAGGGTCCTATAGGGGCAAGGAAGCATAGTTGTCATTATCTCTATTTTGCCTACTAGTACCTCTTTTTTTCCCCTACACTCACTAGACATCCTTGGCTTCCTCATGATTGAAGGGTAGGAAATGAAGAAAAGAGCTAAGGGTCACGAAAAATATTAACTTGGCTGGCACTGTTGTAAGTTGGCATTGGCTTTAGATTTGATAAATATTTAAAGCTAAACTGACTTTTCTCATTTATAGGGTTTTCAGACACTCACCAACTGTTCCATGACACTGATGATGCAACACTTCCACATAAACTCTCAGTGTTGGTCTTCCAGTACTTTGCTGAAATGTGGGTAAATGCCTGCTACTGTAAAAATTATTTTCCCACCATGCAGAGAGGCAACGGAGAGAAACTACATAAGAAACAAAGGCATAAAAAGGTTTAGGAGAAGGTGAGGGGATTCTCAGATGACTCCTTCTGTTCAAATCTAAGTTAGGAGAGAAACCATAGATAGGGTTTGGGAACCCAAGAACACAGATTTATGTCTTACTCTATAGGATGACCACAGGAAATGCTGTCTACCTTTTAGAGATACCAATTCAGGACAGAGCAGAGATTAGAATAGTAAAGAAAGAGGCAGATAATGTCAGAAAGAAGACCTGCTACAAGCCCCTGAACTCTAGTGATCTGAATGAAGAGTCAGCACTTTCCCATGTTCATGAGAGGAAATATATCTTGTTAAATAATAATTTCCTACTTAAATTACTTAATTATAAATATAATTTTTAGAAAACTAAGTCTTCATTGACAGCAAGAGTGGTTAATTCAAGGATAGTCTTTTGCTTTTTTACGAAATGTGAGTAGGAGCTTTAAAAACCTAAGCCACCAAAAAATCTTTTCAAAGTGTTACCTGGGTTTACTAAAAGCTTTTTGGCAGAATTTATTTTTTAAGGTATAGTTTGTATAATTTGGGGCATGAAATTTGATTAAACGTTAATTACTTAAGTTTCTTCATTTGGAGAAAATTTAGTGGAGCTACATAGAAATGCCCTGGTACTCTGGTTTTTGCTCTATTAGGAAAAGTATAAACAGGTTAGATTTCAGTAGCAAAGTTGCACTTCTTTATCAAATAAACAAAAGAAAAAACAACAAAAATCCCCCCCCCAATTGACAAAATGACTGTAGTTTGCAGAAAACACAAGAATGGGCTACAGAGATAGCAGAAATGGTGGCACTTTTTAGTGATTTTTAGACACTCTTTCTGCCTTTGAAGTTGTATGATATAGTATGAAACTTCTTAGATCAGATGAACAAATATTTCCTGATAGTGAGAATAAAAAGACAATTCTCTATACTGAGAGGAAGTGTAAAATAATGATGAAAATGTGAGCTCTGAAGCCAGACTGCCATGGTTGGAATCTAGTTCTTCTGGGACCTTAAGCAAGTACAATAATCTTGCAATACTTGAATTTCCTTATGTGCAACATGGGAATAGTAATATATTTACCTCAAAAATTTGTGAGGGTTGAATGAGTTAATAAATATAATGCAATTAGAACAGAGCTTGGCACATTGTAAGCCCTCAAAAATGCTAGTTATTTTGAGTAATTACTGATGATTGGATTTTATTACAATACCCTAGAAGTAACCCCCATACTCAGTTAGTCTTGTTATATGTTATTTCCAGAAAGGACAGTTTAAGATCAACATTCTGACAATCAAATTTTCTAAACTGAAAGATTTCAAGTGGTATTGATTGATTTATATCCAATAGTTTGGTACAACAAGACAAGTCATTTATGTACCCCTAGGTTACAGTAACTTTATCTCAAAAAGTACATTCATGTACTTTATTTTCCAAATTTAGACACTGTCTTTATAATGAATCATTAGAATTGATTTCTCTTGTTTTGGGAGATGATTGACAATTCCTACCTAAAAATCTCCAAGCTAAAACTCTTATGGTATGCCATATAGATCTAGAGGTTTGAGGCTTTTATTGGCCATTTATCCATCTGTGACTTGAAACCAGGCCTGTTATCAAAGAAAAATGTTGGCACTGCATGTAAGTAACCTCTTGGCCATCCAAGTGAAGTGGCCCTTCATTCAGATATGTGTCTTGATTAGATTTTTCATAAGAAAATGTTACTTTCTGCTTAGTTGGTTGTTAAATATGTAATAGAATATTTGCACTGAATGTTTCCTCTGGGGAATGGTCTTTGAACTTTTTGATGACCAACTATTATTTAAAAAAGAAAATTCATTTGTGATAAAATTTATGAAAAATTACCTAAAAGACATAAAGTCAAGATATGCCACATTTTCCTCTTAGACCAAGCAACTGCACCAAGAAGAGCACTAATACTATGTTGTTTGGAGTTATTATAAAACTGATTTTATTGAGTAGTGTTTCACTAAATTCATCATATGTCTACTGTAGGTGCATTGCTAAAGACATTAGCCACTCCATAAAAGAGAGCACAAGAAAAATTATTCTCAGGTTTCACAGAGAAAATTATGATTTCTCCATTACAACAAATCTTTTTTCTTTTAAATCTTATTCTGGGTCCTAATTTTCTTTGTCACTAGGAATCTTTTTTTTAGCAACTTTTTTTCGACTATTTATTTTTATTTCCCCAATATATTATTTTTTTTCTACCGTACATCATGGTGACCCAGTTACACATACATGTATACATTCTTTTTTCTCACATTATCATGCTCCATCATAAGTGATTAGACATAGTTCCCAGTGCTACGCAGCAGGATCTCATTGCTAAGCCATTCCAAAAGCAATAGTCTGCCTCTATTAACCCCAAGCTCCCAATCCATCCCACTCCCTCCCACTCCCCCTCAGCAACCACAAGTCTGTTCTCCAAGTGCATGATTTTCTTTTCTGTGGAAAGGTTCATTTGTGCCATATACTAGATTCCGGATATAAATGATACCATGTGGTATTTGTCTTTTTCTGACTTAGTTCACTTAGTATGGGAGTCTCTAGTTCCATCCATGTTGCTGCAAATGGCATTATGTCGTTCTTTTTTATGGCAGAGTAGTATTCTATTGTGTATATATACCACATCTTCCTAATACAATCATCTGTTGATGGATATTCCATGTCTTGGCTATTGTGAATAATGCTGCAATGAACATGAGGATGCATGCATCTTTTTAAAGGAAAGTTTTGTCTGGATATATGCCCAAGAGTGGGATTGCTGGGTCATATGGTAGTTCTATATATAGTTTTCTAAGGTACCTCCATACTGTTCTCCATAGTGGTTATACCAGCTTACATTCCCACCAACAGTGCAGGAGGTCTGCTATTTCTAGCAACTTTGAGGATGTTATCTTTATAAACCTTTATCCGGTCATATACAGAAAGCAAATGATAATGTTTGTATGGCACACTGAGGAAAAGAGGGGAAGCTGATTATAGGCAGAGGTAACCAGCCCAGAGTTGAATCATCAAACCACCTCTGGCTTCCCTGAGGGCTAAGACTTCAGTATGTTTGCACATCAAAAAATCATTCATGGCATGCCTTTAGGAAATCTTTACTCTGTGGTATACATTTATATGATATCCTTTTGAATTGTATGAATGATTGAAATCAACCTTAATACCTTTATGGAAGGAGGCAGGAAATAAAAAACCAAGTAATCAAATAATTGATCAAAATAAGAGATGTAGAGGATACCAGAGGAGATTATAGAAATGCAGAACAGAGATTTAGTAGTGGACAGACTGTCATCTTTTGCAGAGGACGCTGAAGAGAAGGAAAGCTCCTCATAATCCTGGGACTTGGGATGTAAGAGTAAAGTTGAGTCCAAAGCCCACACAAACCTAAGATGTATCTGAATTGCAAGGACTGTGAAATGACAAGACAGTTCCCAGTGCATGTTAGTAGGGAAAAGAAGATTGGGGAGATAAAGAAGCAGATTTTCAGAAACTGGAATACACAAGGAGAAATACACATTGTAATCTACCTTCTTAGGTATAACCAGATAAAAGTTTTTACAAATGTTGTAAGGAAGAACTAGAAACTGACATCAGAAACCCAATCTAGGTAATACGAAATTAGCTTTGAAATCTATGTTTGAGTCAACATTGCGATAAAATGTATTAGTATTCAGTATATAATGTGCTTTTAGTCATTTTTTAAAAATTTGCCGTTAGTGTTATATTAAGTCAAAAACTGAAGGATCCTTTACTCTTTTAAGCAGGATCTTTGAATCTAAGTCAGGTCATTTGTACACCTCAGAAAATGTTTTAACAAGGCTTCTTTCTCCTGCTGGAGATGCCATAAAACATAATTTCATCAAACAAATAGATTTTTTCATCTGTTTGCTGACGACTGCCGCATTGACATCTTCAGCCTGATACAACTCTAAATTTGTATATCTAATTTTCTACTCACCATCTCCACACTTGGCTGTCTTTTCGACATTCTAATTTAAAAATGTCAGAAATAATTTCTAGATCTTGCTCCTACATCTCTTTCACCCAGAACCTTCCTTATCTTAGTTGATAATTGCATCTTCCCATTTGCTCATATTCCAAATTTAGGACTCTGTCTCATTTCTCCTTATTATAATTAATCCATCAGGAAACCTTTTAGCTTTATATTAAAAATATATTCAAAATTTAACCACCCTCCTTTATTACCACCCTTGTCCAAGCCACACTTAACTCCAACTAGATAACTGCAATAGCTCTTGTCTCCCTGCTGCCACCCTTGCCCCTGTTATAATCTATCTTCAACATAACGGCTAGAGTAATCCTTCAACATGGGTGTTAAATCATTTCCTTCATTATTATTATCATATTATATTTCTAAACCTCCTAGAATGGTGCCTGGTATATATTCTTTGCTTATATTCATGTGAAAAAACACATGAATATCCTTTCTCAGAAGAGAATACTGCAAGAAAGTGTATCTCATAGAGAGTAGCAGAACTTAACTCAGGTGTTTGAATTCAATGCTAATGTAGTTTTCACTCTTCTATGCCTCCTTCTAGATATGTTGATAGAATCCTCATGGTGGATGTCAGGATTTTTCTGAGGAAAGGTGTTGTACTGGTAGGAGTCTGAGTTCAAGTCCTGATTCTGCCCCTAAACAGGCAGAAACTGAATACAACAATTTTGGGCTTGCAGAAGGCAGTTGAACTAGATAATGCCTAAGGGACATTCTAGAACCAAATAAGTCCAGTGACACTACAAAAGTTTCCCATTTTTTCAACATCAGTTTAACAAATAGGCCACCTAAGAGTATCAGCAGGACAAGGGAACATATCTGATAGGCTAATATGATTCTTAGATTTCCAAGGACAGCCAGACTTAGTAGCCTTATTAAGTGGGGCAGGGTTTCCTAGGGCTGGTTGCTAACCAGTGACATTTGGCTCAGTGGTGATATATGCAAATCTGGGTTGTTTGGGTAACTGAATGTGACACCTGTCTGTTTACTTATTTATTTTATGTATTTACCAGGTGAAATCAAATCAACATCCAAATTAGTGGTGCGATGAGTTAGGGTTATAATATAAGCTTGTCAGTAGTTTTCCTAGTTTACTAGATTAGAACTCACTGTGTATACAAACACACACACACACACACACACACACACACACACACACGTATTTGTGTTAAGTACAAGTTTCTCTCTCAAAATATACTTTCCCAGCCCCAATCATCCACTTATTCCAGCCAAGACAGTTTTCCTACAATTTCTTTAATCTCCCTTTTTCTTTTCTTGAGACTTTTATTTTTGTCTTCCTCCTCTCCTTCTTTCCATGCTTCCATCCATCTTTCTTTCCCTTCCTTCCTTCCTTCCTTCCTTCCTTCCTTCCTTTCTTTTCTTTCTTTCTTTCTTTCTTTCTTTCTTTCTTTCTTTCTTTCTTTCTTTCCTTCTTTCTTTCGCCTTATTTTCTCCTAGCCACTTTGGCTTGAACTATTTTTCTTATAAAAGGCCTTCTTCCTTTCTAACAACCCTAACTCATCATCGTTAAAGATGCAGTTTACCTGTAAGAAACCTTATCCTTCTGACTTATTTCACTTAGTTTGAGAATCTCTAGTTCCATCCATGTTACTGCAAATGGCATTATGTTGTTTTTTTTTTTTTATGGCTGAGTATAGTATTCCATTGTGTATATATACACCACATCTTCATAATCCAATCATCTGTCTATGGACATTTAGGTTGTTTCCATTTCTTGGCTATTGTGAATAGTGCTGTTGTGAATGGATAAGCAATGAGATCCTGCAGTATAGCACTTGGAAAAATATCTAGTTACTCATGATGGAGCATGATAATGTGAGAAAAAAGAGTGTATGCATGTATGTGTGACTGGGTCATCTTGCTGTACCATAGAAAATTGACGGTACACTCTAAAATCACTATAATGGGAAAAATTAAAATCATTATAAAAAATTTTAAAAATAAAGTTTGGCTCTCCAAAAAAAAAAAAAAAAATCTTCTCCTGCTGCTATACTTGAGTCAAAAACTAGTTTTCTCTTTGATTCCAGATAATCCTATTTCTTACCATTAATAATTTTTTATTTGTACTCCTTATTGGTCATTATCATCTAATAATAAACTTTTTTGTACTCACTGGATTGTGTTATTTCTTTAGTGTACAAATTTGTCTTCTAGATCCCTTAGATGTTTCTTTTCACATATTAGTACAAGTTTAGGTAGTGAGAAGGAAACTCCCTAATTGTCTGTGTGTCAGTTGTCTATTGCTTCATAACAAACAACTCCCAAACTGTACTTAAACCAACCATTTTATTTTACTCATTATTTGGGGTGTGAGGAAGTTGGGAATGTCTTGGCTAGTGTTTAGTGTCTCATCCCTGTGATGCCAGCTGGGGAAGCTGGGGCTGGAAACCTGTTTCCAAGATACTTCACTCACGTATTGTTAAGCGCCTTGATGTTCTTTGAGCCTTGCTCTCTCTGCAGGGTGTCTCAGTCTCCAAGGCTTCCTCATGTGTCTTGGGCTTCTCAAGTCTCTGTTGTCTTCTTGCATGATGGCTGGCTTCCAAGAGGAAATCAGAAGATGTCAGGCCTGTTAGGAGACATGCCTAGAACCAGCACAGTATCCTTTAGCCCCATTCTTCTAGTGGTCAAAGCACAAGGCCTCCCAGATTCAAGGTAGAGTGGAAAAATGGACTCAAGTTCCAGTTCAGAATGTGACAAGATCACATTGCTGAAGTGCATGCAGAGTAAAGTCAATGGTTTTATTTTAGAAATAAAATGTACAACATATGAATTGAAAAGTCAAAAGTTAAGAGTGTGTCAAATGAAAGGTTTTAGGTCAACCAATCAATAAAAAACAAACCTATAGACCAACATTTTATTAAGAGGATCTGCACAATTAGATTCTACCCTGAAGTACTGTGGCCTATCTGATGACTAAAAAATGATGTGCTGTTGGTGCTATGGTAGACTCTGTTCTTTGATTAGGCTGAATGTAGTAATCACCAATTCTATTGCAGGAGCTCTTGCTGTATCAAGTGTAGTAATGGTATGGCCATGGATTTTTCTCTGTAATTGGCCTGGAATTTAGTTTGAAGTCTAACTTATTAAAAAGGAGTGGATGGCTTTTCCAGCTTAGCTTTCCAGTCTCAAGTGTCACCAATGCCAATTTTACAATATTCTTTTTTGGTTCTGTAGATAAACCTATAAAACCAGCAAGAAAATAAATTATATTGATTTGTTCACTTTATTATTATTAAAATGTTTTAAGTGTGTACTATATAAAATGCTTTGTGTGCCATGCAGGACAAAAGATGAATTTTGGTTAAATTATATAGAATAAGATCTTAGTTTCTGATTTTTAGGTTTACAGTCCTGTGTGTCCATCCATTTGTATTTATGTATTAGGATTTGAGTGAATTTGCTGATATAGGCTACAGAGAGAACTAGACAGTCTGTCTTAAACTTTTAAGGTAGAATATTGGTATTTCTCTGGTCTTATTCTTATCTACTAAACTCTAAGTTCTTTAAGGTCAATACCATGTCTTATTCATCATTATCTTCCTACAGCAACAGTACCTGACACTTTTTATGTATCCAATAAATATTGAATACTTAACCCTCTGTACTGGAGTTTCTATGAACATGGAACAACTCCTGCTGGTAAACTAATTCTGATTTTGACCACATTGTGAATTTGATGTCAAAATGGGCTATCCAAATTCCCAGAACCTTGAGGAAAATTTTGGCTCCTTAGACTTGTTTGTCTAGTTGCATTTGGGTGAATCTTTCTTTACCCACTTGAGCTTCCATATTATTTACACTGACTTACCTGCCATCTTAGGAACTGCTGATACTAGAATCTTTTCCAAAATTGTTGAAATCAAATACCCTTTACTGAAACATTACTGGATAATTGAATGAATCAGAAACATGTGGATTAAATTTCCCTGAAAATTTCTTTGGGTATAAAAATTAAGGGGGAAAAGTGTTTGGCCAGATACACTGTGGGTGACGCCAAACCCAAATTGTTTGAAAAATGCGTGTGCTGGTTAGATAAACAAACAAACAAGTTTTATTTCCTTCTTGACTTGTAAAACCTCACACTATAAAAATTTCAGGTCATTTTTCAGTCAGGTTTTATAAAGATTTTTGAGAAGTCTGTGATTTTCTAATCTGCCTTATCACTGGGGGCAAATAGTTATACAGATGAATGTTCCTGAGAATGCAAGTAAGCAATGCTGATGTTTCTCAATAATTCAGTGGATTGAGTGATGTAAAATGTATTCATAATATTTTTTTGACTTTTGAGTGTTAACTGAAGATTTTATCTAAAGTAGGTTACTTTATAAGACAAGTATATTATTTGTTCAGTTTAAACTGTTCAGAAGATTTGGCATGACATACATATGTGAAAAGGAAAAAAATGCCTTTATCATTCAAACAACAAACTTGAAAGTAGTTTAATCCTCAAATCCTATTTAGAAAATGGAGGTGTTTTAGGTTCAAAATAAATTTCATTGAAATGGTCTTCTCAGCCTTTTCATCAAAAGCCGTCAAATAATTGGTGAAGCAGCTATGTCTCTGTATCCACCACAATTTAAGGAGAACCATGTGGATGTAGTTTCTGGTGATTGACAAACGTGAATATGTATACTTTAGTATAGTAGAAGAAAGACATTAAGAAATAAATGGGCCACAAAATATTTCTGTTAATGGCTCTCACACTTAAGTGTGAATAATTATCATCTAGAGAGGTTATTAAAAATAAGATTGCAAATTTCTCCTCCATTGCCCAGATGTTTTGTCTAAATCAAGGATCAGGAATCTTCACTTTCATCAAAGGTCCAAGTTGATTCTAATGAAAATTATCCAAGTAGCACACAAATATGGATTTAGAGATAAGAAGAGAAAACTTGATGTTGATATTGGGAAGAAGGATCAAGAAAATTCCACCCAAGACATAGGGAGATAAGGGCAGTTAAACTACCTAATCAGCACCAGTTTGTGTAGATGTTATTTTTAGACTATAATTATGAATTTCCAGTAATGCATATGTTCATTTAATAAATATTAATTAAATGGCCAGAAAAGTTAAAAAAAATACAAATCTAGGCCTTCCTAAATCTTACATTCTGGTTGGGAGACACATTCTTAAAAAAATAAAAGCTTGTATAGAGGGTAGCGATTAATGTTGCAGAGAAAAACAAAGTGGGGTGGGGGTTGAAATTTTAGGAAGAATGGAGAGAAAAGGCCTTGTTAAGGGGGTATATTTGAGTAAAACTTAAAGGAGGCAAGGTAACAGGGAATATTCACTGGACTACCCTATAAGGAAAGCTTCCAGGCTAGGGAATAGGCATTGCAAAGGCCTTGAAGTGGAAGCATGGCTAGCCTAACTGGAATGGAATGGTCCAGGAGAGTGGAAAACAACAAAATGAAAGAACATAAATGGGAGGGGACTTTAAAGAAGACTTTGGCTTTTCTTCTGAATGGTATGAGATGACATTAAAGAGTTTGAGCAAAGGCAAAACTGACACAAAATGCTTCCATGGTAAATGAAGTGAAATAAAGTGTCAGTTTACTTATTCACTCTGTAGTTCTTGCAGAGCTAGCAGTGTGTTGTATTTGTGTTGTGGAGGTGTTTGGATAAATGGTGGTTGGAAGATCAAAAAGGCTAGATAAAATGTGAAAAACCTTACCCTGTACTTAAATTATAATGAATATGAGAATTACATAAATCACTTAGTCCTTGAACAATTATTGTCCAAAATAGTCAATATTTACCTCGATTTTCTGGATTCTTTTCACCACATAAATATGAAGCATTTTTTTTAAACATGAAGTAAATAGGATTTTGGTACATTGGAGAGGTATTTGAAATCCATGGATCAGAGGAGAGTGTATATATCTGTGATATATCTTCCATTTCCATTTCCAAAGACCTAGGGCTTTAAATAAACTTAATACCTGAGGGAGAACATTAAGAACAATAAATCATAATCACTAAGTTTCCTAAGATAGGGAACTCAAGAAGTTACGAACAGGCCATGTAGAATATCTGGGAATAACAAGTGGTCTTGACCTCTTCAGCATAATGACTGTTCAGTCAGTAGAAAGTTATAGTTGATATTTCAGACTATAGAGCAAAAGCGTATCTGTTTACCAAATGACTACTATGCACCTGGGATCAGGAAACATGTTGATACTTCCAATGAATGGATAGTGCTCTTGTTGGAATGAGACTCAGTACCCAAACATGAACTGGTGACAGATTTGACTAAGTGAGACTTTTGTGTATGTTGTTTCCAGCTTTCACTCTTCCTCAGCAATATCTTTGGTCTCTTGTCCCTTGTAATTAATTAGCAGTGCCAAGTAATCAGTGTGACAAAATTCTTCTGTCATCTTTTACCAGAGAGTTATGTGTTAAAATATTTGCTCATGACTGATTGATATTATTCCCTGAGCACTGACTCTTGGATTCTTTAAGCCTACATTATTTTTATGTGAAAGAAAATGAAGATTGAAGGGATTGAAGATACTGCCCACATTTCATAGCTTCCTGTGTGATGAAGATACTAAAACCTATTTAACATTCTAGCTCAATAAATATTAAAATAATTAAATAGTAGTTAACAAAACTTTATAAAAGATCACAAGAATAATGAATAGTGAATATTTGGGAATCAACTGTTAGAAGTATAACAATTAGTCTCATTTTCCAGATGAAATGAAGCTAGTTGGCGTGCCAGTTTCACATAGTTAACCAATGTTGAAGCTAGGTCAAACCCAGTTTATCTCACTCTCAGTATTGGGCTTTGGAATGTTCTATGAGATTAGAACTAATTCTAACAAGAATTGTCTAAAAATTGGTGGATGCTATCTATGATTCATTACTGAAAGCCCCTACTCAAGATAAAGTGATCTGTCCAGCTCCATGTGTGAATTCAACATAAAATAGAGTCATAGGATGTTACAGTGGGAAGGCCCAATGGAGAAGGTGGTCCAGCTCTCTCATTTTTCAGATAAGAAATGCATTCTGTGAGACTTTCATGCTTCAGCTACATCCTGGCAATAGTCCATCTCTTCTTCAAACTGGTAATATTTTCTAACTCAGTGCTCTTCTGTAAATCATTACAGGTTAGATTTGCTTGACATGATTATTTGAATCATGTCAGTTTATTATCTTCATTGGCAGCAAAATAAAAAAGTCAAGGTCTTCTATATATATATATTTTTAAAGTTAGGTTTTCTGTTAGCAATCGGAAAATCTTGACTGTGTGCCACTTTTGCTGCTTTGCTAACCAGCCATTTAGAATATAAACTTCTGGATAAGAAAAAATAAGGAATTCAATGAAAAAGAATAGGTTGAATTGGCTTGGCTTTCTTTGCTTCTTTAGTCTTCAAATGGACAATTTGTACAATTTCCCTTGCTTTGATCTTAGTTGCCCATGCTACCAAGTTGTAGGCACAATTACCTGCCCATCTCTCCATCCACAGACTTTGAAGAACATGGAAAAAAAACCCTCACTCATTGTGAAACTTCAAGGCTAAAAGTGCTGGAGTTGTTGCTCCCGCTGATTTGGGCTGCATGAGAGGAGACAGTGCCAGCCATGCCTGCCCCAAACCACCCACCCTGCCAAAACTCTCTGTCTTGCCAACATCATTTCCTGAATGAAGTTCCCCAATGTGTATCCCTCAACAAGCCTTTGAAAGAGCAGGAATAACCAATCAGGAATTAATTAATGGGGAGAAAAGGGCAAGGCAGAGCTTTCTATTTAACTTGGAACCATGATAACCACGAAATGGCTCTGGATATTTTGTGAATCAGATTGCTGTCAAATCCATGTATTTTTTTATTTGGATACAATTCAGTGATTGTACTGTTTTTTGGTCAGAACGATTTGATGTTCAGAACTTTGAAGTCATTTAGACCACGTTCTTTCCCCCTTTTCGAATAGAAGTTTTTATTTTATCCACCGCAAAGAGAATGCAAATGCCAAAAGGTCTGAGTTCACTTTGAAAGTCCAAACCCACAAGCTCTGATTGGCTTCTACACTTGGCTGGACATATCCTCCAGGGCTCCAGACCTTACATCAAACAGGACAATATGATGTCATGATGAAGAGTGCATACTTTGGAGCAGACTACCTGAATTCAAACCCCCCCAAATGTACCTTCAAAGAAATTGTCTCACCTTTACTTAGCCTGTTTATTGCATCTTCCACTGGGGTCATGAAAGTACCAACTTCCTTGTAATACTGTATGCTGAGTATTTGGGAACCAGACACACAGTAAGTAATTTGTGAAAAGATTGAGGAGAACTAACCTTTTGGTAAGGTTTATTTGTATTTGGGTATTTCCTTTGCATGTAAGTGAATTGAGATTTTTTTTTTGTCTTTTTGCCTTTTCTAGGGCTGTTCCTGAGGCATATGGAGGTTCTCAGGCTAGGGGTCCAATCAGAGCTTTTGCTGCTGGCTTACGCCAGAGCCACAACAACGCCAGATCTGAGCTATGTCTGCGACCTACACCACAGCTCACAGCAATGCTGGATCCTTAATCCACTGAGCAAGACCAGGGATCAAACCTGCAACCTCATGGTTCCTAGTTGGATTTGTTAACCACTGCGCCACGACAGAACGTCCTGAGATGTTCTTTATTAATAAAGTAAACTAAATAAGTAATTATATAATGGTATAGAGTCTTAGTTTTAAAAAATAAGTTTATCTTGAATGGATGTTACTTATATAAAGAATTTCTGTCCAACACATTGTAATACTGCTACCCCTTCTTTTCCTCTATTTCTCTTTAAAACTTAAGCCTGAACTGAAGTCTTTTCCCATTTTCACTAAATCCAATTCAATATTTTCCTTGGTCTCTATACCCTGATTATAAACCAAATGCATTTGACATTATCTTAGTTTGATTTTAAGAATATTTCATGGAGAAAATGAACTAATTGTGACCAGATATTCAAAGGGAATAGGAATGGAATTTGCAAAAACAAGAAGGCAAGAGGAAAAAAGGATTAATAGGTCTAGAGATGCCAAAAAATGATCTAGAAAGCCAAACCATATTCTTGTAAGAAAGAAGGAGGAGGTATCAAATTATCTAACACTTGAGTGCTAGTAAACTAGGTGCCAGAGATTTAGTAGAATTCACATAGATCCTGATGATAAATTAGTTGTATAATTATGGGGAAATGCAGAATTGAAGTTTAGTATCAATAAGGCTGTCAGCATTTTGCAGGGGGCCCTAAGGAGAAGGAAAGCTCCTCAGTAATCCTGGGACTTGGTATAGAAGAATAAACTTGTGTTATGAGTTAGTGATCCCCCTCAGATGACAACTGTAAATAAAGATGTCTGGAGAAGGAGAGGGAGAGGGGGAGGGCGAGGGGGAGAGAGAGAGAGAGAGAGAGAGAGAGAGAGAGAGAGAGAGAGAGAGAGAGAGATTTAGAGTAGAAGGAAGAGGTGATCTATTGATCTTTTCTGGGCATCTGGAGACTCTTCCCTGATTCAGTATCAGCTCAGCACTGGAAGAAAGGTAGGAATCAATCAGGCAAAGGTAGAGACCAATGCAGAGCCTTTAGAAGAACATTCAATGCAGAGGAAGCCATGTGCAAAGAACTTGAGTTAGGAAAGAGCAGACAAAGGTGAGGCTTATTTGCTTCTTTCTTTACTTTGGCTCTTTGGTCTCATGAGGCTTAACTAGTTCACAGCATAAATGGTACCAAGGTCTTTGCATTGTCTTCAGTATCTGCTTTAATTTTTAGAATCAGTGCTAATATTTTTGAGGTCCTTTTCATTTCAAAGTAAGTCTTACAAATGGAGAAACTAGCATAGAAGCAGCTGCTTCTGCATGTGATTTTGATTAGAGAGTGTAGGAAATCTCCTTCCTTGTACTGTCTGAAAGCATCCTGCTCTCCATTTATCAGATCATATCACATTCAGTTGGTTGACTTTTGGTGACTTCTTGGTTTTATAGGGAATCATCATTTTAAAAGCAGATATTCTGGGGGACATAATAATTTAGCAGGAATTTGATTTTCTTACGGTTGATCTAACAAAGAGTCTGGACCTCCTTAAAATGAATAGAAAGAGCACCAGAGGAAGGGAGGAAGAGGAGATGGGGAAACAAAGTCTCTGGGAGGGAATGAAAAGGTGTAAAAGAAAATTTTACCTACTTGATAATTCAGCCTCAGGACTCCCCTAATGACAAGGAAATTTTCACTGATTATTCTTAAGTAGTTTTTTGTGATTTTTTTTCCCATAAATTCTATGGGAATATAGTTGACTTACAAAGTCATTTTAGTTTGAAGTGTATGGCAAAGGAAATCAGTTATACATATACATATATCCTTTCCTTTTCAGATTCTTTTCCCATGTAAGTTATCACACAGTATTGAGTAGGTTACCCTATGCTATACAGTAGGTTCTTGTTACTAAAGTCTTTCCTACCCTGGTTCTCCCACCTCTTGTGTTGGAAGAACTAGTATGGAGGGGTAGGAGAGAGTGTCTCAGGAAAATGCTGACTCTTTTTGAATGAATTTCACAGTCATGTTCCTCCGAAAGATTGTAGGCATATCACTGTATGAGTCGTGATACCAAGATTTGTAGTGCAGTCAAAAGAATGCCCACTCCATTCCTGTCTTTATTCCTTGAAAAAGGCTAAAGAGGAACCTACATCAAACAGCAAGCCTCCTTGGGGAGTTCCTTTGTGGCTCAGCAGGTTAAGGATCTGGCATTGTCACTGCTGTGGCTCTGATTACAGCTTTACAGTGAGGATTCAATCTCTAGCCTGGGGACTTCTGCAAGTACAGCAAAACAAACAAATAAACAAACACCACCAACAACAGAAAAACCCCAGAAAACATAAAACACAACAAACTTCCATCCTCTATACTTCAGCTTCCGGAATTGATGGAAGTGGATGATCCAAGCACTCACTCCACTCCCTCACTACCTAACTCACAGCAACTCGAAGTCTTTTGTGCCTCTCATTCTTGATATAGTCCATGATTCTTCCGTCAACTGTAGAATCTCTACTTTGAAAGTAAGTCATGTCATGTATTGTTTATAATATACATGATGCATTTCAGTGTTTAAATACTTTGGAGCAGTGGTCATAGGTGAAATATATGTATATTATATATAGTGGAGATCTAGACCAGTTGCTAGATTTTATTTATTATTATGGACAAATTCCCCTTTTAGATTTTTTGGCTTGATCTTGAGATCTGGATGTAGATCTTGTTCATGGTTTTGAAACTCAACCTTGCTAATGAGAAATCAGTTTCACTATAGTTTGGTCTCTCTGTTCCTCAGTTTAATCATCTGTGACCTAAGGAACTAAAGGATGTAATCACGAATGCTCATCTGTTCCAGCTTGAACATATTATGACTCTTTGTACTATACCATGGTCTTTCTGTCACTGGTAATCAGTATGTTTTTTTATGGAGTACTTCAGTAAAGGTTTGATTCTGTTTGAAGTTGATCAATGAATCTTTTCCTGTATTATGAAGCTGAAAATACACTGAAAATACTACATATTCACTGAAGCAGACAGCACAGAAAGTGTTGTGGTAATTGAAATGCCACTCACCCTTCAGCTCTGAGAGTAGCTGCTTACATTCACTGTTTTTTGTTGAAATGGAAAAGAATGGTTCAGTGACCTTGTACCCTGGTTTGATTCTTAGATGGATTAATGTGACAAAACAGACATAATGGAGATGTTTTAGTAACCACTCCCCAAATTTCACCCAGGCAGCAAAATATAAGCCATCAATTGTTGATGCCATTGTCCAGTATTTATAAAGATGATAATGCTATCTATGCACGGCCCAGGGCTACATCAAAGAACCTTGTAAACCATGGTTTCCTTTCTATAAATGTTCATTTCTGAGAAAAAAATCATTATATATTTGTACCAGACATAATGGCTTACAGCACAGTTTTAAACCTTTATCTAATCCCAAGAACAACTTTATCATATAAATATTATTATCAATCTTAATTCTGTAGGTGAGGAAATTGAGGCACAGAGAGCTTATGTAGCTATTAAGTGGCAGAGCAAGTATTCAAATCCACATGTTATATTTCTAATATATATAAACAAATGTTGTTGCAGCTACAAAACACTGCTTCCCAGGAATAGAAACTAGAAATAGAAAGTAGGAATACTCTAAGTAGTATTTAAAAAATCCAAAAATAAGCAGAGTAATAAAAAACATAAGTAGTTCTTGAAAGTTGGAAGTATGGGAATATTGGCCTGCTAAAGGTTCTATATTTTCCTGAATCCCACATGCATATATAGATGTTACGTTGATCATATGACTCAGCATGAGGGCTGAGACCTGTCTACCATCCACAATTTCCAATCAGTCAAGAAATGGAATGGCCCCTGCAATATATGTCAAGTTGTAGTGCAAGCTGGATGCTGGATGACCCCAAGCCACAGCTCTCTATGCCTTTTCTCTGTCTCTATGGAATGGATATAACTGTGAGTGGACATCCTCTCCAATTTTCTAGTCAAACCTTAAATCTTCTCAGGTCCTGCCCTGAGAAGGCTGAAGCTTTAAGAGTTAGAGATTTCAGGCTCTGAGAGAGCAGTTATTCACATACAAGCATGATCTTCTAATTTAAATATTATCATTTTGCTAAGTTATTCAAAACATTAAAAAGTACATTTATGTACAAAAATTGCTTTTGATGATCCTTTAAGTGTCAGTTCTTAATAAGCGGCCACATGACTCCATGGGAGAATTGTGAAAGGTAGACCTGCTGCTTCTTTAAAAAAAAAAAAAAAAGTTTTCTGAAAACAGTCTGCTTGTCATAGGGATAGGAAGGCTTATCTCTTTACCTTGATATTTCAGTGGCACACAATAGTGGCTATTTCATTTGTCTTAAATTGACTTTCCACATCTTTGGCTCTGTTAGTGTGGATACATTATAGTTCAACATCTGGTAGTTGTTTTCATCTTTCCTAACTTCTTTAGTTTTCTTTAGTTAATTTGAAGAATCTGGAACATAATGCCCACAAAAGAAAGACTCACTGAATAAATTTTTTAGCCATAAAAATGTAGAAGGATTTCCAGGAGATTAATACAGCAGGACTATAGAGATCCCTACATGCGTAAGATAGAGGATCATTAAGAAAATTCCCATGCTATTTTTTCTGTGGGGTAGCAGGATGGGATGGGGCATGGGAAGACAAGGAAACTAATTTTAAACATCTGCCAGCAAATTTCACATATTGCATCTCATTTAAATCCGTAATAATTTGGGGAGGTAAATATTTCCACACCATTGTATATGTATGAAACATTTAGCTTTAAGAAGTTAGTTTGTCTAATGTCATATCCTTTGTGGTAAAGCTGAAGTTCAAACTCAGGTATCCATGTATAAAGATTTGTGATACTCTTTCAACTGGATCATGTCTCTCAGAAGGATATCACTTAGTAGGGTCATTCAGCTTCCTGATGACACACACAGCACATTCACAACAATATTTTTAGATACACTAGGAACTCTTTTTGGTTTTTGGAATCGTTGTCTGGTGACATGGTGTTTTTTTCCCTTCTTACCCCTTGTGAACCCCTACTCTTAACTTCTTGGTAGGAAGTCCTTAGTAAGAATAGAGAGAATGAAATTTTGTTAGCATCATAACATATTGATATATTGTGAGAATGATCAACAACAGCAAGAAGTGTTTTTGTTTCAATTTGAAGAACCCAAAAAATCAGTCATCTTCTGAATCCCCTCCTCATTCCACTATACTCCTCCCATGAAGCCTGGTTCTTAGCAAGCTGATGTAGAGGGAGCTGGGATCAAGAAACTCCTGGGACTGGAGACAGTAGGAAACCTCCAGATTCTTAGCTGAGGTTGTTTTGACTTGAGTTGCCCCAAAGCAGAACCTGAGAAAAGGCCATGGGCTCAGGCAGTCTATTTAAAAGATGATACAAGTGAAGATACAAGTAAAGGAGAGTGGAATGTGAGAATGATATCAATTCCAAGTTCACTCTGCTCACCACACAACAGGCCAATAAAACCAGAGATGAGTTGCTGGTGCCAGGAATAACAACTTTAACTGGAAAGCTTATAGACGGAGAAGATGGCAGACTAGTGTCTCAAAAAACTATCTTCCCTCAGCCTGAATTCAGGCTCCTTTATACAGAGGAAGGGAAGGGGGAGAGGCCAACAGTCACTCACCAACCATTTCTTGCTTGGGGGAGGGGCCCACTACAATGCTGACCAATGGCTGAGCAGGACCACAAAAGGTGGCTCACTAATGGTTGCTTGCTTACAAGACAAGGAATTGAGAAGAGCCAATAACAGGTGTTTTAATGAACAGGTTATTGCTATGAACCAATTAGACTCAGTTCCACTAGGGACTATTTGAGAAAGTAAATGAGGTGGGGAGGCTGGGCATTTATTTATCGATTCCTCCCCCCCCTTTTTTTTCTTTGCTTTTTAGGGCCACACCCACAGCATATGAAAGTTCCCAGGCTAGGGGTCTAATCAAAGCTACAGCTGCAGGCTTATGCCACAGCAATGCAAGATCTGAGCTGCATCTTCAACCTACACCACAGCTTACAGCAACATTGCATCTTTAACCCACTGAGCAAGCCCAGGGACTGAACCTCTGACCTCCTGAATCCTAGTAGGGTCCGTTAACCACTGAGCCATGAAGGGAACTCCCTCAATTCCCATTTTGTATTTGCTAAAGTTTTCTCCTAGAGTCTTTAATTCTTCTGCACTTCTAGGTTGTGCCTGTCTTTGGTAGGTCCTGCTTCCATAGTTCCTGAAAAAGCCTTCTGGCAGGGTCAAGAGAAACCCAGGTAAGAAGTTGTCCATTAATTGTGAATTTTACTGTAGCTATAAGTGAACTGGGGAACCAAGGCAGTATGGAGCAGGATATGAATAGTATCTGCTACAGACATCTCTTTGAACTAACAGGAGACTTGATAGGAAAGTACAGAAGTGATTTTCACCAATTTTAGGCTCCTTGTGTATATGCGATTAATTAGTTATGGAACATTCTGGAGAGGGGCAGTATAGTGCAATGGATATGAGCATGGACTCTGGCGGCAACTCTGGGTTCAGATCATCTGTGTTACTTACTAGCTGGGTTAACTTGGTCAAGTTATTTAACATCTCAGTGCCTGTTCCCCCTTCTGTATAAAAAGAGGATGGTTATAGTAAAGCCTCCCTCTGCTGTGTTGGTGTCAGGCTGAAAGGAGCAAATATATGTAAAGCATTTATAGCAGTGCCAATCCCAAAGTAAGCACTCAAACACTCTTTATGTTTATTCACCCAAGAGACCTGTATTGCCTCCTAAATTTTACAAATGTAAAAAATAAAACTAAACTTAAAAAAAAATCTTCCTAGTGAATTCTTCAACTAGAAAGCTTTCTTTTAGATTTCACCATCAAATTCTACTTTCCCAAACCGAGGGCTTTGCATATATTGTAACATGTAATCTAGCCAAATTTTGAATAATCAGAGAATTCACTTTTTAAGGGGCAAAAGTTTATAAAAGAGCATATTGACAAGAAGTTCTGAAAACTAGTAAGTGCTAGTGTTGCCATAAACAGTCAGGATAACTTCAGACCTCCATATAAACAGTACCCATCATGACATAGATTCCTTTGTATTGAGGGTGAAATGTGACAGTAGTTACCACCCAAGGGGCACGTGCTAAATGTGCTAAATGCCTTATTTCATTTAACCTTTATATCAATTTTGGGTAGATATTATCACTCAGTTCTTTAGAAGAATGGACAGATTCAGGAGTTTGAAATAACTTGCTCAAAATCCACAACTAGTAATTTGTGGTGCCGGGATTGGGACACCAATGCCTGTTTTTATTTTTTTAACCACTATGTACAATTGAAACATTTTAACAAGCTAAATGTTATTCTCCACTGGCATCACTTGAGATACTGTATACTCAAGGTGGCTTAAAATTGAAGCTTATGTTGAGTCCTGCTCTGTTACTTATGGCCTTGGGTGTCACTTACCTTTCTGAATTTTCATTTTATTTTATTTTTTTTCCCATTTTAAAAAATTTTATTGAACTATAGTTGATTTACAAGTTGTGATAATTTCTGCTATACACAAAGTGATTCAGTTACACATAAATGCACATCCATTCTTTTTCAGATTCTTTTCCCATATAGATTATCACAAAATATTGTTTGGGTAGAGTTTCCTGTGCTGTACAGCAGGTCCCCATTGGCCAGTCCTTCAATATACAGTGTGCATGTGCCAATCTCAAATCCCCAGTTCACCCCTCTCCCCACCCCACCTGTCTCCTTTGGTAACCATAAATTTGTTTACAAAGTCTATCTTTCTGTTTCTGTTCTGCAGTGAGTTCATTTGTATCTTTTTTAGATTATACATATGTGATATCATATGATGTTTGTTTTTCACTAACTTCACTTAGTATCTCTAGGTCCCATCCATGTTGCTGTAAATGGCATTATTTTATTCCTTTTTATGGCTGAGTAATATTCCATTGTACCCCCCCCCACACACACACACACAACTTCTTTATACAGCATATATACAGGTCTTGTTTTTCTATCCATTCAGCCAGTCTGCGTCTTTTGGTTGGAGCATTTAGTCCATTTACCTTTAAGGTAATTATTGATATGTATGTTCTTATTGCCCTTTTGTTAATTGTTTTGGATTTGTTTTTGTTGATTTTCTCTGGCCCTTTATCTCTTGGCCTTTTTTCTTCCCTTTTGGTCTCTTCTCTTGTGGTTTAATGACTATCTTTAGTGCTGTGTTTGAATTGCATCTATTGTAGAGATTTTTGGTTGGTGGTAACCATTAGTTTTGATATAGGAGTCTTTATATACACACAAGATTGCTTTAAGTTGCTGGTCTCTTAATTGCAAATGCATTTCTAGGATCCTGCATTTCTACCCTCCTCTTTTCACAATTGCTGCATTTGGTGGCATATTTGTGTGTGAATGATTTCCTACCTTTAATAATGTTTGTCTTACTGGTGAGCCTCCTCATTTGTAATTTTCTTCTTTTTAGTTGTGGCCTTTTCTTTATGCCTAGAGAAGTTCCTTTAGTATTTGTTGTAAAGCTGGTTTGGTGGCACTGAATTCTCTTAGCTTTTGCTTGTCTGTAAAGGTTTTGATTTCTTCTTCAAATCTGAAAGAAAGCCTTGCTTGGTAGAGTAATTTTGGTTGCAGGTTTTTTCCTTTCATCACTTTAAATATATCATGCCACTTCCTTCTGGCCTGCAGAGTTTCTGCTGAAAAATCAGCCAATAACCTTATTGGGGTTCCCTTGTATGTTATTTATTGATTTTCCCTAGCTGCTTTCAATATTTGCTCTTTGACTTTAATGTTGGTCAGTTTACTTAATATGTGTCTTGGTGTGTTTCTCCTTGGGTTTATTCCAGATGGTATTCATTATGCTTCTTGGATTTGCATGAGTGAGTCCTTTCCCATGTTAGGGAAATTTTCAGCACAGAGGACAAGAAACAAACAGGAGAGGAATAACAATTTATTGGTCACTAATTCAGAGCCAACAACAGCATCCTGCAAAAGACCATCCCAACTTTTTAACATGTGGACAGGACTACAAAGGAACATGGGAAATTGAACATAATTAACAGACAAGATTCTGGAGTAGAAGGACTCAAGATCACCTCCTCTCACTAAAACACCATAATTACAACTAACCATTGAACAGCCATCAACAAAATAGACTGGAAGCTACCAAAAAAGATATCCTATACCCAAAGACAAAGAACAAGTCTCATCAAGATGGCAGGAGGGGTGCTTTCATGATAAAAGTAACCCCATAACTGCCCGGTGGGTGACCCACAGACTGGAAAATAACTACATGCAGAGGCTCTCCTACAGGAGTGAGAGTTTGGAGCTCCATGTTGGGTTCCCACGCCTGGGGGTCTGGCATTGGGAGGAGGGGTCCTGGAGCATTTGGTGTTGAAGGCCAGTGAAGCTTAAGTGCAGGAGCTCCAGAGGACTTGAGGAGACAGAGACCTCACTGTAGAAGGGCACACAGGGTTTCATGTGCACTGGATCACAGGGCAAAGCAGGGAATCTATAAGAATCTGGATCAAGCCCACCTGGAGGTCTTGGAAGGTCTCCTAGCAGAGCGGGGGTGGCTGTGGCTCACTGTGGGGGCAGGACATTGGAGGTGGAGGTCCCAGGAATAATCATCAGTGTGACCTCCCCTGAGGCTGCCATTTTGGAAAAATTTGGCCCCACCCATCAGGGCTGAGAAGCCCCAGGCCAGACGACAAAAAGGGTGCAAACACAGCTCCACACATCAGCAAATAGGCTGCCCCTTATCACACCCTGAGACAAAGCCCCACCCACCAGAGGGGTAAGAATCAGCTCCACCTACCAGTGGGTAGGCACCAGTCCTCCCCATCAGAAAGTCTATAACAAGCCCCTGCATCAATCAACTTCACCCACAAAGAAGCAGACACCAGAAGAAAGAGAGGCTACAACCCTCTAGCCTGCAGAAAGGAGACCACACAAAAAGCTCTACAAAATGAAAAGTCAGAGAAACATGAGTCAGATGAAGGAACAAGACAAAACCCCAGAAGAACAGCTAAGTGAAGTGGAGATAGGAAACCTGTCTGAAAAAGACTTTAGAGTGATGCTAATAAGGATGATCCAGGATTTTGGGGGGAAAAAATATAGGCAAAGATTGATAAATTAGAAGAAAAATTTAACAAAGGAATAGAAGATTTAAAGATTAGACAAGCACAGATGATCAACACAACAGCTGAAATAAAAAATTCACTAGAAGGAAACAATAGCATAATATAGGAGGCAGAAGAACAAAAAAGCAAGGTGGAAGACAGACTGGTGGAAATCACTGATGTAGAATGGAATAAAGAAAAAAGAATGAAAAGAATTGAGGACAGTCTAAAGCAACTCTGGGACAACTTTAAACGCACCACCATTCACATTATAGGGGTGCCAGAAGGAGAAGAGAGAGATTTATTTGAAGAAAGAATATTTGAAGAATTAATACTTGAGTTTTTAACTTTGTGTTGTCTATACAAGAGGAATAATGGTATTTACTACATAGGGTTGTTTCGAGGATCTTTACAATTCAGTACTGTATAAATCTGATAATGTAAAATGATAAAAGTTTTGAAATGAGAGGATGAGAATCTATATGAATAAAAATAGTATTCCTTCCTTCCTTTTTCTCAAATTATACTTTGTATCTTAACTGAGAAAAAAGATAATCACTCACCATTTTGTTTGTCCTTTATGAATTGTTCAGAAATAGTTAAGTGTAAATTCTTTTAATTTTGACTGTATATCAAGACTCTCATGAAGACATGCTCATTTATAGATAGATACGTCTATCTGCAAATTTCCCAATACTGTGAAATACTGAAGCCTTTAAAAGCATTAAGATTGTTAGCTTTGGTTGCAGATAAGTAGAATAAATAAACCTCTTTTAAAGGGGGACAAGTTTTGCTGTCTTTATTGGCTTTTGAATCTCAGTAGCATCACAAGTTTTAAAAAACTGCTTGTCCTCAAAATTAGTTTTCTAATGGGCTTCATTGTTTTGTGTCTAGTATTTCTCACCAATGCAGTTAACAGTGTTTCTCTGAGGGCTGTGAATAGCCTTTAATGATATCTTGATTTGTGTTAATATTTCTGCCTGTGTATAATTAGTTATCTGCCTTCTTGTCTTTTGGCCCAATACTGGTTTTAATAGACAATACACAATAAGTGTCTTTTCACTCTTAAATAATGTATTGTTATGTAAGTGCAAATAGAGCTTGGAAAGGTATTTCTGAATTTTCAGGGGAAAGTTGGTGGGTTTTCCTGTTAATTCACTAGTTTGATGCCTTCCTCTAACCCTTGGTTCTCAAGGAGTGATTTTGCTCCCAGAGGACATTTGGTAATATGGAGACATTTTTTGACTGTTACAAGTGCTACTGACCTCTAGTAGGGAAGAGGTCCCAGGGGTGCTGCTCATTGTCCTACAACGCACAGGGCAGTTCCCTACAGCAAAGAATCACCTGACCCCAAATATCTATAGTGCTGAGGTTGAGAAGCTCTGTGAGTCTAACCTTATTCTTATATAAAAACTAAAAACTTTGAGAGCTATAATTACGTTCTCTAAGATTAATTCTACCAAAAATAGTCTTGGATTGCCCAGTGGCAGGATAAGCACAATCTTGTAAACTTAATTCATCAGCAAGGTAGGGGAACCAAAACCACCATTCCCAAAATGAAACAAATCAGAATTTTGACTTCCGTTGACTCAGTTTAAAGGTTCTTTTCTTTTTATTTTAAATGTATATTTGTGTGTGTGGATGGGAACACAACCATAATTTTTTCAGTGTCTAAGATCTCTAATCAGGTAGAAAGTTAAAAAATAACGAATGCAAACATCACTTGTTAAAGCATCAGAATTTGGGTGACCATTGTGAATTATTTTCACTTTTTTTTCAGAATCTCCTCAGGGCTTCCTAACTTTTAGACCTTTGTTCACACTATTACACTCTTTTCTAACTATTAAAATTTTATCCATACCTCAAGGTCCAGGAAAAGCCTTTCTGGACTAGCCCACAAAAAAGTGACTGTGTCTTTCCTACATGAATTTCATGCATTCCAGCACTCATTCTGTGGTCCTCTGTCAAAAAGTATGCACTTATGTATTTACAAATATGTATCCTACTTTAATACTGAATTTTAAATATTTTATATTTTAAAGGTACTCTATTTTATATCTTTCATTTTTCTCATAATATCTACCTACTGAAAATGCAGTTAATTGGCATTCAAAAATATCTTCACTTGAAAAACCACAGTTGAAAACCATAGTAAAGATAAAGGTATCTTACCAAAATAGCATTTCTTATTGTGGAGGAACTGTATATTTATAACATGCTGAAGGAAATTACATATTATTCCTCCTTACTTTGTTTTTCTCTCAAATACTCTCATTTATATTATTTCACAATGTTTTAAAGTACCAGGAAAAAGAGATAATTTATTAGCTAATGTTGGAAAGACAGAGGGCCACACCAACATGAGTTACCCTGTTAAATTTGGTATATTTTAAAGCATTTAGAGTTTCTACAAACATTTCCCACAGAATGTTCTTTCTTGTTAGTGAAAACTCTGGAGGGAGAGAGGTGGAGGGTGAGAGGTGAGGACAGATAAGAATTTAGATGTGTGTTTCTCACAGTGCAGCAAGTGGTGTGACTTTGACCTGAATGACTCGAGCTTATCTCGCACACTTGTGAATCATATGGAAGAAAGAGTTAAGGATTTTAAACTAACACAAACCACACATGTGAGAGGGTCACAATGGCACATAAAAGCATGGCACCGAGTTTTGTAATTTTGTGTTTGTATTTTAAAAAGTTTTCCTACCTATGTTCATACCAGAAAGAATAAATCAAAATATGATGGGGTAGGCACTCTCTATTGCCATGCGATGACATCACAGTTAAATGCTAACATATTTCTTTCTAGTATCCCCTGAAAAGTGTTTTCATCTATTGCTTTCTGGTTCACAAGAAGCTTTACTCTTCCCTTCTCAAAAACTAAAAATTATTTTGGACTGTTCAAATTTTCTTTTCCAAGCAAAACATAAAATTATATAATGCAGATGTGAATTCTTTAGATTAAAAATAGGATCACAGTTTAAGTTTAAAGATAAGGTATAGCAGTTGAAATGTTTGCAGGGTATACTTTATCAATTATATATCATTTAATATCCCCAATGTGATTAGTCTGTTGCGCACTATACAAAATAATTATTGTTGAATTATTTTGCTCATGAGGAAATATGTTCATTTTTAAGACTCTCTAGTCATTGTTAAACTGGAAGCAAGCTTAAATTTACTGTAGGGAGATTGTAGTTATGAAGTCTGATATATCTAAAAAAGATTTTATATTTTGAAAACACCAACTACATCCTACTTCGAACAAACACATTCTTCAAATACAGAAATACTATGTAAGAATTACATATTAGGTCAAGCATACTTAGTATAAACTTTATGTATACTCTAAACCACAGAAGAATAATCAGTGTATAATGGAACCGCTCAATAATTTAGCCAATTGACTTGATGACCTTAGAGATATTAAGACCTACTTTACTATGAGCCAGAATCAAGATGGTTTTATTGGACAACAATTAAACATCTCATCTATCCTCCTTCATTAACCCCACCAATGACTTCAGACAAAATTCTTTTAAAATGATAACATCCATTATTATATCTGTTACATCACTTTTTACATTATCTCTAATATTTATTTTTGATAAAATATTTGTCCCTGTATTAGGGAAATCAAGAGTGGTATTGTGCAATTTAAAATAAAATCCTTGAATTAAATTTTACATTGAATTTACCTCTTACAATTCAAAATTTTATGATATCATGCACTTTTTTATTTCATTTGATTTACTGTTATTTTGTTGGCTTGTACCTGTAGCCAAAGCTTAGAGAGATACCTGATCCCTTGATGAATTATGGGGAGCTGTTTTCATTAATGATATTTGCCATGTAAAAACCATGTTTGAGTTAATTATTTGTGCTTTGTAAAATCAAGTCATTTTATTGGTGCCTCATTAAACGCGGCATTAATTTCCCACTACTTTTTTTGGCAGCTGAGAATGGGAGTGGCTGTGGAGGTGGTTGGGGCCAGTGACCCTGATGGCTGAAAAATTGTTGAGAATCTGATATGGATAATGGTGATATACAATGTTATCATCCCTCTTAGCTCTTGAGTGAAGACAAAAGGCTATGGCAGTGAGATTTCCATTTGTTTAAATGTATGCTGTAAAAATTGAATGTTTTTTCTTTGCTGGAACCATTATATATATACAACCTGTCCATTAGTCACTTAATACATTTTATTGTCACTTCATACTTTATTTTCTTCCTTTGACCTCAGGAAGATTCCCAAGTAATTCTAAAACCCATTAGTATCTCTGAACACTCACAAAAAAAATCCATAAATGATTTTTTAATGGTCATTACTAATCGGTTTTAAGCAATCTTGGACAGGCTAGAAGTCATTGTACGGAGACTTTAAAAAATATTTAATATATAAATTCTTTTATTCTATTTTGTTAATACTATCATTTCTCTTTTGAGCATCTAAAAATGATTCAATTTTTTTTTTACCACTCAGTAAAATCAGTATAATAAATGGGCAGATACTATGTTCACTCTCCATTATTATAATACGTTGGGTGTTAAGGAAGTTGCAAAACTGTTGTAATTTTAAAAAAAGGTGAGGAATCCTTCTGATTATTCTCCTTCACCCCTGCTACACACACACACACACACACACACACAAACACACACACACACACACACTTCTGTTGGTCCCTTGAGTAAGAGCAGCAAAGTGCTTAGTAATATTGAGTTTAAATATGGTTTCCAGCTCCTGTGGCACCTGTGACATCTGTTGAATGATTTATAATGTTGTGGGATACAATATAACATAGAAGCAGGGGATTTAGAATAATATAGATGGAGTTCAAATCCTGCCTCCACCATGTCCTAGTTGTGTGCTTTGAGCTAGTCTCCTGTAAAGTAGGATTGATGCTAATACTAACCTTATATGACTGTTAAAGAATAAATGGTTAATGAATAACCATTCAGCACAGACCTGTTATGCACTCAATAAGGTTGATCATTACTCTCATTCCTACTTCTGTGCCCAAGAAAGTACATTGAGAAAGGCTTACTGCACTCAAAGAGAAGAACCCTTGTACAAAGTGGTCACTATTGGAATACAATGAAAGGGTTAAAAACAAATTCCCAAAATGAGAGATCGTACTTTCCACCAAGGCACACAGGGAATGGTGCTGTTTATCGGGGCTTAAGACTCATAAGCAGCTATGAAAATAAAGGGTAATGAAAGTTTGCTGTTTTTTGTCATGTTATGCTTAGTATCATCACTTAAGTTGGTACATTAGCAGACAGTCTGGTTAAAAGTGGAAATTTCTGCTTCCAATGAACTCCAAAGTTGCAGCACCCCTGTTTTGAAGCTGTAGAGCTCATTCAATGCAATTTAGAGTTATAAACACAGCAAAAGACCTTTTGAAGTTACCATCTATTGCAGTTCATAAAAGTTGGAAATTTTTATTCTCCTAAGTATGTTTAAGTACAATAGGCATGCTGAAGATGTTTGTCTAAATACTGTCCACCATGGGTGAGTGGCATAGTGGGAATAGTGGGATGTCTTTGGGAGAATTTGTATAGTAGAAGTCTTCCCACTTTCCCAAATTTGATTAGGAACATACAGACAGGTGTGCTTCTACTAGCAGAACATCACCCAGTGTCTCTTAGACTAGTTACTCTTAGAAAAGCCTATTAGAGAGGGGATTTTTACATCTTGCTTAATAAGCCATTATGACTCCATTGTGAGAATATGAAGTATTGAGGGGAGAGAAACATGGCTGGTCCTGCAGCGATATCTCAAGTAAATAGAATTTATGCTAGTATCTTCTTTTTTTTTTAATTTTATTTATTTATTTATTTATTTTTATTTTCCCACTGTACACAATGGAATACTACTCAGCCATAAAAAAGGATGACATAATGCCATTTGCAGCAACATGGTATCTTTTCCTTACCATGCTAAGTATCCCTCTTTTCTTTCTCTACCCTCACCTCCACCTACTGGTAGCCAATGAGTGGTACTTATCAACTACTAATTAGGAACCGAAGAACATGATCTCTTGTATTCCTTATATTAATCCATAAATAAGATAGCATATTTTCTAAGATAAGGAAAATGAAATTCTGAGATAAAACTTTCCCAAGATTATATAATTAGTATATGCCAGAGGCATGATAGGAACCCAGGTCTGATTTCCCACCAATCCTTCTCAATCTTTCTTCTTCTTCTCTTTTTTTTTTTTGTCTTTTCTAGGGCCGCTTCTGTGGCATGTGGAGGTTCCCAGGCTAGGGGTCTAATCAGAACTGTAGCCGCTGGCCTACGCCACAGCCACAGCAACACAGGATCCGAGCCACGTCTGCGACTTACACCACAGCTCACATCAACACCAGATCCTTAACCCACTGAGCGAGGCCAGGGATTGAACCTGCAACCTCATGGTTCCTAATCGGATTCATTAACCACTGAGCCACAATGGGAACTCCTCAATCCTTCTTATTCTCTCTCTCTTTTTTTTCCTCCCTCTCCCCCTCTCTCTTACCCTCCCTGGAAGAGTTAACTGGTGCTCAATGAGTATGCTTGTTGTAGGAATCAATTCAGTAATTGTATCAATATTGCTTTCTATGAGAGTTCCCACTGTGGCTAAGCGAAAACAAATCCAACTAGTATCCATTAGAATGTAGGTTTGATCCCTGGCCTTGCTCAGTGGGTTAAGGATGTGGCGTTGCAGGTCACAGAAGCAGCTTGGATCTGGTATTGCTGTGGCTGTGGCCTAGGCTGACAGCTACGGCTCCAATTGGACCCCTAGCCTGGGAACTTCCATATGCTGTGGGTGCAGCCCTAAAGAGTATATATATATATATATATATATATATATATATATATGCACACACACACACACACACATATATATATATCTTTCTAAATGATACTTGATGCTCTCATGGAGCATAGTCATGCTCCTTACCCTGCTTCAGTGTTTATGATCCTCATATATAAGTTTGAAGGAACTAAAACTCTTTTCTTCTTCCATAACATTAGACATAAACCTTCCAGCATGTGCATTTTTGAAGCAATTAAGCATTATTTAGATGGAATAAGTGGTATTTTGTTTTATTTGGTCTTAATGGGAAGATTGCTTTGCAGAAATCTTGGAGATAAATATCTTTATGGCAAGTGATTATAAAGCCAAAGGCAGAAAAAGAATTTACCAAGTAGAAGATGACAAAAAAAAAAAATGACAAATTGAAGCTCTTCATTGACATTTCATACAGCCATTGAGAGAAAAAGAAGTGTGTATGTACAGAATACATGTCAGTCAGCCAGGGGAATTTTCATGGCCATGTGACAAGAATTATTGCTTCTCCCTCCACAGTATATTTGGCCTTAGGGTTTTTTTTGTTTGTTTGTGCCACTGATGCTTTCCCAGCCTTATACCCAAGAAACTGGAATCATGTCCTAGCTGATACTGCTGTCTCTAGTCTTTTTCCCTCTGATCTTTTCTACTTATCATATAGTTAAACTTTTCTCAAGACAGTGTTGTCCTTGAGTGTCTCCTCTCTGATCAGAAGCCTGAAGTAGGATCCAGGATCTCCTGAATCAGCCCTAAATGCTTTGCTAATTTTTTTTTTTTTGTCTTTTTGTTGTTGTTGTTGTTGCTATTTCTTGGGCCGCTCCCGCGGCATATGGAGGTTCCCAGGCTAGGGGTTGAATCGGAGCTGTAGCCACCGGCCTACGCCAGAGCCACAGCAACGCGGGATCCGAGCCGCGTCTGCAACCTACACCACAGCTCACGGCAACGCTGGATCGTTAACCCACTGAGCAAGGGCAGGGACCGAACCCTCAACCTCATGGTTCCTAGTCGAATTCGTTAACCACTGCGCCACGACGGGAACTCCGCTTTGCTAATTTTTAAGGCATTTCTTGCCACTCGCTTTACACACATCTCTATGTCAGACAAAGCAACTCTCATTTACCTCACCGACATTGGTTTATTTTTAATTTTTGTATCTCTCCTTACTTAGAAGATTTTAAAAAATACTTTGTTTGCATGAGTTCTACTCATTAAAATTTAAATTTCTTCATGAAGTTTTTTTCTGGCTACTCTGGCCTGCAACTTTGACTGATTTTTTACTTCTCTGAATTTCTGTTAGTCTCACTCTTCTGATTGAATATTATATTTTTCTTTTCTTTTCAACATCGGGTCCTTAACACACTGAGCCACAATGGGAACTCCATTTTTCTTGAATACTTTAATAATAATTAGCCTCATCTTTCCAACTAGAGTTTAAACTCATCAAGGATCAGAGGCTAATAAAAGTGTCCATCTTTTATTCCTTTGATGAAAGATAAAATTTTCTATGATTTCCACTTAAATAGCCTTTTGAACTCTGGAGTCCTTTTATATACATTATCATTAAACCAGAAAACCTATCAGGATTTAGTTAATTTGTAAACAAAGTAGCTGCTGACCACATTCTGTAGAGTTGCAAGGTCATCCTGGAAAAGGCCTTAGTACCTATTTGAATGAGCAAATATATGCCAGATAAAGCACTGCCGTGACAAAAAGTTGCAAGGAGAGCTCCTATTTTATTCATCAAACCTTCTGTCAGCATAAGGAACTTTTAAATGAAATGGGTTAGCCTGGATGAGGAGCCTATGGTGTTGTTGCACTGGCTCCCTGAGATTCAGAATTGGGGATCCTGCTTATTTGTGGGTGGACCTAGCCAAACACCAGGGGAGAGAGAAGGCAAGAGCCTTTAAGTTAATGCAAGTTCAGAGAAAGATGGTGCTTAGAAGGAGAGAAAGAGTGAGCATTGTTTTCTGTGTCTAAGACAGCAAACACTGGAATCAGCTTTAATTCAGCTCTTCTTGGGGATGACCTGTCCTGAGGAACAAAAGACCTCAAAGATCTGAAAACTAAAGCCATAAACCTTGGGAGTCAGGCCTACACTGAGGCTCAGCCCAATACTTCTGTAAAGAAAGTTTGAAGCTAGCAATGGGCAGCATAAAGGGATTTTAGTCCTTATCACTTTTCTGGGAAAAGTGATTGGAAACCTCTTTGTCTAGGACAGACACTGCCTTAGTTTCACAGAGGCCTCGTGCCTCAGCATATCCTATGGAAGCTGCTGAGGGAAAGAGGTGAAACTGCTTTAATACTGGGAGTCCTAGCCTCTTGACTGTTAAACTGAGGAGTGGATCCACCCTACTTCAAGGAATGGAAATGAAGGCAAAGGAAGATTCAACTCAGTTTCTGTGCTTTGGCCATGATCAGCCGAGCCAAACCCAGCTCCTGCTTAGTAGCCCTCCACCATAGTAAATACTTTTTCTTCTCTTCTGGATACTATTAAGCATAAGAGATTCCTTGGAATTAAAATCTGGAGAGGGTTAAGGCCTTGAAGAAATGAAGACTGAACCCCCTGCTGCTCCTGACAAGGGAAAGTTCAAGCATAATTATGTTTTAGAATTTGACTGAGGCATATTCTTCATTCTACATGCATGCAGAATATAAAGAGAATTCCATATTATTTTAACCTTTACAATAAATATGTACATTATAAAGGGCAAATGTTACTTTCCCCATTTGAAATATTAGCTCTTTGTAGGCGATAGTCAAGAAATGCTTGTTGAGGGAGTTCTCACTGTGGCTCAGCAGGTTAATAAAAAACCCGACATAGTCTCCATGAAGATGTGGGTTCCCTCTCTGGCCTCACTTGGTGAGTTAAGGATCCAGCATTGCTGCAAGGTGCGGCAAAGGTCTCAGATGCAGCTCAGATCTGGTGTTGCTGTGGCTGTGATATAGGCCTGCAGCTGCAGCTCTGATTTGACCCCTAGCTTGGGAGCTTCCATATCCCACAGGTACGGCCTTAGAAAGGAAAAAAAAAAGGGGGGGATGCTTACTTATGTATAATCCCCTAAAATATCTAATCTCCTTCTTGACCTGGGGTGGTAGGCAGAATAATGCCCTCCCCCAAATGTTCACTGATCCCTGGAAACTTTGGATATGTTATTTTACATTTCAAAGGGACTTTGCAGATGGGATTAAATATCTTAAAATGGGGAGGTTATCCTGGATTATCTCACTGAGCAAAATATTGTCACAAAGATCTTTATAAGAGGATGATCAGAGTCAAACAGGAAAGTGATCACAGAAGCAAATGGAGAGAAACAGAGAGAGAGAGAGAGAGAGAGATTTGAAAATGATATGCTACTGGCTTTGAAAATGGAGGAAGGGGCCATAAGCCAAGAATGTAGGTAGTATCTAGAAGCCGAGAAAATGCAAGGGAATAGCTTCTCCTCTAGCGCCTCTAGAAGGAAGGCATCTCTTCATTTTAGGACTCTAAGATATCCAGAGCTATAAGTAATACGTTTGTGTTGTTTTAAACATTTGTGGCAATTTGTTACAGCAGTGATAGAAATCTAATAAACCCAGGTAAGACAATAAGCGGCAAGTCTTTAACACTAAAGCTGATGATGTGATCTATTTTATTGCTTATGCATTTCTTGATGGAAAGCAAAGTTATCAAAGTAATTGATGGGAAGGGAATTATTTGGTGCTCACATGATAGTCATTGTGTGTTGCTAGTATTCAGGTATCTCCAAATTCTCTCTTTGCAAACACATTCAGCTAATACAGCTTGACTCTGAATGTACTTGTGTGTGCACGTCTGCACATTTCCCACCCAACCATGGAAAAGAAACTGTGGGTAGGGCCATTGCATTTTCTGAAGGGTCAATGAAATCTTTTGCATGCTTAAAGCTTTTTCAAGCTAATTTCAAGGTCCAGTAATACCATGTCATTTCACAATTTTTAATTAAAAATGAGCGTTTGATTTTGTGACCATATGCAGAACTTTGCTCAGAAATCTCTACATACTTTCAACTTCTTGGAGTTCAAGTTCAAAGCGAAAAGTGTTGTCTCTTGAACTTCATTGAAGAGAAATAACTTCCATACTAAAATTATTTTTATACTAAGTCTATTTCATTATTAATAAGATTCTAGGAAAACTCATGTTATTCATGTTGTTTTCCTCATTGTTAGTTTTGTGGTTTTATGGTTTTTCAAGAGATTCAAACTAAGTCAACCCAGATATAGATAATGAAATTTCAGTAACTTTGTGAAATTTCTGGTGTCTCTGCCATTAAAAAAATTTCTCAAGAAATAAGCAGTCTTGAATTCAGACATAGCAATGATTCCATAACATGTTATATTCAGCTATACTAGGTAAGAATTTTGTGTTGTTTCCTAATGCTGATAATTACTAACAGCTATTAAGCACATATGTCAGGTTATAAACTAAATATTTTACATTTGTTGGCATGTGCAATTCTCAAACAACTCTATGATATGGTGTGGTGGATCTCATTGTCATTTGTTTCTAGGTATATTTTGATTTCCCATTTGTGTTTTGGGGGCTGCATCTGTGACATATGGAAATTCTCAGACCAGGAGTCAAATCGGAGCTACAGCTGCCATCCTATGCCACAGCCACAGCAACATGGGATTCAAGCCACGTTTTTGACCTACACCACAGCTCACAGCAATGCTGCATCCTTAACCTACTGAGCGAGGCCAGGGATTTAACCTGCATCCTTATGGATATCAGTAATGCTCATAGCCTGCTCAGCCACAACAGGAACTTCCTGATTTCTAATTTGATAGTGTTGCAGTCAGAAAAGATTTGTGATACGATTTCAGTTTTCTTAAATTTACCAAGGCTTGATTTGTGGGCCAGTATGTGGTCTGTCCTGGAGAATGTTCCAGGTGTACTTAAGAAGAATGTGTATTCTGCTGCTTTCAGATGAAATGTTTTATAAATATCAAATAAGTCCATCTGGTCTAGTATGTCATTTAAGGCCTCTGTTTCCTTTTTGATTTCTGTCTGGGTGATCTGTCCATTGATGTAAGTAGGGCGTTCAAGTTCCCCACTATAATTGTGTTACTACCAATAGCACCTGTTATGGCTGATGGCATTTGCCACATGTTGAGATGCTTCTATGATGGGTGCACAAATATTCGCAATTGCTATACCTTCTTCTTAGATTGATACCTTGATCATTTCATAGTGTCCTTCTTGGTCTCTTAAAACAGACTTTATTTTAAAGTATATTTTGTCTGATATGACTGTTGCTACTCTAGCTTTCTTTTGATTTCCATTTGCATGGATACCTTTTTCCATCCCCTCACTCTCAGTCTGTATGTATCCCTAGATCTAAAGTGGGTTTCTTGTAGACAGCATATATACAGGTCTTGTTTTTGTATCTATTCAGCCAGTCTATGGTTTTTGGTTAGAGCATTTAATCCATTTACATTTAAGGTAATTATTGATATGTATCTTCTTATTGCCATTTTGTTAATTATTTCAGGTCTGAAGCAATAAATATGTGAGGTGAACACAATTTTTCTAAAAAAAAAAAACTATTACAATATCATTTATGTAATCAAACTTTTCACAGTTTATTTCAGTATATACTGTGTATTGGTCCAAAAATATATTGTCATTTTGGCACAGTTGTGTTTTGAGATAATGACCCTGCTGACTTTCTTCAATTAGCATCATGGCCAAGAAACACATTATTTTAAGCAGTGAGGTTAATAATAATTTCTCAAACAACAGACCTTGGCTATTTCCAGGGAAGCTATTTAGAGAAGCTCAATTCAACCCTTACCTCTTCAAGAATAATGTAACTTTAGCCATTTATATACTTTTTCAATCAAGAATTATGTAGAAATGCTTTTGCTTCAGTCCTTTTTATCTGTCCAGTTGCTCTTTCATGACCTTCAACTCTCAAATTAGGAAAAAATCAAAGCCTAGTCATTGTATGGGATCATGATGCTACAGATTAGGCTGTTTTTATTATTAATTCTGTACTTCAAGTCAGGATAATTTTAGAATATCATCTTACAGATAATAGGGAAGGTAAGAAGTTACTTATCCTTTTGAGGTTGTCAGGTAAATTGATTGCCTGGAAATCTGAGTACTATTCAAAACCAACAGAATTTGCTTTCTGATTATAATAGCAATGCATATTCATTATAGAATACTTTGGGAGAAAATACAAAGTACACAAAAATAGTAAAAATTATAGAATGATGCCTTATTGACAGAGTACATTCTCCTCATTTTTGCTTTAAGGGCATTTGTTTAGTTGTCATTTTCAGGGATAACATACTGTTGTCACTATTCAAATATTGTTCTGTTTGTCCTGTGTCAGTGCTGGCTGCCATTCTGAACTGGTATGTTTTACCCTCTCCTGCCACGTGTTTCTACTGCCACTGTACTCAAGGTGGACAACTATGAGGGCTCATGCATCATGTGCAGATTGGTTTTGTCCATAATCCTGCATGGAACTTGTCTTCTGTCCTTCTCTGTATCCCGTTCTCTAAGATCTTTGGACTACAGTGAGCTTTTCTTCAAAGCAAGCAGTCTTTTGTGACAGGTAGTTCCTCGGGCCCACAATCTGGACAATCTGGATGGTCAATTGGGATGTACAATAACATCAAACACATTTAGCTGCAGCCCAGGCCAATAGTCTTCCTTGGTAGTCTCACCCAAGTCCTCTCTTTTCTCCCTAGTTGGGGAAGATCTGATCATTAAGCGATTTCATAAACTTCATCTCTATTTTCCACATGAATCTTAGCTTCCCAAGTATCTCAGGGAGAATTCAGCTTCTCTCAGGGAATACTTTTACATTATGATGTCATATGATAATAATAAATAGTTCATACTTGACAGTGTACTTGACACAGTGAAAGCTCAAACTCAGTGAATGTTAACAAATACAACAATTAGTTGTAGAAATTTTAAGTTGGAAGATCCATGTATCATCCAAATAAGTATATTCATATATAGTTAGCAATAACTAAACATATTTAAGAAAATACAAAAGTGTTTAATTAGCTGAGTGATATATACAAACTTCTTTAAATGTTTGAACACGGAGTTCCCATCATGGCTCAGCAGAAACGAACCTGACTGGTGTCCGTGAGGAAGCAGTTTTGATCCCTGGCCTCACTCAGTGGGTCAAGGATCCAGTGTTGCTGTGAGCTGTGGTGTAGGCCACAGACTTGTCTTGGATCTGGCGTTGCTGTGGATGTGGCGTACGCCTGCAGCTGCAGCTCTGATTTGACCCCTAGCCTGGGAACCTCCAAACCTCCATGTGCCATGGGTACAGCCCTAAAAGCCACAAAAAAAAAAAAAAAAAAGCTTAAACAGTCCTAGAGAGACACTGAAAAGGGTGAGGAAACTGTGACCTCATTATCAACCATAACTTGAGGGAATAATAATTCATTGAAATATTAATTTTTATAGATATATTTATTCTCTCTTGCCTTTTTAAGGAGAGAGCTTGATCTTTAATCATTTCTTGCCACATGTATTTTTTATAAAATATAAGGAAGAAGTTCCTTTGAATTCAGGAGCCTTTTATTAACACCTACTCTCAATTTTAATACAGTTTATGCCAGGTGTCCTTGAAAGATATGGAGGGAAAAGAGGTTCCTTTGAGATCTAGAAGAAAATAGATAGTTTGGTTAGTCTGGAGAGATACGGGAGGTCTGTGGATCATAGGAGAAGCTTGCCTTTTTTATAATTATGTCCTAGAGACATGGCAGAATCTCCCAAATTGAGCACCAAGTGAGAAAGGTCCTGGTATGGGGCCTCCCAGCCTTGTGTGGTTCTCATGCCCCTCACATGTGCCGTAGAAGCAGCAGAATGGTCAGACTTGAAGCTATGGAAATGGACACAGTCGGATTCTGAGTAATGACTAAGGGACTTCCCTCACCCCCACCGCCAATAATCTGGTGGCATGTAAGACTGTGAGCCTCTAACAACCGTGGAGGAGGTGAGTACCATAATAACAGAATGGATCTCTTACTAACTAAATACAAGAGAAGCTTGGATAAGGATTTAAAGAAATATAATGACAATGAGTAAATGTTATTCCTTTACACATTGGAATTTGTGGACTCCGATTTATACTTGCCTCTCTTGGTTAACATGGCAATTGTAAAATTATTTTAAGAGAAATTGTGAAACCAGGTAACCTACACTTAATATATATTTTTCATGAATTTTAAGAGGACAGCCTAATAAAATCCTTACATACATACATCCTTACATACACCCAAGAAATCCTTACATACATACATCCTTACATACACCCAAGAAATATGTGCTAAACTGAAATGACTCTATTAGGATGTTTCTAAATCATCCAAGTGTAGCCACACTAAATATTCAGTTTAGGACGAGGGACATAGTACACTCTCAGAGGCAATATATTGCTGTAGTCAGGAAAATAAGCTCACGAATCACCTGCTTAGACTCAGTTATACTGTATGGTAGTCATGATAGTAACCTTAGACAAGTTAGCTAAATGTTCTGCTCCCAGTTTTGTGTTTGAAAAATGAGTATAATAATAAACCTCCCATGGGCCTTATTAAATGAATCAAGTCTTTGGGTTTTTAAATATGAGGATTCAACATTACTGATGATTTATTTGATGTTATCAATTTGCATGGGTGGGTTATTTCACAAGTGAATTTCAAATAAATAAGAATGTGCCTTTTAGGGTATACTTTCTTTGGAGGCTTAGAGTTAAGAAAATCAAAAAAGCCTAGAATTTATTGTTATTGTTGTTAAACTGTTATCTGTTTTACCTTAACTGAGCTTCTGTGAAATATTCAGTGCATTAACAGTGACAGTTTTAACACTGGGATAGAAACACTTTCAAGATATTTAAACATTGACTTGATTGTCTTTGCACTTCAATGTTCTTTTTATTCATTTTTGTCCTTCATAACTTGGGTTATAAAAATATCCATTACCTGAGCTAAAGAAATCCAGGGCACACAGACATATTCCAGTGTGGTCCATTGTAACATTACATTGGAGAATAACCTAGGGGTGGGTTGTTCTTGTTATTTCATCATATTAAACATCTGTATATTTTATTTTAACATGTAGCTGGCTTTCTTGGTTATAGGTATACAGAATATCTTTTCCCCATACAAGCTCTGTTTCTTGTAACTCACCATCTCCTTTTTGATTTCTTAATTCCACTGGCAATTTAGAGCAGCCTGCTTACTCATGTTATGTCTGCAGCTCTGGAATCTTAGCCCTTGAGTCATGTAATTTTGGAAATCTTTGCTTTCTGCCTTATGTATTAACAGCAATCAGGCAGTCCCTTAAGACCTTTCTGGAAATACTCCAAAATACCTCGGTTTTTATTTTGTACTTAGTTTGAAGAGATTACAGCTAAATTAGGCTTGGGTGTCTAATTTTGACTGACTATCCAACTGAAGACAGCCTCAAAGATCTCTTGTTTAGCAAGTCAGCACCCTTGGTGACAATCTATGGATTTCCTAAATGTCGCATAATCAATTTGTGATAGCAAGCTTCCAAAATCATAATTTAACATTTTATTCCAAGGAAAACTTTCTGCAACCGACATTTAGTGCTAGTAATTCCTTTCTTTCCTACTTAATTTATCGATGAAAGGCTGGATTCCAAAGTAGGAAAAAAATAAAGGATTAAAGATTCATTAAGTATAAATATATTTTCAGGAAACATTAGTAATATTTGAGGGATGGAGCTTATAGATCATTTGTTTGTACCTTTATTCAATAAATTTTTATTAACCTACTTCATGCAAAGTACATTACTAAGTCACTGGGAAAGCAAGAATGACTGAGATCCTTTTGCTATCCATAATGAGCTTACAGTCTAGCGTGAAGGTCAGAAAAACAAATATGTGATTTTAATACAGTGTGTTAAGTGTTGTATCAGGGTAAATACTGAGTATGATGAGAACATGAAGAGGAAGCCTCCTGGAAGGGGTTATATCTAAGCTGTGTTAACAAGGAGAAAAATAATTTATCCAGGAGGAGGGGAAAGAATTTTGGGCATTCTAGGCAGAGGAAACAATCATGTAAATATTTGGATTGTTCCAGCTAGTGATAGACTTGTCTTAGAAGGTCTCTCTTACCTATTTTGATAGTTGTAGTATATTATAAAAATCACAATTTCTTCCCCTCTTTGCATCCAAGTCTTTTTAATGTGATGTTTAAGATCCTCCCATAAAGAGTTGAAGTATATTTCTCTACCTCTTCAACCTGGGTAGACCATGTGACGTGCTTTAGGTGAAGGGACATAAGCAAATATGACAATTAGCAGAGACCTGATAAGTGCTCATATGTTGGAGCCTGACCTCTTGCTGAACTTGAGCCCTGAGCCATCGTGTTTTATGAGCCTGAGCTATCCTCTGGACGGAAGAGAGAGCACATGGAAGAGAACCAAGGTATCCTGACTGGCAGGCTGCCAAATGCCAGAAATGTGAGGGAAGCCATCTATAGGAAGCAAAATAAGCCCCCTCTTGACAAAGATATCCACATTCTAATCCTCAGGATCTATGACTATGTTATCTTACAAGGCAAAAGAGACTCTGAAGATGTGATTAAATTAAGGATTTTGAAGTGAAGACATTATCCTGAATTATCTGGGTGGGCTCATTGTAATCATGAGAGTCCTTATAGGATGGAGACAGGAAGGTCAGAGTTAGAGAGGTGACCCTAGAATGGAGGTGAGAAAGGAAGTCAGAGAGAGCCTGAAGATGCTTTCCTGCTGGCCATGCAACAAAGAATGCAAGTCGCCTCTAGAATCTGGAAAAAGCAAGGAAACAGATTCTCCTCTAAATCCTCCAGAAGGAATGCAGTTCTGCTGGTACCTTGATTTTGGTCCAGTCAAAGCTTCTGACCTTCAGAACTACACGATAGTATGTTTGTGCTGTTTTAAGCTACTAAGTTTGTGGCAGTATGTTAAAGCAGCAATAGGAAACTAATACACTGTGCTGGATTATTTAGCTGCCAACCAACCTGTCAGCTGATCACAGCTGCGTGGCAGAGCCCAGCAGAGATCAGTCAAGCTGGCTCAGACCAGAAGAAAAAGCCAGACCATCCACAGAATCATGAATGATAATAAACAGTTATTGTTTTAAGTCACTAAGATTTAGAGTGTTTCGTTATACAGGAGCAGCTAATTGATACACTCATCTATATATTCAAAATGAAAAAAAAAAAAAACCCAAAATAGCTGCTTCTCTAACTCTCTTAAGGATTCTTCTGTAGGTTCTTTACATTGTCTGAAATTCTGAATGAGTGTTTCATCCACTTTTTAATCCAATACAAAACGATTATCCACTGCTTATATATTACTAGGCTATACTGTATGGTAGACATTTGATACTTGTTTCAGCACTTAAGGAGAATATAGTTCTTTTCTTTCTTTCTTTCTTTTTTCTTTTTTTGGTCTTTTTAGAGCCTCACCCTGGCATATGGAAGTTCCTAGACTAGGAATCAAGTCGGAGTTGCAGCTGCCAGCCTACACCACAGCCACAGCAACGCTGGATCCCATCTGCATCTGCGACCTACCTTACAGCTCACGGAACACCATATCCTTAACCCACTGAGGGAGGCCATGGATCAAACCCATGTCCTCATGGATACCAGTCTGGTTTGTAACTGCTAAGCCATGACAGGAATTCCCAGTTATTTTCTTAGAAGTCTAATCTTGAGCAGGTTGTTCAAATCTGTAAATTTTAGTGTCTGTTTCCTCCAAAAAGAAATAATGATAATACTTGGCCTAGGGGGTTGTTTTGAGGGTGAGAGGAGAAAATGCTTGTATAGCATTCAGCTTTGCATGACACACAAAGCTGCTAGACTGTGAGCTCTGTGATGTAATGTGAGAATTATAAATATGTTAGATAACCTGATATTATGGAAGCATGATAGGAAAGACATTCACTCATTTCTAGATTTATCTTTAAAGTTTTTGAAGTTTTGAAGACCCTTAAAAGAAGGCTTCTATGTTGATTATTATTTCATTGAAACTTGTCAACATAAGCCTAGAGCTACTTAAAGGGAGCTGAGACCATTGCTTGTCTTGCTTTCTCCTCAGCTTAGACTAAGTCATCTCTTTGGAATGCTATGAGAAGATATTCTATCCCTTTGTTAAGAGACTTGACTGACCACAATTATATTATTATGCCTATGTCTGTTGAAAAATTCCAGGGAAAGTTAGAAGGAATCACATGTGATTTTGGCTTAAATCAAATGAAACCATTTGGAATGAAAAAGCAAAGATGATTTGAGCATTAAAAGAAATTTCACAACTATTAAAAGTGCCAATTTAACTGCACAATTTTCCTTCCTTAAGTGTCCTTTAAATTGTATATATGGTAGTATACTTTTTAGAGTGTGAATAAGGATCTTTGCGTTATAAACATTTTATTTTTAATGGCATCTAGCTCCTTTGAGTCTCAGTGTTGGGTTATATCAGTTTCTTTTAATTTTACTTTACGTTGGAGTATAGTTGATTTATAATGTTGTGTTAGTTTCAGATGCCCAGCAAAGTGATATATGCATATATGTGTATGTATACATATATACATATATGTATATATCACTATGTATGCATGTGTGTATATATATATATATACACATATATCCATTGTTTTTCAGGTTCTTTTCTCACATAGTTTATTACAGAATATTGAGTAGAGTCCTGAACTGGTTAGTAGGTTATTTTTGATTATTTGTTTTTATATGTAGTAGTGTATACATGTTACCACCAAACTCCTAATTTATCCTTGTCCCTCACCTTTACCTTTTGGTAACCCATAAGTTTATTTTCAAAGTCTGTGAGTCTTTTTCTGTTTTGTAAATAAATTCATTTGTATCATTTTTTTTAGATTCCATATATAAGTTACATTATATGATATTTGTCTTTCTTTGACTTACTTCATTTAGTATGAAGTATGATAATCTCTAGATCCATCCATCCTCTGTCAGTGGATATTTAGGTTGCTTCCATGTCTTGGTTATTGTAAAGAGTGCTGCAGTGAACATTGAGATGCATGTATCTTTTTGAATTATGGTTTTATCCAGAAATTTGCCTAGAAGTGGGATTAGAGGATCATATGGTAGTTCTGTTTTTTAGTTTTTTGAGGAGCCGCCATACTCGTCTCTGCAGGGCTGTACTAATTTACATTCCACCAATGGTGAAAGAGGGTTCCCTTTTCTCCACATTCTCCAGAATTCATTGTTTATAGACTTTTTGATGATAGCCATTCTAATGAGTGTGAGCTGATACCTCCTTATAGTTTTGATTTGCATTTCTCTAATAATCAGTGATGTTGGGCATCTTTTCATGTGCTTTTTGTCTTCTTTGGAGAAATGTCTATTTAGATCTGCTCATTTTTTGATTGAGTTCTTTCCTTCCTTCCTTCCTTCTTTCCTTCCTTCCTTCCTTCTTTCCTTCCTTCCTTCCTTCTTTTTTTCTTTTTGATATTGAGCTGCATGAGATGTTTCTATATTTTGGAGATAAATCCCTTGTTGCTCACTTTATTTGTAAAGATTTTCTCCAATTCTGTGGCTTATCTTTTTGTTTTGTTTATGATTTCCTTTGCTGTGCAAAAGCATTTAAATTTAGCTAAGTCCCATTTATTTATTTTTGTTTTTATTTTCATTACTCTAGGAGGTGAATCCAAAAAGACATTTATGCAATTTATGTCAAAGAGTGTTCTGCCTCTGTTTTCTTCTAAGAATTTTATAGTATCAGACTTACATTTAGGTCTTTAATCCATTTTGAGTTTATTTTCGTATTAGACAATGTTCTAATTTCATTCTTTTACCTGTAGCTGTACAGTTTTCTCAGAAACACACATTAAAGAGATTATCTTTTTTCCATTGTATAATATTGTCTCTTTTATTATAAATTAATTAACCAGAGCTGTGTGGGTTTACTTAGATCCTGGTCCACTAATGTATATGTCTGTTTTTGTGCCAGTGTCACAATGTTTTGATGACCTTAGCTTTGTAGCATAGCCTGAAGTCAGAGAACTTGATTTCTGCAGCTCTGTTTTTCTTTCTCAGGATTGCTTTAGCTATTCAGAGTCCTTTGTGCTTCCGTATATAATTTCTTTTCTGTGAAAAATGTCATTGGTGATTTGATAGATATTGTATTGAATCTGCATTGAGAGGTATAGTCAGTTTTACAATATTCATTCTTCCAATCCAAGAACATGGTATAGCTTTCTATCTGTTTGTGTTATCTTGAATTTCTTTCATCAGCATCTTATAATTTTTAGAATACAGGCCTTTTGCCTCCTTAGGTATCTTTTACAAGGTATTTTATCACTAGGTATTTTATTTTTGATACAGAGATAAATAGGATTGTTTCCTTAATTTCTCTTTATGATAGTTCATTGTTAGTGTATAGAAATGTAAGAGATTTTTGTGTGTTAATCTTACATCCTGTGACTTTACTAAATTCATTGATGAGCTCTAGTAGCTTTTTGGTAGCATCTTTAGGATTTTCTATCTATAGTATCATGTCGTCTGCAAAGAGTGACAATTTTACATTTTCTTTCTCAAGTTGGATACCTTTTGTCTTTTTTTCTTCTCTGATTTCCCTGGCTAGGACTTCCAAAAAGATGTTGTATTAAAATGATGAGAGTGGACATCTTTGTCTTATTCCTGATATTAGAGAAAATGCCTTCAGCTTTTCACCATTGGATGTGATGTTAGTTATGGGTTTGTAGTATACGGCTTTTATTATGTTGAGGGAGGTTCCCTCTGTGCCTACTTTTTGTAGTGTTTTTATCATAAATGTGTGTTGAATTTTATCAAAAACTATTTATGCATCTATTGAGATGATCATAAGGTTTTTACCCTTAAATTCGTTAATGTGGTATATCACACCGATTAATTTGTGAATATTGAAAAATCCTTGCATCCCTGGGATAAATTCATTTGTTCATGATGTGTAATTGTATGTATGGTTGGATTTGGTTTGCTAGTATTTTGTTTAGGATTTTTGAATCTGCATTCAATGGTGATATTGGCCTGTTATTTTCTTTTTTGTGGTATTTTTGTCTGGTTTTGGTATCAGGGTGATGGTGGCCTCATAGAATGAGTTTGGGAGAGTTCCTTCCTCTGCAATTTTTGGAAAGAGTTTCAGAAGGATAGGTGTTAGCTCTTCTCTAAATGATTGATTGAATTAGCCTGTGAAGCCATATGGCCCTGGTCTTTTGTTTGTTAGAAGTTTTTAAATCACATTTTCAATTTCAGTATTTATGATTGACCTGTTCATATTTCTGTTTCTTCTTGGTTCAGTCTTGGATATTGGAACTTTCTAGGAATTGGTCCATTTCTTCTAGGTTGTCTGTTTCATTGGCATATAGCTGTATTTCTGTGATGTCTCTTGTAACTTCTCCTTTTTCATTTCTAATTTTATTGATTTGAGCCCTCCCCTTTTTTTTCTTGTTAAGTATGACTAAGGGTTTATCAATTTTGTTATCTTTTCAAATAGCTCCATTTTAGTTTCATTGATCTTTTCTATATTTTCTTTGTTTCTATTTCATTTATTTCTGCTCCGATCTTTATGATGTCTTCTACTCTGGGTTTTGTTTGTTCTTTTTTCTCTTGTTGCTTTAGGTATAATATTAAATGGTTCATTTGAGATTTTTTTATTTCCTGAGCTAAGATTGTATTGCTATAAACTTCCCTTTTAGAACTACTTTTGCTACACCTCACAGTGTTTTCATTGGCATTTGTCTCTAGGTATTTTTTAACTTCCTTGTTGATTTCTTCAGTGATCAGTTGGTTGTTTAGTAACATATTGTTTAGCCTCCATGTGTTTGTGGGTTTTTTTTTTTTAATAGCTTTTTTTCTTGTAGGTGATTTCTAAACTCATAGTGTTATGGTCAGAAAAGATGCATGCTATGAGTTCAATTTTCTTAAATTTCCCAAGGCTTGCTTTGTGGCCCAGTATATGATCTGTCTTGGAGATCGTTCCATGTGAACTTGAGAAAAATATGTATTCTGTTGCCTTTAGATGGAATGTTCTATAAATATCAATCCATCTGGTATTATGTGCATTTAAGGCCTGTGTTTCCTTTTTGATGTTCTGTCTAGATGGTCTGTCCATCAATGTAAGTGGGGATATTGAAGTCCCCCAATATTATTGTGTTACTGTAAATTTCTGTTTTTATGGCCAATGACATTAGCCTTATATATTGAGGGACTCCTATTTGGGAGTATATGTATTTACAATTGTATATTATTTTTGGATTGATCCCTTGATCATTGTGTAGTGCTCTTTATTTGTCTCTTGTAACCATCTATTTTAAAATATGTTTTGTCTGATATGAGTATTGCTACTCCAGCTTCTTTTGATTTCCATTTGCTTGGATACCTTTTTCCATCCCCTCATTCTCGAACTGTATGTATCCCTAGATCTGAAGTGGGTTTCTTGTAGACAACATATATATAGGCCTTCTTTTTGTATCCATTCAGCCAGTCTGTGTTTTTTAAGTTGGAGCATTTAATCCATTTACATTTAAGGTAATTATAGATATGTATGCTCTTATTTTCATTTTGTTAATTGCTTCGGATTTGTCCTTTTTTCTTTTCTCTTGTGGTTTGATGACTATCTTTAGTATTGTGCTTGGAATGTTTGTGTGTGTGTGTGTGTGTGTGAGTGTGTGATTGTTACTGTAGCTTTTTAGTTTGTGGTTCTCATGAGGTTTTTTTTTTTTTTTTTTTCTTTTTTTTCTTTTACCATTTCTTGGGCTGCTCCCACAGCATATGGAGTTTCCCAGGCTAGGGATCTAATTGGAGCTGTAGCCATTGGCCTATGCTAGAAGCACAGCAATGTGGGATCTGAGCCATGTCTGCAACCTACACCACAGCTCACGGCAACACCAGATCCTTAACCCACTGAGCGAGGCCAGGGATTGAACCCACAACCTCATGGTTCCTAGTCGGATTCGTCAACCACTGTACCACGACGGGAACTCCCTCATGAGGTTTTGATGTCACAGTTGCTCTCAATTTCAAATGCATTTCCAATATCCTGCATTTGTACTCTTCTCAAGATTGGTGGTTTTTGATATCTCATTTGTGTTTGGATAAATTCCTAACTTTCTTGCATGTTTGCCTTTAATGGTTAGCTTTCTTGTTTCTAGTTGTGGCCTTTTCTTTTCTGCCTAAAGAAGTTCCCTTAGAATTTGTTATAAACCTGATTTGGTGATGCTGAATTCTCTTAAGTTTTGCTTGTCTGTAAAGCTTTTGATTTCTGCCTTGAATCTGATTGGAGCCTTCCCGGGTAGAGTTCTTGGTTGTAGGTTTTTCCCTTTCATCACTTTAAATGTTTATACTACTCCCTTCTGGCCTGCAAAGTTTCTGCTGAAAAATCACCTGATAACCTATGGGAATTCCCTTTTATGTTATTTATTACATTTCCTTGGTTCTTTTTAATATTTCTTTGTCTTTACTTTTTGTCAGTTTATTTAATACATATCTTGGCATGTTCTTCCTTGAATTTCTCCTGTATGGGACTCTCTATGCTTCTTGGACTTGAGTCAGTGTTTCCATTCCCATGTTAGGAAAGTTTTCATCTATAGTCTCTTCAATTGTTTTTCCAGGCCCCTCCTCTCTCTTTTCTTTCTGGAACCCTTGTAATGTGAATATTAATGTTGTCCCAGAGTTCTCTGAGACTGTCTTCATTTCTTTTCATTTTTTTTTCTTTATTCTGTCTTGTGGCCATGATTTCCGCCATGCTATCATCCAGCTCACTTATTCATTCTTCTGTCTAATGTATTCTACTATTGATTCCTTCTAGCATTTTTAAAAAATTTCAGTTATTGTATTATTCATCTCTGTTTGTTCTTTATCTTCTATTTCTTTGTTAAATATTTCTTGTAATTTCTTTTTTGTTGTTGTTATTGTCGTTGTCTTTTTGCCATTCCTTGGGCTACTGCCATGGCATATGGAGGTTCCCAAGCTAGGGGTCTAACTGGAGTTGTAGCCGCCAGCCTATGCCAGAGCCACAGCAACATGGGATCTGAGCCGTGTCTGCAACCTACACCACAGCTCACGGCAATGCCAGATCCCTAACCCACTGAGCAAGGCCAGGCATCAAACCCACATCCTCATGGTTCCTAGTCGGATTCATTAACCACTGAGCCATGACGGGAACTCCAAAATTAAACTAGTTGATTTTTATATATTTATTTATTTGTCTTTTTAGGTCTGCACATATGGCATATGGAAGTTCCCAGGCTGGGGGTCAAATCAGAGTTGCAGCTGCTGGCCTACACCACAGCCAGTTCCAAGCCACATTGGAGCTGGTGGCAACGCTAGATCCTTGACCCACTGAGTGAGGCCAGGGGTTGAACTCAAATCCTCCCAGACACTATGTTGGGTTCTTAACCTGCTGAACCACAATGGGAATTCCTATTTCTTGTAATTTCTTGATCTATGTCTCCATTCTTTTCTGAGATCTTTGATCATCTTTTATTGTCATTACTCTGAATTCTTTTTTAGGTAAATTGCTTATCTCCACTTCACTTAGTTGTTCTTGGTTGTTCTTTTTTTTCCCCTCGTTCACGTCTCTGGAACATATTTCTTTGCCATCTCATTTTGTCTCTTTTTTGCTGTCTGTCTATGTTTACAGTCTCCTTTCTGCAGGCTTCAGGATCATAGTTCCTCTTGCTTCTAGTGTCTGCCTCCTGGTGGGTGAGGTTGGTCCAGTGGCTTGTGTGAGCTTCCTGGTGGGAGGGACTGGTGCCTGCCCACTGGTGGATCAAGTTGAGTCTTGTCCTTCTGGTGGGCAGAACCATGTAAAGCAGTATGTTAGAGGTGGATGTGAGTTCAGTATGACATTAGAAGACTGTCTGTTGATGGGTGAGTCTGTGTTGCTACCCCTTGTTTGGCCTGAGTCATTCCTGCACTGGACCTGCAGGCTTTAATGGGGCAAGGTCTTGATGCCAAAATAGGGACCTCTGGGAGAGCTCATGCCAATGATTATTCCTTGGAGCTCTGTCACCAGTGTCCTTTACCCAACAGTGAGCCACAGCCAATCCCTGCCTCCCCAGAAGACCCTCCAAGACCCACAGGTATGTTTAGCTCAGGCTCCTTTGAAGTCACTGCTTTGTTCCATCCCATTGCATGTGAAACTTTGTGTGCGCCCTCCAGGAGTGGAATCTCTGTTTTCCTATTCCTGTGAACCTCCTGAGCTCAAGACCCACTGGCCTTCAAAGTCAAGTGCTCTGAGGTCCCCTCCTTCTGATGCCAGACACTCAGAGCTGGAGAGCTTGATGTGGGGCTCGAGTATCTCACTCCTGTGGGAGAACCTTTTGGATATAATTATTTTCCAGTTTTCAGGTTGCCCACACAGTGGGTATGGGATTTGATTATATAGCAAAAATGCCCCCTTCTGCCATCTTGTTATGACTTTTTGTCTTTGAATGTAAAATACCTTTTTTGATCAGTTCCAATCGTTTTTGTCAATGGTTGTTCATCAGTTAGTTGTGATGATATGGTGTTTTCATGAGAGGTGAGCTTGAGTCCTTCTACTCCACCATCTTGTCTCCTCTTCCTAAACCACTATAATCAATTTCTTATATAACATACACATATTTTTTTTCACCACTACTATTTTGTATGCCTATTGCTCAGTTTGGGTGCTATTACTTCTATGACAACCTCACTATAATTAATTTTATGTCTTCCTTTCCTTGCTCCACACCCACCAATCATTCCCTAACCCTGAATGATTTCAAGTTCTATTTTCCATGCTTTACCACATGGCTACTGAACTTTGTGGAAATAAAATTATATAACCATAAACTGAAACTACTACATATTTAGGATTTTCAAGTGTAGCTGGATTGTTAATGCCACTTGGCAAACCTTCAATTGATGCTGGTTAATAGCCTGAACTCTTTCTTTAAGTACAATTTTGCCTTAGCCTTGACAGAGAAAAATAAAGACCCTTAGATGCTAATAATTCCTCTTTCCTATGTTATAAAACAGTCCATAGAGTGTCCATCCTTCTTTTTTTATTAAGAGAAAATGAGTCAATATTTATCAGTGATGTGCTGTATATCTCTAGCCAAACCTCTCTCCTAAACTCTATACTCTTATTTCTTATTGCTTATTAAATATCTCTACTGGCTATCCAGTAAGCTTCTCAAACCTAAGATGCTGAAAACAAACCTCCTGCTCTTCTTTCCAAGTTTTGCTGCACCATAGTATTCCTCTTGCCAGTTAATGATGATTCCACCCTCTAGTTGTTCAGGCCCCAAATTTTGGAGTCATCCTTGCTAGCTAAATCATTATCATCTCTTAATTGAATAATTATAATAATCTCTTAATTTATCTTTATTTATTCTTCCCTTGTTGCCATAACACAACATCTGGAGTCAATATGCTAAAATTGTAGATCAGATCACATTCTCTAGCCCTACTTTTCCATTGTCTTCCCATTTCACACCAAAGAAAAGCCCATCTCTGCAGTGGCCCATAAAACTCTATACCAATAGGCTCACCATTGCATTTATGATTGACTACTCTTCTCACTCATCTATCTCCTTCCTCTTCCTTGAATATAATGGACTTGCTTTGGTCTTAGTCCTTTGCATCATTGTTCTCTGCCTGAAGCAGTATTCCCTACCTTTTTTTTTTTTTGCCTGCCTTTCCTTTTACTTATTTCAGATTGCTGTTCAAACGTTTTCCTCAGTGAGTCCTTTCTGATGACTTTATTTAAAATTGCCCCTATCCACATAATTCTGCTAACCATTATCTATCTTATTTTTCTCCACAGTCAAACATTTTATACAGTAACTTCTTCACTGTCAGTCTCCTCCCATCTTAACATAAAATGCATTTGTTTTCTTTGCTGCTATATTTCCCAGTGCTTATGACATTGCCTGACATTCAGTAGAAGCTCAATAGACATTTGTTGAATGAATGAATGGATGGATGAATGATTTCTTTTTGTTTCCAAAGTAGCTTCTTTGTTTATACTCCCAATCCAATCTCTACTGCCTGTTTAGGAATTGATTTATCAGCTATTCTCAAATTTTCCTGTACTTTTCCTTTCCCTCTCTCATCTAAACCAATGTTTTCAGCCTATAAAAATAGTTAAGTATAACTAATACTTAAAAAAAATTCTTACTGCAATTTCGAGGTCAGGCTGAGATTTTATGAAAAATACAAGAAGAATCACAAAATGGATTAAACACAATATAGTCAAAAGTGAATTTCAGAAAAAAATCTGGAAATACAAAAGAGAATGGGAGCAAGTCGAAAGATGATATAGAATATGAGGGCAAGCTATAGCCCAGAAGATATGGAAGAAGGAACATTAGTATGGGGGGGGGGTTGGGGGCACTGTCAGCAAATCTTATTGGTGATCCCCAGAGAGAACTTGGAACCCTACTTGACAGGGAGAAAGGGCAGGAATGAGAAGTGAAGCCAAAAGGAGGAAATTTTTTGGACATGTGTTTATGGAAAGCTGCATAAGTCTGTTCACCCATATCCTCTCCCCATTGTTATACAAACAGCTGTTCACTGCAGAGCTAGTGAGCATGCCAAGACATAGTGTACTTTTGAATGTTTTAGATCATGAGCATATTTTACTTTGACCTAGATCTAAAAAAATAAAGATGGAAAAATGATTAAAGGCAGCAGAGAAAAAGACTGGGTAGAGTAGCAATTTAAAACATAGACCCAGGCACCAGACTGCCTGAGTTTGGATCCCAGTTGTACTTACTACCTAACCTTGGGTAATTGATTTAGTTTGTCTATGCCTCAGTTTTCCCATTTGTAAAATGGACATAATAAGGATGTTTTCCTTATAGAGTTGCTATGAGGATGAACTTAGTTAATGATAGATAAAGTACTCGAACCAGTGTGTTATACATGTGATATAATTATGTGCCTGGGCAAGGAAAAAGAAAAAAACACTGCGAACAGACTCAGTCTGTTTTATTTACTCTGAATTGACCCTTGACTCATTTCACTAATAATTCTGGGTTTGGCAGTCTTTTGAGAGAGAAGAAAAAGGATTTAGTCTCATCAGTTGTTTGGGATTTCCAAAGGAGGAGCAGGGAATTGGGGCAAATTTTAATTTGATTGGATATTTTTAAATTACAACTTGTTTCATGCCTTGATCAGCACCTTTGTTCCTGCTATTTTCATCTTGAAAGAATTTTGTTCCTTTAATCAATTTTTTGTATCCTAACTAATTTTAAGGAAAAAATAAGCCCACTCCCTCCACAGAGCCTTTTGTCAAATCCCTGACCTGCTCAGAACTCTCTTTATCTCTTGCATATGTTGTATGTGCATTGCATTTTGCCACATTTTCAAATGTATAGTCTAATTATTGGGACAGAAATTAGTTCTTTATTATATGATACCATTAATTAGAACATATTTACCAATTAATATAGCTTTATAGTGTATGTTTATTAGCAGCAATTTTTATGAAAGAACATTGATTTTTTTTTCTCTTGACCTGACCTTTCCTATAAGACCTTGTACTTTCTTCTTCCTTTCTTACCTTTAGAAATGGAAATCTGCATTCTATAAAAGTGTTTTTTCCATTTCCATAGCTCATTTCTGCTTAACCCTCCACAGGTTGCTTTCATCTCTCTACTCTGATCAAACTACTCTCACTGTATGTACTGACTTCTTAGTTGCCAGGGTCAATTATCTATTTCAGTCCTTATTTTGCCTAACCACTCAACATCAATATCTCGACCACTTCTTGAATCTTGAAATCTTTTAAAACTTTGTGAATCCTTCTGTTGGATTCCAGAGAAGTCCTTTCCAGCAGACTTCCCATCTCTGATCATTTCTTCTTTCAGTCTTCTTCATAGGCATCCCTTTTGCAGATCTTTCATTCCACAGCTAGTTAATGTAAGTATTAAAACTTGGGTAGTAAGTAGCGTTTGTATTTTTATTAGGAAAATTTTATGGAGAATTTAAACATTGCAGAATAATGTAACATATCAAATAATGTATTATCAGGAAAATATTTTTATTGAGATAATAGCTTGATTTTGAGCACCCAAAATTGTAGGAAAAAAATTTCTGTGAGGAAGTTAACCAACAATTATTTTGGTGTACAGAATAAGTAAAAAAATACAGGAGTTCCCGTTATGGCTCAGTGGTTAACGAATCTTACTAGGAACCATGAGGTTGCAGGTTTGATCCCTGGCCTCGCTCAGTGGGTTAAGGATCTGGTGTTGCCATGGGCTGTGGTGTAGGTTGCAGACACAGCTTGGATCCCATGTTGCTGTGGCTGTGGCGTAGGCCAGCAGCTACAGCTCCCATTAGACCCCTAACCTGGGAACCTCCATATGCTATGGGTGTGGCCCTAAAAAATACACACACCAAAAAAAACCCCCCAAAAAACTTCAAAACCAATACCATTACTAGAAAAAAATTTAAATTCAGTTGTTAGAGAACTTCCCTCCATGAAAGTTCTCTCTTATTCATCTACGCTCCTGCACTTTTCTGAAGAGCAGATACTTTCAAGAATGCACCAATTGTACATCATCTTGTGGTGCTGATGTGGTAGGGAGTGCTCTTATTCTCCACTCATCTTTTCCTTTAGAAAATATTTTTTCCCCTCACTCCCTTTACTCTCTGATTCTTGGTGGAGTAGAATGACAAAGTTTGAAAGGAGGACCGGGCAAGTGTAGTTCCTTCCTCTCCCGATAGTCTTCAGGATCTGCCTACTTACAGAGAATTTGTCTGGTGTATCATGTGGGAAGTTTAGATAAAGGTCTTAAACTTGCTTTTTATTCAGAGCAAGTGGGTGAGAACATTTGCTTAATTCTAAGACTCAGAATCAGGCAGTCCATTCTTGCCATGTGTTCTCCAAGAGCCCTATTTTGGTTTCCATCTTACTCATTGTTTTCTCCATTTTATTGATTCAGAATTCAGAGGCAGGGGTTGGGGGTGGGGAGACAGGAAAGTTATTTACTAGTTCCTCCAAAGTCCAATGTTAACTTCCGCATAAAGTTACCCTCCACTATTTTTACTTGCTTCCATCAGAGAAAACTATCATTTCCTACCAGGAGCTCCAGATAGAGATGTTTTTATGATTTTCCTAAGGCAAGACATAACTGCTCTTAGGAGGATTTCATCATCTCAAAGAGACCAAAATACACCCATCTTTGATATATTCATCATATCCACCTCACAAAAGTGGACTCAGCAGAATTCTTGTGGTCGCTTATTTTTGTTCCCCACTTTTGTAATGTAGATAACAAAACAAAGAAGATTCTACCACCCAGCAAAATAGGAAAGGACTATAATGGGTATAAGAGAAATTCTGCTTTATTCATTAGAAAATTAAATCTTATCTAATATCATCTAGTTCTCCAATTTTATACGATATTCACCCATCGAGTGAAAACCAGTTTTCTACAAACTCTAGAAGTTTTTTTGCAACTATTATTATATAAAAGATAAACTTTGAGATTAGGCTCAGAATCCAAGACAAATGAAGCCCTTTTTCTTTTCTATGCTACATAATAGTCGTAAAACAAATTTTATAGTATTCACTTGAGTGTATTAAAATGTTATAGCCTTTAATAGACTGTTTCAATCAGCATTTCTAGTTTATATGTAAGGGAAACCTTGATTCCTTCTAAGTTAGAGGGAGAATGCCTGGCACAGTTAACAGTGAAACTCTAAGGTTACGATCTTTAAACATACGAGGTCTAGTAGGCCTAGTATATCAAAGATTTACAGAATAATTACCATGTGTAAAGCATGGTGTTAGAAAATGGGAGATCCAAAGGTTAACAGGACCTCATTGTTTTCCCTGATATTCTGTCTCATAGATGGAAAAGACAGATGTGATCTCCATCTCTGGATTGTATCCTCTTCTGAGGCATCTGGATAGCCAACCTGGGTATTGGCCAAATAAATTAGGGCTAGGTTTGGGTACCTGAAGGCTGGATCTTAGGTTAGTAAGTGCTGTGAGTTATCCAAGACGGGGACGATCTAACAGATAAATAAGAAAACAAAAACAAAACAAGAACATGTCCTTGGAGAATTTTAAAGTCTATAACTCTTAGGCTTTCAGGAATGATATTTATTCACCATAAATTAAAATCCAAAAGATCATGAGTCTGGTAGACACTAGAACCAAGTATAGAATGGCAACAAGGCAGAAGGAAAATTAGAAACGTGAAATCATTGCCGAGAATAGGCCAGCTTGTGACTTATTTCTGGTGGCTGCTGGCCATGTAAATTGTGCGCTAAAGGCTTCAGTTGGGAAAACACCAGCCAAGAACTAGCTCATCACAGTATAGTGGAAAGAGGACAGGGCTTTAGCAATCATATAAGTTGTTATTTTCAGCAAGTTAATTTAAAAAAAACAAAAACAAAAAACCTGTAGCATGGTCCTCTCCCTAGAAGAAGCAGAGTTATATAGAAATGGGATACCCAAAGTATATAGGAACATTGGCATATCTATATGTTTTTTGGACTTCATATGTTTGCTTTCTTTTGTGTGCTTATGTGTAGGTCTGAGGGTGAATAAGACCTGCCACACTTCAAACCATGAGAAATGAGAATGATAGGTGGGTCTCCAGAGGAAATATTGGAATGCTATTCAAAATTTAAAAGGAATAGATTTCAGACCAGCAAAACCAGATGTTCTCCACAAAGAGGAAAGTTAAAATATCAAATGTAACTGAGGACAATAATTAATAGGAGGAAAGAAGACCTCTGAATTTTGCAGGCAGATAAATGCCAATCTATATCTTGGTTCAGCCACTTGGTAATTTTGTAATCTCTGTCACATCAAATAATCTCTCTGAATTATTTGTCAATATAAAGTCAAAATTCTGACTCATATGTAATAACTGCAATATGAGGACTAGAAAACCCTTCAGTGCATTGCTAGTAATTAACAGTCTTCAAGAAAATAGTCATTTCAGTAGTGAGGAATGCAAGCCAGAAAAAAATGAATGGAGAAGACATAAAAGTAACACAAATATATAGTTCAGATGTAAGAAGTATAATCAGATGAAATAAAACAGAGAAATCAGATGATGTTCAGGTAGACCATGGCATCAAGTTAAAGCTATTTTACCATCCATCCTCTCCCTATCCCAAGATAGGGCAGATTTGTGAAAATAAAGAAGCTTGGTAGACATAGCCAACTGAGGCAAAAATTATAGAAAAGGGGGAGAAATGAAAGCAATCAACAAATCATTCAGAGTTTAGTGTGAGGAAAAGACCAGTTCTCCTTCCAAACTAAAGAAAAGGCCAGCCACTTTGCAGGCCATCTCAAGTTTTAATTCTGTAAGTTTCTCATTGATGCCTCCAACTAGGCTCAATTGCTTCTCCTTTTGCCCTCCCCGCCCCCACAGTCCCTGACATATCTCCCACCGTAGCCCTTTCTACATTGTAATGTGAAAGTCAGTTTTTATGTCTCTCTGTCATATTATAGACTTTAACCTCAGTATCTATATCCCCAGTACCAAGTACATTTCTTAACCTACATTACCTACTCACTAAATGTTATTTGAATGAAAAATGAATGAACATAAGTAATTGCTTTCTTTTTCTCCTAAAAATAACACTACTGCTAGTGACTTTAATCTGTTGGATGACTCAACTAAGAAGACTAATACCTGACCAATTGTTTTTATACTGGGACCCATGACAGACAGTCCTGTCTTAATAAAATTGAAAGTTAAGGTTTCATCTATCGAAAGGACTCAGAAGAGCTCTTGACTTCCTCCTTGCTGAACTGCAAGTTTATAAGTCTCTCTCCTTTATTTAAGCGTGTGCTCCTCCAGGCTAGAAGCCAAGTCTTATTCATCTTGGTATACAATCTCCAAAACTTCACTCACACCCCTAAATCCATAGCAGAAACCTCACTCAGTCCCTGACACTTAGAGAAACTCTATAAATGTTTGTGTAATTAACAAATGAGTATAACCCAGGTAAGTAAGGTTTAAACAATGCCTAGTGTAATATCATTTAAACCTACAATTAAATAATTGTGCCTCTACCACAGAGTGCTTGTTTATAAAATGATTTAAGCACATCATTCACACATCATAAAGCTGCTCCTTTTTAATCTCTCTGTTATATGCATTGAGAAACAGTTAGCTGTGATATCCCCACTGAGAGTATTTAGTGTAGGCAATGCAGTTCATTGGGAGAGGAGAACAGATTTTTAACTGTTGTTTGTTTTATATAGTTGTAGCTCGGTCTGCCATGCTGAAGAGAGCTATATCATTGATTTTCTTATATGCTACATATGGAACATGGAAAATTGTCTGTGGTCATGGGGAATAATGAAATAAAGGGGGTTGGAGTCCATCTTTATGAAGAAATGTGGTTTAGTATTAAGAAGAAAATCCTTCATTCCCAAAGATTGACTAGGATGATACTTAGAAAAGAGTCTCATATGGTTAAATTTAGGGCTTTGAAAGAATTCTACCAAAATACCTCCTCTATAGCATTTTTATTTGATTGTGACTTAGATGCATTTTCCTTTACTTAAGCCTTTTTATTGAAATTACCTGTGCCAAGATTCTTACATCAGTGGCCATAGAATTGTTTGCCAACATTAATGCCTCCCTTATGCAAATTGTCTTTTTAAATTACGTGACTCCCATTTAAAGGTGGCTCTTTGTGGCCAAGATGTTTTTAGTTTGTGATCGCATAAGAATTGCTATGTGATTTTTTGCTGCTGAACCTGATCTTTTCTCTCTTTTTCTTGCAACCTTTGTATTTCTTTTGCTGAAAGTTATTTGAGAAAGATGGAGAGGTTTATAGGTAATTGCAAATTAGGTTTTTGTTTGTTTGTTTTTAGTTTATGGTTTACTCCTTGTGGTTGCCAAGGGGCAGGGGGAGGGAGTGGGATGGATTGGGAGCTTGGGGTTAATAGATGCAGACTGTTGCCTTTGGAATGGATTAGCAATGAGATCGTGCTGTGTAGCACTGGGAACTATGATGGAGTCACTTATGGTGGAACATGGTAATGTGAGAAAAAAGAATGTATACATGTATGTGTAACTGGGTCACCATCCTGTACAGTAGAAAAAAATAATAATGTATTGGGAAAATAAAAATAAAAAACTAAAAAAAAAAAAAACAAAGAAAAGAGAAATTGTCATGGACCACTGCTTATTACTTAGAATTTCAATATTTATTCAATAAACACTTATGGAGTGCTGGCTGGAGGCCAGACACTGAAGATAGACATGTATTCATATGTCTAAGGAGCCATGTCTTATGGGGAAGACATTCAAGCCTGTTAACATATCCTAATCAGTGTGATAAGTGCTGTAAGGGTAAACAGAAGGGGCTTCCAAAACACTGAGTCATATCTAATTCCACATTGAAGGCAGTGGCTTCCTTTCTGGGAGAGTGACCTGGTCCCTCGAAGAAGAGTTGGAGTTATCCAGGAGAGAGGAGGAAGTAGTAAGACGGAAAAGATGGACAGGCCCTGCGGCAAGACCTTGTGAAACTGTATCTAGCTTATAAGGAGAGTGCAAAGAAGGGAGTAATGAAATATGGCTTGTGAAAAAAAATATGATTAAATTACAAGCATTTACTCTCCTTAATCTCCAATATCCTATGAAATGTGGACACCAAAGATAATAGTCCTTATTTTTTGAGTGGGGTGGAGATAGTGATAGGAAATGAAAGAAGCTAAGAATTGCTTCATATACTAAAAAAAGATGGATAGACCCATAAGGAGAGCCAAGAATTGGGGACATAAAGCCTAGAGTCTCAGACTGTGGGGATGAAGAAAGGAGCAGGTGGACAAATTGAAGAGATAATGGTGGAGATAGAGGGAGAGATTAAGCATAACAGAGAAAGATATACACTCATACAAACATGCGCATCGAACACAGATGATGAGAGATGTAACTGAGAGAGATAGACACTGAAAGAAAAGCACGCATAACTCTCAGTGGAGGCATGGATAAGAAGACACACACACACACACACACCACACACACACACACGCACTGAATACTATTCAATCATGAGAAAACAGGAAATTTTGCCATTTGACAGCATTGATGAACCTTGAGGACATTATGCTAAGTGAGTTAAGTCAGACAGAGAAGATGAATACTATATGATGTCATTCATATGTTGAATCTAAAAAAGCCAACTTATAAAAACAAAGTAGAGTGGTGATTACCAAGGCTGGAGGGTAGAGAGGAATTGAGATGCTGTTTCAGGGTACACATTTATAGCTGGCAAATAAATAAGTCCTGGAGATTTAATGCAGAGCATAGTGATTAAAGTTAATGATACTGTATTATAAACTTCAAACTTGCTAAGAGTCTAGATCTTAATTTTTCTCACCACAAAAAAAATAATAATTTTGCAACATGATAGAAAAGTTAACCAGTGCCATGGTGATAATCACACTGCAATATATAAATTATCAGATCAATACACTGTACATCTTAAACTTATATAATGTTTTATGTCAATTGAATTCAATAAAAGAGAAAAGAATATACACCCAGAGACAGAAACAAGGAGAGAACTGATAGAAAGACAAAGATAGAGTTATGTATAAAAAGACAGACATCAAACAGAGCAATAGAGATCAAGAGATGTCGGAGTTCTCTTCATGGCTAAGCAGTTAATGAACCCGCCTAGGATCCATGAGGATGCAGGTTCTATCCTGGCCTCACTCAGCAGGTTCAGGATCCACCACTGCCATAAGCTGTGGTGTAGGTCGCAGACGCGGTTGGATCCAGTGGTTTTGTGCCTCTGGTGTAGGCCAGTGGCTGTAGCTCTGATTGACCCTTAGCCTGGGAACCTCCATATGCTGTGGGTGCAGCCCTAAAACGCCAAAAAAAAAAAAAAGAGAGAGAGATGTAGCAGCTACCAGTTACTAGAACTTCTGGGAAAAGGATTACTTATAGAGCTTTTTAAGCAAGGTTTTCTGTACTGTCAATGTACTAAAAATTTATTAAAACTACCCTATTTATCAACATTTTTGAGCAGAGGTCTAAATAGAGGTTTTGCTTTAGGATATATGAACATGATCAGACTGGCCCCAGAGATGCCCAGTTACATACCCTAGAGGTGAACAGTGATGAGAATAGAGAAGGCCTGTGTGCCCCATTAGGGAGTTTGAGTACCTCATTTTTCCTTTTTTTTGGTCAGAGAGTGACTTCTCTGTTTTGACTCCAGGACTCCTGCCCAGAGAGCTCTGAGAAGTCTGGCTGCATCTCAGGAAGAGCAGTTGGGCTTCCCCTCACCAAGGAAGTCTTCCTCATCCTCTCAGATCTGATTAGGTGCCCTTCTTTGTTCCCACAGAACCTTCCCTCACTGCATTTACCACAGGTAGAAATAGGTGAACTCTAGTCACATGGGACCACATATCCTTCATTCTCCAAGGAAGTTTTTTTTTGTTTTTTTTTTTTCTCAGTTTTAGAAAAAAAAAAATTTCCCTTGCAGTTCAATACATTTCAAGACCAGCCTCAGGGAAAATTTCTTTTTTTCTTCTGTGCTAAGAACATGTTTCCTAAAGGAAAGTAAGAGAAAGAAAAGAGTCAAACAGGAGGGGCATGGTGGAGACTGTGCCAGCTCCATGCTCTGGATTAATCCAGGCTGCTCTCTCCTCTGAGTAAGACCATCTGAAACCAGGTCCATATGTGCACCTGATAGAGTTCGTGGTGGGGAAGGAGCATAGGAGCCAAATGCATCTGTAGGGTAGGTTGCACCATGTTTTGTTTTGTTTTTAAATAGGCTCTGTGAAACTTGATTATCCCTAGAAACATTGGATTCTGACTTTCTATGGTGAATGAATACAGTATATATGCAGGAAACTAGCTCGTTATTTCATGGACATGCTTTTACACCAACATGTCATAGAGCATAGCCAAAATGGAGAGAAACTTTACGAGTTATTCACCTTAATCAGGCCAAGCTGGGATAAATTCTCCTTTATTTATTTATTTATTCTTTGCTTTTGTAGCTTACTAAACTCACGTCTTAAAAGTTAGTTTATAGCTACCTGATAATGAATGTTACTGTTCCCTCATCACCTAGGAGAAATAGCTAGGAGATGTTTGTTAAGAGGCTGCTCAAGGTGAGGGTCAGAGTAAATGGCAAATCAAGGTTGAGATCATAGACTTTTCTGTTTCTCGCTCTGATATTTCCACTCTACAATATTGCTTCTCACTTCAAAGAAGTTCAGTAACTTGGAAGAAGAATATAGCTATCTCAACACGCACAGTCCACCTACTTCGTCTGTCTAGAGATTATCGGGAGGCCAGGTAAAAATTGTAGATGGTTGGATCCAACTTAATGGCATTTATTTTCCTGACACACTGTACAGATTCTCTCTCTTGCTAAAGACCAAATACCTTGATATCCCTGTTTTCTTCCTTATGTTAGGAACGACTAACTGTGGATAGCAAATTACAATGGGGCAGGCTAACCTGAGAGGGTTCATGACTTGGAACTGGTTTCTCCCACTGTTATCCCCATATGTCCTGTTTACAGGCAGAGAAATAGCTCCATTTCGGCAGTTGGAATATGGAAATCAGTGAGTGAAATTAGCTAGAGTAGCAGCCTGGGATGGTAGGAATGGGGTAGAAGGGATCAAACAGGGCAGTTGTTTCATAGGGGAATATCTTTGTGATAAAGAGTGTGAGAGCAAGTGGATCTGGAATCCTGGATATGGGAGTGGATATCAGGAAAAAGAGTAGCAGGAAGCAAAGCCACATCTCTAGGCTACAAGCTTGAGATATCCTGGGCCAAGAGAACAATAGAGGAACAAAAGAGGAGCAATAGAGGAACCAAACAATGCAAGAAAGTTATCAGTCCCAAAAATTTCTGGGTGCATTAATAGGCTAGGAACTCAGATACTAAATATGCAGGAGGGCTGGACTAGCAGAAAAGGTAATGAGATCAAGGAAAAGAATGGTGAATGGAGATGCTTAGAGCCTATTTCCCTAAATTTGGGATTGCCCCTAGAAAATGTAGTTGTCTAAGTGTGAGGATTGGAGTCAGTATGCAAATAGAGAGGGAGGTTGCAGAGTCTAGCGATTAGCAAAGGCTTAATATTTCTTTAATTGAGTAGATAGCAATATTTTTGAGCATCTGACTCAACTGCTGATGCAGAGATGTGTAGCCATATGAAGAAAGTGCTTTAAAGGATACTTGGTTTAAAACAACATGCTTGTATGGAGTTCCCATCATGGCTCAGTGCTTAATGAACCCAACTAGTATCCTTGAGGATGCGGTTCGATCCCTGGCCTCGCTCAGTGGGTTAAGAATCCAGTGTTGCCGTGAGCTGTGCTGTAGGTCGACACGGCTCAGATCCGGAGTTGCTGATGCTGTGGTGTAGGCCGGCGGCTACAGCTCCAGTTAGACTCCTAGCCTGGGAACCTCCAAATGCCACAGGTGTGGCCATAAAAAAACAAAACAACAACAACAAAAAACAATGTACTTGTAGCACAAAACAATAACGTCAAATGTCTATTAAGATATGAAATAGCAGGGGTAATGCTAAGAATATATAATTCAATTAGGACTGTGCATAAGGAATAAACTTTTTACTTGCATTTGCAAAAAAAAAAAAAAACGGTCTTTTTTTATTTTTTAATTTTTATTTATTTATTTATTTTTTGCCTTGGTGCTGAATAGAAGACTGTAGGAGAAGAAAAACTCACCACATAATAAAACACTGAAGTAATAGAAACAACCAGATCCTTAAGCATAGATTTTATTTTTTAACTGAATAAATCCAAACTTTCCAGTTAAAAGCTCATTTAAGAGGGAGCCTGGTTATACATTCTTTCAAAGAGCCACCATGTTTAGAAACAGATTCCATGTATTATATAACTAATTAGATGGTAACATAGGTATTTACCTAAGATTAACCTAATAGACATTATTTGCTTAAGAGTTAAATCACCATGTAGGCGCTCTGGTGACTATAGCAAGTTGAGGTACAGTGCATGTGTTGGCAGTTATACCTAAAATAATTTAAAAACATTGCAGTCGTGAATTAGGTCTGAAGAATCTAATAATTATTTTCAGAAGTGTAGTTTGAATATTAGCCTTGATGTGTCATTTCTGTCCTACTCACTACCCCTTTCAAGGCTATAGTCAGGTTGAACCACAGCTTTCAGACACAGAAGTGGATGAAAGGAAGATTTTCTTTTACCCATCGAATCTACTACATAAAATTATGCTAATGGACTTTTATTCTTCATCATCTCAGTATTGAGAGATGGAAGATCAGACGACAGAGGAAGGAGAATAATACAGACTTTATAAGACATGTTGTGGTCACATATCATCTCTTGGCTCAGATTTAAGGGCATTAAGGTTTCAAAGACTTGGTGGCTTAAAACCAAAACCCAACTAATCAGAATCCTACTCAAACAATGCATTACATTTACCACATTATGCAGCATTATCAATAATTTAGCGCAAGCGGCATTTCTAGTGCAAATGAACTTATGCCATTTCACAGCATTAACTCCGATGATTTTGTTCACATTTATTTTCTAATCCAATCTTGGTTCACCTGTAATGGGCTGCTTAGGTCATCCATTTAAAACATCCAGGTTCATCCTGCACTCCCACAGAAACAATGACTATTTCTCAAATTGAGAGTTGCAAGGAGAGGTCTAATTTCCCAATATGAATTGATTTTTTTTTTTTTTTTTTTTTTGGTTCAGTAAAAAGGATTGCATGTTTTTCAAAGCAGCCAGTGTCACAGTGGCTGGAAGATAGTTGGTTTAGATTAAAAACAGACTCATGTCCTGGAATGCTGAGTGCAAGTTATAATAACTATGAGACAATTCTACTTTTTTGAGTAGGCAAATAAGGCTGACCAATCTCTCAGGGATGCACAAAGAATAAATTAATATAAAACTACTAAACTTTTTTTTTGTAAAAATAGAATATTTATGATAAAATGCTATATTTTTCTTTCATGATATCTGATGATGAATGTGGATCAAATGATTCTATTTTTTCAGTTAGATGGATTAATTGTTCATTCTGGAGGAGAATTTTCTCTTCCTTTCTTTTCTTTATTCTTTTTCTTCTCCAAAGTCAAAGATACAGTCACAACAACAAATTTTCTAAGGAAAATTGTTCTGCTGAGAAGGTAGTTCAAACAGCCATGTTGTATAACATGTGACCTTTTACCATGTGATCCATTGCCCACAGCTGATGAGACTTTATGGGCAACCGAGCCAAGGTTAGCAAAGTTAACAAATCGTTAGCATGGTCAACAGCTTACGATGTGATATTATCCAAAAAATCTGTTCCAAAAAAAGATGAAGGGTTATTAGTTGAGTTCATTAGATTATTTCTCTTAGGACTCTGCAATATCAAGTGTGAAAAGAATAAACCAGGGGGGGTGTCAGGAAGAGAAGGAGAAATAAAATAAGAGATATGTAGAGAGTAGCTGAGTCAGGTAAAAGGTGTGGATCTGGACTGAACATTCATGGGCTCAGAATCTAAGCTGCCTTGTATTCTGAATTGACTTAGTGATTCCAGCCTCCATGAGTGCTATTCGTCTTTCTGCCCTTCCTGATATCTGGTTCTTTAGCTTCCCTTGGCATCTGGGAAGATAGATTAAATGGAAAAAAAGAGGCTTTTTACCTTGTTTCTTTACAATAAAGCTGCTATTACATTAAATAATTCGAGTTGGTGTCTGTCCTTGTGACAATAACAATAACAAAATCATAGAGGTTTTGTGCAGACAAGTTCTGAAAAGTGTGTTTTAAATTGGAGTCACTTTCTATTCTAACAACAAAAAAAAGATGCTCCTAGATTTGTTTTATTTTTTGAAATTTTAATGAAGTATAGTTGATTTGCAAGGTTGTGATAATTTCTGCTATACAACAAAGTGATTCAGTTATACATGTACACATACTCCTAGATTTTAAACCATAGTAGCATAATCTCAATATTAATAGATTTGTACTCTGTTATGTCCTGAGTTCTTGACCTCTAGGTTGCAATCTTTTAAGCAAGGGAGTGTGCGTTGATATGTGCCTTTCTCTTCCTTTCTTTTACATGGTAGTGAACTACATTTCCTGGACTTTGCCAGCCAGCCTCAGGTAGATTGGAGGGCAAAAGGAAGAAGGAAGCTAAGGTCCTTTCTCCTTTCTTTCCTGCTGTGGATGGGTCTCCAGCATCTTCTCACTTCCTCCAGCTCCGACTAGACAGCTCTACTCTCTTTAGTAAAGAATTCTGGCAGGACAGAGGCCTTCTGTGCTTCCAGCTTTCACTGGATTACCTTGGATTCTATGCTCTAGAAAGATTACCCCTCCTGTGCTCTCCTACCCTAAGGACTAAGAAGCTTCTTGCTGTTGTTCATCTCTCTCATTTATTTATTCTGTTTGGTTTTACATCTCTTCTGTTCCCATGTAACCAGTGTCCTGACCTAAGTCAGTTGTTTAGCTAAAGTCTATTTCCATATCTGTAAAAAGGAGATAATATGACATACTTCAAAATGTCCTTGAGAGAATCTTATGCTATTCTAGAATAGCCTCAAACTAATCTCAAGAGGCAGAACGGGTTGATTAGATTAAATAGGAAAGGTCCAGGTTTCTGAGGTAGGATCTAATTTGCTAATATGCTGCTGTCAACCCTTCAGCCCTAAGGACAAATCTCAGGTTAATGCACATCTCCAATTAAAAAGTGGTAGATATGATGAAATTGAGGTACTTTGCAGAGAGGGAGCATGGAAGTGAGCATTAGCCCTCAACAGAGCTATGTAGGGTGACTAGATAGATAGATGACTTAGCACATTTCTATATTAAATTTTTAAGAAGTCCAAAGTGAAAAAGAAACAGAGTTAATCAGCTATTTCTACGTGGCAGAAAACTCGACTACCCCCAGCAGTTTTACATTTTAGAGCTTTAGCCTATGGAGAGAAATTTTACTACCTTCTTATTGATCTGCAAGTCCCAGCATTCCAGACAAGGGTCTCTGTTGCTCACTTGCTGCCCAGTAAGCTATGTCTGGTGCTAGTGTGTGTGACTCAGGCTGTACTAAGGAGGCAGTTCCTACAGAGCCATTTGGAAAGGAGTAGCAGGGCTGAGCAGTTCTTAGAGAATGGTGCTGGAACAGGAAATCACATCAGTGTCCATTAAATGTATATATGAGGTAAACAGAAGAATCCACAGGTATAAAAAATAAGGACCTAGCCAGTGAAGTATAACAGATTGGATAAGAAGGGGCCAATGGTACAGAAGAAAGAATTTTCAGTGACTGACAGATACACTGAAAGAGGAAGGAGTCCAAGACAACTGCAAGGTTTGAAATCTGAGTGATTAAAGGAGTATTTTTAAAAAATACTCTTTCAGTGGGTTAAGGATCCGGCATTGCCATGAGCTGTGGTGTAGGTTTCAGACGTGGCTCGTCGGATCCCGCGTTGCTGTGGCTGTGGCGTAGGCCAGTGGCTACATACAGCTCTGATTCGACCCCTAGCCTGGGAACCTCCATATGCCGTGAAAGGGGCCCAAGAAATGGCCAAAAAAAAATACTCTTTCAGTGTTAAATGATGTGCCTGGAACCATTCTTAGTATTTTCTGCACATTAACTGATTTAATTTCCCATTGTGGTAGGGGAACAGAGGCACACAGAGGTTAATCAACTTGTGCAAATAGCTAGTATGTGGCAGAGCAGGGCTTCAGCAAACCTGTTTTAGACAGGAAATGGAAGGACAGTCAGATTTCATATATACTGAACTGTCTAGGGCTGAGACTGGCTCTGATGATTGCTACCACAGAAGACAGAGCAAACATCTCATATCTCATTCACCTTGAATGGATTACGTGTGCATTACTGAATGGGTCACTGTAACAAGGACAAGAGGCTATACATACAACTGGCTAATAATGTATCAGAGTGAGGCAACTTCACTTAAGCAACAGGACTGAGAAAGGAGGAGGAGGTGGAATTCCCACAAAGCAGAAATCTGGTTGCTGTTGCTAGAAGATTGAGAAACGGAGATTGTGGCAAACATAACTGAATACCACAAAAAGGAAACAAAGCAGAGGTTTTCACTCTTAGAGAAGGGACTGTAGAAGCTGCTCAATCAGAAGAGGAAATAGGAGACCATAGGATGGGCAAGAGAACAAATAAAAGCACTATTTGGGGTCTTCCTGAACTAGTCGGTGAAATTTCATTAGGCGCTAGTGTTCTCCACTGAGTGTTGGTCCCGAGACAGAACAACCCTGATTTGTCATCACACTGTGGCCCTTTTTTACCTTCATGTTGTTGACTTGGAGGAAACACAAGCTGACCCTGGAGCCGAACCCCCGTGCCACTTACGTTAAAACACAAGCCCCCCTGGCTATGTCTTTACCAGTACTATATTTAATTGTATCTATTTCACTTGTGTGCTTCTTTTCATTCTCACCTAAAACAGAAAATCAAGAAGTAGGATTTCCATAGATAATTTGACCTCATATCTTTATATTTTATCTTTAAAAAAGTAACTCTTCTACCAGAGTGACCTAATCAAGGTTAAACGAGGATAGTATGAGATAAGACCACTGCTTGTCCAGCTGGCTCGTGAGTTTTGTCTCTCACATAGCCTCTCTGAGGTCGAGTGTGGTCAATCTCAATTCAGCCTCAGCACAGTCATTCTCGTGGATGAAAGGTGCTGAAACCAAAATCTGAACCTAAGATGCTGTAGCCCATCTTTCTCTCAAAAATGTGTAATTTTTACAAAAGCAGTCTTTCATTCAATGTAAAGAGCAAGCAAGGAAGAAATGTTACTGCTTTTTTAAATAGAATGATTATTGAATACTAACAGTTTTTTTCACATGAAATAAACAATGGCTATTTAATAGCAGAGATTGACAAACCATGGATTTCAGGCCACTAAGCAATTTTTAAATATCACTCTTTTAGCTAATTAGAAATAAGACTCTCAAAGATTATGGAAGTATCTCACTGCTATATTTAAACATAGCTTTCTAGATTATTGCTATGATAGATAACGTACTAGGTGGGCAGTGCTTAGTGTAGATAAGAACCATTTACTGACTGGCTATTTCCATAATAATTTGGTTATGATAAAGAAAATATCATTATAAATTCAGGTCCCTTAGATATTTTTTAATGGTTTCATTCATTTCCCCTTTGTATACATAATTTATAAAGTAGCATTCCTAGCTCCTGTTCATCTTTGAATTGTACAATGTAGAATCTGTCCCTCCACATCTTCCCCTCCCCTAGATTTCTGCATATGTACTTTTCCTTCTTCAAATGGAAAGAAACTACATGCCTAGCACCTCCTCCCTTAATACTAAGAAGCAGAACAGCACTGTCATCTGCTTCATTTTATAGATACTAGTGATTTTCCTGTAGAGGGATAACTGTTGATTAAATATTTTCCATGCTCCCTCTGCATTTCCTGGTTCTGCAGCTCTTGTTTCCCTGACTTAGAGCAAAAATACTGCTTGGTTAAGACACCATGCTCGCTTTCAAATAAGCCTGCCACCAACATTTGGCTATTGAAATATCATTTTAAAGACAAAATATCTATGTTTGAATATTACTCACATGACCAAAAATGAACCAGGGCACATTCTCAGTCAGTTCATAAATTTAGTAAGTGACTTTTTTAAGAGCTCTTTATAATTGTACTGCTTTTAGAAATATAATCTATAGGTTTATTATTAGCTATTATGTAATAATTTATCAAAGTGTGTACAATATTTAAAAGCATATTTATATTATCTGCAACATTTACATTTGTCAGCTAGAGAAGCTATGATATCTGTTAATTGCTCTACTGACAGTAGACATTGGTAGATCTTATTAAAGAAACCATACCACTTTCAAGACATGTCGTAGTGAAACTAATAAACCACAATAGCAATAACAGCACCAATTCCTATTGGTACTACTACTATTGGTAATTCTGGATCTGGTAGCTTTATAAGGTAAGCCTGACAGTATACTTGTTCTCATCTTAAATGAGAAACACAAAGCTGAGCATATTTCAAGGACTTGTTCAGGTCAAAGGATATACGCAAGGCAGAAGCAGGGAAAGAAACATTTTGCTGGCTTTCAAGAATACATATCTTGGTATTGGGTATTTTGTTACATTGACAGCATCGTATATGTCAAAGAAGTTTGCCTGTCATGAAAGCAAAATAAATAAACACATTTGTACAAAAATGCCACATTAAAAAATTTTTACCTCAATCCTGAGAATTCAACCTTCTTGGTCAATGTTACTGAATTTTTCCATCCTCCAAAACTTTTTAATTCTACTTCGTGCTAAAGCACTATAGAAATTTATATGGGTATCAATCAATATTCCATATTGCAGCATTAATCCAATTTATATTGTCGTTTCATGTCTGGAGCTTTGCTGTTTACGTGCTAGACGTGGGTACAGGGAAGAATTTTTATGACCTGGGGATATTGGTGTCTACAATCCTAGCTCCTTACACACATCATTCCCCTCTAAAGTCTTGCCATCCTCTGAGATTTCTGTTCCAGAGTATCTATATAAGAGGACTTATAGATCTCTTTCCTTTTTCTGGGTATGTTTCAGCTTATCAAAGGCATCGCCTCTCCTTTCTTCTTGGATTTGACTTCCTGGACCTAAAAGCATCATTTCCTCTCTGTTTCTTATCTTGTCTCTATGGCTGGAGTTACAAAATGTTGACAATCTACTTGAGAAGGAATAATTATAGGGAGGACATGCATATGTAATCTTGCCAAACACTTTACCATACAAAGTTAATCATCATTGGTCCTTTTAGTTAGTTGAAAAATTACTGAGCCACAAAGCTTTTGCCCTCCATTCTGGACTAAAATGTAGAGAATATTTGACTGGTGATATTTGCATTGGCCATGAGAAAGAGTAGAAAGAAATCATTTATCCTCTAGTTCTTGGTAGTTAAGTAGAAATAGCCTGTGACTCCAGGCAGACTCTTTTTTGGAGTAATTACATATTGGTTTTATTTTTCTAACTTTAATATATTTCAGTGTAAGATTTTCAAAAGCAGAGGAAAATAAATCTGCTCGTATGCTTTTTGTATTGTCAGGTTATCATTAATATCTATAAATCATATGGAAGTACTGGTTACTCCAAAATGAAAAAAATTAAACATTTTCCTGAACTGAGCAGACCCATTTCCCTTCCTCATATCAATTTTTCCTGGACTAAAAAAAAATGATGGCAGTGGAATTATAGATAAGACATTCACTCTGAATTTAGATAAATTGTTTAATCTGTTATTGAAAGTTCTTTCTTTGATATGTGAAAAAATATTGTCATTTTATTCCAGTTTATGCTCCTCTATGAACAAATGGCCAAGAACTATAGTGATTCTGGTGCTGTGTTCAGCATTCACCTCAGAACACTGGCTAAAGATTGGATTGGAAGCACCATCTGCTTGCATAATGATTTACCCTGCAAAGTCTTTGGAAAGAAAGGAATGTCTTAGTTTAATCTATTATCCACCACTGAGTGGCACAATATGTGAAAGATTTAGGTCATTAATAGAATTTTGATTCTGGATCTCCCATATGCTGTAGTGCTGTGTGGTTATGGCTAAGTCTTAATGTATCCTATGATATCACTTCCCCATTTACAAAACAAATGAATATCATAGTGATTTATTTTGATACTTTAAATGTAATCTCTTTAATCGTGCCCTCAAATATCAACAAGACCTTTAATAAAACTAGTTAAATCTTTCAGAAATAGATTAAGGTGGCTTGAAAACATTTATATCCAACAAAGGGTAAAGTGCAACTGTTCTTCACTTTTGTGGAGGGCCTGGAGACACAAATATATGAAGGATGGATGAGTTCAGAGGTTTGTAAGATGTTACCAGGAAACTTCTCTTTCATCCCATGTTCACTCTAGCATTAAGACCCAGCAATCTAGAGAAAATACTTGAAAAGTAAATACATTTTATATTAAAAATAAAGGAGGGGAAATTAAAAGAAATTTAAAAAATAACCAGAATATAATTGGCTTACAAAGCTTTAAGGTCTGTTTTAAACTTCAATATCCTTACAAGACCTGAACTAAAGTCCCAGAGAATGATCAGTTAACAATAAAGAACACTGGAGAAACTAAGAGAATATCGTACATATGCTTAGTGACATGTTGTTTTTAAAATGAGTGTACAGTTGGAATAATAAGATAAAGCATTTCATTAATTCCGTCAAAGCCGTGTTTCTGGAAACAGGAAAGGATCCTGGTGCCTGATAAGGGGCCATAGGAGTTTTGGTTGAATATGATTGCAAAATATATGACCTGAATTATTGGCAGAGACAGGCAATGACCTGTGCTCATTCTTGAAAGTATTTTCTTTTATATTTGTCTAGGAGTTATCCAATTGTTGTTTTTTTAATTTTTTATCATTATTTCCTCAATACAATTTTTTCCTACTGTACAGCATGGTGACCCATTTTATATTAAAAATAAAGGAGGGGAAAATGAAAAGAAATTTAAAAAATAACCAGAATATAATTGGCTTATAAACCTTTAAGGTCTATTTTAAACTTCAATATCCTTACAAGACCTTAACTAAAGTTCCAGAGAATGATCAGTTAACAATTGTTAACTATCAGTTAACAGTACACAAACATGTATACATTCTTCTTTCTCCCATTATCATGCTCCATCATAAGTGACCAGACATAGTTCTTAGTGCTACACAGCAGGATCTCATTGCTAATCCATTCCAAAAGCAATAGTTTGCATCTATAGGCACCTCCAATGAGGCTCAGAGGAGATCCAAAGGTTAAATACTACCTAAGGGTCACACAATATCTTGGCTTTCCAACACTCATGAAAACAAGGTTTCCACTTGGCCACGTTGCCCACCGAGCTGTACCACCTTGTTGCCAGGCTGAGAAGTTCCCCCGAGCCAAAAGCAATCATTCTGTTTCTATTTATGGTTGGATGGAAGATGTTCACATGACTAATGGTCCCTGTGACCCAAAGAAAAGCAGGTGAAGCTGAGGTTATTACAACATTAAAGTGTTAAGAGGTTTTTCACAGCTCAGGAAACTCTCTTAGCTGAGCTGGTTCTCCTGAAATGTTGAGTCCTGTTTTCCGTGGCATGGTGCAGCTGATGTTGTCACTCTGTGGTCAGGCGCAGGAAAGCTGGTGGGGTGGAGAGAGATTAGTGGTCTGAAAGTATGTAATTGGTACTGCATGGCAGCAGGGAGTTGACAGCCCTCAGGGACCACAAACAGGAGAGGACCAACAGCTCAACTGAATTAAAACAAACCGTGATTTAAAAAAGAGAGAGAGAGAGAAGGAAAGAGAAATGTATTCAAGAATTTGACAAAATGTAGATGAATTCCATATTGTATATGAGATAATATATGTAAAGAAGTTGGTAAGGTGCCAGGATCATAGTGATTAGCCAAAATTCTGGCTGTTTTTAATACTATTATGCATGGGGGAGCAGGTCAGTATATCTTAATCTTAGAAGCAGTATCATTTCATTGGAACTTTTCTTCCATTTGCACTGAGAATTTTGATCCCTGATCCATATTCTGTACCTGACATTGTGGGTGGAAAAACTCCACTCATGTATTGGAGAGGGCAGGAACACTGCTAGGGCAGTTGCCATCCAACTGAGTGTGGTTAGCTTGTATAATTGAAGCCAAGCAAAGCTAAAGCAGTGCTGGTACATGGATCCTTCCGTTAGACTAAATAAAGAACAATGAGACCATTTTTATGGGGGGAGGAGAAAAAGTGTTTTTAACTGTAAGGAATGGATTGAAGTTTAGCACCCTTGGGCAGTGTCTAAATGTTACCAAATATTGAGATGAGACTTCATAAAATTCTACTCCATATCCAGATATTTCCAGAAATCTAATCTTTATTTCATTGTAGATGAAATCGGGGAAGGAAGGTGATACTTGTTTCTGGCATTGTGAGATACAGTATCAGTATCTTTCTGGTTGGCTGGTATATCTCTCTTTTAAGACTATGTCATGGACTCATCCTGGACCAGCACAGCTGCTTGCTGGGATGTTAGCCCACTGCTAGGACCACTCTGGTCTGTGAAGGAGTTTGTTTTGTGCAAAAGTCGCACAGGGATGGAGACCATTTTGATATTTGGTTCTTTGGAATGAGCCAGTCGAGTTTAGTATCCTGGTAGTTTCAAGTCAAAGGATTAAAATTCACCAGGCAGTGTAATTAACTTCCCTTCCTGTATCTCAAATATATATGAAAGAAATCAGCCAACAAGGATTTTTCTTCTGAAGTTTAAAGAAGCTAAGTCAATTCAGATCCTTGAGCATGGATCTGTCATGTCCTTGAGCATCTGTGAAGTTTAGCAAGACCAGTTCTTTGCCCAAGACAAGATGATAGAGAATGATCAGAGTAGGGATAAGTTCAATATAATACTTCCCACAAAGCAGATGCTCCAAATATTGGCTGTTGAGTGAATGAATTGGAATATTTCAAATAGAAATGTTTTTGACATAATGATCAAGATTTAATCAAACACAATTTTTCAACTTCATTTACCTTGTGTAACAGAAACATAAATGGAAAAACATGACCTCAGTAGTCTGAAGAACATAGATTTAAATTCTAAGGCAGTCACTTATCTTCAGGTTTCCTCTACCATGAGAGAAAATTTATAACCTATAAGAATTTTATGATAATCAAGTCAGATATTTATAAGGCGTTATATATACCTTATGGTAGGTTCTCAATAAGTATAACTTCATAGTAGGTTCTCAGTAAGTATAAATTCTCTCTCCCCAGTTGTTCTGTTAACCTTCTCCTTGAGCATGACTTTAGTTCTAGGGCATAGATACTTAGCATACAAAGGAGTAAAGAGAAAATTTTGAGATAAATCTTTTGGATAAAGTCAATTCTCGTGATCTCTCCATATTTATCTTCCATGATCATGTCACTAGATGGACTAGACAGCAACGATCAGTGCATTTAGAGGAGTAGTGTCAATAACTGATCAATTTACAGTGATGAATATACTTTATAGTGATTTTAATAAGTTTTTAGGAGTTCCTGTCATGGCGCAGCAGAATCGAACCCGACTAGGAACCAGGAGGTTGTGGGTTCAGTCCCTGGCCTCACTCAGTAGGTTAAGGATCCAGCATTGCCGTGAGCTGTGGTGTAGGTTGCAGACGTGGCTAGGATCTGGCGTGGCTGTGGCGTAGGCTGGCAGTTACAGCTCTGATTGGACCCCTAGCCTAGGAACCTCCATATGCCATGGGTGTAGCCCTAAAAAGACAAAAAGACAAAAAAAATAAGTTTTTTAAAAACTCATGAGTTGTTCATATGGTGCTGTAAGATCTACTTGTGAAGTTTATTTTTGAAGAAAAACTAAATCACGCAGTGGGATCCTCCTTATTCCAAAAAAGGAATACCAGAGAACTAATGTTACAGCTAATCCAAGAAACTGCAGTATTTGGAGAATTAACTAACCTGTCTAGAAATCCTATAAAAGTGTTTTTATTATCCTCAAACACAGATCAAGGAAGTATATTCCAGAGTAAGACTTCTTTGTTATACTGGAACCTATCTGGTACAGTCAGTATACACTTGGAGTATTCAATATCTACTAGAAATTCTAGTTCCTGCTTCTATTATCACGTGACTTCAAAACATTGAGCCTCAAATGGTAAGCTGCTGTATAGTACTATATATTGGAAAAGTCTTGGCACAGTGAAATAAGGGGCTTATTTTGTGCACAGGCTCTACTTAGGAAGCAAATCTTCAGGACAGCTAGAGCTGAAAATAGCCATCCTTCACTAGAGCAGGGAATGTGGCCAGCAGGAGAGAACATAGCCAGAGAGTAATCAGCTTAGGGAAACAGCCAAGCAACAGAAGTAGACATTTTACAGAAAACATTAGAGGGAACCAAAACTCAAAAGCAACTAAGTGATAAAAATTCTACTTCAAATAGACTTCAACTAAGTTCTCAGAATGACGCAATCCTGGAGCAAATTGCATGAAACAAAAAAGAAAACATTGTAGGAGATACAGAAAATCAGCAAACCTAGAAGAATAATCCAGTTGAAATCAGAATAGATATTATTGTCTTAGATATTCTTCTGGTCATTCCTTAAGTTAGGAATAGCCAAACACTGATATCATAACCCTAGTGAGTGGTATTTAGTTTATTGTTAATACCCTCATTTAAGTTTAGGTGGCAAATTATGTATTTCCCGTATCAGTGAATAAGTTCAGACATTTTCAAATTTTCCTATTGTTTTCATAAAGTCTCAAGTTAAAGACTTTGTTAATATTGATGCCTGGAGTTTGCAAAATGATGTTAATGCCCTTCATTAGAGACTTGTTTCAGTAAGGATGTTTCCAGCTGTTGCAACTGTAGTTGTTTCCTTGATTGTGTTTTTCTTATACCATGAGCTTAATATGGGCTGAGAGTGTGTCTTATTTATGTGGCTATACTCAACATCACAGATGCTTTATGAATTTTTTAAATAATGGCATGTACGTATATGTGTTTTTTTCTGTATTAGCAGATAAAGAGATCATGACCCAAGAAACAAAGTGCATTATACTGGGAACAACTATTCATAGATTTTCATCTTACCTTTGTAACACTTCAGTCTTCACTTTGTTTCTAGGGAATAATACTAACTGTAATGGATTGTATATGTCTGGCTCATCAGGCCAGTTAATAAAAAAGTAATAATACTAAAGAGACAAGGATTAATAAGTCAGAAGATCTAGTCTCAATCTCCATGGAAGTCATTCAGAAACTTCTGTAACTGAACCATAGTGGCTGAAGTCAGGCCTTGTCTGTAGACTACTAATCATGGAAGACGTTTATAAGTTGATGATTTAACATAGTTGTGTTGACTGAACTGGGCCCCAGATGGGCACAGTCAAGGTGCAAGACTCCAGAGGGGCTCCACTCACCTTGTCATCTATGTGAATTGTGCTCCATGGAATTGTGCAGCAGACAATTGTGTTCCATGGAATTGTGCAGCAGACAACCTGTGAGTTAATATGTGCAACCCTAGAGGGGAGGTGGATCCACATGTATAGCAGGCGCTCTCGGTGCCCAACTCCTATCGCTCAAATGTCTCAATTTGCTCTGACTTTAAACCTCCAGGTGAGCCTAAGGACTTGCCTTCTCCAACCACTTACACTCAACTGTGAAAAGTGGCGTGCTAGAAATACTGAGTTAATATCCTCAGAACAGCTCTTGACCAGTGAATCTGAAAGTTTGCATTTGCATCTTGGATGGAATAATTCTTTTTTTTAGTTTTTTTATTATGATTGATTTATAATGTCCTGTCAATTTCTCTTGTACAGAAAAGTGACCCAGTCATACATATATATATATATGTATGTATATATATATAAATATATATATATATACACATTCTTTTTCTCACATTATCCCCCATCATGTTCCATTACAAGTGATTAGATATATAGTTCTCTGTGCTATACAGAGGATCTCATTGCCTGTACACTCCTACTAACCCCAGATTCCCAGTCCATCCCACTTACTCCCCCTCCCCCCTGGCAAACATGAGTCTGTCCTACATGTCCATGATCTTTTGTTTTGTAGATCATTTATGCCATATTTTAGGCTCCACATATAAGTGATATCATCTGGTGTATGTCTCTTTCTGACTTACTTCTCTTAGTATGAAAGTCTCTAGTTCCATCTATGTTGCTGCAAATGGCATTATTTTGTCCTTTTTTATGGCTGAGTAGTATTCCATTGTATATATGTACCACATCTTCTTAAGCCATTCATCTGTCAGTAGACATTTAGGTTGTTTCCATGACTTGGCTATTGTGAATAGTGCTGCAATGAACATATGGGTGCATGTATCTTTTTCAATGAAATTTTTGTCTGGTTATATGCTCAGAAGTGGAGTTGCTGGGTCACATGGGAATTCTAGATTTCATTTTCTGAGGTATTTCCACACTGTTTTCCATAGTGGTTGTACCAATTTACATTCCCACCAACAATGTAGGAGGGTTCCATTTTCTCCATATCCTCTCTAGCATTTGTTATTTGTGGACTTACTAATGATTCTCATTCTTACTGGTGTGAGGTGGTACCTCATTGTAGTTTTGATTTGCATTTCTCTAATAATTAGTGATGTTGAGCATTTATTCATGTGCCTGCTGGCCATCTGTATGTCTTCTTTGGTGAAATGTCTATTTAGGGCTTCTGTCCATTTTTAAGTTGTTTTTTGTTTTTTTTTTTTGCTGTTAAATTGTCTGAGTTGTTTGTATATTTTGCAGATTAAACCTTTGTCAGTTGAATCATTTGCAGAATTTTTCTTCCATTCTGAGTTGTCTTTTCATTTTTTAAATGGGTTCCTTTGCTGTGTAGAAGCTTTTGAGTTTAATTAGGTCCCATTGTTTTATTTGTGTCCTTATCCTGTATGATCTTTTTAATGTATATGTGTATGCAGTTTGCTAATATTTTGTTCAGGATTTTTGCATCTATGTTCATCAGTGATATTAATTTTCTTTTTTGTGGTATCATTTTCTGGTTTTGGTATCAGGGTAATGGTGGCTTTGTAGAATGAGCTTGGGAGTGTTCCTTCCTTCTGCAATTTTCTGGAAAAGTTTCAGAAGAAGAGGTGTTAACTCTTCTCTGAATGTTTGGTAGAATTCATCTGTGAAGCCGTCTGGTGCTGGACTTTTGTTTTTTGGAAGTTTTTAAATCACATTTTCAATTTCAGTACTTGTGATTGATCTATTCATATTTTACATTTCTTCCTGGTTCAGTCTTGGTAGGTTGTATCTGTGTAAGAATCTGTCCATTTTGTCTAGGTTATTATTAGCATGAAGTTGCTCATAGTAGTCTCTCATGATCCTTTGTATTTCTGCAATGTCAGTTGCAACTTCTCCTTTTTAATTTCTAATTTTATTGATTTGAACCCTCTCCCTTTTTTTTCTTGATGAGTCTGGCTGTGAATCAATTTTTTTCATCTTTTCGAAGAACCAACTTTTGGTTTCATTGATCTTCTCAATTACTTTCTTTGTCTCTATGTTATTAATTGCTGCTCTAATCTTTATGATTTCTTTCCTTCTACTAATTTTGGGCTTTTTCTGTTCTCTAGATGTTTAATGTGTAAGGTTAGGTTGTTTATTTGGATTTTTTCTTCTTTCCTGAGATAAGTTTGCATTGCTATAAACTTCCCTCTCAGAACTGCTTTTGCTGTGTCCTATAGGTTTTTGGATTATTATATCTTCATTGTCATTTGCCTCTATGTATCTTTTAATTTCTTCTTTGATTTCTTCAATGATCCATTGTTCGTTTAGCTTCCAAGAGTGTGTTTTTTGCTGTTTTTTTTTTTCTTGTAGTTTAGCCTCATAGCATTGTGATCAGAGACAATGCTTGAAATAATTTTAATTTTTAAAAATTTATCGAGGCTTGATCAGTGGCTCAAAATGTGATCTATACTGGAGAATGTTCCATAGGCACTTGAAAAGAAAGTATATTCTGCTGCTTTGGGGTGAAAAGTTCTATAGGTATCAGTTGAGTCTATTTATTCTAGTGTATCATTTAAGGCCTGTGTTTCCTTGGTGATTTTTTGTCTGGATGATCTGTCCATTGCTGTAAGTGCGGTGTTAAAGTCCCCCACTATTATTGTGTTACTATCAATCTCCCCTTTTATGACTATTGGTAGTTGGCTTATATATTGTGCTTCTCCTGTGCTGGGTGCATAAATATTTAAAATTGTTGTTTCTTCTTCTTGTATTGATCCTTTGATATTATGTAATGTCCTTCTTTGTCTCTTGTGACCTTCTTTATTTTAAAATCTATTTTGTTGGCTATGAGTATTGCTACTCCTGCTTTTCTATAATTTTCATTTGCCTGTAATATTTTATTCCATTCCCTCACTTTAGGTCTGTATATGTCCTTAGATCCAAAGTTGGTCTCCTGGAGACAACATATATATGGGTCTTGATTTTGAATCCATTCTACTAATCTTTTTCTTTTAGGTGGAGCATTTAATCCATTTACATTCAGTGTAATTATGGATAAGTATGTATTTACTGTCATTTACTTAACTTTTTTTGGATTGCTATTTTGGCTCTTTTTCCTTCCCTTCCTCTTATTGTCTTTTCTTGCGATTTGCTGACCATGTTTAGTGTTATATTTGGCTTGGTTTTTCTTCTTTATGTATGTGACCATTATAGTTGTTTGCCTAGTGGTTCTCCTTATATTTTGATATATCCATCTATATGTGTGAAGAATTGTTTCATCTTGCTGGTCTACCTAATTTCAAATGCATTTTCAGTGTTATGCATTTGTTCTCTCCTCATGCTTGCTAGTTTAGATATTATATTTGTCAATGGGTGATTTCCTACTTTTGAATTATCGTTGCCTTTGCCAGTGATCGTCTTCATCTTTAATATTCTTGTTTCTAATTGTGGCTTTTCCTTCTCTGCTCAGAGAAGTTCCTTCAGTAGTTGATATAGAGCTGGTTTGGAGGTGCTGAATTCTCTTAGTTTTTGCTTGTATGTGAAGCTTTTGATCTCTCCATCAATCTGAATGAGAGCTTTATGGGTAAAATATTCTTGGTTCTAGGTTCCTCCTCTTCATCACCTCAAATATATTTTGCCACTCTCTTCTGGCTTGTAGAGTATCTGTAAGAGATTAGTTGTTATTCCTATGGGAATTCCCTTATATGTGATTTGTTCCTTCTCCCTTGTAGCTCTTAATATTTTTCTTTGAACTTAATTTTTGTCCGTTTGATTAATATACGTCTTGCTGTATTTCTTCTGGGGTTTATTTTGTATGGAATTCTCTGTGCTTCTTCCACTTGAGTGAGAAATTGGGGAAATTTTCAGTTATAATCTCTTCAAATATTTTCTCTGGCCCTTTTCCTCTCTTTTCCCTTTCTGGAACCCTTATGATGTGAATGTGGGTACATTGAGTGTTGTCCCAGACATCTCTTAGACTCTCCTCAGTTTTTTTTTTCATTCTTTTTTCTCTATTCTATATCAGTGATTTCTACCACTCCATCTTCCACCTCACTTAATAAGTTCTTCTGCCTCTGTTAACCTGCTATTGGTTCCTTCTAGATTATTTTTCATTTCCACTATTGCACTATTCATTTTGCTCTTTAAGTCCTTGAGCTCTTTGTTAAACATGTCTTTTAAGTTTTCGATCTTTGTCTCCATTCTTTTTCCAAGATCTTGGATCATCTTTATTATCATTACTCTGATTTCTTTTTCAGGTAAATTTCCTATCTACTCATCATTTAGTGGTTTTTGTCTTTTTTCTTTGTCCAAACACTGCTTCTTTGATGTCTCATAGTGTCTACCTTTCTGTTTATCATCCCCTTGACAATTGGTATATAGATGTTGAAGCAGTGCCCAGTCCTGGAGTTCTCAGGGGTCGTAGTGGTTCATGTGTACCTCTTTGCTGGGTAGGTCCTAGGGACTGTTCTCTGTAGATATAGGAAGAGGTTCCACTGCTCTGCCAGCACTCTAAAGCCTCAGGGGTAGGGGGGCTTCTCCCTGCTTCTTGCTCACAAGCTTTCACTGTAGCTGCAGTATGTGTGTTTCTGGCAGTCCACCCCCCCCCCACTTTGCTACTGGTAGAAGTGCTCTCTGTAGCCCTGCAGATTGGAGTGTGGGCTAATGGGCCTCCCCTGGCTCTGTTGGTGTGGAAAGAGTGCCCCTGATGTGAGCCTTCACAGGACCACTGCCAGGGGGCCTATATCTTGTGCTTTTCACTGAATGGGCAGCACACAACTCTGTCAGAGGGTGGGCACCAGTAGCCCTCTTATGAAAATGTGCACTGGCACTGATTTGCTGGCATGATCTTCTGCAGATTTTTTGGGCGGAGACAAGGCACCTGTGTTCTCCCTGATCAACAGGGAGCGGGCACCAGCAGCCCTCTCACGGGAATAGGCACTGCTACGCTGGCACGATCATCTGCAGATTCTCTGAGTGGAGCTGAGACACCTGTTTTCCCTGCTCAAGCTGATCACTGCTTTTGCAGGAAGTGGGTGCTGCCACCAGCAGTTTTTCTGGTGCTGCTTTGGTGACTCCAGCCTGTGTAGATTCTCTGGGAAGAGGCAGGGCACTGGTGTTTTCCCTTATTGGCAGGGAGTGGGCACTGGTGTTCCTCTCATGGGAATGGACACAGCTCTCTGGGCAGAGCTGAGACTACTGTGTTTTCCCTGCTCAAGCAGGTCGTTGCTTTTGCAGGAAGTGGGCGTTGCTGCCAGCAGCTTTTCTGGCACTGCCCTGCTGGTCAGAGCACTGGCAGATTCTCTGCGTGGAGCCCAAGCACCTCTGTTTTTCCTGATCTCTCAGGGGATGAGTGCCACCACTGCCAGCAGCTCTTTTGGCTCAGGTTGGCCTCCACTGGCACTGGACCCCCCAGGCAGGAACCAGGAACTCATGTTATTTCCCCAGGCCGTTACTTCACCTGCTCCAAGAAGTCTGTAGCCCTAAAGGTGGGGATGATTCCCAGCCATTGCTAGGCAGCCACCAAGTGGTTCCCTAGCTGAGGCAGGCAGTGTCCTGCAGTTGAGAAAGTGGGTGTAGGAGACAAAGCTGTAGTGGTAGATCCTGCCTCTTCTTTCCAGCATCCCCAAATAATGGTAGTCTCTAATCCTGACTGAGTTGCCTCCAGTTAGATGCTCTCCATAGTTGTCACCCTATACTCTAGTCCCTCCAGGCTGTTTCTGCAAGGCCAACCCCGGTTTTTTCCCCATGTAGCCAGCCCCAGCTCCTTCTTTGGGTCCGATCTCTAAGGCCAAAGTTTTAGTTCCCAACACTTGCTGGCATCCCCCTACAGTTGCCCGTTGCCCGTAGCACTAACCATTTGTGGAGGACTATCTCCTTCTTAACTGCTTCAGACCATTTGTCTAGAGTACCTCCTCCTATGTTTTTGGCTGGTCTAGTCACTTGTGGGGGAATTTCTCGGGCTGCAGGAGCTATTCTTCTTTCCAGCTCCCTCCTGGGAAAGCAGGTCCTGTCTCATTTCCTTTCACTTCTTTTTATCCTGTTCTTCTTCTTTCTTCTTTTTTATGTCCTATCTGGTTTTGTAATGTTTTTCCTGTTCTATCACAACCTTGAGATCTTTTGTCAGTTTTCCCCAAATTTTCTGTGCAAATGGTTCCACATATAGTTGTATTTTCAATTTATTTGTGGGAGTAGATGAGCCTTACATCCTGCTACTCTGCCATCTTAGACCTCCCTCTCCGGTAATTCTGAGGCATATGTTTTGTACCATTTCCCAGAGTTCCCCTGTGGGAATAAGCTTCAGTTGCCCACTGTAGTGGCTAATATCCTTTATTGATTGCCTTCTATTTCTTGTGTTACCTCTCCACTTTTGCTGCAGTATTGCCTCTACTTGCCAAATAAATTCCTTAAATTTGAATATTATCCCAGGATCTTCTGGGCAATTTGAAACTACAACAAGGTGCAGCCTAGATCTGCTTAAAAATTTTCAGAATGTGGTTGCAGTTCTGGTCCCTTTGGAGAAGTCGTCTTCCTTTTCTATTGATGTTGGAGTATTGGCCCCGAACAGCTGCCATGGTGCAATGGACATTCCTGCAAAATATTATCTTCTGCTACTATCTAAATTGAATAAACATTTTAAAATTCATATATATATATATATATTCTTTTAAAAGTATTCTTTTCCATTTGGTTTATCACTGGACATTGAATATATTTCTCTGTGTTATACAGTGGGATCTTGTTTTTATCCCCTCCATGTACAATAACTTACATCTGCTGAACCCAACCTCCCATTCCATCCCTCCTTCAATCCCCTCTTTCTTGGAAACCACAAGTCTGTTCTTCTTTTCTGAGAGCCTGTTTTCATTTTGTAGACAGGTTCATTTGTGTCATATTTTGGATTCCACCTATAAGTGATATCATATGGTGTTTGTCTTCCTCTTTCTGACTTACTTCACTTACTGTGATAATCTGTAGTTGCATACATGTTGCTCTGAATGGCATTTTAAATCAGCTCATGTCACTCCTCAAGTCAAAACCCTCCAATGTCTGCCCATCTCCCCCAGAATAAAAGACATATTCTTCTGATAGCATCCTATATGATCTTTCCCCTTACTTATCTGTGCTTATCTGCTCTGATTCTCCCTCTTGTTCACTCATTTCTAGATACTATGGCCTCTTTTCACAGCCTCAAACATGCCAGGTACAATCTGTCCTTTCCCAGAGCCTTTGCGTAGGCTGTTCCCTCCGCCCATGGGAACATACACGTGGCTTATCTCCTCTTCTCCTCCAAGTCTTTGCTCACATGTCACCTTCCCAAATGAGCCCTTCTAAGATTATTCTATATGAAATTTCAATTTTTCCCCTGATCACCTTGCTATATATTTTTTTCAAATAGTATTCTTCACCTTCTTATTATAAGATGCATGATATACTCATATACTATGTTTATCTTTTATTTAACTCCCCTTATCCCTCCAACAAGAACGTAAGCACCTTGAGGGCTGGATTTTGTATAAATTTTTTCATTGATATATCTTAATCATCTAAAATAATGCCTGACACAGAGTAGGTGCCCAGTGAATATTTATGGAATGAATGAATGATGATATTGCTTGTTCTGTAACAACTGGCAAAAAATAGTTGTTGGATAACTGAATGAAAGAATAAATGAACCTTTATCAGCTTGATTAGAGAAATCTTACAGGTGTTGAGGTAAAATTTCAAGTTAACTTTGGTTACATACCCCCAAATATAAATCAAAACATTGTTCAAAGGCCAACCTTCCAGCTACTGGGATTTATAGTTTAATCTTTAGCTGTGAAATATATCATAATAAATCTCTTGAATCCAACATCTCACTTCTCTAGGCTCTAATAAATTTATTTAGGTAAAATTTGTGATATAAATGCAGTTTCTGGGAAACAATTGGTGGTATGGCCTAGGGTGATTCAGCATGGAGGAAAAGAAATATAAATTCTCTTCTTTCCATCTCAGGAGTCCAAATAGTCATTCAAATATTTATTTTCATAAAATTTTAAATAATTAAACACTTACCATGAGTGTATAAATACCATGAACGTTAAAACATTAATCTTCTGAAATAAAACATTATCATCACCATTGTTATTATTAATATTTTGGCCACATGCATGACATGTGGAAGTTCCTAGGCTCAGGACTGAATCCATGCCACAACATATAACAGACCCACATCAGTGACAATACCAGACTCTTAACCTACTGAGCCACTAGGGAACTCCTTTCTTATTTTTTTAAAACAGGTTATTTTTAAATAAGGAAAATTAACATATAAAATGCATTATGCATATCAGTGAGCTAGAAGTACTATGTTATAAAATATTTTAAAAATTTTTTGAAAACATAGTAGCTTAAATTTAATGTGAAAAAATTGATTTTTGGCTGAAGTGAGTTTCAAAATAATGTTGATATTTTAACCTTTTCTGAAACAAATGAATCATGTGCAATCTGACCTGATGACTTTTTTCCAGAAGTGGCTCAAACTCTAGCCATGTTTCCACCATTACCTCGTGGCAAGAGGGGATATTGACAAGTAATGACAGTTACTTTGACTCTGTGTTTTTGCCACAAAATCCATCTTTCTGTACTGATCAGCATTTTATTTTCACTTGGCCATGAGACCAAATATGACTAATTGGCTTTGGAGCCATGGTATTGGATCAGCTTAGGTCTTCTTAGGTCTTTCCTTTTTAATAAGACTCTCATTTAAGGATACATTCATATAGATGAGTTGTGACAAGCTACACTGATCCAAGTTTTGACATTTTGTTTTTACTCTATCACCAGCTTGAAGTGGCACCAGAAATTCACTTTAGCCTTGAAAGAGAGTAGATAGTACTTTGACCATGGCCACATGTAGTTTTCAATAAGAAAGCCAATTTTCATGCTGCCTTTCTCCTGGAAAGGATGTTCCTTAATAGCCATGTCTATTTTACTTCAAAAACAAAGCACTAGACTACAAAATGCATTAATCCTTTTTTTACATTTTTCAAAGAAAAACTGTAATTTTTCATAACCTTCACACAGGAGAAATTCTTCTAGAATATTAATTGAAGAGTACAGATGACAAAAACAATAGATTTAAATTGTATTAAGTACTTAAAATTAGAAAAGTTTTGGCTCTTAGCTAACTTAGTTTTAT